>NC_059163.1:58124649-59374649 GCF_019923935.1 Bubalus bubalis
AACAAAGGCATGAACTTTCAACCAAAAACACCTACTTCCCCAAATTGCAAGTCAGATACCCATTAATGGAAGATGGCTAACTGGGCTTCTGTGGTCTAGAGGCTACACAGGAAAAGTACTATCTCCAAAATCAGGGCCCTAACAGATGTTCAGCTTCAGATAGGAAAACCAACATTTCACACTCCGAAGTGATCACATTACACACAAGCTAATAATGCCTTTTGCCTCTAAAAGTAGCCTGGCTGGGTATCCAGTACTCATTGAGCACCACTCGCTACACTCTGGAGTTGGCTAGATCGGTATTTAAAACCTGCCTGCATTTCTTGTGCCGAGTAGGTACCACACAACAGTCAGTAAGACATTAAAGTAGAATCTTAGAGACTATTTTCCTGAATGGCTACTGATCTTGGCCTCACATAAGAGAATTTAGAATTAAGGACTTAGAATATTGTTTATATATACTCTGACAAGAACCAGCTCTAGCCCCACATGTTTACCCAGCTTAAGGATCCAGTGCTATAAAACTACATGTGTACCTGCCCTCTTGTCCTCTTTTTACTGTCAATTTTTCTCTCTAGCAGCTAAGTCCAACATCAGCAATGACCAGGATTTTTGCAACTTCTGCAAGGCCTCCTCTGTTGCATTGACAGTCTCTGAGCAGGATTTCTTAATATGAGGCATCTGGACTACTGATCTTCCATGGATGCACTCTGAATGTTAGTTGCTCAGTTATGTCCGACTCTTTGCAACCCCATGGACTGCAGCCCGCCAGGCTCCTCTGTCCAGTGGAATTCTCCAGACAAAATACTAGGGTGGGTTGCCATTCCCTTCTACAGGAGATCTTCCTGACCCAGGGATCAAACCCGGCTCTCCTGCATTGCAGGCAGATTCTTTACCATCTGAGCCACCAGGGATGCACTCTAGAGGATATCCCTAAATCTCCTAGAAGTGTATGACAAATATGCAGTTTCTATACATGGGCTTTTTTCTCAGGGATATGGTCTTTGGTTCTCATCAGATTCTCAGAGGAATTTATGAACATCCTGAGAGACTAGTGCCCTGATGATAGGGAATATGAAATATTTTTTTTAATTGAAGAATTTTAGCATAAAGTAGAAAAGCCCCAAAATATTAAAGATGATTTGAGAGCTTATTACTGTCACTAAAGTTTTAAAGCCAGGTGAAATCAATAATCTCAGTACCGATGGCTTCTGCTACTGCGATGCGTTTACTTCAATATGTTTATTTTGTGATACATACGTTGTTATTATGGCACATGTCTGATGTTATTACTTTGAGGGCTATAGTTTTCTATATAAAATACTACATTTCATCAAACATCAGGCTTTCTTTACCTCTTTAATGTGATATTATTATACACTACAGCTCAAACATTTTCTAAACACGGCAATGTGTATTCTCCTTCAGGTTTATGCTTGATGATCACTTCCCAATGATTTGAAATAGAATATTCATGGGTCTTCAACTCTCCATTTGACCATTTTTCTTTGTGCTTCCTTCTTGTAGTTCCCCTGCTCATAGCTGCTTTCAGTTGGTCCAAATGCCTGTAGAAGGGAATTTTACGGCATAATTTACATTCCCCTTTAAGGGGTATCACGAGTGTGGCCTCCTGTTTTTAGTTTGTTTCCATAGATTCAACACAATAGTTTGTCCCTTTGGGGCTTTCTCTGTTGTCACCCCTCTTTTTGATCCTAAGCCTCAAGGTATTAGTAGGCTTGCTCCCAAACACACACACACACACACACACACACACACACACACACACACACACGCATGCACATTCTCTAAGCCAACCCAAACTATCACCTTTAATCCATTAGCATTTCTCAAAGTATGATATGCAGACCATTTGTTTCAGAATCTTTATGAGGCCAGAGGACTAGTTAAAAATATTCCTGCCAACCTCCAGACCAATTGGATCAGAATCCATGGAGGTAAAAGCTGCTTTTGTTAATACATCCCCCATCCATCCAGCTGAGATTAGAGAACCCATGACTTACAAGAATCATTTTCTTCCTGATTGAGCCCTATTGTTTTGAGATCTAAATGGAACTACTTTCATACTCATCTGACTTGCCTCTGAGATCAGCATCTCTTTGTCTTTTCCTAAGAAATCTTCTTCCCTCTCTCTTGCCTTTGACAGTAGCTTTTCTCTGGGCTCTTCCTCAATCTCCACAGGCAGCCAGTGGCTCCTTTCTTCCAGAGCTGCCCTAAGGAAACCCCCTTAGCATCCACCACTTCAGACTGCCTGGATCCTAACACCACTTATGATACCTCACCTGGGGTTCACAGCACATATTTGCATGTCAAAAGCAAGCCCCATCTGGCCCACAAAACTCCTCTTAGCCTTGCCCTTAAATATTAAGACTACTTAAAACTGCTTATTTACAGTCTTTCTCCGCATTTTTAAGGCACACACCACTCCTACAATACATGAACTAAAAACAAAATTCTAGTATCTCACCATTCTAACATAAATGCTTTATTTTTTGGGGTTCACATTTCATCCTTATTCATAACAAAACCAGAATGTGACATGAAAACTGTAATCCTGATTTTCTAATTTAACACCATATCAAATATATTTTCATAGCTACTGTTAATGATGACCTTTAAGACTATAAAATATTGCACAGATATTAGTGCTGCCAGATCACTTTTGGTTATTATTTAGGCTATTTTTGGATTATTCTGTCCTAATAACAATACAGTGTCATAATAACAATACATAATGAACAATACAGTTCATGCATGTTACTATTTTCCTTCTTTGAATTATTTATTTAGAATAAATTCCCAGAGGTAGAATTAATGGATCAAAGTGTATGAGCATTTGGATAGCTCTTGACACATATTGCCAAGTTGCCATGGTTGTATTTTATACATTTCCTAAGCAATATGCTGGTAAATGTTTATTTAATAGATTTTTCTCAAAGGAAAAGAAAAAAGGGTGGAGTTTGATTTATAGCATTTGCCAATTTTGTGGTATAAATACCCCTATCGGGTCCAATTACAAGTTCTGAACATGATATCACTTAATACAGATGTTTCATAGCATCATTATATGATATATTGATATAATATATATATCACATCATTATAATATTTCTATCACACAGATAAATTGGAGACGATAACTTCAAAAGCACAGATGACAGAAAAATATTGTAAATAATAGGAGTAATAAGTTTTTTGAATATTACATTTATTTTTAATATAAATTATTGAACTGGGATTTATAGAATTTAATTTTCAATAGTGACTGTTTAACAACTGGTTTGGAAATTTTCTGGAATAACACAATCAGTTCTTGCAAGCAAGTACAGGCTCCCACATATATCTCACTAGATATTGCCTATATCTCACTAGATATTTTGCAAAAGCACACCTTTTTTTTTTCATGGAAGCCATTGAAAATTCACCTGATTCCATCTGTGCCATAAGCAATAGCCATGCTTTTAAGTTAGCAAATTATGATAATGCATAATGAATAAAACATAATCCAAAAAAAAAAAAAGAGAGAGAGAGAGAAGAACAGGAAGTCTATGTGAGTAAATTCATTCTGCCCACTCTCCCCCAATTTGGGTAATACACTCTTCATCCATTCATTTTACTGGTGTTTTTCCATGGGTCACCTATTAAAAAGCACTCAATCATTTATTTACTTGAACAATGACTGAATGGATAACTATATGTAGTTCTCATGGCACATATTATGAGAACCATATTGATGTTACCTAACCACTGTCTTCGTTGGTTTTCTTTTCTACGAAATGGGGAAGAGGTCACTGCTGACTTCAGTTTTACAGGAAACTAATGTAGTGATTAGAAGACTTCAACTTATGCTCAAAGAAGCAATCAAGTATTCCGTAATGCTTTGAAATTTTCTTCCAAAAGTAATTCATTAGTATTGTGTTTTACTGGAAGAGAGACGTGGGAGAGTGATTTGGCACTATCTCATGTGAAAGCCGCATTGGAGAAAGAAATGGCAACCCACTCCAGTGTTCTTGCCTGGAGAATCCCAGGGACGAGGGAGCCTGGTGGCCTGCTGTCTATGGGGTCACACAGAGTCGGACACGACTGAAGCAACTTAGCAGCAGCAGCAGCAGCATGTGAAAGCAAATTCCTGTCTTTGGGCTTTCCGTGAGTGACACTGAATAGTCTCTACATGTCTATAACACTTCAGGATTTTTCAAGTAGCACCCTACATTTTCAAGTTAACATGTAAATATGGTTAACAAAAACTCTAAACATACATACTTGACCAAATCATCCCACTTCCAGAAATTCTCCTAAGAAATAAATTCGAAACAAAGGAAAATGCTTTTGTGTGATATTAACAAGGGCTTCCCTGGTGGCTTGGACGGTAAAGAATCTGCCTATAATGCAGGAGACCTGGTTTCAATCCCTGGGTCAGGAAGATCCTCTGGAGAAGAGAATGGTTACCCACTCTAGTATTCTTGCCTGGAGAATTCCATGGGCAGAAGAGCATGGCAGGCTATATAGTCCATGGGGTCACAAAGAGTTGGACATGACTAAACAACTAACACACACGCACGTTACTAGCAATAGAGGGAAGATGGTTTTACCTCTTTTCAGCACTTACTCAACTTACCATCTCGGTGCTGGGGCCCTGGTAGGAGAGTTTTGGATCAATGGCTCCCAAATGCTCACCTATAGAACAATTGTCTCTAAGTCACTTGAGTGGGGAAAAAATGTGTATTTTTATCACACAGATTCCTGGACCTGACTCCAGGACTGGGGTGTGATACAAGAGAATTGCTATTTTTGAAAATCTTCTCAAAGGGTTTTGATGTCCAGCCAACTTGAGGAACTATGATTCCAGGCCAAAACCAGACAAATCAAACCGTTTCTGAACAATGATCCAAATCTGGAAACAGTATGATGACTTTCTACACGAGGCATCAAGAAGTTGCTTAGGGCATTCAAGCAGCAGTTGGAGTCAAATGACTGAAAAGCCTCAGAGGAGAAGCCTTAATTCTGGCACCTTCCACGTCCCTCTGTTCATCCTTTCCATCTCTGATCCCCACCCCTCACTGCCCAGCCCAGCATTCGATACTGTGAGGCTGCTTTGTAGCATGTTCCACTTTGGTATCCATCTGAACTTGTGTCCTCCCTTTACATACACAAAGCCCCCAAATTTCCACCCTGAGAATATAGTGGAGCTCTATTAAAAAAAAATTATGATAAAACCAAAATAATCTACATGTGCAGTTGAGAATCTCCTGCATAATGAGTATACTGGCCATATACCCATTTTTAAAGGGCGTTTTCTAAAGCCAAAAGAATCTCTGATCTGGAGAGCAGAATGGGAAAGCAAGATGCTTTTTAATCTTGGCTTTTGTCCAGATCCAAGCATCCAGAATTTAAATAAGCACTATGGGCATTCATTGTCAAAATGGTCCAGATTCCTAAATAGAAATGGATTTTTAGCAGTGCCTTCTCAGCACTAAAATTAAAATACATAATTTCACTTAAACAGCCCAAGCAAGTTACTCATTTATCTCTAATTCCAAGTACTCTATAATTCCACCCAAAGCATTCAGTGAGCATCAACCACAGATGTCCACAAATAGTATAGCAGTCACTCAGAGAGTTGTCTTATAAGTCTGAGAATTTGCTAAGGAAAGGCTTAAAAAATCTATTTCTAATCTTGTTTCCCTTTTCTCATGTACATTACCACTGTAATACATCTAACCCTGTGCCTTGTCTATTCTTAGTGCTAAAAAAAATGTTAAATCTCAGCCTCTACCTATCAATCCCACTTTCCTTTGAAAGGAATACTGGCATTAAAAAAGTAACTTTACAGATATGTTGTTCCTAAGCCAGGGACCATGCCATCTTCATTCTAGTATCCCCATTCTTGATAAGAATTGTAATAGCTACACTTACTGAGAGTTCATTTTATCCCAGGCACTAGGCTAAATGCTTTACATGTTTTTATCTCTTTTATCCCTACAACCAACCTCTGAAGTAGATATTTTAATTTATTGTTAGAGCTACTTTACATATTTTTTTTAATGAGGATTAAAGAAGTTAAGTAATGTGTCTGAGGTTCTCATAGGTGAGAAGCAACAGCACCAGGATTCAACACAAGGCAATCTAGCTCCAAAGTCTGGGTTTGTATTCTGGAAGGTGCTTTCATTATTATGTGGATGCAGATATTTCATAGTCCGGGGAAAAAAGTATTCGGAATCATTAGGGAAAGAACTGCAGCATATCCACAACTTATCATTCAGACACACCAAGGAAGTAACAGATGAGATTTGGGGTCTGACTGTTGAAGAATGGAGACTTGCTTATAATCAGTCAACCAGCTTGTCCGCTCAAGAGGAAGTCTACTTCAATTACCAAATGATTGAAGGGTCTCCTTAGCAGGTTGTAACCAAAAATGGAGGTCTTATAGGTACCGTAAGCCACACAAATCTTTCTCTGCATTAACAATGTACAAGGGGAAGACAGTAGAGGGAGGGCAAGTGGGGAATCACAGATGTGGGAGATACATGAGGAAGCCCGGAGCATGAACAAGCAAGGATCCCGAGGCAACCTTGCACATGGAATTGTTAGAGCTATAAGTGCTGAGAAAGAAGTGCCCAAAGGGCTAAGAATACTAGACAGCCACTGAATGGAGTAGACTCTTCTCCTCAGCAGCCTTGCCTCTCTAGGTCTTCCATAACCCATCTACACCTTAATTTTTCAACCTTATTTCCTACCAAAGTGTAAAACAAGCTTTCATCTTTTCTCAGGTCAATTTCCTTAAGTGGGATGGTCATCTTCTAGTCAGTCTCACCTTTGTGCCTTTGCCCACACAATTTTTCCAGTGTGAATTAACCCCCTTTCCATCTACTCAAATCTCTCATCTTTCCAAGTCCTGTGTCTTTCAGACTACTCGAGCTTTCCCTCAAATCTCATTCTCAGAATTCCTATAACTCTTACAACCTATGGTCATTCCATCTATTCCTTAATTCCCATCTTGCACTGCTTCCTGGATTTTAGTTCTTATCACATCTACTAGATCCTTCAAAATAGAGAATCTTTACATTTCTCTTACATTCTTCATAGCACCAGTTTAGAATCAACAAGTGATAATCAACTACTTGCTGCTTTCTTGAATATTTCAATATTAGCTTTAATTTAGTAAAGAAACCCAAACCAGTGATTTCTCTAACTTTATTTAGTTACAACCCAGGCTACCAAGTGGTACCTCACAGCATATCTCCAAATCAGACCACTTCAAAAAACTAAATTTGATTTCATTTAAAAATATGTACTTATACATCAAATATCACTTTTAGAAAAAGGGACTTTAGCATTGAGAATAGGTGAAACCAACAAGCTAGGAATTTCAGATATGAATCTACATCATTTGGATTTTGGTTCTGTTTCTTTTCTGAATTAGAAAATTTTTAAACTCATATTTTCACAGTTTAGAGGATCTTTGGATTTACTTCATCAAACAGGATGATATTTAAACTATCAAAATATTTGAACTCAATCATAGCCAATTATAAGCATATGAATTCTCTAGGAGACTATCTGGAAAACCAAAAAGCCAACTATATAATGTTTGATGTTTCAGAAACTAAATGCATCCTGTTAGACTTGGGCAGGCATGGGGAGTAGATGGATATCAGACTAACTCCCTTTGCCTGAGTAACACAGTTCTATACTTCACAACAAGTTGAACAGAGTAATCACTATGTTGAATCTATAGTAAAAGCTAAATAAAATCAGAAAGATTTCTTTTGACAGTGAATAAATATTTTTAAAGAAGTCAAAGTCTTACCTGTTGTAGAATGCCGAAGAAATTTCTTGACACCAAAATGACTGACTCCGGAAGCCAAATTTGTTCAGTGCAGGTAAGTAAAAACAAAAGCAGCCCAAGCCATTTCACTGCTAAGATTTCCTTCTAGGATCTATCTTTTCTTGCATTGGAAGACCTAAAATTTTGAGAGCTGGGCTGGTAGAGAATCAAACCCAAGATGATTGGGTTTGGTGTGAGTGGTGACTGAGGCAGCAGGAACAATCCGAATGTGACAAAAGAGATTAGCAAGTTCCTGTGCATAAGTCAATTTCCTGTAGCTGGCTTCTCCGAAGAGAGGGTTTCATTTGTGTGGGTTTAGTGATGTGTGTATGTGTGTGTGCACGTGTGTTTTCCTCCATGACAATATGAAAACTTCCCCAGATGAGGGACAGAATAAGACCTTTGCTGTATGGCAGATTTGTGTTGAATTTATCACTTCTCGGGGGACCATTTCCCACTCCCCTTTCCCCAGTTTCCCACCAGCAAACCACCTACTTAAAATTGTGGAAAGGAAAAGTAAAAAACCAAGATGATTCCTTAAGGAAGTGAAACAAACCAAGGGAAAAAAAAAAAAAAAAGGCCACAGGGCCACTCCACAGACTGGTCTTGGTTCATTGAAACTTAGGAAAAAGCACCTTATATCTTCAAGTCAACTTGGTGAACATACTGACTATGGAGGGAAAGCGGTAGGTGGGTGATTCACTTTGTTTTATTAATAACTACCAAACAGCAATCTGAAAAGGACAGACTCAGCCTTAGTGAGAGCTCAGACAGCCCCGCCACACATTTACCCTTGGATGGACCCACACCTGTGTTGTGAGATACGTGACTAAGAGTTGTTTTCAGACTCCTCGGAGTTTCATTACTTGCCTCCAAACCCAAATTTACACGTCTGTCCTCCAGTGCAATCCAGGTGTAGAGACCATCTGCACACACTTAGATTATGACTGAGTTGCCTGTACCAATACATTTAACTTTCATGATGTGGTCACAGTCTCCCCCCTACACCCGCCTCAAATCCCTAACTAATCAATGCTACCTCCCAGGGTGAAGTCTTTGTCAAAATGCCACACGCCAAAAGGATAAAATCAACTCCACTCAAGTTAACAAGCATTTATAGAACCCCTACTGTGTGCAAAGTCCAGTGCTAGGGTAGGGGAGGGTGCTGCTGCTGCTGCTGTGCTGCTAAGTCGCTTCAGTCGTGTCCGACTCTGTGCGACCCCATAGACGGCAGCCCACCAGGCTCCCCCATCCCTGGGATTCTCTAGGCAAGAACACTGGAGTGGGTTGCCATTTCCTTCTCCAATGCATGAAAGGGAAAAGTCAAAGTGAAGTCGCTCAGTTGTATCCAACTCTTAGCAACCCCATGGACTGCAGCCTACCAGGCTCCTCCGTCCATGGGATTTTCCAAAATGGAATCTCTCACTCATAATGGTCAAAGTCAAGTGAAGGGGAAAGATGGGGATATAAAGGAAATGCTGTGAGTCAGGATCTATTTATAAATCTCACTCCAGGGACTTCCTGGGCAGTCCAGTGGTTAGGACTCTGCATTTCCACTGCAGGGACACAGGTTCAATCACTGGTTAGGGAACTAAGATCCCACATGCCTCAAGGCATAGCCAAAAGAAAAAAAAAAAATCTCACTCGAAAAATCCTGGGACACCAGAGTCAGTTGAAACGAAGTGTGTACAACCTTTTAGCCAGTTAGGATAGCTACTGAATGTTAACATGGATTCTTTTGTAATATCCCAGGGAGACTCGACTGACTTTCAGAGAGCCACTCAGATCTGCATGCATCATCTGAGGGCCACCCTCATGCCCTCAGTGTTGCAGACGTGGAATTCTGTTATGTGCCTGATACCGTGAACTGAAGAGAAACACAAAGGCTGAGACAGACATATTCCCTGTGCTCTCAGCACCTGCATCCTAGTCAGAGGAAACAGAAACATTCATACAAATGTATCAGTACAGATTGTAATAACTATTGCAAAGGAATCAGAAAAGAAGTTGAACTAGAGAGCAAGACAAGATGCACATCCCAGGGGTGGTGGTCAAGGAGGGCCTCTTTGTGTATCTGACAATCAAAGTGAGACTTGAAGTTGTGAATCTCAACCCTGACTGAGAAGCTTTTGAAAAATACCAGTACCTAGGGAATTCCCTGGCAGCTCAGTGGTTAGGCCTTGGCACTCCCACTGCAAGGGGGCATGGGTTCAATCCCTGGTCGGGGAACTAAGAACTCTAATGCAATACCAACAGGCAAAAAATTACATAGGTATATCAGCACCTAGGCCCCATGCCCTAGATGGGGGGGATCTCCCCCCATGTTTGATTTGTCTGACTTGGGGCTTGGGCATCAGTATAAATTCCCCCCATTATTATAATGTAAAGTTACCTCTCTATTGCTGAAAAAGAGGAGTAGAAGGAAAGTAGGGAGTAGTACTACTTTCTAGTACTTAGTACTCTACTAAAGGGAGTAAAAGGAAAGACATTTCAATCAGAGGCAATAATAATGTGTAAAGGCCCTGAGGTGGGAAAATGCTTGGCATGTTCAAGGAAGTAAAAGAGGATTGATGTGTCTGGTGTGTAACGATGACAGGCGTAAGTGGTGAAAAATGAGCATTCTCAGAGATGCTCATATAACTACTAAGTCCATAGGAGACTCATTAACCCCTGAAACCAGGCATCAATTTTTAAGGTGCAATAAGAACTCAGTCTGGGAGGTGAGATCCTTGAGCCCTCTGATAAGCACATATTTCCTTTTAGAAAAATTTCCCAGAAAAGTCAGATCACCATCATAATGTTACTAGGTAAGCAGAACATATGGCTGGTGGATACTTTATTTACCTCTATTTGGGTCATCAAAAGATTTAGGGAGGCATATAAAAATACATATACCTTAGCAAAATAAAGCAAATTAAAACAAAAAAGATGAAGCCAAAAGAAATGAAGATGAAAATTAAGCTAAAGCCAGGGGTAAGGTTGAATGAGAAAATGAAAATACCATGTAGTTCTAAGCATTTAAGCAACTGGTGTGAAGCAGTAAACACTACCACGCTAAAAACTGAGCACATTGCTCAGGATGAGGAGGGCTTCCTGGCTCTTCGGTGCTGAGAGAGTGCTAAGAGAAACTTGGCACCTGCATTCTCATAGAACATCACAACCGAAGTGAAATGCCACCCTTAAACTAAACCCAGCCAGCCACAAGCTCTAGAGATGGCTCCTCACATTTTCCTCAGTGTAAAATAGGCTGATTTCATCTCATGAAAAACTTGACTAAAAGCAGTCCCAGGGGCACATCAGAGAGGGTCCTGATTCGATATGCCAATTTAATGCAGAGATGAAAATAGATTTCAGAAATGCTTCTGCAAATTCAGAATAAAATTGTTTTCTCATCTGAGCTTCTAAAAAATTGAAGGCAGCAAAGAGCTGAAAATTGGTGGTACTTCCAGGAAGAGATCCAGTGGTTTTCTCAGTGACCCAGCGCCCCTTGAAAAAGCAGAGGAGTGTCCTTGAGCAAGGACAGCTGCCTCCAGGGGTAGCCCCGCTTCACCTCCATAAGAAGGCAAGACTTTGCCCTTTGGGAAACAAAGCAAAAGGCACCACAGGCTGGTTTGTAATTTCAGGGCGTTGGGCCTTGTGCATTTTCTTCACAAAAGAACATACATACTCCAGGGCAGGGTAATCAGGGTGTGTCTGAAGGCCCAAGAGCTCCCACCCGCTCTGGCTGGTGCTGGGAAGAGTACTGCCAGTTGGCTGTAAGATGTTCCTTTCCTTCTTGGCTCCCCGGCTCCCGCCCCACCCCACCACCCCCACTGCCTCTTCTGATGGCCTTGCTCTCTCTGTGTAGGTAATTGTAGTTTTAGATGTTCTCATAGAGTCAGGCTTTGTGCAGCCTCTCGCTCCTGACAGCGAGAAACGGTTTTTCCTCTTGCCTCTTATATATCTTTAGTCTTCACTAAACATATTTTTAATATATAAAACTCTTCACATATATTTTAATGTCAGAGGAGGTTTTCTGAAGGGGAGTAGGAGAAGGTTGGGAGACAGCTATCTAACTTTTTCCCTTTTCTGGAAATCTTTCTCTCTCTGACTCTAGCTCGCTCTCTCTCGTTCTTTTAACAGACAGGGGTAGTGGTGAGGGGAGGAAGCAAATAACCTAAAATACATGTACACGCTACATGCTTACACACACACACACCCCTGTGGGTATGTAAGTCCTGAGGCTGTACAGGGCCTCAGAACAGAGATGAGGCCCAGCCTGGGGACAGAGATGAGGGGAAACCCTGGGGAATTCAGAGTGGTGGGAAGGAAGGAAATCCTGGGTGTCGAGTTCCCAGTAGGACCTTGCCTCTCATAAGCCATATTCGGGAAGCTTCCATGACAAGCACTCACCACACTGTGAGTTGGACTAGTGTTCTCCCATAAGCTCCCACGGCACCTTCTGTTAACTGCCAAGCACTCACCAAACAGCCCTGTCTCATTTAGCACAGAGCCCTTGAGGCCCAGGGCCTGGCCTTGCTCATTGGTGCATCTCAGGCACCTCACAGTCAGCCACTGATGAACCATTTGCTGATCCATGGATTGATTCTCTCATCTAATCCTCACCACAGTCTTACATGGTAATCATTTTTTAATATATTTTTACAGCTAAGAAGACCTCAGCGGGCTAAGCAATTTGCATGAAAGTACATGACCACAAAAGCAGAACAAAGACCCCCGCACAACCCATCCATCCGTTGTGGCTCTTCACCCTGCCGCCTCCCAAGGGGGAGACTGGGGCTGTGGGGACAGGGAAGCAGCCTAAGCCCGAAGCCACAGGTCCATTTTCCGTTTTCTGAGCACCCTTCCTCTGAGATTCTCTGCCAAACACAGTTGACTAAAGGTCAAGACTTGCTTTCTCAAAAACATCTTCATTTGAAATGTCCTAGACTTTCTTGGCGGAGAAGGCAATGGCCCCCACTCCAGTACTCTTGCCTGGAAAATCCCATGGACGGAGGGGCCTGGTGGGCTGCAGTCCATGGGGTCGCTAGGAGTCGGACACGACTGAGTGACTTCACTTTCACTTTCATGCATTGGAGAAGGAAATGGCAACCCACTCCAGTGTTCTTGCCTGGAGAATACCAGGGATGGGGGAGCCTGGTGGGCTGCCATCTATGGGGTCGCACAGAGTCGGACACGACTGAGCTACTTCACTTTCACTTTTCACTTTCATGCATTGGAGAAGGAAATGGCAACCCACTCCAGTGTTCTTGCCTGGAGAATCCCAGGGACAGGGGAGCCTGTTGGGCTGGCGTCTATGGGGTCACACAGAGTCGGACACGACTGAAGCGATGCAGCAGCAGAAGCAGCAGACTTTCTTGGTGGTCCAGTGGTTAAGAGTCCGCCTGCCAATGCACGGGATATGGGTTCAATTCCTTGTTCAAGAAGATTCCACATGCCATGAGGCAACAAAGCCACTGAGCCACAACTAATGAGCCTGTGCTCTAGAGCCTGGGAACTGCAAACCACAGTAGCCTGAGCACTCTACAGAGCCTATATTCAGCAACAAAAGAAACCACTGCAATGAGGAGCCCGTGCACCACAACTGGAGAGTAGCCCTACTCTCTGCAACTAGAGAAAGCCCTCACACAGCAATGAAGACCAAGTGCAGCCAAAAATTAATTATTTTAAAGAAGAGATGTCTTCTGATATGGCAGACCAATAGCTTATTTTCTCTTTAATAGTCTCCTAGAATGAGCACGTCTTTTATTGAGGGTTTTAAAATAATGTAACAACTGAGTACTATGAACTCACACATAAGTAATATTTTTGTCCATTGCAAAGGTCTCTGCCTTTTATACCAGAGAGAACTCTTAATGACAGTGTTAATGGTAATGAATAGTAAACCTTGGAAACTGTGATATCAATCATTTACCAAATTATTTTTCACCCTCCCCCTTCTTCTTACTGTTAATGAAATGATTTAGATTTAGTGAGTAGCTTTTAATGTTTACACAGACCTTCATTCACAATATGGTACCCAATAAAATAAAATATTTCAGTGGATTCTGAAGATGTACCAAAATTTTAACTGATGTGAGTTTCAAACCTAGGGCATTAGACAGACTAATTATTTTTACCCAGTTCCCCACTATGTGATAAGCAACTGTATGAAACCAAAACATGCATTCCTTCTGACTGAGGAATTTTATGATGGGGATTATAAAATGTTAGCTCTATAGAAGAGAAAAAGTTTAACTAGTATGTGTCACTTTCAGTGTAAAGATACATTCATATAAAATACCCATTAAATTCTAAATATTAAAATATGCTAGAAATGCTTCAGGCTAGAAATCACATGAATGATTACCTCCTTATGCACTTTGAATCATTATAAACATCAGCCTCCCTAACCAGATAAGAGTATCATTTCAAACATCTTTTAGCTTCCCTCTTTTAGCCATAGCTATAAAAATACCATTTCCCTTGCTGTGATTCTCATCATCTATTTTCTCTTTAACTGTTTTACTGTAACATCATGTATTGCTTTTTGTTTCAGTGAATGTCAGGTTCTCAGGATTCTCAACTGCCATTTTAATCCTGGTTTGTTTGCTGTGTATAACTGTGTTTATCGAGCAAACATTTACATCCTGGTTTTTATTGCAGAGCCATAATTCATAACAATGCAGGGTCGGTCTTGTTGCAAAAGATGATAGCATTCAACATAATCATTTGAGCTGTGGTGTAACTTCTTTTTTTAAGTGTCAGAACAGAGTTAATATCGTCTAATGCCCGTTACCCTTCAAAGCCATCCCTGGTTAGTTAATGCACTTTTGCAACCCTGCTGACACCAGGCAAGGCACTTTTAGGACCTTTTAAGAACTTTTAGAGACAGCTTACTAAACTATAAGAGAAAAACCAGTAGTGTTACATTCTATTCACAACTTGTCTTTGACTCAAAGTATAATCTGGTTTGTTCACCTACCTTATTCACTGGATACAGGTCCAAAGCAAAATCAAATCCACCCAAAAAGGACAAAGATGGGCTATCATTGAAGAAATTTGAAAGAATGTGATTCGGGCTTTGAGAGCAAATCCTGGAGAGGAGTTTGCAAAGTAATATGAGTAAAAGGAGTGTCTTTGGGTCAAATGCATGAACTCCCAGGGGAGTTCCTCTCTAATGTAGAATATCTGATTCATTTAAAAAAAGAAAAAGGCCATCACTGCTTCTTCTCGCATTCATATTTTACTCGTGGTCTTGATACGGATCTTCAGTTTGGGCACACACATCACAGGGCAACTGCATCTCCGTACACCTGCTCAGAGTGGGGGTTGTAGACGTTTCAGTTAAAAGGCAGGGCCATGACTACTAACTTGCCATCTTTTCAAAATAACAGATCTCCTGCACGGTTCTAGAGGGATTAGGTTAAAACTTGTACCCAAAACAATCTGAAATTCTGGAGAGCTATAAATTTGGATTCAGATAAAGTAAGATTCAAATCTCAGTCCCACTTATGAGCAAGGAGGAGGCCCTGATCTTCCCAACTGAGAAATAGGTATAATTACACCTCCCTGGGAAAGATTTTGGAAAATAGCTATAGAGTCTTTGGAATATAGTAGACACTCAGTACATGGTGTCTATTCATAATCTATCCTGTTTTGGACTTTCACCTTCTGGAGTTTTTTCCCTCAATTCCTACTCCCTCTTTAAATGATAACTGTTGACTTTCAGAATTTGAGAAGCTTTGCCAATGCCAGATTCTGGTTGAATAAAGTTGTACAAGCTTATACACCATGCACAGGATTCTAAGTCCTATATTGATTGTCTCAACAGTTTTACATGGTCTAGAAAATTTTAAAACAAATTGTTACTGGTAATTTATTCTTTTTGCACAATTTGAACAATCACAGAATCTTCAGAAACGTCTTCTGAAGTCGTCTGCTCACCACCCTACAAACATCTTAAGATAAATGAGAATTTATTCTTCCCTTTCTCATTCAACAAATATTTATTGAACCCTTGCTGTAATATTTATTGAGCTCTGTGTTAGGCACCAGGGAGACAGCCGTGAACAATAACAACCACAAAAATAAAACAGCCTGCTCTCCTATATCTACTGGAGAGAAAAGTGATGAGCGAGATAATTCAGTAATATAAAATGTTACAGAGTGCTAATTACTAAAAAGGAAAATAAGGCAGGAAAGGACAGGAAGCTTGGGTGGGATGCATATTTAAACAGGATGGCTCAGGAAAACCCTGGGTGGGAAGATGAGGGAAATAAAGTCTTTCAAGGTCCAATAACCACTTTAATGAGTAATGGTCCTTAACATCAGCATACATCCCTAGATTTGATGATCAATTGGCCTTCTCAATGATGCAAGATCTGCTTCCTCTTCTACTCAAACTTGGGAGAGAGGAGCCAAGCACCCAGCTCAGTGGGGCAGCTCCCCTTCCTCCCTTGATTGAAAGGGAAACTCACCTGTCAGCCCCAGGCCTTCACTTAACTGCTCACTTCTCCTCCTTTCCTGGTCCTTTCTGACTCTCTCTTCTCTGAATCTTTGTAAGTCATTTTCATGATGGACTGCTGATAACTCCAAAGATACATGACCAGAACTAAGCACCTAGTGGAAGATTCCAGAGTAGTAAGAGTTTTTTCAGATACAGTGGCTCAATGCTACCTTGTCCTTCAACTTGCTATTATTCTCTCTTCCCTTGATCTTTTTAACCAAGTCATAACAAACAAGTCACACTGGCTTGCCATTTATTGCACATTTAACATGTGCCAATCAAGTACTTTCTATGCATTTTCCTAATCATCCAAATAATTATGAGGTAGGTAGCATTATTATCTTCATTTGCAGAGGGGGAAACTGAGGCAGAGAGAGGTCAT
Source organism: Bubalus bubalis (assembly GCF_019923935.1). NCBI lineage: Eukaryota > Metazoa > Chordata > Mammalia > Artiodactyla > Bovidae > Bubalus > Bubalus bubalis. Next base: position 58,141,366 of record NC_059163.1, read on the forward strand.
GAATCTTGTTCAAGATCTCAAAGCAGTAAATAGCACACCTGGATTCCATACTCCATCTGCATTTCTTTATGATGGTTGCACGTTGAATTTTGCCAATATCTTTGGTAACCTAACTACAGGATACAGTTTTATCATTTAAATGTTATTTATTGGGTCTCTCACACCAGATGGGTACATCAACATCCCAAACCTGTTTGCCTGATCCTGAATTACTACATGGCTTGTTGATGAAGATTGATTTTAAATTTCAAAAGCTGTCATTATGCTCATTCAAAAAATATATTGTTTTTGTCTGCTTTTAAAGAATAGTTCTTTGCCTCTTTTTTGTCTTTGTCTTTTTTTCCTAAGATGACAATGTATAGGCATGAATGTTAGACATTTTTGTTTTTAGGTTCTATTTTTGTTAGTTAGTGCCACTATACCAATAAGTAAGAGGAATTTCACCCACTACTGAAAGTTGTGCTGACAACATGAAGGACATGTGTAAAAATGGCTCTCATATGTTCTCCTGAATAAAGTTCTGGAAGCTGTTACAGATATATGCTGATTTATAGAAGAGGCAATTCACTAGTCTTAAAAGCACATAAAACTAAAGTTTATGTGGATTGTCAGGGTATATTGAGTCAAAAAAAAGATGACCATTGATGCTTTAATTACATATAGCAGTCTAAACTTTTTTTTGCACAAATACCAGGAATGTATGTAGATTTTTGGCCTTGGATGAATGTTGTTTTTTGTTTGTTTTTTAAGATGCTGTTTACAGTATCACAAATGGTTAAGAAAACCAGCTCATGATCTCTTTAAGCTCACCAGAAAGTAGCAATACTTCTTAAGCCAATGTTTATTTCAACAGAAAATTTATATTTGACTTGTTTGGTAAATCTGGAATAATGTGGCCTGAGCTTTGGGAAGCCAGATTCAAATGAGCTTAGCTCTTCTTCCTTAACAGTTAACTTCCTGTGTTGGAAATACCCACTTGCTTAAATGATAAATGTTGACTCAATGAAGTAAAATTATGAATTCCATTCACTTTATTACTGACACAGCCTTCATGGAGAGAACGAGCTTGAAACATATGTGCAAAAGTTTTTATTTAAAATATTTATCAGGCCGATAAGATCAAACAAAGCATCATGTCATTCAGCTGAGACTTGACAACAGTTGGCATTGCTTATTAGAAACAATGGTTATGGGTGCAATGAAAGAGAGGCTGGTGTAGGCAGTAGAAGCAACTACTTGCTTCTGCAAGACACTGATTTCATCTCTTGACTGATGGTGACTCAGTCCTATGAAGCAAGCAATTTCAGCTCACTATGAATCAAAAAGTGCTTAATAACATGGAAATGTACACATAATATATTGTTAATTCAAAGAAAAACAGGACAAAACTTGAATTTGAATTCAATAAGTCACTTCAGTCATGTCTGACTCTGTGCAACCCCATAGACGGCAGCCCACCAGGCTCCCCCGTCCCTGGGATTCTCCAGGCAAGAACACTGGAGTGGGTTGCCATTTCCTTCTCCAATGCATGAAACTGAAAAGTGAAAGTGAAGTAGCTCAGTCATGTCTGACTCTGTGCGACCCCATAGACAGCAGCCCACCAGGCTCCTCCGTCCATGGGATTTTCCAGGCAAAAGTACTGGAGTGGGGTGCCATTGTCTTCTCCGAACACATATATACATATATGCAAATATTAGTAAAGTAACCCTCTAGGTGACAGGACACCACTAATTTTTATGTTTTCCTTTTCTGTATTTCTCAAATTTTCTATATTATGAAAAACAACTATACGAGCCATATAGAAAAGTATTGGTTTTTTTAATTGCATTGAGAAAGTCTACCTAACTTTACTCCAAAAACCCTGTTACTGCTTCCGTCACAGTACGTTTTGCATAATAACCAGTGATTTTATAGCAGTTGATTCTCAGAGGAGAATCACTGAACCAAAGTTGAACCTTGCAAAGTCATCTTCCTCATTGCTCAGCCTATACAGGGTCACATTTAAATGATTCCAACCAAATGCAAATTCTACTTGCACATAGACTCAAAAATAAGGGATTCTAAAGGCTTTCACATTAAACCTCTTAGAAATCCTATCTTAAATTTCCCTTAAAATAGGAATCAAAGCTGGGAAGGAGCCTAGGCTATTTAGTAACTTTATCTTCTCATGGGAAAGACAAAGGAGTACTCAGAAATAAAAGTGAGGTTTCCGGGAAATTTATTCAGTGTCTGAGCTCAAAAAGAAAGAGGTAGTGGGAAATGCTTGGTGCTTATGAAAGGTAAACATGTTTGTGACAAGGGCAGTCAACGATTACAAGATTTGGTTTCAAACTAAACCTGCTGTTTTCTTATGACTATTATTACCTAAATTATTATAGCTGCATTTTTTAACCATTTTGGAGAAAAGAGAGTATTTTTGTAAATTCTCCTTAATGAGTGCTGTTTAAATGACACCTAAAATTATACATAAAATTTCAAGATTAGTCCTAAACAAATGTCTATTTCTTTTACTTTTTTTTTTTTTACCACATAAACCTTTAAAAAGGCAAAATTTCTATTAAAATATTTTTTCCAAATAAAAATTTTAAGTTCTCAAAGATTTACTGGAAACAATGGTTTTATAATTCCCAATAAAGCTATTTCTAGGGTATGCTTATTATTCAAAACATAAGATTGTTTTGTTCTCTATAATTCTTATCCTTTAAAATAATCTTCAAAATGAAAATAATGAGGTTTTTTTAATGCTTTGGAAGAAAAATGCTAAGTTTTCTTATAATTTTGAATCTTTGTCTTTCAGATTCAACTTACCAACTATTTTTATGTACATTACTGTATTTGGTCCTCACAGGATCACTGTAAAATAGCAAAACCAGTATTAATATTCTTCTCAGGAATCTTATTTTATAAATGAAAAGACTGAAACTTAAAAAAGATTAAACAATTTGTATAAGACCATGCAGCCAGTCAGTAAGAGAACTCTCTAGATCAATTTACTTCTATTATTTTCCCTGCCAAAAAGCAAATTACTCTTACCAATTTATTAAAATATAATACGAAATAAACACTGAAGTTGTTGTTCAGTCATATCTAACTCTTTGCGACCCCATGGACTGCAGCATGTCAGGCTTCCCTGTCCTTCACATTGAATAGAGACATGCAAAAAAAATCCAGAAAATCTGTTATTTTTATTTGGTCATAGATTTACTAGTATAAAGAAGAAGATACAAAAATAAAGTATCTATGCAATGAAATCCTAATTTTATATGAAAAAATTATTCATATGTCTAAAAGACTGAAAATAATTATATCAAAAATTAATAGTGATTATCTCTGAATGGTGAAATTGGAGAGAATTTTTTCACTTATTTTTCTCTAATTTTTTGTATTCTTCAAATTTTTAGCTATAAGTAAGGATTAACTCTATAATCTGTCAAACAAACATTACCAGCTTTCTTTAATAAAGTGATCTAAACATACTGTTTATTCTCGTCAGTGATTCTCTATGTGGTTTCACTTCAGTTTTTTGATTTGCTAGGAATTTTTAATTTTTAAAAAAAAAGGCATATGTGGTTTTTTTTTTTTAAGTAATGTGAAATCACAGTGCCATATTCTGAAGAGTTGGTTCTCTCTTCTAGCCCATGTAGCAATATAGGGCAGGTTTTTGAGATCGTAACCTGAAAAAACAATTCTGCAGTTTTCTTCATGTCTGCGATAAGTCCCAAAGTTTACTGTTAACTTGGATGAGTACCTTCCCAATAGCCATTTCTTCCTCCTTGGTAGAAGAATCTCCATTTGGTGATAGGCAAAGTGTCCCAAATCAGGGGATGAATCATGATGTCCCGTCTAAGGTAGTGTGAGAGATTCCTCTGGTTTTTGGCTTCCCAACCTCCCTTGCAGCTACGGGTAGCCATGTGACCCAGTTCTACTCAATGAAATACTCAGGAAAGTTTTTTTGGCTTTTCCAGTAAAAAGTATTCTTCACTGGTTAGAACAGTGAGAAACATCCCAAAAATACCTGTGCTCCTTTCATGCTTTGACTGTTGTCATATGAGAATTCGATGTTCTGAGGGCTACAGCGGTCATCTCAGGACAAGAGGGAAAGCCCAAAACACTGAAGAGACACAGAGCCAGAACACTGTTGACCCACTTGCTCCCTTTTAATTTTTATTATGTGAGGTCATTAAATGCACGTATTATCTAAGCCACAGTTTGTTATTCTAATACTTGCAACTGAATGGCTTCTAATGATGTAGTAACATACAAAAATTTTCCAACTGAAGCTATCAACATCTTACAAAGTGTAAAAAAATTAGCCAATACCCAAACTAAATGGCCAACAGTGCAGAATGTCATAGAGAAATGGTTAGATATTCATCATATATGTCTCAATAAATCTGGAAAAGAAAAACAGTGGTTAGGTAGATTATTTTACTGGGCTATTACAAAGTTAGTTAAAAATAACATGTGGGAAAATTATGTGGTTACATGACGTAAGATTATGCGGGGGGAAAAAGAAAAACAGGACTTGGAATTGTATATACGCTATGATTACAATAATGTTTTTAAAGATTGTGAAGAAACAACCCCAAATAACTATCAGGAATTGTCTTGAGGGATAAAATTACCAATAGATTGTTTTTATCCATTCCTCTATTTTTTAAATACTGGGCCTCACAGGTTACAATCTTTACATTAAAAAATATAAAATAAACTCACATAGACAGGCATACCTTGGAGATATTATGAGTTTGGTTCCAGACCATCACAATAAAGCAACTATCACAATACAGTCACACACTATGGATTTTCCAGTGGTCATGTATGGATGTGAGGGTTGGACTATAAAGAAAGCTGAGCACTGAAGAATTCATGCTTTTGAACTGTGGTGTTGGAGAGGACTCTTGAGAGTCCCTTAGACTGCAAAGAGATCCAACAAGTCCATCCTTAAGAAGATCAGTCCTGGGTGTTCATTGGAAGGACTGATGTTGAAGCTGAAACTCCAATACTTTGGCCACCTGATGTGAAGAGCTGACTCATTTGAAAAGACCCTGATGCTGGGAAAGATTGAGGGCAGGAGAAGAAGGGGACAACAGAGGATGAGATAGTTGGATGGTATCACCGACTCAATGGACATGAGTTTGGGTAAACTCCGGGAGTTGGTGATGGACAGGGAGGCCTGGCGTGCTGCGGTCCATGGGGTCGCAAAGAGTCAGACACGACTGAGGGACTGAACTGAACTGAACGTGCATATAAATGTTATGTTTATACTATAGTCTATTAAGTGTGCAATAACATTGTCTCTAGAAAACAATGAACATAGCTTAATTTAAAAATACTTTCTGGGACTTCCCTGGCGTTTTAGTGGTTGAAACTCCATGCTTCTACTACAAGGGGCATGGGTTCTATCCTTGGTCAGGGGAACTAAGATCCCACATGCCGTGCAGAGCAGCCAAGAAGCAAATTAATAAAATAAAATAAAAATACTTTTTTGCTAAAAAATGCTAACCATCATCTAAACCTTCAGCAAGTCATAGTGGTAACATTACAGATTACTATAATGAATATAATAGTGAAAAGTTTGAAATATTGTTAAGAATTACCAAAATGTGACTCGGACACATGAAGTAAGCAAATGCTGTTGAAAAATGGCACCAACAGACTAGCTTAATGCAGAGTTTTCACAAACCTTCAATTTATTTTTTAAAAAATACAGTATCTTTGAAGCACAGTAAAATGAAGTGTAATAAAATGAGGTATGGCAGTATATACCCCTGGAAAAATTTACATCAATATAAGAATATGTTTGACTCCCTATTGTCAAACTTGAACTTTCCAGCTTGACTTTCAAAGCCCTTCCAAACATGGCCCTGCCTATTCCTCTACCCCCATCCCCCACTACATGTCCAGTTCCAGCCACAGTTAACACTAATTCATGGCTGAAAAGTCTTGCCTTTTGTGCAAGGTAAACATTGCCAGATGTGGCAGAGACTGCTGATTATTCCCTCAAATCCCTTTCTTCAACAGAGAATGATTTTCAACTGAGCACACCACAGCTGAAGATAAAAGAGGTATGTCCTAGCCTTCCTTTCAGCTGGTCGTAGTTATATGACTTTGTTCTGGCTACTGAGGTGTGGGCAATCTCCAGGAATGTCCTTAATAGGAAAGGTGCTCTCTCCTTTGTCCTTTCCCTCTTAGATGCTTAAGTTTGGGCCGCCAACTTGGACCATGGAAGGAAAGCCCTGAGCTGAGCTTGGAGGAACAAGAAGGCTAGGTCCCTGATGAGCTGTTACTGCCACTCCAGCCCTGGAGTGCCTACCTCTCGGTTTCATTTCCACAGGAGAGACAAAGAGAGAATTTGCATATCCCACCATTGTTTTTGAGTTTTCTGTCACATACAACCTATCCTAACTGATATATTAATTTATGATATAAGCTCCTGACAAAAATGGTTCTAGAAGAGGAATGACAACAATATCATTGAATTACTATCTAGAAGACATGAACTGAAAGTTGGAGGTTTGGGGCTGGCATGCAAAGGAAAACAAAAGGCTAAAGAAGGGGGTGGCTGGTGGTAGGATTAAAAATATGGTGAAAAGCCAGGGCCACCAATGACTATTTGGGGGAGAAGATAAGGGTAAAGAGTTGACTAAAGTAATTTTAAGAATAAGATGACTAATAGTAAACATTAAGCCACCTAGTGTCCTCTGCTACAATGTAATTCCTTAATGCCATCACCAAATTCTCAGTAAAAATCTAGCGTACACAGTAGCCTGGTGTGAGCAGGGTTTTTTGGAAATCAAGGCAAAGGGTTCAAGGCAGAAAAAAACAACAGCAGAAATGAAAAAAACCAAAAGGCTGTTCATTCAGTGGAAGCTGGAAATTAGAGCTTATAATAAAGCATAAGCTTTCCAAATCCCCAGAAAAACAGGTATAAATGCTATATTTCCCATTCAATATGGAATGATTTTTAGGGTCAATATTTTGCATATACTAGCAAATTTTACGGAGAAGGCAATGGCACCCCACTCCAGTACTTTTGCCTGGAAAATCCCATGGACAGAGGAGCCTGGTAGGCTGCAGTCCATGGGGTCGCTAAGAGTAGGACACAACTGAGTGACTTCACTTTCACTTTTCAATTCATGCATTGAAGAAGGAAATGGCAACCCACTCCAGTGTTCTTGCCTGGAGAATCCCAGGGACGGGGAAGCCTGGTGGGCTGCCGTCTCTGGGGTCACACAGAGTCGGACACGACTGAAGTGATTTAGCAGTAGCAGCAAATTTTAATGACATGTTTACATATACTTTGCATATCATTTTGCATTATACCAGAAACACTCATGCTAGACATATTGTTTTGCAACATATTTTCTTTTGGTTTGGCTGGGTTTTAACCAATCAATATGCCACAGACATCTTTTCAAAGAGATTCACCTCATCCTTTAATAAAAGCATAGTATTCCTTCATATGGAAGTACCATAATTAATTTAACTAGTCCGTGATTTTTGTTGTTGTTGCAAACAGTGCTCTATTTGTGCAAAACATGTAACACTTGAATGCAATTGTGCATGAGCAATTAAGTATTCCTGTAGAATAAATGACAGGAAGAGACTTTGCAGGGGTGCTGGACAGATATATTTTTATTGTAGCAGATACTATCGAATTACATTCCAGAGAAGTCCACCAATGATGAATGAGAGCACCTATTTCCTTGTACTCTCACCACATTAGGTATTATAAATCTTTTTAGTTTTCGTCAGCTGAAAAGTGGTATCATGCTAATTAGTGAGATTCAACATCTTCTCACGTATTTACCGGTCATTTCTATTTCTTCTCTGAAATGCATGTCTATATCCTCTGCTCATTTTTCTAAAGGAATTATTTATTGTTTTCATACTAATTTAGAAAAACTATTTATATGCTAAAAATGTCAATAACTTGTCCCTGTATATTTTACAAAAGTATCTCTAGGTCTGTTATTCATCTTTTAGTTTTATTTATGGTGACTTTGGCAGGGCCCAAGTTTTTAATTTCCAAGATTTACTAGACTATTTACCATTCCAAAATGTAAACAGTATCTTCCTATAGTTATGATTTATCATTCTTTCAAAATTACATGACAATAATGTAATAGTTAAGAGTACAATCCTTTGTACCAACCTTCCTGAGTTCAAGGCCTGATTATGCTGTGTAAACTCAGGAAAGTTATTTAATTTCTATGTGCCTTGGTTACCTCCACTGTTACATGGAGATAATACTAGTATCTATGTCACAGGACTTGATGAACAACGATTTAGTACATACCAGATGCTTGGGACATTCCTTGCAACATATAAAGTTTCAATCAACATTAGCTACTATTATTTTGCTGTGTCTTGATAACAAGAGTTTTCCAAAATGTTTTAATATCTGATATGCCCCATAATATAAATGCTCCAGAATGCATCCAATCCTTATAAACGGTCTTAACCTTTCTGCCACCTGCCTAGACCAGTAAAATGAAACTCTGCAACTGAAGATAGAAAACTGAAGACTGCAAATGAGAAAATCAGTGTCACACACAAATCAAATAGAAGTAGCAGCTACAAAAGCTCAACAAGTCAGAAGCAAATACAAGAGCCTAAGGTAGGAATTATACATTTTAACTATGAGTCTTGCCCTGACAGGTAGGACTCTCAAACAGCAGCTGCACAAACCAGTCTTACCCCATCTGAGACAAATGTGCCCTTAACATGCAATGGAACCTTATTTCCTATACATTTAGCTAATATTCTGAGCAAGTCTCAGGGATGATCCTGTCTGTAAACCTTTCAAAACCTTTCTTTAGCTTGAGCAACTTTATGTTATTTAGAGAGTTTGATCACTGTCCTCGTTACAATTTGTAGCTAAAGATCAAGCTTGTTCCTTGATTTTACAGTGATAAAATATGCCCATGTTTGTTAATAATCACGAAAATCTACTAAAAAGGCACATGTTCCCAAGTACCAGGTCCCATTAGTTTTTCTTGTAATGCCTTTATCTCTCCCATATCTGTGAGTATCTTTTTTATGCCTAAAGTTGAATTATTTTTTCTTTTCTTTTTCTTGGTGAGTCTTGCCAGAATTTTCTCTATAACATTTATGTATCTTGAGGAACAGCTTTTGGTTTAACTTACCAACTCTTGCTATATTTTTATTTTCTATTTCATTCATTTCTGATTTTATCTATTTCATTTGTATTGACACTAGCAGGCAACAGAAAAATAGACTGTTTTTCAACTGTACTCATTTCTGAGTAAACAATTCACTCTTCTGTTACTTTGATTTATTTTGTTCTTTGTTTTCTTAAGTTGCTTAAAGTTAAATGCTTAAACTCTTTTTCAGTTACTCTCACTTCACAATAAGAACATTCAGCTGTGGCAATTTTATTTGAATTTCAAAGGACAGGGTGACCCCAACAGACATCTAGGCTACATGTGATTTATAAAAGTAAAACCTGCTCTCACACACACAAAAAATACCTGTGTGCAGACTGGAAAAAGAATTAATAGAACCATAAATAGCCTTGAGGCGAGCCAGGATCCTACACAATACAAATGAGGGCTCAGATGACAGATAATGAGATAATATGTCTGACATTAAAAAGTCAGCTATCTTCACACTAAGTCTGTGCTCTAGTTGAGCAAGGACTCTTAAGAAGCAACGCAAGGAACAACTATGGGCTTCCCCTCCTTTCCTTCTCTCTGAATGATACCAGATCACCTAGAAGTCCACAGTGGACCTAGTAAACCATTTCCTTTCATAAGGACCCTAAGTCCATACTGTGCAAATTCTGTTTTTAAAGTTGAGCTTCAGTTGGGCACTGCCCCAGGCCTTCTCCTCCCCTCCTGGAGAAAAATCCTATAAGACAGAACACTACCTGTTGGTGACATCTACTCTGACTTCAAAGTTTAGATGCAAACACAAGGAGCTTGGAAAATTAAAGTAAATTTGGTGAAAAAAGGCATGTCACAGTTAAGGGGGCCATTATTATAGTGCCTCTTGTCATATTTTCTCTCCAGTCACCACAGAGTGATCTCATTGCCTTAATCCTGAAGTTAAGGAGCCCAGGGAGAGGTAGGCTATGCCTATCAGAACCCTCACCTTGAGAGGGTTTTATTGTTGAAATTATACACTCTCCACTCCTGGGAGGAAAAACAAGATCTAATTGTCCAAAAACAGGACAACATATTATGCTAAGTAATCCATATTACAGAATAGGTTTATAACCATTATCATGACTTTTAATAACATTAAAAAAAGATGCATGGTTTCTCATTGTAAAATGCAGGATACAAAAATATATGCAAGGTGTGATTTCAACTATTTAAATATTTAATTTATATACACAGCATAAAGTTGGAAGAAAATCACCAAAATGCTAGCAGCTCTTTGTTTTGAATAGGATTAATGGAGAGTTTTAAAATTCTTTTTTTTTTTATTATAATTTAAAGTGAGAAACTTGATAAGAACTCGACAAACATAAGTTCATTTGTTCGTTTTTGGCTGTGCTAGGGCTTTCTCTAGTTGTGGCGATCAGGGGCTACTCTTCGTTGTGGTGTGAGGGCTGCTCCTTGTCGTGGCTTCCCTTCTCGGGGAGCGCAGGCTCTAGGGCACGCAGGCTTTAGTAGTTGTGGTACTCGGGCTCTAGAGCACAGGCTTAGTAGTTGTGGTACCCAGGTTTTGTTGCTCCTCAGCATGTGGAATCTTCTCAGACCAGGAACTGAACTCTTGTCCCCAGCAGTGGCAGGTGAATTCTTAACCACTGGACCACTAGGGAAGTCCTTTTTATTTTTTTAGTTTCTTCCTCACAAGTTTCATTGCTTTTATAATCATAAATAAATCAAGAACAGTTTATGTGTAAAACTTCAAATCTTTACCTTCCATTTCTTGAAATTAGTTTTGGGAAAAAGAAAAGGACGATGAGGCGAAGGAGGAGAGGAGAAATTACAATACAGACAAAAGGAAATATTGTTGGTTTGCTAATAGGAATGATTTTCAAAGTATTTAACTGGAGTCCAGCCCAGGCACCATGCAGTGAGAACCCAATTAGACAGTAACTAACTGATCCACTCATACTGATGTATTCTCACTGAACATCAGCCTGATTTCAGGCTACTTTAGAAAGCAAGGTGTTATTGGGAATATTCTGACCATCATGTTGAGTCTTTGTATACATTTTCTCCTTGAACAGAGCACATTTAGCTCTAGCTCCATCTGCAAAACCCCGCTTAGGTGTTCCATCTTCCAGGAACCCTTTCCAGGTTGTCCCAAAGTAAATTTATGTTTCTCTATAGCCTTTCCCCATAGTATTTATCATAATAGTGGTGCCCTGTAGTATAGCCATTATGTGTCCTACTCTCTTTTCTCCTATTCCATATCCCCACAGTGCCTAACATGGTAGAGATCATCACATTGAGTCCTCATCCAGCTATTTTCTAAGCAAGGACCCTTTGTTGTCATAGGGTACCTTCCAAAGAGGTCCCAGAGTTACGGCAGCCAACTTCATCTTGCAATTTGGGGTTGTGGACTTGATCACATCCAGGATCTGAGCAATCTACTGAGGTGGGATAACAGACAGGTTTGCTAAACTGCCCTCTCCTCGGAGATGAAGGGCTCATGGGAAAGTTGGCCTGATTGCAAGGGATGCCCTCTACTGATGGTGAAAGCAGAATTAGATATATGTAGCAACTGGGGTGGGGAGTGGGGAAGAAAACAGACAACATCAGGGAAGTGTCAACTGTACCTACTCCCAGAGATACATACAGGGGGAACTTGGTGGTGCTTTTGCAAAAAGACAAAAAAGTTCTTAGCTTTGAAATATCATAGATTCAACATAATCATTTTTTCATTTTGTCATCAAACATCAATACACACTATGTGCTGGATGTTGGGAGATTATAATACATATTGTTGAGAAGGTTGTGTTGAAATAGTCACTCTCACAGACTTAAACAAACATAGCTGAACTGATCTAAACTCAATAGTTTGCTAGGGCTGCCGTAACAAAGGACCATAGACTGAGTAGCTTAAACAACAGAAGTTTATCCTCTCAAGGTCTGGAGGCCAGAAGTCCAAAATCTAGGTGTCAGCAGCATTGATTTCTTCTGAGGCTGCAAGGGAAGGGTCTGCTCCAGGCCCCTCTCCTCTTGGTTACAGAGGGCCCTCTCCTCCCTGTGTTTGTTTACATTATATTCCCTCTCTGCATATCTCTGTGTCCAACTCTCCAAAGGATTCCATTTTAACTCAGTTACCTCTGTAAAACCACCACCTCCAAACACCATCCCACCGTGAGATACTGGGGCTTAGAACTTAAACGTATGAATCTTGGGAGAATACTATTCAACCTGTAATACCCAGCCACATCTTAGGCGACAATCCAGAGGTAAACTGAAATGCCATCGATAGCCTTGACCTGCCTCTCTGGCCGTGTTGCATGGGGACTAGCACCCAGACTAGAGGCAAAGGTGGCAGGGACCCCAATCACAGCAGCAGTAGGTAAAGTACAAAATGCACTCTCACCTTGCCAAAGAGCTAGCAGCCTTCTCATGCAGTTTAACTTCTATTTTCCTGGCTCTTTTCCCTGGCAGCAGGGAAAGGCCCACAGCAATCAAGGACAGTGATAGCATGCTCTGGCACTTCATTTTGGAGGGCTTTGCCAGGGTCAGAAGACAGACTGAGAAAAGTGGAAGCTCTGTCCTTTATGTATGCAACTCAGCAAGACAGGCCAACACATCCAGATGCCTCTGCCAAACCCCAGCGTAAATGAGAAAATCATTAAATTGTACATCACTAAGTAAAATATGCCAATCTGAGTTCACTGAAATAGGAAAGCTGAATTCTCAAACAAGTTCCAAAAAACCATTAAATCTCTCAATTGTCAACATGGAAAATATGTATTTCATATTATTTGTGTGGAGTCCTATCCCAAGGCCACAGGTGCTAGGGCCTCGAACCAAGGCCACAGACCAGAACCAAGGTTACCTTCAAAGTTGACTAAGCCCCATTTGTAACCTTGCCAAAAGTCCCCCTGATCCTTACCGGCCAGCTTTCTGACCCCGTATTAGGCAAAAACACCCACCCCGTATACTCACCTTACAGTGCCCTAACCAACCTTCCAGGATGAGTTTTCTTTGTCTTGAGGCTATAAAAATTGGCCAGGAAAAGTGTCTACTCTGCCTGGTCTGTCAGGAGGTCGGACTCCTGCATTTGCAGCGCCTTCATTATCTCTGCTCCTTGCTCTTAATATAAATTTACTCCCTTCTGAAATGCTCTGTGTCTGGAATTCTTTTCCAACCCAGGCCTGGACTGCCATGACAACCTGTTTCTTGGTTTCAATCCCTTTCCAAACACCAAAGAGGAACCAAAGTAGGAAAGACATCATTGAACAAAAGGAAGATATCTGAAATACAGTTGAACTGTGTTAAATGACCCATGACATATTAACTCAATCATTTAAGTTAATGCATAACTCAATATAGCTATTGAACAGGAAATGGTCTCATTGGTAGCATCTGGCCAAAAAGATACAGCTGAAAATATATAGAGAGTCAACAATTTCCAATCAGAGCATAAAAAATGAATGAGGTCTGCTGAGCTCCTTATTAGAAGTCTCAGTTCAGTTCAGTTGCTTAGTAGTGTCCGACTCTGCAACCCCATGGACTGCAGTACACCAGGCTTCCCTGTCCATCACCAACTCCCGGAGCCTACTCAAACTCATGTCCATTGCATCGGTGATGCCATCCAACCATCTTATCCTCTATCATCCCCTTCTCCTCCTGCCTTCAATCTTTCCCAGCATCAGGGTCTTTTCCAATGAGTCGGTTCTTTGCATCAGGTGGCCAAAGTATTGGAGTTTTAGCTTCAGCATCAGTCCTTCCAATGAATATTCAGGACTACATAGTTCATTTATGTTGGGATGGTATATTTAAGTGTGTTCAATGACTAAGATTAGAGTGAAGACTCCAAGTAATCTAGTTGCGAAAATGTGGTGTAAAAAAGTTACAGGGGTTCCCTTTAAACCTCAAACCTATCTGATTGGTGTTCTGAACCTCCTCAAAAGTAGGAAACAAAGGAAAAATACATAAAACATTATTTACCAGCATGCTCTTGATGAAACCATGTAGGATTCATGGGCTAAATTCTGACCCCTAGTGGTAAAGTTTTAATAAGGTCTTCAAATATATCATACTCGATTCTGAATTACTGCTACCATTGTGGAGAGAAACCATCTTTAAAGGATTAAGAGGAAGATTGTCACCCACAATCTCGGGCACTGGCCTCTTTGACTCTAGGTTGTTCGGTATGTTAGCAAACTCCTTGGCTGACTTATATTTCAACACTGATTTCAGCCTCATGCAAACAAGCATTACCCAAGAACTCCAGACAAAGCAACAGTCCTTCGGTTTATTTTCAGACTCTTTTCCTCTCCCCAACCACCTCAGAGTACTAGTGATTAGTAGAAAACCCAAAAACAAGCACACAGAGGAAGGAAAGATGTGGATATTCAATAACCATGTAAGTGCTGACAAGTGCAGACATAACACTAAATGAGGTGTTTCCAAGAATAGAAAGCAATAATGATACTCCAAGGGGATGATAACATTTAGACATCAAAAAGTAATTCTTCCACTATCATTTATAACCAATTAAACCTAAACTTTTTGAAACCATAAAGTGGATGTAACTATTAAAACATTGGCCCCATAGGTCAAAAATTATATTGACACAATATTCTTATTAAAATAATAGAGCAAATATAAAATTTGAGAAGAAACTTCTTTTTCAAGAAAACCCAAACTATATTCCCTTAAGATAACAGGGTGATCACTTTGACTCAAGACTATTTCTGTTAGCATAGGCAATAAAATGGCAAATCCCTCAATCTTAATTACGAGTTCCATAGAACCAGTGCTGCTTGAGAAGCTCATGGCATCTTGTCTATATCACAGTTCCTTCCACTGTTCTCAATTTTTTCTTCAGAACCTACATATTCATCCAACATTGCCACACCCACTCTACAAACTTTTATCTCTACTACCCGAACTTTCTTATATTTGTACATATGTAGGTAGATATGAGTATTTATATATATATATATGTATGTATATGTATTTGGCCACATAGCACAGTATGTAGGACCTCAGTTTCCTGACCAGGGATATAACCTTTGCCCCCTTGCACTGGAAGCATGGACCACTGGACAACCAGGGAAATCGCACCAGTGTACTT
Source organism: Bubalus bubalis (assembly GCF_019923935.1). Lineage (NCBI taxonomy): Eukaryota > Metazoa > Chordata > Mammalia > Artiodactyla > Bovidae > Bubalus > Bubalus bubalis. The sequence continues at coordinate 58,156,612 of NC_059163.1, forward strand.
TTTCTCTTTGTTTACCGCTCCCCTCCACCTCACCCAGCAACCAAAGTTAACTACCTACTGTTTATCTTTACATAGCCTTCTTCCTGTTCATATAATCTTAAGTACACACACATATCCAAGTTGCCATTAACTGTTTTACAAAAATAGAATTATATACCCTTTTCTGATTTTACTGTTTGTTCACTTAACAATACATCATGGGATGCCCTAACTGGTAAGGATCTGTGGAATATTTTATTTTCCAAAAATAGTCACAATGGTATGTCCTGTTCCACATGCTCTTCCATGACCTTACTGCTGTCCCATAAAAATGTGGAGTCTATTTCCCCTTCTCTTGAACCAGCTGTGCCTGTGAGCATCTTGACAAATGTGGCATAAGTTGATACAGTGTGACTTTTAAAACTAAGTTAGAAAAGATGACAATCTTTCACCTATTTTCTCTCTTCTTTTTCTTCCTTTCCCTGTCTCCCTGTCTCTCTCTCTCAACCAGTACCATTTTGTGAGGGAGCCCAGGCTACCCTGGGAGGCCATGTGTAGAAGTTCTCACAGACAGTTCTAGCTGAAATCTCAGCCAACAGCCAGATGTGAGTGAATGAGCCTTCAGAAAACTCCAGATCTCTTCCATCAAGTCATCCTCAGCTATCGCATCTTCTGAATGAGACCTCGGAAACCACAGAAAACAAACCATCTCCATTGTGCTTACAGGCTCTGCTGTACCTTGTCCGAATTCCACCGAATTCATAAGCATGATAAAATTGTTGTTTTACATCAGTAAGAGTTTCAGGGAATCATGTTACACAGCAATGGATAACCAGTAAAGGATTAACTCATCCTTTTATGGCTCTATAATGTTTCTATAGGGTGGCTATAACAGTTTGTTGAAGCAGTGCCTCCTCAAGGACACTTTGTTTCCAGTTTTGGTCACTATGTGTGTGTTAGTTGCTCAGTTGTGGCAGACTCTGACCCCATGAATTTCAGCTCACCAGGCTCCTCTGTCCATGGAATTCTCCAGGCAAGAATACTGGAGTGGGTTGCCATTCCCTTCTCCAGGAGATCTTCCCAATCCAGAGATCAAACTCAGGTCTCCTGCATTTTATGGGGATTCTTTACCATGTGAGCCATCAGGAAGCTAAACTTTGGTCACTATGAACATTACTAAGTAAATATCTTTGAATACATAATATTTTTTGAGATTTAAGTTTTATTCCCGTAAGAATTATAGAGTAGAATTGCTAGGTTAAATGTGTATTTTAGTTTTTACTAGGTTTTTTTTTTTTTTTTTTTAACCCTCTGATTCATTAGGGGTTAATTTTGGGAGAGGTGCTTTTGATTTATCTTTTCTACTATTTTCTACATTTCACCAAATTAAGTCTTTATTTTTATTAATTCCCTCCTTTACTGTTTTTGGTTCTTTTTCTAATTTTTAAGGATAAATAATGAGTTCTTATATTTCTAATCTTTGCATACAGATTTCATTGGGTCTTGTCGGTTTGGTTTTGTTGGGGTTTCCTTTCTCACTCTAGAGTTCACAATTTCAATTTTAGTTTCTAGTTCTATGCAAAGATTATTTAGAAGGGTGGGTGCAAGCATGCTAAATCACTTCAGTATTGTTCGACTCTGTGACCCCAAGGACTGTAGCCTGCCAGGTGCCAGAGTCCAGCTCCAGCAGCCAGGGATTCAACCTGAAGGGGTGGGCGGTGTCGGCGAGAAACTGAGGCAGCCTCTCATTTTTCTTGGACTGCCTGTTTATTTCAAGCTTATGATTCTCTTTTATACTTTCACAAAAGCATTAGGTCAGAGGTTTGATATTTTTAGTTCCCATTGACCCAAATTTATTTTTCTCCAAAAATCATTGTTGCCCCTCAAAAGGAGTTCCTTCCTCAGCGATTCTCTTATCTACTTTTTCTCATGTGTCCTTGTGAATACACTGTAACTCATGCTAATGTCTGGGCTGCATACCACATTCCTCAGTTTATTTCTTATCTTTCTAAGTCCTGTTTGCCCCTAGTATCCTAAGCTCACTATTTCTTAGAAAGGGCTTCTACCTAATAATATCTCTAAAGTCCCTAATTTCTATAAGCTATAGTAGAATATGCTAACATTACAGCAATCCTTAAATCTTTAGCTTCTAACTATTTTAATTATTCCTAAGCCCTAAATTCAGCAAACTCCTTTACCACAAACTTTTCTCACAAATGGGCTTCAGATAGCAATCTCTCCCATGGCCTCAACCTGCGGCCTGTGTGCTCACCCTGGAACACTTTTTTTGTAAAAGTCCTTGAACAAATGTCAGTGATTAACTTTATGAATTATTCTTTGAGCACAGATGCAGAAGGCTTTATGCCTTCTCATGCTCCTCTCAAAAACAATAAGCACCTTAATATTCTCTTCCGTCAACTCAGCCGAGGAAAGGGAAAAACAAGTTAGAATCACAAAGCCTAACTCCTTCATTCCGGGTCCGTGCCTACGGAACAAAGGGAGGGGGTTTAGGGCCGTGCCTCTATCTTGTCAGTAATGCCTAACGCAGCTCCCGACAGCCAGGTTCCTCTGTCCATGAGATTTTCCAGGCAAGAATACTGGAGTGGGTTGCCATGCCCTCCTCCAGGGGATCTTCCTAAACCAGGGATCAAATCCACATCTCTTCTGTCTCCTGCGTTGGCAGGCAGGTTTTTTACCAGTAGCATCACCTGGGAAACCCATTTAGGAGGGTAGTCTTTCTTTTTTTGGGTGGACTGTTTTCCATTTTAATATTTTTTATTGAGGTATAGTTGACATTCACTATTACATTAGTTTCAAGGATACATCACAATGACTTGACCTGTATCTTGTGAAATGATTACAGGATGGTAGTCTTACCATCCTGTAATGGTAATTTGTAACATAATTTCAAATAATTATGTTATCTTTTAAAAATTTATTTTAATTAATTTACTTCTAGGACTTTCCTGGTGATCCAGTGGTTAAGAATTCACTTGCCAATGCAGGAGACATGAGTTCAACCCCTGGTCTGGAAAGATTCCACATACCTGGAAGCAGCTAAGCCTGCATGGCACACCTGCTGAGCCTGCTTGCCCTGGTGCTGGTGCACTGCAACAAGAGCAACCACCACAGGAGAAGCCAGGGCACTGCAGCTAGAGGGCAGGCCGGCTCGCTGAAACTAGAGAAAGCCTGCAGGCAGCAACGAAGGCCCAGTGCAGCCAAAACTAAATAAACAAATAATTTACTTCTAATTTCATCAGATAACGTGACCTGTAAAAATCTCTACTTTTAAATTTTCTAATTGGTTTTGTGTGTGTGTGTGTGGCAGTTTATGGTCAGGTTTTGTATATGGTCAATGGCCATTTAGAAATTACATGTGTTCTCTGAAGAATGCAAGATTTATACATATTTAATAATGCACATATGTTGACTATATTAGTTTTTGTATGGTCTTATTTTTTTGTCTACTAGATTTGTCTAGTTCTGAAAAATGTATAATAAAAATCTACCCTAATTTTATTTTTATGAAGTTGTCCTATTCTCTATGTGGAGGGAAAGAAAGGAAAAGCAAAGAAAGGAGGAGGGTAACAGATGAGGCCTAGCACTGGCAAAGATATCAAGGAGGGTTTTGGTAAAAGAGGGAGAATAAGAAATATACGGCAGAGGCTTTGGGGTATCTATGGGATATAAGAGAAGGGGAGACAGAAAGAAATTCTGTAGTAATGTACAGGGAACAGGTGACCGAAACCGCCCGCCCTGGCCAGACACAATGGTAAGCGCTTACATAAGTTATCTTATAACAGGAGGTCCTGGTAAGAAATGCAGAACTAACAAGCTACCGCCAATCAGAAGAATTTGGGAAAGGTCAAAAAGAGTGAGGAGACACCAGTCCATCTATCCTACCAACCTCCCAGAATCCTTCTTGCTGGAATCCATCTTGGCAGAGTGATGCATGAGTTACCAGGAAGGACCCTGTGTCAGAAATGATTGGCCAGAGACAACCTGGAAAGTAATCCCATCACCATAAAACCCGAGACCATGAGCCATGTGGCAAAGTAGTTCTCCTGGGTTCCTTTAGCCTCCTATTCTCTGTCCAGGCACCCTTTCCCAATAAAGTCTCTTGCTTTGTCAGCACATGTGTCTCCTTGGATAGTTCATTTCCAAGTGTTAGACAAGAGTCCACTTTTAGGCCCTGGAAGGGGTGCCCCTTCTGCAACAGGAATGCAGACTTAAAGAGGTACTCATACAAGTTACATAACACATTATATAAAATACTAGTGATGCTCTTGTAAGTTCTTTGAATAATACAAATAAAAATTAGAATTACTTTTACTATCTCCTCAACATGATACCCTCTTGAAACGGAGAACCCTATGGTGCTTGCCCCTCCATGTCTTCTGCCTGCCTTTGTCTGTGTTAAACTTTAGTCAAAGAATAAGATCAGAGAAATGAGAAAGGGGAAACAAAGAAAAACAGTCCAAGGAGACTAAATAATAATAATGTAGCCATTAGGCATGGTCAAGGACCTTTAGTTCTTTCTCAAGGGCTATAGATAATATTCTGGGCCATATCCTGTGAACTGTCTTGTAGATACTAAAACACAAAGTGGAGAACTTAACTAACCACATGAGGATCAGAATATACCCAGGACATGAGCTGCCACAATTCCGAGAAATGGCCACAAGGAAATGAGAACAAATGGACCCTGGAACCGATGATTAACTGTACCTAAAACAACCAAGATGATGCTGGTCAGACCACTGATGACCAATTTGAAAATGACCACTAGAGCTGACTGCTGTTTCTACATGTAGCCCCCCATGCCACCCCCACTCTGTCAGGAAAGGGGGAGTCGGTCTTTGGACAGATGTCTGCTACCCTCCCCTCTCCAATTGCTGGCATCTGAAACAAAGCAAACTTTCCTTTCCACAAACTTGACCTGTTTATTGGCTTTTGAACGGCAAGTAGCCGGACCCTACATAACACATTCCTTCGGTAACACTCTGAGGCTGAGTCATTAAAGTCCCAGGTTCTATTCTGTTCACTCTATGTGTGAGTTTGCATTCGTGTGTGTGTGTGTGTGTGTGCACATGTGCGCATGTTTGTGTGTGTACACAGAAAAAGAGGTATAGTATATAAGTGGATTTACCTTGTTTTTCAGTTGCTAAGTTGTATCTAACTCTGTGACCCTGTGGACTGCAGCACACAATATAAGTGAATCTATATATATCCTTTTCAAAAAAACAAAATTCTGTAAAGCAATTATCTTTCAATTAAAAATTTAAAAATTTTTAAAAAACACAAATGGGATCATACTGTAAATACCCTTTTGCACCCTGCTTCTTTTCCCCTTAAACATACAGATGTATTTATTTATATCCTGCCTGTTTTCTGAAAATATCTGAATTAGTTCACAGTGAAATCACAGGCACATGACGGAAAACTGTTAACATTACTCCAAGGACGAGAACAAGAAATACAAGGGCTAAGGGAGACAGTATATTCAGAAAGTCTAGAATGAACTCATTTCATGAGTGTAATAAAAAATTCAGTTCAGTTCAGTTGCTCAGTCGTGTCCGACTCTTTGCGACCCCATGAATCACAGCACGCCAGGTCTCCCTGTCCATCACCAATTCCCGGAGTTCACTCAGACTCACGTCCATCGAGTCAGTGATGCCATCCAGCCATCTCATCCTCTGTCATCCCCTTCTCCTCCTGCCCCCAATCCCTCCCAGCATCAGAGTCTTTTCCAATGAGTCAACTCTTCGCATGAGGTGGCCAAAGTACTGGAGTTTCAGCTTTAGCATCATTCCTTCCAAAGAAATCCCAGGGCTGATCTCCTTCAGAATGGACTGGTTGGATTTCCTTGCAGTCCAAGGGACTCTCAAGAGTCTTCTCCAACACCACAGTTCAAAAGCATCAATTCTTTGGCGCTCAGCCTTCTTCACAGTCCAACTCTCACATCCATACATGACCACTGGAAAAACCATAGCCTTGACTAGACGGACCTTTGTTGGCAAAGTAATGTCTCTGCTTTTCAATATGCTATCTAGGTTGGTCATAACTTTTCTTCCAAGGAAATAAGGTGCTTTAACAACAGATTCTTTTTTTTTTTTAACAACAGATTCTTAAGTAACCAAATGCCAGACATTATTTTTAAAGGGGAGAAATTAATTTTACTTAAGACAGAACAATGAAAAGAAAAACTTAGCCCAGACCTTCAAAAGACAGTACTTCTTACCATACATCTCCATCTGCTCCAGAGTCTGAGCAGAGATTCGAGAGACTACTATTAATTCTCAATTGTTTATACAAACAGGGAAGCTGAGAGAACCCAAAATAGCAGTGATTTTTAAAGTATATTTCATTGGTTTTCATATATTTGGTGGATAAATGAACAAGAAAGAGTGGCTTCAAACACAACCATGAAATCCTACTGCAAAGAATTATTTCAGAAAGACCCTCCCCACAAAAAAAAAGAAAAGAAAACAAAGACCCAAGAAACCATCCATTTTCCACAATCCTCTCAGCTCCTCCCGATGACCCCATCCATCTCATCTCTCTACTTGGTGTAAAACAGCAGATTATTCAAAGTTGAATAATCCTTACAAATCTTTCTGCAAAGTGTGGCTGTGTTGAGTCAGATCCTATCAGTGTGAAGGATGGGGACCATGCAAATAAAGAAATATTTTCTAATCCATCCATATTTTCAGCAGACTGGCTTTCAATCTTCCTTTACCCTCTGCTGCCTGTCATCTTCCTGGGAAACATGTACATTAAATGGATGATCCAGGAATTTGGTATCAGTTCTATGACCTTCTCCACTCTGATAACCATCATCTCCATTCTCAGCCACAAATCAAACTCTGTTGGCAACAAATATTTGCATCCCTCATATCTTGTTCTCTGAAATTTCTCTCCCTGCCTGCATGTCCTTCCACTTTCCCTCACATGCTCTGAGTCTGTTCTTTTATCTTCACTATTCACCTCCATTTCCCTAGTCTACCTACCAGTCCCCTCTGGGTGCCACTAGACTCCTCACCCAGTCTGTATCAGTTGGCCATTTCAACTTCACGTATACAGCATCCTAAATTCTTTCTCCTTTCCTTCCCATACTGATCCCCTACCATACCTACTTACCAACCACTGACTCTACTTAACCCAAAGTATGTCTCTGTTTCTCCTCAACTCCTAAGAATTTCTAGGAAAAAATCACTTCATCAGTACAATACACAATACGAGGTTTGGGGGCTATTCAGATCTCAATCTGAAACCTGGTTCTGCTATTTATTACCTGGGAAAGTTTGGGCAAGTGACATAACCTCTCTGAACATCTGTTTTCTAATCTGTAAAATGGGGTGCATCCATTACAATGCTTTCAGCTTAAAAGAAAACCAAGCAACTTATGTTGCTTCCCGTAACAAGGTGGTTAAGATCTGTTCTACTGTAAATCAACTATACTCCAATAAAAATTATTTTTTAAAATTCTACCATTATTTCCTCATCATTTAGATTCCAAAGTGTACAAAAACATATTAAAAGTTTTGTTTTGCTGGAAAAAAATAAACAGACTGGGGACTTCCCTGGTGGTCCAGCTGGTAGGAATCCACCTGCCAATGCAGTGGACAAAGGTTTGATTCCTGGTCTGGAAAGATTCCATATGCCTCAGGGCAACTAAGACGGTGTGCCACAACTACTGAAACCCACATACCTAGAGCCTGTGCTCTACAAGAGAAGCCTCCAAAATGAGAAGCTTTCACACCACAACCAGAGAGTAACCCCAACTTGCTGCAACTAGAAAAAGCCCACAGGGAGCAACAAAGACCCAGCAATGCCAAAAATTAACTTAAAAAAAAAAAAAAGATTTATTCTGGGGTTAATTCAGTGGTTCGGTGATATCATCAAAAACAAAGGTTCTTGTAAATGGCATTTGCAGCAACATGGATGGCCCTAGAGAGTGTCATCCTGAGTGAAGTAAGTCAGAGAAGTATCATATGACATCCCTTATATGTGGAATCTAAAAGAAAACCAAAAATACATGATACAAATGAACTTACTTACAAAACAGAGACTAACAGACTTAGAAAACAAACTTATGGTTGCCGGGGGGAAGGGATAGTTAGGGAGTTTGGGAAGATCATGTACACAGTGCTATATTCAAAATGGATAACCAACAAGGACCTATTGTATAGCATATGGAACTCTACTCAATGTTATGCGCCAGTGTGTATGGGAGGGGGTTTAGGGGAGAGTGGATACATGTATATCCCTTTGCTGTTCACCTGAAACTACCACAACATTGTTCATTGGCTATACCCCAATATAAAATAAAAAGTTTAGAGTTCGAAAAAAAAAGAACAAAGTCTTTCCTCTTTAAGCTCTACCATGCTTAACTCATGGAGTTTAGCATTGGGTATATCCACCCTCTAACCAGTCACCAACAAAGGGAAATGGGAGTGCCGTGATTGCCTTTTCCTCCAATCATGATTCACCCTCTCGGGCTACAGAGGGGTCAGTCTTTCCTGAGCACATTGCCACCAGATACCTGAATAAAGAGAGTCAGGATAATGAGAACAAAGAATAGCTGTTAGGCTAACAACTTCTGCCATGTGGGTAATGATACTTATCTTGAGTATGGTTATAAAGATTATGTTGGCTACATCTGCAAAGTACCTAATGGTGCCTAGCACAAGGTAGACACGATGTTCTTTAAAGAAATCTACCAATTCTTTGACAAACTTTCCTTCAAAAAGTAGAGCTAATTCCCCTACCTTTGAATGGAGTCTATTTTTAGTGACTTGCTTCTAACAAATAGAATTTGGCAAAGATAATGGTGTTGAGACTCACAGACATAGAGAACAGACTTGTGTTTGTCAAGGGACAGGGCTGGGGGAGAGATAGATTGGGGGGTTAGCAGATGCAAACTATTACATGTAGAATGGATAAACAAGGTCCTGCTGTATGGCACAGGGAACTATATTCAATATCCTGTAGTAGACCTAATGGAAAAGAAAAATATAATGACGTGAGACTTCCAACAGTATAGTTGTATTAGTCACTCAGCCGTGTCCAACTCTTTGTAACCTCATGAATGGTAGACTGCCAGGCTCCTCTGTCCAAGGAATTCTCCAGGCAAGAATATTGGAGTGGGTTGCCATTCCTTTTCCAGGGGATCTTCCCCACCAGGGATTGAACCTCAGTCTCCTGCATTTCCTGCATTGCAGGCAGAGTCTTTACCATCTGAGCCACTAGGGAAGTGCAAGACTTCCATACTAAGTCATAGAAGTCATTGTAGCTTCTGTTTGTTTACATGGATTGTCCACTCTGGGGACAGCGGCCATGTTATAAGGGCATTTAAGCAGCCGGTGGAGAGGCTTGCATGGGGAGAAATTGAGGATTTTCGCCAAGAAACCAGCACCAACTCACCATATGAATGAGCCACCACCTTGGAAGTGGATTTGCAAGCCCCAAACAAGCCTTCAAATGATTGATGCCCCAATCAACATGCTGGCTTCAACCTCACGACAGACTCCAACCTAGAATCCCCAAGATAGACCATTCCCATAATCCTAGGAAACTCTAAGGATAATAAGTGTTTTTGCTGTTTTAAGCCACTAAGTCTTAGAATAATTTCTTAGGCAGGAATAGACAACCAATACTAATTTGGGTACCAAAAAGGGGGTTCGGCTATAACAAAAATCTAAAATGTAAGAGTAGTTTTGGAACTTAGCATCTGGAAGAAGTTGGAAGAACCTTGAGGAGAAAATTAGTGAAAAGTTAAAGGGTCCTGAAGAGACTGTTAGTGAAGCCTGTTGAGCTCTGAGGAGACTGCCAGAGAGGGCAGGGAGGTTCACAACTTATTATGCCAGTCCAGGCAACGTGTATCTTGCTGTTCTCCTTGATAAATGTGAAGTCGAAGCTTCTTGGACCATTGCTAGGAGGTAATATGCATCACAGTTAAACACACAGGCCTTGAAACCAGATTGCCTTAGTGTGAATCCCGGTCCCATCACCTCTTGTCTGTGTAATCTTAGGCGCCTAAGTCACTTAACCTCTGTGTTCCTCAGTTTCCCTCACTGGATTATTATAAGAATTAAGTAAGCTACTCTATATAAATTTAAAAGAGTATAGGGGAGAGGAGGAGAGGGAAATGGCAACCCACTCCAGGACTCTTGCCTGGAAAATTCCATGGATGGATGAGCCTGGTAGGCTACAGTCCATGGGGTCGCAAAGAGTCAGACATGACTGAGCGACTTCACTTTCTTTCTTTCTACAGTTCCTTTTGGAGAAGGAAATGGCAACCCACTCCAATGTTCTTGCCTGGAGAATCCCATGGACAGAGGGGCCTGGTGGGCTACAGTCTATGGGGTTGCAGAGAGTCAGACACGACTAAGCGACTAACATACACACACATAGGGGAGAGGGGAGGAGAGGGTGAGATACATGGAGAGAGTAAAATGAAACTTACATTACCATATGTAAACTAGATAGCCAATGGGAATTTGCTGTATGTCTCAGAAAACTCAAACAGGGGCTCTGTATCAACCTAGAAGGGTGGGATGGGGAGAGAGATGGGAGAGAGGTTCAAGAGGGAGGAGACATATGTATACCTATGGCTGATTCATGTTGAGGTTTGACAGAAAACAACAAAATTCTGTAAAGCAATTATCCTTCAATTAAAAAAAATTTTTTTTTTAAAAAGAGCGCCTATTTCTCTCTGAGTCCCAAGGCAGAGTTAACTATGTTTGAGGACCTGCAAACCAGGATTGTAATAGAAGCCAAGAAACACTACCTTGAGTAACTAAGAAAAGAGTAAAATGTTCATGAGAGGCTATTCAACTAGGGTAGCATTTCTTAAGGTATGGCCTACCTGCATTATAATCATCTGTGGTATTTAAATTCAGAGCCCAGCTTCCTGATTCAGGAAATCTGAAGGAAGGCAAAACTCTGTATTTTAACAGAGCATTTTGTGGATAATTATTGTGTATCTAAGGGGCTTCCCTAGCGTCTCAGACAGTAAATAATCCATCTGCAATGTGGAAGACCCAGGTTTGATACCTGGGTCAAGATCCCGTGGAGAAGGGTATGGCAACCCACTCTAGTATTCTTGCCTGGGGAATTCCATGGACAGAGGAGCCTGGTGGGATGCAGTCCATCAGGTCACAAAGTCTGACATGACTGAAGTGACTTGGCACGCATTGTGTATCTAAAGTTTGAGAAACTACTTTGGGGAAAGGGAGTCCAAGTAAATGGCCTAAAGATTAATCTCATTGAACCCTACTGTTATACTTTTTAAAATTAAGGCAAAGTTTTCCATTCTTCTCCATAATTTATCCATTTTTGCTTTAATATACAAATAGGGTACATTATATAATAATGTGCATTATTTGCCATCGAGTAAAATTACTGCTCCTGAAAGACATGCTAAGTTTACCCTGGGTTTGTGGTAACCCCGGGCATACCTCTACATACCTTAGTTGACATACAAGGCTTTTGTGATAAACACATCGACCTACTTTATTTCTCGTGCATGATTTGACAAGTACCATCAGTGTTGTAAATGTGCACATTTGACCATTCAGCCTCCAGCTCCACTTTGAGACTTTTAGTAGTAGAGGCTGGAAAGTCTAAAACTGCATTTCCTAAACCCCTCTTGCTCATAAAATTCTGAATATAAAAGTTTCCACCAATTAGATATACTCTTATGAATCTGGAAGGCAGAAGTAACTTGAAAACCATCTATTTATTGCTATTACTCATTCTGCTAAAAAATCAAGTTATGGGTAGATAGTGTCAAATTGAGTTGAACTATAGAACATCTGCTGGTGTCACAGACAGTTGCTTGGTGTGGGGGAAAACACCACACATTTGATGAGCAGAAGTTAAGTGTTCTATGTGAACGGTGAAGGAGACACACAGAAAAGAAACACACAGAAAGAAAGACTGGGTTTTCCTAACGCAACCACAGTAACATCATCTCTAAAAATAGGTTCTTTAATAAAATTATCCAATCTTCACATTGCTAATTGTCTTGTTATTGTCATAAAAATTTTTATAGTTATTTTTTCCTGAACCAGCACCCAAATAAGGACTACAAATTGTAACTGGCCAATGTGCACCTTAAATCTCAATGTATAGGTTCCCTTTCCATTTGTGGGGAGCTTGTCCCTTCGTAATTTTTGAAGAAACTGTTAGTTTCCCAGTCTGTATTTTGGTGGTTGCATCCACAGTGTTGACACATCTCTCTGTAATTCCTATAAACTGAGTGTTGGATCTACAGGCTTGAACCAGTATCTGGGTTTGTTTTTGGCAATATATGGTAATTTCCACTTATTTTTGAGCACCTGATTCTAAGTATTGGATATCTTTCTGGGATAGTGCTAAGTCACTTCAGTCGTTTCCGACTCTGTGCGACCCCACAGACGGCAGCCCACCAGGCTCCCCCATCCCTGGGATTCTCCAGGCAAGAACACTGGAGTGGGCTGCATTTCCCTCTCCAATGCATGAAAGTGAACAGAGAAAGTGAAGTCGCTCAGTCATGTCCGACTCTTAGCGACCCCATGGTCTGCAGCCTAACAGGCTCCTCCAACCATGGGATTTTCCAAGCAAGAGTACTGGAATGGGGTGCCATTGCCTTCTCCGTCTGGGATAGTAGAAGCCACCAAAACAAACAAAACTAGAACATTCTGCATTCAATCAGATGGGACCACAACTATAGAGTTAATGGGGATAAACAAACTGACCCATCATTTGTATATCAAAGGCAGGAAATCTTTTCTTACAGTATTATCCAATTGATCTTTTAATTTACTATACTCTAAAGAGATAGTATTACCAAGACCCACCTAAAAAGCCGCCAATTCATTAGCTTATTATGATAGTTTCAGGTAAAATGTGTCTTGTTTTTCTCTTGATAAACTATAAGTCTGAGCTTCCTAGACTCCCTTAATTGTTGATTTTAGCTTATATAAAGCTGAGAGTAGGAAACTTTCCAAAAGCCATTTGGATAATGGTTTCCATAACTGGTCAAAATTACATGTGTAACTATACCCAAAGGTTTACTTTCATTGCTGACTGCTATGGGCAAGCACAGGTCTAAGAGAAAAACGTTTTACTGTTTCCCTTGTTTCTGGGAAGCATGACATTTCCAATAAAATTTAAATAGCTTAAGATCCTGGATAACTTTTTTTCATTTTACTAACCAGGCTAAGGAATTTGAGCAACCTCACTGTATTATTAGTCAGGGTTCAGGTCACAGAAGAAAAACAATTCCAGGTATTTTTTCAGAAAGAAATCTCAATTACTGTAATCATTGGCGCCACCATGCAACGTTAGCATCAGCAGAAGATGTCTAAGCATGTTTCTAGAAACAAGCAGACTTTGACCTCCTCCCACTCCCAACCCAACAAGTTATGTATTTAGTGGATTTCATGGCAGAGGGTTCAGTTAGTCATTCTCCCTAGTTCATGGCACACTATCATCTTTGATCTGTGTAAGGCCACTACATATTGATTTAATTCTTTTCTGCTGCCTTCTTCGTTTTCATATCCTTTCCTCACCGCCAGGCAAACTTTGTATTTCCATGTGTATCACTGTTATCTGTTGCTGTAAAAGATGTATTGTTGCTTATATGTATTTTTAATTTACACAGTATTGTGATACATAGCTTTTTTTCACACTCCACTGTTCTTACGTCCACATTGCCGTGTGTACTTCATGCCCACTGCTTTTAAATCCTTCACAGGACTCAATAGTGTATTATCCATCACTTTCACATTCCCCCGGTGACAAAGACCCAAATTACCTCCAAATTCCAGCATTCTTGTGAACTTGTGGAGAAATCCCTTTGGGATACACCCAGAAGTATGACTGCTGTGCCACGGATACATAAACATTTTAACTCAACCAAGCACTACCAGAATGTTCTGTTCAGCTCTTTCTTCAGTGGTGCATGAGAGTAACATGTAGCATTATCCAGGTTTCCATTTTGCCAAACGAGTATGAGAGACTATCTCATTTTTAATGTATTAACTGTAGTTCTCTTAGTAGAAATAAATTTGAGCATCTGTTTATTGGCTTTTAGAGTCTTATTGGCTTTTAGAGTCTCACACTTCTGTAAAATGACCTTACCATATTCTTTGACCATTTTCTATTAGATTTATTTTCACCAGAGTTCCTCTTATATTTGGAAACTAGTTCCTTGTCACTCAGACATTGCAAATATTTTCTATTGTCACTCATTATGTTCTTCAGTTCAGTTTAGTCGTTTAGTCAGGTTCAACTCTTTGTGATTCCAGGCACTGCAGCATGCCAGGCTTCTCTGTCCATCACCAACTCCCAGAGCTTACTCAAACGCATGTCCATTGCATTAGTGATGCCATCCAACCATCTCATCCTCTGTCATCCCATTCTCCTCCTGCCTTCAATCTTTCCCAGCAGCAGGGTCTTTTGTAATGAGTCAGCTCTTCGCATCAGGTGGCCAAAGTATTGCAGCTTCAGCATCAGTCCTTCCAATGAATATTCAGGACTGATTTCCTTTAGGAGTGACTGGCTTGATCTTGCAGTCCAAGGGACTCTCAAGAGTCTTCTTCAACGCCACAGTTCAAAGCATCAATTCTTAGGCACTCAGCCTTCTTCATAGTCCAACTTTCACATCCATACATGACTACTGGAAAAACAATAGCTTTGACTATATTTTCCTTTGTCGGGAAAGTAATGTCTCTGCTTTTTATATGCTATCTAGGTTGGTCATAGCTTTCCTTCCAAGGAGCAAGCATCTTTTAATTTCATAGCTGCAGTCACCATCTACCGTGATTTTGGAGTCCAAGAAAATAAAGTCTCTCACTGTTTCCATTGTTTCCCCATCTATTTGCCATGAAGTGATGGGATCGGATGCCATCATCTTCATTGTTTGAATGTTGAAATTTTAAGCCAGCTTTTTCACTTTCTTTCACCTTCATCAAAAGTCTCTTTAGTTCCTCTTCACTTTCTGCCATAAGGGTGGTGTCTGAGGTTATTGATTTTTCTCCAGGCCATCTTGATTCCAGCTTGTGCTTCATCCAGCCAAGCACTTCACATGATATACTCTGCATATAAATTAAATAATCAGGGTGACAATAGACAGCCTTGACGTACTCCTTTCCAAATTTGGAACCAGTCCGTTGTTCCATATCTGGATCTAACTTTGTTTTTTGACCTGCATACAGATTTCTCAGGAGGCAGGTAAGGTAGTCTGGTATTCCCATCTCTTTAAGAATTTTACAGTTTGTTGTGATCCACACAAAGGCTTTAGCCTAGTCAATGAAGCAGAAGTAGATGTTTTTCTGGAATTCTCTTGTTTTCTGTGATCCAACAGATGTTGCCAATTTGATCTCTGGCTCTTCTGCCTTTTCTAACTCCAGCTTGAACATCTGAAGTTCTCGGCTCTCATACTGTTGAAGCCTCACTTGGAGAATGATGTTCTTCATTAGGCAGAAAACTTTAATTTTTTTATCAAATGCACTATATTTTTCCCTTAAAACTTCTGTTTCTGGGGCTTTAAATTCTTTCCCATCTCTACATCACAAAGATGTTTTCTAAACTATTTATGATATTTAATGAAACCTCATATGCACCATATGAAGATGCATACTGATTTCAGAGATGCTTAACTGTAGAAAACAATGGCCAATGGCAATTATAAAAATTAAGTCTATGGTAAGGCTCATCCCATTTTCAGAAATAATAAATCAGGATTCTTAAAATTGATATGCACAATTTTATAGCTTCAACTGTCACAACTGTCTTAATCCTTCTGGAGCCCACATATGTATATTGTTAGACAGGAATTCAGTTTGATTTTAATTCATATAAATACAGTTTCCCAATCTCAGAAGGCAAAATTATAGTATTTTACATTTAAGTATATTTGTGCTTTTAACATAATACTCCTTATCAGACTAAAGTAATTCTCTATTCTTAATTATCTGAAGTATTTTACCATGATAAGTATTGAATTTTATCACATCTCATTTCTGTATCAAGGAAATTAATCATAAATTTTTTTCTTTTTCTCCCCCTTCTGTTAATGTGGTAAATTATATCCTTGTATTCCTGAAAAATTCACTTATAGTTGTGATATATTAACCTTTTTATATACCACTGGATTTATTTTTCTAACATTTTGTTAAAATTTCTGCATATATGGTCCTTATGAACACAGGACCATGTTTTATGGTCTTTTATGATTTTTACAATTATGTTTTAATCAATTTTTTACAACAAAGATAGTTTGCACAGATCTGTTTCTGCTCTCTTGTCTCTACTAGTCATCACTCTTGCCATATATGACAAACCAACAGCTAATGTCATGCTCAATGGTAAAATCTCACACTGCCAAAGGCTGGAGTTCCATCAGCAGTCAGGGACCTAAGATCCTACAAGTGGCAAAAAATAAAAATAAGACAACACTGCCTACTCTCACCACTCCTACTCAACATAGTAACTGAAGTCTTAGCCAGAGCAATTATGCAAGAAAAAGAAATAAAAGGCAACCAAATCAGAAAGAAGTTAAATTGTCTGTTTGCAGATGATATCATCTTACATATAGAAAATTCTCAAGACTCCAACAAAAACTGTTAGAACTAATAAACAAATTCAGTAAAGTTGTAGGATACAATATCAACATATAAAAAGCAGCTGTGTTTCTCTATACTAACAATGAACTATCTCACCAAAAAATAAAACAACCCCATTTACGGACCTCTCTGGTGGCACAGTAGACAGGAATCTGCCTGCCAATGCAGGGGACATGGGTTCAATTCCTGGTCTGGGAAGATTCCACATGCTGCAAAGCAACTAAGCTCTGTGCCACACAGCTTCTGAGCCCATGAGCCACAACTACTAAAGCCCACGGGCCTAGAGCCTGTGCTCTGCAAGGAGAGAGGTCACCAAAATGAGAAGACCACACACCACAATGAAGCGTGGCCCCCACTTGTCGCACACAACTAGAGAAAGCCTGTACAGAGCAATGAAGACCCAGTGCAACCAAAGAGAACACAAAAACAAACAAACAAAAATCCATTTACAATAGCATCAGAAACAATAAATAGCTAGGAATAAATTTAATCAAGGAAGTGAAAGGTATGTACAATGAAAACTGTATGAGGCTGATGAAAGAAATTGAAGATACAAGTAAGTGGAGAGATTATCTCATGCTCATGGATCAGAAGAGTTAACATTAAAATGTCCATACTATCTAAAATCATCTATAGATTCAATGTAAGGAAGCAAGTGTCAGTCACTCAGTCGTGTCCGACTCTCTTCTATCCCATGGATTGTAGCCCACCAGGCTCCTCTGTCCACGGGATTCTCCAGGCAAGAATACTAGAGCGGGTTGCCATTCCCTTCTCCAGGGGATTTTCCCAACCCAGAGATCGAATCCAGGTCTTCCACATTGCGGGCAGATTCTTTACCGTCTGAGCTACAGAGAGGAACTAATGTAGATTCAATGTAATCCCCATCAAAATTTCAGTGGAATTTTTCATAGAAACAGAACAATCCTAAAATTTGTATGGAACCACAAAAGATCCTGAAGAGCCAAAGTTATCTTAAGAAAGAACAAACCACTAGAAAGATTCATTGTCTAACAGAACCTTGCTTACAATTTGGCTGTTTTACCCGTTTCTTCTCTAACATTGGGCTTCCCTTGTGGCTCACTGGTAAAGAATGTTTAAGAAAACACAAATGTCACTATACAAATATATTAACTAAACAGTATCACTAGAAATAACTTACATACTTAATCTAGTTGCCACAATTGAGTTATTAGATCAAAAGTGATTGCATTAGCAGTTATCAACTGAAAACCCATTCCATCAGCAATGTTGGTTACTATTTGAATATTTAAGTTAAAATACATACAACTGTGAGTTCCTTTGTTATTCCTAGCACATAGTAATCAACAAAGACTCGTTGAAAATATTTGCATTCAATAATCAAAAATGATGTGGCAGAGACTACGCTTCATTCCCTTAATACATTTTTTTTCCTCCAAGAGAATGCCCAAATTTTACCAGAACACATGGTAGTATGAAATAAAGACAACTTCCCAGCCTCTCTTGCATCTAGATGTGACCACGCAACCGAGTTCTGGCCAGTAAGATGTAAGTGGAAGTGTTCTATGGCAGCTTCCACAATTCTTATGCAAAAGACCACTGGCATTTGCCCACTGCTCCCTTCTTGTCTTTCCTCCAAGAGAATATAGATGCGCTGATTAGAGCTATAGCCACCCATACTGCTTTAGGAAAATGAGAGCCCTCCTTGGATTGGCTACAGTGATGAGCTAAAAGGATCCTAGATTCTCAAAAACTTCATGGAAAAGAGGATGCCCATCAGTCCTGGACTCTCTTTATATTTCTGAAATTTTAAATGAAGAGAAAAATCAATTTATCTTTGCTATTGGAAAAATCCATAATAGCAGCTTTCTCCTCCTAGATAAAGGAGGAAGGCAGATTTAGAAATGACAGACTTTCACAGACATACACTGTGGAGCCACATCTCTCTCAGTTGGGCATAACAGGGTATTATCTCTTTTTCAGCAATTACTCTTAAGACAGATACAGTTGCTCTATACTAGGAGTCAGAGAATCCAGGTTGAAGTCTTACCTCTGCCACTAACTAGGCAAGTCTATCTAAGCTCTTGTAGGACACCTATGTAATAAATTTCCCTTGAGTCTTAAAATATAATGTATATGAAAAGTGTCCCACCATATAAATTATCATGCACAAAATAGTTGATGAAATACCTGTAGAGAGAAGCTCTTTCTGTCTCACTTGGTATTCCTATTAACAAATATCCAATAAATACTTATTGAATAAATATTTTTAGGTCCTTGCTAAATGTGTAAATTATTCTATTTTGGAGTTTAATAAAGTTCAAAGGACTTTAATATTAATTAAAGTATTACTTGAGAGACACAGTTATTTAGAGACACAATTCTTAATTGTGACATCAGTTAAAAGACATAATGGTATGAAAACATAAACCTAGCTAATCCTGGTTCAAAAGCAGACCCCTATTTGCTACAGTAGTAGTAGTTAGTTGCTCAGTTCAGTTCAGTTCAGTTCAGTCGCTCAGTCGTGTCCGACTCTTTGCGACCCCATGAATTGCAGCACGCCAGGCCTCCCTGTCCATCACCATCTCCCGGAGTTCACTCAGACTCACGTCCATCATTGAAAATAAATATTTTTAAGTCACTTTTTAAGTCTAAGTTCACTCAAACTCATGTCCATCAAGTCAGTGATGCCATCTAGCATCACCAAAAATGCCATCCAGCCATCTCTTCCTCTGTCCTCCCCTTCTCCTCCTGCCCCCAATCCCTCCCAGCATCAGAGTCTTTTCCAATGAGTCAACTTTTCACATGAGGTGGCCAAAGTACTGGAGTTTCAGCTTTAGCATCATTCCTTCCAAGGAACACCCAGGGCTGATCTCCTTCAGAATGGACTGGTTGGATCTCCTTGCAGTCCAAGGGACTCTCAAGAGTCTCCTCCAACACCACAGTTCAAAAGCATCAATTCTTCGGCCCTCAGCTTTCTTCACAGTCCAACTCTCACATCCATACATGACTACTGGAAAAACCATACCATTGACTAGATGGACCTTTGTTGGCAAAGTAATGTCTCTGCTTTTCAATATGCTATCTAGGTTGGTCATAACTTTTCCTCCTCAGTGGTGTCCAACTCTTTGTGACCCCATAGACCATAGCCCACCAGGCTCCTCTGTCCATGGGATTCTCCAGGCAAGAATACTGGAGTGGACTGCCATTCCCTTCTCCAGAGAATCTTCCCAAACCAGGGATCGAACCCAGGTATCCTGCACTGCATGCAGATTCTTTACCATTTGAGCTACAGGGAAGTCCTTTTTTGCAATAGCAAAATAGTTTAAATTAGAATAAAAGTTGTGGTATAAAAATAAAAAACTTGACACTTTTCCCTTGAAATTACCAGTTCAGTTCAGTCGTGTCCAACTCTTCATGACCCCATGGACTGCAGCATGCCAGGACTCCCTGTCCATCACCAACTCCCAGAGCTTGCTCAAACTCATGTCAATCAAGTCAGTGATGCCATCCAACCATCTCATCCTCTGCCGTCCCCTTCTCCTCCTGCCCTCAACCTTTCCCAGCATCAGGGTCTATTCCAATGAGTCAGTTCTTCACATCAGGTGGCCAAAGTACTGGAGTTTCAGCTTCAGCATTAGTCCTTCCAATGAATACTCAGAACTGATTTCCTTTAGGATGGACTGGTTGGATCTCCTTGCAGTCCAAAGGGACTCTCAAGAGGCTTCTCCAACAACACCGTTCAAAAGCATCAATTCTTCGGTGCTCAGCTTTCTTTATAGTCCAACTCTCACATCCATACATGACTACTGGAAAAACCATAGCTTTGACTAGATGGACCTTTGTTGGCAAAGTCAAGTCTCTGCTTTTAAATATGCTGTCTAGCTTGGTCATAGCTTTTCTTCCGAGGAGCAAGCACCTTTTGAATTTCATGGCTGCAGTCACCATATGCAGTGATTTTGGAGTCCCCAAAATAAAGTCAACCACTGTTTCCCCATCTATTTGCCATGAAGTGATAGGACAGGATGCCATGATCTTAGTTTCTTGAATGCAGAGTTTTAAGCCAGCTTTTTCACTCTCCTCTTTCACCTTCATCAAGAGGCTCTTTAGTTCCTCTTCACTTTCTACCATAAGGGTGGTGTGGTGTCATCCTGGAGGAAACTTCTTTGTGTTGAGGACGGGGTGGAGTGGAGTGATGGAAGTCCTCTGTCTCATTCTTTTGTCTGTCCTGCTGGTCTTTACTGGTCCCTAAGCGTGTATGCTTTTGCAAATGAAAGTTAGGAACACTCCTTTGGTTTTCCTTTCTGCTGATCACATCCTTCCCCTGAAGTAATGGAAGAAGAAAGGCCTAACTGCTTGAATGGAGGGCAGGAGGAGGGAAGTGGAGATTGTGACCATGTGAAATATTAAATATTAAGTTATGCATAAAAATGTACTTTAATATTTAAACCACTAACCCCACCACACCAAATGAAGGATGTCCTCACATTGAGCAGTGGTTAACGTATTTTATTAAATTAAGTATGTAATTTGCAAATGGTTTCATAAGAAATTTTAAAAGCAAAGTTATAAAACAGTTTCAATAAAAAAGTACAGAGTTAACAGCAAAATTACATTTTCTTTATAGTACAAATAAAAGGATTTTGTTTCTAATAGACTGTTTGAAAATCTTGTAATATATTCTCCAACTGACAGTTGCAATATTATATTTTAATGAGAAGTCTCATGGTTAATTCTCAATAATATGTTAATAAATGGGTTCATCATTTGGACCATAAAAGTCATTTGCTCAACTTTAAGGAAAACAATGTCATCATATAATGTGAAGTTATAAAAAGCTCTCCGGGATGTAGATCCATTCTAGCCTTATTTCTCTAATAAATTTTGCAAAGAGACATTAAGTAACACTGTAAACTTGAATTACATTTAAAAATAAGCACCATTTACATAAATTCTACCTAAACTTACTTTACCTTTTAAATGACAAGGTTTTTTGGCCACACAAAACATTTAAATCTGTTTTCTTTACCATGTAAATAAAAATAAGCAATATTTAACCACAACACAGAAAAATTATCAAACTTCACCTCTATTGCACAATGAAAAAGCAATTGGAAAAAACAGCACACATTATTTTTGTGTCTTTTTTATACATTTTGTCATTTTCTTAAATTGAGAGCAGTTAAAACATTGTCAGAGCAATTTCCTGAGTTTCAAAGTTTCCAATTTCCAGCTCAGAAATAACCAATCTTGCTATTATATATGTCTTTTTTCTAAGCATACAAAACACTTGAATTTAAAAAGGACAAAATAAAGGATTGGAAACAATCCAACAGAATTATTTAGCTTTTCTCTCCAAAACGTGTTATAATACACAAGACACTTTAAAGTGTTAAGTCGGAGTTTCTACCATACAATATGTCCCACATTTAAAGGCCTTAGAATTTCAGGCAGTACTGAAACACTAATACACTGGAGAAATCTCAACTTGAAATAATATAGAGATACGTGAACAGCCAATAAATGTAAGACAAAATACTTCCATTTCTCCTGTTTAAGGAAGGAATGAACAGACTGAAAATACTGTTAAGAGTCCCCTCTGTTCAACCCTGCTTTCCCTGTGGTTTCCACATTAGTGCTCATCGTCCCCTGGGAGATACTGGTAAGAGACTATTGAAAGAATATAATCGTTATTAAAACCTTCCAAAATTACAGAGCTGTTGTATTTCTTAAATATTAATAACTTTGCAAAGAGCCATTCTAGTAAGTCATATATTAGCACAAATATACCAAAACATACACAAAAACTCTGATAAGCCCCTCATTATCTTTAGTTTTGACACACAGGATTTAGAAATGAGTAAAAGAGAAAAATTTGATAATCCTCAAACTCTGTTTACCTTTGGCATACAGGATTTAGAAACAGGCAAAACAAGAAAAGAGCCATTATAAAATTTTCTTTCATAATTACATGTTGCTTAAACTATGCTAGATAGTGGGATAGAAGCCAATTTGATACTAAACAACTTTACAAAAACATTTATAATGCTCAATATTTCTCCATATATTTACGAATGATGATTAAGAAGAAATGCCCTAGATTTACCAAAATAAAGCATAAAATTAGAGTTGGTACAGTTCAAAACATAAGTTCTTTCATTTGATTTCTGCCCACAAAATACCTCACCTCTTGTTCTTTTTGACTGCTCCCACATTAATCATAATTATAATAACTAATATTGAAGTAAAGTCTAGTTGAAGCACTCAAAAGCGATGTCTTTTTTTAAACTGGGATGAGGAAATATAAAAACACAGAAAATGAGTATGCAGCTGCACACACTTGAATAATTCTAGGTTTTAGTACTGTTATACACATTTCTTAAATCATATCAATTTATACACAGAAAGGTTTTATTTCATTAACTAACAGTTGTAGTTTTATAATTAAAGTTGTTGAAAGGAATTGTTTTACTTTTAATGTATACAACTCTTCTAGACCTCACAAAAAACATGCCAAACTGTTGGCATTTTTAACAAATTACCACAAATGTAACAATGTGAATAATACTTCAACATCAGTTACTATTCCTAAGTAACAAACATATATTTTTATGGAAATAAATTCAATGATATGGCTCTTCTTTTACAAGCATGCTTTCATGATATATAAAAACATGTTTCTGAATTTTATTTTCATTAAAATGTCTGTTCTTCTGGAAATTCTTTCAGTAATAGCGCAATCCTATCACCTCTAGTCCAAATAATTTTTAAGCTTATCAAAAATTAATACAGTTGTTTGCTAAAACTACATATGTTGAAAATACCCTTAATATCCAAAGTCAGATTTATTTAAGCCAGCGTCTCATATTGGAAAATTATACTTTATCACACTAAACTTGTGTAAAGGAAGTTATAACTGACAAGTATACTAACAGGGCTTTTTAAGCTGACCAAGAAAAAAGATGTCAGTGAGTTTCCTTTCAGAAAGTTGGTTCTTTTTAATAATAAAGGTAAAAAACTTTTAAATTGTAAGAATTTCTTTTATGATTATATCAAAAATGTTTTCTATATCTGTTTTAAGTTAATAGGATTTTGACCTTCTCTAGTTTAGAAATTACATGCCTCAAATACAAAATATAGCTCTTTAGTACTGTTTTCAATAAATATCATTTACACAGGCAGTGCTATAAGACTAGGAGCAGTTCTAGAAGACAGCGGCACTCCTTCTTTGAAAACTTGTCTGCCTATGGAAGGTATAAAACTGCACCATAATCTCAGACCCCAACTTAACTTCTAGGAAATGTACACACCCAGAAAGAAGGAACAAAAGGTAAGCGATCAGAACCATATACAAAGAAGAAGGACAACAGAGTGTCTTCCTTCATGCAGAATATGGCAAAATGATTTTTTGTATTGTTTTGAAATCAAAAGCACTCAAAGGTTTCTGTTAGATCTCCTTTCTTTCTGTACTACTACAACTAGATCTCAAAGCACTTTAAATACCTCTCATAGAAGCCTTTAAGACTTTATGAAACGTCAAACAACAATTAATATAAAGGTAACATTTTCTGTCTGAGACAGTATCAGAGCATTTCAATCTTTAAAACCACAGCTGATAATTTTCTTAGACATCTGGTAATCAATAAAAATTCTCTTTAATTATCTTTAATAGATAACATATTCAGCATTTGATTCAGTAAAAATTAAACTTCTCTTGAATTTTGAAAAACATCATGTTTTTCTGTTTATAACTGGACATCACTACTAATAAAACATACATTTACGTAAAATTGACTAAATCACTGCAAATAAAACTAATTTTAAGCTACAAACCTTCACACTTTTTAGTCAAGGATGTTTATTTTATTTTAGCATGACTTTCAAGCACCCTGGTTTAATTTCAGCGAATCTGCAAAAATGAAAAAAGAGTTAAAGATAAAAATTTCAAATTGATTACGAAATATATCTTGTAACCAATTCTAAGTGCCTATGCTAAACATAATATTCACTATCAAAGCACTCTCCTTTAAGTTAAATCAAGGACTAATATCTATGCTTGTGTTCTTTTTAATCTACTGTCAAAATAAATACATGACTAAGGCTGGGGATTACTTCTAACAGCAGTTATTACAATTTAAGATTTTTTAAAATTCTCAAGCCTGATTTTGATGTTAATGAATAACAGTAAGCTGTATGAAGGATATGATGATGTCTGAATTACATTTTCTCTCTGCATTATAACAGCACCAAGAAGAAATTTCCATAGGTAAGTCTGATTTACCAGAACATGAAACTCCCTCAGTGTGAAATTTAAAGAAACACCACCAGTCTCTAAAACAGATGATTAATTCCAATACGATAATGTTCTAGCCTATTTCTTTTGTAAAAGTAACCCTAAAATGTCATCTGTTTTCATGCTCAGAATTAATGCTACATCTTTCTATAACATAGCCAACATTTTATTACATGACATAAACAAAACAGGCTGTAATAACTGAAACTAGAAGGGAAGGAGGGCACTGGGATTCCTCAGGGAATCTATCCATCAACAAATCTTTCTTCTTGAACTTGTCTTGCCATTGGCTGTTACTGAATAATAATCACTTAATGAAAAAGGACATTTCATATTTGCCAGCTAAGACTAATAGTGGCACTTAATTTATGAAGATGAATAAATTCATAACTGACTAGAGATTTCCACTAAAGTTTAAATACATACAAATTATAACCACATTTTAGCAGGAGCTCCAAATTCTTCCAAAATCCACAAACATGTACTTCTTTTCAAAAGAATTAAACAATAACCTTAGGGTGTGAGGAAAAGAGGACGACAGAGGATGAGATGGTTGGATGGCATCACCGACTCAACGGACATGAGTTTGAGTAAACTCCGGGAGTTGGTGATGGACAGGGAGGCCTGGCGTGCTGCAGTCCATGGGGTTGCAAAGAGTCGGACACGACTAAGTGACTGAACTGAACTAAACTGATGATATGTATAATCTAACTATCTTAAATAACATAAAAAAAAAAAGAATATACTTATTTCCTTTTAAATTTTAAATCTATGATAGAAAAAGTTTTTTTCAAATGATTACTTCAACAACAAACCATTTTTCTTTCATTTCTGGTTTACTAGACATCATAAATCCAGAAAGGATGTTACATATCATAATTTAATCATGAATTTGTGGCTAAAATCAGGTGGTTAAATTTAGTAAACTGTCTTAAAAAATTGTTCTGAGCATACTATTAGTGTTTATTATCTGCATATGGGCAACTGCCATTATCGATAACAGAAATCTATACTTACCTAAAGTTATGGCTTGTGAGGTATTTAATGACGGCTGGTTTGATGCGCGCAACCCCTCCCTGGCTGTGGTTTCCTCTCCCCGTTATCACAGAGAGATAGGGCTTACCACCATTCTGTTTAAATTCTGTTAGAACAGGAATTGGAACAGTTAAAATTTATTTATCTTACATTCTCAACAGAAAACAAACCTTTACTCAAACACATATGAAATTGTTTTCATGAGGATTTAAAGATTTATTACTTCAAAAAGTCCTACACTGATGTTTTTAAATGTATGTTTTATCTTCTATACTTTTAAGTATAGAAGCTTCATAGCAATTGATCCACCTAAAGACTTGAGTGGAACTTCTCCTGTCGGGAGAGAGACATGCATGTGCTACTAGAATTTCTCTCTTAAATAATGATGACAACAATAATATTAACGATACTGAACAATTATTACACACATGGAGTCAGGCACCACTTTAAGTGACTTACATTTATTAACTAAGAATCTTTACAACAACTCTACTAAATACTCCGAAGCCAGACAGCTTTGATCTTTATTATAAGCAGCTCTGCCACTAAATGACTGTGTATTGGGACCATGGACAAGTTTCTTAGCCTATCTGTGCCTATTTTCTTGTCAGTAAAATGGGGTATGAGGCAACTGCTTTACAGGCTATCACTCTCAGGAAGAGCCATTAGCAAACCCACTAATTATAGCATAGACTGCAGTGTTATTGTTAAAGATAACCAATTATTAACTTAAGAAAGTCTTCCAAATAGATGATTTTAAAATATCAAATGAACCTGAGCCTCTTAAAAGACCATAGCTCCTGCTTTGGAAATGAGCCTGTGCAAATAAAGTATATAAATCTGAAAGTAACAGCTACAATAAAATAGCAACAACAAAAAACCTGTTTATAATATGAATTGATTTCACAATTCAGTAGGTATTTGCTCCTCAGTTTTAAATAGCACAAGTTATGACCTTTAGCATAAAATACATATACCCATAAACATTCCATACTCTGTTCATTAAGTTGCCATAAGACTCTGCTGCTGCTGCTGTTAAGTCACTTCAGTCGTGTCTGACTCTGTGCGACCCCATAGATGGCAGCCCACCAGGCTCCCCTGTCCCTGGGATTCTCCAGGCAAGAACACTGGAGTGGGTTGCCATTTTCCTTCTCCAATGCATGAAAGTGAAAACTGAAAGTGAAGTCGCTCAGTTGTGTCAGACTCTTAGCAACCCCATGGACTGCAGCCTACCAGGCTCCTCTGTCCATGGGATTTTCCAGGCAAGAGTACTGGAGTGGGGTGCCATTGCCTTCTCCGGCCCTAAGACTCGAGCAGATCCACAAACATTGTTTTTCAAGTCTCATATCTCCAAGGCAATATTTAGTCTGGAATTAAAGTGGGCATGTTGCTCTTGTATTTATAATCCCTGTTTAAACTCATCTAAAGCACTTCTCAGATTTATCATTTCAACTATAAATATTTCAGTACGTATTTTAAAAGATAAAGACTCTCTAAAAAAACATAACCACAATGTCACAATCATATCTTACAAAGTTAAAAATAGTTCCTTAACATTTCTAAAAATGGCTAAAAATTTCCCCCAATAGTCTTAAAAACTGTGATTTGTTTGAATCAGGGTTGAAAAGTCCACACATTGTATTTGGTTGATATATTTCATAGGGCATCCCTGGTGGCTCAGACGGTAGAGAATCTGCCTGCAATGCAGGAGACCAGGATTTGATCCCTGGGTATTTGGTTGATATACCTCTTAACTTTTAAAAGGTTCTCCTTCCCCGTGTGATGGAGTTTTTCAATTTGTTGGAAAAATGAGATCATTTATCCTAAATATTTACAGTTTGGACTTTGTATCCCCATGGTGTCATCTAACATGTTCCTCTATTCCCTACAAATCTGAACAAAGCAGTAGTCAGATCTAAAGGCTTTATCTGCTTCTGGTTATGTGGGGGCAAAAAGCTTCATGGGTAGTTGTGGTATATACATTTCAATCAGAAGACACAAAAGGGTCAGATTTTTTAAAATAATTCATCCCTAATTTTGACCATCATCTTTTACAACTACAAGCAATGTGGGACAGAGTCACAGATTGTTCCTCTGGACACGTTTCTGTTCAAAAAATACTACCATCTGGTGGTGACCAACCATAATTACAGGTCACCACAGGCAGCGTGCACAGATGGGCTTTGGCTTCCAGAGAGAGTTTGTATCTTGGGTCTGGCCAAGTATCACTTTAAACAAGTTATTTAACTCTTTTATTCTCATAATTTTTTCTACTGAAATAAAATTCATGATTTTAAAATGTACAATTCAGTGTGTTTTAGTACATTACAATGTTGTGCAACCATCATCATGATCTAATTCCAGAACATTCCATCATCTCAAAAAGAAATTCTGGGCCAGTTAGCAGTCAGTGTCCATCCCTGGCTTTCCAGTCCCAGAAAACAATAATGAACTTTCTGTTTCTATGGATCCTATTCTAGACAATTTATATAAATGGAAATCATATAATATGTGGCCCATTGTATCTGGCTTCTTTCACACTGCATAATCCTTACAAGGTTCATCTGTGTTGCAGAAGGTGTCAGTATTTCATTCCTTTTTATGGCTTAATTATATTCCACTGTATCAATATACCACATTTTGTCCATTCACCAGTGGATAGACATCTGGGTTGTTTCCACCTTTTGGCTATTATGAACATACATAAGTTTCTGTGTGGATGAATTGTGTTTTCAATTCTCTTGTGTACAAGCCTGGGACCAGAACTGCTGGGTCATATGGTAACTCTATGCTTAACCTTTAAGGAATGTCAACCTTTCCACAGGTTGCACCATTTAACATTCCCACTAGCAATATATGACGGTTCCAATTCTCTGTATCCTTAATAACACTTATTATTTTCCATTTTATTAAACTTACTAAGTCATCAGTTTCCTTATCTATAAAATGAAAGGAATACCTACTCTTTATTCAGTCACTTACTCGAAAGGTTTTTAAAGTGTTGAGTGGAAAGCAGAATATACAATAATGATTCAATAATTATCTTTGGCTCAATTTTTGGCCAAAAAGATGGACATTTAATAATCATTATATGGACTTCCCTAGTGGTTCAGTGGTTAGGAATCCACCTGCCAGTGCAGGGGACATGGGTTTGATTCCCAGTCAAGAAAGATCCCACATGCCATGGAGCAACTAAGCCCGCGCATCACAACTTACTAAAGTCTGCACACCTAGAGCCTGTGCCCCAATAGAAGAGAAGCCACTTCAATAAGAGGACAATGAGAAGCCTGTACACCACAATGAAGAGTAGCCCCTACTCGCCGCAACTAGAGAAAGCTTGCATGCACTATAAAGACTCAGCACAGCCCCCATGCAAAAAGTCACCTATATAAGAAGCTTTTTATAAATACTGTGATACACACGAGTACTAGCAGAAGTTTTTAATAGGCAGCCTAATTTAGTCTGAAAGTCAACAAGCGGTAACTAAACATAAAGAAATGGAAGAGAAGCAAAACACAAGACAAGGATGAAGACGCAGAGCAGAAACAACTATGTAGGGATGTGGGGATTTATGCTAAATGAAACATGGCAACCTTATCACAGTGCTAATTATGTAACTAGTCATTCACTATCATCTATTCTGTTGCTGCTGCTGCTGCTGCTAAGTCACTTTAGTCGTGTCCAACTCTGTGCGACCCCATAGATGGCAACCCATCAGGCTCCACCATCCCTGGGATTCTCCAGGCAAGAACACTGGAGTGGGTTGCCATTTCCTTCTCCAGTGCATGAAAGTGAAAAGTGAAAGTGAAGTCACTCAGTCGTCTCCGACTCTTAGCGACCCCATGGACTGCAGCCTACCAGGCTCCTCTGTCCATGGGATTTTCCAGGCTAGATGGCAAATTCCATAAAGATGGGAATTGTATGTCTTTTTCACTGCTTTATGTTTGATGTCAAGAATATAAAAGATCATCAAGTTTTTATTGAGTAAATGATGTATTCATCCTCTATAAACAAAATATTCCCTTATAATACTTCTATATAGGAATTTTTCTTTTCTCCAGATTAAATAATGTATTTAAGCTGCTCTTAAATTTTCTCTTCTAATCTTCGTTGCTGTTTTCTAGATTTTCTCCAAGATTTTCAAAATTATATTTAAAAAACAAGTGGGGGAGGTAAATCCTCTACTCTATCAAAGAATGTCTGCTAATAAACACAGAAGGAATATAAATTTTAAAACACCATTATGGGACCACCAAGATAACACAGAAGAACTGTACAAAAAGGATTTTCACAACCCAGATAATTACAATGGTGTGATCACTGACCAGACATACTGGAATGTAAAGTCAAGTGGGCCTTAGGAAGCATCACTACGAACAAAGCTAGTGGAGGTGATGGAATTTCAGTTGAGCTGTTTCAAATTCTGAAAGATGATGCTGGGAAAGTGCTGCACTCAATATGCCAGCACATTTGGAAAACTCAGCAGTGGCCACAAGACTGGAAAAGGTCAGTTTTCATTTCAATCTCAAAGAAAGGCAATGCCAAAGAATGCTCAAACTACCACACAATTGCACTCATCTCACATGCTAGTAAAGTAATGCTCAAAATTCTCCAAGCCAGGCTTCAGCAATATATGAACCATGAACTTCCAGGTGTTCAAGTTGGTTTTAGAAAAGGCAGAGGACCCAGAGATCAAATTGCCAACATCTGCTGGATCATCAAAAAAGCAAGAGAGTTCCAGAAAAACATCTATCTCTGCTTTACTGACTATGCCAAAGCCTTTGACTGTGTGGATCACAATAAACTGTGGAAAATTCTGAAAGAGATGGGAATACCAGACCACTTGACCTGCCTCTTGAGAAACCTGTATGCAGGTCAGGAAGCAACAGTTAGAACTGGACATGGAACAACAGACTGGTTCCAAATAGGAAAAGAAGTACGTCAAGGCTGTATATTGTCACCCTGTTTATTTAACTTATATGCAGAGTACATCATGAGAAACGCTGGGCTGGAAGAAGCACAAGCTGGAATCAAGATTGCTGGGAGAAATATCAATAACCTCAGATATGCAGATGACACCACCCTTATGGCAGAAAGTGAAGAGGAACTAAAAAAAATCCTCTTGATGAAAGTGAAAGAGGAGAGGGAAAATGTTGGCTTAAAGCTCAACATTCAGAAAACGAAAATCATGGCATCTGGTCCCATCACTTCAGGGCAAATAGATGGAAAAACAGTGGACACAGTGGCTGACTTTATTTTTCTGAGCTCTAAAATCACTGCAGATGGTAATTGCAGCCATGAAATTAAAAGACGCTTGCTCCTTAGAAGGAAAGTTATGACCAACCTTGACAGCATATTAAAAAGCAGAGACATTACTTTGCCAACAAAGGTCCGTCTAGTCAAGACTATGGTTTTTCCAATGGTCATATATGGATGTGAGAGTTGGACTATAAAGAAGGCTAGGCTTCTTTATAAAGAAGAATTGATGCTTTTGAACTGTGGTATTGGAGAAGACTCTTGAGAGTCCCTTGGACTGCAAGGAGATCCAACAAGTCCATCCTAAAGGAGATTAGTCCTGGGTGTTCATTGGAGGGACTGATGTTGAAGCTGAAACTGTAATACTTTGGCCACCTCATGCGAAGAGCTAACTCATTTGAAAAGACCCTGACGCTGGGAAAGATTGAGGGCAGGAGGAGAAGGGGATGACAGAGGATGAGATGGTTGGATGGCATCACCAACTCGATGGACACAGGTTTGGGTGGACTCCGGGAGTTGGTGATGGACAGGGAGGCCTGGCGTGCCGCGGTTCATAGGGTCGCAAAGAGTTGGACACGACTGAGTGACTGAACTGAACTGATGGAACCATCAATAAAATAACTGATTCAGACAAGGATCATAAATGGATGCTAAAATCATAAGGCAAAATGAGAACAGCTGTATGAAAACAGTTATTCACACAGTCAAAAAGAATCAATCACCAAAATTTACTAACTGATTACAAAGGGAGAAAAGGTACATTTACAAAGCAAAATCTGACATGATAGAGTTCCATATCTCAGCTAAGAAATCAAACTTAACACCACCAATAAGGGAAAACTGACCATATGTGTCTTCTAATGAGTTCACCAAGGATAACCTAACATCACCTATGCAGCATTTTTACCAAGAAAATTTTAAACTGAATCTAGCCGTGAAGAAACAATCAGACAAATTAAAATTGTTCGACAATCTACCAAACGACTGACTTGGAATCTTTAAAAATGTCAATGACATGGAAAACAAAAATTAGACAAAGGAACCACTCTATTATCACAGGAGGCTACTGAATTGGGACCATCAACTGGAACATGTGATGCATGACTGGACAGCTCATAAGACCTTTCCAAGACCTTTCCATACAACTAGAAAACACTAAGTATGGCCTGTATATTAGACAACACTTTGTTAACAATGTTAAATGCCTTAAAAGTGATAATGTATTGTGATTATGTAGGAAAATGAATTTGTCCTCAAGTGATAAAACATGTTGAGGTGTTCAAAAACAAAGCACCACAATGTTTAAAACTTATTCTCAAATGGTTCAGCAGAAAGCAATTTGAGAGAGAGAAACAAATGTGGCCAAATGTTGATGACTGGTCAGTCTACAATTCATTCAACTTCTCTGTGAGTTTTAAATTTTTCAATATAAAAAGCTAGGGAAAAAAGATAGTGGTAAGAGTAGACATACATGTTGATATGCAAAATAAAAATGCCCATAAATAGAGAGATGGGCACATTATGACATGGTCACATAATACTATACAGCAGTTATAATTAAAAAAAAAAAAACAATTCATTAAGATGAGTAGATCTTGAAAACGAGATTGGGTGAAAATAAGGAACTTGGCTGATTATACAGTGTGACACCATGTATGTTCATTTTTTTAAACTCACAAAAGGAATACTACAAATGGACTGATGATGAATGCAAACTGAAGGGTGTTGATTTCCATCAGGAAGGTAAGAGCAAAAAAAAAAAAGCAGCACATACAGTAAAATGTTACCACTTGTTACTTTATACTCATGGATACAGAGGTGTTCTTATTTTATTCTGGAACCTTTTGAACATGGTTTGCATGATAGATGAATTCTCAACCTTTTATATCAATTATATTTAATCAAGTATTTAATAATATAACTGATATGTGTTGAACTGATAAACTTATATAACATATAGTATACAACTTTCTAAAATATATACAAAACTAAGTAACTGGAATACAGCTATCAATGACAAAGCAGTATGATGGAACCACAAGGAATAACTGAGGCATGGATTTTATGTCTCCACAATAAAATGGAAGATAAAAAGAAAGTCAAGTTGAGAATTCAAAATACCCTAGCAGTGGTAAAAGGAGATGATTCCCTAGTATTAGATGATTCCCTACTATTAGTCTGGGTACTACAAAGATTGAATTTTCCTAAGTGTTACCATCTGGTGATGAAAAGGAAACAAGATAATAAACCAACAAGATACTTTAATGTATGTAATATACATAATACGATTTTAAGAGGCAGGCAGTAGCTTTCCTATTGACCTGCAAAGACTAAATACAAGCAGAAAGGGAGAAAGACACACCATTATAATGCAAACACTCAGAAATCCTGAATTTATGATAATTCTATAAAAATCCTATCACCTTATTTACTTCTGTATTTTATTAAATATCTGTTGGGCAACTGACATCTAATAAGTATCTAATAGCTCTAGTAAATGTCTACGAACAAAGATGTATAATATTCCTGAAAGACCCAGAGAATTCTCAGATTATATCATGCCCTGCCTTTGAGGCCCAACACTTGGTTTGATATATATACATGCCCATGACTGAAGCAGGAAAATAAAAATGTTAATGGCCAAGGCAGTTAGAATTCTTTCCCAAGGTTTTCTTGAAGAATGAGTCTAATACAAACATCTATCAGTGTGGCACACATATCCTTAGCCTGCACATTCAGACTCCCTTGAATTTGCAAGTTATATCAATACAAACAAAGACATACTTTCTACTGAAAATGTGTCATGACTACAGTCTTACCTTCAGTTTTCTGCTGTAAAACTGTTGTCAAATGTTCTATAGCCTCATCCACATGCAGCCCATGGAGGTCTAGAACATTCTGCGGCAGTAGGGAGGCATTGACTTTTTCAAATATCTCCACGGCAGCAAGGTGATTAGCTTCTTTCATCTTCTGCTCATGGAGACTACCCTTTAAATATAAACATATCACCAGTGATCACTTTTCATATCTGCTACTTAGTAGGCAATCAGAAAACAAATAGTGCCCCCAGTAAAAAGAAGAACAAAAAAAAAATGGAAAAATTAATCTAAAATTTTTTATGCAGTGGGGTAATATGCAAAAACACACCAAAAATTTAGGTGGATTTCAGTGAACTAATAACATAGTTCTTAAACTACTGGATCAGCATTTCTAACACATTCTCTGATCCAAAAATCATAGAAGAGGGATACAAATAAACAACATCCATCTCAAGAAGGAATCCAGTGGTTTACCTTTTGATAATCCTGAGTCTCAACCCTCTTAACAACTTGGAGTTACCCCTGAAGCCATCCCTTAAGGTCTGTTATTGTTGTTCACTAGATAATACCAGTTTGATACTTTTTCTGCTCAGTCATAAAAAAGTAAGCTACGTGGAACCACAAGAAAACAAAAAGTGAATCAACCAGTTTCTTTAATAATATGCCGAATGGGGCCACAATGAGTTGGACATGACTGAAGTGGCAGAGCACACACATGCCCAATGAGCCTAGGCAGAAATTCTGTTTCCCTGAAAGATATTAATGTAAATTTCTATTTCTGACTATGAAAAGTGATACCTAACTAAAAATTCAAGCATGATAGAAAGCACAAGTCCTCTGTAATCCCACCTGGGAAGGTCAATACTAACATTCTGCTGTGTTTCCTCCATTAAACTTGTAACTGTTTCGAAGTAGTACTGAATGAGAGAACCCAACCTAAAAGAGATTAGGGACTGTTGGAATTCTCAGACCATACAGTTCTTATGGAATAGGCTACTTTACATCACTTACAGAATATAATCTACATTCCCCAGAATAACTTCATCTAGTCACAGTATGAGTATTATCTCCTTCAAGATTATTCAGACATCATAGATGACAAAGAAAAAAAGAACTGGCTTTCCTCTTTACCTGCTGGGCATAAAATGTGGCAACGTTTTTCTTCCCCATCCGATAAGCTTCTTTTGCCTTGCTGTAGCATTCCATCCTCTTCTGCTGGTGCAGGAAAGCCTCTGCCCTGTAGTCATCATACTCTGGGTACTCAAAGTCCTGGAAAGATGGTTCACTTGGTATATCTTCAGTCTCTTTCAATTTCTTTGCCTATAAGGTGTTACACAATAAGAAGAACCCAAAGAAAAGAACACACAATCTTTACCTTCAAAATCTGTACGTGAAAACTGGGCTCTACTAATTTTTATCTTTCTTCTTAAAAAAAACAGACAATATTTCCCTACTGTCTTCCTAGTAAGTCATGCACTTGTCAACCATCATTAACTTTTTTGTACCATTTTAACCACTCTTATCTAAGGAGATGTTAAATAGTTCTCTAAAACTCTGGAAATAAAAAAATCAAGCCAAAAGAGAGAATTTAAAATATTCAAAGAATAACATTCATTTATCTAATGCAATATTTTCCAAATTTTAGTTTGCAAACCCATTCATAGGGTCGGTCCAATCACTGAAGGAAGTAATGGCATATTTCAATTTATATTTAAAAAAAAACAATAATAAAATAATTGAATAATATTCTTTTGAAAACAGAAGAGCATACAGAGTGACCATGCCTGATAGTAGGTAAAAATCGTAAGGAGGTTTATAGGGCAGTTTTCAATCAATTCAACCAACTAGCCACTATGGTAGTGTTGACTTTTTGAGCTTTCTGGAATATGATCAAATAGCTGTTACCCATATGGAAACTTAAAGAAACTAAACTAAATAACTCTAATTTAAAACATGAGATCATGAAAATAAATTATGCAAATTAGCCTCAACACTAAACCAAATAAAAAAGAATAACATAAATGTATCACCACATTCCTTACTCATTACTAGAGTCAAAAATCTGTAAATATATTTTTATTTTTGCAACCAATACACATGACTCTCCTTTACCTAAGAATATTCATAGGCCCTACATCCTTATGTCATGCTCACTAATAATACTACTGTTTAACTATTTCATATTAATGTTTAAATAGTCTATGAGTGTATAGCTTGTATCCTGGATAAAACCAAAGATTTTGCAGAGAAGGGATTAAAAAAAAGAAAATACTTTTTATGACCTTTGAAAAGCCATAGTGCCTAATACAACAAACATAAATATTTGCCTTAAAAGTCTCTATTGGTATTTATACTAAAAAATGCAAATCACATTTGGTTCTCTGGGAAGAGACCCTTCATTTCTTATTTTTAAAAAAGAAAAAAGACAGGGAATTCCCAGGCTGTCCAACAGTTAGGATTCTGTGCCTTCACTGCCTAGGCCTGGGTTCGATCCCTGTTCATGGAACTAACATCCCACAAGCCACGTGGCAAGGCCCAAAAAAAGAAAGGAAAAAAAAAAGTATATAATGAAAGCTACCCTCATTTTAAAATAAAACCAAAATTTATTTTTATATCCCTTTCATAGTGATATGGTTTACTATAACTTCACTAACTAGGGCCAAGTGAAATACATGCTTCCTAAGAATTCACAAGCCTGATGGGCTGCAGTCCATGGGGTCTCGAAGAGTCGGGCACGACTGAGCGACTTCACTTTCACTTTTCACTTTCATGCATTGGAGAAGGAAATGGTAACCCACTCCAGTGTTCTTGCCTGGAGAATCCCAGGGATGGGGGAGCTTGGTGGGCTGCCATCTATGGGGTCGCACAGAGTCGGACACGACTGCAGCGACTTAGCAGCAACAGCAGCAGCATTCTCTTGAAAGCATGATGTACTGTAATATTAAAACCATTTCCAAAGGTAACAAACTTGCAAATTTCATTAACAACTAAAGGGAAAAGGTACTAGTATTAACAAAACACAGTTTTAAATAAATGTTAGTTTCTTGAACAAAACCGGGAAACCAATATGTTA
This sequence comes from Bubalus bubalis, assembly GCF_019923935.1. Taxonomy (NCBI): domain Eukaryota; kingdom Metazoa; phylum Chordata; class Mammalia; order Artiodactyla; family Bovidae; genus Bubalus; species Bubalus bubalis. The sequence continues at coordinate 58,193,662 of NC_059163.1, forward strand.
CTGGTATCATGATACTCTCTTTTAGTATCTCTGGTCCTTTAAGGTCCTGGGATATCAAAGACAGACTATTCTGCTCACAAATCTTAACAATATTTTTATCAGTGTTGTGACATCTGCCTACATTTTTTTGAGAAAGACTAAGTATATCTTATCTCCAGTATAACTTATTCAAATTTATGTTTTGGCCAATGAGTACACAATTCACAAACTCTCCTTTCTTGATTCCAACATCTTCTAACCATCTCCCACTTTCAGCAAGCACACTTCCCAATCACTTCCTCTATTGCCATAATGACCAAGAGTGCCTTGCTCTATTATCAGGAGAAAAAGTAATCTTTATTCCCAGTCTGGCACTGAAGGTCTCACCATCATCTTGTACTCTTTGAATCTTGTAACATACTACACTTATCCATGATGAACACAGGTGTCAGTGGTACCACATACTTCCTGCTCTGTGTACACACTAACAGATAACATACTACACTTATCCATGACACACACAGCCATCAGTGGTACCACACACTTCCTGCTCCATGTACACACTAACAGATCACATGAACACCAAAATTACCCAAGTCCTATCAGCTAAATTCTGGTGAAAGAGTCAAAGAAAAAAAGGAGCACACAAGTTTATCCATAAGTGGTCTTATTAACAAGTAAAGCAGGATGATTGAGCACTGTTAAAAAAAAAAGTCTAAAACTAATACAAGATTAATATATAAAATCAATTGTATTTCTATTTGCAGAGGACAATCCAAAAATAAAATTAAGAAAACAATTTCATTTACAATGGCATAAAAAAAAACACCTAGAAATAAATTTAACAAAAGTCATGTATAATTTATATTCAAAACTACAACACACTGTTGAATGAACTTAAGAGGAACTAAATAAATTGAAACGTACTTCCACATTCACAAATTGGAAGACAGTATTGTTAAGATGGCAATACACCTCAAATTGACCTGCAGACTCAATATAATCCCCATGAAAATTCCAACTGGCTTCTTTGCAGAAACTGACAAGCTCGTCTTAAAAGTCACACAGAAATGCAAGGGGATAAGAATAGCCAAAATAATCTTGGGGGTAAAAAAAGAACATAGTTGAAAACTCACATTTCTCAATTTCAAAACTTACTGCAAAGTTACAGCAGTCAAGACTATGGTACAGGCATAATGACAGACATACAGAACAATGGAATGAAACTGAGAGTCTAGTAAAAAATTTACAGTCAATTCATTTCCAACTAGGGTGCTAAGAAAATTCAATGTGGGAAAAATAATCTTTGCAACAAGTGGTACTGTGATAACTGAATATCCATATGCAAAACAAGAAACCTGAATCCCTATCTCACACCATATACAAAGATCTAAATGTAAGCACTAAAACTATAAAAGAATTTAAAACTATAAAACTAAAACTATAAGAAAACTTGGGTGTAAGTTTGGTGACCCTGGATTAGGCAGTAGTTTCTTAGGTATGACACCAAAAGTACATCCAACAAAAGAAGTGAATTGCACGTGATCAATTTTTAAACTTTTGTGCTTCAAAGTACATCAGCTAAAAAGTGAAAAGACAACCCTTGGAATGGGAAAAAGTTTGCAAGTCATATGTCTGAAAAGGGACTTGCATGTAGACTATATAAAAACTTATACGACTAAAGAAATTTTTTTTAATTGTAATGGGCTATGGATATTAATAGACATTTCTTCAAACAAGATATAATACAAATGGCCAATAAGCACATCAAAAGATGGTCAATATCACCAGCCATCAGGGAAATGCAAATCAAAATCACAATGAGATACCACTTTTGTATTAACTATGTCCTTTATTTCTTATATTCTGATGCTTTGACATGAGGCCTTGCTAATCCCTAGAGACAAAGCCCCCACCTTGGGGCTAGCTAATTCCTAGAGATTGGAAACAATTCACTTGCTGGCACACTTTATACATGCAAACCATCCAATCTAGAACCCATACCCACAACCACTTCCATGATGGGCTCTCACTCTCTGGCCACCATTCACATACCCTAATCACTGAAGCCAGGTACCAGAAAACGAGGAACAGTTCCTAGGCCTCAGAGCCTGCTGAAATTATTCAAACTAGCCAATCCTGAACCTACTTATTAACCTGTTTTGCCAAGTCTTTCCCATAGAAACCACAAAAAAAGGCTCTTGCGCACATTTCCCCATCTCTGTCTCCCTGACCCTGGTGCTTCCTCATGGGGCTATGGATGGTAGGCCATACCTCTTGCTTCTGTAACTATAATAAACTTCTTCCTTCATGTCATTTCCATACCTGGTGTCTTACCATACCTGATTAAAATAAATCCCAGGTATCCATCAAACAACTTCACTTCTACTCAGATGGCTTTAATCAAAAAGACAAGATGATAACAAAGTGTCATAGAGGATGCGGAGAAATTCTAACCCACATACACTGCTGATGGAAACGTACAAGAATGTAACCATTTGGGGAAAATGCTTGGCAGTTCCTCAAATGGCTAAACCTTTCTGGGCTTCCCAAGTGGCTCTGCCTGCAATCAGGGAGACCCAGGTCTGACACAGTTATACTCTAAGACCCATCATACTGCATTCCATAGTTATTCCATTAAACCTCATACGTTTCATGTGTAGTCTACACAAGAAAAGTTACAGAAATTCAAATGTTTGTCATGTACAAAGACACTGAATAAAAAAACATAATCAGCTATAAATTCATTATTTTGAGCAGATATTATTAGCCAAATATGCTATCATTGGTTAAATTTCCAGTCTACAAAAAATGGTGAGAAATAAACATTAATCTAACAAATCAATTATATTTCATACATAACTATTATTTATCATTATTGTAAAAAACTAAGACACTCTATACCTTTTTCTCCTTAGACTTCTGTGCAGTATGAGAAGTGATATTCTCATTTTGGTGAACAAATTCTTGTGCTACCACTGTTTTTACAGGGTCTCCTTCAAGAACACAATTTAGAAATTGCACTGTGTGTTCTAATGAATAGCTGTAGAGAGTTGAAGTACAAATATGAGGTCAATGAATTAAAATAAAAGTTATGTGGAAACATTAACAAAGGCAACCTTTAAAACATCTTAGAATAGGAAAAATTGGCTCACTTCTTAGTTTTAAACATCAAAATTAAATGCTCATTGTGCATCTCAAGACTCAAGAATGAACAGAAAGTGTAAAGTTAGAGGCTCTCAAAAATTAATTTTTAAATGAATACCCAAAAGTAACATATTAATAAAATTAATTCATATTCTTATATTTTATTCCAGATAGATTTTCCACAACTCTTTCTTTCATCTTATCACACATACTTAGTCCCCTTTAGAATTCACACATTTCAGTTTCCTTCATACATCAAAAACAGACAACAGATCTTTATGCTAACATTATATTCTGTCAAATTTCACATTTTACTTAAACCATGGGGTTCCAGTCAGAGAAATTCTAGGCAGAGATACAGAAAGGAAAAAGTAAAAAACTATCCTACCTCCCACCACTACATTATTTAGGCATATTTTCATGGTGATACTATATTATGTGGAATATGAAATTCTACAGAAATTGACAAAAGCCTGAAACACTCATGTTCCCATAACTAAAGAAACTCTTTCCAAAGCAAATTATAAATTATTTTATACTTATTACTTTTTATGACTCTGATCTCTTCCAAAGGCTAGATAATGAAGAGCTGACCACAAAGGACTATTTTTGAAATGCAATACTTTTGCAAAATACTGTGATATTTTGCTATTCTTCAATTTATTAAAGCAACCCCTGAAGGGGAATCATTTGGGACAACCAATTCCACTTGAGCACTCCCATCTTACTGCCTAACATATACTCAACAAATAGGAGTTTCTTGGGGGCTAGAAACTACCAGAAATTGTCCACATCCTAACTAGTCCTTAAAATCACCTAGTTTGCCCACTTTTAGGGCTAGAAGCCAGTCTCCACCACAGGTGTTGTTAGGAGTATATGGCTCTGGAAGATTACACTGCAGGCATATAATGCAGTAAATAATTGAACTTTCTTCAAGCCAGGCTTCAGCGATACGTGAACTATGAACTTTCAGGTGTTCAAGCTGGTTTTAGAAAAGACAGAGGAACCAGAGATCAAATTGCCAACATCTGCTGGATCATCGAAAAAGCAAGCGAGTTCCAGAAAAACATCTATTTCTGCTTTATTGACTATGCCAAAGCCTTTGACTGTGTGGATCACAATAAACTGTGGAAAATTCTGAAAGAGATGGGAATACCAGACCACCTGACCTGTCTCTTGAGAAACCTATATGCAGGTCAGGAAGCAACAGTTAGAACTGGACATGGAACAACAGACTGGTTCCAAATAGGAAAAGGAGTACGTCAAGGCTGTATATTGTCACCCTACTCATTTAACTTCTATGCAGAGTACATCATGAGAAACGCTGGGCTGGAAGAAGCACAAGCTGGAATCAAGATTGCTGGGAGAAATATCAATAACCTCAGATATGCAGATGACACCACCCTTATGGCAGAAAGTGAAGAGGAACTCAAGAGCCTCTTGATGAAAGTGAAAGAGAAGAGTGAAAAAGTGGGCTTAAAGCTCAACATTCAGAAAACTAAGATCATGGCATCTGGTCCCATCACTTTATGGAAAATAGATGGGGGAACAGTGGAAACAGTGTCAGACTTTTTATTTTTGGGGGCTCCAAAATCACTACAGATGGTGATTGCAGCCATGAAATTAAGGGATGCTTACTCCTTGGAAGGAAAGTTATGACCAACCTAGATAGCATATTAAAATCAGAGACATTACTTTGCCAACAAAGGTCCATCTAGTCAAGCCTATGGTTTTTCCAGTGGTCATGTATGGATGTGAGTTGGACTCTGAAAAAAGCTGAGCACCGAAGAATTGATAATTTTGAACTGTGGTGCTGGAGAAGACCAACACCACAGTTGGTGGTGTGGAGTTAAAAGTCCCTTGGACTGCAAGGAGGTCCTACCAGTCCATTCTGAAGGAGATCAGCCCTGGGATTTCTTTGGAAGGAATGATGCTAAAGCTGAAACTCCAATGCTTTGGCCACCTCATGTGAAGAGTTGACTCACTGGAAAAGACCCTGATGCTGGGAGGGATTGGGGGCAGGAGGAGAAGGGGACGACAGAGGATGAGATGGCTGGATGGCATCACTGACTCGATGGACATGAGTTTGAGTGAACTCCGGGAGTTGGTTGATGGGCACGGAGGCCTGGCGTGCTGCGATTCACGGGGTCACAAAGAGTCGGACACGACTGAGCAACTGAACTGCACTGAACCCTTCTTATGAGGGTGAAGCTGACACTACTGCTGAGACAAGTATCCAGCTGTTGGCAGACAAATGGAGGATCACTGAATATCATAATACCTACCCTTGGCACCTGACTGATCAATCATTCTGAGCACTGAAAGAAAGTACTCAGTCCTCTAACCTCACCTGGGACCTGCAACTCTGGGTAGTTTCACATCAGACCTTCTTGCCCTAGGTTCCCATTGAAGAGAGTTGCCATATGTCAGCACCAACTATCCTAACCCCCAATGCCTGAGGTGTTTTAACACATAATTCTAAGAAAACAGCTGCTCAGGTAACAAAAATAAATAGAAAATTTGCGGACTGAAATAATACCATGAAAAACTTGATTCAAGTGACATATTTAGAACTCTGCATACTCAGCAGAGAATATTCTTTTTCAAAAGCATCTTCATGTAATATTTATAACAACTGATCATGTATTAAACCACAAAGAAAATTTCAAATTCCCAAAAGCAGGACTCTTTCAGGCTGCATTCTTACACTCCAACACAACAAAACAAAATAAACAGTAACCATCACCACCAAACTATCAATCCATTTAGAAAATTTCAAACTCTTGGATGAATGAGAAAATCAAACTGAATTAGATTTTTACAGAAAAAAATAAAATTACTATATATCAAAATCAAAATATTACACATATATATCAAAAACATAATATAGAGAAAAATTCATACCCTTAAATATATTTGTTATCAAATACTGAAAGGAAACAAACTAACCAAAGAATTGAGAATATGTCAACAAATTTAAAGAGAAAGGACTCAACAAAAATAGAAAGCAATTACCAAAAATAAAAGCAAAAATAAATGATTAGAGAATATAAAACAGACTTTGATCAATAAACCAAGAGCTTGCTCTTTAAAAGGGCCATTCTGACAAACAACAAAAACAAAACAGAAAAAAAATATATTAGGAAAGGAAAAAAGGATATGATCAAATACAAAACAATAGTTTTAATTATCACAGAATATTATATACAACTTAACAATAATAAACCTGAAAATCAAGGTAAAACTAATGGTTTTCTAGAAGACAAACCACCAGAAAAGACTCACAGAAAATAAAGAAGGCAAATACTTGAATAAAGCAATACCCTTAAAAGATAGTGAAAAGTTCTAAAAGACTTCCCTAAAAAGGCACAACCCCAGAACCTTCAAGATACTAATTTATTTAAATTTTCCAGAGCAAGTTGCTCAGTCGTGTCTGACTCTTTGTGACCCCATGAACTGTATCCCTCTAGATTCCTCTGTCCATGGAATTTTCCAGGAAGGAATACTGAAGTGGGTTGCCATTTCCTTCTCCAGGGGATCCTCTTGACCCATGAACTAAACCTGCATCTCCTGCATTGCAGGCAGATTCTTTACCATTGAGCCACCAGGAAAGCCCTTTTATTAAGCCAAATACCAAATAAAACCCTAAAACCAAATCTGACAAAGATAACAAAGAAACAGAAAATTACAGACTAATCTCACTTAACAACTGTTGCAAAAAGCCTGAAATCAATTCTGATATTGCATTAAAAGAAATAAACAAAAATATGAGAGAATTTTTATTCTAGAAATTACTGGTGATTGACATGAAATACACTAATAAACTAAAGAAAAAAATCTGTATTAGAGTCTCCAAAGAGTCTAAAAAGGCACCTATTTAAAACAACTCTTGCTAAAATAGAAATTTAAGGAATACATTAAGATCAAAACCATGTATTACTCAAACCAGAGCCATTCCTAACATAGCAAACATCAAAACACACTATTACGCTACAATATTGAAAATAAAATTTAGGACCAAATGGCTCAATGGAATCAAAGAGTCAATAAAAGATAATGTATATTTGAGAATATAAGAAATATTAGTGGTTATATTTTATATCAGTGTGTAAAGATGATCTATCTACCCAGTTTATCATTTGGAAAAAAATTAAGTTAAATCTCTACTTCATACTAAACACACAAAAATGTTAGGTAAATTTTTAAAATTTCACTATTAAAAATACTGAACGATGGTCAAAGATCCTGTGTGCTACAACTAAGACCTGGTGCAGTCAAATATATAAATTAATAAAAATAAATTAAGGGCTTCCCTGGTGGCTCAGTGATAAAGAGTCCACCTGTCAATGCAGAAGACATGGGTTTGATCCCTGGTCGGGGAGTATCCCACATGCCTCAGAGCAACTAAGCCCATGTGCCACAGCTATTGAGCCTGTGCTCTAGAGCCCAAGAATCACAACTACTGAAGCCCGTGCTCCGCAACAAGAGAAGCCACCGCAATGAGAAGCCTGCATGCCACAAGTACAGAGCAGCCCCTGTTTGCCACAACTAGAGAAAAACTTGAGCAGCAACAAAGACACAGGACAGCCAAAAATAAATAAATAAACAAAATTATATATAAAAAATTTCTTTTAAAAAGAAAGCAAATTTAAAAATAAATACTGGAATAAATATGGAATAAATAAATTCCATAATGTTGGGGTAGGACAGATTTTCTCAAAAAGAGTTAAAACTCCGAATCAGTAAGGGAAACAATTTTCTGATAAAACATGAATTAAAAAATGTTCATGAGCAATGAGATTTTATCAAGAAAACTTATTATAATCTATATTAACAAAGATAACTACACATAATATATAAAGAATTCTCATAAATATAGAAAGAAATACAAAGAGCCAAAAGAAGACAAGCAAAAAATAAGCAATTTAACAGAAAAAGAAATCAATGGGAGAAAAGCTCAACCTCACTAGTAATAAAAATTTAAGCAACAATGAAATATTTTTCCTACCAGACAGGCAAAAAATTAAAGATTCTTAATGTTCAGGGCAAGTTACACAATCAGTGCATATAAGTAATATGGAAAGCCCTTATAAAAGGAAATTTGGCATTAGCTATAGACATTTTTAGTGTATCTACTCTGAACCAGCAATTTCACTTTCAGAAACTAGCTTACCATAACATTCACCCATGCATACAAAATGTATGTTCAATGTTGCTCAGTGCAACATGGTTTCCAACTTTTCTTACAGTCAAAAAGCCTGCAAACAGAGCATGTTTAAACAAACTATAGTACTTTAAGAAATCACTTTCAGAGTACTATGGAATACTCTGTAGACATTAAAAAGAAAAGAGTATTTATTCTGTCACAAAGTATGGACAGAAAAAATAACAGCAGAACTACAAAATATTATATAAAACACAATCTATTTTGGTGACTATATATATAGTTACCAAAACAAATAGGTACACATGTGTACGCATACTTAGTATATGAACATGAGAAAAAATTGAGGAGGAATATGAACCAATTGACAAAAACTCACTTTCTACATTATTGCATTTAAATGGTTTATAATACACCTATATTATTTTTGTTATCAGAAAAATAAAAATAAGAGATTAAAATGTATGACATACACTTTCAATCACATCACAACAAAAACTGCAGACAATTCTTCTAGTACTCACTTGTGGTCCTTGAAAATGTCCACCAGGAAATTTTGGTTAATGGCTGGAAATATCTTAAAGAGTTGCTTCTCCTTTAGCTTAGTGGCACAATCTTTCTCAAACATAAGCGTCTCCCTTTTCTAAAACAAACAAAAAAGACAAAACTCATTCTTATGATGGAATTTACAATACTAGTTATGCTGATCCAAAACCATGGTTATTTCATTGCAAAAACACTAATAATTTAAAAGCAACCACAGACTTTCTTCATTGATTAAAGGCTGAAAATAGTAATATAAGTATCGCACTGTTTATTTATATCCCATTTTTTACTAAGTATTTGAAGCTGCTTATTAATACACATACAGAATCACACATATACATATATGTGTGTGTATGTGTATATATATACTCTCACATATGACACATGTGCTGGGTCGCTCAGTCATGTCCAACTCTTTGCGACCCTATGGACTGTAGCCCGCAAGGATCCTCTGTTCATGGGATTCTCCAGGAAAGAATAATGGAGTGGGTTGCCATGTCCTCCTCCAGAGGATCGTCCCAACACAGGGATTAAACACAGGTCTCCCACATTGCAAATGGATTCTTTACCATCTGAGCCACCAGGGAAGCCCACATTCAATCATATATTACACATATAAAAAGGATGAAGTATATACATATAAACAGGATATAAATAAATGAAGAAATCAGAGAGTAGAGAAAATAAAGGTAAGAATATAGGATAAAGCTAGCAAGAAAATTAGTATAAATAAATGCATGCTACAAAATCCTGTACCATTGCTAAAGGTGGGTCACAAATTCCAGTTCTGAGCTTTTCAATGGCCAAAGCAAAGGAAGAAACAAAGATTCTCAGTGTCCACAAAATAAAAAGAAGCCAGCTGCTCAGAAGAACACCTTTTTCTGGTACTGAGACCTGAGAGAAATTTCTCGCATGGGTCCTCATAAAAGGGACACTGTGTGATGCTGTGAACAACGTCCTTAAAAACATATTCTCCTCAATGGGCAGAAACTACAATGTACAAATGAGTTGCAAGTTCAGGTTGACAGAAAAATCCACATTAAAAAATTTTTTTCACAAACATATTTATTCCAAAGGAATTGTATGAGAATTGCTAAGTGTTATTTTTTCAAAGTCGTATTTGGATTGTTTAAATTGCCAAACCAAACAGGCTTTTCTAATATGTGCTAATTTAATTCTAATTAATGATCACAGTAATCGTTTGTAAAGGGACTTCTAACTCTAAGACAATTTGTTGACATTGTGATTTAACTATGTAATATTTTTGTTTATTCCAAAAGTCCTAGTGTCTAAAAAATAACTTCCTATAAAAGTTTAAAGGGTCTCTGAAAATGTAGAAATTACAATAATTTAGGATAGTCCTAGAATAGCTATTGGTTTTGAAACCTAGCCATATTTAGGCCATTTATAATACCAAACAGCAACAGAAAAAGAATCACAATAGGTGACAACCTGACCAGTCAAACAGACTGGTGAAGCTGAAAATATCGCATACCACAAGAGTGAGGAAAACAAGCCACCTCAAGAATTTTAAATATTTCACATCTTATTTTAAGATATACATTATAATCTGATCTTACTAAAAAATTCAGTGATTTTTTTAGAAAAACCTCAGTGATCAGATTTACTAGCATCTGCCAGGTCATAGAGTATCTCTAAACTACAAATTAAGGTCTTATCAATTAACTGAAAACAGCAAGGAGATCAAATCAGTCAATCCTAAAGGAAATCAACCCTGAATACTCATTGGAAGGACTGATGCTGAAGCTGAAGCTCCAAGACTTTGGCCACTTGATGCAAAGAGTCGACTCACTGGAAAAGACCCTGATGCTGGGAAAGATGGAGGGCAGAAGGAGAAAGGGGAGACAGAGGATGAGATCATTGGATGGCATCAGGGACTCAATGGACAAGAGTTTGAGCAAATTCCAAGACATAGTGCAGGACAGGGAAGCTCGGTGTGCTGCAGTTCATGAAGTCGCAGAGTCAGACATGACTGAACATGACTGAACAACAACATCTTACAATTAATTATCCTCTTCATGCATTATGCCTAATTTTTATTTTATATTCTTTGCTTTAAAAGAATTTAAAGTGTATTTCTCCTTTGGAAAATTCTGAGAAATTACTGAGAAATTTTTCCAGAAATTCTCTTACTGAGGCTCTACTTAAGCAGGAATATCTTTAGGATCAAAAGAGTATAGCTTCTATTATCAAATTCACAGAAAGACAAGAAAAATCATTGACAGAAAAAAAAAATTAAGTTGAAAAGTCAAAGAAACTTATTTGTTCATCATTATGCAAAGTGAAGTGAAGTGAAAGTTGCTCAGTCGTGTCTGACTCTTTGCGACGCCATGGACTATTCAGTCCATGGAATTCTCTAGGCCAGAGTACTGGAGTGGGTAGCCTTTCCCTTCTCCAGGAGAACTTCCCAACCCAGGTATAAGAGATAAAAAGGTAGGTTAGAACTATAAAGAAAAGTTTCAGTAGCAGAAAATAGCATTTCAACAAAAAGTGTCTCATCATTTGAGTATAAGTTCTAGGCTTTCCTTATTTTTTATGAAAATCTATTTCTCCAATTAATTACAGATGTAAATTGAAGAGGATATCTGAAACAACACTAAATTATAAGATCCTACTGAAGAGACTGTTCCTTGGATTATATAAACACATAAAGTTGGTTAACGGTAGCATATTTCCAACTTAATTAACAAGTGGGGAAAATAAATATGAAAGTGGAAGAATCCCATCATTCTTTCTACGCCCCCATTCTATCAATATATATTTCAACCAATATAAAGGTGTTCCTTTGAGCAGTCAAATGAGTAGGATAAAGAGGGGAAAAGGTTGTAAGATCACCAACTAAGAATTTTTTTTTTCCTTGAGAACTAAACTAATAATCTCTAAGGTCTTTTCCCTTTTGATTTTGAAATTCTCTAATACTAATTTTCAGAATTCCAAAAAAAGTTAAGAAAAAGAAATGCAAAAGAAACCCAATTCTCTTACAACTTCATATAGTTAGATAGGTTGAAAAAGAACAAAAATTAAATTCAGAGCAAAGCAAAGTATCTGTTTGAACTTGTCTTACTGAAAAGTTAGATAGGAAAAGAAGAGTACTTAATTTAAGATTTGAAAGTTTCTAAAATTTTTCTCTAAAAAATTTTGCTTCAAATATGAACTCTTCAATAGCAAAACAGTCATTTCTTATTACTAACTTATGAATGAAATTATCTTCAAATGAAATATTTCTTTCATATTTTTCTAGAATGAAAAAATTTACAGAAGTAAAATTATAGACAAGAAATATTCATCTGCAAAATTAAATCCAAAACAACAGATTTAACATAACTGGCTTACTGTTATAGAATATCAACTAATTTTCCAGAAGTAAAAACCTCCAACTTCAAACTACATTTAAAACATTTTTCAATTTTAACACTAACTTCAATCAGGTTAAAATAGATTCCAAGACTACAAAAAGTAGAATCAAATGAAAATCACAAACTAAACATATAATCAAACTAGAGTAAGAAACAAAGGCTTAATATTTATACTAACTCATACCAAATCATGCTTTTCCTGTAAGGCAATTTCTTCTGACATTATTTCTCTGAGTGATACTTTTTTAGTCTGAGTGTTCCAATGATCCAATAAGGGTAGCATTTCAGGTGCTGCTAAAGTCTTCAGTAATTTTTTGCCTGTTCTCTGAGATGATTTTTGTTCTGAATTATCAAGACCAATATGCCCAACCAGGGAAGGATCTACAAAAGCAGTATCAATAGTGTCAGACCGTGAATAACAAATGTACAAACTAACAATTATTCTGATGTAAATATATACCTCAGACAGACCCAGAAAACATGACTTTTAACTCTTTGCTTATAATACAGTTTGCAAATTTCAAAATATATCTTCACATAATAAGTATGAAATATGTATAAATGTAGGAATACTTCAAATGAGCAACAATCTGAGTATCACTATAAATCAACCCAATGCTTCCCATTCTTTTTCATATCCCTTCAACAGAGAAAACAGTAACACACATATACACTGATAAACAGAGGAAGCTGCAGCCAGCCAGGAGTGACCAGCTACAGCAGCTGGTCATCTCTGCCTGGCCACTCCAGGAACTGAAAGGATAAATATTTTTGCAAATCTGTAACCCACTGGAGGCACACAGTAAATACTGAACATTGATATTCAAGATAAAGAAGGAACTGAACATTCTAAAAAGTTCATAACAGTAAGACTTAACGTATATTTCAGCTTTTCTAAGAGCAACACATTCTGATAAACGCTTTTGCTCTCCTGGAAAGTGAAGAAATAGCTAATACTATCATCTGAATAACTGATACTATTTGGGAACCTCCAGCTCTCAAATAATTTTGGTTCTTGAAGCTACAATACAGGTCTGGATTAAAGTTAAGAATCTTCACTCTAACAATCTTCAGTCTGGAGAAGAGTTTCTAGAGTTTCTACAGAAACTCAAGCACAAAAGCAGGACCTAGAACAGGTCTGCCACTGTGCACTAACCACTTAAGACACTGCATCTAAGAAATCTTCTGGAATCAAGTATTTTCAGTTTGGTAGATACACCCAAAAAGCAGGCTTTTATGCTCTAATCATATTAAAATCAATAAAAATTTAATAGCCAAAGTAATATTTCAATGATGCTATCAAAGACAGGAATATTTTATGCTCTCAAACCAGAACAGTTTTCTATCATTCAGAACAAAATCATTAACAGGAAACACTCTGAATACATGCATTAGAGCACACCTAGGTGCTTCATAGCCTCGTAGTTGAAAAAAAAAATTTTCAACTGAAGTATAGTTGATCTATAATGTTGTGTTAGTTTTCAGTTATAACCTGAAAGTTAAATAATACAAGGACTTTTTTCTTCTTTAAGTTTTATTTTATATCAATATTAAATGTTAAACTTTTTAAAACTTACCTACAAATCAAAATTCTTTGGTAACATATTTTGTGGAAGTATATTTAAAATGAGTTGAAATTCATACACACACACACCAAGTTTCAACATCAAGATAAGAACATCAGAAGTGAAACCATGTGATTTACCTTGCATTAACTTGCCACAAGATACCTCTTCTTGTCTTTGTCGCTCCTAAACACAAAGGCAGAATAGGGGATTGGCAAAGAAGGGTGCATTAGAAAACATGCTTATGTTATTTTCCTCAGTAATCATTTCTCCTTATAAAACTATCAATCATTCTTGCTAAATCTAATAAATCTAGATAAATATAAATTATGATTACATCTATGTATCTTTTCCACTTACAGAGCTCTTATGCTGTAATTTTTAAAAAACTGTTAATGAAATTTATTAGCATTTCAAGTCTTTAAAGAGCAAAAAACTATTTATGATTTTTTTCCCTAAAATAAAAAATCAATCATATTGAGCTCCATCATTTATTATATAGTTTGGTCAATCTGGATATAATCTAAAACACTGGAAACAGAAAAAATATCAGTAATCTGTTAACTGCTAAAATTCATTCTCTAACTAAAAATTCAATAGAATCTTTGATATAACATAACAGATTGTAATGAAGAGCAAAGGTGACAAAATGGACACAAAAGGAGCTCTTTATAAAAAGAAGCCTACCAACCATTACAGATTCTTTCCATTTCTCATGAATCACTTTAGCCAGATTCAGATCTATATGAACCACACAATCCTCAACTGTTAGGGACCCTTGTGAGGAGAGGAAAAAAAGAAAAGAAAATATGACCATTACTCATTATACATATGCAGAAAACATACTCAACTACCTTATACATCATAAAACTAATCTATACTTTTAATTACTAACCTATGTCTCTAGTTTTAAAACTCTTAGAATATTTTTATGTAATATGTTATTGTATTCACACTTCTTGGCAGATGCAATTATACAATGTTTCATATATTTAAGTTCTTCATGTCCATTACACTAAATATATTTAGTATGTTCACTTCCATTAAGACTTTCCAATAAGTGTGTCCTAAGGAATTATCTTGCCTTAAGTGTATCTGGAGTAGCATCAAAGGATTAAAAAGATGTATCTGTGCAAACAAGTATGAGGTAAATACCAGAGAAAACTTTCAATATATGCATGGGATGAATACAAACTCTATACTCTCTAGTTTCTTGAAATTATATATTTAAAAATCCTCTACAAACACATGGTGCCAAAAACAATAATGTAGTCAACAGACTTACATTTGTTAACATACAAAGTAATTTTAAAATTCAACCTAAACTATCTATAGTCTAGTCACAGAAAGATGCACATATAGGTAATAATTTACCTTTTCCTTACCTGAATCAATACCAACAGGGCCAAATAATTCATTGAGCTGAAAAGCCAGTTCAGGGGGCAATGCCAATTCAAGACAGTCTATGGTCAGAGATTTGGTTGTCACTGGAGTGGGATTCAGTGTCTCAGCTTTATCTTCTCCAGTAACTCCAGCTGACAAAGCACTCCCTGCCATTAGAATTGTCTCCATTTCCTGTTCCTCTTCAATCATAAAATCTTCTGTGTTTGGAAATTTCACATAGTCCTTTGGAAGATTTTCATTTTTATTTATTTCAAAAGAGTTAGTAAAATAAGTTTCTTCATGTAACTCAAGATTTGAAGTGCTTGATACAGAGTTCAAAATGTCAGACAAATTCAAAGAAGGTGGTATGTTACCTCCAGTCTCTGCAACTTCTGAATTCTTTTCCATTTCATTCACAGTTTTAGTGGTAGTAGCTTTTAGAGTATCTGGAAAAAACTGCTTCACATTATATAAACCTGAAAGTTCTGTTTGACTATTAGGAAGTACTTCATTACTATTATTTAGCTCTACAGTAGGAAGCATACTTGCTATTAATCTAGGTTTTTCAGTAGGTATAGCTCTTATTTCTGCCTGCTCTAAGTTTTCCTTTTTGGAATTACAGGTAGACTGTACATTAGTGTTATTGATATCAATTCCATTGCTAAATTCTGGCACAGAAAAATTAGAATCCTCTAAGCTTCCTCTTTGGCTAATAATTTCCTTCAAATTCAGTCCCAGAGAAAATGGCCCAATTTGTGCTTCATTGTATGATTTTTTTATATTCTCAAATTCAGTATCCTCACATAATTTAGTTTCAGAATCCAATAAAAGGCTTGTGGCCCAAATAATATCTTTGTTACACCTCTCATATAAGTCTTTTAGGGCTTCTAATGAAAAAGATCCAAATAGTTTACAAAGAATGTTAAGATTTTCAGATTCATCAGCACTGGTGAGCTCACTTTCTTCCACATATGTGCTTTTGTCATACATTACCCTATATGGAATTGCTTCTTGAACATCCAATTTTGCGTTAATATTGAAAGTTTTGGGTTTAAATCCATCTAATCTTCCTGTTAATACTCTCAGAGAATCAGAAACACTAATCTTATTTTTTTCTACTTTCCATAAGAGAGCAAAATCCTGTGGTTCAGTCTGGGTACACATGCCTACTCCTATTCCAGGGATTCCTTTAGTCTTTTCTTCTGAAAATTCAGCTAAAGTTTGTGGTCCTATTTCTCCAGGGACAGTTGGCACATTATTGATATAAGGAAGAGACAATGTGTGTTCCCTATGAATCTTTTTACTTGGACAAGACTTACTCTCATAGGTCATTTCATTGGGCAACATTTCAGAACTTCCTCGAGTACAACCACCCAATGTTTTTAGCTCTTCAGGGCTTGTGCCCCAACAGGCCTCATGTGAAGAGTATAAGGATATTTCATTCATACTGTTGTTGGTTCCAAATTCTAGGCTGGGTTCATTTAAGCCAGCCTTTGGTATTCTTGATCTGTGCTCTCTCTGAGCTAACGAATCGAGGGAAGGCCAGTCACCCACAATGTTGAATGAATCTCTTTCCGGGTTTTTGTAAGTATCATATTCACAGCTACTGAAAGGTTCCGAGGCATCACCACACTGTGACCTGTCGTCATCCTCTACATTTTCATATGGAGGTCCTTGTGGCTGCATACAATCTACACTCACAGATAAACTATTATCTAATATTTTATGTGACTGAGGGCGATTATACTTTTTGTCATTTTGTACAGATGAGGCTTTTTCCATTTTTCGGTTCCTTTTTGTCCTCTGACCAATAGTCTTATCAACTGGCCAGTCACCAACAAAAGACAGCTCGTGTTTTGGAAACTTTTCCAAAGTTGATTTGCCCTTTTGTTTTCCAAAGGCTTTTTTCTTTACTGCCGGTCTTTCTTCCAATATTTCACTAGATAAAGATTTTTCATTTTGATTGGGTACAGGAGTTGAAAGACCACGGTCCCCTTGATTATTTCCACCATAACAACTACTTGGTGACATTCTCTCTAACAAACTATCTGCATTGGTTTCACTACACTCTTTTTCAAGAGCCATTTCTACTGGCTCTTCTTTTTCACTTTTGTCTGTAACTTGTACTTCACTTTCAGAATCAGGAAAGTACGTGTTTGGAGCTTCCTGAATGAAAGCATTCTGAATATTGGGATTCATATCACTTATTTCTTTTTTTCCTTTGTTTAAATCTGCATTAGGGAGATATGCAATATTCTCAGGTAACATATTTTCTTTGGTCACATCAAGTTTCTTCTCTTCAGTTAACTCTAGATGCTTCAAAGACGAGGATAAAACATTTTCTTCTTTTTCAGAAGTAATATCTTCATTGTCTCTTGGGCTGTAAGATTTTTTTTTAAGTATTATAACGAAATCTCTTACTGTTATGATTAGTAATATTAATACTGTTAATATATTTAAACTAAAGAACATTAATATTATAATTTAAACTAAAGAATCTTTCAACTGAAAGACAAGATACCTGATCTTACCCTAATACATGATGAACACACCCCTTTATTGTAATCCCAACACCAAGCACAAGGCCTGGCATACAAGAAGCACTCAAAACTATTTTCGAATTAAATAATTAACAGGAGATTTTCAGTTAAGGTGTTTATGATGCATTAAATATTAAAGTTAAGGTTCTAAATTTGTTCCCAGAACAGGATACCTCCTGGGCTCCTTTCCAACTTACTAAAGCTTAATACATGTGAAACTAGGTCTGCCTCTGTACCACCTGTCTTTTGCTACCAAGGAAAATGCTTAAGATTGATTTACAAAGTCACAAAGAGTCAGTCA
This sequence comes from Bubalus bubalis, assembly GCF_019923935.1. Taxonomy (NCBI): domain Eukaryota; kingdom Metazoa; phylum Chordata; class Mammalia; order Artiodactyla; family Bovidae; genus Bubalus; species Bubalus bubalis. The sequence goes on from NC_059163.1 coordinate 58,211,664, forward strand.
ACATGATTTGCACAATTAAGTCAAATGAGAGAAAGGGAGGACAGCTCTCAATTGAGATGTCACTTGCTAAAATTTTTTTTAAACCATCCTCAATGTTATTTTCAGACTCAGAGCACTTTTGCCAAATCATTAATACTTTCAATTTCAGTGCATTTTCCTTATTTGTCAACTCATCTTCCTTTCTATACTGTAGGAGTTCTCAAAGGCCCACCTCTCCCATGAAGCCTTCCTAAGTGAAATCACACCTAACCAGTTTTCTACATCCAGATGCTATTATAAGTCCTTTACAAGTATTAATTCATAATCCTTATGAGATCCTTATAAGCAAAGTGTTATTGCCATTTTGCAAATGAGGAGCTGAAATATAGAGAGATCTTATAATCTGTCAAGATTAAGCTTTGGGATATGAAGCCAGGAAATACAGCTAAGGAGCCCATATTCTTATCCATTTTGCAACACTGCAGCATTTATGAATCTTCTTTTCCTAACTCCTTTCCAACAGAACTTCTCATCCCCTACCATCAAAAAATGTGAGCATTCAGACCTCTCTACATATTTAAGGCTCTTCTTTCCTCACCTACTTATTCAACTGTTTATGTGCCCTAAATATTTTTTAACAGAATCAGTACTATCCTGAACTACAAACTTCCAAAGGCTATGACTTGTATTATTTAATCATGAGTAATAAATTTTTATGATAGTTTGAAAGTATTTTTATTAATATCTAAGAGAATTAAGAAGTAATGTAACTACAAAATAACAACAGAGGGTAGATAAGGTAACATAAATACTGCAATAGCAGCAAGTTAAATAAAGAAGACAGGAATATTCGTAGCATAAAGATGGACCTACATAAATCAGAAGACAATGAATCTTCCACATATGTCATCACTCACATAAACTTTTACTTCTCTTGCTAACCATAAATATCCTGCTCTACGTAAAACTATACCTAAACCTTATAAACAACAAATGCCTAACTTATTTTTAGTTATTTCACAGTGATTTTAGAAGTTTCAAAATTATCTTTTTTTTTTTTTTTTTTTAATTTTTTCTGGGCTTATGGGATCTAGTTCCCTGACCAGGTATCAAACCTGGGCCCACAGCAGTGAGAGCAGAGTCCTAACCACTGGACCACCAGGGAATTCCTTCGAAATTATCACACTTTTTAAATTAGGCTTTTAAATTAAACTTTGGTACATAGAGACTTTAACCTACCTAGTACTTCTGTCACAAGAATATGCACACAATTCAACGCGTTCGATTTTCTCTGGAACTGAAGAACTCATGATTATTGGCACTGAAACAAAACGTTGATAGTGTTCCAACATTCTTGTTATTTTTTCTTTGCTTATCCCATGAATATTACGCCTAAAAATTCCAGGGGGGAAAAAGGGAAAGGGGAACATCAGTAATGGTATTTTTAAAAAATCAGCTCATATAATGTCAAAAAAACAAACATTCCTAATATGTAAAAATATCAAAACTGGTTTATTATGATACAATGTAAACTATTTAATTTTCATTTTCATTTTATTCAGGATGTCCTAAATTACTATTTTCTTAATCATGCCACACAATCTTTTCCAAATATCCTTTATTAAGTTGGAAAAAAACCATCAAATCTTAATAACTTTAAAAGAACTTATTCACAAGTGCTATTAAAAAAAAACAACTCATAAGAATATGGCCATCATTTTAGTTAATTACTAACTAGTGACTAAAAAATTTCTACTCAGAGGCTCTTACTTACACCAGTACAGCAGACAAAAAGTCCCAAAGGACTCTATTACAATAAAATTGGATCCCATATAAATTAAAGTAAACACACACTTTAATACATCTTAAGTTCAAGCAAAGAGAAAAAAAAATTCCTATTTGAAGTTTCTGGATGTCCAAATATGAAATCTGCTATATTTGTGCTTTCACTCATTGTAGCTTATTTCTTTGTTTTTGTTTATAAGCTCGTATACTTAGCTGAATCTAATATATGGGAATCCTTAGGCCTGAAACTGAAAGTGCTTTCATTCATACAGCATCAGGAGTTGCATCTGCCAAGAGGCAAGATGGTATGCTTTAGTTCTTTAAGGGTTTTATCTTAACGAAAACATCTCAATTGCAACTCTCCTGTCTCAGGTTGGATCCAAGGTTTAGTGTCTGGATCCTGGGGCTAGTATCAGCATTTGCCAGCTGGGCAAATCTGGCTTTCATATTTACATACCTCCATCTTGTCTGGTTTCAGATCACAAAGAAGCAAAGAGATAGAAAATATGAAAGAGAGGTTAAGAGACATAGACATAGAGGACAGACCAAAAAGGTCTAGTATGTATCTATCCAAGTCCCAGAAAGAGAAGAGGAGAGTACGTGGGACAGAAACAATTTAAAGAAAAATGGTTTAAGAATTTTCCAGAACTGATGAAAGACAATCTCCTAATCTCACAAGTTCAACAAATCCCAAGCAAGATAAATAAGAAATCCACAACTAGAAACACAATACTGAAAGTGTCATTCACCGAAGATAGAAATCATATTACAAGCAACTAGAAAATTGATAAATGAATTATCTACAAAGAAAACAACCATTAGAATTATACCTGACAATAATAGTAATGGAATCCAGAAGACAGTTAAATGTTATCAATAACAGAAACTGTAAATCTAGAATATATACACTCAGCAAAAGCTTATAAGAATGAGCACAATAAAAGAACTTCCAGATTAAAAAAAAAAGTTTGACATAAAGCATGCCTAAATTTTAAAGAAAATTCTAAAAGGTGAATGTCAGGCAGAAGAAAATTCTCAGATGAAAGGCCTATGATGAAAGAAAAATTAAGCACAAAGCAATAACTAAATGAGTGAAAACAAATACTACCTGTACATTCTAGACAGTCAGAGCCTGTAAGCTGGAAGGGAGGTTAATTATCAGAGTTAATATGTTTGAAAGTTCTTGTATGTGGGAAGAGGAAGGCTAAGAAAATGGTTTAACTTAAAAGTCGGCACGATAAAACTTTTAATGTAACCACTAAAAGACTTAAAATAGTATATGTAATCTCCAAACTAGTAGAGAAGGAAAAAATGAGCAAGCAAATCTGCATTCAATTTTTAAAAATCCAAAGTAAGGCAAGATAGGAGGAAAAAATCAAATATATAATTTTCTGTGGTAGGAAAAAACAATCACAAAAAATGTGAGATAAATAAAAAGTACACAGAATGAGGCAGTAAGAAACAAGACCAATTATATGAATAACCAAAATAACTGTAAAAAAACTAAAATATCAGTTAAAAGCTAAAGACAGAGTGAATTTTTTAAAACCCAGCCATACTCATTATAAGAGATACACCTAAACACAAAGATACTGAAAGGTTGAAAGGAAAAGTATAGAAAAATTAATAACACTCAAATACTAACTAAAAAAAGTTGGTATATTTCTATATTAGACAATTAGATTTTATAACAAAAATTAATACTAATAAAAGAAAACCAGTGGACAAAGATAAAAGCTTCCATTAGAGTGATGCAAAGATCTTAAGATTATATGGACTTCAAAAAATATCCTTAGTATATTTAAAACAAAAAATAGAATTATAGGGAAAGACTATTATAATCAACATAATAGTGGTAGAGGAAGATTTCAACACACCTCTCACAGTAGATTTTTCTCATCCCTCTCTTAAAGATTAACCCATTAAGCAAAATTTTCAAAAAAGTAAAGTTATATATAATGTGAGCAAATGAATAAGCATGATTTAATGATATAGTAATACACTATAACCATTATACTTTCTTATCAAGCAAATATGAACATTATAACAAACTGATAATGAACTAGTAAAACACATCTTTAAAAATATCAGAGAATTAGTTTGATACAAACCACATAATCTTATCTACTGAAGTAAAGTTGAAAATCAATTTTTTGAGAAGATAAATTTTATATCCATCTACTCAAAAATTCAAAATATAGTTCTAAATAACCCAAAGGTTAAAGAATAAAAGTAACAGTAATGCAAACTAGAAAATAAATGATTAAAAGAAGATATTACACAGTAAAATTCTAGGAGCAGCTAGCATGGTACTTAAGGAAATTTACAGCATTAAATGCTCATACTAGAAAATGACCTGAACTTTCAGTTCAAGCCTTACAAAAATAACAATAAACAAAGCAAAATAGTTTTTTTTTTAAAGCAAAGAAACTAGAATAAAAGAGAAGCAGAAAAGAATTAAACATAAAACAAACTTATAATAGAAAGCTCAACAAAGCAGAGATGTTTATTTGAAAATGCTAATAAAAAATCTGATCTCTAGTGAGAATAAACAAGAAAAAAAGAAGATACATGTAAACATATTAGGATTAAAAGGGGGAAGTATAGATGTAGCAGAGATTTAAACTTGAAGAGAATATCAACCGTCTTAATAAAAAGTCTTAATAAATTTGAAAACTTTGATATAATGGACAAATTCCAATTGAAACTTCTTACAAAGAAAACACACAATACAGACAGGTTCATAAGTAAATCCTATCAAACATTCAAACTTACATAAACTCAGAAAAGAGAAAGAAAATACTTCCCAACTAACTCTATGAACCTAAAACCATCATACCAAAACCAGACAAGACAGGGCAAAGAATAAAAACTGTAAGTCAATCTCACTCATTCATGCCGATGCAAAAATCCTAAACAAAATATTAGAAAACCAAATCTAGTAACGTATCAAGAGGATAATAAAAAGGAATAAAATACTGATACATGCTACAACATGGGTTAACCTTGAAAACATTATGTTAAGTGAAGCTGCCAGACACAAAAGTTCACACATGATTCCACTTACATGAAATGTTCAGAACAGGCAAATTAAGAGAGACAGAAAAGCAGATTAGTGATTGCCGAGGGGTAAAGTGGAACTGGGAGTGACTAGCAATAGCAGGTACAGGGTTTCTTTTTGAGGTGATGAAAACATTCATTAATTAGATAGTGGTGATGGTTGCACAATGTTGTAAATATCCTGAAGACAAGCTGTCCTTCAATTAGTACTGAAATCAGTTCAAATTACCAAGAAGAAAATATCCTGACCAAAATTAATTTAGGGCTATCTCTATGGGAATACAAAGCACAAAACAAAATACACTGTCCATGTCCTGAGTAACATTTTCATCCAAATTAAAGAAAAAAGTATAATCTTGTGGGGGAAAGCCGAGTGAGTAGTGAAAAACCCGAACAGCTAACATGTGCTACCTTTTCTGTTTACACGTTCTCACTCCCCTCCAGCACGGTAAGTCACCAGGCAGCTACCACAATTTGTTCCTTCCAGTGGCACACAGTTCAGGTTTGCCAAACCCTAGTCTCTTCTAGTTTCAGATATTGACATTATATTTTTAATAAGTAACAAAGTACTGGCTATTTAAGACAACTGGAATTTTTCTGTTTAATAACTCAATTTCAGAATAAAAAGATACAAATTCTTCATAAACTGAAAAAGAGAACCTACAGGCAATAAAAATTTTGTCCATTTTTAAGTGGCAAAGCCACAATCTAATCCATTTTGTTTTATTCATTATTTACAAGAGGAAAATAATCTAGATGGACTTTCGATCACTCTCACAAAACTAAAACATTTTATATAAGCTCCAAGTTTTACCTTGCAAGTTCCTTCGGTTTGAATTTCCACCATGTATCCGGTTCCCGGAAAAGGACTTTATATTTATGTTTTTGAGACTACATACAAAAAAGACAAATGCATTTTTAAATAATTACTTCCATGAAATTAAATTTTTCCCAAATTCACAGCATGTTAAAACTGAAAGATTATAAAAGATTATCTATCTTGATGAGTGTGTTACCGGGCAAGATGAAGTCTCTCTGATCCAACAACAAACTTCTAGAAATTTATGCTACTGATAAAAACTTATGTCAGAGTGCAAAATTATATACACAGCAGAATATCTAGTTCATCATTATTTGTAATAGCAAAAGAATACACACAACACAGTATCTATTAATATGGAACTCGCTAAATAAAGGAGGATATAATCATTCAATGAAAATACATACAATGGCTTTTAAAATCCTCTGTTAATGAGAAAATGCTCTTAATGTAAATTGTTAAGAAAGTAAGATACAGAATTTTCACTAGAATAAAAAAAGATAATCTGCATATGTATAGAAAACTTCTGGAAGGAGTCTCAAAAATACTATGAAAAGTATCTACCTCAAGGGATTAGGACTTTAGGCTTTCTTTTTTATGGCTTGAATACCTATCAAAATACATACATGACTTTCATAATTTTAAAACTATTTTAAATGACAACGCAGTCTTTTTTTTTTTTGGCCACACTGCACAGCTTGAGGGAATCTTAGTTTCCCAACCAGGGATTAAACAGGCACCCTCGGCAGTGAAAGCAAAGAGTCCTAACTACTGGTCTGCCAGGGAATCATGGAATTCCCAATGACAGCTACTGAGAAACTATTTTTCAAAACTCTAGTATTTTGGCACAGCAATGCCAAATAAAAAAAGAGAGAGAAACTATTCTACCTGAACTTTTTCCATCTCAACTGATACCAATCTTCAGTTACACAGGCCAAAACCCAACTTGATGCCATACTTAATGCCTCTCTTTCTTTCACATCCGTATCAATCCAGTAAGAAATTCAACTGGCTCTACTTTAAAAATATATCTAGAATTTAATCTCTACTCACCATGACCTTCACTGCTGCCATGTTGGCCTGAACCATGTCATCTCTTTAACTACCACGAAAGCACTTTAACAAGTCTCCTTCCTGCTTCCATTCTCCCCCACTCCCAAGTCTGTTCTCAACACTGCCCTACAGTGATTCTTTTAACAGTCAGATCATGTCACTACTCTGCTCAAAACCCTGTTATGAACTAATGAATTTATTCTCTCAAATCTTATATGTGGAAACTCCAATTCCACCATGTGACTGCATTTGGAGACAGGACCTTGATGGAAGTAATTAGGGTTAAATGAAGTCAAAAGTTTAGGGCACTAGTATCCCTGTAAGAAGAGACACCAGAGAACTTGCTCTCTCTACCATGTGAGAACACAGCAAGATGGCCATCTATAATGCAAGAAGAGAACTCTCAACAGAACTTGATCCTCCTGGACCTTGATCTGGGACATCTAGCTTCCAAAATTGTGAGAAAATAAAATTCCTCTTGTTTAAGCTATCCAGTCTATGGTAATCTTTATGGCAACCTGAGCAGACTAATGTATCTTCCATGTCATTCAAGGTAAAATCCTAAGTCCTCACAGACCTAGGCATAAGCCCTTACATAAGTCTGCCCTGCCATCTCCCTGACCACCATTACATCTCTGACCTCACCTCCCACTATTGATCCCTTCAGTTTTATGACAAGATGTCAATAGTGGTCATTGCTATTTTCTGTCATTCTGACAGAAAAGTTCAAAGATCAACCCAGACATCAAGGTAGGTAGTGACATAATACCCTGTAATGAGCCTGCTCACTTCCATCTCCTCACCTCAGCACCAAATTTCTATAACTTATTCAATGGCTGGCAATAGTCCAGGTCTCTAATTACCTAAAGGGGTATATTTAGCTCTTAGAATCAAATTAATTTTAAATGCACACATACACACAGAGAAAAAGAGACTAAGCATTTAAAGACTTTTTCAACTCCCATTATCAATGGACAAATCTTAACAATAAATTATATTACTTAAGAGGATTCTGACTCAGGTCAACCTATATGATAGTCCACAAGGGAAAATACTACTTTGCCATATATTTTTATGTGTGTGTGTCACACACACATATTTATGTTTAGCCAGTAGAAACTAAGCTACTTGACTGCTCCCTATTTATCCCTAACTTACTATTTTAGCTACTTTTGTGAATGACAGTCAAGATGGTAATAGACTATTATCTCCAATCTATCCCACTCTTCTACACTTTCATTATCTTAATAACAAAAGAAGCAAAAGGTGATCCTCTTCTCTACAGTAATTCCTGCATCTACTTCTTTATGAAGACAAAAGCATTTGGCATCTAAGATAAACAGGAGTCCTTTATATTTCTAAGTAGAGTTGGAAAGAGTCAAGGAATCAGTATTGGAAAAAAGGATTTATATTTTTAATTATTATATAATAAATAAGGGAAAAGATAACATTATAGAAGGCTGAAGCCTAAATGAAAATCAGAAACATATAATTTGGGGACTTCTTTATTTTCTACATAGGAAAATAAAGTGTTAAAAAATTTTCTAAGATGACAGCAGGAAGCTAAGAAAAACCTACAGAGGAGTCAAGTAAGGTTAAGGGGAAAGCACGTCCCTGTGGTAAATATATTAGTCTAGAAATTAGGAACTCCTAAGGCCAGAAAGCAAACTGAATTTCAGCCTCAAAGAAATCTGTTTCCTCTACCACGCTGCACAGAAGTAAAATCTCACTTGCTTTCAGAGGAAACATAATTTTCTTTAGCAAAGTAAAGAATCACACCTTCAAAACAGTACAAACACACTAGGCACAGTAAAGGGGGTATAAGCTGGATGTGTTAAAAATACAGAATAGCAAGTATAACATTCATTAACTAAAGAAACAAGCTGAGCTTCAATGTGCCAGACATGTGCTAATCTTGGGAGAATAAATCAAATAATACACATACTCACAAAAGCTTCACTCATCAATTTACTCAACAAATATATATATAGTATATGCCAGTGCTATACTTTGTAGATTCAATGATGAATAAAACAACAGCCCTACCCTCAAGAAAAATAGATGGCTTAAAGCCAAATTCAGCCCATCAGCCAATATTCGAACAGATTAGGAACTAAGGATATATAAATATATATATATATATTTTTATGTTTAAAGGATTGTTTAAAAAGAATATGCAACAGATTGCGGCCTGCAAAACCTAAAATATTGACTATCTGGTGTTTTCTAGACAAAAATTTGTCAACTCATGACCTACTGATAAAAACAATGTACTTAGTGCTATAACAGAAATAAGCCAGGGTGCCATGAAAGAAGAGTGCCGAAGTCAGCTTTTTAGTAAATGAATGAATGCTAACTTACTAAAAAGTCAGGACTGTTTGCTTGAATTCACTTAAGTATTAGTATCCCCCCAAAATTCCAAACCCATTATTAAAGACTTATGACAATTTATGGTACAAACCAAAGCAACATATGGCTTCATTTCCCATGCCTGTAGGTTTGTATTATCTATTATTACAGGAGACACTTTCTTCTCAAATGCTTCTTTTGCTGAAAAACAGAAAATGAGAAATCACTTTTAATAACTATGTTTTAAAAAATCTAATCTTATTGATTAGATTTGAAATTTCATAATTTGAAAATCATAGATATGTGCTAATTTTACTCACAATTCTACTTCTAAATACGCTGAAGAAGGAAATGGCAACCCACTCCAGTATTCTTGCCTGGAAAATCCCATGGACAGAGGAGCCTGACGGGCCACAGTCCACAGGGTCACAAGAGTCAGATACGACTTAGCAACTAAACCACCACTACTTCTAAATACTATTTTGAGTATATGAAAAACTAAAGTACAGGAAAATGCTGAATAATAAATCCTAAATGCTAAAATTATAATCAGAAATTAAATAAAAACTGGTCTAAATTTGATGTGTATATTAAATGTATAGACAGCATAAATGGGGGGAAGTTTTCATTAAAACCAATAAAAAGACAATAATCCAATTTAAAAATGGCAAAAGATCTAAACAGAAAGCTCTCCAAAGGAGATAAACAAGTAGCCAATAAACAGACAAAAAGCGAGCGATCAGGGAAATGCAAATCAAAACCACAATGAGATACCACTTAACACCCATCATTAGGATAGCCATAGTCCAAAAGATCAGATTAAAAAAAATGTTTTTAATTAAAAAAAAAAGACAAATGTTAGTAAAGATGAAGAAAAGTTGGAACTCTCATATACTGCTACTGAGAATGTAAAATGGTGCTCTTGCTTTGGAAAATAGCTTGGCAGTTCCTAGAAAGGTAAAACATAGACAGGTATGTTCATAGCAACATTATTCATAATAGCCAAAAAATGAAAACAATACAAATATCCATCAACTAATGAATGGATAAATGAAATGTGGCATATCCACATAATGGAATATTCTTCAGCCATAAAAAAAGAATAAATTACTGATACTTTCTACAACACAGATGAACCTTGAAAACATTATGCTAAGTGAAAAAAAACCATTCACAAAAGACCACATACTATATGAGTCTACTTGGATAAAATGTCCAGAATAGATAAACCTATAGAAAGTGAAGTAGTGGTTGCCTGGGGTTGGGAGAGAGTTAAGGAGAAATGAGGAGGGACTGCTAATGGATATGTGGTCTTTCTGAAGTGATAAAAATGTTCTAAATTTGATTGTGGTGATGGTTGTACAACAAGGAATATGTTTAAAACTATCTGACTCTTATCTCACTCAATAAAGCTTTTTTAAAAAGTTCTGCCAATTAATTTGAAATTATTATTGCTGCAGTTGTTGTTACAGAAAGGCAAGTTGAAGTACTGATAAGCACTCTTCATTCTCATTTAACCTTTATAAGAATTCTAGGGGATTAGTACTATTAAACTCTTACAGATGAGGACACAGGATCCTGGAAAGTACAAATAACTTGCTTAAGAGCACACAGCTGGTAACTGGCAAATCCAAGACTGCACTTGATCACATCAGACTGTTTTATTTTTGTGTTGGTATTTTCATATTCCTGATTTTTACTTTAATATTTAGTTCAAGAAAGAATATAGAAAAATTTAACCATGTCTAAAGATGACAAACTCAAGAATAGCCTTCATAGTGCATGTATCACAAAAGAAAGGCTAAGTAAAATACTGTCTATATGTCTTAACAAGAATTCCCATATAAAATTCAAACTATTCATAACTAAACATTTCATGATAAAATCATCTTCAGTGAATAGTTGCACTAATAAGAAAATTGAGGTTTTACCAATAACCTTCCTGCAGGTTTAGTTTGAGGGAAGTCATTTTCCACTCTCACACAATCCTCTACAAAAATTAGGCCAATCTAGGGAAGACTGGTGGAGAAGGCAATGGCACCCCACTCCAGTACACTTGCCTGGAAAATCCCATGGACGGAGGAGCCTGGAAGGCTGCAGTCCATGGGGTCTATAAGAGTCGGACACGACTGAGTGACTTCACTTTGACTTTTCACTTTCATGCATTGGAGAAGGAAATGGCGACCCACTCCAGTATTCTTGCCTAGAGAATCCCAGGGATGGGGGAGCCTGGTGGGCTGCCGTCTAAGGGGTCGCACAAATTCAGACACAACTGAAGTGACTTAGCAACAGCAGCAGCAGGGAAGACTAATGGTTAACAATGCAAATTCTATTTTAGGAAACTGGGACCCGAGCATGCCAGACAACTGTAATCATCTTGAGCTATTTCCAGACCAATGTAGAAAATCTGACTTACTTCTGACAAGATCTCCATTGACTAAATAAAACTTAAACATTTCAGGCAATGTTCTAAGCTATTTTACAAAAATTAACTCATTTAATCCTCATCACAGATCTATGAGACTACCTCCTCCACTTATTATGTAATAAGAATTGCTATAGTTATAATTTTATCTATATTATATAGTTATAATTTAGAATGAAAGTTAATTACAACTTAAAAGTTGTATGTCACTCAAAATAAAAACACCCAGCGGATTTTTTCCTTTATATTGCTCTTAATATTACCCATCACTTGATGTCTATCCTTACCACGATTCTGGTTCCATTCATGTGCTTCTCCTAAGTATCTTACATCAAACTGGTATTGTCCATTTATGTAAAAATAATCATCAGTACTAAGAATAACTCCACTTGGATTATCCTCTTGCAAAGTCCTGTGAATGATAAACATAATTATTTTCATTAATTTTTCTTCTAAATTCTCTCTCCTGATTTTTGCAAGGTCATAATCCAAATTAAAAATTCAAGTATCATTATTTAAAAGAATAAAGATACTTTATTTCTCAAACAAATCACATTGAAAATCTCTAAGCAGAAGTCTGACTCCCAAGAAAACCGAGGCAAGTCTACTTTGCTTTATGTAAATTATTATTTCGGAAACTTTTAAAATGTATTATGAAGTCCTTTGTCCTTACTATAAAGGTATAAAGGTTAACACAATTTTAAATATCAAGAAAACCAGTAACTAACAATGCTTCAAAATTCTTATCAATCACATGCATCTCCCTCATCTGGCCACTTGATACACACAGATCTACCTTACCCGCTCTAAGCTGAAGGTCACTTTCAGGTAGGCAAGTACCTTGATATTTAATTCTACTTTAAAAGTAGAGGAAACTCTTAGACTATTCATTTAATCAGCTCAATTATACAAAGTTAAGGACTTCTCTGGTGGTCCAGTGGTTAAGAATCCACCTGTCAATGCAGGGGACATGGGTTCAGTCCTTGGTCTGGTCCAGGAAGACTTCATGTGCTGCAGGGCAACTAAGCCCATGTGCCACAACTACCAAAGTCCCAAGGCCCTAGAGCCCATGCTCTGCAATAAGAAGTCACTGCAATGAGAAGCCCAGGCACCGCAATTAGAGAGTGGCCCCCGCTCACTGCAACTAGAGAAAGCCAGTGCACAGCAGTGAAGACCCAATGCAGCCAAAAATGCATTTAATTTAAAAAAATTTTAATAAATAATACGAAGATAAGATAGTTTTATAGGGGTTTTCTGACTCCTCTCTTTCTTTTGGCCACATTAGCTCGCAGGATCTTAGCTTACCAACCAGAGACAGAATCCAAAGCGTGAAGTCTTAACTACTGGACCATCAGCAAAGTACCCCATCTCTCTTTCTTGACTCTGGAATTTATCTTCTATATAATTGAGATACATGTAAAAAATTAGCAAAGAGAATCCACAGAGACATAACAGTGCTACCCTCTTGACATATATGTATATGTACAACTGATGATCGACTTTGCTGTACAGAAGAAACTAACACAAAATTGTAAAACAGCTATATGCCAATAAAAACCTATTTTATTTTATTAATTTTATTGTATTGGAGTATAATTTACTTACAATGTTGTATTAGTTTCAGGTGTACAACAAAGTGAGTCAGTTATGCATATATATATATATATATATATATCTCCACTCTTAAAGATTCTTTTCTCATATTGAAATATATCTTTTGAATTTGATTTTTATTAGTATCTATTAAGCAAAAATAGGATTCCCTGATAGCTCAGTTGGTAAAGAATCCGCCTGCAATGCAGGAGACCCCTGTTTGATTCCTGGGTTGGGAAGATCCCCTGGAGAAGGGAAAGGCTACCCACTGCAGTATTCTGGCCTGGAGAATTCCATGGACTCTATGGGGTCACAGAGTTGGACATGACTGAGCTACTTTCACTCTCACTTTAAGAGAAAGAGGTGCTGTTTTAATCCCTGAGCATCCATCAGTAAATTGCATTCATGAAGCTTACATTGTAGTGAATGCTCACTTGATCTCACTTTCTGAGACTCCTTCATTTATCTTCTCTTTTATCTCTAAGCTTTCCCCTCTGACACTTCACATCTATCTCAGCTATCTTTTAAACTTTTAACCACACTTTAAAGATCCCTTTTCAACTGTTACCCAACTTCTCTCCTTAACTGCTTTAGTATAAATGCTTTTTTAAGGTATTAAGGTCTTCCACCTTTCCAGGGCAACAAAACTATTTTTCAAGATAGCCATTTGTAGCCTTCTTTCCAATAACTCTGAAAGTCTTTTTTCATCTTTCATTTCCCTTGGACACAACAGCTTAACACTGTGGACCACTCTCTCTGAGAAAACTCAGCTACCTATCTCTGCACTTCCCAGTTACTTCTCTCTTTTCATTCAAATTTTAGCAAGCTCCAACTCTGTGACAAGCATTTCTTTCTCTTCCTAATCTCTAACTGTAGCTGCGTCTGGCTCTGAGGACTCTGAAACCTACTTCTTCAAACCTGTGTCACAGCTCTATTACCTTTTAAGGTACCCCCTTTTGTTTCAATCTTTCACAAAATTAAGTATCATAACTGACTGTAATATCTATAATATTATTTCCTATTCTTGTGGTCATTCATCAAAGAGAAAGCCTATGTCTATAGAAGAATATATTTACAAATATATGAGTAGAATATGTGGAAATTTATTGGAAGATAAATCCAGACTAAGAAAGGACATTTAAAAAACAACTGAAAATGAGCTTATCAAGGTATACATGAGTGTTCCCAAAGACTAGATACACCTAGGATAAAATAGAAAAGATTCAGCTGAGAACAGCAAACCATGAGAGAAAACAGATAAAACTTAGAAGGAAAAGGGAAAAATTGGCAAAAAAAAATAAACTAGATGTAAATATTCTGGAATTTAAAGAAGAGGATTGAAAGAACTTTGAAAACAACACCCTTTAACAAGTATCACTGAAAGTATAACGAAGTTGCCTCTATCCCTGACTCTGGTCTCTGAGACCAAGACATCCACAATGTATCTTAACTACAAAAAGCGCACAGATGGGATATATGAAATATATGTGGTACTGAGGGTACCACATTTTGCAAGAAAAAAAAATCACTGAAAATTTGAAGTTCTCTGATTACCAATGGTTCATCCTATGTTCTCTTCCTTCATATTATACATTTCTAAACCTTATTTAACAACATGCTACAATTCCAAATTTCCAACTACCAGCAGAATTCTTGTTAAGACTTCCTTGAATTCAAAATCAATTATGGCCCTTTATCTATATAATCAAAGCTGAATTTATCTTTCTCCCACTCAAATTAGTTCTCTTCCACACGAACTTATTTCCTTTGATTTTACAAGCTCACAATCTTGAAACCACCTTTAATTTTTTTCTTCTATTCTGTCTCTCAAAATGATATTCTAAGACAAAAAAATTCAATAAAAACTTCTGCAGAAAACAGTGCTATTAGCTACAAAGTTAGAAAAAATTAGTAAACATCTCTATGAAGTAAAAACATCTCACATAGTCAAGCTATTATAAATATTCAAGTTCACACATTACACTCATTTTTTAAACTCAATTAAACCTCATACCTTGCCAAAGAAGATTTTCCTGATCCTGGAAGGCCTCTGAGAAGAACGAGAACTAGTCCAACATAAGATGATGTCTTCTTTCTTACAACCTGAGAAACTGGAGTTTCTTGTACCTGGTAAGCACTTGTTCCCTCTTTACTTCTCCATACCTTTGTTGGGGAAGTATGAGAAATAACTGGGGGTGGAAACGTATAATTGACAGGCCTCCAGTGTGCAGCTGTGGTTACAACAGGAGCTACAAAGCCATGGTTTGCTTGAAAGAGGTCAAAAGCAGGAATCATTGGATTCCACATTGGTGGAGGGGGGGGAGGAGGCAGCAGTAGAGGGAGAGGGGTTAGTACTGGGCAGTAATTCACATCCTTCCCCTTTGGTGGCAGTTCAGTATGTTTGTGTGGCTGGAAACTGAATTCTTCAGAAGGTACAAAAACATCAGGGACAGACGTGGACTTCTGATCTCCACCTGTACCTATTAAACCAATCCCTGGATTTTGGACAGCAAGGTTTAGAGGAGCCTGAAGCTCATTAGCATCCAAATCTACAGGGGCTTGAGAGAACTGAGTCTTAACACACTCAGATTCCGAAAGCTCTTTCTGAATTTGGTTGCTGCCATCCATCAAAGTGTCATTATCTGCATTTAAAGAACTACTGAGAAGAGAATCTTCCAATGCCACTGTGTTATCTTTTGTAAAACTTTTGGACCCATTTGAAACTGAATGTGAAGTTAAGGAATTTGAACTTAATGCAGAGACAGAATGCTCTAAATTTTCATTGTTCAAATCCATATTTTGGGTAGAAAGAATGGGAGTCATATTACTTGAATCTGAACTTACAAATGAACTCGGGTCACTAAAATTATTAATATCTTGCAAAGGCAAAAATGAGTATGCTTGGTTATCAGGAGAAGAGTTCAATTTCTCAAAAGCATTTTGTATTAAAGTATCTAAGTCTTCAGTTAGCTGCATGTCCAAAAATGAATCCATTTTTAAATCTTCACTCTCTTCTTCTGGAGGACATTTTTTCATTATTTCACATTTCACTGCATTTACTTGTTTCTCAGAAGCAACGAAGTTTGTTGAAGACGATTCTTCTATCTTAGCATCAGTGGCTGATAATTCTAATAGACAATCCATGGCATTTTCAACTGTACAACAATAAGAACAACAATAACAACAATAAAATATATCTATATGGACTGAAAACAGTAAAACATGATTTAATTAAAATTCACATAAAATTATACTGACTTTACATTGAATGAAATGTCAAGAAATTTATAAATATTCAAGTCATTTTTAACTTAACATTTTACTAATATATAATTCTGTATAGTGAAAGATTTGAATAATGGAGACATGCAATGTCGTTACTTTCAGACAAACAGTAATAAACTAGGCCAATAAACTGCCATCAAGTAGATATTCTCTGATGAATTTATTGAGTAAAAGAAAAATATCTGGAACTGTATACTTTAGGGTTGTTTATAAAGATACTAAAACCAGTTGATCTAATCAACAAATACTTACCTACTACATGCTGTTTTAAGTATGAAGTATTTTATTTATTAATAAGTATTCTAATAAATCTAATTTGCTTATATGGTCCATACTATGAATTTCACTTAACACAAAAAATGTGCATGAGCATGTACTACATATCAGACATACTTTGTACAAAGATGAACAAGATAATAGTTTTTACTACACTCGAAGGATTTTCGCAGTCTAATGGAAGCAACTGAAGATGTTAGAAGACAATTATAGTATAATATAGATTAAATACTGCACACTCTTAATAATATACAAATGCCTAAGCAGCCTTATAGGAAAGTAAGGAAAGATTTCACATGAGGTGATATGTAAATTGGGAGTTGGAAGATCAAAAAGAAGCTTGTCAATACAGAGGGGAAAGGTAAACCCAGTCCTAAAAACACACAGCATGTTTAAGCTATTGAGTTTGTTGGAATGCGAGTACACAGTAATATGGCAGATAAGAGAAGGAGATAAAACTGGAAAGGGAAATCAAGTAAAATTGGAAGGGTCCTCTATTTCATGGTAAGAAATACTAATTTTATTTTCCAAGGGAACTTGAAGGAAAACTACCTGTCATAGCATTTGGGTTAGATGTTTTGTCGTCTCACTGAATCTTCAAATTATACTACAAGCTATAGTATTCCCAGCACAGAGATGAAGAAAATGAAGTTTAGAAAATATATTAACTTAGCCCACGTCACACAGATAATAAGTGACAGAGTCAGGACTGGTGTGTCGACTCCAATGCTGAGCTCCTTCCATTACAACATAAATACAGAGAAATTAGAATTGTTAAGCATCTGAAATCTGAGGCTTTTTCATATTATTTTTGTGTATTAACTTAAGGAAGCTAAATGTGGAAACAGCACAGCACAGTAGGTAAAAGCTCTGGTCAGGAATCAGAATGACATTTAAATCCCTACTTGCTGGCATGAACACTTTGAACAAGTTAGTTAACTTTCCTAAGCCTTGATTTTCTCATTTGCAATGTGTGGATAACAAAAGTACCTACCTCATAGGGTTGTTGTGAGGATTAAATGAGATAATCCATGAAAAAGGGCTGTGCACAAGGACTGGCACCTAGTAAGCACCCAGTTAGTGTTCCCTTAAGAAGAAAAACAAAGAGGGATTGGAGGGGGCAAGCCTGGCAGAGAGACCAGTTAGAAGACTATAGCAATAAACATGGAAAAAAGGGGGAAAAAAAAAAAGCGGGGGGAAGCAAATATAAGAATTTCTAAGAAAAAACTACATGATAGAAAAATCACAAAAGATCAACCAAAAAAATTAATGTGTATATAATGAAAAACAGTATATGTAAAAAGAAGTAAAAGAGCAAACTATATACATAAAACACAGAAGTTTTTACAGTGTTGAGAAAAATTAAAACAATGGTATAAAACAATGAAAAACACACGAACAATTCACACAATACAAGAACTAATAAACAATCATATATAAAAATGTTAACATTTCTCTTTATCTAAAAAAAAAAAAAAACCATTAAAGAAAAGGTAAAATCTTATTCCTAAAATCTTAAAAGA
The DNA here is from genome assembly GCF_019923935.1 of Bubalus bubalis. Classification (NCBI taxonomy): domain Eukaryota; kingdom Metazoa; phylum Chordata; class Mammalia; order Artiodactyla; family Bovidae; genus Bubalus; species Bubalus bubalis. The sequence goes on from NC_059163.1 coordinate 58,229,812, forward strand.
ATACCACTCAATGCTGATAAGGCTGTAATGAAACCCTTACACAGTGCTAGTGTCATTACAAATTGGCACATTTATTTTATAAGGTAAATTTATTTTTTAATTAATTTTTATTGGCATATAGTATAGTTGATTTACAATGTTGGGTTATAGTTTTTGCTGTACAGCAAAGTGCATCAGTTATACATACACATATATCCACTCTGTATTTTAATTCTTTTCTAATACAGGTCATTACAGAGTATTGAGAAGAGTTCCCTGTGCTATACAGTAGGTCTTTATTAGTTATCTACTTTATATGTAGTAGTGTGTATATGTCAATCTCAGTCTCCGAATTTATCCATCCCCTGCTTTCACCCCTGGTAACCATATGCCACACCTCTTTAGTAGGCAATTCAGCAAATGTTTCCAAGAGCCAAAAACTGTCCTTACCCTGTGACAGAAGAAAATAAAACTTCGGAATCGGGAAAAAGCCAAAAGACGGAAAAGGTTATTCATACCAAGATGTTCTTTGCAATATTAATTATTCATGTAAAACACAGATATAATTAAATAAATTACAGCCTAATAACCCAACATAATAACCCAACAGAATATTAGAAAGCTATTAAAAAATATAAAGACTGCAGCCAACTGAAAAAAATGCTTATATTAGGTTAAGTTTTAAAAGTAGAATATACAACGTCATAAATGTTATTATTCAAACTACTCAAAACATCAGTATTTATGAACGAGGTATAGAGAAGATCCTGCAAAAGAAAAATGTTTTTTGTTAGGATGTAAGGGTAACACACTGATATTTTCCTTGTACTTCTTCATTGTTACTAGTGTACGTGCAAAAATAAATTTTAAACACACCAAAATTAGGAAATATATGTTGAAGCCACAAGTAAAATTGTAAACACTATTATTTCTGAGCATCATGTAGACTGCTGAAAGCTGGTTTTCTGCATACATAAAAGGATAGATAAGATAGGCTCACATCATAGACTGTGGAATGTAAAAAAAAAAATTTGAAGTTTACCCCATTACCAAAATTCCCCAAACCTAGAATAATTTTACTTATACTAATTGTGGCCAATAGCAATATTAAACATCAATATTTAACTTACTCATCCATTTAAATTTGATAGTTTCCCCTGTCTGCAAACATACATCTAAACAATTTATTACAAGTCATTAATAATTTACTGCACTGAAGACTTTATCAGAACAAAACAAAAACTCAATCCTTACTGGGGAAAAAAAAGAAAAAGTCCTATGAGGTACATACTATTATTTTTCTCTTTAACAGATAAGAAAACTGAAACCCAGAGAGGTTAAGAGGTAGAGCTGGAAAATCAACCTAAAGCCAATTTTAAATCACACTGGTCTATTAGCCTCAACTCTTAATCAGCTCTCATTTCCATAATTATAATTACCTTTTCACTCAATAAGTATTTACTGAGGTCCGAGCGAGTCATTTGGTACTTAGGGGCTGGAGATACAGCAGTACAACAACAGTTTTTTAAATCCCTCTCTTCATAGAGTACTCCAGGTCAAGGGCTCTCAACTGGGAATGATTTTGCCCCCCAGGGAACATAAGATGATATACAGAGGTATTTTTAATTGTTACAACTACAGGGGTGGGGCAGGGGATGTGCCACTGGGATCTAATGGGTACAGGCCAGAGATGTTGCTGAACATCCTATGATGCCCAGGAAAGACACTCACAACAAAGAATTATCTGGTCCAAAATGTCAATAGTGCCAACCTTTTCGAGAGGGAAGATAAAAAGAAATAAAACATAAAAGATGAAATCTACACATACATCTTATACCCAGAACTATACATTTCTTGAAAGAAGAACGATGTTTTATTCTTTATATCCCTCATAATACTAAACTTAGTACCTTACCCACAGCAGATTTTCAAAAAGTAATGATCAAAATAGAAATAACGTAGTCATTTTCTATATTACTACTGGTCATGACATAGTACATAAAACCTTTTTATAAAATGCAAAGGGTTCAAACTAAACTTTTCTCACCTTTGAAATCACATTCAGAAAGCATCAAATACACTACATCAGGATCCAGATCAGAAAACATCTCTGAGACACTGGTGAAGAGTTCTTCCTGATCAACCTTTGTCTCATACATGGAAGGAAGAGTAGTGGTTGGCTCCTCATGACTAGTAACACTGGATACAACTTCCTTAGAGTGTGTGGTCTTCCGAAAAGGATTTCCCCCAAGATTTTTCCTTCTCCTTGGCATTCTGACTTCCAAAACTAAAATGTTTCCCTTTTCTTATTTAAGATGTTTGATATTTAAGTCATACCTCAAAGAAAATAGGGTTAAATATCTTGCACAATCCAGTAGTAAAAGGACCTAAAATAGAAAGCAAGTTGAAACACTCAGACTATAGTTATAGTTCCAGATCTAAAATTGGAATGACATCTTTATTTAACTCTAAGAAAGTACCATCAACTCTAGTGGGCAGCAAAGCCCAAGAGCAGTCAAACAATTTCCCTCTCCAAAATATTCAAGTTTTTCAGGATTGAACATGTTAAAAATTAAGATATTAACAAATGTAATACAGTTTCAGAATGGTGAGTACACTACTTTAGCACAATTACTTCATTTAAAAAAACACCACCACAGTATTCATAATGAGGATGCCTAATGAACACCTATTTGGATGTCTAATAGGCATCATAAACATCACATGTCCAAAACGGAGCTCCTTATCACATACTTCACACTTGTTCTTCCTAGTCTTTCCCATCTCAAGGCAACTCTATCCTTCCAACTGCTCAGGTCAAAAATCTTGGAATAATTCTTGACTCCTCTCATCCCACATCCAATTAGTAAGCCAATTTTGTCAATGCAACCCTCATAATGTATCCAGAATATGATCATTCCTCACCATTTCCATGGCTACCACAGCCTTGCCTGGATTAGTATAAAAGTCCCTTAACCTCCTTGCTTCCATCCTTGCCCCTTCAGTCTACTGAGCACAGCAACTACAGTGACTCAGTTAAACCACAGGTCAGATCACACCTCTCTTCTGCTAAACTATCCACCAGCTTCCCATTACACTCAGGATAAAAATCAGAACCCTTAAAATGGCCTATAGTGAAGTGAAGTCACTCAGTCGTGTCCAACTCTTTCTGACCCCATAGACTGTAGCCTATCAGGCTCCTTCCTCCATCCATGGGATTTTCCAGGCAAGAGTGCTGGAGTGGATTGCCATTTCCTTCTCCAGGGGATCTTCCCGACCCAGGAATCGAACCCGGGTCTCCCGCATTGCAGGCAGACGCTTTACCGTCTGAGCCACCAGGGTACAGTCATCCCTATTCCTCTTTCCCTTGCTCATGTCACTCGAGCCATACCTTCCTTGTCCTTCAAACATCAGTCATGCTCCATCTTAGAACTTTTATATTTGGTCCCTTCTACCTAAACTACTGTTATCCCAGGTATCTAAAAGATGTATTTCTTATCATTACTCAATTGTTACCTTCTCAGGAAGTCAGTTGTCCAACACCACTTACCCTTCTTTTCTTACTTGAATTCTCTCCATAAAACTTACCTTCTAAAATAGTATATGTGTTTCATCCACTTGTTTTATTTATTACCCATATTCCAGCAAAATGTAAGCTCCACAAGGGCAAGGACTCATAGATCTGGAGAACTCTGACAATCTATTTGCTTTCTCCTCTTGGATCTATCTAATGAACAATTCAAATGTAACATTATCTAAAACCAACTGATATTTTCTCTGAAACCTGCTCTAAACATTTGGTCTGGCTATAGTCATCCTCCGTCTGTATTCCTGTCTCCTAAATGGTCTCCCTGTTTCTATACCTCTTGTCCCCTACAGTCTATTTTCAATGTACCAGCCAAAACGATCTTCATACAACATAAGTCAGAATGAGTCACAGTATGCTTTAAATTCTCAACTGGCTCTCCATATCACTCAGAGTGAAAGCTAAATTTCTTACTATGGTCCACTTCCACTTTTGGCCTTTAATATACTTTTTCCCAAGATATTTGCATTGCTAACTCTTTCACCCCTCCAAATCTCTGTTGAAGTACCACATTCAATGATTTCTTCCTTGATTATCTAATTTGAAGTCATATTCCCCATTTTTTCTTTCCCAATCTCCCTTTTCTGTTAACCACCCATTGCCCTTAACACCTTCTACATTCCATAAAATTTACCTTTTAATTAAATTTATTGTGTCATAGCTCTCTCCATCTTCCAGGACTGCAATGTCAATATGGCAGCCACCAGCCACATGTGCCTATTTAAATTTAAATTAGTTAAAATTAAGTAAAATTACATTTTATATATATTTATCAGATAAAGTAGATTTTAGAGCAAAAAAAAAAAAAAATCCGCAAAGATAGAGAACACTATATAAAGGATCAATCTGACAAGAATTCAGAGCAACCCTAAATGTGTAGGCACCAAACAGAGCTACTAAATTAAGTGAAACAAAAATTGACAAAACTGAAAGGAGAAATAGACAAGCTTATAATTATAGTTAGAGACTTCAACACCCCTCTCTCAATAAGAGTAAACAGACATAAGATCAGCAAGGATACAGAAGAACTCAGTAACACCATCATTTAAGGATCTAATCAACACTTACACACTCCATTCAACAACAGCAGAATGCATATCCTTTTCAAGAACCCAAATAACATATACCAAAATAGACCATATCCTAGACTATAAAACAAACCTCAACAAACTTGAAAGAACTGAAATCATATAAAGTATGTTCTCTGACCACAATGAAATCAAACTCAAAATCAATAACAAAAAGATAATACAAAAATCTCCAAACACTTGGAACATAAGTAATATACTAAATAATCTATGGGTCAAAGAGGAAGTCTCAAGGAAAATTTTAAAATACACAAAAATGAATGAAAATGAAAATATACCATATCAAAATTTGTAAGACACAGCTAAAGCAGCAATTGCAAAAATTTATAGCAAATTTATAACTATAAATTCATACACTAGAAAAGACGAAAAGTCTCAAATCAATAATTTAACTTTCCACTACAAGAACCTAGAAAAAGAACAGCAAAATAAACCCAAAGCCAGTAGAAGGAAGAGAATAATAAAGAGCAAAGGAGAAATGAATAAAACTGTAAAGAGAAAAACAATAGCTCTAGACTCTGCAAACATCAAAAAACTAAGAGAATACTATGAACCAGTGTACATACAGAAGTCTGACATCTTATATGAAATATTTATTTCTCAAAAAACACAAATTATCATAACTCACCCAACAGGAAATAGATAAAAGCCCTATGATTTTTAATGAAATTTAATTCCCAATTTACAAATTCCCCAAAAAAGAAATTTCAGGCCTAAATACCTTCAATGGATAAGTCTATCATATATAGTCTCTTTCAAAAATAGAAGGAACACTTCTTAATTCATTTTATCAAGTCAGTACTGTTACCCTGATACCAAAATCAGACAAAGCAGTACCAGAAAAAAAAAAAAAAAACTACAAACCAATATCCTTCATGAATACAGACATAAAAATCCTTAGAAAATATTACAAACAGAAATCAGCGATTTATTTTAAAAGAATTATACACCATTATTAAATGAGGTTTATCCTAGAGATACAAGGTTTCAATATTCAAAAATCAGTATAACCCATTATATTAATAGGCTAATGAAGAAAACTTTAGTGGCATGAATAAATGAAGGAAAAAAGTGACAAAATTCAATACCCATTCATGATAAAAACTACCCAAAAAATAGGAATATATGAGAACTTCCTCAAAACCCTACAGATTACATTTCATTTAATAGTAAAATACTATATGTTTTCACCCTAAGATTGAGAACAAAGCAAGGATGTCCACTCTCACCACTCTTATGAAATATAACGCTGGAAGTTCTAGCCTATGAAGTAAAGGAAGGAAAGGAAATAAAAGATACAAAGATTCAAAAGGAAAAAATAAAACTTTTCCATTTGTAGATGACACAGCTATCTATGTGTAAAATCCCAAGGAATCAATAAAATCTCCAACATGAGTTCAGCAAAGGATACAAGATAAATACACAAAAGCAACTGTATTTATATATCCTACCAATGAATACATGAACATTGTAATTAAAAATACAATATTATTCACAAATGCTCATATAATGAAATATTCTGAATAAACCTAACAAAATTTTTGAAAAAGTAGATAAATGGATTTATGAGCTGTTAGACTCAATATAGTAAAGATGTCAATTTTTCTCAAATTGACATATAGGTTTAGCACAATTCCTATCAAAACCCCAGGAAGATTTTTTGTGGATATGGACAAGATTATTCCTAAATTTAAATGGAAAGACAAAGGAACTAGAATAGTTCAAACAATTTTGAAAGAGTAAAAGGATTCTGTTGATTCCATTTTAAGACTTACTATAAAGCTACACTTATCAAAACTGTATGGTATCAGTGGAGGGACAGGCACACAGATCTGACAACACATTATAGATTAGCAAACAGAAGACACCAACATGAATATGCCCAATTGACATATGACAAAAATGAAAAAGCAATTCAATGGAAAAGATATAACCTTTCAACAAATGGAACTGGAACAAATAGACACCCATAGATAGAAAAAGAAAAACCTTGGCCTAAGTCTCACACTTTATTAAAAAAAAAACTCAAAATGGATCAAGGACTTAAATCCATAGTACTATAAAACTTCTAGGAAAAAAAAGAAAATCTTAAGGATCTAGGGCTAGGCAAAAACACCAAAAGTATGCTCCATAAAAGGAAAAACTGATTAAACTATACTTTATCCAAACTTAAAACTTTTACTCTGTGAATAATCTTGTTAAGAGTATAAAAAGAAAAATGACAGGCTGAAAGAAAATATTTGCATACCATGTATCTGACAAAGGACTAGTATCCAAAATATATAAACAAACTTTATCAAAATTCAAAGTAAAAACAAACAAAAACCAAGTAATTCAACTAGAAAGTGGGGGCAGGGGCAGATTTCACCAAAAGGATATACAGACGGCACACAGGTACAAAAAGAATTTCAACATCATTAGCCATTAAGTAAATGCAATTTAAAACTACAATGAGATATTATAATACTTACACATCTGTTAGGTTGGCAAATATAAATAATAATGACAATAGGAAATCCTGGCAAGGATACAGAGAAATAGGATGGCTCATATGCTGCTGATAGGAATGTAAAATGAAAAAACCACTCTGGACAGCAGTCTGGCAGTTTCTTAAACTAAATCTGGAACTACCACACAATTAAGTAATTGCACTTATGGACATTTCTAAGAGATGGAAAATTAGGTCTACCCAAAAAGCTGTACATAAATATTTGTAGCAGCTTTATTCATTATAATCAGAAACCAGAAAACAATTCAGATGTCCTTCAACGGGTACACAGTTAAACACACTATGTCACTTCCATCCCAAGAAGTTAATAGTCAGCAATAAACAGAAACCTACTATTGGCACACAAGACCTGGATGAAACTGCAGATAATTAGGCTGAGTAAAAAAAGCCCATCCAAAGGCTATGTACTGCATGATCCCCATTTGCTTAACATTCTTGAAATGACAGAAATACAGAAATAGAGAAGATTAACAGTTGCCAAAGGTTGAGGAGGAGGAAGGAAGAGGGAGTAGTGGATGTGGCTATGAAAAGGAAATTTTAAGGATTTTTGTGGTGATGGAAATGTCCTATATCTTGACTGTATTAATATCAATACCCTGGTTGAGATGCCATAAGGCATTTTGCACATGTTTCTTTCATTGGGGGAACTGGATGAAGAGCACAAATTTCTCTGTATTATTTATTACAACTGCATGTGACTCTCAGTTCAGTAGCTCAGTCGCATCTGACTCTTGGTGATCCCATGGACTGCAGCGCAACTGGCTTCCCTGCCCATCACCAATTACCGGAGTTTGCTCAAACTCATGTCCATCACGTCGGTGATGCCATCCAACCATCTCATCTTCTGTCGTCCCCTTCTCCTCCTGCCTTCAATCTTTCCCAGGATCAGGGTCTCTTCAAATGAGTCAGTTCTTCACATTAGGTGGCCAAAGTACTGAAGTTTCAGCTTCAGCATCAGTCCTTCCGATGAATGTTCAAGACTGATTTCCTTTAGGACTGTGGTATGATCTCCTTGTAGTTCAAGGGACTCTCAAGAGGCTTCTCCAACACCACAGTTCAAAAGCATCAATTCTTTGGTGCTCAACTTTTTTTATAGTCCAACTCTCACATCCATACATGACTACTGGAAAAACAATAGCTTTGACTAGGTGGACCTTTGTTGGCAAAGTAACGTCTCTGCTTTTTAATATGCTGTCTAGGTTGGTCATAGCTTTTCTTCCAAGGAGTAAGCATCTTTTAATTTCATGGCTGCAGTCACCATCTGCAGTGATTTTGGAGCCCAAAAAAATAAAGTCTCTGTTTCCATTGTTTCCCCATCTAATTGCCATGAAGTGATGGAACCAGATGCCATGATCTTAGTTTTCTGAATATTGAACTTTAAGCCAACTTTTTCACTCTCCTCTTTCACTTTCATCAAGAGGCTCTTTAATTCCTCTTCACTTTCTGCCATAAGGGTGGTGTCATCTGCATAGCTGAGGTTATTGATATTTCTCCCAGCAATCTTGATTTCAGCTTGTTTTTCATCCAGCCCCACATTTCTCATGATGTACTCTGCATATAAGTTAAATAAGCAGGGTGACAATATACAGCCTTGATGTATTCCTTTCCCGATTTGGAACCAGTCTGTTGTTTCATGTCCAGTTCTAACTGTTGCTTCCTGACCTACATACAGATTTCTCAGGAGGCAGGGAAGGTGGTCTGGTATTCCCATCTCTTTCAGAATTTTCCACAGTTTATTGTGATCCACACAGTCAAAGGCTTTGGCATTGTCAATAAAGCAGAAGGAGATGTTTTTCTGGAACTCTTGCTTTTTCGATGATCCAGCGATGTTGCCAATTTGATCTCTGGTTCCTCTGTCTTTTCTAAAACCAGCTTGAACATCTGGAAGTTCATGGTTCCCGTACTGTTGAAGCCTGGCTTAGAGAATTCTGAGCATTACTTTGCTAGCGTGTGAGATGACTGCAATTGTGCAGTAGTTTGAACAATTCTTTGGCATTGCCTTTCTTTGGGACTGGAATGAAAACTGATCTTTTCCAGTCCTGTGGCCACTGCTGAGTTTTCCAAATTTGCTGGCATATTGAGTGCAGCACTTTCACAGCATCATCTTCTAGGATTTGGAATAGCTCAACTGCAATTCGACCACCTCCACTAGCTTCGTTCGTAGTGTTGCTTCCTAAGGCCCACTTGACTTCGCACTCCAGGATGTTTGGCTCTAGGTGAGTGATCACACCATCGTGATTACCTGGGTCATGAAGATCTTTTTTATATAGTTCTTCTGTGTATTCTTATCACCTCTTCTTAATATCTTCTGCTTCTGTTAGGTCCATACCATTTCTGTCCTTTACTGTACCCATCTCTGCATGAGATATTCCCTTGGTATCTCTAATTTTCTTGAAGAGATCTCTAGTCTTTCCCATTCTATTGTTTTCCTCTATTTCTTTGCACTGATCACTGAGGAAGACTTTCTTATCTCTCCTTGCTATTCTTTGCAACTCTGCATTCAAATGGATATGTCTTTACAATCTCAAAAAGTTGTGTAAATCAACAAAAAGTTATGTGACTCTACAATCTCAAAAAGTTTAATTTTGAAAAAGAGTACGTAAAACTAAAAATTCAGTTTCTCAGTCATACTTGTTACATCTCAAGTGCTCGATAGCTACATGTGGTTAATGACTATCATATCACATGGGAACTTTTCCATAAGCACTGTTCTAGAATATAAGTTCCGTGAGGCAAATGAATATCTCATTTGAGAAAGTTAAGAAGTTTTATTCACAGAAAGTACAAACTGAATGCCATAAAGAAAAAGAAGTACTAAACACATCTAGCCACATTTAAATATAAAATACCTGTATATCAAGAAAAAAGTTAAAATATGTATAACATATAGTAACTGTTTTCAATTTCTTCCCCTTCATCCTTTCTTAAACATGATTTTGCCCTACCAGTTCTACCACTATACTAAAAACTGCTCATATCTAAATCACCAGTAACCAATGTAGATGATCAAAGTCAAAGATAAAAGGTCTAATCCACCAGGAAGATAAAGCAATTCTAAGTTTGTACTCAACTAGTAAAAGCCCTCTCTCTGTAACTATTATAACAAGGAGGTTCCCACCTCAGCCACTTCCCTGCTCCTCACACACGCATAGAGGAGAGGAAGGAGAAAGAAAAGGGAGAGAAAAAGCAGTAATAACATAAAAGATTTGAGTCATGTAAGTATAACTTGACTTAGTATCTAAATAACACCGAATCCAATAACCAGAGAATATTATTTTCAAGGTCACAGAGAATTATGCTAGAATCAATAGCAAAAATGCAACTAGAAAACCAAATTATATGAAAATTAAGAAACATACATCAATACATCAAAGACATATTCATTATGTAAATTACATATTAATACTGATTTTAAAAGAATTATTAATAACTATAAAATACTAAAAACAAATAAAAACATTATACATCCATATTTGTAAGATACAATTAAAGTCATGCATAGAAGAGCATACAAATGCATATATTTAAAAAAAAGGCTAAAAAAACAATGATCTAAAATAGATTTATTGAATTTTTATAGCTCCAGAAACTATATGCAAAATACCCTATGTACTCTGTACACCCCAATATGACTGATTGTACATAAACCGTATCCATGCCCTACTCAATGATTTCTTTCCTACCAACTACTTCCCACCACAAAGTCTCTATCCTCTCCTATCTTTAAAAATTCTAATTCTAAAAAGTTCAAATTCCTGTACTGGAAAAACTGTTTGAAATCTGATTTCTCAATGCACCCCGAATTATTAACTCAGAATTCTTAACTGAGTTAATAGGAGAATTCTTAACTCAGACTATCCAAACTCCCAGTATTTCCTAAGCAGTTTGTTTCTTAAAAGCAGTTTACATTCACTGTTTCAACTTGCCACTTCCTGTTGACTTCTTGATCCAGTGTAATCTGTCCCCTGCATCTAGTAGTTTTTCTCTGGCTGCCCTTCTCAGTTTCCATCATTGATCTCTTTTCTTCTGATCTCTTTTCTTCTGTTCGCTCTTTCAAGTATGATTGCTACCCCGGGTTCTATTCCCAACCATCTGCTCCACCACTTTTTTCCAAGTCCATCCAAACCCACTGCTTCAATACCTATGACTCCAGCTAAGAATTCTCTCCCAGCTCCAACATAGTTAACTGCTTTGAGGTAGGAGATAAGATAGGCCCTTGGGCTGGACAGCTGGTATTTGTCAAGCAGAGTAAAACTGAAACTCTGTTTCCCCCAGACAAACCAAGGATAAAAGCTACCAGCAAAAGCTGAGCTCTGTTGAAGTAAACAGATAAGATAACCACTCCTGAGTCAAGGAAAACTTCCCTGTCTGCACATGAGTAGGAAGGCTCCTTCAGGGGCTCAAAAAAGGAGAGAGCACCACCCCTTAGTAAGTGTGGACACACCCCCACAGGCCTCTGAGGTGGAATTCAACTTAGCAAAAGTTGCACACACGTGTTGGAGAAGGTCCTAGGACAGGTCAGATGGGAAAAAGGAACAAGATAATTCGCCAAAGGTAAACAAAGACCTCGAAAGACTATCCTATATAAGTGATTTAAATCACCTCTTTACTGTGCTCCTTCTCATACACTTACTCTCCCAATGTGTATTTCTGCCTTGTGTGTGTGCGCACGCTCGGTCTTACTTCAGTCTTACATCAACAAGTTTAAATTAAACAAGTGTGCTCTCCCACTTGTGGTGCTGTGTCTCTAATAATAAACTTTTATCTGTTTTTTTACAGTTTTTGCCTCCTTGAAACATTCTTGCTTTCACACAGGAACAAGAGTCAGGGCCATTTTGCCTCTAGACACCAACGTCTAGTGTTGGTGTCTAGCAGCCTAGTTTCATCCAGGCTGCTGCTACTGCTACTGCTAAGTCGCTTCAGTCGTGTCCGACTCTGTGCGACCCCACAGACGGCAGCCACCAGGCTCCCCCATCTCTGGGATTCTCCAGGCAAGAACACTGGAGTGGGTTGCCATTTCCTTCTCCAGTGCATGAAAGTATAAAATGAAAGTGAAGTCGCTCAGTCGTGTCCGACTCTTAGCAACCCCAGTGACTGCAGCCTACCAGGCTCCTCCATCCATGGATTTTCCAGGCAAGAGTACTGGAGTAGGGTGCCATTGCCTTCTCCGACAGAGCTGCTACTGCACCTTAAATATACCTCTATCTTAGCATCTGTGTACTTGTTTGCTTAGACTGCTAGTCTATAAGCATCTCACAATATGTTCTTATTTAGCAAACAAGAGCTTAATAAATATTTGTTATATGCCAGCAAAAACCAAAAAGTCAATTTAGTTCTTTAAAATATTGGACTTACCATTTCAGTAGCTTGACTACTCAGGTCCATAATACAGGGCATCTCTTTCCCATGAATAAAATATCTAGGAAAATAAATTTGAAATCAGAAGGGTGGTTAAGAGTCAGAATGAATATTCTTTGCCCAGAACTCCTTCCCCCTTACTCCACCAGGGGCCTAATTTCTGCTAACAGACCCCTGGCCAAGTAAGTAAGCACGTCACATGACTTAGGCTGAACTAGGCATATACCTCATCCCCTCAGCTGCAGGAATTGGTCAAGGGACAGGCACGTGACCAAATCTATCTAGAGCCTCTGATGGGAGTAGCTAAGTAATAAGTCTGTGCTCAGGAACCAGGTCCCAACATATGGAGAAGCATACCGGAGTAGGAGAGATGGTGCCAGTGTCACAGATGATAAGCACAGGAAGGACTGGGAATTCCCTGAGAGTCCAGTGGTTAGGACTTTGCACTTTCACTGCCAACTCTGACCATGGTCAGGGAACTAAGATCTGCATCTTTTCTGTAAAAGGACCTACATAGTATGCCTTTCCTAGTTAGAAAACTTGCATCTATCAGATAGGTCTTTCTCTTCCCTACTAGGTAAACCCCAATATTACTATTTAATTCCCTTTTAATACAGTCTACGCAAACGACATCTCTTTTCTTTCGTGGCTACAGCATGTGGGATCTTAGTTCAAGGATGTGGGATCAACCCATGCCCCCTGCAGTGGAAGGGAGAAGTCTTAGCCACTGGAAAGCCAGGGAAATTCCTCATGTCATGGTTTAAGGTAGTCAGTTTACTTCTTTCTTTTGTTACACTCTAACCAGGACACAGCGAGATGACAATGAGCAATTACAATGAGAATGTAGAATGCTAGGGAAAGTAGAGGACTGGCTTCCCAGGAGAGGCATCGCCTCTATGGAGATCTGAAAAATAAGTATGAGTTAACAAAACCAAAGGGGAGGGAAGCAGGGAGCAAAGGAAGGCATTCTAGACAGAGGAAAGCTTCTGTACTCAAGTAGATTTAACAAACTTGGCATCTTGAGAGAGAAATGAAGTAACTGAATATGACTAGTAAATTGAGGGCAAAAGGAAAAAGTGACAGGATGAAGTAGTCAACAGATGCCAGATCATGATCCTGAAAGCCAAATTAAGAAGTTCAGACTTTAACCTGAAGGCAATGAAAAGCCACACACACAAAAAAGGTTTTGAGCTGAGGAGTTAAGGGTTTAAATGTGTTAGATTACTCCAGCAACAGTGGGATAAAGTGGATGGGAAGGCAAGACTGGAAGCAGGGATAACCACTTAGGAGGCTACTGTGGCAATCCAGGTAAGAGATGATGCTGACCACTAAGTAGGGTAGTAGCCTGGGAATGGGAAAAAGATACAGATTCAAGAGAGATTAAGGAGACGGGGCTTCCCTGGCAGTCCAGTAGTTAAGACGCCAAGCCGCCACTGCAGGGAACATGAAGGTCAGGGAATGAAGATCCTGTAGGCCTCACAATGTGGCCAAAAAAAAGGAGAGATACTAAGGAGCAGGAATCCAACAGGACTCAGTGATCTAGTAGAAAATGAAAAGAAGGAAAGGAACAGCCCAGGTTTCTGCCAAGTTATTATTGGCAGTGCCTACTATTTATCAAATTCTTACCACATATGCATTATCTCTTATAATCTTCCCCTAGGAAGAAGAGGTAGTTTGTTTCATATTTTTGGTTTGAGGCTGGAAAAGGGAAGGTTGATAATCACTATAGTTTGGGATATGCTCAGTCTGAGTCACCTGTGAAATACAAATGAACATGTTATGAAGGTAGATGATAACCTGAGTCAATTTATCAAGAAACAGCTCTGGGTTGGAGACCTAAGAATTATCTACATACAGATAGTAACTGGGAGAAATATTTTTTAAGAGTAAATATCTTCTTTAACTCTGAACTTCTATTGCTGGGGACTCAGGTTCAAATCCTGGTTGGGGAACTAAGATCCCACATGCCATGCAGCAAGGTCAAAAAAAAAAAAAAGAAAAAAAATCTCCTTTATTCATGCCAATATTTATTTAATACCTATACAACTATAGCTTTGGAACTAGAATTAAGGGGGAAAAAATGAGTAAAATTCAGTGAAACTCACAGTTACTATTCGGAGGAGGTAGTTCCATATAGCAGTAAGTGGATAGTGGAAATACTACGTTAAAGGTTCAGAGGTAATATGATGAGTATGTGATTACCTCTGCTGGGGGAAGAAAGCAAAGCAAACTTTACAACATATACCACCTTAATTTTGAAGGTCAGCAAAGAGTTTAAGAGGGGTAAGACAGGGAGAACAGTGAAGACACTACAGCCAGAAGAAACAAATTCGAAGACAAAAGAAAAAAAATTTTAAAAGACCGCCTGCTTCAGAACAAAAGAAAATTAAATATTATTCATGTCAGTCTCCCAAGCTAATTCTTAAATTTAATAGAGCGAACATATTTTAAAAAAATTTTAAAGACACATGGGGGAAATTCATTCTAATACTATATCATATTAAAGTAACATTGTGAGATTAAATGATACAGCTACAAAAATCCAATAAAAGATGGAAGGATCATTATTAAAAGTTAAGAGTCCAGATATAATCCTAATGACATTTGGCTTACTCATTGTCTGGCATTGTAAATATATTAAAAAAAAAATTCAATCTCTTCTTTAATTCCTAATAAAACTACTACCACAGGCATTTAATAATGTAATCTGCTAAGATCCAATGTTTGATCTGATGAACTGAAATTCTTCCCAAGACTTACAATGTGAGTTTGCATATAAAAAGCTGAATAGAAGAAAGGCAAAGATGGTAGCTCTTTTCTAAAATTCACATTGACTTATAAATGGTTACTGCTTTGCATATCAAAAGATGCATAACCATAGATAATCATGAAGAAAACGGAGATTTTAAGAGAAAATCCTCACACAGTATTAAAAAAAAATGCCCCTTCACTGATACTATTTATTTAGCCCCTATTGTGTACAGATACTATGCCTACTTCAATAAAGAGAAAACATTCCATAACTTAAGCCCCCTTTTTCTATGAAGTCCAGTATTTAGTCCTCTTTGCTACCCCCTTCAAAGCAGCTAAAGTCAACAGGTGCACAAATTGACATTTGTTAAGTACTAAATGCTGATTTGTCCCGGGTTTTGTTTTATGCGTCTTTTTTCATGAACTAAAGTGTAGTATTCTTATGGAAAAGCAGCCATTTCTTTCCTATTCTTTTCACCATCTCCATCACCGTAGCCCCCACACCCCGCCGTCCTAGCACGGCCACTTGAATAATAAAGCTCTGGTAAAGGAACAAAAAAATGTTTATTTAATTTGACCTTGCAAAACGGGCAAAGTAAGAAAATTGAACCACGCTGATTATCAAAACACAAACACATGACGTTTACATTTCTTAACGCTTTTAAGAATTCTTTCATTGAAAATTGAAAGATGAGGGTTAAAATGAGTTACAAGAGAGAGCCAGGCGTTTGAGAGAAAAACAATGAAAATAATAAAAACAGAATGAAAAGGCTGCTGTTGAGATGAAAAAAAAAAAAAAGAAACATTTTTTTAAGTGGGGGGCCAGAGGCAGCTGCAAATCAGCCACTGTTTTCTGAGAAGCCAGGTTCATCTCCAAGATTTTCTTCTCTAAGCTCAACCAATCCCCACCTTTTCTGAGTTATCCAGTCTCCAGGCAAGCAGCGCTTCTTGATTGGCTTAAAGATGCCGAGTAGAAAAACCAGCCAATCCTGTCTTGAAGTCAGAATTGTGCTATGGAGACATTACAACCACTGCATGGCGAGAATGTGTACAAACCTGTCCGTGCCACAAATATCAGATTCTAGTTCTAAAGACTGTTGCAGAAAAGAAGATTCTTCCAAGCCAACACTGAGCGTGATCTGGCATTTACACTTTTTAAAATTACTCTCTCTTTATGAGACAGAGAGAAGAAAATTTTAAAAAAATAAAAATAAAAATACCACGTTTTAACCAAAAGAGCTTAAGGAATAAACTGCCCCGGGTCGGATGACTTACTCTACCTAAGACGGATTTTCAAAGGGACCTCTCTGGAGAGTCCGGATCACAGTAGGGCTCAAGGAGGGAGTCAGTGAGGATCAAAGTTGCCGTGGGGGAGGGTGGTATGGACGACGATCAAAGAGACACAGATACCAGTAACCGGGAATGCCTCCCTACAGTACCCAAAATCAGAACTTGCAGAGTGAGAGGCTGTTTGGATTTGAAGTGAGTAAATAAAACGGCTGTGCTAGGGCTACGTGCTCCGGAGGGTGGCCCCAAGTTCCAAGAAGGTTCCGCCTGGGAAAGCCAAAGGAGCTCGGAGGGCCGCCAGGTCAAGTCCCAACGGGAGCTAACAGGGAAGCCCCGGGGGGCGAGAGGGGTGTGTCAAGGGCCCGGAGGCCCGCTGGGGCCGGGAAGCCAGGAAAGCGGCCACTGCCTCCGCCTTCGCCCGACTTCGGGCGGCGAGCCAGGGCCCGCCTCTCACCGACGCCTCACTTCCCTTCCGCCCGGGCGACCGGGCCCGCGGGCCGGACTGGAGACCGCCGCGCCGGACCTCCACGTCCGGAGGTTGGGGTTTCCGTCCCAGCGCCTCCTGCTGCTGCCTCAGGCCCTCCGCTCGGGTTTGGGGACCCCGGGATCCCCTTCTTCCCGACCCTCAGCCCAGCCCCGCCGCTCCGCCTCCCACCCGCCGCCTTTACCTGCTCCAGAAGCAGGCGGAGGGCGTCGAGGCCGGGGCCGCGTCGTCGAGTGTGCGACGCGGCGCCGCGGGTCCGCAGCCCTTTCCCGCCGCCACCACAGCGCTCTCCGGCGCGGCGCAGGGCTGGCGAGCGCGACGGCCGCCGGGGGGAGACGCGCGGCGGGCGCCTGGCGAGGAGACACTGCCGCTCTCCGTCCGGCCGGGGAAGAGCAGCCGCACAGCAGCCAGCCGCGAGAGGGCGGGTGGGCGGCCGAATGGGGAGGGGTCTCGGAGAGCAGGGAAGGGCTGCCACGTCGCCCAGGTGGATCGCTGCTCTCCGCCTCCCCCGCCCCCGCCGGCTTCGGGCCGCGACCTCTGGTTCGTCCTCGGGCTCAGGTGGGGCGCGTCGGACCGCCCCGCCTTGGCGGCCCCGGTGACCCCGACCCGCAGGCTCCCGCCTCTCCGTCTCCCCTCAGTGAGCAGGTCCCGGCCTGGCCCATTCTGCCGTATCGGGCCCGCCCTCCCCCGCCTCGAGCGAAAGCTTGACGTGTTTCTCCCTTCCCTTGTCATGGGGTCACACGGAGGAGCAAGCCCTTTCCAATGTGTCGGGTTTTCGAGGAAGGCGTGAGTCGTTGTGAGTTAGGGAACACAGTAATAGGGGCCTGAAATTTCTGCGGAAATAAACTGCGCAATAACCACAGCCGTGCCTAAAGCCTCTTTCACTCTCTCCCAATCCCCCAAAAGCAAAAACAGAAACACAAGGTCGTACTCGCTGGTCGCGGCGGGCCCGCCAGCTCGCGGGTCCCGGCGGCAAGTTGAGAACGACCGCGAGGCGGACCAGGCGGCCTCGGCGTAGCCTAATTGGGCAGTTGACTCTGGGCGAGCGAGGCCACGGCGGCGGCTGGCGCGCGAACCCCGCCTCCGCGCGCGCCGAGCTGTCCGCGGGAGGTTTCCGGGCGCGCGGCCCGCTGCCCCTCTGCGCGCTCGGGAGTCGGACGCAGCGTGGCCGCTTTGGAGTCGGGAGACAAAGAGGTTGGCGGCGGCCGCGGCAGGGACGGAGGTCTGCCTAGTACCAACCGGCGCGGCCCATGTGCCTTCTGAACAAGCTGACGGAAGCACAAAAAAAACAGAGCTTGTTTGCAACGTAGGACCGCAGGCGCTGACCTTTGCCCTGCTTAGAGCTTCAGTTTTCAGGTGCCTAGAAAAAGCAAAGAGGTTTTCTTCGCTTTTGCGATCTCTGTGTTGTTAGACTGTCACCCAAGCCTGCTCCATTTTTTTTCCTCCTAAATTCTACCTTCCTTGGTTTCCTGCTTATGTGTTCTATCGTGAAATGTTCAGTGTTTTCAGGTACACGAATTTTTCCCCCCTTGTTTTCTGATAGTGGTGATTATCGATTTTTGCCCCACCCTCTGTTCCCTTCCCTTTGCAATTACTTTTTGTTACGTCGTCAGTGTTTTTCGTAGAGAAACGACATAGTCCCCGGACAGACATGGAAGAGACAGTCTGTCGATGTTGTTATAGTAATTGCTTTAAACTGAATGGAAATTCGGGAGGAAATGTAAGTGAATTTTTATCTTCATTTAGGTCTAATTGGAACACTTAACTAAAGAAAACATTCTAGGGGTTTTTTTTTTAGAATCTCGAAATATTTAAGCAGAGATCTAGGGATGGTCAATTTTCTAATGAAACCAACCACACTGGGAAGGATTTCTGCCCCCCTTTGTGTGATTTTTGTATTTTTGAAAAGTTTCCTTGAGCCCCTGTTTAGAAATTACAATGCAAATACCTCTGTTATTGCTTTTATTAATTTCGAAACACAAAAATGTTAACAAAGTACCCCAAATCGCAATATCTATATAACCTTAACATTATGTTGCCTCCTAACAGCCATTAAAAGAGACTAATAACAGTGTTATATGCCACTTGAGGAATGAAAGAATCCTAGTAATTATAAACTTCAAACAAATCTAGAAAGTTAATTTTGTTCATATGAAATATGTTCAGCACGATACTAAAAACTGGCATTTCTTGTTTTTTCCTTTGATCATTTTTAAGGATTTATCACATTCTTAGGTCTGAACAATAAGAAGTAAAGTATTCTTAACACTGGAAAACATATCATCACCCAGGAAAAAAGGAGGGGGGGAAGTGTTTGCTTAGTATATCAATGAAAGAAAAACATAAATAAAAGTTCTGAAAATCAGACTCTAATAAGGAACAAAGCAGTCTTTACTCAACATTCACAATGCTAGCCTTCGTTTGTGAATATTTATAAAGGTTCCCTCCTTCCTTATTGGTTTAAATTCTAAGCCAATAGGAAAAGTACAACACATCTTTTAAAGAGTGAGACATAAGCATTAGGTTAAAACATTGGATAAACGGATTGTTTATCATGCTATTCTCATTTCAGATCGTGTATCTTTTAATTCTAAAGAAGAAATTTAAGAATCTTTGAATTATTGAGTATCTTGATGTAACTTAAATAGCAAGGTGCTACTCCTGGTCACATTCTGCTCTCTGTAATCTTCCTGTTGGTTTTGTTATAATATTTAATTCTCTAAAATGCTAGGTGAATATGAAGAATGGCGAAATGCTACTGCTTAACCTTTTAGATCAATAAGATGAACCCTGGAATTTCTTTAGATGAAAGACCAGCCTGTAAGGAAATAATAAAATTTACATTTTTTTAAATTTCTCAGATTTTTGTAATAAATTTTTGTAATTTATTATAAACAAATATTTTATATTTATCTAAAGCATCTTTGATCTGTTTAATGGCTAAATTCTAAGCATGCTTATGTTTAGAACGTGTGATTTCATCTCAGTCACAAATAATCAATGCCACCTTTGCATGTCTATGCTTTGAATTTGACTGTGAGCATTCGGCTTAATTATAATTATTTGCATATTTATGGTCTTCCCTGGTGGCTCAGATGGTAAAGAATCCATCTGCAATGTGAGAGACCTAGATTTGATCCCTGGGTGGGGAAGATCCCCTGGAGGAGGGCATGGCAACCCACTCCAGTATACTTGCCTGGAGAATCCCCCTGGCAGGCTACAGTCCACGGGGTTGCAAAGAGTCAGATACGACTAAGCACAACACAGCACAGCATATTTATAATCTCCCTTAGTAAGTCATCAATTTCTTGAAGATAGGTTCTGTTTCCCATTCAGCCTTGTATTCCTCATTACCAAACTCAGACCCTTATACAGAGCACCCCTTGAACATTTGATGAGTAAAAGAATGACCATTACTCCATGGAACAGTGTATGGCAAATCAAAAGAAAGTTGGTCTCAGGATTTTTTTTTTTTTTTTATGTAATGATTGACAAATACTTGTTTTCATTCCCAATTAAACAGAATAACATTTTGCAAGAATTTTACTAACAAGTAAAAACCAACATATGCTGGAACTCCTGTGTTTTTACATTTTAAATCTGATAGAAACTGGATAGTGAGTTATATTGCCATTATCTAAAGTAAATAATATCAATGGGCTTATCTTTACAAAAAAATTTCTTTACCACACTAAACAGGAGCTGCAAGTTCTGTGACCTTGGAAAATATACTTTAAACCCTCTAAAACTCAGTTTTTGCATCTGTCAAATACATTCATTCATATCTATTTTATGATTACTTAAAATAATGAAAGCATGTAAAAGCAAAAGCTCAATAGATGATAGTTATTACTTGCAGATATTGGTGGATTCCATCATGAAAAGAAGTAATTTTCTTTGTGCAATTATTTATGTATAAAAAGGCAGGCATAAAGTGCTGCTTTAAAAATAGTGAGGAAACATATCTTAAAGGAAGGAATAAAATACTAAGAACTAAGGAGATAACTTTAAGAGTTGAAATTTGCCAAGAGAATAGATCTTAAGTGGTCTCAGCACACACACACAACTATGAGAAGTAAAGGGATGTATTAATTGTGATAACGCATTTCACAATGTACATACACCTATATCAAATTATGTTGTACACTTTCTGTACAATTTTTTCAGTCATACTATACCTCAAGCTATAGTAAGTGGGGAGGTAAGGAGGGTAGGGGAGAAATCAATCTCTGTTGAAAAAATAACAATAACTGACAAACAAACAGAAAAACCAAATCCCTTAGTGTAGCTTCCAAATCCTGCCCCTTCTACAGAAATGGACTTCAAGACCTCAAGCCTAGATCCACTGAGGGGTGCTCTCAAGAACTGTATCTTTGCTTTACCTAGTTTCTCCATAAGTGGATGACCAGAGTACCAGTCAGGCAGTCTCCAGACTTAACAGGGAAAGGTAGAAAAGGAATTGGCAAAAGAGAATATTAAAAAAAATAAAACACCTAAGAGAACAAGAACTACAGAATAGGTGGCAAAGACAGCTTCCTTGTGCCTGGGATAATCCTTTTGTAAATGTGATGGTAACCACAGTACTGTGTCTTTGTGAGTAATTTTCATAGGAAGCCACGCTTCAGTCCAGAAGTGTATTGTGGTAGCTCTAGCTTTGTGTAACTGTGAAATTTCATATGATTTACCAGTAAGGAAATATTACATCCTATAATCATACCTGTTGACATCTTTCTGTCAGTTGCATTACTTTTCCACTTGTGACAATCACACACATCCTACTTCCAATGATGTTGAGTCATTGGGTAACCTCATCGTTCATTTTCACTTCTGGGCTTCCCAGGTGGCTCCATGGTCAAGAATCGACCTGCAGTGTTGGCTCAGAAGACATGGGTTTGATCCCTGGGTGAGGAAGATCCCCTGGGGGAGGAAATGGCAACTGGCTCCAGAATTCTTGCCTAGAGAATCCTGTGGACAGAGGAGCCTGATGGGTTATGATCCATGTGGTCACAACGAGTCAGATATGACTGAGGACTGAGCACATGTGCACATTCTTTACAAATCTAGTTTAAATGTCTTTTCTCCTGTAGTTTTCCAAGGTACCTCAAATGTAATGAATTACTACTTCCTCTAAGACCATAGCAATCTGTACATATCTCTCTTATTCAGTCCCAATGATGACTGTTGGTATATATCTTCATCGAAACTGTTTTCCCCTAGATAAGAAATAACCCCAGTGACTAGAAAATGTCCTCTAAACATTGAAATGTATAGACGCCTTTTAGCGTACCTCCTAGCTCACAATTTCCCCTTTAGCTTTACTTGCCCTCATTCCATAGGGTGGACTTCAGGGTATTAAAAAATGACTTCCCTGGCCATAGGTAATGAACCAGGGGTGGGTGTCTTAATCTAATAGCCCCTTCCTGGAAAATTTTAGGATTGAGACAAAATAAAAAATTAGCATTAGTAAAATCAAAGGAAAAATGATTAATAAAAGCAGCGCAATTCATATCAGAGACAAAGGACTGTTTCCTCTAATATACAAACACTTGGAAATCAATTTTAAAAAGACCAACAACCCAACAGAAAAAAAACTGGGCAAAGCATAAAGAAGGCTCCCCAAAATGTATATATTATATATACATGTATTATGTACTATGCTGCTGCTGCTGCTACTAAGTCGCTTCAGCCATGTCAACTCTGTGCGACCCTGTGGAGAGCAGCCCACCAGGCTCCTCCGTCCCTGGGATTCTCCAGGCAAGAATACTGGAGATTATGTACTATACGCAAATTATAAACATACTTTTGATTTTCTATTGCAGCATTAAATTCCAAATTTTGGAATTCTATAAAAGAATGATGGCATTCTCTGAGTGCTGATTCTGTACAATCTCCAGGATAAATTGCTCAGTTAAAAAAGTTTATGCTTATGCTGCCATCATATTAAAAAAATGGGAATAGGAGAATAGGTAGACAGATGTTATCACATATACATAAAATTTCTCTGGAAGGAGATGGAGCAAACTTGAGAAAGGGAACTGAGTAGCCATAGGGAAGAGGCTGGTAAGAGTTTTCACTGTATCTTTTTGGAACCAAAAGAATCTATTTGCTATTCAAGAAAATAAGTAGGAGTAAGATATTTGGGATCCTAGAGAGATGCAGTTTCTTTGTGCAACTAAGCCAGTGTGGGGTTAACTCAGGAGTTGAGGGCAACTAATATTCTGCATGAAGCCTGGGGAGCAAAGGAAGCTGACCTAGAAAGAAGACTGAAGCAGATAAGCAGACAAGAGGGACTGGATATGCAGAGAAGAGGGATTGGGGAGAAAAGATTGTCTGGGCTCGCAACAGTTTGGTTCTAGTCTTTCCTGGAGCCAGTTGCATCCCTCCACTTGGTTTCTTTTAAAACATTCCTATATTCCTTTTTTTTCTTCCAGTTTTATTGAGATATAATTGTACACGTTTAAAGTGTACAGCATAATGACTTACATCATGAAATGATTACCACAGTAAATATAACACATTCATCATCTCCTATAGATAGAAAATAAAAGAAAAAAATATTTTTTCCTTGTGATGAGAACTTAGGATTTACTTTCATAACAACTATTATATGTAGCATACACCAATGTTAATTATATTAATCATGTTGTACATCATATCCGTTGTATTTATCTTACAACTAGAAATTTGTACCTTTTGACCACCTTCATCCAGTTCTTCCTTCCCCCAACCCCTGCCTTTGGTAACTGCAAATTAGATCTTATTTTCCATGAGTTTGTTTGTTTAAGTATAATTGTGTGTGTGTCTGACTCTTTGTGACCCCGTGGACTGTGGCCCGCCAGGCTCCTCTGTCCATGAGATTTTCCAGGCAAGAATACTGGAGTGGGTTGCCATTTCCTACTCCAGGGGATCTTCCTGATGCAGAGATAGAACCCACGTTTCCTGCATTGGCAGGCAGATTCTTTATCATTAGTGCCACCTGGGAAGTCCCATAATTGACTTAATAACACTGTTAGTTCCTGATGCATGACACAGTGGTATGATATTTCTTTACATTACAAAATGCTCACCACAGTAATTCTAGTTACCATCAATCACCACACAGAGATATTGCAGTATTGAGTGTATTCCCCATACTTAAATTTTATCTCCGTGACTCACTTATTTTGCACCTGGAAGTTTGTATCTCTTAATCTCCCTCACCTATTTCACTTACCCCCCCACCCCCATCCTCAATCCCTCAGACAATCACCTATTGCTCTCTGTATTGATGGGTCTTTCTGTTTTGTTGTATTTGTTCATTTGTTTTGCTTTTTGGATTCCACATAGAAGTGAAATCATATCTAATTTACTGCACTTAGCATAATACCCTCAAGGCCCATCCACAGTGTAGGAAATAAGATTTCACTTTTCTTTCTGGGAAACAATTCCATTGTATGTATACAGACACATGTAGTGTATCTGTTCATTTATCCATGAATACTTAGGTTGCTTCCATACTTGGCTTTTGTGAATAATGCTGCAGTTAACATGGGGGTGATGCATTTTCTTGAATTAGGATTCTTGTTTTCTTTGGCAAAATACCCAGAAGTGTGTAATTGCTGGCTCATGTGATAGTTCTATTTTTAATTTTTTGAGGAACCTCCATGCTGTGTTCCATAGTGGCTGCACCAATTTACATTCCCAACTACCCTTTTCTTCACATTCTTGCCAATATTTGTTATTTGTTCTTTTTGATAATAGTCATTCTGACAGGTGTGAGGTGATGTCTCACTATGGTTTTGACTTGCATTTCCCTGATGATTAGTGATGTTGAGCATCTTTTCATGTACCTGCCGGTCATCTGTCTTTGGGTCCTCTGCCCATTTTTTAATCAGGTTGTTTGGTTTTTTGATGTTGAGTTTTATGAACTCTTTGAATATTGTGCCTATTAACCCCTTATCAGATATATTGTTTACAAATGACTTCTTGCATTCAGTAGCTGACCTTTTCTTCTTATGATAGTTCCCTTCATGTGCAAAAACTTTTTAGTTTGATATTGTCCCATTTGTTTATTTTTGCTTTTGTTTCCCTTGCCTGAGAAGGCAGATACAAAAAAATATTTCTAAGACCATGTCAAAGATCATATTGCATATATTTTCTTCTGGGAATTTTATGGTTTCAGTTATTAAGTATTTAATCCATTTTGAGGTTTTTTTTTTAATGTGGTGTGATAAAGCAGATCACTTTTATTATTTTGCAAGTAACTGTCTCATTTTCCCAACACCATTTACTGAAGAAGTTGTCATTTCCCCATTACTTGTCTCTTTTGTCGTAGATGAATTAATCATCTAAGTGTGGGCTCATTTCTGGGCTCTCTGATTCTGTTCCACTGATCTATGCATCTGTTTTTGTGCCAGTATATAGTTGACTATACTGTTTGCTTATAGTATATAAATATACTATATATTTATAGTTTTAAATCAGGGAATGTGATACTTTCAACTTTCCTATATTCTTATAATAAATCTCCTTTATACCTTCAACTTTCCTATATTCTTATAATAAATCTCCTTTTTTCGTCCTAAGCTAACCTAAGTTGTTCTCTGATCCAAAGAGTTTAATTATTATAGTGGCATCAAAAAGAGTTTAACTTTTGTAGTAGGTTTTCTGTAAATTCTTGTTAAAATGAAATGTGAAGTTCTTTATAATGAAATCCATTTGGGCTCTCAAAGTTTATACTGTTTTCTTTAAATCTCTCAAATTGAAAGAGGATAAGTGAACAAGTTCAGGGCATTCTGAAAGACCTTCACTCTAAGCTAAAAGGTGGTGTTTGCTGATGGAAAATATAAACGAGGCCTGAAGCCAAGTAACACATTCCACCTGCTAGACTTTCCTCTCAGTTCCCTGCCTGAGAACTGAGACTTCTCAGTTAGTGTTTCCTGATAGCCTGCCTGAGAGATAAGTTCTTAACTTTTTCTAGTTAGGATGCAGTTTGAAGATTGTGGAACATTTTTAGGCTGATTTATATTTTGATAGAAAAGGCACTGGGGAACAGGGCAAGAGCATCAATCCTATAGTGAAGAGACAGGGGTGTCATTAATTGAGCATATTCAAATACGAGTTTCCAAGACTTAGGGCTAGTTAATACATTGACACTTACCCTTTCAGAAAGCAGTGTCCATTTCTTTGTTCACATTTTCAAATCTATAGATAGAACTATCATTTTACTATTTACATCATTCTTCCTAGTACTGCGAAACTAGGAAATACTTCAGAAAATTCATAGAAGGCCCAGAATACATTTACAGAGCAACTCCTAGAGTTCAACAGCTTGCAAATGAGGCTAAATATAGTTTATCTAAGCATGGTGACATAATGCGCATTCCAGGGATGGCAGCATAGACGCTTCACAAATGTTTATGTACCATTTATATAGGATGAATTTAAACAGGATGATGAAATTATTGCTCATGTAAAATGTCAAAATAATTATATGTAAGTACTAAGATGTAGAAGAGCACAGTTTATTTCCGTCATTAAAATCCCATTGAAAAGTTAAATACCATTATTTAACTACCAGGAGCTATTCTTTATTTTCTCAATATTTCTTGAGAATTTATTATCAGGGATATTGTAAAAGTATAAGACACAGGCCCTGTCCTTAGGAGTTCTGTTGTAATTTTGCTGAGGTAAGACATACAGGTATAAAGCATCATCATTGTTATTTTCCACTAAGGATTAGGATGATGACATGGAAAATAATATAGGCTTACTTTATTTTTTATTATTAAAGAGCAACTTTGAAAGTCTACAGTTGAAACCACCACAGGAATTGAAGGTTGTGATCCGAAGCATCTTGGTTCCTCACCCCATCCTGTCCCCAGTGTGACTCGCAGAGGGCATCCCCACACTGACACATGGATGGCCATCTGTACATGTCTACTGGCAATATGGGCTTTTAAACTTGGTTCCCATTTTCAGTTCTGCCATGTCATTAATATATGGGCTCTACAAAGACATTTAACTCCCCCAACCTCAGTTTCCTCCATTAGTAAAGTGAGGATAAGGATGATAACCTTAGAGGACCATTTTAAGAATTAAATGAGACAATATGAATGAAAATAGCTAAGTAAATGCTTAATATATATCAGGTGCTTGATAAATATTAGTTTATTTTTTAACTGAACTTGAAAGGATTATCTGTTTTTCTCATTTTGATCCATTTATAATGAGCTTCAGTGAATTTTAAAATTGAAGTCAGCATAAATAAATGAAAATTTAAAAAATTTTTAAACCAAAAAAGGAAGAAAAAATTTTAATATAAATAAATTTTAAAAATAAAATTGTAGTTAGCTAAAAATTTCAACAGCTGGGAGGAGAACCGAAACTCTAATCACTTTAAAACTTAAAGCAATATCTAGAATTTTAATCAAGTAAACTAGAGAAGGAAAAATAAATATCATTATTTTCCTAGAAAAACCATTTATTATTCCTAGGAAAATGTTGTCATTCCAACTTGCTCTCTGAATGTAATATCACCTAACATAAGTGACTTTTCCATGTATAAAATAGTTCCAGAGTTTACTTGGGGTTCCATACAGAATGTATGCGAGTATTTCAAAATATACCCTATATTGGACATTTGTTGATGGAATTTCTCATTATTTGCTTTGCTGGATCGCTCAAAAAGCCTGTTCCAAATCAGGATAATTTGTAGGATGATGTCAATGAGTTTCTTCATTTTCTTTTGACTGATTCCAAAATTTAGAAGAATTTGATTTGCATAGAACATAGAAATGGGAAGTTAAGTAACAGTAATTTCTCAGAAATTGACCAACATTGATCAGAGTAACACTGCTCAGTACACAAATTCCCCAGTCTGCTTCCACTTAATTCAATACATATATATTCCTGTGATTGATGTTGGAGTCTTCAGGGAGCTCAGTAAATAGCATTGCTCTCCTCTGTCTAAATTGAGAATAAAGGTCAAGTGTAAGGTAAATGAGGGATCAAATATCTCCTTGAACTGATAAGGACCAACTGCAGGCTGCAGCTCATGAGAACCAAACTGACCTGTCACGCAAACCCCCTCAATTAGGTAGAATTCCCTACTCTGTTGCACAGACAGCACAGGGCCACAAAGGGTCTTGCATGGCATTTCTGCCTTTATGGCTACCTTCTATCATTAAAAAAAAAAAAAATTAAAGCCATATTTTATGACTGCACTGATATAGTTCAGTTCAGTTCAGTTGCTCAGTCATGTCCGACTCTTTGCGACCCCATGAACCGCAGCATGCCAGGCCTCCCTGTCCATCACCAACTCCCGGAGTTCACTCAGACTCATGATCATCGAGTCCGTGATGCCATCCAACCATGTCATCCTCTGTCATCCCCTTCTCCTCCTGCCCCCAATCCCTCTCAGCATCAGAGTCTTTTCCAATGAGTCAACTCTTTGCATGAGGTAGCCAAAGTACTGGAGTTTCAGCTTTAGCATCATTCCTTCCAAAGAAATCCCAGGGCTGATCTCCTTCAGAACGGACTGGTTGGATCTCCTTGCAGTCCAAGGGACTGCACTGATATAGATAAAAATATATTAATACTATGTATTAAAACATTTTCATTGGCTTACAAGTTCATTTTTTTTTCCTTCTCATTTTAAATTGAATCAAAACATTTTCAGGGCCCCTGAAACTATCCTGACTCCTAGACACTGGGCCCACTGTGCCTAACGGAGAAATTAGCCCTGGGCAACACACTGGATGAAGTAAATCTTAAATCCTGGAAGAAGCACGTAACTCTCTGAGCAGCCTTACTTTCAGGAAAGAAGACAAGAAATCAGGCAACCATGCTTCAGTCATTCTTCCTGAATTTACCTATCAGATGTTACTTTCTGCACTCCTGGATGGGTAAAGGAATAGGAAGCTAGGAGTTACACCTTTCTCAGTTCCGTTCATATAAAAGAAAATATTGGTAGAGAAAAGCAGACCTCTCTTAGCAAGCATTTTCTTACTACTGAAATGATTATGTTCACTTACTCTAATTTGATAATCCTGCCTTTATGATTACCCATCTAGGACTTTCCTAGTGGTCCAGTGTTTAAGAGTTCACCTGCCAGGGTTGGATCCCTAGTCTGGGAAGATTCTACATGCATCCAGGCAGCTAGTGGTCCACAAGTACTGAGCCCTCCCACCTAGACCCTGTGCTCCACCACACAAGAAGCCACTGCAGTGAGAAGCCTTCGCACTGCAATGAAGAGTAGCCTCCCACCACCACCGAAACTAGAGAAAGCCCGAGCACAGCAATGAAGACCCAGTGCAGCCAAAAATAAATACATTTTTAAAAATAAAAACTAGAAGATTACCCATCTAATTCTTCTTGCTCCAGATTTCATTTTACCAGGAAACTTTCTGATTATAACTATGGGTGCATGCATGCTAAGTTGCTTCAGTCATGCCCGACACTTTGCGACCCACTGGACTGCAGCCCACCAGGCTCCTCTTTCCATGAGATTCTCCAGGCAAGAATTCTTCAGTGGGTTGCCATGCCCTCCTCCAGGGGATCTTGCCGACCCAAGGATTGAACCTGCATCTCCTGCATTGGCAGAAGGATTCTTTATGACAAGCGCCACCTGGGAAGACTAATTATAGCTATATGGCCTCCCCTATTTTCCTACCAAGAAAGAGTGTATCAAGCAGCCGATAAGGCATACAACCTGCTCTCTGGTTACAGTTATCATTGTAAATTAAAGCATCCTGGTTTACATATTATTCTCACAAGAAATTTGTTGGCATGAGAATTCATGGATTTAACTCATTCATTTAACTGACTTGACTGTGTTGTTGAACTAGAAAAGTTGAGGTTCAAAATCTGAACCATTGGGAATTCCCTGACAGTCCGGTGGTTAGGACTCTGAGCTTCAACTGCAGGGCACACAGTTCCCATCCCTACTCAAGAAACTAAGATCCCTCATGCCTCTCGACGTGGCCAAAAAAATCTGAATCATTGATGGTGTAATCTAAGGCAACCCTAGAGGACTCCACCTCAGTAGTCAGCAAGTTTTTGTGAGCTGCAGTTCAATTTCCCCATGCTCTAATCACAACATCCTTCACACTACTGATAACAGTGTATTCTTAAATTATAATAAATGGGGGGCGGAGGAAGAAATACTCTGGCAAAATTTTCCACAACTATTGTTTTCCTCCAGTTCTATCCAATGTCATAGGATTAAGAATGCTTGCTTTTCTTCATGGCATATAATTAAGGGGAAATTATTACTAGTTCTGTGTAAAACAAATCATATTCTTTACAACAAATAATCCACAGGAAATTTTCATTTGGTCTTGCTACCACCATGGCCAGGCAAGATGTCAACATGGATCAAGATAAGGAAGACCTGGTGACACAACAAAAAATATTTTTTCGCAACAAAATTTATAATGGAATATGTCAGCAGTTATATATGTCTCATTAAACATATATTGAGAGCCAGTAATGTGCCAGTCAGTATGTGCCTAATATAATTGGAGGCTGCAAAGGATTATCTAGCTGCATGTCCAGGAAGAAAAGGAAACAGATTTTTGTGAATATATATTAGTTTCTTATTCAATGACTGGGATTATTGTCCCCATTTTCACAGGAAATGGAGGCACAGAGAGAAGTAATTTTCCTAAGCTCATATCTAGAAATTGTGATATAATCATGATGCAATCATGACTGAAACCCAAGCCTGTTCAGTTCACTAAATATATGAGTCATTACTCTATGACAGGCCTTCTGGTGGGGATAGGGGCTTCCCCGGTGGCTCAGCAGGTAAAGAATCTGCCTGCAATGCAAGAGACACGGGTTCAATCCCTGGACTGGGAAAATCCCCTGGAGGAGGGCACAGTAACGCACTCCAGTATTCTTGCCTGGAGAATCCCATGGACAGAGGAGCCTAGCGGGTTACAGTCCGTGGGGTTGCCGAGTCCCACACGAGTGAAGCGACTGAGCTCACATGCACACACGCATGCAGGTGGTGGGTATTGAGGATACAGCGGTGGTCTTCCCTTGAAGAACTCTATCAGCTTCCTGCCAGCAGGCCAGTAAATCTACCTACATGGCTGCTCATGCTTTCTGCTAGCCCTCCTGGTTCCATGGGAGCAGCATAGCTTTACCTCCTAAGGCTACTTTTCCCCTTGTTTTCTAGATCCCACCACTCATCTTTATTTATTTTTTAACTTTTTGGTTTGAAATAGTTTTGGACTTACAGAAAATTACAAAAATAGAACAGAGTTCATATGTACCCTTCACCCAAGCTTCCTCCAGTATTAACCATCTAAATAACCATAGTTCAGTGAACAAAATTGGACATTAACGCTGCTACAGTACTGTTAACTAAACTGTGTGTATGTGTGCTCAGTCACTCAGTGGTGTCCAGCTCCTTTGCAAGTCCACACTGTAGCCTGCCAGGCTCCTCTGTTGATGGAATTCTCCAGGCAAGAATACTGGAGTGGGTAGCCATTCCCTTCTCTAGGGAATCTTCCCGACCAGGAATCAAACCTGGGTCTCCTGCATTGTAGGCAGATTCTTTACCCCTGAGCCAACAGGGAAGGGGTTTCTCTGTTATGTTCTAATAATTAGATTAAAGTTGTGCATTTTGGGCAAAAATACCACATAGATGGGGTTCCCTGGTGGCTCAGCTATAAAGAATCCACCCGCAATGCAGGAGACCCAGGTTCCATCCCTGGGTTGGAAGATACCCTAGAGAAGGAAATGGCAACCCACTGCAGTATTCTTGCCTGGG
The DNA here is from genome assembly GCF_019923935.1 of Bubalus bubalis. Lineage (NCBI taxonomy): Eukaryota > Metazoa > Chordata > Mammalia > Artiodactyla > Bovidae > Bubalus > Bubalus bubalis. The sequence continues at coordinate 58,261,615 of NC_059163.1, forward strand.
AAATCCCATGGAGAGAGGAAGCTTGCGGGCTACAGTCCATGGGGCCACAAAGAATTGTACACAACTTAGTGGCTTAACAACAACCACCAACACATAAGCCATAGTATGTTTTAAACACCTATCAGAAGATGCATGATATCAGTACATCTTATTACTGGTGGTATTAATCTTGATCACTTGGTTAAGTTACTATCTACCAGGTAGTAAAGTTACCATTTTCTTTCCTTTATATTGATAAGTATCTTGAGGAAGTTACTTTGAGACTATGCAAAAATCCCATCTTTCCTCAAACTTTCACCATCTAACTTTACCATCTATCGGTGGCTCTTGCCTGCAACAATTATTACTGTTGTATTTGTCTAATATAGATTGGCTATTTCCCTCATTCATTCTACACCTAATAATTGAAATTTTTCTGCAAGGAATAGTTGTTCCTTCTTTCCAATTTATCTAATTATGTCAATATGAACTCATGGATATTTATTTTGCTTTATGGGTTATAATTCAATATATCATTATTTATTTTGCTTCTCAAGTTATTCAGCTTTTGTCATTGGGTGCTCCTTCAGGCTAGTTTCTGTGTCCTTTTGATGTGTCCACTTCCTTTTGCAAGCACTCCCTTATTTTCTGGTATCACAAGATATCCCAGACTCATCCTGCACCAGCCCTAGAATTAAGCACTTCCCCTAGAAGCCCCAGGTTCCTGTTATTAAAGAATGTTACTCAGGAATTCATCTGGATGCTAGATGTGCTCATTGCTACTGGATATTATTGCTCCTAGGCCCTTCTAGTGAACAGAGCTTAGGGATCCTATGTATGTGTATTAATGCACACACTTTTATATTTCTATCTGTGTATGAGTTTATTTGACATGAGTTTACTCTGACATCATCTAGTGTCAGAAAATTCTAGCCTTTCCCTGCTCCTTATTTATAATATTTTTCTCCAACAGAGAGGAAGCCTGGCTCTCATTGTCTACAATAGAGACATTTGTTGAATCCTAGTGTACACATAAAGTAATTAGAAAATGCTAACCCATGAAAAGTATGAGAGAGATTTACTAAGTAGAATGCAGTATTTGTGCATTTTTCTTGTCTTCAGTCTTGGAGTATCTGTATACTGTTCACTTGTATTTTTAATATCTTTTTATTGCCTTCTTATCAGCATTTAAACACCTCAACCCTCTCCTATATGAAAAGGACTATTTCTCATACTTCATTCTCCTTCCACTTAGTCCTTAGTTCTGAAAGCGCTTGAATAATTCTATATTCCCTATCATCATTTCCTCTTATCTTCACTCTTGAAGTCACTGCACTCTGACTTCCATCTTCACTACTCCCCAGAATCTCCTCCTGCTTCAGTCACTTCTTATCTCTGTGTTCCTATAATCAAAAGTCAGTTTTTTGCTTGACATCTCAAAAAAAACCAATACGCTGTTGAGCTCTTTCTTTGACAACGATGGTAAGGAGTCTTCAGTATTCCTGCTGTTTATCTGGCTGATCCTTGTTGTTCTTTACAAGTTCCTCTTCTTTCTTTTTTCCCTTTCTTATTTATTTACTTATGGCTGCACTGGGTCTTTTTTTTCTTTTTTTTTTTTTTTTAATAAATTTTTTTTCTTTTTTTTTAATTTTATTTTATTTTTAAACTTTACATAACTGTATTAGTTTTGCCAAATATCAAAATGAATCTGCCACAGGTATACATGTGTTCCCCATCCGGAACCCTCCTCCCTCCTCCCTCCCCATTCCATCCCTCTGGGTCGTCCCAGTGCACCAGCCCCAAGCATCCAGTATCGTGCATCGAACCTGGACTGGCGACTCGTTTCATACATGATATTTTACATGTTTCAATGCCATTCTCCCAAATCTTCCCACCCTCTCCCTCTCCCACAGAGTCCATAAGACTGTTCTATACATCAGTGTCTCTTTTGCTGTCTCGTACACAGGGTTATTGTTACCATCTTTCTAAATTCCATATATATGCGCTAGTATACTGTATTGGTGTTTTTCTTTCTGGCTTACTTCACTCTGTATAATAGGCTCCAGTTTCATCCACCTCATTAGAACTGATTCAAATGTATTCTTTTTAATGGCTGAATAATACTCCATTGTGTATATGTACCACAGCTTTCTTATCCATTCATCTGCTGATGGACATCTAGGTTGCTTCCATGTCCTGGCTATTATAAACAGTGCTGCGATGAACATTGGGGTACACGTGTCTCTTTCCCTTCTGGTTTCCTCATTGTGTATGTCCAGCAGTGGGATTGCTGGATCATAAGGCAGGTCTATTTCCAGTTTTTTAAGGAATCTCCACACTGTTCTCCATAGTGGCTGTACTAGTTTGCATTCCCACCAACAGTGTAAGAGGGTTCCCTTTTCTCCACACCCTCTCCAGCATTTATTACTTGTAGACTTTTGGATCGCAGCCATTCTGACTGGTGTGAAATGGTACCTCATAGTGGTTTTGATTTGCATTTCTCTGATAATGAGTGATGTTGAGCATCTTTTCATGTGTTTGTTAGCCATCTGGATGTCTTCTTTGGAGAAATGTCTATTTAGTTCTTTGGCCCATTTTTTGATTGGGTCATTTATTTTTCTGGAGTTGAGCTGTAGGAGTTGCTTGTATATTCTCAAGATTAGTTGTTTGTCAGTTGCTTCATTTGCTATTATCTTCTCCCATTCTGAAGGCTGTCTTTTCACCTTGCTAATAGTTTCCTTTGATGTGCAGAAGCTTTTAAGGTTAATTAGGTCCCATTTGTTTATTTTTGCTTTTATTTCCAATATTCTGGGAGGTGGGTCATAGAGGATCCTGCTGTGATGTATGTCAGAGAGTGTTTTGCTTATGTTCTCCTCTAGGAGTTTTATAGTTTCTGGTCTTACGTTTAGATCTTTAATCCATTTTGAGTTTATTTTTGTGTATGGTGTTAGAAAGTGTTCTAGTTTCATTCTTTTACAAGTGGTTGACCAGTTTTCCCAGCACCACTTGTTAAAGAGATTGTCTTTAATCCATTGTATATTCTTGCCTCCTTTGTCAAAGATAAGGTGTCCATATGTGCGTGGATTTATCTCTGGGCTTTCTATTTTGTTCCATTGATCTATATTTCTGTCTTTGTGCCAGTACCATACTGTCTTGATAACTGTGGCTTTGTAGTAGAGCCTGAAGTCAGGTAGGTTGATTCCTCCAGTTCCATTCTTCTTTCTCAAGATCACTTTGGCTATTCGAGGTTTTTTGTTTTTCCATACAAATTGTGAAATTATTTGTTCTAGCTCTGTGAAGAATGCTGTTGGTAGCTTGATAGGGATTGCATTGAATCTATAGATTGCTTTGGGTAGTATACTCATTTTCACTATATTGATTCTTCCAATCCATGAACATGGTATATTTCTCCATCTGTTAGTGTCCTCTTTGATTTCTTTCACCAGTGTTTTATAGTTTTCTATATATAGGTCTTTAGATTCTTTAGGTAGATATATTCCTAAGTATTTTATTCTTTCCGTTGCAATGGTGAATGGAATTGTTTCCTTAATTTCTCTTTCTGTTTTCTCGTTATTAGTGTATAGGAATGCAAGGGATTTTTGTGTGTTGATTTTATATCCTGCAACTTTACTATAGTCATTGATTAGTTCTAGTAATTTTCTGGTGGAGTCTTTAGGGTTTTCTATGTAGAGGATCATGTCATCTGCAAACAGTGAGAGCTTTACTTCTTCTTTTCCAATTTGGATTCCTTTTATTTCTTTTTCTGTTCTGATTGCTGTGGCCAAAACTTCCAAAACTATGTTGAATAGTAATGGTGAAAGTGGGCACCCTTGTCTTGTTCCTGACTTTAGAGGAAATGCTTTCAATTTTTCACCATTGAGGATAATGTTTGCTGTGGGTTTGTCATATATAGCTTTTATTATGTTGAGGTATGTTCCTTCTATTCCTGCTTTCTGGAGAGTTTTTATCATAAATGGATGTTGAATTTTGTCAAAGGCTTTCCCTGCATCTATTGAGATAATCATATGGTTTTTATTTTTCAATTTGTTAATGTGGTGTATTACATTGATTGATTTTGCGGATATTGAAGAATCCTTGCATCCCTGGGATAAAGCCCACTTGGTCATGGTGTATGATCTTTTTAATGTGTTGTTGGATTCTGATTGCTAGAATTTTGTTAAGGATTTTTGCATCTATATTCATCAGTGATATTGGCCTGTAGTTTTCTTTTTTTGTGGGATCTTTGTCAGGTTTTGGTATCAGGGTGATGGTGGCCTCATAGAATGAGTTTGGAAGTTTACCATCCTCTGCAATTTTCTGGAAGAGTTTGAGCAGGATAGGTGTTAGCTCTTCTCTAAATTTTTGGTAGAATTCAGCTGTGAAGCCGTCTGGACCTGGGCTTTTGTTTGCCGGAAGATTTTTTATTACAGTTTCAATTTCCGTGCTTGTGATGGGTCTGTTAAGATTTTCTATTTCTTCCTGGTCGAGTTTTGGAAAGTTGTACTTTTCTAAGAATTTGTCCATTTCTTCCTCGTTGTCCATTTTATTGGCATATAATTGTTGATAGTAGTCTCTTATGATCCTTTGTATTTCTGTGTTGTCTGTTGTGATCTCTCCATTTTCATTTCTAATTTTATTGATTTGATTTTTCTCCCTTTGTTTCTTGATGAGTCTGGTCCTTTTTAGGTCTTACAACATTGATGCTTCCCTGATTCTTTTAGCATCCTCTTCCATACTTACCGTCTGGCTCCTGAATAATCTCAATATATCTAATGATTTATAATTACTATCTGTATGAAAATGACTCTAAAATTTGGAACCGCAATTTAGACATTCCCAGGGAGTATCAGAATTATATATCCAAATGCTTATTAGACAGTCTTCATCTGAATATATCATAGGAACTTCAGATTCAACATGTTCAATTATCAGCCTGACTTTAGACCTGCTTCTCTTCAATAAGCCTATTTTCAAAATCTTGAAAAGTCTCTTTCCCTTCACTTAGTCCAAGTCTTCAGATATAAAGAAATTAATCCTTTTCATGATTTGTTTTAAAAATTTTTATTAACCATTTTTTATTGAAGTGTAATTTACAATGTTGTGTTAGTTTCAGGTGTACAGTAAAGTGATTCTCATATATATGTGTATATATATATTTTTTCAGATTATTTTCCACTATAGGTCAAGATATTGAATATGGTTCCCTGTCTACACGACAGGTCTTTGTTTACCTATTATATATCAGATCAGATCAGTCGCTCAGTCATGTCTGACTCTTTGCGGCCCCATGAATCACAACAGCACGCCAGGCCTCCCTGTCCATCACCAACTCCCTGAGTTCACTGACTCACATCCATCGAGTCAGTGATGCCATCCAGCCATCTCATCCTCTGGCGTCCTCTTCTCCTCCTGCCCCCAATCCCTCCCAGCATCAGAGTCTTTTCCAATGAGTCGACTCTTCGCATGAGGTGGCCAGAGTACTGGAGTTTCAGCTTCAGCATCATTCCTTCCAAAGAAATCCCAGGGCTGATCTCCTTCAGAATGGACTGGTTGGATCTCATTGCAGTCCAAGGGACTCTCAAGAGTCTTCTCCAACACCACAGTTCAAAAGCATCAATTCTTCGGTGCTCAGCCTTCTTCACAGTCCAACTCTCACATCCATACATGACCACAGGAAAAACCATAGCCTTGACTAGACAGACCTTTGTTGGCAAAGTAATGTCTCTGCTTTTGAATATGCTATCTAGGTTGGTCATAACTTTCCTTCCAAGGAGTAAGCATCTTTTAATTTCATGGCTGCAGTCACCATCTGCAGTGATTTTGGAGCCCAGAAAAATAAAGTCTGACATTGTTTCCACTGTTTCCCCATCTATTTCCCATGAAGTAATGGGACCCGATGCCATGATCTTTGTTATATATAGTAGTATGTATATGTCGATCACAAACTCCTAGTTTATGCCCCCCCCATCCCTTTTGGTAATAATAAGTCTATTTTCTTTTTTTTTTTTTTTTCTCTCATTCTCTCTCTCTCTTTTTTTTAATGCACTGCTCAGCTTGCAGGATTTTAGTTCCCCTAACAGGGATGGAACCCATGCTCCCTGCAGTGGATTGAAGTCTTAACCACTGGATCACCAGGGAATTCTCATAAGTTTGTTTTCTATGTCTGTGAGTCTACTTCTGCTTTGTAAATTAGTTTATTTGTATAATTTTTTTAGATTCCACATAGGTATAAGTGATTTCATATGATATGTATCATTATCTGTGTTTCATACTTTGTTTAATGATAATTCTGAAATATGACACATATTGCTAAAAATAACATGATTTCTAGTATTTAAATCATATTAGTCTAAAATTTAAACAAAAAACTGTTATAGCAATGAACTCCTTGCATCTAAACTTCATCTCCTGGAGAAGGAAATGGCAACCCACCCCAGTATTCTTCCTGGGAAATCCCATGGACAGAGGAGCCTGGAGAGCTACAGTCCATGGAGTCACGAAAGAGTCAGACACAACTTTATTGTTATTCAATTGCTAAGTTGTATCTGACTCTTTGTGACTCCATGGACTGCAGCATGCCAGGCGTCCCTGTCCATCACCTTCTCCTGGAGTTTGCTCAAACTCAAGTCCATTGAGTTGGTGATGCCATCTAACCATCTCATCCTCTGTCACCCGCTTCTCCTCCTGCCTTCAATCTTAGTATCTAAACAACAACATGTTCCATTTAGATTGTATTCCTTTCAGTTCCAAAAGTTAGACATTTATGTATTTCAATTTTGTTTAAAGTAGCAACTAATAAGGAAAATCCATCTCTAGTATTCGTTTAATTATATGTCCCAAACTTTACAAAGCCAAAGATATCTGGACTTCATTTGTGATTTTTATCTCTTTATTGTATTCTTTGTACTTCTCATTGATAAAGTTCCAAGTCCCAGACATTCCAGCTCCTATAAGCCCCAGTTCTCTGTGGTCTTGCACTACTGCTCTCTTCCAGGCACCTTCATCTCTTTCTTTGATCACTGCAACTGACTCCTAACTGATTTCACTTCCTCAGTCTTGCTTACCCACATACAACTAGCCATACCACAGAGCACTCTTTCTAAAATGTAAATCTGCTTTGATCACTTTCCAATTAGAACTCTCCCTTTTGTGCTTCATGACATCATGAAAAAAGTGAGGGGGAAAAAAACCCCACAGGAGACATTTTTTGCAAATCATATATCTGATAAAGGACTTGTAGTTAGAATGTACAAAACACAATTGCAACTCAATAATAAAAAGATAACTCAATTTTAAAATGGGCAAAGGGGACTACACTGCTAGTCCAGTGGTTAAGAAACTGCCTTACAATGCAGGGGACTCAGATTCAATCCCTGGTTGGGGAACTAAGATCCCACATGCCACAGGGCAGCTAAAGCTGAGCACCTCAAGGAAAAGCCCGCATGCAGCAATGAAAACCCAGCACATTTAAAATTTTAAAAATAAAGTAAATGGTCAAAGAATCTGAGCAGACACTGCTCCCATGATGGCCAATAAACATATGAAAAGGTACTCAACAACATTAACTATCAAGGGAATTGTATTAACCATGTATTTCTGTTTTTTTGTCATTTTGGGGCCTTGCTGATCCTGAAGAACTGCCCCTCCTGGGGTTAGCCAATATTTATAGATAGTAAGGCATTCCTTTCATCTGCAGACTAAACCGTCAATCATCTCCTTTATCAGATTCTTATACTCCAGGCTACTATTTCTTTGGAGGTCTCGGTCCAGGAACCAGACAAGCTAGGAGCAGCCCCTTTACCCTGGGGCCTGTGGAAATTATCCACCTAGCCAATCTTCGGAGAAGGCAATGGCACCCCACTCCAGTACTTTTGCCTGGAAAATCCCATGGACAGAGGAGCCTGGTAGGCTGCAGTCCATGGGGTCGCTGAGTCAGACACGACTGAGCGACTTCACTTTCACTTTTCACTTTCATGCATTGGAGAAGGAAATGGCAACCCACTTCAGTTTTCTTGCCTGGAGAATCCCAGGGACAGGGAAGCCTGGTGTGCTTCTGTCTATGGGGTCGCAGAGTCGGACATGACTGAAGCGAATTAGCAGCAGCAGCAGCAGCCAATCTTACTCTGCCTCACATGTTCATTCTCACAGAAATCACAGTAAAAGTTCTTGCCTACGTTCCGCTCTTCACCTGACTGAACTTGGTGGCTCCTTCTGCCATGACATGGCTTGCCCCCTCCTCTTGAGATCTCTGAGCATTACAGCTATCTTTTCAATGACAATCTGACCTGTTGACCTTTCATACCTGAATAATAATAAACCTACATTTTAAAACAAAAATACAAATTGAAAACAAAATGAAATGCCTGTCACACCCACTAGGATAGCGGTTATCAAAAAGATGGACAACAGCATATGTTGGCAAAGGTGTGAAGAAATTGGAATCCTCATACATTGCTAGTAGGAATGTAAAATGGTGCAGCTGAATGGAAAACAGCCTGGCAGTTCCTGAAAAAGTTAAACATATAGTTATGACATGACCCAGAAATCTACTCCTAAGTATACAGAAAATATGCCCACACAAAATCTTGCACATGAATGTTTACAGCAACATTATTCACAATAGCCAAACAGTAGAAACAAGCCAAATGTCTATCAGCTGATAAGTAAAATGTATATCTATGCAATGGAATATTATTCATCCATAAAAAGGAATGGGAGCTTCCCAAGGGGTGCTAGTGGTAAAGAATCCGCCTGCTAATGCAGGAGATGTGGGTTTAATCCTCGGGTCGGCAACATCCCCTGGAGGAGGACATGGCAACCCACTCCAGTATTCTTGCCGGGAGATTCCATGGACAGAGAGACTGGCAGGCTACAGTCCATAACGTCCCAAAGAGTTGGACATGACTGAAGCAATTTAGCACGCATGCACACACTAATGGTAAGGATTTGGTGCTTTTATTATAATACTGCCATGGCCCAGGTTCAATCCCTGGTCACAGAATTGAGATCCCGCAAGCCACACTGCACTGTGTAGTCAGAAAGTAAATAAATAAAGTGTTTCTTAAAAAAAAAAAAAAGTATTGATACATAGTGCAACATAAATGAATCTTGAAAACATGATAAGTAAAAGAAACCAGTCACAAAGTACTGCATATTATATGATTCATTTGCATGAAAGGCCAGAATAGGTAAATATATAGAGAGAAAAAGTAGATTGGTGGTTGCCTAGGGACAGGGAGTAAGAGTAACAACTAAGCCTTTCTTTTTGGGGTAATGGAAATATTCTAAAATTGATTGTAGAAAGAAATGTACAATTCTGTGAATATACTAAAAGCCATTTGTTGAACACTTGAAATAGGTGATTTGCATGGTTTATGAATTATATTTCAATAAAGTTTTGAAAAAGGAAAACTTTTCAATAGCTTCCCACTGCCCTTAAAATAAGATCTAAATCACTAAGATTAATAGGCAATAAGGAATCTGGCTCCAGCTAATTTTTCTAATGTCATCACTCACAAGGCCTTTTCATCAGTCATTACCTTCCTCTTTTACTCTAATTCTAGCCATGCTGTATTTTATTTTTTGTCATCTCCCTGAATATGTTTGGTAGTTTTAAAATATGTCTACAAGATCTTTGACACTCATCCTGATAAAAAGTTGAAGCATACTTCTCCCCTTAAATATAGAGTAGACTTAGTGACTCACTTCTAATGAGTAGAAAGTGGTAGAAGTGATTTTTGCATGGCTTCTAAGACTAGGTCATTAGGCACTGTGGCCTCGTTGCTCTCTTTTGGGGAAGTTGCCATATTTCAAAGATACTCAAGCAGCCCCGTGGAGAGACTCATGCATAATAATGGGGAACTGAGGCCTTCTGCCAACAGCCATGTGAGTGAGCCATTTGGGGAGCAGATCCTCCAGTCAAACTTTAGCAAGCCTCCAGATGACTGCAACCCTAGCCAATATCTTGATGTAACTTCATGAGTGACGCCGAGCCACAACTACACGATTAAGTCACTTCCAAATTCCTGACCACAGAAACTGTGAAATAAAATTTTTTAATTTGATATTTTTAGTCTGCAAAAACAAAATCAAACAAAACCCTTAAAATAGGCTTTTCAAATTATGTAAATTCCTCCTTTCCAAGGAAGCAGAGGGTAGACCGGTGTAGTTTATCCCTAGGACCACGAGCATGCTGCTACAGCAGCTTTCCCTTGGTTGGGTTTTGATCCTTCTTTGAGTCATAGTCTGGATCATTTTCCTCATCTCCTTCTTCTCCCCTTTCCTCATCTTCTTCCCTACTATTTTATCATAATCATGGTCGTCTTCTTCAGTAACTTCTCCAGTCAAGTATAATACTGATCTTGGGATTATATATTCATGTAAAAAATGATGACGTTTAAGGTATACAGGAAGAATAGCTTCGGCAGCAGCATCAGATCTCCACTCTCAGGAACTTCAGGAGGGACAAACAAATGAAAGAAAGAATATTAGAATCTGTTTTGGTCACAGTACAAACAGACCCAAGTCCCTTGTTTCTGCTTCTTTGTGGTTTTCAAAATGACAATTCTTTCCTTTTTTCCAGTCTACGTGGCATCTTGTATAACCCATAATTTCTGGTCCATCAAAAGAAAAGGGATCCGAGTCATCTGGTTATGACCTCATATTATGTGTCTTAGTCAACACTTAACTTGTGAAATATTCACTGGGTTCAAAGTGAAATATGAAGACAAAATACATAGGCTGGCCTGTACCTAAGGACTTCACTTGAGTACCTTGTGAGTGCTTCAGCGTAGGTTTATCATTTTCCTGAAACATACCACTGAGCAAATCAACACTTAAAAAACAGTCAACCAAAATTCAGGAATTCCCTTGAGGTCCTCTTTCTCTTTATCCTTTTTCTCATCTTCAATCTTGGCCTTTACTTTTAGCCCCTCCAAAATTTCATCTTCCTCATCTGGTTTCCATTCAGTCTTCTTATGTAGGTTCATAAATGATCTCAAATGGCTTATCAGATAGAGGCTGATAGAGAACAGCATACTTTCCTTCAAGATCATAAATTTCCTCTCACAGAATTTGGCTTCTATCTGGACACATTTAACTTGTATCTTGTTAAGATATCTCTTGTTAAGAGAGAACTAATGCAACATGGCATGCTACCTGTCACCTTAAAGCCAAACATCATGAGATACTTACTTCATTAATATCCAGTCATTCTTAGCTTTATCACTTTCAAAATCATTTTTAACGGGCTTTTAAACTACTGATTAGTTCCCTCTGCTATATGCTACCATAACATACATTCATGCTGCTGCTGCTGCTGCTGCTAAGTCATGCCAGTCATGTCCGACTCTGTGCGACCCCAGAGACGGCAGCCCACCAGGCTCCACCATCCCTGGGATTCTCCAGGCAAGAACACTGGAGTGGGTTGCCATTTCCTTCTCCAATGCATGAAAGTGAAAAGTGAAAGTCAAGTCGCTCAGTCATGTCCAAGTCTTTGCGACCCCATGGACTGCAGCCTACTAGGTTCCTCCATCCATGGGATTTTCCAGGCAAGAGTACTGGAGTGGGTTGCCATTACCTTCTCTGATACATCCATGAGTTAAATAATTTATATACCCCGACAGACTTAAGTTTAATGAGGTCCCATATGGGATCTCTCTTGTCAATATTATGTCACTAGCACCTGCCACAATACCTGATATATGGTAAACTATAAATAAATATTTGAGGAATGAACAGTTATATGAATGAATAATTGGATGAAGATATATAAGGAAATAATGTAATGAGATAAAGAACCCATGTGTGCAGAAGCTGCTATGAGAGTACAGAGGAAGGGGATTTAATTCACACCATTCCCTTACGGTGTGAATTTTTGGCAAGTTACTAATCTCTCTCTCTCTCTCTAAGGGACAGCTCCCTTATGCATAAAATTAGGATATAGCTCCTGCCTCATAATGTTGTTGTATTTATAGACTAATACCTAGTAGAAAATAAAAATGATAATAACACTTGGGAATTTAGAAAAGAGCTCCATGAGAAATGAATATCTCAGTAGAGGTTTTTTTTTTTAAGATTTATTTATTTTTTGTCTGTGCTGGGTCTACATTGCTGCACTCAGGCTTTCTGTAGTCGTGGCAAGTGGGGACTACTCTTTGTTGTGGTGTGCTGGCTTCTCATAGCTGTGACTTCTCTTCTTGCAAAGCACGGGCTCTAGGCTCAAGGCTTTTGGTGCTGCATGTGAGCTTGGTAGTTGTGGCACATGGGCTTAGTTGCTCTGCAGCATGTGAGATCTTCCCAGACCAGGATGGAACCAATATCCCTTGCATTGCAAGGAGGATTCTTAACCACCGGACCAGCAGGGAAGGCCCTGGGTAGAGTCTTAAAGCATGAATAAAAATTAGGCAAAAAAGGTGGGGGGTGGGGGTCAGAAATCTAGGCAGAGAGAAAAGCAGAAACAGTTTCAGAGGTTAGAAGTAGCAAAGTGCATGTAGAAAACTCCATGCAATTCAGTATCACCAGAGTATAAAATGCAATGAAGGGAAGTGGCAGAATGTGAGGCTAAAGATGGGAGTTAGGGCTAGTAACATGGAAGACTTCCTATGTTATATTATGCTTTTGGAATTCTGAAAAAAATTAGGACCATTAAAAGAGAGTGGTTATATTTGCATTTTGAATATACTATTCCAATTAACTTTAAAACCAATAACCTTCACACCCACTGAAATGCCTATAATAAAAAAGATGGTCAATAATAAGTGTTGACAAGGATTCAGAGAAATTGAAACCAGCATGCATTGCCATTGAGAATGTGCAATAGGCAGCTGCTCTGGAAAACAGGCAAGCAGTTCCTCAAAAAGTTAAACAGACTTACCCCATGATCTAGCTGTTCTACTCCCAGGAGTGCACCCTAGAGAAATAAAAACAATCCATCCTCTCAAAAACACGTGCATGAAGATTGGTAGCAACATTATTCATAACAGACAAAAAGTGGAAACAACCCAAAGTCCAAAATTGAAGAACGGATAGATAAAATATGGTACAGCCATACAATGGAATCACAAAATTTGCCCATAAAAAGAAATGAAATATTAATTCATGCTCCAGCACAGATGAACCTTGAAAACATTATGCTAAATGAAAGAAGCCAGGCATAAAAGGCCACATGTTATGATTTAATTTATAAATAAAGTTTAGAATAAGAGACAGAATGTAGATTAGTGGTTGATAGGACTTTTTCTAGGTTAGGGTGGAATAGGGAGTGACTGCTACTGCATAAGGAATTTCTTTTCCAGAATACAAAAATGTTCTGAACTTAGATTACGGTGATGGTTGAACAATTCTGTGATTATAGTAAAACCATTGTACACTTGGAATGGGTGAATTTTATGATAATGTGAATGATATCTCAAAATATATCTTTTTATTAAAAAGCCAATACTCTTTCTAACCTATTATTTTGTTACCTGGCTCTTACTATTATTATTATATTATAGGTTTCTTTTATATAATGTGACAAAACATATGCTATGAAAGTCATACATTTTGTTTTACAATATTGCCTTTTGTAGCATTAAATTTTTACTTCTTTAAAATTTCCAATAAAGAAATAGTTTTAAGAGTTCCTACTCACATACTTAAACTTTACTATTATTTCTATCATATTGAAATTGTATCATTTCCAGGGCACATTGCAACTATAAGGAACATTGGAGGTGGATTTTCCTTGTATGGTTGGTACTTTAAACCAAACCTAAAATACATACATTTATGACTTCTGGGAACAAAAGAAATAGTCTTAGAAGAATATAAGTATATGTTATTGTTTTGAGTTGAGAAAAAACATAAATTTTTTGTATGTGAGAAATTATTTGCTATAGCACAGGGAATATAGTCAATATTTTATAATAACTATAAGAGTATATTATTTAAGAATTGTGAATCACTGTTTTACACCTGAAATTTATATAATATTGTAAATCAACTACACTCCCCACCAAAAGTAAAAAAAGAGTTCTTTGCTACCAAAAAAAAAAAAATCACCACATAATTTTTTTTCCCCACTTAAGGTTATTTTACACCACAAATCTTGAAAGATATTTGCTGACTTTCAACAAAGGGGAGATGACTGCAAAGATTCCTGCCCTCTGATGTGTATGCCTTGTATATAATCCCCTCCCCTTGAGTGTGGACCCAGTGAATATGACAGAGTATTATTCCTGCTATTAGATTACTAATCTGTGGCCTTTTGGTTAAACCAACAAAAAGATTATATTTGGTGTGTGTGTGTGTGTGACTCTTTGCGACCTTATGAACTGTGGCCCGCCAGGCTCCTCTGTCCATGGGATTCTCCAGACAAGAATACTGGAGTGGGTTGCCATGCCCTTGTCCATGGTATCTCCGCAACCCAGGGATCAAACCTGTGTCTCCTGGGTCTGCTGCTTTGGCAAGTGCACAACACCTTGATTTCAGCCTGCTAAGGCCTTGACCAGTTCAGTTTAGTCACTCAGTTCTGTCCAACTCTTTGCAATCCCATGGACTGCAGCACGCCAGGCTTCCCTGTCCATTACCAACTCCTGGAGCTTACTCAAACTCATGTCCATCGAGTCAGTGATGCCATCCAACCATCTCATCCTCTGTCGTCCCCTTCTCTCCCACCTTCCATCTTTCCCAGCATCAGGGTCTTTTCAAATGAGTTCAGTTCTTCACATCAGGTGGACAAAGTACTGAAGTTTCAGCTTCAGCATCAGTCCTTCCAATGAATGTTCAGGACTGATTTCCTTTAGGATGGACTGGTTGGATCTCCTTGCAGTCCGAGGGACTCTCAATAGTCTTCTCCAACACCACAGTTCAAAAGCATCAATTCTGGTCAAGCATCAAGGCCTTGGCCAGAGGACCCAGCAAACTCAGACAAGACTCCTGACCCCTGTGTGTTGTTTTAAACTACAAGTTTGTGATAATTTTTTATGCAGCAATACAACTAATATAGAGGAGATAAAATATGAGCCAACTTCCCTTGATTCTCTCTTTCTCTTTTTTCAATTGTGGTATTCAACATCTTACCCTGCTTTCTTTTTTTTTTTTTTTTTTTTTTTCAGCCATGCAGCATGCAAGATCCTAGTTTCCTGCTGCTGCTGCTAAGTCGCTTCAGTCGTGTCTGACTCTGTGCGACCCCACAGACAGCAGCCCACCAGGCTCCCCTGTCCCTGGGATTCTCCAGGCAAGAACACTGGAGTGGGTTGCCATTTTCTTCTCCAGTGCATAAAAGTGAAAGTGAAATCGCTCAGTCGTGTCTGACTCCTCGCGACGCCATGGACTGCAGCCTACCAGGCTCCTCCGTCTATGGGAGTTTCCTGACCAGGGATCAAACTCTTCCCCCCTGCAAAGGAAGCACAGAGTCCTAACTACTGGATCACCAGGAAATTCCCCACCATCTTATCCATTTTTAAAGTGCAGTTCAGTAGTAAGTTTATTCACATTGTTGAGATCTCCAGAACTTTTTCATCTTGCAATTCTGAAACTCTATTCCCATTAAACAACTCCCCTTTTCTTCTCCTCACCCTCTAATAACCACCATTCTACCTTCTGTTTCTATGAATTTGACTACTTTGGATACCTCATTCAAGTGGAATCATACAATATTTGTCTTTTTGCAACTGGCACATTTCACCTAGCAAATTCCTCAAGTTTCACCCATGTTGTAGCATGTGACAGGATTTCTTTCCTTTTTAAGGCTAAATATCTTACTGTGCATATGAGACAGCAGGGAGCAGGGCACAACCTTTAAAAGAAGGACAGAACCCGAGGACATGACATAAACTGGTTAGAGCCAACTAAGTCCAAGATGGCAGACGAGTCCACTTCCACTAGACCTTGAGCCTCAGTATACACTCATTGTAACACATCAGGATACTAAATGACACACCCACAGGTGCCATGACAGTTCCAAGGCCACCATAAAAGGTCAAATAGTAGGTGGTGGCCCAGTTCTTGGAAATCCCCACCCCTTCCCTAAAATAGCTAGAATACTCCTCCCCACCTCTATAAAAACTGATGACCTGGTTCTTTCTGAGATGGCCACACTCCATCGATGGAGTGTGTAGCTCCCTGAATAAACTTTCTTTCACTTTACTATGGTTTGATCTTGAATTCTTTTCTATTCTCAAAGCCAAGAACCTGCACGTGACAGAGGTCCCAGGGACTTGACCATCCTCTTGTGCCCTACTTTCTTTCCTGCAGCATACCCACCACATTTTGTTTATGTGTCCGTCTGTCGATAAATATTTAGTTTGCTTCCACCTCTTGACTATTGTAAATAATGGTGCAATGAACATAGGTATGTAAATATCTCTAGGAGATCCTGTTTTCAATTCTTTTGGATATATACCCAGAAGTTGGATTGCTGGATTATACAGTAGTTCTATTTTTAATTTTTTGAGAAACTACCATTATGTTTTCCACGACAGTTGCACCACTTTATATTCCCACCAATAGCACAGTGTTCAAATTTCTCCACATCTTCCCTAATGCTTGTTACTTTCTGGGAATTTGTTTGTTTGTTTTCTGTTTTGCTTTTTTGGTTGCCGCATCCCTCAGCCTGCAGGATCCTATTTGCCTAACCAGGTAGGAATCCCATACTGCCTGGGATTCAGTTCAGTGGAAGCAGAACCACTGAACTGCCAGAGAACTCCTATTTTCTGTTTTTTTAATAATGGCCATCCTAGTGGGTGTGAAGTGATATCTTACTCTTGTTTTGATTTGTATTTCCCTGGATTAGAGATGTTGAGAATCTTTCCATGTGTGTGTTGCTTATTTTATATCACCTTTGGAGAAAGGTCTGTTCAAATCCTTCACCCATTTTTAAATAAATAACTAATTTATTTATTTGGCTGTGCCAGGTCTTAGTTGGGGCACCCAGGATCTTTAATCTTCATTTCAGCATGTGGGATCTAGGTCCGTAACCAGGGATCGAACCTGGGCCTCCTTCATTGGGAGTGCAGAGTCTTAGCCACTGGACTACCAGGGAAGTCCCCTTTGCCCATTTTTTAATCAAGTTAGATTCTTTACTGTTGAGTTGTAGGAGTTCTTTATGGAGTCTGAATATTAACCACTTGTCAGATATTTGATTTACAAATATTATCTTTAATTTAGAAAGTTGTCTTTTTACTCCATTGACTGTGTCCTTTGAGGCATAAAAGTTTTAGTCTGAAGTAGTCCCATTTGTTTTGGAGAAGGAAATGGCAACCCACTCCAGTG
The DNA here is from genome assembly GCF_019923935.1 of Bubalus bubalis. Classification (NCBI taxonomy): domain Eukaryota; kingdom Metazoa; phylum Chordata; class Mammalia; order Artiodactyla; family Bovidae; genus Bubalus; species Bubalus bubalis. The sequence goes on from NC_059163.1 coordinate 58,278,850, forward strand.
TTTTTGCCTGAGAAACCCCATGGACGGGGGAGCCTGGCAAGCTGCAGTACATGGGGTCGCAAAATTGGACACAACTTAGAAACTAAACCACCATCACCCAGTCCCATTTGTTTATTTTGCCTTTATTGCTCGTGTTTTTGATGTCATATCCAAGAGACCATTCATTCCCAAGTCCAGTGTCATGAAAACTGACTCTTAAATCCCAAGAACGTTCTCCAGAGAATTCCCAAGCAGGCCAGTGGTTAGGACTCTACACTTTCACTGACGTGGCCCAGGTTAAGTCCCTGGTTGGGGAACTAAGATCCTGCAAGCCACGCAGCATGACAAAAAAAGAAAAACCACACACACACACAAAATGCTCTCCAGATTCAGATTTTTCAAACTACCTGTGATGAAAGCCAAGTTTTTTCTTTCCAAGTCAATACTTTCATAAAATAAAATAAAAGTTAATTACTAGAAGGTAAATTTAAAAAGAATGAAGACATCAAAAATGCAAGCTGATATTTTTATAATTAAATGAAACAAATTATCCTGTCAAATTGCCATAAAACTTTCTAAATGCTTGTCCTCAACTTCCATGATTATCTGGATACATACAGGTAATACTAGCTCAAGAATTCACTCCAGTCCACAGTGCACACTCTGAGACTTTTGAGTAGCACTCCTCCAGATCTTCCTCAATGGTATGATATGGCAAATAAAGTAAAATATCCACTGTGCCTTTATGTAGCCATAGTGCCTCTATTGCTTATACACAGAGCATCCCCGAATAGTTAAGATTTCCTATTATCGCACAAGGGCAAGAATGCCTTCAACCTGACTGATCTTCACTGTGACAACGTACAGTGGTCTAAACGACTCCCCTCCATCACCAAAGTAAGTTAAAACAAGAACTCAAAAGAATAAAGAAGAGTGACTCTCACTGTATCCTAGTTCCCTGTAGCAGCCCAAACACCTTTATCCTCCATTCCCCACTTAGCCAACCAAAATCCTACAATTAGCAAAGAAGGATCCTTTTCAGTATGTAAAAGTAGGTGTAGAACTACTCAAAGAATTTTTACTTCTTTTACTTTATCTCAAGGTTTTAGGAGAGAAATCAACACAAGAGGTTAGAGGAAATGCTTCTGATTCTGTTGATGTCACATCATCTCAGTAAGAAAAGCTGTGGAACTCATTATTATGGCAGTGCCACACCTGTCCTTTTTGCAACATGTGTCAATAGAGCTCAGGCATCGCAAATATACTGGGAGAAAGTCAATTTGACCCAATCCTGTCTTTTGTAGAAAGAGACCAACACTTGCTATACACAGACTCAGGAGTACCTACAAGGAGAATGTGTTCTTACAAAGACAAAGTGATTGAAAGTGTTACTGTGGAATCTGCCCTGAAGCTGAAAGATGGCACAAGAATAGGCTACTTTTACTTGGATTGTATGTTTATTTGTAGTGGCTTATGGGGGTGAGGGTGGGGCTTCCCAGGTGGCTCTAATGGTAAAGAATCCACCTGCCAAGGCAGGAGATGAAAGAGACACGGGTTCGATCCCTGGTCTGGAAGATCCCCTGGAGTAGGAAATGGTGACCCACTCCAGTATTCTTGCCTGGAAAAATTCCATAGACAGAGGAGCCTGCTGGGCTATGGTCCTCCACGGGGTCGCAAAGAGTCAGACACAACTGAGGCACTGAGCACACACGCACATGGGGGCAAGGGTAGCTGATGAAGAATGTGATATTCCTCTGGGGTCAGGATTTAAGGTGGAGCAAGTAAGTCAGTCTTCTAGGGGGTAAAATTTAAGTGGTGCCCAGAAAACTCGGTAATCAGGATGAATATTATTTAATATAATATTTAAAAAATAAAACCTGGTGCAAAAACTTTCATAAAAAGAAAACCCAAAATATCACAATGTTAGAGATAGGATCAATATTGCTAATTTACTCTTGTTTCAGGCACCAGTATAGATAGGCATATCACTGCTTGGCACTACCACTGAACAAAGATTATCTGAGGACAGAGCTGCTTTTAGAAAACTATTTCTTTTTGGTTTTTCTGTTTTGTTTTTGTTTCTCAAGAAAATCTGAATAGTCATGATCAAAGCAACTTCTTGGAAGTCACCTCCACAATTCCCAGGATTAAGATGGCTGATCATTGACCTTTCTAACCTCTTCTTTTGAAAATCTCCTACAGAGAATTCCCTGGCGGTCCAGTGGCTGGGACTCTGCTTTCACTGCAGACGCCCTAGTGTCAATCTTTGATGGGGGCACTAAGTTCCCGCAAGCCACACACTGGGGCCAAAAAAGAAAAACCAGAAATATAAACCTCATCTTCAATAAAACTGGGAAATATTTGTATCCCCAAACCCCAATATAGGAAGACAAAAAGCAGGTGGAATGGTCAGCAGAATTTTGAAGAATACTCTCAAGAAGCAAGACTACCTCAGGAAAGATTGAAACCTGTAGTACCCTGGAAGGTAGTGGTAGGAATAGGGCATTGAAAGCAGTGAGTGGTGTCTGAGAAGACTGAAAAAGTTTTAGCGCTACAAGCCTCACTCCGGCAATCAGGGCCACCCCTCCCCCACGCCCGCAGTACTTTCCGGGTCGGGGGGAGGCTCTCTGGGGAGCAACAGGCGGGAAGAGGGCAGAGGTGAGGATTTAATGAAAATGAAAGTCTGCATTCTGAACTGAGATTCCCCAGTCCTCTTACCTCACTCTGTGCTACAGCTGCCAACAGCCAGCCTTATCCTTCCCTACGGATTAAAGGCACTTTTTCTTGATAAACTAACTTGCTACAGGGAAAGTACCTACACACACTGACATTTGGGGGACCACACCCTCACCCACAAGCTTGCTGGCTACCTCTTTAATCTAAAAATAAGCCCACAAGATGACAAGACCTACCCACTCACACAGAGCTTCCAATCAGCTTTGCAGCCATTCATTTGAAAATCTGAACATCCAAGGATCACCAGATCTTTGAGGAAAGCTTCCCACAGTACAAACAGAGACCAAAACAAATAAACCCAGAGGGGGTAAAGAAAAACGCAGAGGAACAGATAATGCAGAGGTAGCCAAACATTTCAAAAAAGTAAATTAACATTCTCAAGACGATAAGATTTTGTATTCCTGAAATAAGACTGAAATTCTCTCAGGAAGGAAGGAAGGAAAGGGAGAGAGCAAAGGAAATGACAGGGAGAAGGAAGAAACATTAGAAAACAAAAGGTGCTTTTGCAAATTAAAAATGAGGGAGAAGTAAAAAATATAAGAAAATTAAAAGGTTAAGCCAGGAAGTTCAACATTTAACCAAGAGTTAAATGGAACAAAATTATCAAGAAAACAGCACAAGAACATTTACCAGAAATAAAGCCCAAGTCTCCAGTTTAAGAGTATATTGAATATACAGATATGGAATCCTTATGTTGTATACTTAATATAACTAATATAATGTTATGTGTCAATTATATCTCATTTTTTAAGAAAAAAAAAGACCACATTGAGTGCCCATTATAATAAATTTTAAAAATAGCAACTCAAGTACATATGAACTTCAAATTTCAGAATGCAACGAGATATGATTCTAGAAGCTTTCAAAGGAAGATCACATACAAAAAAATGGAAATTAAATAGTATTAAATTTCTCAGCAACAATGGATGCTAGAAGACAATGGATAATTGTTGTCAAAATTCAGAATTAGAAAACAAATTTTTAACTTAGATATATTTAGGCATGCATAGTATCAAAATGTTTATCTTCTTTTTACCCTTGCTCCAGATGCTACTGGGGGATGCACTCCAGCAAAATAAAAGAGTAAACCAAGAAAGCGTAGGTCATCAGATTCAGAACTCTGGATTGTTCAAGGATGACTGCTGTGTGATAGGTCTAGAAAGAAATCAGTACAGATCCAAGGCTGAGGCCAGACTTCTCTCTAGGAGGGAGGTCTACATGGAGAGGAAATGGCAATGAAAGTGTGAAAAATGGAATTCACAGTCACTTTACAGAGGAAGGAAGTGGAAGGAAATTCTTCAAACCTAGCTAGAAGTTCAAAGAAAACTAAGCAGAGGGGGGAAAAAAAGGTGGGGTGGGGGAGGTTAATGTCATTATTCTATACTCAGGCTAAGAAGTAAACAGCATAAATGTGTAAAACATATTAATAAGCTAGTGGTATTGAAAACTGGAAAATTAAGGAGGAATGTCATATTTTCCTAAATACAGAAAAACTTTTAGGCATAAAGATATGCTTTACAGTAACTAATTATAAAAGCAAATATTGAAAGCAATCTAAATGTCCAACAAGTGGGGAATAGTTAAATAAATTGTGATTTACCACTTCATGGAATTTAAATTAATAACATTACAATCATTGCTGCACAGCAACAATTCATTACAGAACCTGCCTTGAGAGCAGCTTAAGTTGAAAGAACAGAGAAGAGAATGAGAGTTGCTTGTGTGCTACTGATAGGGATAGAATAGGATAGTTATACAGGTAGTTGTAGAAGTCGTAGAAGTCCCAGTAGGGAACTACAGATAGAGAGGGAAACCTAGGAAACTTTGGGAGACCACTGTAAGTTAATGATTACTCAAGCTTTTGGAAGGTGGAATTAAGCAGACTTGCTTAACTCTAAAGCCATAAATAAAAGCATGAGATATGCCCCAGGCCATTAAGTGAAAGAAAAATGTTACCACTCTTCTACTAATATGATAATCCTAGTTTGACCTCATAGGGTCAGACACTGTCCTGCCTGATATGAAGAAGCTAGTGATATATAAGACTCAAGACTATGTCTACTTGAAGAAGGCTATCTCTTTCCCTCCCCTTTGACTATAAAACTGTAGCCCACTTAATCCTTGGGGTGGGCTTCCGTCATAGCTCAGTCAGTAAAGAATCTGCCTGCAAGGCAGGAGACTTGGGTTCGATTCCTGGATTGGGAGGATTCCCTGGAGAAGGAAATGGCAACCCACTCCAGTATTCTTGCCTGGAGAATCCCATGGACAGAGGAGACTGGCGGGCTACAGTCCATGTGGTCTCAAGAGTCGGACACGACTAAGTGACTTTCACTTTCATTAATCCTTGGAGCAGAGCTCCCTCGCCTGCCTGCTTGCATCTCTTATAAGATTTATATTAATAACTCTGTTTCTTGCCTATCACTTTACCCCTCACTGAATTCCTTCTGCACTGAGACACAAAGAACCTGAGCCTCAATAAATCCAGAGAACAGATAAGTGATAAAAAGATTGTGGTTTCAAGCCCCAAATAGAGTTTTGGCTGGGTTTGAGTCCCAATCTGAGGTGAAGAGTTTTATTACTACTGTGAGAAACTAAAACCAAATGCCTACAGAAAGATCAATCAAGTAAATCCCCAAACAGGCAGCCTCAGAGCCTCCACGTGGCTAATATTCAGTATTGTCAGGAGGAAGTAGGAAACAGAAGGTCGATGTTTTGGTAAACCTGTATCTGATGGCTTTGGGAAGAAAGACAGGAGAGTTAGTAATACCATGATCTCAAAATTGTACCACCTGGAACAAGACAGATGGCAGGAGCAATGTCAGCCTACCTCAGGAATGACCTCATTGACTGTGCAATGGGAAATCATTGGGGAAAGGTCTTGGATACATCCAAGATCAGAGGACTCACATTCCCCTTTTCCTAGGACCAGAACCTCAGCCAATCAAAAAAGCTACTCTTCATCCCTAGCAACTCCAGGCATGAAGTCCTGGCTGCTTCTAAATAGGATCAGTGAGGCAAGGAAGCAGGGACCTGGGTAACCCTACTGATGACTACAAGCCCCAGAGGCTCCAAAGTCATCTGCCCCAACTCTCTGAGCCTTATGCAATATGACTGTTAGATGGCTTCAAGAGCAGGGCCCTTTAGGGCTTGAAAAACTGAAAACCTTGGCCCTACATTCCCCATCCCCACCCCCAAAACAAGACAAAAACACTCCATGAGTACAGGAGTCTGTATTACATTTTCCTGTCTTAGTTAAGACTGTTTTGAGATAGAAACTGCAGTCAGAAAGTAAAAGTTCACTGTAAGAATACAAGGGAAATCTGTTGAACCCATAGGTTTGAAACATAGTGAGGGAACCAAGAATGGAAAGCTATCACAAACAAATCCAAATGCCCTCTTCGTCTCTAGTCTGTCTGTCTGTCCCTTTCGTCTTCCTTACATTCCTCCATCCCTCCCTCTCCCTCCCTGTCTCTCTCTCTGTGCCTTTCCTCCCTCCCCTCAAGGACTCTCCCTCTGTTCTCTCCTTGGGTGGGCTTCATCCTCTTCCCTCTCCCACCCACTGGCAAACCTGGAGAGGCAGTTTTGTCTCCTGCTCAGCTTGCTTTTTCTTAAGAGAAACATACCCCTTCCACACCTCCGCCTCCATTTTATTGAATAAAATTCTCTGTGGTTTACAAATGTCAAGTACTTCTGACTAATTTTGAAGTTGCTGGCTCAATTGTCCTTCTCCAGCACCAGTCTGGCAAAAATCCCAGTCCTCAATCAATCCAATAGTTCATATTATCCATTTGTGTACCTGTGCTGCTATGAATACCTGGAGAAAACCAGCACCACTATGAATTCATGGTTTCTGGTCTCCACTGGGCTCTTATAACACTGTCCAGGAATCCTGTGACTCCCCCATCCTGTTCACACACCCCTTTTCACAGATCTTCCTTACTCTTCTCATCTCCAATCCTACCGCCTCTCCATCACTAGTACCAAATTTCCATGTTGATTACAATAGAAAGAAAATAGAAGTGGTAATAATAGTAGAGTGTGTGAATGAGTGAAAGTTGCTCAGTTGTGTCCAACTCTTTGCGACCCCATGGACTGTACAGTCCATGGAATTCTCCAGGCCAGAATACTGGAATAGGTAGTCTTTCCCTTCTCCAGTGGATCTTCCCAACCCAGGGATCGAACCCAAGTCTCCTGCATTGCAGGCAGATTCTTTACCAGCTGAGCCACAAGGGAACCCCAATAATAGTAGAAGGTTGTTAGAAATAACAATAGAGGAGAAACATAATAAAAATAATAAAACTCTGTTAACTCTTATCAGCTAAACATTCTTTGATCTTCTTTTCCTATTAACAAGACAGACATCTCTTCCTTTACCTGAGGCTAATTGTTTTACAGTGTTCCTCCCTTATATATTATTATACTTGCTGAAGGCTCACCCCACCAGCTAACCTTTTTTTTTTTTTTTTTTTTGGCACCATGCATAGCTTGTGAGATTTTAATTCCTGGACCAGGGATCAAACCCAGGCCTTTGGCAGTGAGACTACAGAGTCCTAACCACTGAACTGCCAAGGAATTCCCAACATCCTTTAAAATTTTTAATTTTTTTTTTTTTAAAGAAAAGTATGTCTTAAACACAAACTATTTTAGCCTGTGTACTGGAGAGTATTGTGGTGAACTAGACAGATATGGCTTCCCTCGTGGCTCAGCTGGTAAAGAATCCACCTGCAATGTGAGAGACCTGGGTTCGATCCCTGGGTTGGGAAGATCCCCTGGAGAAGGGAAAGGCTACCCACTCCAGCGGCCTGGAGAATTCCATGGACTGTATAGACCATGGGGTCGCAAAGAGTCAGGCACAACTGAGCTACTTTCACCTGTGAACTTTCCCAGAATTCAGACTTTGAGTTAAGAATTAAAATCTGATCTGTTACATAACAGGGAGTACAGGATGCTATGGAAATAGCAAAGAAATTTAATCTTACATAGGAAGTCAAATAAGATCTTGAGAAAGGTAAAATTGAAAGCTGCCACTTAAGGGCTATATCAAAAGAGTTTAATGAGAAGGAAAAGGTTTAAATGCTCTGGAGCCCTAACCAAAATCTTATCAGAGATTTCCATGAAACTGGACAAATTCATTCTAAAATTGATTTGGAAAAGAATAAGATTAAGAAGACCCAAAACAATTTGAAGATGAATAAGATGGAGAAAGTTGTCTTGTCAAGTCCTATTTTTAAATTATAATAATTAAGACCTATGATCTTGGTACAGAAATAACATCAGATCAATGAAACCCTCTGCATGCTGTGCTTTCCTACTCATCCTCAAGACACTACCTGACTGCAACTGCCCCTAGAGAATCTCTGACTGCCCCTCCCTCACCATCTTGACTAGTTTTCATCTTATGGTGCTTCCACGAGTAAGAAGTAAGCACTCTTCTCCATCACAGAACTTAACACATTCTCTCCAATATCTGTCTCCCTATCTGTCTGTCTACTAGGACAGAGACAATTACTCTTTTCCACTGTTGATCCTTAGCCTCCTAGCCTTCCTAAACGAAGGTGATATAAAGATACTATCCTGACCACACCTCACCAGTGTCTTAACTACTGTTGACTTTGCAGCCACTTTCCCTCCTTAATTGTAGATTTTATCAGTTCTGACCATAGTCATTTTCTCCTAAAGCCAGAAAATTTTCCATATTTTGACATGTACACAGACATGTCAAAATCCATCACAAAAATTTTTATATATTTATTTATTTGGCTGCTCTAGGTCTTAGCTGTGGCAAGCAAGATCTTTAGTTGGAACATGTCGGATCTCATTCCCTGACCAAGGATCAAACCCAGGCCCTCTGCATTGGGAGCTCAGAGTCTTAGCCACTGAACCACCAGGAAGTCCTCATCAAAAATTTGTCTTTGCAGTTTCTTGACATCTCAATCTTTGAACAGACTTCTTTTCTTCACCTCAGTCTCTCATTCAGAGGTTTATAAGTATACCTTTAAAATTATGAAATCAACCTTTCTGCTAAAGATATTAATGAGGATCATCCAAATGAAAACAGTCAGAGACTATTTATTCAGAGCTTGTAATGGCAAAGTAGTCAGTCACCATCACTTGCTTTTAGCAAGCAGGAAAACTTTATATATATATATATATATATATATATATACACACATATACACACACATATATGTATATATATATACATATATGTATATATATATATGCTTTTCCATTTAGTTCATTAGTTCCCTGGGCTATACAGTAGGATCTTATTGTTTATATATTTTACATACAGTAGTCAGTCAGTTCAGCCCCTCAGTCGTGTCTGACTCTTTGCAATCCCATGGACTGAAGCACACCAGGCTTCCCTGTCCATCACCAACTCCCGGAGCTTGCTCAAACTCATGTCCATTGAGTCCGTGATTCCATCCAACCATCTCATCCTCTGACATCCCCTTCTTCTCCTGCCTTCAGTCTTTCCTAGGGTCTTTTCCAGTGAGTCGGTTCTTCACATCAGGTGGCCAAAGTATTGGAGTTTCAGCTTCAGCATCAAACCTTCCAATGAATATTCAGGACTGATTTCCTTTAGGATTGACTGGTTGGATCTCCTTGCAATCCAAGGTACTTTCAAGAGTCTTCTCCAACACCACAGTTCAAAAGCATCAATTCTTTGGTGCTCAGCTTTCTTTACAGTCCAACTGTGTATCTGCTAATCCCATACTCCTTATTTATCCCTTCCCTTTCCCTTCCCCCTTTGGTAACCATAAATTTGTCTTCTCTATCTGTGGGTCTGTTTCTGTTTTGTAATTAAGTTCATTTGTATCATTTTTTTAGATTCCACATATAAGTGATATCATATGATATTTGCTTTCTCTGACTTACTTCACTTAGTATGATAATCTTGAGGTGCATCCATGTTGCTACAAATGGCATTATTTCATTCTTTTTATGGCTGAGTAATATTCTGTTGTATCTATATATCATGTATTATTTGCTTATTTATCTGTTGTTGAACATTTAGGTTGCTTCCATATCTTGGCTATTATAAATTGTGCTGCTATGAACACTGGGGTGTATATATCTTTTCAAATTAAAGTTTTTTCTGGATATATGTCCAATAAGTTCAGGGAGAGGTACTGCCTAATGATGCCTACTGGAGGATGTTTTTAATTCAAACTAAATTGACTGTACTCTTTCTGGAGAGGACCCGAGTACGGTACTCTTTGTGTGCTTTTTGCCACAGTGTCCTGGCCAGAGGTCTTGTGCTTTCTATCTCTCATGTTCTCAACTTCATTATTGAAAACCCTAGTCAAATTTCAGCTCTCCTATACTAGGTGAATGTGAAGATTCTCACTTAACTCAAAAACAGCTGCTAAAGAACAGGTGATTAAATTAGAGTCTATTTATATTTATATTTATATGTAGAAAACAAACTTTTTTTCTCGTTATGAAAGCAATGCATGCTTTCACCAATTGGAGTCTATAATTGCAAACAGCATAATACAAATTTTGTTAACTTAAAATTCTTTAAAAAAGAATTTATCAGAAATGTGTCAGAGTTGGTCACAGAATCAAAAGGAGAACTGAAGACATGAATACCTGAAAAGATAGCAGCAAGGGCAGCCCCTGGAACCTGGAACTAAATGACCAATACTTTCAAGGGCTGCCTTTCAACAAATATTCACTAAACTCCAACTACACGCCTGGCACCACCCTGAGACCAGTACAATCAAACACTATCCTTGTCCTTCAAGGGAGGAAAAGGAAGAAGGTCAAGCAAGCCTTTACCAAAGAAGAAAGGCTTGAAACAGGTTTTAAGTTAGAGTTTGCTGGGTGGATCAGGGAGACAACAGCAAGAATAATATGCAAAGATGCCAAAAATGATGGATGGCATATAGGGGAGACATAGTAGTTAGGGAGGCAGGGAAGGACACTGGAGGACTTTATGTGCAGTCCCTAAAACTGAAGAGAGACTTTGGGGGCTGTGGAGGTTGGGAGTCAGGAGAAGGTTGAGGAACTCAGTCTTGACCATACCTGGACAGGGATGGACCATACCTGGACAGTTGATGAAGATGCCTCTATCTGAAGCTTCAACTACACCAAAATCACATGAGAGTCTAAATTTAAGATCAAATAAAGTTGGCCTAAGACTAACTGGGTGGTGGAAAGTGAAAGTGTTAGTCGATGAGTCATGTCCAACTTTTTGTGACCCCATGGACTGTAGCCTGCCAGGCTCCTTTGTCCATGGAATTCTCCAGGCAAGGATATTGGAGTGGGTAGCCATTGCCTTCTCCAGGATATCTTCCTCACCCAGGGATCGAACCCAGGTCTCCAATATTACAGGCAGATTCTTAACCATCTGAGCCACCAGGGAAGCCCTCTGAGCCACCAGGGAAGCCCAGCTTGGTGGTGGAATGATTCTAAACAGATCAAAAGACCCAGAGGTTTGATGTAAATTTGGTGAATAAGAATAAAAAATGTAAAAATCTGGACAGCAAAAACAAAAATGTTCTGAGTGAACACCAGAGACAAGAGCTTAATGCTCACAGATGGACTGTGTATGAATTGAGTCAGCTCTGCTTTAGAGCTAGAGATGTTGCAGACATCTTTTATGTCATGAAGCATTTAGACCTACCCATGGGTGATTAGGAAGAAAAAAAGAGAAAATGGAGACATTCACTGTTATTTTGAGTATTTACTAATACCAGGCATTGTGCTAGGAATTTTAAACACATTATATAATTTAATCTTCCAAATGATCTTATGAGACAGATACTAATGTTTTTCTGTCTTTTATAGGGGAGGAAATTAAAACACAGAAATGCTAAGTAGTGAGTAAGCTATGGAAACAGGATTTGCTGGCTCTTTTTAACTTACCATGATGTGAAGAAAATAATCGGTTTTGAAATCTAGAAAGATCTGTCTAGTGACAGCATGAAAGGAATTCAGGAGAATAAGAGTATGGCAGGGGCGAGGGGGTAAGCAGAGAGGTATGAATGATGAGTGAAGGCAGGGAGCCTAATTAGGAGACTGCTGCGGCGTTCTGGAAAAGAGATGTTTAGGATCTAAGCAAGAGTGAGTGCAGAAGGGATTAAAAAACAGAGTAGAGATTAGAGGACGGAAAAAAAAAGGGAAAATAGAATTATCATTGACCTCAGTGATTTAGTGACCTCAATCCTAGCCCTGGGGACATGCCATAGCAGGGGGACTGGCTCTGTGCTCAGTGAGTGTGTGTGAGCAACCAAGTGTTAGGAATCTCTGTGGCACTTTGGGCCAACTATTACTAGTGAAAGAGACTTGTCATTTTGTTGTCAACCTCAAACACACATACAGGAAATGCAGACAGAGGCTGTGGGGAACAGCTCTTGAGATTGTGGGAGGAGAAACAGAAATGACATATCCTTGGGCACAGATCCAGATAAACACTACGCTGAACCTCCAATGTCTTCCTGCTTATCCATGGTAGAGGTTACACAGGTAGTTATTATGGCAGTGGTAGCAGATCTTCAGCTTCAACGGTACATATTTGAACCAGGTTCCTTTGGAAATTCAGTGTTCAGGATCCCTCCACAGCTCACCAAGCAACCCAAAAACAGCAAATGGATCAGGCTCTCTGGTTTATTTGAGACCATTGTTCTCAGGCCTAAGTAAACCCTTGGGGATATTGGATATATCATGAGTAAGGAAACTCTTAGAAGAAAATAAACTGTCTCTTAACCACAGAATGGAAGCTCCAGCATTTAATTGGAATACTGGGGGGTGAGGGGTGGAGGGTGGGAGGGAAATGTGACTAGCTTAGTGGAACATCAATAAAAGCTTATATTTTAGGCAGAGAGAACAGCATGCACAAAATTCAGGGTTCAAAAGAAAACACTGATTTGAAACTAATTAAACTAATGATATCCTCCTACTTCCACAAGCAAGTTGTTCCTTCTCTTGTATTGTTTATCCTCATCAATAAATGAAGTATAAAATTGGAAGAGTGATGTCAGAAAAAAATTTGAAAGCTTAAGAGGATTAGGTCATTTGAGGTCTTCCAAGACATGTTAACATGTTAAATGTTAACATGTTAAAATGTCTGTTCATTGTCATTCATTGATTCTGGAAAATTCTGAGTCATTAGCTTTCTGAATATTCTATTTCATTCTATTCTCTGCTTTTGAACCACTGCTAGAAATATATTAGGTCTTCTCGTTCTTTTCTGTATGTCTCAAATTTTTCTGTTTTGTTTCTTTAGCTCTTTACACCATATTCTGTGTATTTACCATATCAATTTAAGTTTCACAACTCTCTCCTTAGCTGGTTTAATCAGCTGTTAAACTTGTCCATATTTTTTTAATATTCCAGATACTACATTTTTCTTTTCTAGAAATTCTATTTGTGACTTTCTCCTTCTCTTTCTTCTTCTCCTCCTCTTCCTTATTCTTCTTCCATAGAAGGTTATTTATAAAGCTCTTTGTCTTTTTCTAGTCATGTCTTTTTTTTGTTCTAATGCTTTCAATTCCTTATTATATGCCTTTATTATTTTAATGTACACTTCATTTATACTGTCTACTGAATAGCCTAGTTATTTGTGATTCTTGGGGATCTCATTTTGCTGATTATTGTTTCTCTCTTTATCAGTTGAGGCTAGTAGTTTCCCTGTGAGTTTTGTGTAGTAATCTTATGTTCAGCTGGGCGTCATCTCTGAGAATCCTTTGACGCCTGAGTTAAGAGTATGTACCTCCAGAGAAGTTTTTGTGTTTTCTAGGAACACACTAAAAGCAGGCCACTTTCTTCCATGAGCTTCACTGAGGTATAATTTACACACAATAAGATTCAGTAATTTAAAGTGTAGCATTCAATGAGTTTTGAAAAATGTAAACAGTTTTGTAATAATCACCAAAATTAAGATATAGAATATTTCATAACCTCAGAAAGTTTACTTATGCCTCCTTTCAAGTCAACCTTCTTCCCCTACACTTGACACCCAAGCAACCACTGATGTGCTTTATTTTATTATTATTTTTTTAAACTACTTTTTTTTAATATATAATTTTATTGATTTATTTATTTTTGGCTGCACTGGATCGTCATTGCTGCGTGGGCTCTTCTCTAGTTGTGGTGAGCAGGGGGCCACTCTCCAGTTGTGGTGCTTGGGCTTCTTATTTCTGTGGCTTCTCCTGTAGCACAGCATGAGCTCTAGGGACTCAAGGGCTTCAGTGGTTGTGGCTCATGGACTCTAGAGCACAGGCTCAATAGCTGTGGCACATGGTATGTGGGATCTTCCCAGATCAGGGATTGAACCCACGTCTCTTGCACTGGCATGATTTTTTACCACTAAGTCACCAGGGAAGCCCCATTGATTTTTTTATGTCACTATTTTGTTTTAATGATATGACATGAGAATGAAGCTTCATTTTTTGCTCATGGATATACAACAGTTTCAGCACCATAAGTTGAAAAGATTCTAATTTTTATTGAATATTGGAATATTGACCTTTGAATGTTGACCATGTACGTGTTGGTCTATTCCTGAACTCTCTAGTCTGTTCTATTTATCTATACATCTGGCAGCCCACTCCAGTGTTCTTGCCTGGAGAATCCCAGGGACGGTGGAGCCTGGTGGGTTGCCGTCTATGGGGTTGCACAGAGTTGGACACGACTGAAGCGACTCAGCAGCAGTAATCCTTATGGCAATATCACACCCTCTTGATTACTTTAGCTATAATAAATCTCAAAATCAGGTCTCATGAGCGCTTCCAACTTTGTTCTTTTACAAGATTGTTTTGGCTATTCTGGATCCTTTGCATTTCTTTATTAATTTAGAACTTGCTTGTCAGTTTCTACATAAAGTTTACTGAGGGACTCCCTTGGTGGTCCAGCAGTTAAGACTCTACACTTTCAACGCAGGGGGTATGGATATGGGTTCGATCTCTGGTTGGGAACTAAGAATCTGCATGCTGTGAGGCCAAAAGAAAAAAAGTTTGCTGAGATTTTGTTTGGTATAAGATTGAATCTATAGATCAATTTAGTGTGAGTTAAGTCTTAACAACATAGCTTTTTCTAATTTATTATGAACAAAGTATATCTATTTACTTAAACAATCTTCAGTTTTTCTTAGAACAATTTTTATAATTTTCAGAATACAAAATCTTGCACATATTTTGTTAAGCACAGAATCCTAACCACTGGACTGCCAGGGAATTCCCTTTCATGCTTTTTATTCTATTGTAAATTATATTTAAATTTTTAAATTTCTAATTGATAATAAGAAATACAACTAATTTTTGTGTATTGACCTTATATCCTGAGAGCTTGTTGAAATCACCTATAGAGCTAGTACTTTTTTGTAGATTCCTTAGTATTTTCTGTATGGATGATTATGTTACTCAGAGATCACTTTTTATGTTAAATTCTAGTTCCCAGACAGATACTACCATATTAGTGGTACACATTCAAACTCCAGATCTAAGTGAAATCAGGTCAAGCTAGTAGTTATAAATTAAAAAAGAATGCTTCCTTTTTACTTTCCAGATCCCAGACCAAGACAGAGAAGCTTTCTTGTCCTTTCCCTATGCCAGAGGAATTTTTCTTACTTCACCTGTCACTTACAGTAGCCTTTGAAAGTCTTGACTTTATTTACCGGACTTAATTCCAGCTCCCTACCTCCTGAGATGTCAAGTCCTTGTTAAAAACCTAAGCCCATTGTTACCATAGTGGGAAAACCACCTCTAACCTTAGGATAGGACTGCCTGAGTAAGAGCTTGCTTGCTTACGGCTCTGGTTTTACCTTTGTTTTCGGCTCCCAACTATTAGTTATCCACTGATTGCTACGTTACAAACAACACTAAAACTAATGGCTTCATGCCGCTATGATTGATCGTATCTCACACTTCAGTGGGTTGAATGAGGGTTCCCCCTGCTCCTTTTGCCTGGGGTCAGTGATGAATCAGCTGGAGGGTCCAAAATGGTCTCACTTAAATGATTAACAGTCAGTGCTGGCTATTGGTTTGTGCATTTCAGGGGTTTTTTTGTTTTTTGTTTTGTCTTTTTTTTTTTTCCTTTCTGGCTGCGCTGAGTCTTTGTTGCTGCACACAGGCTTTCCGTAGTTGTGGCGACCAGGGGCTATTCTCTAGTTGTGGGTTTCTCATTGCGGTGGCTTCACTTACTGGAGAGCATGCGCTCTAGGCTTTCAAACTTCAGTAGTTGCAGTACAGGGCTCTAGTTGTGGTGAACAGGCTTAGCTGCCCCGTGGCATGGGATCTTCCTGGACCAAAGATCGAGAGCCTGTGCCTCCTGAATTGGTAGGTGGATTTTTAACCACTGGACTGCCAGGGAAGTCCTACGTCTCAACTTCTCATCCTCCACTAGGTTAGACCAATTTTCTTACATGGCAGTCAGAGCAGTGTTAAAAAAGTACAAAAAGTATTATAAGATTTAAGACCTAACCTTGGAAGTTGTATAATATGTTTTTACTATATCCTGTTGGTTACATGCAGAGAAGGCAATGGCACCCCACTCCAGTACTCTTGCCTGGAAAATCCCATGGACAGAGGAGCCTGGTAGGCTGCAGTCCATGGGGTCGCTGAGAATCCCACACGACTGAGCGACTTCACTTTCACTTTCATGCATTGAAGAAGGGAATGGCAACCCACTCCAGTGTTCTTGCCTGGAGAATCCCAGGGGGAGCCTGGTGGGCTGCCGTCTGTGGGGTCGCACAGAGTCGGACACGACTGACGTGACTTAGCAGCAGCAGCAGCAGCATTGGTTACATGGCATTATATAACAGAATTTGACCAGTCTTTGTCCCTGGTTCCTAGGAGAGAGGCTGTAAATCCTTGGTACTTCCTAAGTACTAATGGTTTTGTTATTTGTGACTTCCTTGGATGATATCTTAATCTATGTAAAAACTGGTGTGTACTCAGTCATGTCCAACCCTATGGACTGTAGCCTACCAGGCTCCTCTGTTCATGGGATTTCTCAGGCAAGAATACTGTACTGGGTTGCCATTTCCTACTCCAGGGAATCTTCCCAACCCAGGGATCAAACCTGCATCTCCTGTATTGGCAGGCAGATCCTTTACCACTGAGCCACCTGGGAAGCCCCATGTTAGTCTTATCTTTTATCTCATAGCATAGAACATCTTAGACTGTGCTGTGAGATAAAATGACTCAGGATGAGACTAGTCACAAGAAAGACCCAACTATATGATTAAGTAAGAAGTTGGGACTTTGAGCCAATGCAATCTCCAGGAAAGAGAGAGGGGCTGAACATTGAATTTAATCACAAGGCTAATGATTCAGTCAATCATGCTCACATAAAGAAACCACGGTGAAGATTCTAGACATCAAATCCCAGTTGAGCTTCCTGGTTGGTGAACACACTGATTTGCCAAGAGAGTGAGACACCCTGATTCTACAAGGAAAAGTTGTGGAAGTGCTGTGTTCAGATCCCTCCCAGACTATGTCTTTTGTGTTTCTTCATTTGGCTGGTTCTGAATTGTATCCTTCATAACAAACTGTCATTGCAAGTATAGAGCTTTCTCGAATTTTATGAGTCATACTAATGAATTACTGAATCTGAGAGTTCATGGGAACCCTTCATATTTGTAACTAGTTGGTCAGAAATGCAGATAGCTGGAGGACCCCACTTGCAGCTGGTATCTAAAGCGAAGAGTAGTCTTTTGGAGATCACAACCTTTAAGCCATGGATTCTGACCATAATGCCAAATAATTAGCATTAGAATTGAACTGTATTGAAGCACACCAGTTGGTGTCAGAAGACAAGAGCAGTCTAGGCATAAAGGGTAAGGGCTAAGATCATATCTTGTATGCTGCTGTTGCTAAGTCGCTTCAGTTGTGTCCGACTCAGTGCAACCCCATAGATGGCAGCCCAGCAGGCTCCCCCATCCCTGGGATTCTCCAGGCAAGAACACTGGAGTGGGTTGCCATTTCCTTCTCCAGTGCATGAAAGTGAAAAGTGAAAATTAAGTCACTCAGTTGTGTCCGACTCTGTGCGAACCCGTGGACTATAGCCCACCAGGCTCCTCCCTCCATGGGATTTTCCAGGCAAGAGTACTGGAGTGGGGTGCCATTGCCTTCTCTGCATCTCTTGTATACACAGCAACAAAATCACACTGCAAGGGAAAAAGCATACTGGGATAAGAGGAATTTATGGCCATTAAACTGCAGATCTTTACTTAAAAGAATGTTTGTTTTATTTTATCCAGCACTTCTAGATGTTTTACAGGAGGATTTTTCCAGTTATCAGTTCACAGTATTACCAAAGAAAGAATCTATCTTTATCAATTACTGTATAGTCTCAAGCGTGGTAGAGGCTAACAAGGAAAGGCTGAAAAGAAAAACCCTGCTGGTAGCCCAGAAAGACTCATTTGAGAAAAATCGAGAGAATAGTTAGAGAAGATGATGGGATACTAAGTACAATTAAATGTATGAAAATAGTGAATTATCTATGAGGCTGGGATGGCGTGTTGACTTTGAGCTAAAAAAAAAGTAGAAAATAAAGAAGATATATAGCCAAAACAAAAAGACTGTAAAATATTCAAGGCCATAAATATTCTTTCTGGAAAGAAAATCCCTACAAGAAAGATACTTCTCTATTCAGCAAAAAAAAAAAAGAGAGAGAGAGAGAGAGAGAGAAATGATTCGAAATACTCTTTTTGGACTTCCCTGGTGGTCCAGGGGTTAAGAATCCTCCTGCCAATACAGGGGACACTGGTTGCTGCAGGGCAATTAAGCCCGTGTGCCACAATGGCTGAGGCCACGAGCTGCAATTCCTGAAGCCCACACACTCTAGATCCTATGGTCTACAAGAGAAGCCACTGCAAGGAGAAGCCCTCACACCACTAGAGAGCAGCCCCCGCTCACCGCAACTAGAGAAAGCCATTATGCGCAGCAATGCAGATCCAGCACAGCCAAAAATAAATGAATAATTAAGTTTTAAAAATCTGTGGGATAGGCCTGAGACACAGCCCAGAGGTGGGGAAGGGTGAAGTATCACAGCATGCTGGCAAGGAGTGATTAGAGAAAAATAAAACTATTATCTGCTGTACATCACTGAGTTTAGCCCATTTGATAAACTGATTAAATAAGCAATACTTTTTTTAAAAAAATACTGTCTTTTTTACAAACAGAAATAAAAATTCACTGAAGACTGATATTCTTCACACAGTCATGTTTATACAGTGCTGTTCTTCAATTTGAAGTCACAGGCAAACAGTCAGTTAATCTATAACATAGGAAGCAAGAATATACAGTGGAGAAAAGACAATCACTTCAATAAGTAGTGCTGGGAAAATTGGACAGCTACATGTAAAGGAATGAGATTAGAACATTTAGAAGTGAAGTCGCTCAGTTGTGTCCCACTCTTTGCGACCCCATGGACTGCAGCCTACAAGGCTCCTCTGTCCAGGGAATTTTCCAGGCAAGAGTACTGGAGTGGGTTGCCATTTCCTTCTCCAGGGGATCTTCCCAACCCAGGGATCGAACCCAGGTCTCCCGCATTGCAGGCAGGTGCTTTACTGTCTGAGCCACCAGGGAAGCCCATTAGAACATTTATTCACACCATAAACAAAAAATTGTATAAATCCGGAATGGATTAAAGACCTACATGTAGAACCTGAAGCCATAGAACTCCTAGAGGAAAACATAGGCAGAACTCTGACATAAATTGGAGCAATATTTTTTTTTGGATCTGTCTCTTAAGGCAAAAGGAATGAAAGTAAAAATAAACAAATGGCACCTAATTGAAGGCTTTTGCACAGCAAAGGAAATCATCAACAAAATGAAAAGAAAACCTATGGGAATGGGAGAAAATATTTGCAAATGATATAACCAACAAGGGGTTAATATCCAAAATATATAAACAGCTCATACAGCTGAAAATCAAAAAGAAACAATCCAATAAAAAAAATGGGCAGAAGTTTGGATAGACCTTTTTTCAAAGAAGACATACAGATAGGTAACAGGCACATGAGAAGAAGCTCAACACTGCTAATTATTAAAGAAATGCAAATCAAAACAACAAGATATCACCTCATACCTTCAGAGTGGCTATCATCAAAAAGCTTACAAATAATAAAAATTGGCAAGAGTGCGGAGAAAAGGGAACACTTGTACACTGGTGGTGGGAATGTGAATTGATATAGCCACTGTGGAAAACAGTATGGAGGTTCCTCAAAAAACTAAAATGGAACCAGCATATGATCCAGCAGTTTCACTCCAAAGTATGTGGGAAAAAATGAAAACATTAATTTGAAAAGATACATAGACCCCAGTGTTCACAGCAGTACTATTTATTAACAGGATAACCAAGATATGGAAGCAACCCAAGTATCCATTAACAGACAAATGGATAAAAAAAAAGATGAGGTTTATATATACAATGGAATGTTAGCCATAAAAAAGACTGAAATTCTGTTACTTACAGCAATGTAGATGGGCCTTGAGAATATTATTCTTAGAGAAATTAGTCAGAGAAAGACATATATTGTATGATGTCACTTAGGTGGAGTCTAAAGAAATAAACAAATATACTTAGCAAAACATACATAGAAAACAAACTACTGGTTACCAGTGAGGGGGCCAAGGAAGAGGGGCAAGTTAGGGGTATGGGAATGAGAGACACAAACTGTTTAATTCTATATATAAAATAGATAAGCAACAAGGATATATTGTATAACACAGAGAATTATAGTCGTTACCTTGTAATAACTTTAAGTGGAGTATAATCTGTAAAAGATACTGAATCATTATGATGTAAATCTGAAACATATATTGAAAATCAATTATAATTCAATTTAAAAAATAAATCAAGGCACAGATATAGTCCTAAAATTGGAGTAAATCCAGTATTTTGGTCATCTGATGTGAACAGCTGACTCATTGGAAAAGTCCCTGATGCTGGGAAAGATTGAGGGCAGAAGGAGAGAGGGCATCAGAGGATGAGATGGCTGGACAGCATCACCAATGCAATGAACATGAACTCAGACAAACTCCGGGAGATGGTGAGGGACAGGGAGGCCTGGAGTGCAGCAGTCCGTGGGGTCACAAAGAGTCAGACACGACTGGGCGACTGAACAACAGCAATCTAGTTACACAATTTTTTTCCTATTGCCAGTTGTTTTGTTATTTTTTCATTTAGTTTTAGGCTGCATAGCACGTGGGATCCTAGTTTCCCAGCCACGGATGGATCCTGTGCCCCCCTGCAATGGAGGTGCAGAGTTTTAACCACTGGACTTTCAGGGAAGTTCCTTCCTGTTGTTTGTTAGCTTTAAAAAAGTTTATTTCAGCTCCACAATGGTTTTAGCAATGTCATATAAACTTTTACAATTGTTGTCAGATTCCTGAAGCACCCATCAGGTTTCTTTCGTGTATTAGTGCAAGATCACAAAGCATCTGAAGATTCCTTGTTCAATGACAAACCTTTAAAACTTTGCATTGTCAACATTCATCAACAGTTTGCAGAGGGAGCGTTCCAGAAAGCTATTCCTACACTGAGACAATTGGCAATAAGTTAACTGTACATAAAAGTGATTGCAAACCACATAAAAGTATTTTGCTAAATCCAAATTACTTTTTTTTAGTTTGGTTGGTTTGGTTTGTCTGGCTTTGTTTTCATTTTGTTTTTTTTTCTTACTGCATCATGCAACTTGTTGGATCTTAGTTCCCCACTCGGGGATGGAACCCAGGCCCTCCACAATGAAAGCACAGAGGCCTAACCACTGAACCTCCAGGGAATTCCCCATTGCTAAATCCAAATTAAATGTACCAAATCCAACTTCCCCTCAGCCAGATCCCCCAGAATGCCTAAGGACACTCCAGTGTCTCTCAGAAAAGTAGTATGGAAGGGTAGTCACAGTGGATAGAGGCAATCGTCTAGATCTATTGTGGTTAAAAACTGCAAATTTTATGACTGCAAACTCTTGACTGTGTGACTTCACTAGGGTCGTTCCCAGCGGGTACTGAAATTTAAACTTTATTAGTTTCATAGTTAATCCATGTCTACCTACCTTTCTGAGTTGTTGACAGCAATAAATGAGATATTGGGGGTGAAAACTATAAATAACTACACATAGGTAAAATGATGACAATAATGTATTAGCTTAGCCTCAGTCTAAGCTTTGTCCACTATATTTATGTCTGGCAATACCTAGTAGCCTGACGGGAAGAGCTGAAAGAATCCTATTTGCCAGAAAGCAGAAGGAGTTCCTGGTGAGAAAATTTATCCTAAGTGAAAAGCCAGGATTGACATATCTGGTTCAGTAACAAAGCTCTTGGTGGCTACAGTAAGAGGTGATTATTGTCTAGCCATGAGCACCATGTCTCATTCCTTTGTGGGAGTCAGTTGAGGGGTGCATCATGAATAAGTACTAAAGTATCTATTTCACTGAAATAACCTTGCAAGTCATTGAGCCAAGGAAATTTTTTTAGAAAACTTACCAAAACTTCAGTCCAGAACTCAAAATTTTTAAATTCAGAACAATAGCCTCAATATTAAAACAGATCAGTTGACCGAGTAATAAAATACCTTTAATTCTGCCTATGCAGTTTCACATCCAAATACAATAAGAAGCTATTTTTAAAATAATTTTTATATAAGTTTATTTATTTATATTTGGCTGTGCTGAATCTTTATTGCTGCATGGGCTTTTCTCTAGTTGTGGCGAGCCAGGGCTATTCTAGTTGTGATGGGAGGACTTCTAATTTCTGTGGCTTCTCTTATTGAGGAGCACAGGCTCTAAGGGGTTCGCAGGCTTCAGCAGTTGTGGCTCACGGGCTTAACTGTTATGCGGCATGTGGAATCTTCCCGGATCCAGGATGGAACCCGTGTCTTCTGCATTGGCAGGTGGATTGTTTATGACTGAGTCACCAGGGAAGCCCAAGAAGCTATTTATTTACATGTATTTTATATTATCATCCATCACTGAAGCAATGACACTTTTATAAAAACTTTTTTTTTATTGTCAGTTTGTAACACTCTTCCATTTCTCCTGGGTCTTATGTCAAGACAATCCATTTCAGAGTTGACGTGACTGGATAAATACTGGGAAAAGGAAAGAAGAGAGCAACTGATTCTGTATTTAAAATTTTTTAAAATAATATTGTAAACATCTAATTCTGCTACACTGTTGATCTTAATTTCTCCTATGTCTGGAATGGTGTCAGATACAATAGTGCGAACAGTTTAATACTTTGTTGTGTCCTGTAAAGTGTCTCTTTCTGCTGCTCCTCTACTTCTGTACATCGCTTGACAAATATATGGCAAATGTATGACAAATATTCACTTCTAGTGAAACAGCAGAACCATGCCTAGGGAAGATAGCAGTGGTATAGCCCAAGATTAAAATCTATATTGTTAGCTAGTCAGGCATAGACACATAATCCAGAATTTTTTTAATCAATTGGACAAGTATTTATCGAGTGCCATCAGGTGCCTGGCACTGTTCTAGGCATTTGAGATACATCATGAACAATATGAACACAGATTTCTGCCCTCACATGGCTTGCAATCCAGCAGAATGTACACAACAGTACCTTGCTTCAAGTTAGTGTCATCTCCCCAGACTCACAACAGAGTAAGGGTTTGGAAAGGGTCCCTCTAACTCTTTTCCCTAGGGCTTCCTAAGTGGCCCAGTGGTAATAAAAGAATCTTTCCTGCAAGTGCAGGAGACTCAGGAGACATGGGTTCGATCCCTGGGTCAGGAAGATCCCCTGGAGAAGGAAATAGCAACCCATTCCAGTATTCTTGCCTGGGAAATCCCATGGACTGAGGAGCCTGGGAGGCTACAGTCCATGGGATCTCAAAGAATTGGACGAGACTGAGCACGCACTCTTTTCATGTCAGCTTCTCCAGTGCTCGGTGGACAGGGGTTGTTCCATCTAAGTCCACAGAACCACCCTATCAATAAAGAAGAAGCATCCTCCCCCTTGTGTGCTAAGTCACTTCAGTGTCTGACTCTGTGACCCCATGGACTGTAGCCTGCCAGGCTCCTCTTTCCATGGGATTCTCCGGGCAAGAATACTGGAGTATTTCCTCCAGCATTTCCTCTTCCTCCTGGGATAGGCGATCTTCCCAATCCCAGGACTGAACCAGTGTCTCATGTCTCCTTTGGCAGGCAGGCTCTTTACCACCAGCACCACCTGGGAAGCCCAATCCTCCCATTTAGCCCCATCCTTTCTTTTCATAATCTCTCATGACACTTGCACCCTTTCCCCATGATCTTATGTCTTCTTCTCTACCTCTGGTACAGGCTGTTCCCCTTTAGATGAGACCTGGACTGTGTCAAATCCTATCAGTGGAGTATATACAATCAGACTTTTCACATTGCAAAAACCGAACTCTGTCATGTGTTAATATTCTGAGGGGGTCTCTGTCTCTCCCTCTGCATACAGTAACACTGCCAAACTCTCCTTCTGTTCCCCATGGTATGTGCTCTGCCCCAAGAAGGGAACAGCATACAGGGAGGAAAAGGATGTCTGTCTTGTCACACTAACAGTGAGAGAATCCGAGATGCAGATAGAGTATAGAAATGAAGTATCTAGAAGATAAGAGTTTTCTATTTTATTATATGAAAAAAGATACTGTGTTGTAAAATTTGAACTTATTACTATATATTAAATATTATTTATTAAAATGTGAATGTTTTTTATTTTTTATTTTTAAGATTAAAAAGTCAAAGCTTTGAAAATTACATTTAAATGATTAGTTCTGATGCTAATGGAGAGGTTTTTTTCCCCAACAAGTTGGCGGATACCTTGGGAACTTTGTGTTTGTGTCAGGAGAGAAGTGTATAAATATAAAGAATACTGCTTTGGTACTACTTTCAACAAGATAAACCTTTGGAGGAGATCTTTCCTTTCCTTTCCTTTCCTTTCAATAATCTTTCCTTTCTCTGGAAATTGCTGTTGGTCTCCCAATCCATTAGTGGTGGCTCATCTAGAAGTATGTTTTAGACACGACCCTGCCCACCTGGCCCCAGCCGATGAGACCAGTTATGGGCACCTGGAGAGACAAAGCATAAACAATAAACATAATAAGTAATGAATTATTTAGTATGCTAGATGATGAGGGCTACAGGGAAAAGACAAAAGAATTAAATGTATTGTCCTTAGCTTTTGCAATTTGAACTAAGCTGCTAGTTTAGTCTGGGCTGATCTAAGATGAAGGCGTTGTAAAGAAGATGGATGGTTCTCTTCTGCAAGTCATGTGAACTGAAAAGCAAAGAAAGGAGCCTCTTCAAAGAGCAAAGAATGAAGCAGGTATCAGAGGAAAGTTGATAGCATCCTGATAGCTCCTCAGTTCTTATTTCCATTTCTTTCTTGAGGCCTAGCTGTAATTTTGTTCTTGGGTTCCCTGGGATACCACCCTGTTTCTCCATCTATCTGTCTGCCTCTCTCTCTAGTTCTTGCTTAAACTAGCTACAGTTAGTTTCTTTCATTCCTTGCCACCAAGTGAACTAACTTACAGCAATAATGATAATAATATTGACAGTAGAGCTAACATTTATTAAGCATACACCATGTGCCAGGTACTGTGCTAAGCACTTCAGGTACTTTATCTCATTAGGTGCGGATTTTATCTGTCATGTTTTAAAAATAAATTCATTTTCCAGTCTTAAGCATTCTGAAACTTTTTTTTATCTGAACATACTTTCAGAAGTTTTGACAAGTATGTGAAAATATGAAGAAAGAGAAAGTCATATCCCATAATCCCATTAACAGGAGACAATAATGGTGAATATTTTCTCCTTGCTTATACCTAAGAAAATTCTTCACCCCCCACCATCTCCCCAATTTCATTCTGTCTTTTGTCCAGACTTCTGCTTTCCAAATTAGTAAGTTAAGATAGCACAAAGGCATGCAAATATAGTAATAACATAATAACACAGGGAAACTTTAAATTGCCTGTTGAAGTTGGGGACTGTATCTTATCCACCTCTGCATCCTCAACATTTAGTATTAGAACCTGCACACAGTAAGCGCTAAGTGGATCAAGGTAGCAAAACCCAATTTGACAGAGGTTCCTAACTGGCCTCTCCTGTTGTATTCAAAGCAAAGTCAAATAAAAACCTCAATACATACAGAGATGAAACTAACTTTCATGGAAAATTCTAGTCTCAGTACACCATGTGCCGGGTACTGTGCCAAGCAGTTCAGGTACTTTATCTGATTAGGTGTGGATTTTATCACATACACGTTTGGTTCAATCAGTCTCTGATTCTACACCCACATTTTGCAAATTCAAGTGTTTTTCAGATTATCAACACTGAAGCACTAGGGGTTATGTTCAAACACCAAATATTTCCCATTATGTTCACTATCCTGTTCTTCCTAAAGAATGAAAATAAACCTGTTGTATTCTAGTAATATAGTCAACTGAGTGGAAAGGAGTTTTCTGATTAAGTTTCAATTTGTAAAAAAATTCAATTAACAAGAAACTTCCTATCTCCTGAAAATCATAATAAACCTGTATTATTAGAAGGTGAAACAGCTCTTATTAAATTTTCTACAGATCCACTGTTTAATTTTCTTTAATCTCTGGACAAGTCTATGCATAATTGAACTCTGAAGAGTTTTTCCAAAACAGTATTTATCTAGGTAGTCCACATTCCAAAAACTATTCAGTTTCTGGAACTACTTGGAAAAATTCAGAAGGCAAAAGTTACGCAAATTCTTGACACATTCCTTGGACAAGTAAAATGGTGCTGGTACCAGTTCTGATGTGGTTACAGTTCCAGTTAAACTAGAAATTTGATGTTCTGTTACTTAGTCTTATAATCTGCCAATTATAGTAATGACATTTGATGGTTCTAAGTCAGAAAATACTGCATTGATGAAAATTCTTAGTTAATAAAGTGGACGTAATGAAAAGAACCAATTGATTATTAAACAACCAGACATTAACTTTAGTCCATTCACTTTTGTACAACCTCATTTAGTACATTATATATTCTCATCCCTGTACTCCTTTTAAAATTTCCATTTTGTACTTTTCCGTGTTAGCCAATGAATACTTTGAGCCAAAGCTTGGTGGAGCTGTCTGCCAAGTAAAAGTTCCATTTCTGCAGTTTCTCCATCTTAGTTGTATAATTACTTAAATATTTGCTTGCATATTATTATTTCCTAAGAATGTGAGAAAATGGGAAAATGAAAATGCAGATTCCACAGATAAATTGAGGCTCATAAACTTAATATAACTGAGAAAAATGCACTTATGGCTTATAAATGTTCTACAAATGTTCTACATTTTACTTGTATAAGACATAGAACATTTATATAATTGTTCTACATTTATATAAATGTTCTACATTTATATAAATGTTCTACATTTATATAAATGTTCTACATTTATATAAATGTTCTACATATATATTACATATATATATATATATTTACACATATAGACTTGGTAAACTCAGCAGTGACCACAAGACTGGAAAAGATCAGCTTTCATTCCAATTCCAAAGAAGGGCAGTGCCAAAGAATTGTTCAAACTACTGTACAACTGAATTCATTTCACATGATAGTACAATTATGCTCAAAATCCTTCAAGCTAGGCTTCAACAGTACGTGAACCAAGAACTTCCAGATGTACAACCAGCATTTAGAAAAGGCAGAGGAGCTAGAGATCAAATTGCCAACATCCACTGGATCATAGAGAAAGCAAGAAAATTTCAGAAAAACTTCTGCTTCATTGACTATGCTAAAGTTTTTTCACTGTGTGGATCACAACAAACTGTGGAAAAATCTTAAAGAGATAGGAATAGCAGACCACCTTACCAGTCTCCTGATAAACCTGTATGCAGGTCAAGAAGCAACAGTTAGAACCTCACATGGAACAACTGACTGTTTCAAAATTGGGAAAGGAGTATGACAAGGCTGTATACTGTCACCCTGCTTGTTTAACTTATATGCAGAGTACATCATGCAAAATGCTGGGCTGGATGAGTCACAAGCTGGAATCAAGATTGTTGGGAGAAATATGAACAACCTCAGATATGCAGATGTACCACTCTAATAGCAGAAAGTGAAGAGGAACTAAAGAGCCTCTTGATGAAGGTGAAAGAGGAGAGTGAAAAAGTTGGCATAAAACTCAACATTCAAAAAATTAAGATCATGACATCCAGTCCTATCTCTTCATGGAAAATAGAAGGGGAAAAAGTGGAGACAGTGACAGATTTTATATTCTTGGGCTTCAGAATCACTGTAGACGGGGACTGTAGCCATGAAATTAAAAGACACTCGCTCCTTGGAGGAAAAACTATGACAAACCTAGACAGTGTATTATAAAACACTGACATCATTTTTTTAACTGAAGGATAATTGCTTTACAGAATTTTTTTGTTTTCTGTCAAACCTCAACATGAATTAGCCATAGGTATACCCTCCCTTTTGAACCTCCTTCCCATCTCCCTTCCCATCCCCCCCCACTAAGTTGATACAGAGCCCCTGTTTGGGTTTCCTAAGACATACAGCAAATTTTGGTTGGCTATCTATTTTACATGTGGTAATGTAAGTTTCCATGTTACTCTCTCCACACATCTCACCCTCTCCTCCCCTCTCTCCTTGTCCATAAGTCTATTCTCTATGTCTGTTTCTCCATTGCTGCCCTACAAATAAATTCTTCTGAACCATTTTTCAAGATTCTGTATATATGCGTAAAAAATTCTGACATCACTTTTAAAAAACAAAAACATCACTTTTCTGACAAATGTCCATATAGTCAAAGCTATGGTTTTTCCAGTAGTCATGTATGAATGTGAGAGTTGGACCTTAAAAAAGGCAGAGTGCCAAAGAATTGACGCTTTTGAACTGTGGTGGTGGAGGAGACTCCTGAGAGTCCCTTGGACAGCAAAGAGATCAAACCAGTCAACTTTGAAGGAAATCAACCCTGAATATTCATTGGAAGGACTGACGCTGAAGCTGAAGCTTCAATAATTTGGCCACCTGATGCAAAGAGTCAACTCACTGGAAAAGCCCCTGATGCTGGGAAAGATTGAGGGCAGGAGGAGAGGCGGGCGACATGAATGATTAGATAGTATCACCGCCTCAATGGACATGAATCTGAGCAAACTCCTGGAGAAAGTGAAGGACAGGAAAGCCTGGCGTGCTGCAACCCATGGGGTTGCAAAAAATTGGACATGATTTAGCAAGGGAACAACATATACAGAACAATTATATATAAACATCTATCTATATAACATTTATACATAAATGTTCTACAAATTTTCTCTTTCAAAAACAAGCAAATGTTAGGTCCAAAAATAAGAGTGATGAAATTTGTCTTACAGAAGGTAAAATGCTTTTACTTCTTTACAGCTACTAACCCCCTTTAGGACAGATTTTACATATGGCTGGTGTATGAATTTCCTAAGGCTGTTGTAACAAAGCACCATCGGTGCAGTGGTTCACAACAACAGGAGTTCATTCCCCTCTTGTTCTGGAGGCTGGAAGTCTGAAATCAAGGTGTCAGTAGGGTGATACTCCTTCTGAAGGCTCAAGGGAAGAATCTTCCCTTGCCTCTTCCCTTAGTTCCGGTGTTTGCTGGAAATCCTTAGCATTCCTTGGCTTGCAGCTGCTTGACTCCAATCTCTGCCTCTTTAATCCCCTGGCCTTCATTCCTGGCCTGTCTTTTTTATAACACCAGCCATTGGATTTAGGGCCCACCCTAATCCAGTATGACTTCGTTTGACCTAATTACATCTGCAAAATCCCTACTTCCAAATAAGGTCATGACCTGAGGTTCCAAGTAGACATTAATTTGGAGGGCACTATTTGACCCAGTCTGGGCTTTGGTGGCTCAGTAGTAAAGAATCTGCCTGCCAATGCAGAGATGCAGGTTCGATCCCTTGTCCAGGGAAGATCCCCAGAGGAAGAAATGGCAACCCATCCAGTATCCTTGCCTGGAAAATCCCATGTACAGAAGAGGCCAGCAGGCTACAGTTCATGGAGTTGCAAAAAATCAGACACAACTTAGCAACTGAACAACAAAATTGACCCAGTCAAGCTAGTTTCGTGGATCATGGTAAAGATTTCATGAAGTCCAATTGTTATTTCTAAATCAGGTCATATTTGGTATTTAAAGTTCAGAATTTACTCGCATTAGTTCAAGTGAAAGAGATTTTACGGTAAGGAAACAATGCTTATGTGGAGTCCAAGAAAAATTGAACAGTTGGGACAAAAATTAGGACAGCTCTGTTTTCCTTAGCATACTCTTATGTAGAAAGCTAAAGATCTTTACTGTTTTACATTGATATAATTCAGCTAAAAGTTCCATCTGTTGCTGAGTTCTAAAGTTGTTGAACTAAAGTTCACAGCCTCTCATGATATTTTGTTTGGCTCGGATCAGCTCAGTCACTTCAGGCTCAGTCAGCTGTGAGGGAGGTGGGGCATGGCGGGGCAGGGTACAGAGAGAGGGAGGGAAAGAGAAAGAGAGGAAATACATAGGACTATAATAGGAACAATTCTTAAAAGAGTTTGCAGGAAGGAGGCAATGATTATCCTAACATAGTTCCATAAATGCATCTCTTCTGCCTTTACCATAATGAAGTATTTGTCATAAGTTTACTTTCCTATATATTTTAGTCATATAAAACATTAAGAGGCTGGAATCCCAGACTTCAAAATAAAAAATACACTTTAATGTGATTATTGAACGTTTAATTACCTTGACAATTCTTTCAATTTTATAATCACTTATCATCCAAATACTAGCAATTTAAGGAAGGGCTGCAAAGTGGCATTCATGTAAAATATAATTCCAAATAATTTTTCATTTTACTACCACCATTAGAAAAAAATTATCATGGGAACAGAATTTCTTTGACTTTGGGAGATATAATTTTTTTAATTATTTTTTTTTTAATTTATTTATTTTTGTGCTGGGTCTTTGTTGCTTTGCCAAGCTTTCTGTGGTTGTGGCAAGCAGGAGCTTCTCGCTAGTCGTGGCGTGCAGTCTTCTCATTGCCGTGGCTTCTCTTGTTATTACAGCTTGGGCTCTAGGGTGCACAGCCTCAGTAGTTGTGGCGAATGTGCTCAGTAGTTGCAGTTCATAGGTTCTAGAGCACTGGCTCAGGAACTGTGGTGTACAGGCTTAGTTGGTCTGAGGCATGTGGGGTCCTTCGGGACCAGGGGATTCAACTGGAATCTCCTGCATTAGCAGGCACATTCTTTACCATTGAACCAACAGGTAAGCCCTGGGGGATAAAATTTCTTTTTAATAGTAAAGTGTAATATAAAATTTCTTAGGCTTGTCTTTTTTTCTCTCTGGATTTCAGCTTCCCTGAATAAGATTAATCATAACACTTGGTAACAGAGGAACAAGAGATCAAATTGCCAATGATCATAGAAAAAGCAAAAGAATTCCAGAAAAACATCTATTTCTGCTTCACTCACTACGCTAAAGCCTTTGTGTGAATCACAACAAACTGGAAAATTCTTAAAGAGATGGAAATACCAAACCACCTCACCTGCCTCCTGAGAAACCTGTATGCAGGTCAAGTAGCAACAGTTAGAACTGGACATGGAACAACAGACTGGTTCCAAATTGGGAAAGGAGTGCCTCAGGGCTGCATATTGTCACTCTGCTTATTTAACTTATATGCAGAGTACATCATGTGAAATGCGGGGCTGGATAAAGCACAAGCTGGAATAAAGATTGCCAGGAGAAATATCAATAACCTCAGATATGAGGATGACACCACCCTTATGGCAGAAAGCAAAAAAGAACTAAAGAGCCTCTTGATGAAGGTGAAAGAGGAGAGTG
The DNA here is from genome assembly GCF_019923935.1 of Bubalus bubalis. Taxonomy (NCBI): domain Eukaryota; kingdom Metazoa; phylum Chordata; class Mammalia; order Artiodactyla; family Bovidae; genus Bubalus; species Bubalus bubalis. The sequence continues at coordinate 58,310,332 of NC_059163.1, forward strand.
AAAAAAGCTGGCTTAAAACTCAACATTCAAACAACGAAGATCATGGCATCCGGTCCCATCACCTCATGGCAAATAGATGGGGAAACAATGGAAACAGTGAGAGACTTTATTTTCCTGGGCTTCAAAATCACTGCAGATGGTGACTGTAGCCACGAAATTAAAAGATGCTTGCTCCTTGGAAGAAAAGTTATGACAAACCTAGACAGAATATTAAAAAACAGAGACATTACTTTGCCTACAACGGTCAGTTTAGTCAAAGCTTTGGTTTTTGCAGTAGTCATATATGGATGTGAGAGTTGGATCATAAAGAAGGGTGAGCACCAAAGAATTGATGCTTGTGAACTGTTGTATTGGAGAAGACTCTTGAGCGTCCCTTGGACAGCAAGGAGATCAAAGCAGTCAATCCTAAAGGAAATTAGCCCTGAATATTCATTGGAAGGACAGATGCTGAAACCGATGTTCCAATACTTTGGCCACCTGATTCGAAGAACTGACTCCCTAGAAAAGACCCTAATGCTGTGAAAATTTGAAGGCAGGAGGAGAAGCAGATGACAGAGGACGGATGAGATGTTTGGATGGCATCACCGACTCGATGGACATGAGTTTGAGTAAGCTCCAGGAGTTGGTAAAGGACAGGGAAGCCTGGTATGCTGCAGTCTATGGGGTCACAAAGAGTCAGACACGACTGAGCGACTGAACATTACTTGGATTATAAACACATCCCTTATTGGCCCATGGATTGCCCTCATTGATTCATCCATCCATTCACCTATCACATAATGAACATATATGAAGCCACCACTACACCCAAGAAGAAAGCTTTAACAAGAACATATCTGTCTATATATTCATTTTCCCATGTGGTCTTCCTGTGTTCCCTGCTATCCCTGGTACTCCAGGGGTAACCAACATCTTGAGCTTTGCTTTTGAACTTTATAAACAGGTTATCATATTATGTCACTAAGATATACCCAAGTTGTTTATATCTGTAGTTTCTTTTGTATTTGAAAATATTTAGTCTTAGTTTGCTAAATAATACTTAATTTTGATAAAAAACAATTTTAAGAAAGCTAATATAATTAATGATGCAGGTCAGCTTTCACACTTTAAATTGAAAAGAGAGCACATCAAGCCAAAGATATCAGAGAGGATTCAAATAAGGTCTTTAAATTACCATGACAAACAAGTTAATCATTAACATCTTGATCATACTAAGCCAAAATGATTCAGACTTTATGTTTTTAGTCATCAGTGAAACATGTAAAATTCATTTCATTCACCACAGATAGATATGGTATTATCCTGTGCCTATATATATTTGTTCTAGCCAAGCTGTCAGGGATATCTGGAAGACTCTAAAATAAAATACCATTTTTTAGTTTCACACTAATTATGACATATCATTAAAATTTATCTGGGACCAGAGGTACATGGAAGTTTCAAATTTGTAATCTGTGAAATTACTCAGGATAAACTTAGCTAGTTACATTTTAAATTGAAAAATAGAGAATTTCAGATAAATAGAAAACATATTTATAAAATCTGCATTAAATGTCTTAGATATTTTTGCATTTTTTCTGTTGATATTTTTACCTTCATTCACTTTCACTATAAACGGCTTTAGTCTCCTATTACCCCAGTTCTTTCTTTGAAACTGACATTCTGTTCAACCTCTGCAGTATTTAGTGCGAACACAGATTATCCTCTACCCTCACCTTCTGTCAATCACGCCTACAGACTCTGTTCTCTAGAACTGCACTGTCCAATATAGCAACCACTATCCACATATCACTGTTTAGATTTTTTAAATTAAATTAAAAATTTAGTTCCTCCGTTTCATCAGCCACTTTTCAGGTGTTTTGTAGCTGCATGTGGTTAGGACCTACTGGACAAAGCAAGTGTGGAACATTTCCATTGTTGTGGTACCCCAGAGTTTGGATCTAGAATTTCTATGTAGGAAGAATTTATGGTTGGTAATATGGTTGGCACCCCACTCCAGTACTCTTGCCTAGAAAATCCCGTGGATGGAGGAGTCTGCTAGGCTGCAGTCCATGGGGTTGCGAAGAGTTGGATACGACTGAGCGACTTCACTTTCACTTTTCACTTTCATGCATTGGAGAAGAAAATGGCAACCCACTCCAGTGTTCTTGCCTGGAGAATCCCAGGGACAGGGGAGCCTAGTGGGCTGCCATCTATGGGGTCACACAGAGTCAGACATGACTGAAGCGACTTAGCAGCAGCAGCAGCAGCAAGATGATTGAAATAGGAGGTTGGGAGTTTGTCCTGAAGCTGCATTGGATGTCATTTTGTATATAGATTGTATGTTTGTACATGTGTATACAGGAGGGGGGCTGGTGGAAATTATATGAGGGCAGAATACGGCTCACAAAGTCAAGCCACTCTTTTATGCAATTATTGTTCTAATCACACCAAAGTCTTTTCCTCAAAAAGAAATTGCACTTAATTATCTCCAAGCCTTTTTTCACCTTGTGGTTATCTCTGTTAGCTACTGCTCTTTCCACAACAACTACTCAGTAACAACTCACCATCCAATGCCCAGCCTCAAATACCCCTCCCTTTGGAATGTTCCTATAGCATTCCTTTCTAAGGCTCTTAAACAGTGCAATTTAAATCCCTATTGTAGAATAAATCACAGCCTTGCCTCGAATAATGGTACATATGTCTGTGATTCCTCCAATAGACTCTGATCCTGTCAAGAGCAGGAAATTTGTCTTCTTCTTTCTAAATATTTGCCGAGTGCCTAGTACAATGCCTTACGGGAACTCAGTAACTGTTTGCTAAATTAACTTTTGAATAACTTAGATTCTAAAAGACATCCTGACTAAAGCTATTCCAAGCACAGTAGTCCCCTTCCCAGTTAAAGATAACTTCATCCTTTGCTACACAGGCCAAAAACTTTGGAGTCACCTTATTTTCTTAACTCCTTTTTTTTTTTTTTCCCCATTGTATCCACTGTTATTACCCAGTCCTACCATTTCTCCTTGGAATTTTTGCAGTAGTCTTATACTTGGTTATCTTACTTCTACATTTGCATCTCATTATTTTCAGCCTAGCAGCTAGAGTTACTCCTTCATTTTACATATATTAAAAAATTATGTAGAGCTTAGTATGTCAAAGACTTTGACTGTGTGGATCACAATAAACTGTGGAAAATTCTAAAAGAGATGGGAATACCAGACCACCTGACCTGCCTCTTGAGAAACATGTATGCAGGTCAGGATGCAACAGTTAGAACTGGATATGGAAAAACAGACTGGTTCCAAATAGGAAAAGGAGTACATCAAGGCTGTATATTGTCACCCTGCTTATTTAACTTCTATGCAGAGTACTACTGAAGAAGCTGAAGTTGAACGGTTCTATGAAGACCTACAAGACCTTTTAGAACTAACACCCAAAAAAGATGTCCTTTTCATTATAGGGGACTGGAATGCAAAAGTAGGAAGTCAAGAAACACCTGGAGTAACAAGAAAATTTGGCCTTGGAATACGGAATGAAGCAGGGTAAAGACTAATAGAGTTTTGCCAAGAAAATGCACTGGTTATAACAAACACCGTCTTCCAACAACACAAGAGAAGACTCTATACATGGACATCACCAGATGGTCAACACCGAAATCAGATTGATTATATTCTTTGCAGCCAAAGATGGAGAAGCTCTATACAGTCAGCAAAAACAAGACTAGGAGCTGACTGTGGCTCAGACCATGAACTCCTTATTGCCAAATTCAGACTTAAATTGAAGAAAGTAGGGAAAACCACTAGACCATTCAGGTATGACCTAAATCAAATCCCTTATGATTATACAGTGGAAGTGAGAAATAGATTTAAGGGCCTAGATCTGATAGAGTGCCTGATGAACTATGGAATGAGGTTTGTGACATTGTACAGGAGACAGGGATCAAGACCATCCCCATGGAAAAGAAATGCAAAAAAGCAAAATGGCTGTCTGGGGAGGCCTTACAAATAGCTGTGAAAAGAAGAGAAGCGAAAAGCAAAGGAGAAAAGGAAAGATATAAGCATCTGAATGCAGAGTTCCAAAGAATAACAAGAAGAGATAAGAAAGCCTTCTCAGTGATCAATGCAAAGAAATAGAGGAAAACAATAGAATGGGAAAGACTAGAGATCTCTTCAAGAAAATTAAATATACCAAGGGAATATTTCATGCAAACATGGGCACGATAAAGGACAGAAATGGTATGGACCTAACAGAAGCAGAAGATATTAAGAAGAGATGGCAAGAATACACAGAAGAACTGTACAAAAAAGATCTTCATGACCCAGATAATCACGATGGTGTGATCACTGACCTAGAGCCAGACATCCTGGAATGTGAAGTCAAGTGGACCTTAGAAAGCATCACTACGAACAAAGCTAGTGGAGGTGATGGAATTCCAGTTGAGCTATTCCAAATCCTGAAAGATGATGCTGTGAAAGTGCTGCACTCAATATGCCAGCAAATTTGGAAAACTCAGCAGTGGCCACAGGACTGGAAAAGATCAGTTTTCATTCCAATCTCAAAGAAAGGCAATGCCAAAGAATGCTCAAACTACCACACAATTGCACTCATCTCACACGCTAGTAAAGTAATGCTCAAAATTCTCCAAGCCAAGCCTCAGCAATACTTGAACCATGAACTTACTGATGTTCAAGCTGGTTTTAGAAAAGGCAGAGGAACCAGAGATCAAATTGCCAACATCCGATGGATCATGGAAAAAGCAAGAGAGTTCCAGAAAAACATCTATTTCTGCTTTATTGACTGTGCCAAAGCCTTTGACTGTGTGGATCACAATAAACTGTGGAAAATTCTGAAAGAGATGGGAATACCAGACCACCTCATCTGCCTCTTGAGAAATTTGTATGCAGGTCAGGAAGCAACAGTTCGAACTGGACATGGAACAACAGACTGGTTCCAAATAGGAAAAGGAGTCTGTCAAGGCTGTATATTTTCACCCTGTTTATTTAACTTATATGCAGAGTACATCATGAGAAACACTGGACTGGAAGAAACACAAGCTGGAATCAAGATTGCCAGGAGAAATATCAATAACCTCAGATATGCAGATGACACCACCCTTATGGCAGAAAGTGAAGAGGAACTAAAAAGCCTCTTGATGAAAGTGAAAGTGGAGAGTGAAAAAGTTGGCTTAAAGTTCAACATTCAGAAAACGAAGATCATGGCATCCAGTCCCATCACTTCATGGGATATAGATGGGGAAACAGTGGAAACAGTGTCAGACTTTATTTTTTTGGGCTCCAAAATCACTGCAGATGGTGACTGCAGCCATGAAATTAAAAGACATTTACTCCTTGGAAGGAATTATGACCAACCTAGATAGGCCATTCAAAAGAAGAGACATTACTTTGCCAACAAAGGTTCATCTAGTCAAGGCTATGGTTTTTCCAGTAATCATGTATGGATGTGAGAGTTGGCCTGTGAAGAAGGCTGAGTGCCAAAAAATTGATGCTTTTGAACTGTGGTGTTGGAGAAGACTCTTGAGAGTCCCTTGGACTGCAAGGAGATCCAACCAGTCCATTCTGAAGGAGATCAGCCCTGGGATTTCTTTGGAAGGAATGATGCTAAAGCTGAAACTCCAGTACTTTGGCCACCTCATGTGAAGTGTTAACTCATTGGAAAAGACTCTGATGCTGGGAGGGATTAGGGGCAGGAGGAAAAGGGGACGACAGAGGATGAGATGGCTGGATGGCAGAACTGACTCGATGGACGTGAGTCTGGGTGAACTCCGGGAGTTGGTGATGGACAGGGAGGCTTGGCGTGCTGCGATTCATGGGGTCGCAAAGAGTAGGACACGACTGAGCGACTGAACTGAACTGAACTGAACTGATGCAGAGTACATCATGAGAAACACTGGGCTGGAAGAAGCACAAGCTGGAATCAAGATTGCCGGGAGAAATAGCATTAACCTCAGATATGCAGATGACACCACCCTTATGGCAGAAAGTGGAGAGGAACTAAAGAGCCTCTTGATGAAAGTGAAAGAGGAGAGTGAAAAAGTTGGCTTACAGCTCAACATTCAGAAAAATAAGATCATGGCATCTGGTCCCATCACTTCATGGGAAATAGATGGGGAAACAGTGGAAGCAGTGTCAGACTTTATTTTGCTGCTGCTGCTGCTAAGTCGCTTCAGTCGTGTCCGACTCTGTGCGACCCCAGAGACGGAAGCCCACCAGGCTTCCCCGCCCCTGGGATTCTCCAGGCAAGAACACTGGAGTGGGTTGCCATTTCCTTCTCCAATGCATGAAAGTGAAAAGTGAAAAGGAAGTCGCTCAGTCGTGTCTGACTCTTAGCGACCCCATGGACTACAGCCTACCAGGCTCCTCCATCCATGGGATTTTCCAGGCAAGAGTACTGGAGTGGGATGCCATTGCCTTCTCCGGACTTTATTTTGCGGGGCTCCAAAATCACTGCAGATGGTGATTGCAGCCATGAAATTAAAAGACGCTTACTCCTTGGAAGGAAAGTTATGACCAACCTAGATAGCATATTAAAAATCACAGGTATTACTTAGCCAACAAAGGTCCATCTAGTCAAGGCTATGGTTTTTCCAGTAGTCATGTATGGATGTGAGAATTGGACTGTGAAGAAAGCTGAGCACCGAAGAACTGGTGCTTTGGAACTGTGGTGTTGGAGAAGACTCTTGAGAGTCCATTGGACTGCAAGGATATCCAACTGGTCCATCCTAAAGGAAATCAGTCCTGGGTGTTCATTGGAAAGACTGGTGCTGAAACTGAAACTCCAATACTTTGGCCACCTCATGCGAAGAGTTGACTCATTGGGAAAGACCCTGATGCTGGGAGGGATTGGGGAGAGGAGGAGAAGGGGATGACAGAGGATGAAATGGTTGGATGGAATCAGCGACTCAATGGACATGAGTTTGGGTAAACTCCGGGAGTTGGTGATGGACAGGGAGGCCTGGCGTGCTGCGATTCATGGGGTCACAAAGAGTCGGACACGACTGAGCGACTGAACTGAATTAGTTACTGAACTGAACCAGTTACTATTCTAGGCACTTTACAAATGTTAATTTATTTATCCCTCACAATGACCCTCTAAAATAAGAACGATTATCCCTATTTTACGGATGAGGAAAATGAGGCACAAAAAGATTAAGTAGTTTTTCCAAGGTTGCCTAGATCATAGAACATGAATCATATCACTTCTCTTTTTAAAGCACTTCCTTTTCGGAGTATGTGCCAAAGTCTTTCCAAAGGCAGAAGGCCTAAAAGGTTGTATGTGGCCTGCTTCCCCCCTCTTCTATACTTCATTTTCTTCCATAACAATTTATTTATTTTTTTGTCTATCTCTCCACCAATAAATTAAGCTCTAGCACAACAGGCAGGGATCTTTGTTCTCTTTCCCACTACAGATTTTATTCTCAGTGCTCAAAACAATACCTTGTATAGTAGGCCCTCTTCACATAATTGTTCACAAATGAATATATCACTTCTCATTTACTGTAAGTGGAAATGTTTTTTATTTTTTTATTTTATTTTATTATTATTTTTTTTTTTGGAAATGTTTTTTAAAAAGGAAATAAAAACAGAAATTTCAGAATTCCTGCAATTTAGAATTTATAAGTTCAACCTATTTATGTGTTACGATCTTTAGGGCTTACTATCTTTTGAGTGTTTATAAAATCAAACAGTATTAACAATGTAGGTAATTAAAATTACAACTTTATGGATATATACAAAAATCCATTTAGTAATGGGTAAATTACTAATGGCAAGAATGAAAATAAAAATCACTCTTTATTTAAATGTAACAGATTTTTAAAAATCATATGTGAGAGAGCCTAAAAACAGTGTAGGTTTTGGTTAGTTTAACAGTTTGGATGAAGGTTTCTTAATGGATTCTGCCCTAAATGTCTAAGAACAAAGCACTGACTTTTGGGCAGAGTTCTAGCAAATCAGCAACTGTGGTGTGTTAGATTCTGAGATAATTGCTTCCTTGTATATTACTCGAAAAGCAATTCAGTGAGGGCAGCACCTATAATATTTTTAAGATCAAACAAAGAATGTGGAAAAGACCAATTAACAGCCATCAAGAATAATTTAAATAATCCGGTATCATTGTAAACTACAACAGCGATCAGTTTCAAGAGCTGCAGACTATTTCAAATTATTTTCTCTTTTTAACTTCATCTTTGGAAATTTATATGTGCTCCCGAAGTTCATTTGCTTCAGTTTTTTATTTTAAACTGTTCAAACACCACTGCATTGGGTTTTCCTTTGGATGAAAGAAAAAGCTATCCTTTGGTATATTAAAAAAATTTTTTTTAATTAGTTACTCCATATTCATAAGACTTAGCTATCCAGTTTGTAAACAGGCTTATTTCTGAATTCCAGTCTCAGAAATCCTGATTTTCTAGGTTTGGGAGTGCAGTCCAGGAAATTTCGTCTATTCTTTGAGAACTACTCGACTCAGTGCAATTTACATATTTTGCAGTTTTCAAAATATTAATTTTAGACATGTAAAGAGGAGAGGGCAAACTCTGGTGGCTGTCAAAAGAAACAAGAATGAGCAGCACACGTTGTGCCATGTTGCAAAACTTTTCCTCAGGTTGCAGATCTTCTGTCCCTGGGGAGGAAATCAGTTTATTATCACCGAGTAATTAACCATTTTTCAACCATTTCCATCCACGTCGTTTAGGATGAATCCCAAAAGTCATGAACTCATCTCCGCGGCAAACGGTAATAAACTCCGTTCATCCAACTTGGCCCCAAAAGGCCGTGGGCGCCGAGTCGCTTCCCGCCAGCCAGGCTCCTCCTCTGCTCGCCTTTTGGGTCCGGTCCTCCCGAAGGCGCTCGGTGCGGCAGGTCTTGGCGCCAACCGGGTGGCGGCGCTGTTTGCCCCGCGCGCCGCCGCTTGAGGCCCGAGGGAGGCGGAGGCAAGGCCGGCGGAGGAAGGGGCGGGAGCGAGGCGCGCGCCCTGCTCTCGCGTGCTCTCGCACCGCTCGCGTGACCCGTCGGTGTGTGAGAGAGGCGCCGGCTGCCGGGAGCACGGACGGCCGCGCGCGCGCCGCTGCTAGGGGCGTCCGGGTCCGGGTCGGCGGACCCGGCCGGCGCGAGGTGCTGGCGGGCGGGCAGCCGGGGTCCGGGGCGGACACACGCGCACACGCTCCCGGAGGAGCCTTCTCCGAGGCTGCTCTTCCTCTGCCAGACGGAGAGCGGCAGTGTCTCCCCGCCCAGCTCTCACTCGCCCCGCGTCTCCCCCCGCGGCGACTGCTCCTCCTCGGCACCGCCAGCCCCAGCGCCGCTCCGGGGCGGGCGGCGGCGGCGGCGGGACCCGCGGAGCCGCTTTGTGTGCAGCCCGGAGAGGGGCGGCGGCGCAACCACCTGACAGAGGCCCGGGCGCTCGATGCACCTTCCGCCCGCATGAGGAGGAGGTAAAGGCGGCGGCGGCTCGGCTCCCGCCCTCGGCTGGGGAGGGAGGGGACGGAAGGGGAGACCGGAGAGGGGGGGCGCAGGACTGAGGCCCGGCGGGGCTGCCTGGAGGTGCCGATAAGGCCTCGGCGGCACCGGACTGCGCCGAGTGGCCGGGGGCGAGAGAAGCCTCCGGGGTCCCTGAGCCGAAGTTGAAGGAACAAAATGTGAAGTGCGGAGCCGCGTCAGCCGCTTCCTGGCTTGGGGTTCGGGGTGGAGGGCAGCTTATTTTCCCCTCCCGCGGGGGTGAGGGACCGGGACACGGGAGGGGCGGGAGCGTGGCGGGGACACCTGGGGTCCCGCAGCTTTGCCCGGCAAGGGCGTAGGTTCCCAGGAGCCGCCGTTGCGTGTAGGTCCCGTTGGGTCCCTAGTTTTGCGGCCTAAGCCGAGCCCTATAGGCCTCGCGTCTCCTTTCCCGGAGGGGACCGGCCGGGTGGGGATTCAAGGCTTCTCTCTGACCGAGCCGGGGCCTTAGGGGCCTCGCTGGGCTCTCAAAGCCTCCAAACTTCGGACCGCGGTGCTTGGGGGTGGGTTTCATTGTGAAAGGAGGAATGGGAAACTCCTGGCTCTGCTCGGCGCTTCCCGCGGCCGCCGGTGCCGGGGAGCCCGGAGGGCCCCGGGTTGGCGGGGCCCGCGTGGGTGGGGGCGGCAAGGCGGCCACCAGGGTCTAAGCCCCGGGAACGAGCGGGTAGGGGGCCCGCCGCGGAGCCCCCGGCCTCCCTGGAGAAATGACCCTTTGCAGATTAGGATTTTTGAAATGAAAAAAGAGGTTACAAAGTCGCCCCTTTCCCGCTGAACTTTTGTTTTCTGACCGATAGAGGCCGGTAGAGGACTGGGAAAGAAAAGTTGTCCCCCAGGATGGACTTCACCGCGCAGCCCAAGCCTGCCACTGCCCTCTGTGGCGTCGTGAGTGCCGACGGGAAGATCGCTTACCCTCCGGGGGTTAAGGAGATCACCGACAAGATCACCACGGACGAAATGATCAAACGACTGAAGGTAAGTTTCTCTGGACAGAATGTTCACACTTCAGACGTTTGTGGTCGGAGGTGCTCTGTCTTGTGGTATTACTGCTCTGCTGGGTCTGGCCTTAAGTTTCACCTACCAGGTTTTTGTTTTGTTTTTTAAGATATTTTACGTCTTTTATCTCCTCTGAAAGGTATTGTTCTGTCTTGGCTGTATCATTGAATAGTATCTCTGTTAAGGACATAATCATTATGAGAAATTAAAAGCGTTATATATGTGATATTTTTTAATTTTACTGTTTTTTTCTCTAAGTATAAAAACTCGAGTATTTTTTAAGGTTTTTTGTCTAGAAATATTTTTGAGAATACTATTCAAAGTAGCTTGCAGCTTTAAAGGTAGGCAATAATTTGCCTAGGAAGGTTTTCATCAGCTTCTAGGAGACTGATTCAAGTGCAAAATGCATTTTAAAAATTACCACAATTTTCTAATATCCAAAAACTTAAATATGTAAGTAGTATGATTAAACTTTAACAGAAAGTACTGACTTTTCAAAAAGGCTTGAAGTAGAGTGATGGCTTATTTTCACATGTTCAAAGGGGTTTTAGGGACAGTGATTATGGCTTATTTTATAAGGTGTCAGCTTATTTTTAAACATGGTGGTCCTAACGTGAAGGTTGTAAGTTTCAACCTTTAGGTAAGTTAATTTTTTGTTTTCTGTTGCATGGTTATAGATTGTGGCCACAGCCTTACAGAGTAAGTGTTACTCTTATTATGGGATCAGCTTGATGCAGTAATTCTCAACCACTGCATCTTTGACCCCTAAGGAACATTTGGCAGTGCTGAAGACATTTTTTTTTTGGTCACCGTTGGGGGCTGGATTGAAATAGGAGAAGACTGGAGACGGGGAGTCCAGCTAGGAGACTGTTAAACTGTAGTCTAGGTCAAAGATGTTGAAATCATGAAGTGGGGCTATGATAGTGGGAATAGAGAGATAGGGAACAATCCAAGAGACATTTCAGAGTTCTACTGATCAGTTGGAGTGTGTGGAAGGTGAGGAAAGCAACAGTATTGGCACCTTGCCAGTCTTCCCCTTGGGCAACTTGTTGAAATGTATTTTAGAAAATAATCTTGCCCCTTTGCTGTTAGAATTTAGTATAGTGCCTGGTAAATGTTTACAGTGTTGTCAGTGATTAATATTTAAAAGTGTTCCTGTAGTTTGTTTTTAAAAATCTAGTTGGATCCTACAATTTGCTGCCCATGTGAAAGGAATAGGACACAATACCTTACATCAAAATAAATCTTGATACTAAAGATTGTATATGAAGTGAGGGTGCTTAATTGATGCTTCTTAAGGTTGTACTATTATTGTTTTAAATTTTTGAGATGTTGAAATGTGAATTATGAAATACAGATTAAGTAAAATTGTAGATCTTTCTATTATTTTCATATTAAGAATATGGAGACCTTGAATTCTGGTGATGGATAATCTGGTTTTTAAAAAGTTATGATTGTATATACATCTTCTGTTTGAAAGTAGATTAAATGTCAGAAGTATTTTTTAACTAAATTGACAGTCTAGAATGAGCATATGGTTAGAATATTCATTTGTTATCAGGTCTTTTGGAAGTTAAATTTGATATACATATTAATCAATTTGAATGTCCTATTGCTAAAATGTTGTTTTTTCAAGAATTCTTAATGATTTTGTCTTCCTCCTGCCTTTGTAAGGCGATTTTGACTTTGTACTTTTTAGGAAGGAGCTATGCTCACCACTGTACCACCAAAGCAGGCTGTACTTTTTAGGGATCCATCTTTAGTAAAAGTATTACTGTCTTACTAGTATAGATTTTAAATAATATCTAGCTATATTTTTGATAATTTTTGTGTTATTTGTGGGTAACTTGTATAAATTCAATAGTTTATTATTATTATAGCAACAGTGTTCAAATATTGTGAGGAAGAGGGCTTAAAGTCTAGTAAAACCCTGGTCAGTAGAATTCAGAGGTGTTTAGTCCATTTTCTTCATTTTTCAAGAATAGAACAAGCATTTAACATTTAGGAGGATTCTAAAAGAAATTCCAGAACTCCTTTTATTTCACAAATAATAAAAGTTAGACCCAAAGTGGCCAAATAACATTTACCAAGATCAGTCATGGGACTGGTTAGTGGCAGAGCCAGGCCAATAGCATCATGTATCTTTTTATTCTTATGGCTGCTTTCTTGTAAGGAATCTAAAGGAAGTTGATCAAGGAAGCTGTGATTTTTATCATGCAGTGGAAAACGGTAAAGTGAAAAGGGGGAGGGAACTAATGAGAGTTAACTTGGTCTTTTGCAGGGAAATATGGGACAGCATTTTGTGTTCTTAACATTAGAGAGAAACTATTGTGGCGCTTTCAAGGTTTCTTGAAAGTAATTCTTAGAGTATGTCTTTGAAAAAGCTAAGACATACTTTTGTATTTTATAAGTTTTCATTTCTATTTACAAGGAACTACTCTGTTTTTACATCTAGTTACACTACCATTCTGTCAATTCCTTAAACATGCCATGTTCATTTCTGCCTAGACAGATTTTAAATTATGTAACCCATATACGTACTCTTCCTCCCATTTCATTAAGGGAAGTCTCTTAGATTTCCTGTTATATACTCTTTTAATCCCTTCATGTCACTTGTTACAGATGTGATATTACATTTATGCTTGTGTTTATTTGGTTTGTGTCCTCAGCTTCTCTGTAAGCTTCATAAATACATCTGTTTGTTTACTTGTATATCCTCCCAGTGCTTAGTTTGTATGTGTGTGTGCTCAGTCATGTCCAACTCTTTGCAATGCCATGAATGTAACCTACCAGGCTCCTCTGGCGGTGGAATTTCCCAGGCAGAAATACTGGAGTGGGTAGCCATTTCCTACTCCAGGGTATCTTCCTGACCCAGGGATTGAACCTGCATCCCCTGTGTGTCCTCTATGGCAGGTGGATTTTTTTTACCACTGCACCACCTGGGAACCCCACAGTTAGGTGCTCAACATATATTTGTTGAATGAATGAATAAATAATATGTATTAATATTGGTTTAGAGGAGTATTCTTATTTTTGAAAATGAAGGATGACTTGAAAATATTTTGAATTGCAACTAAGTACTTTATCTGAGATTGCATACTAGAGATGATAAAGTAGATATTTATAATTTTAGAACTAGAAGGTAGCTTATAAGTTATTTGGTTTTGTTCAACTTTTCCAGATAAAGAAACTGATTCTGAGAGGTTGTGACCAACCCTAGTAACATAAAGCTGAAAACTATCATTAATGATTTTGTTATTTAGATCAGTTATAGAAATATTAAAAGCCATATAAAAGTTACCTGTTTGAAAGGATAGCAGACATTTTTTAATACCAGTGTTACATTAAGCGTCAAGATAGGTAGTTCACAAATACCTTCCTCCTGTTTAAGTAAGGATTCTGAAACGAATGCAGGAGTCATGTCTGATAAGTTTTGTAACACATTCAAGATACACCTATAAACAGTATTGTACAAATTCCATTAAGTGCTTCTGCCCATGGGCTGTTATACAGTCTATCTCAGGTCACGTATTACAAGGCTATATGCTACATATTATTTTTTCTTCTGTTCCTGCTATTTTCTGAGTGGGAGGCCCTAAAAGCCTTGGTTTTTAAAGGAAGGTAGGTATTAGGATGAAGTTTGTTACTTATATCCATTTCTGTTACCTGCTTTCAGAGTTCAGTGCCCCAGACAGGTCTCTAGCTACAACTCCATACCCCAAATACTTACTACCTTGATGCTAAGAATTAGGAAAGATCTTGTAGCTAGAGACCTGTCTGGGGCACTGAACTCTGAAAGCAGTATAAAACTGTATTATTTAGAGTTTTATTATTCTGAAAATGTCCCCCATTTTTCTCCCACTAGGTGTTACTTCCGTGTTTTCTTTGTATTTTTCTATAATCTTTCTCTTTGTGTCTGTCATTCTCCCTCTTCCCCATGCTCTCACTTCTGCTTTCTGTAGTCTGGCCTGTGGGATACTTTAATATGAGTTAAGATATGGTGGGCTTGATTTAGGTAGAACACTCCCTTTTCTCCTAAGAACCTAGGTTGGAAGAGGGGAAGAATAGATTGCAGGAAGACCATGAATTCTTTCCTTTTCCTTCACCTCAGGTGGACCTCAGAAATACTTGATTGGGTTATAATCATTTTCACTTGCATAAATGATTTTTTATTTATTCCTACTTGCCACGTGGTATGCTAATTTTATAGGTAGTGTATAATTTCAAGTCTGGATTTCATCTATATATTTTATTTTAATAAATGTATTGCAGAAGATTGTGCTAAGAAAATAAGAAATTAAATGGAGAGGCAAGATTTCTTAAAATGAAGTCCTAATATCTGGCCAGTATACATTTGTGAAGTAATGCTTCATGCAGTGCAGCTTTTATTTTAAATTTCCATTTGCATAGAGGAATTGTTCTAGTTATCAGCTGGTGTTTAACAAGCTACCCCTAAACCTAATAGTTTAAAACAGCAACTTTTAAAAACCTTATTGTGGTAAATAAAATACATATAAAATTTGCTATTTTAATCATCTTTAAGTGTATAGTTCAGTGCCATAGTTCCAAAGTGCAGTGCAGAGTTCCAAAGAATAGCAAGGAGAGATGAGAAAGCCTTCCTCAGCGATCAGTACAAAGAAATAGAGGAAAACAATAGAATGGAAAAGACTAGAGATCTTTAAGAAAATTAGAGATACCAAGGGAACATTTCATGCAAAGATGGGCACAATAAAGGACAAGAATATTATGGACCTAAGAGAAGCAGAAGATATTAAGAAGAGGTGGCAAGAATACCCAGAAGAACTATACAAAAAAGATCTTCATGTCCCAGATAAGATGATGGTGTGATTGCCACCTAAAGCCAGACATCCTGCAGTGCTAAGTCAAGTGGGCCTTAGGAAGCATCACTACGAGCAAAGCTAGTGGAGGTGATGGATTTCAGTTGAGCTATTTCAAATCCTAAAAGATGATGCTGTGAAAGTGCTGCACTCAATATGCCAACAAATTTGGAAAACTCAGCAGTGACCACAGGACTGGAAAAGGCCAGTTTTCATTCCAATCCCAAAGAAAGACAATGCCAAAGAATGTTCAAACTGCTGCACAATTGCACTCATCTCACATGCTAGCAAAATAATGCTCAGAATTCTCCAAGCAAGGCTTCAATAGTACGTGAACCGTGAACTTGCAGATATTCAAGCTGGATTTAGAAAAGGGAGAGGAAGCAGAGATCAAATTGCCAACATCCGCTGAATCATCAAAAAAGAAAGAGACTTCCAGAAAAACATCTGCTTTATTGACTACACCAAAGCCTTTGACTGTGTGGATCACAACAAAATGTAGAAAGTTCTTCAAGAGATGGGAATACCAGACCACCTCACCTGCCTCCTGAGAAAACTGTATGCAGATCAAGAAGCAACAGTTAGAACCGGACATGGAACAACTGACTGGTTCCAAATCATGAAAGGAGTATGTCAAGGCTATATATTGTCACCCTGCTTATTTAACTTATATGCAGAGTGCATCATGTGAAATGATGGGCTGGATGAAGCAGAAGCTAGAATCAAGATTGCTGGGAGAAATATCAATAACCTCAGATATGCAGATGACACCACCTTTATGGCAGAAAGCAAAGAGGAACTAAAGAGCCTCTTGATGAAAGTGAAAGAGAAGAGTGAAAAAGTTGGCTTAAAACTCAACATTCAAACAACGAAGATCATGGCATCCGGTCCCATCGCTTCATGGCAAATAGATGGGGAAACAATGGAAACAGTGAGAAACTTTATCTTGGGGGGCTCCAGAATCACTGCAGATGATGACTGCAGCCATGAAATTAGAAGACAGTTGCTCCTTGGAAGAAAAGCTATGACCAACCTAGACAGCATATTTAAAAGCAGAGACATTACCTTGCCAACAAAGGTCCATCTAGTCAAAGCTATAGGCTTTCCAGTGGTCATGTATGGATGTGAGAGTTGGATAATAAAGAAAGCTGAGCGCCAAAGAATTGATGCTTTTGATCTGTGGTGTTGGAGAAGACTCTTGAGAGTCCCTTAGACTTCAAGGAGATCCAACCAGTCCATCCTAAAGGAAATCAGTCCTGAATATTCATTGGAAGGACTGAAGCTGAAGCTCCAATACTTTGGCCACCTGATGCGAAGAACTGACTCATTGGAAAAGACTGATGCTGGGAAGAATTGAAGGCAAAAAGAGAAGGGCATTGCAGAGAATGAGATGTTTGGATGGCATCACCGACTCGATGGACATGAGTTTGAACAAGCTCCAGGAGTTGGTAAAGGACAGGGAGGCCTTGCATGCTGCAGTCCATGGGACTACAAAGAGTCGGACTCAACTGAGTGACTGAACTGAGCTCAGTGCCTTAAGTACATTCACGTTGTTGTGCAGCCTCATCACCATCCCTTCAAAACTTTTCATCATCCTTACCTGAACTCTGAACCCATTAAACTAGAACTCTATTCCCCACTTCCCCCAGCCCAGGCGACCACTTTCTACCTGTCTTTATGAATTTGACTACTCTAGGAGCCTTGTATCAGTTTAGTTGCTCAGTTGTGTCCAACTCTTTGCGACCGCATGGACTGCAGCATGCCAGGCTGCATCACCAACTCCTGGAGTTTACTCAGACTCACGTCCATTGAGTCAAGTGATGCCATCCAACCATCTCATGCTTTGTCGTATAAATGGGATCATATTACTGCTTTTGTGGCTGGCTTATTCACTTGGCATAATGTCTTCAGGGTTTATCTGTTCTTGCAGTATGTGTCAGAATTCACATATATAACACCTTTTGTTTATCCTTTCATTCTTTGATGGTCACTTGGGTGGCTTCCACCTTTTACCTACAGTCAGCAACTTTTCTTCCTATCTCACAGTTCTGTGGATCAGAAATTTGGGCCAGACTTGGCTTTCTGCTCCACATTACGTACTAGGGTCCCTCAGTGGTATTCAGCTGGTGATTAGACTGGTCTAATGTGTACACACTGGCTTCTCTCAAACACTTGGTGCCGTGGTAGGAACAGCTGAAAGGCTGGACTCAACTTGGCCCTTCTTTCTGGGTATTATGTAGTGTTAAGGCTTTTCCACATGGTTTCTCCAGCAGGGTAGTTGAGCTCAGTTTTCCAAGACACTCCGGAGGAATTTGTCAGCACTTTTAAAAGACTTTATTCAGAATTGGCCTTGACATTTCTACCTTAGTCTACTGTTAACATATTCATAGCCCAGCTCGCATTCAAGGGGAGAAAAATTGACCTAACTTCTCAATGGAAGAAGTAGAAAAGAATTTGTGACTGTCTTTAATCTACCATAGGAGCTCTCACGACAAATCAAAGGATACTACACTTTGTAGTTACATTCATACATTTGAAAAACATTTAATCTCAAAAAACAACAGTTTATACTTTCAGCGAATTTACTGGATCTATAAAATGTATTTTATTAAATTACTGTAACAAGTTACTGTAAGAAAAAAGTTGTAGGAATTCTTTATATGCTAGTTTGGGAAAAATTATGAAGGAGGCTCATGATTTGATCCTAGAACTTGTTTCTTATATTACTTGAATTCTTCTTACTAGAAAGTACTACTGGTCAATCATAATGATGATCCCCCCTTCTCTCTCTCTTTTTTTTTTTAACCCCATTTTAATATCTTCTTTTGAGACATTTTATCCCTCTAAAAATTTTGGAAAAATTGCACCTTAAACACTCATATCCCTTCACTTAGATTCACTAGTTGTTAACATTTTGTCACTTTTGCTTTCATGCACACACACACAAACACACGTGGAGGGAGACAGGTGTAACACACTATTTTGTTGGAAAGTTACTTGCATACATCTTGAGATTCCACCTCTGAATGCTTCAGCAGTCTTAGTATAAGCTAATGTCTTAGTCTAAAGACATTCTCTTACTTTATAACAATGATCATTATCATATTCTACGAATTTAACATCGACATAATGATATCTGTTATACTGTCCATAATAAAATTCTCTGAATTGCCCTAAAACTTATTTTTTCAAAATTGAATTTTTCATATCTTTTTTCTTTGTTGTTAAAGTCTAATGGTGTATGATATCTATCTTCCTTGTGAAATTGTACCTTTTATTATTAAAAATATTCATCTTTGTTTCATTTAAAATAAATAAATTTTTTTTAAAGGAAAAAAAATTGAATTTTTCTTCCTCTGTCCAATTTCCAATATAGGATCCCATGCATTTATCATGTCTCTTTTGTCTCCTTTAATCTAGAAGGACCTCTCATTTTTGGGGGGAGTGTTGTTCATGACATTTTTTGAAGCATTTGTCCTACAAGAGTTAGTAATCTGTTTTGTCTCATTTCCTTATGCTTAGATTCAAGTTGAACCTTTTTTGCAAGTGTACTATGCAATCAGTGGTATATAGTTACCTTTGCATCATATCAGGAGGCATGTAATGCCAAATTTTGTTGTATTGACTATGCTAAGTTTGATCACTTGGGTACAGTTGGCCAGCTTTGCATTGTAAAGGTACTTCTCCCACTTGCAGTTAATAAGTAATTTTTAAACTAATAAATAGTTTGTGAGAATAATTTGTTTTCAACCATTCTTAACTTTTTTTAAAAACAGTGAACTTTTATTTATTTTACTTTTGGCTGCACTGGGTCTTCATTGCTGCATGCGGGCTTTCTCTAGTTGTCATAAGTGGGAGCTACTCTCTAGTTGCAGTGCAGGCTAGGGCACTTGGACATCAGTAGTTCTGGTCAGTGGGCTTAGCTGCTCCGAAGCATATGGAATCTTCCCTGACCAGGGATCAAACCTGTGTCTCCTGCATTGGATGGCAGATTCTTAACTACTGGACCACCAGGGAAGTCCTTACTCAACTGTTTTAGCACCCACTTTGATGGTTATAAAATATTGCCCTTTTTGATTCTGTCATTCCTTTCACATTAGCTGGCATTCTTCTGTAGAGAAGACCCTGCCCCTGTTTAAAAAACAAAATCACTCATAGATTCTTTGTTCAGTGCCTTATAGTCCATTTTATTCCTTTGAGAGTCAGATTGTCCCAGATGAGCATCCTTGCTTTCCTGTCTTTTGAAGCATCTAGTGTCTTTTTGACATGTCTTTCTATGAGTCTTTGAGTACTTCTTTGTTTTCTGGTACAAGATGTTCACCTTCTGCTTCCCTTTCCCAGATTTGGATAGATTTTTTCCAAAGAACCTTATTTCCATTTTAGTGGAGAGTGGTGTTTATAAACCAAGGCCTTGGAATGGCCATTGTGTTCACATTATTGTTAGATACATAATTTCTTCAGGTCTTTCAGTATGTACAGCTAGGACATATATATACTTTAAATCATGAGTTCATTGGCCACTTTCAGTTGAAATCCAGTATCGGAACTTTTTCTAAACTTCCTCCATCAACCTTCTCTTACACTATAAATCCTAATTTCTCTTAACTCTGGTAAATTTATTTATACTACTCTACTATAAGGTGCTACTATAAACACAATAAATTCAGAACTACTATTTCAGTAACCCTTGCAAGGTTTCTTTGCAGTTCTTTCTGTTAAATTAAGATTGCATAGAGAACCATGCTCATTAGTTATTTGAATTGGAATTTTTTTGTCTGAATGGTTGTTAATCAGTTTTCTATACAATTGGTTTTCTGTTTGTATTCAATTATATGTGCACACACATTTGTTGACTCTTCATTTCTACTGATGAGTATAATCCTTGCTTGACTCTTTATTGGTAACAAAATTTACCATCTTAACCACTTCTAAGTGTTCACAGTACAGTAGTGTCGACTGTACACACATTGTCAATACAGTAGATCTCTAGAACATTTTCATCATGTAAGACTGAAACTATACCCGCAGAACAAGTCCCCTTTCTTCTATGATCCCTTTAGCCCATAGTAGCCACTATTCTACTTTTGGTTTCTACTACTTTAGATACCTCACATATAAGTGTGGAATCATATTCTATTTGTCTTTTTGTGACTGGCTTATTTCACTTAGTATAAAGTCCTCAAGGTTTATCCATGTTGTAGCATATGACAGCATTTCCTTCTTTTTTAAGGCTAGTATTCCATTGTGTGTATCTACCACATTTCTTTATCCATTAATGGAAATTTAGAAAGATCCACCTTTAAGGTATCGTGAGGAATGCTGCAGTTAACATGGATGTGCATGTATCTCTTTTGAGATCCTGTTTTCAGTTCTTTTGTGTATATATATATTGCTGGGAATGCAGGATCATATGGTAATTTTATCTAAACATTTTCGGGGAACTCCCCTCCATACTGTTTTCGATAGTGGCTGCTTCATTTTACATTTCACCTAGTAGTACACCAGAATTCCAGTTGCTCCACTCAATGCTTGTCTTCTGTGGTTTTGATAGTGGCCATCCTAACAGATATGAGGTAATGTCTTACTGTGGTTTTGATTTGTATTTCCCCAACAATTGGTGATGTTGAGCATCTTTTCATGCTTATTGGCTGTTTGTGTATCTTTTTTAGAAAAATATCTATTTAAGTCCTGTATGTATGTATGTATGAGTTGCTGAGTTGTGTCTAACTTTTTGCAGTCCCATGGACTGCAGCCTGTCAAG
This sequence comes from Bubalus bubalis, assembly GCF_019923935.1. NCBI lineage: Eukaryota > Metazoa > Chordata > Mammalia > Artiodactyla > Bovidae > Bubalus > Bubalus bubalis. The sequence continues at coordinate 58,331,412 of NC_059163.1, forward strand.
CTCCCCTGTCCATGGAATTCTCCAGGTGAGAATACTGGAGTCGGTTGCCATTCCCTTCTCCAATTAAGTTCTTTACCCATTTTTTTTCTTTATCCATTTTTTAATCAGATTATTTGTTTTATTGTTTAGTTGTAGAAGTGTCTGTATTCAGTTTTAGAAATTACATTGTTCATTCTTTTTTTTTTTTTAATTTTTACTTTGTTCAAGAGTCAGAACTATTGAAAAACTTCTACTTCTCAGAAGTCTTCCATCCTTATTCCTTCCACTGCATTTCCACACACCTCCTCTCTGTAGATAATCATTTCCATTAGTTTCTGGTTGATCCTTTCTTTCTGTGTTACTTCTCTTCTTCTCAAAAGATAGACTACCATATATACTCTATTGTACTTTTTTTTTCACCCAATATATCTTACTTAGCAATGACACCGTATCTGGAAATCTTCTTTTATTCATTTTCATGATGCTATAGTATTCTATGTGTGTAGACGTACCCTAGTTTTATTTAACTAATCTCTCAGTGTTGATTTTAGATTGTTTGTAATATTTTCCTATTAAAAGTAATGCTAAAACAAATAACCTTGGTACACCTTGTTTTGTACTTGTGCAAGTGTATCATCAGGGTAAATGCCTAGGAATGGGATTATTGAACCAAAGGGTACCTTTATGAGTGATTTTGTTACAGGTGGTTAAATTCCCCTTCATACCGGTTGTACCATTTTGTTCTTTTACCAGCAAGTATAAGTGCCCAAGCTCACAGTAATGTATTGTCAAGTGATGCCTACTTTTAAATTAGTGAATTAACATGTTGCCCAGAAAAGCCATTTTATTGCCTCCTGGCAACAAAACAAATTCTTTTTAAGAATGATTATTTAAGTGCTACATTGAGGTTCAAAGGGATAAGAACCCTGTTTAGATTTCATTAAAAACTCAAAAGGAATTGAGTAGCTTTTTAAAAACTCTGTTTAAAGAAATGAAGGTAGAGATGGAGACAAAATTTTAGTAACAGAGATGATGTTGAAATCAACAAGCCTCACTTAGATCTTCATTCAAGACCTTGAATTAAATAGACATTAAGGTGAACGCCTATTAAAAATCATATATGAAATAAATAACATTGATATGTAGGATGCCAGTGCCATAATTTTTTTCCCAATATCAGATATCCATAGATGTCCAAGGCAAAAACTGATTTGTGCTCACAGTAGGCAACTAGGCTTAAAGCATTAAAATGAATTTTATTCTTGTTAGTTTCTATTTTAAGAGTTAATTCTTTAAATACTACTTTGGCTGAGGTTGTTGGCATATGGAACTATGTCCAGTTGAATTCCATGGTCATAAAGATAAGTGGAGTTTATACATGATATAAAAGCCTAACAAGTTTTTATTTGCTCGAAGACAACAAATCAATAAGTTTCTAGATAACGATTGAAATAGAAAGCTAAACACAAACGTAAGGAAAGAGTTTACTAAATTTCTTTCCATTGCTATTGGCATTTGGTTTTTTACATTAAGTACAGATCTTCCCAACTGGTATACTTCTATACAGTTACAGGCATGCCTAAATACAGGGTCCTCAGCCTTTGGAGATTACAAATATTAGATCTTTTTTTGAATATTATGTGATATTTTAAAAGTTGGAAGCTACCATCTTATATGTGTGTGTTGTTTTTAATGTTATAAAATTATTTTTAAGATCAAACATGTAAAACTTCCTACCAAAATTAGGGCACTGTGATTAGTAGTGATAAACATCATGAGTCCATTAGGGGAAACCAGACTTATACTAGGAATAACACTGAAATAGATTTCCATTTATATGAAGGATATTTGAGCTTATCCTAAAACTTAACCATAAGTTAAATGCCAGTTATGTGCTAGGATGGGTTCTGTTTCTTTGGATAAAAAGATACTCAGAATTTTAGGGGTAATGAAAAGTTTCATGGAAACGTTGACAGTATGACTGGGATTTGAAGGCTTAGACTTTGGTAAGCAAATAGGTGGTGAAACAGTTCAAAGAAATGAATGGTAGAGACAAAGACTGAGAGGCAAGCTTGGTGTGTTTGAAGAAAATGAGAAGAATAGTTTTGATAGAGCTAAAGCATCCCAAAGAGAGTAGTTGGGAAGAAAAACTAGTGGAAGATACTGATGAAATTTGTAAAATCCTTAAATGCCAAAGAGAGGAATTTGATTTAAAAAAGAAAAATAGAGCTGAAGAGTGATGTGTCTACATTGTGATTTTGCATGATTAGCAAAGGTAAGGGCCAAAGAGTTTTTTAAGAACATGAATGCCACCCTTTCTTTGAGGCCAGTTTGTAGAGTTTTTTTATCCTCATGTCCAGACCAGATAGTATCTTTGGTTGAACAGTGTTGTTGTCCAGTCGCTCAGTCATGTCCAACTCTTTGCAACACCATGGACTGCAGCATGCCAGAATTCCCTGTCCTTCATCATCTCCCAGAGCGTGCTCAAACTCACGTGCATTGAGTAAGTGATGCCATCCAACCATCTCGTCATCTGTCGTCCCCTTCTCCTCCTGCCTTTAATCTTTCCCATCATCAGGGTCTTTTCTAATGAGGCGGTTCCTTCTCATCAAGTGGCAAAGTATTGGAGCTTTAGCGTCAGTACTTCCAATGAATGTTCAGGATTGATTTCCTTTAGGATTGACTGGTTTGATCTCCTTGCAGTTGAACAGTAATCATTTCTAATTGATATTGTCTGAATAAATCTGTTGGTTGCTGACAGTTAGTAGAGTGGTTAGTAGAATTTTATATGCCTAGATCATTATAATATGAATTATATTTTTATCACATATATTTAGTGCATTTTTTCCAAAATTTCCTAGAATTGCTGTGGTAGGAATTCAAGTAAACATCAGTAGTAATTTGATGCCAAATTGTTTTAATATGTGAAAATTAAGTTCGGTGGCCATGTTTAATTTTCTGTAATTTCAGATGTTTGTTGAATTGAAGAGACTTCATGTAGCACTGTAAAATTAGTAAAGCCACCACATCTGCAGTTATTTCCTCCCCTGAAGTCTTGAACCATTCAAGGTCATCAGTGAGGGTTTGGATTCAGCTTTTCCCAAAGTCCTGTTAATGTTGATATTTTGACCTCTTCCCATAAACCACCAGTGTTCTTAAAAGCATGCAAGATGATTAATCCTTTCCAGAAGGTTTTCAGTCTGCTTTGCCCAGATCCATCAGAGAAATCACTGTCTGTAACCTACAAAATGTTAATGTTAAGCTTTAAATAATAAACCTTAAAAGTCAAAATTACTCTTTGATTCATAGTCTGCAGAATGGATGTTAGCAGGCATAAAAACAAACAGCTGAGAAAAGAAGCTAAAGGCAAAGGAGAAAAGGAAAGATATACCCATTTGAATGCAGAGTTCCAAAGAATAGCAAGGAGAGATAAGAGTTGGAAGTACTTATAAATGTTACTAATGATAGTTTTACTTTTTCTAAAACAAAAGGCTCAGTAAACATTGACTTAGTGATCAATGCAAAGAAATAGAGGAAAACAATAGAATGGGAAAGACTAGAGATCTCTTCAAGAAAATTAGAGATACCAAGAGAACATTTCATGCAAAGATGGGCTCGATAAAGGACAGAAATAGTATGGACCTAACAGAACCAGGCACCTGATCTGCCTCTTGAGAAATCTGTATGCAGGTCAGGAAGCAACAGTTAGACCTGGACATGGAGCAACAGACTGGTTCCAAATAGGAAAAGGAGTAAGTCAAGGCTGTATATTGTCACCCTGCTTGTTTAACTTATATGCCCCTGTATCACTCCTATAGAGGCATCCACACCTTTAATTTTTTTAAACCTAGGTTACTTTTTCATTAGTTAGTACCTCTTCGTGGCTAAGTAGTAGTCCGCTGTATGAATATAACAATTTGGTTTTTTTGTTGTTGTTTTTGTTTGTTTGGCTGTGCTGGCAGCATGAAGGATTTTAGTTCCTAGAATAGGGACCAAACCCATGGTCCCCTGCAACAGAAGTGTGGAAACTTAACAATTGGACTGCCAGGGAAATCCCTATACCAGTTTGTTTTATACCATTCTCATATTGATGGAAAGAAACTTGTTTACATTTTAGGCTATTTGAATAAAAGTACTATGAATATTACTGTATAAGTCTTCTCTTGTACATGTCTTAGTTTATGTTGGGTAAATACCTAGGAGTACAGTCATTGGGTCATAAGGTGAAAGTGTTAGTTGCTCAGTCATATCCAACTCTTTGCGATCCCATGGACTATATCCTGCCAACCTCCTCTGTCCATGAAATTGTCCAGGCAAGAATACTGGAGAATGGAGTGGGTAGCCATTCCATGCTCCAAGGGGTTTTCCAACCAAGGAATCAAACCTGAGTTTCTTGTATTGCAGGCAGAGTCTTTTCCATCTGAGCCACTAAAGACCCAGGAGTCATAAAGTAGGTTATTTTTAATTTAGTTAGCAGCTACTAGTCTTTTCCCCAAAATGGTTGTTCTGTTTTATAATTCCACTGACAGTGTATGGTAATATTTTATTTTCAAAGAATTTCTCCATACTTTCCACATTGCCCAATTTATCCATATAAAGTTGATGTTTATAATATTTATTAACCATTTAATATATATCAGATGTATAGCTATATTCCCTGTTGAATTTCTCATATTGATTCTCTTTTTTTTTAATTTAATCATCTAAGAAAGGATTTTTCATATCTGTTAACTCTTTTCAAAATCTCAGTTTTGGCTCTGCTAATTTTTCTGTTACTTATTTGTTTTCTGCTTTTATTTCTTTCCTTCAGTGTAGTTTGGATTTTCTAACACAAGTTTCTCAACCTTAGCACTGTGGACATTTCATACCAGATAATTCTGTGTTTTGGAGGGATGTCTTGTGCACTGTTGGATGTTTAGCAGCATCAGACAGATATACTCACTGGATGACAGTGGTAGGCCCTTGCCAGATGCTCCAGGGAGACACAGCCACCCTGGTTAGAGAGCTGCTGTTCTCATAGAGGCTTTTTAAGCCTATACATTTCTTTCAAAACACTTTGAATTATATCTCACTAATTTTGATATATTTTTATTACCATTCAGTTAGAAATATTTTCTCATTTTATGATTTTTTTCCTTTGACCTGTGAATTATTTAGAAATGTGTGACTTAATTCCCAAATATTTGAAGTATTTATACATATCTGATTATTAATTATTCCTAGTTTAATTTTATTTTGATCAGAAGACATAGTTTGTTTTTGGCTACACTGAGGTTTCATTGCTGTGGGTGGGCTTTCTGTAGTTGGAGGTACTTGCTAGTTGTAGGGCATGTGCTTCTCTTCGCGATGGTTTCTCTTGTTGTGGAGCACAGGCTCCAAGCACACCAGCTCAGTAGTTACGGTGCATGAGTTCAGTTGCCCCATGACATGTGGGGTCTTTGTTTACCAGAGATCGAACCTGTGTCCTCTGCATTGGCCGTGGGTTCTTAACCACTAGACCACCAGGGAAGTCCTAAGCTTCATTTTTAAAGGATATTACTTTTTGAATATAAAATTCTGAGTTTATAGTTTCAGTGCTTTAACGATGTAATTCCACTGTCTTGTGTTCTCTAGTGCTGCAGATGAGAAGTTGGTGGCAGTTTGTATTCTTGTTTCCTTGTATGTAATGTGGGCTTCTTTTCTGGCTGCTTTCGTGGTGTTTCTTTTTCTTTGATGTTCAGCAGTTTCACTGTGATGCCCTGAGGTTTGTGTTTACCTGATACTTGTCTGCTTTGAAATCACTCAGTTTCCTAGATCTATACATTTATGTCTTTTAGCAAATTTGGGAGCGTTTTGGCCGTTTATATCGTTAGAGTTTTTTTTCTTCTACTCCCTTTTTTCTCTTTCTAGGATCTACTTACATGTATGTTAAATATTTTTTATATAATGCCCTCAGATCACTGCCACTCTTTTTCAATAATTTCTCTCTGTGTTCTGCAAATTGGATCCCTCCTATTGTTTGTTCTTAAGTTTATGTCTTTTTCTTCTGTTATCTTCAATCATAGATACAGCCTGAAAAATGTAAAGTCATGGGGATTTGGGAGATAATGTATGTGATATTATCTATGTGTTTCCTCCTTTTTAAAATATGTAATTTTTTACATGTAGTAAAGTTCATAAACCTTAAGTATAGCATATTATTAATTTTTACATATGTATACACATATAGCCATTATCCAGATCAAAATGGCACTGTAGCAGGCGCCTTTATATTCCCCTCCCCAGAGATAGACACCCTTCTGGTCTTTACCAGCGTACATCTTGCCATCAGACTTCATATAAATGAAATCATGTAGTGTGCACTCTTATGTCTGACTTTTTTCCTAAATATTATGTCTGAGTTTCATCCATGTTGTTTTGGGTTGCAGCGGTTCATTTTCACTGTATGAGTATACTAGAATTTAATTATCCATACAATTATTGATAGATATTTGGGTTAATAACTTTTTGTTTTTATGAAGAAACACTCCTTTGAATAATGTACATGATTTTTAGTAGTGGTAAGGACTCATTTGTCTTCAGTGTATACCTGAGATTGGTGGATTTTCTGTAAAGAATCAGATAGTAAGAATTTTATGTTTTGTGGGTCAATAGAACTCTAAGTATTTGCACAAAACAACTTTAAAAAATTTTTTTGTTTGTTTTTGGCTGTGCTGGGTCTTCATTGCTGCATGGGCTTCTCTCTAGTTGTGCTGAGCAGGGGCTTCTCTCTAGTTACGGTGCAGCGCAGGCTTCTCACTGCGGTGGCTTCTCTTGTGGGACACTGGCTCTGGGATGCGTGGGTTTCTGTAGTTACGGCATGTGGGCTCCATAATTGGTGGCTCCCGGGCTGTAGAGCACAGACTCAATAGTGGTGAACAGACTTGGCTCCACCGAGGCATGTGGAGTCTCTGGACTGGGGATCCAATCCATGTCTCCTGCATTGAGAGGCAGGTTCTTTACCTCTGAGTTCAAGGAAGCCCAGAACTTTATTTTTAAAAAACAAAATTGCAAACATAATAGTGATTCAGTACTTTTTTGTAACACAGGTTTGCTGATAAGAAGAATGGAATTCTTTAAGGGAAGAGGTGTGGAGCTAACATTTTACTTAATTGGGCCTCAGAGTTAATGTTCCCTGTTACCAAAATGGATTTCAAGTGTTCACCTATTAATGCTGATCTGTAATGAAATGTGGTATACTTCATTTAAAAAAATTTTTTCACAGATAGCCACTCCTAAATATTGGTGTCAGTTTATGAACATATGATTTTAATTGAGCATATTCATTGCTTGGAAAGCATTTATTGAAGTATTTTATATTTTTCTCGTGATAATTGCCTTTCAGCTTTTCATTACATTTCATACTAATAGCTTTCAGTGGAAGAGTTAGGTGGAGGTTCCTCAATTGCAATTTAAAATGGACTTTGAAATGTGGAAATTTCCTGTGTGTGTGTGTGTTGAGGTCCTAAGAGTTCTGCTGGAATTGCAGTTTGAGCTTGGAAATGTAGATCTATGTTTTTGTTACAACTTTTGATAGCACAGGAAAGAAAAGCTTGACATTTCTTATGATTCAGTAGTGGGTGTTCCTTGTTGAAATATGTAAGTTTTCACATATATGTACCTAACAGACTTAATTTGAAGTCATTGAGAAACAACCCCATACTTATAACCAAAGCTACTTTCTAAAGCCATTCTGTTTAAAAATACTAACAACAAATGCTATCAATTAAGTGGTGTTGAGTGCTGAAAGAAGCTGAAGACTAATCGAGTGACATTCACAGGACTAGCAAGAAAAACAAGAAAGGAGTCTCTTTTTCCTCTTCCTGCCTTCTTATCACTGTGCTTTCTGTTGAAGATGCTGACGCAGTGAGCAGTGCATTTTCCTGAATTTGTCTCAACATCAGAGAATAGACTATATAGATAGAGGAGGTAGATTTGGAATTGAGAGACATATAAATACTTAGCATACTGTTATGATAAGTGAACTTCTGTAGAACAAGACTAATTGTTTCTTGATTTTGTCTAACAAGATACAGCCCTGTATGTGTTTGTGTGGGGGGGGGTTATGCATGCTTAGTCGCTCAGTCATATCCAACTCTTTGTGACCCCATGAACTGTAGCCCACCAGGCTCCTCTGTCCGTGGGATTACCCAGGCAAGACCACCAGAGTGGTTTGCTGTTCCTTCTCCAGGGGATCTTCTTGACTTAAGGATCCATATCTCCTGCATTAGCAGGCAGATTCTTAGGTGACAAATACCCAATTCTGGGTGAGGTCAATTGCTTTGTTAGTTAAAACACTGTTCCATCTGCATAGTGTAACTCAAGGGTTGGCAGACTTAAATTTTATACTTGTACATATGTAAGGGAAAATAAAATTGAAATAACTTGGCTGTTATTCCTAAAAATCTTTAGATTCACCATTTGACCCTTCTAAATCTTATTTTCGACTAGATGTTGATGTTTGTGTTTTTCTATACAGTGTAATTGTCATCAGAAGTATTGTTGTTGTTCAGTCACTAAGTTGTGTCTGACTCTCTGATCCTGTGGATTGCAGCACACCAGGCTCTTCTATCCTGCACTGTCTCTCAGAGTTTGCTCGGTGATGCTGTCTAACCATCTCATTCTTTGCCACTCCCTTCTCCTTTTGCCTTCAGTCTTTGCCAGCAGCAGGGTCTTTTCCAATGAGGTCAGCTCTTTGCATCAGTGGTCGAAGAATTGGAACTTGAGCTTCAGCAACAGGCCTTCTGATGAATAATACTCAGGGTTGGTTTCCTTTAGGATTGACTGTTTTGATCTCCTTGAAGTCCAAGGGACTCTCAAGAGTCTTCTCCAGCACCACAGTTCAAAAGCATCAGTTCTTCCATGCTCAGCCTTCTTTATGGTCCATGTCTCATCAAAAGTATTAGTGATACAGAATATCTTTGAAAAGTGCCCCACTATTATTTCAGAGAAGTTCTTCCAAGTCATTAAATACCTAATACTGTAGGATATGGTACTAGCGCTTTTCTGGATACTGTCACGCGTTGTCAGCACAAGGTTTTCAAACAGAAGTTTGTGTAAGTACAAGCAATAGCACTTCTTAGGATTCCTTCTTGCTGTCACTTTTTTGAAGATCACTGTAAGACATGAGTATCAGACTTGTTAAAATTTGGGTCTTAGAAGAAATAAATAAATTTTAATTTGTCACAGACCATGTATGCCAGACACTCGGCTGGGATCTTCATGTCTTTTATTTCTCAAATCTTAATCTTTTGTATTTATTTATTTGGCTGCCCTGGGTCTTATGGAGAAGGCAATGGCACCCCACTCCAGTACTCTTTCCTGGAAAATCCCATGGATGGAGGAGCCTGGTGGGCTGCAGTCGATGGGGTCGCGAAGAGTCCGACACGACTGAGCGACTTCCCTTTCACTTTTCACTTTTATGCATTGGAGAAGGAAATGGCAACCCACTCCAGTGTTCTTGCCTGGAAAATCCCAGGGACGAGGGAGCCTGGTGGGCTGCCGTCTATGGGGTCACACAGAGTCGGACACGACTGAAGTGACTTAGCAGCAGCAACTGGGTCTTAGTTGCAGCATGTGTGATCTTTCAGTTGTGACATGCAAACTCTTAGTTGCAGCACGTGGGATCTAGTTTCCTGCCCAGTGATCGAAACTGGACCCTCTACATTGGGAGCACAGAGTCTTACCCACTCTACCAGGAAAGTGCCTATCATAATCTTTTATGATTATACTATTGTTTCATAGGCACAGAAAGACTTAAGTAATGTATTCAGGTCACATATCCATTGAGAGGCAGAACAGAGTTCACACAGATGGTCTGAATAAAGCCAAAATTTAATTTGTGTTCTTTTTATGCTGTAAGGAAATCAGTTTGAGAGATTAGGGTAGAATGAGTATGTACACTCATCATTTCTTAGCATTGTTGTGTCAGTGGACTCAGCCAGTAGAAACAGCTCTGGATTGGAGATTGACGATCAAAAATTTCCAAAGCCTGGGGTGGATGTAGGTGTGATACTGTTAGAATTTGACTGAAATGGCTACTCTTGGCTGTATACGGATAGAGAGGTAAGTAAGGCAGGAGGGGCCTGTAGAATATGATTGACGATTTAAAATTCATATTGAAGGCAAAGAGTAGATTCAATGAGAATTAAAAAATGAAGGAGTTAGGGGGTAGAATGTTCTAAAAAGACATTTTTTTTATTTTGGCTGCACCATGTGGAATCTCATTAGTTCCCGGACCAGGGATGGAACCTATACTCCCTACAGTGGAAGTGTGGGGTCTTAATCTCTGAACCACCAGCTGCTGCTGCAAAGTCGCTTCAGTTGTGTCTGACTCTGCGAGCCCATAGGTGGCAGCCCACCAGGCTCCTCCGTCCCTGGGATTCTCCAGGCAAGAAGACTGGAGTGGGTTGCCATTTCCTTCTCCAGTGCATAAAAGTGAAAAGTCAAACTCCAGTGCATAAAAGTGAAAAGTCAAAGTGAAGTCGCTCAGTCGTGTCCGACTCACAGAGACCCTGTGGACTGCAGCCTACCAGGCTCCTCCATCCGTGGGATTTTCCAGGCAAGAGTACTGGAGTGGAGTGCCATTGCCTTCTCCTGAACCACCAGGGTAGTCCCTAAAAAGGAAATTTGCTAAGAAATAAAATGGTTTATAATGAGGTTCAAGATGTGGCTCAAGTAGGATAAAGAGGGAAGATGGAGATGCTTTTAGTAATTCTGAGATAGCAGGTGTGAACTATTTGAGGCAAATTGAGGTATGCAGTCACTATGAAATAAGGAACTATAATGCTGGAATAGTAATTGGGTCTTTGATCTAGAATGAATTGTAGTTTTAAATTGAGCATCTGAATATTTACATCTAAATCCTGAATCATCTTGTTATAAACCACGTAACCTGTGTAAAATCCTTTTCTTTGAAGTTTTTTCCTCTGTTGAGAATAGGTGTATTTAGCCTCCTTACCTCCTTCCCAGTCATAGTTAAGGGTTATGTAGTAATACTACACACACTACAAGCCAATGTGTTTCCCCCCACCAGTGTTTAGTTTTGTGGTCTTACAATTCCCTGAGACTTTTTCACACTGGGAAAGGAATGCATTTTGCCTTGCAGAAGATTGTCCTGTCTTTGAACACTTGCGGTCTCCCTTAGTTTCTCTGGGTGACTTTTTTTTGCTTCCCTGTTTGCTTAAAACTTATTGGAGGAAGAGAAATATATGCTGTACATGTCAATTTCCAGTGGTTATTATAGAAAAAGCCATGGGTAGCTTACTTGGCTTACGTGGTGTCTAGGGCAGTTATGTGTCTTCCCTTTCAGTTATTCTCTTTCCTGATATTGGAAGATGGCTTATGAATCACAGCTCTCCCGGTTGAACATTTTTCATTGCTTTAAAGGGAACTTGACATTTAAAAGAATATTTTATGGAAAGGTCTGAGAATTTTCTCTCTCCAGTTCATTTTTATTCATCTGTTTTTTATTTTTTTAAAAAGCCGCTTTATTGAGAGGTAATTCATATACCATACAGTTTACCTATTTAAAGTGTAAAATCACTGGTTTTAGTATATTCACAGATAAGTGCAACCTGAGCTGCAAGGCTTGCAGGATCTTAGTTCCCTAGCCAGGGATTGAACCCATGCCCTTGGCAGTGAAAGCGCAGAGTTGTAACCACTGGACCACCAGGGAATTCTCTAGAGAAATTTTATCTCCTCCAAAAGAAACCCCATACCCTTTAGCTGTTACTCCTATATGCCCGTCCAGCCCTAACTAATCACTTCCTGTTTCTGTACATTTCCCTGATCTACACTATCATATAATTGAAGTTATATAACATGTTGGTATTTCAGGACTAGTTTCTTTAACTTAGCATAGTGTTTTCAAGATTCATCCATTTTGTAGCATCAATATTTCATTTCTTTTTACTACCAAATAATATTCCATTATATAGATGTTTGAAATTTTATTTATCCATTCATCGGTTGATGGAAATGTGAGTTGTTTCCCCCTTTTGGATATTAGGAATGATGCTGTAAGTATTCATGTACAAGCTTTTGTGTAGACATTTTTACTTTTGCCTGTAAGAGTGCAGTTGTTGGCTCATATGTAACTATTTTAATCATTTGAGGAACTGACAAACTTTTCCAAAGGGTGTACACCATTTTATGTTCTCAGTAGTAGTGTACAAAGTTTCCAGTTTCTCCACATCTTCATGAAGTGAAAGTGAAGTTGCTGTGTCCAACTTTTTGCGACCCCGTGGACTGTAGCCTACCAGGCTCCTCCATCCATGGGATTTTCCAGGCAAGAATACTGGAGTGGGTTGCCATTTCCTTCTCCAGGAGATCTTCCTGACCCAGGGATTGAACCCTGCGTTGTAGGCAGATGCTTTACTGTCTGAGCCACCAGGGAAGTCCTGGTGTAATTATCTTATCTGTGTAGTGAATGTGATGGAGAAGGGAATGGCACCCCACTCCAGTACTCTTGCCTGGAAAATCCCATGGACGGAGGAGCCTGGTAGGCGGCAGTCCATGGGGTCGCACAGAGTCAGACGTGACTGAGCGACTTCCCTTTCACTTTTCACTTTTATGCATTGGAGAAGGAAATGGCAACCCACTCCAGTGTTCTTGCCTGGAGAATCCCAGGGATGGGGAAGCCTGGTGGGCTGCTGTCTATGGGGTCGCACAGAGTCGGACACAATTGAAGTGCCTTAGCAGCAGCAGCAGCAGTGAATGTGAAGTGGTATTTTTTTTTTTTTTTTTTTAGTTTAAATATTTGCTTGCAGTTTATTTTGGTTTTTCTAAATAGACATTCACATCTGTAAACAATAGGATTTTGGTTTCAGCCCCAAACCCCAATTCCTTACAAGTTTTTGTTCACATACATCGGCTAGAACTGCCATTTGTTGTTTAGTGGCTAAGCCGTGTCCGGCCCTGTTGTACTCCATGGACCGTAGCACACTAGACTCCCCGTGGGATTTCCCAAGCAAGGATACTGGAGTGGGTTGCCATTTCCTTCTCCAAGGTGGTATGTTTTTGTAGTTCTTATTTGCATTTTCCTGATAGCTAATGATGTCAAAAATCTTTTCATGTTTTTATTAGCCATTTTGTATCTTCTTTGGAGAAATACAAAATACTATACAGATCCTTCTTCCATTTTTAAATTGGGTTATTTGTCTTTTTATTATTATAAGAATTACACATACATGTATATAGATGTTTATATATAATCTGAATATGAATTCCTCATCAGTTATGAGATTTACAAGAATTTTCTTCTGTCTTTTCACTTTTTTGATGATGTCCTTTGAAGTATATTTTTTATCTTGATGAAGTCCAGTTTATCTATTTGGTTTTTCCTTTTTGTTGCTTACACTTAGTATCATATCTAAGAAACCATTGCCTAAACCAAGATCACAAAGATTTATGACTGGTAAGAGTTTTTTATAGTGTTAGCTCTTACATTTAGGTCCTTAATCTGTTTTGGTCAAATTGTTCAAAAATTTTAATTGGTGAAAGTTTGTTTTGTATATGGTTTGAAGTAAGGGTCCAGGTTCATTCTTTTGCATGTGAATGTCCGGTTATCCTAGCATCGTTTGTTGAAAAGCCTAGTCTTTCCCCATGGGTGCCTTTCACACCTTGAACAATAATTAGATGACCATTGATTTATGGGTTTATTTCTGAACTTTTATTTGCCCCCCACCCCAGTTTTATTGAGATATAATTGACATAGAGCATTGTGTAAGCTTGAGATGTACCACATAATGACTTATGTATATTGTAAGATTACCACTATAAGTTTAGTTAACTTCCATCATCTCATTTGGGCTTACCTGATAGCTCAGTTGGTAAAATCCGCCAGCAATGCAGAATACCCTGGTTTGATTCCTGGGTCGGGAAGATCCGCTGGAGAAGGGATAGACTACCCACTCCAGTATTCTTGGGCTTTCCTTGTGGCTCAGCTGGTAAAGAATCCGCCTGCAATGTGGGAGACCTGGATTCAATCCCTGAGTTGGAAAGATCCCCTGGAGAAGGGAAAGGCTACCCACTTCAGCATTCTGGCCTGGAGAATTCCGAGGACTGTATAGTCCATGAGGTCACAAAGAGTTGGACAAGACTGAGCAACTTTAATCATCTTGTATAGATAAAAAAAAATTTTCCCTTTGTTACGGCAACTTTATACACCATATTAATTGCTTTGCAGTAAGTTTTGACATTGGGAAATGTGAATCCTACTTTGTTCTTTCTCAGGATTGGTTTTTTTTTTTTTTTTTATCAATGATTACTTTCTTTTTTTTTTTAAATTTTATTTTATTTTTAAACTTTACAAAATTGTATTAGTTGTGCCAAATATCATAATGAATCCACCACAGGTATACATGTGTTCCCCATCCTGAACCCTCCTCCCTCCTCCCTCCCCATACCATCCCTCTGGGTCATCCCAGTGCACCAGCCCCAACCATCCAGTATCGTGCATCATACCTGGACTGGCGACTCGTTTCATACATGATAGATATTATACATGTTTCAATGCCATTCTCCCAAATCTCCCCACCCTCTCCCTCTCCCACAGAGTCCATAAGACTGATCTATACATCAGTGTCTCTTTTGCTGTCTCGTACACAGGGTCATTGTTACCATCTTTCTAAATTCCATATATATGCATTAGTATACTGTATTGGTGTTTTTCTTTCTGGCTTACTTCACTCTGTATAATAGGCTCCAGTTTCATCCACCTCATTAGAACTGATTCAAATGTATTCTTTTTAATGGCTGAGTAATACTCCATTGTGTATATGTACCACAGCTTTCTTATCCATTCATCTGCTGATGGACATCTAGGTTGCTTCCATGTCCTGGCTATTATAAACAGTGCTGCGATGAACATTGGGGTACACGTGTCTCTTTCCCTTCTGGTTTCCTCAGTGTGTATGCCCAGCAGTGGGATTGCTGGATCATAAGGCAGTTCTATTTCCAGTTTTTTAAGGAATCTCCATGCTGTTCTCCATAGTGGCTGTACTAGTTTGCATTCCTACCAACAGTGTAAGAGGGTTCCCTTTTCTCCACACCCTCTCCAGCATTTATTGCTTGTAGACTTTTGGATCGCAGCCATTCTGACTGGTGTGAAATATACAAGCAACTCCTACAGCTCAACTCAAGAAAAATAAATGACCCAAGCAAAAAATGGGCCAAAGAACTCAATAGACATTTCTCCAAAGAAGACGTACAGATGGCTAACAAACACATGAAAAGATGCTCAACATCACTCATAATCAGAGAAATGCAAATCAAAACCACTATGAGGTACCATCTCAGGATTGTTATAACTATTCTACATGAATTTTAGAATCAACATGTTGTCTTCTACAAAGAAGTCTGCTTGGATTCTGATGAGGATTGCACTGAGTCTGTATATCAGTTTGGAGACTCTTGCCATTTTAACAGTGCTAAGTTTTGCAGTCCATGAACATGAGATGTTTCTTCATTTATTTAGATCTTTTTTGATTTCTTCCAACAATGTTTATGGTTTTCAGAGTGTAAGTTTTGTACTTCTTTTGTTAAACTTTTTCCTAATATAATTTATTCTTTTAATGCGATTATAAATGAAATTGTTTTCTTAATTTTATTTTCAGATTTTTCATTCCAAGCATTTAGAAACATAATCGATTTTTGTATATTTATCTTGTATTATGCAACTTTTCTAAACTTATTAGTTGTAATTGGTTTCAGTGAGTTCCTTAGGAGGAGTTTTTATGTGCAAAATCATATAATCTGTGATTAAAAGATAACTTTACTTCTTCTCTAATCTAGATATCTTTATCTAATCTAGATGTCTTTAGCTTGTCCAACTGCACTGGCTAGAACCTTCAGTATAATGTTAAATAGTAGTGATGAAAGCAAACATCCCTGTCTTGTTCCTAATCTTCAGTTCATTTCAGTTCGGTCGCTCAGTCATGTCCGACTCTTTGTGACCCCATGAATCGCAGCACGCCAGGCCTCCCTGTCCATCACCAACTCCCGGAGTTCACCCAGACTCACGTCCATCTAGTCAGTGATGCCATCCAGCCATCTCATCCTCTGTCATCCCCTTCTCCTCCTGCCCCCAATCCCTCCCAGCATCAGAGTCTTTTCCAATGAGTAGGCTCTTCACGTGAGGTGGCCAGAGTATTGGAGTTTCAGCTTTAGCATCATTCCTTCCAAAGAAATCCCACGGCTGATCTCCTTCAGAATGGACTGGTTGGATCTCCTTGCAGTCCAAGGGACTCTCAAGAGTCTTCTCCAACACCACAGTTCAAAAGCATCAATTCTTTGGCGCTCAGCCTTCTTCACAGGCCAACTCTCACATTCATACATGACCACAGGAAAAACCATAGCCTTGACTAGACAGACCTTTGTTGGCAAAGTAATGTCTCTGCTTTTGAATATGCTATCTAGGGTGGTCATAACTTGCCTTCCAAGGAGTAAGCGTCTTTTAATTTCATGGCTGCAGTCAACCATCTGCAGTGATTTTTGAGCCCAGAAAAATTAAGTCTGACACTGTGTCCACTGTTTCCCCATCTATTTCTCATGAAGTGATGGGACCAGATGCCATGATCTTCGTTTTCTGAATGTTGAGCTTTAAGCCAACTTTTTCACTCTCCACTTTCACTTTCATCAAGAGGCTTTTGAGTTTCTCTTCACTTTCTGCCATAAGGGTGGTGTCATCTGCATATCTGAGATTATTGATATTTCTCCCGGCAGTCTTGATTCCAGCTTGTGTTTCTTCCAGTCCAGCATTTCTCATGATGTACTCTGCGTATAAGTCAAATCAGCAGGGTGACAATATACAGCCTTGACGTACTCCTTTTCCTATTTGGAACCAGTCTGTTGTTCCATGTCCAGTTCGAGCTGTTGCTTCCTGACCTGCATACAGATTTCTCAAGAGGCAGGTCAGGTGGTCTGGTATTCCCATGTCTTTCAGAATTTTCCACAGTTGATTGTGATCCACACAGTCAAAGGCTTTGGCATAGTCAATAAAGTAGAAATAGATGTTTTTCTGGAACTCTCTTGCTTTTTCCATGATCCAGCGGATGTTGGCAATTAGATCTCTGGTTCCTCTGCCTTTTCTAAAACCAGCTTAAGCATCAGGAAGTTCACGGTTCACATATTGCTGAAGCCTGGCTTGGAGAATTTTGAGCATTACTTTACTAGCATGTGAGATGAGTGCAATTGTGCAGTAGTTTGAGCTTTCTTTGGCATTGGAATGAAAACTGACCTTTTCCAGTCCTGTGGCCACTGCTGAGTTTTCCAAATTTGCTGGCATATTGAGTGCAGCACTTTCACAGCATCATCTTTCAGGATTCGAAATAGCTCCACTGGAATTCCATCACCTCCACTAGCTTTGTTCGTAGTGATGCTTCCTAAGGCCCACTCGACTTCACATTCCAGGATGTCTGGCTCTAGGTGAGTGATCACACCATCGTGATTATCTGGGTCGTGAAGATCTTTTTTGTATAGTTCTGTGTATTCATGCCACCTCTTCTTAATGTCTTCTGCTTCTGTTAGGTCCATACCATTTCTGCCCTTTATTGAGCCCATCTTTGCATGAAATGTTCCCTTGGTATCTCTAATTTTCTTGAAGAGATCTCTAGTCTTTCCCATTCTGTTGTTTTCCTCTATTTCTTTGCATTGATCGCTGAGGAAGGCTTTCTTATCTCTTCGTGCTATTCTTTGGAACTGTGCATTCAGATGCTTATCTTTCCTTTTCTCCTTTGCTTTTCGCTTCTCTTCTTTTCACAGCTATTTGTAAGGCCTCCCAAGACAGCCATTTTGCTTTTTTGCATTTCTTTTCCATTGTATGAGTGCTGTTTTGGTCTTCACAAAATCTGACACCCTTTGGTGATAAAAACACTTGAGAAATTAGGAATATAAGGGAAATTCCTCAACATGGTAAAGGGCATTCATGAAAAATCCACAGTCAACCTCATATTTCCAGGTCCATCCATGTTGCTGTAAATAACACTGTTGTATTCTTTCTGAAGGCTGAATAATACCCCGCTGTGTGTGTGTGTGTGTGTGTGTGTGTGTGTATTTGTGTCTGTGTGCCAGATCTTCTTAAGCCACTGATTTGTTGATGGGCACTTGGATTGTTTCCATGTCTTGGCAGTTGTAAAGAGTGCCACTGTGAACGTCAGGGTGTGTGTATCTTTTTTATTTTTTGAGTAAAATGACCTTAATGATAATTGGTCATTTTAAGAATAGGGCAAATGATCCACCTTCATCAAGGAAAAGGAAAATTAGAAAACCTAAAGTTAAATTTGGAGAAGGAAATGGCAACCCATTCCATATTTCTTGCCTGGAGAATTCCGTGGACAGAGGAGCCTGGTGGGCTACAGTCCATGGGGTTGCAAAAGTGTTGGGCATGACTTAGCAACTAAACAACAAAGTTAAATTAGTATATTAAAGGCATCTATGAAGCAGCCATGTGCTCCTATCTCAACTCTACTGTGGCCTTCACCTAACTGCATTATGAGGAAAGTAGGGTGTGTGAGTTGGCCTGGGAACATAACCACGTCTAGTAGTTACAGCACTATACCATAGTGTAGTTTCTGTAGTATGCGCTTTCTAAGTCGATGTATTTTTCTCTAGTTATTTTGGATAACCACCCATACTATACTATACTATGTAACGTATAGATTAAGAATTGTACAAGGGAGTTAAGAGTGATTAGCCACACTGCCTATATTTGAATTTTTATGCCCTTGAGTTGGTTACCTAGTTTCTCATCTGTTAAATGGGGATGTTAATAATGCCTCCCACAAGATATCATTGTATTAGATAGGTTAATAGTACATTTAAATAACTTGAAATGTACCCAGCACATACAAAACTCAATATTAGCTATTAGTACCATTACAAGTAATTTACCTATTAAAAATGTGCTTTCTGAGTTGAGAATTTTCTCTTTTGTATGAGGATCAAGCTGTAGAATAATTAGTTGGTTTGTGCCGTGTTGTCATCACTCATTTTATCCTTCAACCTCACAAGTACTTGGAGTTAGAGAATATCTATGGTTACATTAAAACTGAAACTAAAAGCCTCTGAAGCCTCAGTGCACGTGTCAGACTCTCAGTCTTTAAGGCTAATCTTTAGGACCTTATGGATTTCCTGTATAGCTAAAAATAGCTTCCTTGATGACTGTTACAGTCAGTATCCAGGTTATTTTTAAAACACTAGTATCCAGGGTATTTGTAGAACTCTGATAGTACCAAGTTGTCTTGAAGATGGGAATAAATGGATTGAAACATTTCTTGTAATTCAGAAACTTTCATGTCTATGTAAAGTGTAGTTTTGTAGTGTATGCTTGTTAAATGTTTTGAGGTTGATAGACTGAGTCTTTAGAATATAACTTGGTTTTGCTTTCAGGAGGAGTATAGCAAAATGTGTAGCATCTAATTTTATTATGCCACACAATTCAGGTATGAAGTAATAACCTTGTCTCATTAAAGAATACTGACCTTGACTGAATATATGACTAACAAAATGAATTGTATCTTCAGGTAGTCTCTGTTGTTTTATTAGAAAATAGGTTATTGAGGTTATTGAATTATAGAGTAATTCAGTTTGTTAAAATTGAATTTATGCCCTGTTGTTTATTATTTATTTGGTTTTTGGATATGACACATAAAGAGAGATCTGACTTATCTCACTTAGCTTTAATCCATCCGTGCATTAAAAGACTAAGTCCTCTTAAGTCCATTCATGTTGTTGGACATGACAAGATTTCATTCTTTTCTTATGGCTGAAGTAATATTACATTATAATACACACACTCTCTTTCTTCCTCTCTTGCTATAGAATCTTTAGCCATACATCCATCGAGAGACATTTAGGTTGTTTCCACATCTTGGCTGTTGTAAGTAAAGTTGCCGTGAACATGGGGGTGCATATATCTTTTCAAGTTAGTGTTCTTATTTTCTTCAGATAAATACCCAGAAATGAAATTGCTGGATCACATGATAGTTCTATTTTTAATTTTTTGTCTTATCTTAATATTAGCTCTTAGTCTTGAAATGTGTATTGATTGCAATGATGTAGTTTAGTCAGTAAGTTATGTCCGACTCTTTGCAACGCCATGGACTGCAGCATGCCAGGCTCCCCTGTCCTTCACTATCTCTCAGAGTTTACTCAAACTCTTGTCCATTGAGTCAGTGGTGCCATCTAACCATCTCATCCTCTGTCACCTTCTCCTCCTGCCCTCAACCTTGCCCAGCATCAGAGTCTTTTCCAATGAGTTGACTCTTCACATCAGATAGCCAAAGTATTAGAGCTTCAGCATCAGTCCTTCCAATGAATATTCAGGGTTGATTTCCTTTAGGACTGTCTGGTTTTATCTCCTTATAGTCCAAGGGACTCTCAAGAATCTTCTCGGCACCACAATCCAAAAACATGAGTTCTTCAGCATTCTGCCTTTTATGCATGGCCCAACTCGCATATGCATGCATGACTGCTGGAAAAATCATAGCTTTGACTGTATGGACCTTTGTCAGCAAAGTGATGTCTCTGCTTTTTAATACACTAACTAGGTTTGTCATAGCTTTTATTCCAAGGAGTAAGCATCTTTTAATTTCATGGCTGCAGTCACCATCCACAGTAATTTTGGAGCCCAGGAAAATAAAATCTGCCACTGTTTCCATTTTTTTTCCATCGGTTTGCCATGATGGAGAAGGAAATGGCAACCCACTCCAATACTCTTGCCTGGAGAATCCCATGTATGGAGGAGCCTGGTGGGCTACAGTCCATGGGGTCGCAAAGAGTTGGACACGACTAAGCGACTTCCCGACTTCTCTTTTGCCATGAAGTGATGGAACTGGGTGCCATGATCTTAATTTTTGTAATGTTGAATTTTAAGCCAGCTTTTTCGATATCCTCTTTCACTTTTATCAAAAGGCTCTTTAGTTGCTCTTTGCTTTCTGCCATTAGAGTGTTACTATCTGCATATCTGAGGTTGTTGATAATTTCTCTGGGAAATCTTGATTCCAGCTTATGATTGATCCAACCTGACATTTTGCATGATGTACTCTGCATGTAAGTTAAATAAGCAGGGTGACTATATACAGTCTTGATGTACTCTTTTCCCAATTTCTAACCAGTCCCTTGTTTCCTGTCTGGTTCTAACTGTTGCTTCTTGACCCACATACAGGTTTCTCAGGAGACAGGTAAGGTGGTCTGGTATTCCCATCTCTTTAAGAGTTTTGCAGTTTATTGTGATCCACACAGTCAAAGGTTTTAGCATAGTCAATGAAGCAGAAGTAGATGTTTTTCTGGAATTCCCATGCTTTCTCTATGATCCAGTGGACGTTGGCAATTTGATCTCTGTTTCCTCTGCTTTTTCTAAATCCAGCTTGTACATTTGGAAGTTCTCTGTTCACATAGTGTTGAAGCATAGGATTTTGAGCATTACCTTGATAGCAAGTGAAATGAGTGCAACTTACAGTAGTTTGAACATTGTTTGGCATTGCCCTTCTTTGGGATTGGAATGAAAGCTGACCTTTTCTGGTCCTGTAGCCAGAGCTGAGTTTCCCAAATTTGCTGGCATATTGAGTGCACTTTCACAGCATCATCTTCTAGGATTTTCAATAACATAGCTATTGACAAATTAGAATTTTAGAGAGATTTCTGTTCTCAGACTTGATCAACCACTGAAGTCTAAAGCATGTAAAAAAATTATACTAATAGAGTTCATTCCTTCAGAAAATAGGCACTTATCTTAGTTTAAAGACAAATGTAGAAAATGTAGAGCCCTTAGGAGATCACAGTCTTCTTAAGGACACATGACTTACTTACTAATAACTGCAGCAAGAAGACACTGTAAGATACTTGCCTTGTAATCGGTACCTTGTTTTCAGTTCAAAGCAGTCAGCAATCCTTTCATTCTAGGCTAGTCAAGCAGGGCTTCAAGAAGAGGAAGTAGAATTTGGTCCAAAACTTTTAAGAGCAGATAAGACGACTGAGTGAACGACAACAAGATGATTTTAATAAGAGTAGGGTAGAGAGGGGTAGAAGCAATTCTATGACATTTAACATATTTTTTTTCACCAAGTGTTTAGCTCTCTTTTCTGTGCAAAACTGTGAAGCTGCTCAGGATGCTTTTCAAAGATAATGAATAAACCTAGTAAGTTGCACTTGTTAATACATACAATTTTTGTTGTTCAATCACTAAGTTGTGTCCAACTCCTTGTGACCAAGTGGACTGCAGCACGCCAGGTTTCCCTGCCCTTCACTATCTCCCAGTTCAGTTCACTTCAGTTGCTCAGTCGTGTCTAACTCTGCGACCCCATGGACTGCAGCACACCAGGCTTCCCTGTCCATCACCAACTCCCGTAGTTGACTCAAACTCATGTCCAGTGAATTGGTGATGCCATCCAGCCATCTCATCCTCTGTCGTCCCTTTCTCCTCCTGCCTTCAGTCTTTCCCAGCCTCAGGGTCTTTTCAGATGAATCAGTTCTTTGCATCAGATAGCCAAAGTATTGAAGTTTCAGCTTCAGCAGCAGTCCTTCCAGTGAATATTCAAGACTTACTTCCTTTAGGATGGACAGGTTGGACCTCCTTGCTGTCCAAGGGACTCTCAGTGAACACCCTCTTCCAACAACACAAGAGAAGACTCGACATATGGACATCAACAGATGGTCAGTACCAAAATAAGATTGATTGTATTCGTTGCAGCCAAAGATGGAGAAGCTCTATACAGTCAGCAAAAATAAGACTGGGAGCTGACTGTGGCTCAGATCATGAACTCCTTATTGCCAAATTCAGACTTAAATTGAAGAAAGTAGGGAAAACCACTAAACCATTCAGGTATGACCTAAATCAAATTCCTTACGATTATACAGTGCAAGTGACAAATAGATTCAGGGGATTAGATCTGATAGACAGAGTGCCTGAAGAACTATGGACGGGTTGGAGGTTCATGACATTGTACAGGAGGACATGATCAAGACCGTCTCCAATAATAAGAAACGCAAAAAGGCAAGATGTTGTCTGAGGAAGCCTTACAAATAGCTGAGAAAAGAAGAGAAGCAAAAGGCAGAGGAGAAAAGGAAAGATATACCTATTTGAATGCAGAGTTCCAATGAATAGGAAGGAGAGATAAGAAAGCCTTCCTCGGTGATCAATGCAAAGAAATAGAGGAAAATAACAGAATGGGAAAGACTAGAGATCTCTTCAAGAAAGTTAGAGATACCAAGGGAACATTTCATGCAAAGATGGGCTCAATAAAGGGCAGAAATGGTATGGACCTAACAGAAGCAGAAGATATTAAGAAGAGGTGGCAGGAATACACAGAAGAATTGTACAAAAAAGATCTTCACGACCCAGATAATCTTGATGGTGTGATCACTCACCTAGAGCCAGACGTCCTGGAGTGCAAAGTCAAGTGGGCCTTAGGAAGCATCACTACGAACAAAGCTAGTGGAGGTGATGGAATTCCAGTTGAGCAATTTCAAATCGTGAAAGTGCTGCACTCAATATGCCAGCAAATTAGGAAAACTCAGCAGTGGCCACAGGATTGAAAAAGGTCAGTTTTCATTCCAGTCCAAAAGAAAGGCAATGCCAAAAAATGCTGTAACTACCGCACAATTGCACTTATCTCACAGGCTAGTAAAATAATGCTCAAAGTTCTCCAAGCCAGGCTTCAACAATGTGTGAACCATGAATTTCCAGATGTTCAGGCTGGTTTTACAAAAGGCAGAGGAACAGATAGCAAATTGCCAACATCCACTGGATCATCGAAAAAGCAAGAGAGTTCCAGAAAACCATCTACTTCTGCTCTATTGACTATGCCAAAGCCTTTGATTGTCTCCCAGAGTTTGCTCACATTTGTATCCATTGAATCAGTGATGCTATCCAACCATCTCCTCCTTTGTTGCCTGCTTCTCTTCCTGCCCTCTATCTTTCCCAGCATCTGGGTCTTTTCCAGTGAGTCGACTCTTTACATCGGGTGCGGGTGGCTAAAGTTTTGGAGCTTCGGCATCAGTCCTTCCAATGAATATTCCGGGTTGATTTCCTTTAGTATTGACTGGTTTGATCTCCTTGCTGTCCAAGAGACTCGCAAGTGTCTTCTCCAGCACCACAGTTCGAAAGCAACAATTCTTTGGCACTCAGCCTTCTTTATGGTCCAGCTCTCACATCCATACATGACTGTTGGAAAAATCATATTTTTGACTATGTGGACCTTTGTCAGCGAAGTGACAACTCTGTGTTTTAAGATAGTAACCAGGTTTGTCATAGCTTTTCTTCCAAAGAGCAAGTGTCTTTTAATTTCATGGCTGCAGTCACTGTCCCATGTGGTGGGACATTAAACAAATATCAATACATTTAATATGATTCCTATTTCATACAGGGATAATATGATCACAGGGAGTTAGATGGGAAATTAATAAGAAAAGATATCCAGAAAATAACCCAAATATTTGGAAATTAGTGTATTTCTGCATAATATATGAATAAAAGAAGGAATCACAAGGAAAATTAGAAAATATTTTGAACTTAGTAGCAGTACTTATTGAGAAATTTATTTCGATAAGCTTTTAAATGTTTATGTTAGAAAAGAATAGTCTAGAATCAGTTGTAAGCTTCTACCCCAAGAGCCTAGAAAAAGACAGGAGATTAAACCTAAAGAAAGTAGAAAGCAGGACATAGTAAAGGGTAAAAATGGAAATTAGTCAAACAGAAAATGTGCAAACAATAAACTAATAATACCAAAAATTAGTTTTTTGAAAAGATAGTAAAATTGACAAAACCTTTTGTTTGATAAGGTTTCTCAACCTTGGCTATGTTGACCCTTTCAGGCTGATAATTGTTATGGGGAGCCGTCTTATATGTTGTATGATGTTTGGCTGTATGCTTGGTTTACCCCCCAATGCCAGTAGAACCCCTTCTCCCAGTTGTGACGACTAAAAATGTCTCCAGACATTGGCAGATATCCCCTGAAGATGTGTGGCAAATTCATTCCTCTTTGAGACCACTCCGTGCGTGCTGTCACTTCAGTTGTGTCCCACTCTTTGCGAACCTATGAACTGTAGTCACCAGGCTTCTCAGTCCATGAGGCTTCTCCAGGCAAGAATACTGGAATGGGTTGCCATGCCTTCCTCTAGGGAATCATCCCAACCGAGGGATTGAACCCATATCTCTTATGTGCATTAACAGGTGGGTTCTTTACCACTTATGCCACCTAGGAAACCCCTGAGACCATTATGTTAGAACCCTCAAGAAAAAAAGACAAAATTAGCAACATTAGTGAAAAAAAGTAGAGACTTAATATAGATTTATAAACATTAAAAGGATAAAAAAGGCATAATATAAGCCAATTCATGCTAGTAAATTCTGTATCCTAAATGAAGTAGATCTATTTCTGGAAAAATGCAAACTACTAAAACTGACTTAAGGTGAAATAGAAAACCTGATAGCTTTATACTGATTTTAGAAAACTAGATTTGCAACTAAAAGCTTTCCCACAAATAAAGACTCAAATGACCTCATTGATGAATTCTATTAAACATTTAAGGAAAAAGGCATACTAGTCCTATACAAACTCAGCAAATAGGAAGAGTGAACACTTCCAGTTCACTTTATATGGCCAATATTACCTTGATACCAAAACAAAACATATTACTAGAAAAGAAATCTGTATCAAGAGACTTCAGTCCAGTCGCTCAGTTGTGTCAGACTCGTTCCGACCCCATGGCAGCAGCACACCAAGAGCCTTAATAAACAACAAAATATGAGCACAGGAGATCCAGCCAGCAAAACAAAAACAAACCAAAACTAGAAGAAAAAAAAACCCAAAACATTGCACACATGCAAAACACAGTGACCACCATGTCAGGTTTATTCCTGGGAGTGCAAATTTTGTTTGCTATATGATATTAATTTATTTCAACATATTAGCACTAGTGTAAGGTGGGAGAACCGCGTTATCATCCCATTGATACAGAAGAAGTGTCTGAAAAAAATTCAACATGTTGTTCATAAAAAATAACAGCATATTAGGAATACAAGATAGAAAGAACTTTCTCAACCTGATAAGGCATCTACAGAAACCAATTAACATACTTAATGGTGAAAGATGATGTTCTTTCTCAGATCTCAAAAGAGGCAAAAATGTCTGCTCTCACTTTTGCTCTATATTGCTGTGGTTTTGCTAGCACAGTAAGAAAAAGATACAAAAGACACACAGATGAGAGAAGACAAAATAAAACTGTCCGTATTTGTTTACGATACTGGATTTATAGAAAATCCTGAGAAATGCATAAGCAAGCCTCTAGAACCAGTAAAGCTGAGTAGTAGTGTGAAAGGCTTAGTATAGAAAAATTGATTGTACATGTATGTGTTAGGAACCAACAGTTGGAAAATGAAAAGATGTTAAAATTCACAGTAGCGTCCAAAAAGGTTAAATGGTTAGAATAATAAAATATACAAAACCAGTGCACTAAAAACTACGCAATAATGATGGAATGTATTTCTTTTCCACTCAACAAACTGTTAAGTATACGCCAAGCCCAACTCGTTGTGCTGAAGACATAGAAATAATGTGCTGCCAGAGCCCTAGAAGAGACAAATAAGAAAGCAGAAAGCATAGCATTGTGATGGAAGTGTGCAGATGGTGTGTGGTGCAATACATGGCATGTCCTTCCAGAAGGATGCAGTGATTGTCCCAATATTCAATCAGTCTGGAAGAGAAAAACCTAAGTCGATGAGGACATAAACCATATTCATAGTTCAGAGAACACAGTATTATTAAAACATCAGTTCTCTTACCACGTTTTACTTTGCATTTGCCCGGCTGTCAATAGGATTTAATCTCCCCCATTATACTGACGGAGATTTTTTTCAAAAAGTACTTAGTCTACCTAGTCATTTTTCCATTTTACACTTGGGTTTTGTTTTCTTTGCTGAATTCTAGGAGTTCTTTATATATACTAGATAGGTTCTTTGTTGGTTATGCATGTCACAAATATCTACTCTCATTCATTGGCATGTGTTTTAAAATCTTTTTAGTGATATCTTCTGATGAATGCACATTAATTTTACTTTTATGGAAAGATTCTACAGCTAGTGCTTTTTGTACCTTCTTGAGATATCCCTCCTACTCAAGATCATAAAGATATTCTATTTTTTAAAAGTTTCTTAGATGTTCCTTTCAAATTTTGATTTTTATCCCACTGGGAACTAATTTTTCTTTTTTTCATAGATTCTAAAGTGGTCTGTCTTTACCATTACTTTTTGGTGTGGAAAATGTTAATTTAATGGTATTTTCTGTGTTATAGGTTAGGAGACTGTGAAAACTCCTCATTAATATTTTGAAGGTTCTCTGGATTTTAATAATCTGTTCATTGAATATTTTCTTCATAGTTTTTATACCTAAAGAAAACTATTTAAGTGCAAAAGAAATGTGGAATCAGCTTTTCAGGATAATTTGCCTACCTGAAAAGATGGTTGTGTGCTATTTTTCCTTTAAAATATTTCTAACAGTTTGAATATTGTTGATTTGAGGACCACATAGATGTGTTTTGCTTATCCCTCACAATGGTATGAACTTTTTGGAGTTGCTGAAATTCTCAAGTTAGATGATTTCACTTAACAATTTGTTGTGTCCTGATCAACTGAATGATTTTCTATACTAGGTCTGCATTCTCACCTGACAACAATTAACTGAAGCCCTCTCTTGGTTGGAGCCTGTGTTCTCCATTTCTCCCCAGTGGTTATTTGCATGTCCCTCCCCTTGAGTTGTGACCTCTGCTATAGACCTGTGTTTAGAATATATTTACTCAAGAATTCTGAACAAATTTCTAGCCAACAGATGTTATATACTGATTGACCTGGTCTTTATCTAGAACTGATAAAGTTTTTTGCCAGAATGGCCATATGGGTCATATTTTTTAAAATATACATAATATATATTATCAGAGTAGATGTTAAAATAAGGCATTTCATGAATTATAACAAATTTTATTTAAGTATAGTTTGTGTTAATTTCTGCTGTACAGCAAAGTGATTTGGTTATACATACATATATTCCCAGGATGTTGACTATAGCTCCCTGTGCTATACATATAGTAGGACTTATTGTTGATCCATTCTATGTAGTTTGCAAGTACTAATCCCAAACACCTGACCCTCCCCGCCCCCAAAGCTTCCCAGTATTTATGTGAGGTAGCCTGGGGCACTGATTTTTGGCCCAGATACAGTAGGTTGATATATAAAGCTATTGAAAAGCCAGCTGCTCAGATGCAGTAACTAAGAGGACCCCCCCCCCTTCCCTGCCCCACCTGCCCCCCGCTTTGTCTTGTTGCCCCTACCAGGGCTGCTGGGAACCTCAAAGTTGGAACACAGTTGAAATAGTTTTTCTGAAATATCTCCAAGCAGCTCAAGTCTTATTGGAAACTTGCAACCCAAACCCTTTAAAAACCAAAGTTCATTTTACCTAATCAAATTGACTCCTTACAATTGTGTAATATTTCAAACACTCATAGAGAATAATACAACAAACATTTTTGTACCTCCTTCTCATCCTTATTGAATCTTAACGGTTTGCTTTGTTGTTTGGTGTTTTAAGTAATTTTTTAAATTGGAATATAGTTGATTTATAGTGTTAGTTTCTGCTGTGTAGCAGACTGAATTATTTAGATATAAATCTACTGTTTTTTGGATTCTTTTCCTATAATAGATCATTAAGTATTGAGTAGAGTTCCCTGTACTACACAGTAGATCCTTATCATTTATCTGTTTCATGCACAGTAGTGTGTACAGGTCAGTTCCAGTCTCTCCGCTTATCCCTCTTCTCCCCTCTGGTAACCATGACATTGTTTTCTAGATCTGTGACTCTATTTCCCTTTTGTGAACAAATTCTTCTATACCATTTTTTTAGCTTCCACATATTAAGCGATATTATATGGTATTTGTCTTTCTCTGTCTGACATACCTTACTCACTATGATTCTCTCTTCAGTTCATCCATGTTGCTGCAAATGGCATTATTTCATTCCTTTTTATGGCTGAGTAATCTGTTGTATGTAGGTACCACATTTCTTTGGGTCTTTCTAGGTGGCTCAGGGGTAAAGAGTCCGCCTGCCAAGCAGGAGACACAGGTTTGATCTGTGTGTTGGGAAGATCCCCTGGAGAAGGAAATGGCAATCCACTTTAGTGTTCTTGCCTAGGAAATCCCATTGACAGAGGAGCCTGGTGGGCTATATAGTCCATAGGGTCACAAAGAGCTGGACACCACTGAGCGACTAAGCAAGCACACACCACATTTCTTTCTTTATTCCTTTGTCGATGGGCATTCAGTTTGCTTCCATGTCCTGACTATTGTAAATAGATCTTCAGTAAACATTGGGGTTACATGTATCTTTTCAAATTATGGTTTTCTCCAGGTAATGAATTTGAGTGTTCTTTCCACAAAAAAAAGTTTGCATGCCTACTTTGTGCCAGTCCTATTCTAATCATTAAGGATACAGCTGTTAACAAGACAGTTAAAAATTCTTCTCCTGACAAAAGTTAGGTGAAAGAAATCATTTCTAACACTGGGGAAACATTTTTCTCAGCTATATGTTAATTGTGTTAAAATCAAGTGGAATAAACACAAATATTTCAAAACATGTCCAAAGAAATAAAGCTCTGGATGAAGTAATAATAGTGTGATAAGAAATAATAATTTTAAAAAGAACTTCTGGTCCTTGGGAATTGCTAGGATTCAGAACTTTCAGAAAGGAATACACCACACACACTGTCATAAAATAGAGACAAGTATCACCTGAATGGCTGAACCTAGGAAAAACAGCACAAGTGTGGAGAACTGTAAATCACTATGCCTTACGCATTTCTGATTTAAAAGTTTTTAAAGTATGATTAGAGTACTTTATACATGTGATTTTATTTCTCTATCAGTAACATCTCTAGATCAAGCTAAAAATCTCTTAAAATCAGGATAAGAATAATGCATCCTCCCCACCCCCAATTAATATTTAACATTATTTGTTAAAATTTTTTTAAAAGACAAGTCTTACTTGAGGTTTCATTTGAACTATTGATACGAGTATGTTTTTCCCATATCCTGTGGTAAATGTATTCTTTTCAATTTTTGCTTTTCCTTTTGATATATATTCCAACTTGGAAAAGTTGCAAAAATAGTACAGAGAGCTCCTGTATTCTCCAGATGTTGACTGTTCCCATTTTTACTGCTCCCTTCTTATAAGCACAAAGCTATGTATAACAAAATCACCCAATTAAGTTCTTTGATTCCATTCCTGATGTTTGTATTTAGACTTATACGAAATAGTGATTTACAGTCATCCTCCTGTGTGGTGTTTTCCATATTAGGTCACTTACACTATACCTGTCTGTATTTTAAGACAGTGTATGTGATACATTGAAATTGTATTGTAATTAGAAAACCAGTCAGTGGGATTTATTCTAGTAACAGAATTAGGAGGAAAGTATCACTTCAGTAGACACGGAAAAAAAAATGTATTTGGAAAAAACCGAGCACAATGGGACTTCACTGGTAGTCCAGTGGTTGAGAATGCACCTTCCCACGCAGGGACGAGGATTCAGTCCCTCGTCAGGGAACTAAGATCCTGCATGCTGGGCATAGGCAAACAAAAAGAAAACAAACCAGAATTTATTCATGATAAAAAGTCTTGTCATAATAGAAATAGAGGTACAGCTTCGATATTTGACAGTGGTTACTCGTTAGGTAAGGCTGATTTATTTAAAGAAGCATTTTTGATGGTATGAGGAAATGGTTGTGATTGGATAAATGAAAAGAAAATGACTATATGGTTATTTCCATCTTTATGGAGGAAAAAAACCAGCATAAAATACACAAAAATGTAAATAGTGATTGTTTTCTGGAGTTGAGAAATTATGTTATTTTTCCATTACACTTTTTTTGTCTTTTAGAGTGATTCTGAAATGTGCATTTGTTAGTTTTATAACCATAAATAAGACCAGAGTTTATTTTATAATTAAGACTTTTAATCAGAAATGTAACTGCCTAAAATATTTATTATTTTTTCTTTTTATTTCTTTAGTGCTTTCTATTATGAATTGCAAAACCCATTAAAGTGTGAAACTTAATAGTTTTAAGGAGCCTAAATCAAGGCACTTTGATAATACACTTTGATAATAAGTGTAAAAGGAACATAATTGATAATGTTACAAAATATCAAATGATTTGCCTGTGCATATGAACAAGAAGAGATAAGAAAGCCTTCTTCAGCGATCAGTGCAAAAAAATAGAGGAAAACAACAGAATGGGAAAGACTAGAGATCTCTTCAAGAAAATTAGAGATACCAAGGGAACATTATATGCAAAGATGGGCTCGATAAAGGACAGAAATGGTATGGACCTAACAGAAGCAGAAGATATTAAGAAGAGATGGCAAGAATACACAGAAGAACTGTACAAAAAAAATCTTCACGACCCAGATAATCACGATGGTGTGATCACTGACCCACAGCCAGACATCCTGGAATGTGAAGTCAAGTGGGCCTTAGAAAGCATCACTACGAACAAAGCTAGTGGAGGTGATGGAATTCCAGTGGAGCTCTTTCAGATCCTGAAAGATGATGCTGTGAAAGTGCTGCACTCAATATGCCAGCAAATTTGGAAAACTCAGCAGTGGCCACAGGACTGGAAAAGGTCCGTTTTCATTCCAATCCCAAAGAAAGGCAATGCCAAAGAATGCTCAAACTACCACACAATTGCACTCATCTCACACGCTAGTAAAGTAATGCTCAAAATTCTCCAAGCCAGGCTTCAGCAATATGTGAACTGTGAACTTCCTGATGTTCAAGCTGGTTTTAGAAAAGGCAGAGGAACCAGAAATCAAATTGCCAACATCCGCTGAATCATGGAAAAAGCAAGAGAGTTCCAGAAAAACATCTATTTCTGCTTTATTGACTATGCCAAAGCCTTTGACTGTGTGGATCACAATAAACTGTGGAAAATTCTGAAAGAGATGGGAATACCAGACCACCTGACCTGCCTCTTGAGAAATCTGTATGCAGGTCAGGAAGCAACAGCTCGAACTGGACATGGAACAACAGACTGGTTCCAAATTGGAAAAGGAGTACGTCAAGGCTGTATATTTTCACCCTGTTTATTTAACTTATATGCAGAGTACATCATGAAAAACGCTGGACTGGAACAAGCACAAGCTGGAATCAAGATTGCCGGGAGAAATATCAATAACCTCAGATATGCAGATGACACCACCCTTATGGCAGAAAGTGAAGAGGAACTCAAAAGCCTCTTGATGAAAGTGAAAGGGAGAGTGAAAAAGTTGGCTTAAAGCTCAACATTCAGAAAACGAAGATCATGGCATCCGGTCCCATCACTTCATGGGAAATAGATGGGGAAACAGTGTCAGACTTAATTTTTCTGGGCTCCAAAATCACTGCAGATGGTGACTGCAGCCATGAAATTAAAAGATGCTGACTCCTTGGAAGGAAAGTTATGACCAACCTAGATAGCATATTGAAAAGCAGAGACATTACTTGGCCAACAAAGGTTCGTCTAGTCAAGGCTATGGTCTTTCCTGTAGTCATGTATGGATGTGAGAGTTGGACTGTGAAGAAGGCTGAGTGCCGAAGAATTGATGCTTTTGAACTGTGGTGTTGGAGAAGACTCTTGAGAGTCCCTTGGACTGCAAGGAGATCCAACCAGTCCATTCTGAAGGATATCAGCCCTGGGATTTCTTTGGAAGGAATGATGCTAAAGCTGAAACTCCAGTACTTTGGCCACCTCATGCGAAGAGTTGACTCATTGGAAAAGACTCTGATGCTGGGAGGGATTGAGGGCAGGAGGAGAAGGGGACGACAGAGAATGAGATGGCTGGATGGCATCACTGACTCGATGGACATGAGTCTGAGTGAACTCTGGGAGTTGGTGATGGACAGGGAGGCCTGGCGTGCTGCGATTTCATGGGGTCGCAAAGAGTTGGACACAACTGAGAGACTGAACTGAACTGAACTGATGAAGCTGCCAGGGCTTCCCAGGTGGCACTAGTGGTAAAGAACCCACCTGCCAATGTAGGAGACAAAAGAGAGTTGAGTTGGTTCCCTGGCTCAGGAAGATCCCCTGGAGGAGGGCATGGCAACCCACTCTAGTATTCTTGCCTAAAGAGTTGCATAGACAGAGGAGCCTGGGGGCTACAGTCCATAGGGTTGCAAAGAGTTGGACTGAAGTGGCTTAGCATGCATGCACATGAAGCTATGAAGTTTTTTTTTCCCTCTTTGCTGGGTCTTTGTTATGGAGTACAGGCTCCACGGGCTTCCCTGGTGATTCAGAGGGTAAAGAATCTGCCGGCAATGGAGGAGACCCAGGTTCAGTCCCTGAGTCAGAAGATTCCCTGGAGATCAGGGCAACCCACTCCAGTATTCTTGCTTGGAGATTCACATGGACAGAGGAGCCTGGCAGGCTACAGTCCATGGGGTTGCAAAGAGTCAACTATTGAAGGGACTTCACACGTGCACACAAGCTCTAGAGTGCATAGGGCTCAGTAGTTGGAGCACATTATCTTAGTTGCCCCCACAGCATGTGGGATCTCAGTTTGCTGACGAGGGATTGAACTCAGTCCCCTGCGTTGGAAGGCAAATTCTTGGCTACTGGACAGGTAAGTCCCAAGCCATGAAATTTTTACCTGAGCTAGATATAACTTTAATAATGAGAGTCTTAAGTTCTTCATAAATGTGGTACAAATGCAGATAATGCATCTGTCAGTAATTCAGATGTTGGTACTTATCCATGCTTGTGGTCTTTACTCAAATTCTTAAATGAAGATGTACATAGTAACTGATTGCTGGTTTGTTTTGTGAGGGAGATGAGTAAATATATATACTTTTTCACTGGCTTCTAAATATCAAGAATTGACTATTTTTTTCTTTTATACATTTTTGCAGATGGTAGTAAAGACTTTTATGGATATGGATCAGGACTCAGAAGATGAAAAACAGCAGTATCTCCCACTAGCCTTGCATCTAGCATCTGAATTTTTTCTCAGGAATCCCAATAAAGATGTGCGTCTCCTTGTAGCATGTTGTTTGGCTGACATCTTTCGAATCTATGCCCCAGAAGCTCCATATACTTCCCATGATAAACTTAAGGTAAATACAACCTTTACAAAATTGGTTATCTTTTATAGTTTAGCTTAATACCCTTAGGAACATAGGTTTCATTTTAGTCATCTTGTCATCGTAAGAAGATTATGTCATAAGTTCTGAAAACAAAATAATTATTTATTCAGTTAGTATTCATTGAATATCCATAAAATGACTGGTATATTTATGAGACATTTGAAAGATACAGATCAAAATGGTCCCTGTCTGCTCATATCTGACCTTCAGGATAACCTATCTTAAAGGCCAGATGACTGAGTTGAAGGGATGGTGGATGAATGACACTTTTTAAAACAACTATATAACAGAATTCACACATTCAAATGACTGTTTTCCTCTGCAAGTTATTTTATATGCAAAACTACATGCTCATCTTGATGGTTCTGCCTTTTGTTTGAAAAGTTTGAGGAGCTCCTCTTTTGAGTTGATCTCTTAAACTGTTTTCATATTATGAATACTTTCAGATAGCCCATAAATCAGTTTATTCCATATTGATACTATTTGGGGTTAAAACTTCTAAAGAAAGCTTATTAAGAAATAGAGCACTGTTGTGAAAAGTACAATCCCTTGGACCAGTCTATTATTGGTTTTGTTCCACACAAATTTGTAGTCACACATCAAATTCAAAAATAGGTTTTGAAAGTTATTATTTACATCTAGGGAATTGTAATGGAAGTACTTCATATCCAAGTACTTTAACTGAAGATAATTACCATGATACAATATAAAGATAGTGAATAAAGTGGAAGTTCTGTACTAGAAGAAAGAGTAACAAGACATAGAACCTATGATTCTCTCAGAATGAGAAAGCCTAAAGATATGTGGCAGTAATAATCTTTATCTTTGCTTCTAAAGGATGTAATTTTAAATGATTTGCTCTTTTCCAGATATTTTGAGTAATGGACTAGGCTAGTCCCAAGGATAATTTTCTTTTATTGTTGTCTTTAATAGAGAATGTATATATAGACTGTTAGAATATTGTGAAAGTGATAAGTATTTGTGTCTAAATTAATATATTTTATCATTTTTTAAAACAGGACATATTTTTGTTTATTACCAGACAGTTAAAAGGTTTGGAGGATACAAAGAGCCCGCAATTTAATAGATACTTTTATTTATTAGAGGTAAATTTTTTTTTATTTAATAAATACCACTGTTTCATGTTGTAGGAAATTCTTTATAGTAACTTTATAATGTAAAATGAATCTTTTTGTTTGTTTTATACAAAGCCCACTTAAGAAAATGTCATTTACAATATGTTTTTTCATTCTTCATATCTTCATATTCCATGGGCAAAACTGTTACATTGAGACTTTATTTTCATGTTTTTATTCTTTTCTAATCCAAAAAGAGATTAAATCAAATTAATTTTCACTGCAGTTAATATTTTGTATGTATATATGTCCTACCAACCTCTGGCAGTTGAGTATTTTTCCAACGGATACATATCTTTTTAAAGGTCAGAGTACATGACTGCTGAAACAATTGTAGTTTTATATGTTGGGGTGTTATAAGCTTTAATATATATTTATAATGCTAAAAACTAAATTTTATTAATGAGCCTACTTTTATGTAACTATTCTCTGTATGTGTGAATAATTTATTTATTTATTTATTTAAGAATTTAGCTTGGGTTAAATCGTATAACATCTGCTTTGAATTGGAAGATTGCAATGAAATTTTTATTCAGCTTTTTAGGACTCTCTTCTCAGTGATCAAGTAAGTTATTTTTTAAGCTTTTCTGTTTGTCTCTCTTTCTTGCTGTGCATATTGAATTATCATGTACTGTGTATTTACACTAAGATCTTTTAGGTAAAAGGAAATGTTTTCCTTAGAAGACTTAACATAAAGAGGAAAATAATTATGTTGTCTGAAAACTCTCTTTGTCTTTATACTGACATTTTAAGTTATGGTATCAAATGTATGTTGTTGTTGTTTAGTCACTGAGTCATGTCTGATTCTTTGCGACCCCGTGGACTGTAGCCCACCAAATTTCAATCCAGTGCTTTATCTTGGTATGTGTGTGTGATTTCAGTCCAGTACTTCATCGTGTGTGTGTGTGTGTGTGTGTGTGTGTGTGTGTGTGGTTTCATTGTAGTGCTTCATCCTGGTGTGTGTGTATGTGTGAGATTTCAATGTAGTGGGTGTGTGTGTGTGTGAGATTTCAATCCAGTGCTTCGTGTGTGTGTGTGTGTGTGAGTGAGATTTCAATCCAGTGCTTCATCCTGGTGTGTGTGTGTGTGTTTTAGTAAACCAAGCATTGTTATGAGATGTGTTCTGTAGCATTACATTGTATACAAACAATATATCTCAAATATATTTAAAATTTTCTAGTAGTCACATTAAGAAAGGTAACATGAAACAAATGAAATTTATTTAAATAATATATTTTATTTCAGTGTATCCAGAAAGCATTATTATTATTTCAACATGTGGCTCTATCCAGACTTCAGTAGGGCAGTAGCCAAATGGTTATTGCATAGCGACTTCGGTATTGAATAGCACATTTCTGAAGTTTTCTGTGGGTTTCTAATGAATACTATTACATATTTTTCTTTTCCTTAGCTAGAATGGTAGGAAGAGAATATAGCTTGGGATAAACTGGACCAACCTAGTCTAGTGATAGAAGCTTATGAAAAGATTGCATGAGAAAAAACTGTCTTTGACAACTAACTGAAGGCCCTTAAGTGAATGATAGACTGTATAAACTATACCTTTGTATTGGTTAGCTTTTGCTTCATAACAAAGCAACCCACAACTTGATAGTTTAAAACATACTCCATTTTATTTAGCTCATGATTCGGCTTGGTAGTTCTTTTTGTCAGGGCTGGACTTGCTCCTATATTTGCAGTCAGTTAGCAGAACATCTGGCAACTGGCTGATGTAATAGGACAGCTGGCTCACATGCACTCTGTCATCATCCAGCAGGCTAATCCAGGTCTCTTCATACGCTGACTCGGTTTCAGAAATTGCAAGAAGGGCACACCCCACCACAGAAGCACTTTTTAAAACCTTGGCACACTTCATGTTTACTTTTTTTTTTTAATTTTATTTTATTTTTAAACTTTACAATATTGTATTAGTTTTGCCAAATATTGAAATGAATCCGCCACAGGTATACCTGTGTTCCCCATCCTGAACCCTCTTCCCTCCTCCCCCCCCCCCCCGCTTACCCTCCCTCTGGGTCGTCCCAGTGCACCAGCCCCAACCATCCAGTATCGTGCATTGTACCTGGACTGGCGACTCATTTCATACATGATAGATATTATACATGTTTCAATGCCATTCTCCCAAATCTCCCCACCCTCTCCCTCTCCCACAGAGTCCATAAGACTGATCTATACATCAGTGTCTCCTTTGCTGTCTCGTACACAGGGTCATTGTTACCATCTTTCTAAATTCCATATATATGCGTTAGTATACTGTATTGGTGTTTTTCTTTCTGGCTTACTTCACTCTGTATAATAGGCTCCAGTTTCATCCACCTCATTAGAACTGATTCAAATGTATTCTTTTTAATGGCTGAGTAATACTCCATTGTGTATATGTACCACAGCTTTCTTATCCATTCATCTGCTGATGGACATCTAGGTTGCTTCCATGTCCTGGCTATTATAAACAGTGCTGCGATGAACATTGGGGTACACGTGTCTCTTTCCCTTCTGGTTTCCTCAGTGTGTATGCCCAGCAGTGGGATTGCTGGATCATAAGGCAGTTCTATTTCCAATTTTTTAAGGAATCTCCACACTGTTCTCCATAGTGGCTGTACTAGTTTGCATTCCCACCAACAGTGTAAGAGGGTTCCCTTTTCTCCACACCCTCTCCAGCATTTAGTGCTTGTAGACTTTTGGATCGCAGCCCTTCTGACTGGCGTAAAATGGTACCTCAGTGGTTTTGATTTGCATTTCTCTGATAATGAGTGATGTTGAGCATCTTTTCATGTGTTTGTTAGCCATCTGTATGTCTTCTTTGGAGAAATGCCTATTTAGTTCTTTGGCCCATTTTTTGCTTGGGTCATTTATTTTTCTGGAGTTGAGCTGTAGGAGTTGCTTATATATTTTTGAGATTAGTTGTTTGTCAGTTGCTTCATTTGCTATTATTTTCTCCCATTCTGAAGGCTGCCATTGGCCGAGCAAGGCACATAGGGAAACCCAGATTCAAAGGTTGGTTAGATAGACTCCTATTTTGTTGGGAGGAGTAGCATTTTAAAGACATGTGCATACAGAGATGAGAACAGTTTGTGGCCATTGTTTGCTTTCTGCCACATATATGCAACTTTTTCTTTTAATATTAAAATTACCAACAAAATGAAAAAGAAACTCCTGGGTTGTTATCCTGCCCATTTTGTTACCTTGACTGTCCACTTGCTGCTGCTGCTGCTGCTGCTAAGTCACTACAGTCGTGTCCAACTCTGTGCA
Organism: Bubalus bubalis; assembly: GCF_019923935.1. Lineage (NCBI taxonomy): Eukaryota > Metazoa > Chordata > Mammalia > Artiodactyla > Bovidae > Bubalus > Bubalus bubalis. Next base: position 58,369,970 of record NC_059163.1, read on the forward strand.
ACCCCACACACGGCAGCCCAACAGGCTCTGCCGTCCCTGGGATTCTCCAGGCAAGAACACTGGAGTGGGTTGCCATTTCCTTCTCCAGACTGTCCACTTAAGTCCACTTAATACTGTGCAGTTATACTTTTTTTTTCTATTACTTTTACATACACATACTTTCTTTGATCCTTTTAATATTTTTCTTTTCTGAATCTAAAGATCTAAATTTATTCTTGACCTAATTCTTTAATTGAAAAAAATCACAGTGAGGTAAATCAGTAAAATAAGACTTGCCTTTTGAAAGAGGAATTTATTGATTTGTATTTATTGACACATTTACCATATATCTGGTGTTCTTCATTCCTTTGTATATATGCAGATTTCCATCTTGCATTATTTTACTTTAGTCTGAAAGACTTACTTTAACATTTCCTGTAGTTCAAGTCTACTGCTGATAGAATTCTTTCAGTTTTTCTGTGTCTGAAAAAACCCTTATTCCACCTTCGTTTTTGAAAGTTATATTCATGATATGAATATTATGTTAATAATACTTTCTTCTCTTCTTTTTTGTCTCAGTACTTTTAAAGATGTTCCTCTATCTTTTTCTGGCTTACACTTTTTAAAATGATAAGTTTTTGTCATTTTAAATCTTTGTTTCTCTGTTAATAATGTATCTTCTTTTTCTCTACCCACTAAGATTTTCTCTGTATTGCTGCTTTTAAGCAATTCAATTATGATGTCTCACAGTGGAGTTTTCTTCCTGTTTGCTGTGCTTGGAGCTCACAGAGCTGCTTGGATATGTGGGTTTATGCTTCTGATTACTAGATGCCTTGTGAGTTGCAAGATTTTCCACTGTAGTTGAAACACACATTGTATGACCTGTGTGAATTCCAGGGATTATTCCTTCTACTCCTTTCAAGTGGTTCCTTCCCCAGACTCAAGAGATTTCTTCACCAGCTTATGCTAATCACTAAGCACCTGAAGACTCAGGGGCAGTCTCTGTGAGCCTGCTCTCTTGAGTAGTTCTCTTCCCTCTGGTATTCTGCCCTGCAAACTGTAGTCTCTCCAGACCCAGAAAAACCATTAGGCTCTGCTAGGATCTTCTCTTCCTGTACTGAAGCCTGGAAACTTTTATAGGTAGAAAAAGTAAGCTTCCCTTCTTTCAGCAGCATGTGTATAGGGTCTGATATGTTTTCATATATTTTGTTCATTTTTTTTTTAATTGTTTCAGGTAGAAGAGTAAATCCTGTTATTGAATCTTGGCTGAAACTGATGGAAATAATTTTTAAGTCTGTTTCATTTCTCTTTCCTTCACTCCTTTCCTAGTCACAAATGATATGGATCTGAGACCTAAATACTCTCTTCATTTTTTTGTGTCAAGCTGAGTATCTCTGTTCTTCACTGCCTACCTCCCCCCACCACACACACACACACACACCCTCCTATATAGTTGATTTTTGCACAGTCTTGGCCTTTAGTAAGCAAGATATTTGAGAGAGAGTATTTTTCTAAAAGTTGTAGAAAACTGTGAATCTAACAATAGGACAATTTTTCACTAACTTTAAAAATTTTGATCTTTGGTTTTACCACTATGCCCAACAAGTGTATTATACATTATTTCAAGCTTATTTTTTAAAAATTACAGATAAGAGATACATAAATGATAATAAAATTTAGGTTAGTCTTAATTTAAACTTCCCTTTGTCTGTAGTAGTACAACTAAGTTATACCATTCTCTTGATTTGTCTTTGCATATATATTCTGATAAATGTGAAAACGAACAGGTCAAGTCTTTAGTTAAGATGCAGTCAGAGAGGGAGAAGCCTAGATGTTCTCTTGACTTAACAACAATTTTGTAGCCAGTCTTTTTGGGTAAATTTATATCAGCACTAGACTTACGTATTGAGAAGTCCTGCCCTTGACTCTGCACTAGCTAAGGAAGCAGGACTGAAACTGATTCAGGCTTTATACCTTGTTGATTTTTCATTTGTTTGTTTGAAATTCTTTGAGAGACAGCAGGATGACTTTTTCAGAATCTTAAGTCATGCGTTCTGGAAGCATTTTACATGAGACTTTGGATTTTCAGTATTGTTGAACTAAAACTTCTAGTGGCAAAGATATGCAAGTGTTTACATAGGCCTTTTTTGTGTTTATAGTTCTGTTGTTTGGGGGGAATATTAAAATCAAAAAGGATGAAAAGCTATCTACATTCTTTATCTTGTACATTTTTTGTTTCCTTAAAATTTTATCATTTTTTAAAATCCAGGGGCATGTAAGCAAAGACTTCTTTGAGGCTGACATTTTTGTTTCATTGAATTTAACCCATTCTTTGAATTCTAGGTGTATGGGGCTTAATTAAATTTTTGTATGTGAGAAATAGTTTACAGTGATTTCTTAGCTGTTTTAGCAATAATCACGAGGAGCAAAGTAAATATGGAACAGCCAAAATTTCTTTGCCATTATTGGTGTGGTTTGCTCAAGTGAAAAATACTTTACATTTGAGATAGTTGCTTTAAACTGGGAAGTTTAATTTTCTTTGGTAAGCCTAATTTGTTTTTCCTTTTTTTTTTTTTTTTTTTTTTAAAGCAATAGCCACAATAAGAAGGTACAAATGCACATGTTAGACTTGATGAGTTCTATCATCATGGAAGGTGATGGAGTTACTCAAGAATTATTGGACTCCATTCTTATTAACCTCATTCCTGCACATAAGGTCTGTATAGTATGAAGATATTAAAGGTTAATATTTAATGGTAGTACTACACATATGAAAACTTGTTTTTCACCATTTGCAATCCCATGTAATTATTCCCACTATCACTCTCTAGTCCCAAGTAAATTAAAGTAACACACATAAGTCTTATAGCTTGTTGTCTTTAAAAGACATATTTTCACTTGGTCAACTGCTGCCTCTTCTCTGGAAAATTAAAAATGTTCCAGATTGACCACTCATCTAGTATAGGAATTGCCAGGGATTGAAGTACTGTCTTGGTTTGGTTCTTTGTTTTAGAAAAGAAAATGTATTTACTACTTTCCAATAGATACCATGAAATTAAAAGATGCTTACTCCTTGGAAGAAAAGTTATGACCAACCTAGATAGCTTATTGAAAAGCAGAGACATTACTTTGCCAACAAATGTCCGTCTAGTCAAGGCTATGGTTTTTCCATTGGTCATGTATGGATGTGAGAGTTGGACTGTGAAGAAAGCTGAGTGCTGAAAAATTGATGTTTTTGAACTGTGGTGCTGGAGAAGACTTTTGTGAGTCCCTTGGACTACAAGGAGATCCAACCAGTTCTTCCTGAAGGAGACCAGTCCTGGGTGTTCATTGGAAGGACTGATACTGAGGCTGAAACTCCAGTACTTTGGCCACCTCATGCGAAGAGTTGACTCATTGGAAAAGACCCTGATGCTGGGAGGGATTGGGGGCAGGAGAAGGGGATGACAGAGGATGAGATGGCTGGATGGCATCACCAACTCAATGGACATGAGTTTGGGTGAACTCCGGAGTTGCTGATGGACAGGGAGGCCTGGAGTGCTGCGATTCATGGGGTTGTAAACAGTTGGACATGACTGAGCGACTGAACTGAACAGATACAGAGTGTAGGAATTGGTATTTCGCCTTAGAACCCATGTCCTATGTTTTTCTTAGGCACTTTCAGAAAATGATTTGGGCAAAAGCAGAACCTATATGGTTAATGTTCAGGGGAAAAGGATGTTTAAGAGCAGTCTACTCCTCTCCATTTCATTTTTCTGTTTCTTTCTGCTAGCTCCCCCTAAGAAAGTGAAGGACTTAGCTTCCCCCGCTCCAGGTCCACCACTGATGTGCACTGCACTCAGGCCTATCCTACTGTTGGTACTTACTTTCCTGCTCTTTTCCTCTAATTGTTCAGTGACTTGTCATCAGATGTCTGATAAATGTGTATCTAATTATACTATTCACAATAAGATGCAACCAATTATAAATTCTTTTCCTGACTGATATATTATTTACATTTTTAAAAAATTCAAATGAGTCTATAATAGGTCAAAATTTTGAGAGTATGGCAGAGAGGTTATATATGTTAGGGAAAATAAGAAAGGAAAAATTTTATGAGGAATAGTGTATTTGGTGTTTGTATTCTAGTTAGAGTGTATTTTTAATGAGTAGAACTATGCCTTTTTAGGAAATAGAAAGGTTTTCTTAGTTTTATCAAGATACAAATAATACACAGCACTGTATAAGTTTACCTACATTCAGTTCAGTTCAGTCTCTCAGTCTTGTCCGACTTTTTGCGACCCCATGAATCGCAGCACTCCAGGCCTCCCTGTCCATCACCAACTCCCGGAGTTCACTCAAACTCATGTCCATCAAATCGGTGATGCCATCCAGCCATCTCATCCTCTGGCGTCCCCTTCTCCTCCTGCCTCCAATTCCTCCCAGCATCAGAGTCTTTTCCAATGAGTCAACTCTTTGCACGAGGTGGCCGAAGTATTGGAGTTTCAGCTTTAGCATCATCCTTCCAAAGAACACCCAGGACTGATCTCCTTTAGAATGGACTGGTTGGATCTCCTTGCAGTCCAAGGGACTCTCAAGAGTCTTCTCCAACACCACAGTTCAAAAGCATCACTTCTTCGGCGCTCAGCCTTCTTCACAGTCCAACTCTCACATCCATACATGACTACTGGAAAAACCATAGCCTTGACTAGACAGACCTTTGTTGGCAAAATAATGTCTCTGCTTTTGAATATGCTATCTAGGTTGGTCATAACTTTCCTTCCAAGGAGTAAGCATCTTTTAATGTCATGGCTGCATTCACCATCTGCAGTATGAAATCATTGATTTCATTTAAACATGAAACATTTAGTGAACATCCATTATCTCATAGCTGCAAAATTAAATAGAAAAAAAATTTTTTTTCTTGCAAATGAAATAAATCTTAGGATTTACTCTCTTAATGAATTTCATTCACATATAACATATAGCTGTTTTTAAATAGATTTATCATGTTTATGTCACTAGTACTTACCTCTTAGTTGAAAGTACCTTTTGACTGCCTTCATCTAATTTTGCCTCCCCACCCCCTGCCTTAACTACAAATCTGATCTCTTTTTTTATGAGTTAGTTTTTGAAGTGTAATTGATCTACATAACTCTTCCTTAGTTGTGGTTACACAGTATTTCTCTACAGTTTAAAATGATCACCTAAATCTAGTTACAGTGTATCAGCATATAAAGATTTACATAGTTATTGATTGTATTCCCCACACTGTACATTTCATATCTGTGACTCAATGATTTTGCAGGTGGAAGTTTGTATCTGTTAATCTCCATCACCTGTTTCCTCCAACATTGCCTTAATTTTAAGCTAATCTTAGTCTTTTGGAAATGGAATAAAAACCTGGAGCAAGTAGCAGGAAGCTATGGCTTGTAGACCAAATCTGGCCCACTGCCTATTTATGTAAATAAAGTTTTATTTGAACACAACCATGCTTATTTGTTTTCATTGTGTCTATGGTTGGTTTCCTGCTGCAACAACCAGAGGTGTGTAGTTGCAGCAGTGACGATATGGCTGGCCAATAAATAAAGCCTAAAATCTATATCTACCATCTGCCTCTTTGCATAAAAATTTTGCTGACTACTAACCTAAGGTATTGGAGAAGGTGATGGCACCCCACTCCAGTACTCTTTCCTGGAAAATCCCATGGATGGAGGAGCCTGGTAGGCTGCAGTCCATGGAGTCGTTAAGAGTTGGACATGACTGAGTGACCTCACTTTCACGCATTGGAGAAGGAAATGGCAACCCACTCCAGTGTTCTTGCCTGGAGAATCCCAGGGACGGAGGAGCCTGGTGGGCTGCCGTTTATGGGGTCGCACAGAGTCGGACACGACTGAAGTGACTTGGCAGCAGCAGCAGCAGCAACCTAAGGTATAGGATATCCTTGCCTTTTTTTGGAGATAAGTGCAAGATGATGGTGAATGAATCTGTTTGGTCTAAAACTGCAAAGTTTGGAGATGTTAATAGGTACTTTTCAGCACAAGGATTCCATTTTCAATAACTTTTTAAAAATTAAATATATCTTTTCACAGGCTTCCTCAGACCCTTTAATTTATTACTACGCATTGGGAATCTTGAGGAATGAAGGCAGTAGTTAGCATTTCAGAAATACAACTGATTGAGAATTTTTCTTGAAGCACTTCCCATGTCTACTCTTCCTCAGAACAGACATTGATTAGACAGTGAAATACTGAGGATAATGTGTGTTAAGGGATAAATGGGTGTGATTGTCAATTCAGATTGGTTTAGTTCAGTCGCTCAGTTGTGTCTTAACTCTTTACGACCCCGTGGACTGCAGCACGCCTGGCCTCCCTGTCCATCACCAACTCCCGGTTAACAAAACCTAAAAGTCTTAGATTTAGTAAAACTAAACTTAATATAGGGTTGAGCTTTTGGCTAATTACCTCCTTTTTTTTTTTTTTTTTTTTTTGTATTTTAGTTTTTGATTCATGGTTGTGCTATTTTCAACTTCTATGTTTATGACATCTTGACTAGTGGATATTGGGTAAAACCTTGAATGCAGTTCAGTTATATTTTTTGCTTCATATTTTCTGAACTTTGAAGACTTTGATGATCTAGTGGTATTATCTTGTAAATTCATTAATTTGTTTGTAACTTTGCATATTTTTTGTTTCAGAACTTAAATAAACAGTCGTTTGATCTCGCAAAAGTCCTATTGAAAAGGACAGTCCAGACTATTGAAGCATGCATTGCCAATGTAGGTATTTCTGCCTATCTTTTTTCTGTAATTTTGTAGTTCTTAATCCATAAAGGTATGAATTTATTAGAACCCTTCACATAAAGACTTATTTAGCCTGTAAACAGTTTCATCTATTTAGAAGAAATATATAAGAGAACTGATAAGTCCAAATGTAACCAAATGCAGCATAACTTTATAAGCTTTATAGACATGGTTTTTAAATGGCACAAGATAGAGGATGTTAGGTCTGCAATTCCCGCCCTTTCTTCTTTATATTTTATCTTTTTATCCCCTTTTGCTGATCTTTTTCACTTTCTCCCTTCATCTTTATCTGTGGCTGTCTGTCTATATAGTTTCTTCCTCATGTCTCTAAACTATTCTTCTGAGCCTTTTTGGCTTTCCCTCTTAAATAGTTGTTAATAGAGTAGTAAGTTGTTTTTTACTTTCGTGTATGTATTGTTTTATTTTGTTTTTACTAAAAAGTCAATAAAGTAATTCTGAAAAAATACTATAATTGTGCTGCCTTAATGTAACAAGTTCATTATTGAACATTGGTCAGACTCTTACCTGTTTTTGACGCTTTATATAAAACTGAATTGTTCATTTATGTTTCCACATCTTGACATCATTTTTTTTTTACATCATGTTTTTATTTATGACAAGAATGATTGTAAGTGTTCCTTTGAATTCATATATAATTTACCTAATCATTTCCCTCTTGCCTTGCATTTAGGTTTTCTCCAGTGTTTTCTTTAGTACAGTCTTCTTTAACGTAGTATTTATTTACTGTTGAATTGTTTTCTACATATAAAAGTCTAAGTATATTAATTTAAATCTTATGAATTATTAGTATTAATTTACTAAATACTTAATGGTTTAAAAAAGTTTTCTCAAGTATTATAAAAGTATATACAGTGAAATTTGTCTTTTTTCAGTCTCAAGTATCTTTTTCTTACTTCTCAAAAATAGCCATTACCAATAGATTTTCATATATCCTTCCAGAATTATTCATATGTGTATGTGTAGTTTAAAATTTTGTTAAAACTCTTTTCCTTATTCTTTTCAAGTTCTTCACAATATTTTCTAACTCTTAATATATGTTGTCTTTCAAAAGAAATTTATCATTTGATGATACTACCAAAAACATGCTCAGATCAGTTGCATACAATTGCCTCTGTAGCATTTTTACATTTTAAAAGTATTTTTTCTAATTTAATTTTGCTAGAAAGGAGTGGAGATATCTTTTAATTTGTGCTTTGATATTATATTCTCTTTGTTTCTTCTTCCTATAATGCTTTTAAATTATCAGCCTTTGTATCATCACCTTTTCCTTCTCTTTGTCCTCTGATTTAAAATGGTTTTGACTTTCTGGGGTTTTTTTTTGGCTGTGCTGGGTCTTTGTTGCAACGTTCAAGCTTTCTCTAGTTGCGGCAAATGGGCTCAACTCATGGTAGTAGTATGTGGGCTTCTCGTTGCAGTGGCTTCTCTTGTTGTGGAGTACAGGCTTTAGGGTGCATGGGATCAGCAGTCAAGTCTCATAGGATCAGTAATTGTGCCATACGGGCTTAGGTGCTCCATAGCATGTGGAATCTTCCTGGACCGGGGATTGAACCAATGACCCTTGGCAGGCAGATTCTTACCACTATACTGCTAGGGAAGTCTCTTTCTGGGTATTTTTGGGGAAAAAAGCAACCCATCCTCCACCTTCAGTTATTCTTTATTGCTAAATTCATAGAGAAAGTGTGTATGTGTCCACACATGCTCAGTTGCTTAGTCGTGTCCAACTCTGTGACCTCATGGATGATAGCCTGCCAGGCTCTTCTGTCTGTGGAATTTTCCAGGGAGGCATATTGGAGTGCCATTTCCTACCTCGGGTTCTTCCCAACCCAGGGATCAAACACACATCTCTTGAGTCTCTTGCACTGGCAGGTGAATTCTTTACCACTGTGCTTCTTGGGAAGCCCCAGTAAAGAAATTACTCAAACTCAAAAATCCAAAGGATTTAGTCATTTAAAATTTTTTGTCTGCTCTAAAGAAATTTCTCTATAAAATCCTCTGCTGCTGCTGCTAAGTTGCTTCAGTCGTGTCCGACTCTGTGCGACCCCAGAGACGGCAGCCCACCCGTCCCTGGGGTTTTCCAGGCAAGAACACTGGAGTGGGTTGCCATTTCCTTCTCCATTGCATGAAAGTGAAAAGTGAAAGTGAAGTCGCTCAGTCGTGTCAGACTCTTAGCGACCCCATGGACTGCAGCCTACCAGGCTCCTCTGTCCATGTGATTTTCCAGGCAGGAGTACTGGAGTGGGGTGCCATTGCCTTCTCCTATAAGATCCTCTATAATGGATTAAATAAACTATTTAAATTGTTTTTTTTAATAACAGTTCATTCCTAGAATTGTCATCCTAATTTGAAAGAAAGGTAACAGCTCAATTACTTTTAAAATTTTTCATTTAACAGTCATCATTTGATGATATTTGGAGATTTGTTCTGTTTTGGTGACTACCCTATTATATATATTGGTAATTGAAACATCTGTTCTTTTTCATCTTCCTCACTTGTATATGGAATGCCTAATTATATAGTTTTCTTTTAACACATTTATAAAAAGCTAGTCCAGGTTTTTAAATGAAATGGATATTTTGTTTTTGTTTCTATCTCCTTTAGTTTTTCAATCAAGTACTGGTGCTGGGAAGATCATCAGTAAGTGATTTGTCAGAACATGTATTTGATCTGATTCAGGAACTTTTTGCTATAGATCCCCATTTATTATTATCTGTTATGCCGCAGCTTGAATTCAAACTGAAGGTAGGACTGACTATAATTTCTAAGCTCTTTAACTTTTGAGAGAAACATATATGTTATATTGTTTTCCTTTAACTGTAAAAGAATAAAATGTGAGTTCAATTTATCTTATATTTAGTTAAGGTATACATCTTTTTTAATCATTCGAGTAAAACAGAGACTCTGATCTCAGTGATGTTTTTCATTGCAATTAAAATTATACTTTACTAAAAAAAAAATAAAATAAAATAAAATTATACTTTACTTAATTGTTAAACGCCTGATAAACACAGTGATACAAATAACATATGGAAAATGGAGTTATCCCCAAAATGTATAAAATGTTATTAAATTATATATATTATTATATGTATATATTTTAGAACATCAAATGATATCAGACTCAGTACTCAGAGGATCTTGATTTTAACTATTTGACCCTTTCATAGTATAGATCAAGGACAAAAATTTTATGTTATGACTTGAGCATATCTGGGAGGTTTTTTTTTACTGTTGTTTTTTTAAATAGCCAACTAAACAAATTCATAATGCCTCAAAAAATACAAAAATCTTAACACTCAGTCCTTTCTCCTTGTTAAACTTTAGAAAAGAACATGTTACATTTTGCTTAATATTCTGGAATTTTTGAAAAAATTTTTTAATATCCAGTATTTTATTTAATCCTTAAATCAGACTATGGTATACTTAGGACCAACACTACAATTTTGATTTTTTAAGTTATGAAAAACATAAGATAAATTATTATGAAAAATTTAAGATGGATTATTTTGTCCATTTACACAGTTAAAATGTATTTGGGATTCGAACTCTGATTTCAAACTCTTAAAACAGGTATAAGATTTGTCCATTTTGTTTTATGACAAGAATTTGCTGTTCACATATGAAAGACATTTTACTAGGTTTCTCAGAAACTGTTGTACGGAAAATGTTACACAGAGAACAAAGTTTTGTTTTGTTTTTTAATAATAGGTTTATTTCCACAACAGTCTAAGAGTGGTTCCATACCAAATTATTTTATAAGGCATTAAAATATTTTCTCCCAGTCTAATATATAGAGTTTGAATATGAAAGTCAAGCCTCTTTAATCCTTAAACAAGCCTGCTATAATAGATGGTGGGAATGGATTAGGAACTAGACTTCAGGATTTCAATGTGTAAGCTTAATGTAAACAGAATGAAGTTAAACTACATTGGTTGTCCATACCCCATTCTTCTATAAGTTCATTTACTTACATCAGAAGTTAAGGGCTGAATCTGGCCTCCCAAAAATGTTTTATTTGATAAATTTTATTTCAAAATGTCATACAAAGAATTTTCTCTTTTTAAAAAGTTGATAATACTGAGTGAATGAATAAATTTTAAAATCGGACTTTGTTGAAAACTCCAGATTATACATTTTCTTTAAAAAAAAAAAAAAAAAAATCAGATGATTTGACAACATGTTTGGCTAGAACTTGAGTAGTAGTACCTTAAATGGGTTATGAGCTTTTCTCTACCACAGTTGTCCCAATTACTCTTCATCTTGTACCCTCTCTATGAAAATTTGATATTTTCATAGGCATACTTTAGCAGTAGGTGCACAAAAATTTTTTTTATAGATTCCTTAATTCCCTTTTTTTTAAATTTAGCACCTTAGTTAGTTATTTCTATATAGTCTCTTTTAATACAATATGTATAACCCAAGGCCATTGATTTTTATGTTTTTCTGTATTCTTAGATAAATTTTTGCCTTTTTAAAACTTTATGTTGAACTAGTACTGTATCTAAATAATAGTAATAATGGAATATTTTACTGTTTTACAGCAAGTGCTATCACCTGTGTTCTTATTTGCTTCTGACTGTAACCCTAGCCTGCACCAGTATTACTTTTCTCATCGCAAGTGAAGAAACAGATTCAGAGTAGTTCAGATACTCTCTCTATATAATTGTGTGTGCTTAATTATGTCCAACTCTTTCCAACCCCTTGGGCTGTAGCCCACCAGGCTCCTCTATGGTATTTTCCAGTCAAGAATACTGGAGCAAGGTGCCATTTCCTACTCTGAAGAGATCTTTCTGACCCCATACATCAAATCTGTGTCACTTGCATCTCCTTCATTGGCAGGTGGATTTTTTTTTTTTTAACCACTTCACCATCTAGAAAGCCTATCTGTATATAATTAGAGTGCCCCTTTTTTGAGTCACCAGTATATGCTAAGCAGATAGCCTAGGAAGTTTTTTATGGCTGTGGTGACTTTCTGTAGGTGTATTTCTGAATCACAGCTACAGCTTCTTTGTAGTGAAAAGTCCTTTAAAGACAATAAAAGTGTTTGAGAAAATGCTTCAGAATAACAGTTTGTTTGATTTTACTTTTTATACTGGGCCACTGTCTGCACCTGTGTACACTATCCATTGCATAGGTCCACAGAGTGCTATTACTCTCTTGTGTTTTATGGGGTACTGTGATAGCTGAGTTACTTAGAAGCATTGGCTATAGTTGTCAGAAAACTTGCCACATTTTACATTATAATTTTTTCATGTTAGGCAGAGATAGACATTTATATTTATTCCTCAATTTAAAACATTAAAACACAATCATAATTGCTTTATTTTGGTTGGAGAAAATTTTTACAGAGAATTGTTCTGAATCGATTATTTGTAATTAGAAACAGTAACAGAGTTGGTTACCTTTTCCAACTAAGGCTGAAGAAAAATAAAAACTAGGTGGCCTTTTGAATTTCTTTTAGAAAGCCACTGATAAATTATTAATACAGAATTTCTGATTTTTACCCATTCTTTTAATTAATACTTTATATATATATATATATTTGTATTCAAACAATATATTAGGTAATAGCTCAATGAGATAATTTTCACTTTGAGATAGATTACCAATATAGGTATGTATCAGAGACACCAAATAGTTTTTGCACCAGAAAAAATTACCTTCATTATCATCATATTCCAGTCTCACTCAGGGAACATATTTAAAAATCAAAAAAGGCAGGGGGTGAGTGGTAAGTTTTCATTTAGTTTTATTTCAGTAGTTACATGTGAAATAATCACCAGGCTACTGAAGTGTTTACTTTCAAGTAAAGTAAAATTTCCACTTTTTCTAGTGTTTGAAATTTAAGGGATAGATTGGTTTTTCTTTAAAAAGAAAAAAAATTATGTTAGCTAGTCAGTTGAACTTACAAAAGGCAGCACTGTTCTTCATTGTAGTCATATTGCTTGAGAAAGACTTTGTCGAAGAAAATCATTTTTGTAGTTTTAAGTTTTAAACCTTGAATTTTCATTTTTACCTGTTTGATAAGTGTGCCTGTCTTTTAACCACAAAACCCCTATCTCTGAAAATTAAAGCATTCTTTAAAAAAAGATGATACCTCCTCTAGTCTTTCTTTTTTACCTTGCTATCTTTTCCCATGAATATCTATGTATTGACTTCCTGGTATTACTTTAGACACACTGTATTTGAACATTTTAAAAATTTGAAGTTGCTTTTTGTTATTGTATTTGAACACTTTAGAAATTAGCAATTGCTTTTGGTTATTGTCTTTATTTTCCTAGTGAGTGTGTAACTTTTAAAACATTTCATGTACCATGTGGTTTTAGAATAATTCGATATATATTAATGTGACTTCACTAGTGAAATGAAGGACATTTTCGTAATGTATATTGATTCAGGATAAGAAAATAGGCCCCTATCAAAAATGAAGTTTTGCTTTTTTGTAGTGTTCAGTTCACTTGACTTTATAGATCCTTGTAAGATTCATTCTCTTCTATTAAAATGAGTTTTTCTGAATCATGACATTCTTCAGTATTTTGTGCTGCAGTCAGGAGGGGATCATTGATTAAAACTTCATATACCGAAAAAAAAAAAAACCTTTCACATATCAAAACTTTAATTGATATGGGTTTATGTTGGAGATGAAATTGTAGGGCAGAAATTATTTGTAGGTCTTCCATTCACAGAATTTTTTCTAGGACTCTTAGGGAATGTTAGAATTAAATCATTATCTTCATATTTCTACAGCATCTGTGCAGATTGCAAGCAAGCAGAGAAACAGGCATAAATTAACAGTTGAGAGGGAATGAAATAAGAGCAAAGGACCTGATGATCTAATGTGGAATTAAATCAACTTCTGCATAGTAAATGAGAGAATACAATATTTTAAAGTTTTCATCATTATAAGCAAAAATAGTGAAATTGCAGCTTCTTGGGACTATTTTATGTTATTTTTTTATAATCTGATGAATAAATCTCAGGTTTTATTTATTTTCTTTTTTCTCTTAGAGCAATGATGGAGAAGAGCGATTAGCTGTTGTTCGACTTTTAGCTAAATTGTTTGGCTCTAAAGATTCTGATTTAGCAACACAGAATCGTCCTCTGTGGCAGTGTTTTCTTGGACGGTAAGAGAATACAATTCTGTGGACTCTATGTTTTGGAGGCTAGTCAGTATGGCACACCTGATTAAAACCACGTATATCAAACTTCGATATATGTTTTTTTAATACCAATGTTACTGTCTCTCTTGGAGAGTAAACTGAAGAGAAATTTTTTATGAAGAAAGCTTTTTTTTATTTACCCACATAACAGATTTTAATCTTTCTTGTGTGTGCTAAAATAATGTCATTAGAATAAACATTTGAAGATCTGTAGAGTCTTAAAAATTTTAAATAAATCATGAGATTGAAGACATCATGGTCCAGTCCATGCCATATTTCACTCAAACAGTTTATTTATTTACTGGTGCTTATCCTTTAGATACATAGCTTATCTGGTAGCAAGATGTGTGTTTTAAACAATTCAGTATTGTCTAATTTTGAAATGGAAAATAGCACTGCTCAAAGCTTTTAATGTTCCTTCTAAAGAACTTGGAATTATTGTGTTCTATTCAACTTGATAGTAAGGTTGGAAAATCTATGAAATTTATTAAATTGCTTTCTTGTGTTACATTTACATGTTTCTTTACTTCAAACATTGATTAAAAAGTCAATTTTTATTATTAATATTCTAGAGAACATTTGAAATTCATCATTGTCTAATTCAACTGATTCAGGAAACGGGCTCCAAAATTTTTCTTCAAGTAAACTCACTATAATAATTGTTATAGTAATCCTATGTTAAATACTAAAATAAATAAGAGACTTCCATGGTGGTCCAGTGGTTAAGAATCCACCTCACAATACAAGGGACACAGGTTCATTCCCTGGGCAGGGTACTGAGATCCCGTATGACACAGAGCAGGTAAGCCCCCGTGACTCAGTGAAGATCCTGTATACTGCCACTAAGACCTGAGGCAGCCAAATAAATAAATTACATATATATAACAAGTTGGAGACACTGACATAATGATATCTTATTTGCTCAGAACAGGTCGTTTTGAAGGTCTTGAATATATTCTGACCATTTGATTAATTAAACTTGAATTTATAAGAATTTAGAGGGAATGAAACAGTTCTACTTGTCAGTACATAGATGAGTGTATCTGTCCTAGTGATTGACATTCATATATATAGAAAAACATTTAAACGAAAATGAAGACTCCATTTTTCACTTGCATAACTTATAAAAACTAAATCAACAGTAAGAGGCTTCTTACACTGTAAATTTTACATTCACTAGTGTCCTAGTAATGGGTCTCTTATTTAGGTAAACAAAGAAGTATTTTTAGCATATCTGTTGTACTAGATTATTTCCCTTAATTATTTAGTAATAAGTGTTTTGATACTTGATCATGAATAGTACTACTCACTTTTCTCTGTCAGTTAGAAAATTATAAATCCTAAATGAAATATTTTATTAAAATGACAGTTGTCTCTGGATAAGAAAGTAGGCGGCCATGGATATTTAGGTGTTTATTAAATAACTTTAGTTTTATTGGTTATTTATGAGATCACTTCAAAAATATATATGTTTTCAATGTTTAAAGTCACATTATCTATGATCAATTATATGCCAACAAAGCAGACAACCTAGAAGAAATGAACAAATCCCTAGAAATGTATTGTTTCCCATGACTAAACCAGGAAGAAACAGAAAATATGTGCAAATCAATTACCAGTAATGAAATTGTGTCAGTGATTATTGTTGTTGTTTAGTCACTAAGTCGAAGAGGGCAATGGCACCCCACTCCAGTACTCTTGCCTGGGAAATCCCATGGACGGACAGTCCATGGAGCTGCTAAGAGTTGGACATGACTGAGCGACTTCACTTTCACTTTTCACTTTCATGCATTGGAGAAGGAAATGGCAACCCACTCCAGTGTTCTTGCCTGGAGAATCCCAGGGACAGAGGAGCCTGGTGGGCTTCCGTCTATGGGGTCGCACAGAGGCGGACATGACTGACTCGACTTAGCAGCAGCAGCAGTCACTAAGTCATGTCCAACTCGTTGCAACCCCATGGATTGCAGCATGCCAGGCTTACCTGTCTTTCATTATCTTCTGGAGTTTGTTCAGACTTGTGCTCATTGAGTTGGTGATGCTATCTAACCATCTCATCCTCTGCCACCACCTTCTCCTTTGGTCTTCAATCTTCCCCAGCATCAGGGTCTTTTCCAACGAGTCAGGTCTTTGCATCACATGGCCAAAGTATTGGAGCTGCAGCTTCAGTCCTTTAGTAGAATATTCAGGGCCTATTTCCTTAAAGATTGACTGGTTTGAACTCCTTGGTGTCCAAGGGACTCTCAAGAGTCTTCTCCAGCAATACAGTTAGAAAGCATAAGCATCAGTTCTCTGGCACTCAACCTTCTTTATGGTCCAACTCTCACATCCATGCCTGACTACTGGAAAAACCATAGCTTTGACTATACAGACCTTTGTCAGCAAAGTGATATCTTTGCTTTTTAATACACTGTCCATGTTTGTCATAGCTTTTCTTCCAAGGAGCAAGTGTCTTTTAATTTCATGGCTGCGGTCACTGTTTTGGAGCCCAGGGAAATAAAATCTGTTACTGATTCTACTTTTTCCCTTTCTGTTTGCAATGAAGTGATGGGACTGGGTACCATGGTCTTAATTTTTTGAATGCTAAGTTTTAAGCCAGCTTTTTCACTCGCCTCGTTCACCCTCATCAAGAGGCTCTTTAGTTCCTTTTCACTGTCTGCCATTAGAGTGGAATCATCTGCGTTGTTGATATTTCTCCTGGTAATCTTGATCCAGCTTGTGCTTCATCCTGCCCAGCATTTCACATGATGTACTCCGCATACAAGTTAAATAAACTAGAGTAACAGTATATATCCTTATCTTAGTCCTTTCCCAGTTTTAAACCAACCACTTTATCCATGTCCAATTGTAAGTGTTGCTTCTTGACCTGCATACAGGTTTCTCGGGAGTCAGGAAAGGTGGTCTGGTATTTCCATCTCTTTAAGAATATTCCACAGTTGATTGTGATCCACACAGTCAAAGGCTTTAATGTAGTCAATGAAGGAGAAATAGATGTTTTTCTGGAATTCCCTTGCTTTTTCTGTGATCTAGTGGATGTTGGCAATTTGATCTCTGATCTCCCTGACTTTTCTAAAACCAGCTTGTACATCTGGAAGTTCTCTGTTCATGTACTAATGAAACCTGGCTTGAAGGATTTTGAGCATAATTTTCAGGTCAGTTCAGTTCAGTCGCTCAGTTGTGTCTGATTCTTTGCGACCCCATGAGCATAACCTTAGCGTAACTGTCCAGTAGTTTGAACATTATTTGGCACTGCCCTTCTCTGGAATTGGAATGAAAACTGACCTTTCTAGTCCTGTGTCCACTGCTGAGTTTTCCAAATTTGCTGACATAGTGCAGCAATTTAACATCATCTTTAAGGATTTTAAAGAGCTCAGCTGGAATTCCATCACCTCCACTAGCTTTATTTGTAGCAATGCTTCCTATGGCCACTTGACTTCACATTGCAGGATATCTGGCTCTAGGTGAGTGACCACACCATCGTGGCTATCCTGGTCATTAAGACCATTTTTGTAGAGTTCTGTGTATTCTTGCCACCTCTTCTTAATATCTTCTGCCTCTGTTAGGTCCTAGCTCACTATTTGCAGATGACATGTAATACTACATAGGAAATCCTAAAGATGCCACCAGAAAACTACTAGAATTCGTCAGTGAATTTGACCATGTTGTAGGATACAAAAATCAATAAACAGAAATCTTTGCATCTGAATACACTAACAATGAACTATCAGAAAAATTAAGAAAATAATCCCATTTACAGCCACATCATAGAGAATAGAATACCTCAGAATAAACCTACCTAAGGAGGCAAAAGAACTGCACTTGGAAAACTGTAAGATACTGATAAACCAAACTGAAGACGACACACAGAGTTGGAAAGATATAATTGAAATAATTAATATTGTTAAAGGCAATCTACAGATTCATTGCAATCCTTATCAAAATACCAATGGCCTTTTTCACAGAACTAGGATGAATAATTCTACTAAATGGGAGAAGTTATTTCCAAATAATATACATGATAAGTTGTTAATATCTAAAATATATAAATACCTCATTCAAGTCAACATCAAAAAAGCAAGCAACCTGTTTTAAAAATGGGAGAGGATCTGATGAACATTTTTCCAAAGACGACATATGAAAAGATGCTCAACATCAGGGGATATTTGTATACCTTTGGCTAATGCATGTTGATGTATGACCAAAATCAAACCAATGTTGTAAACCGATCATCAATCAATTAAAAATAAATATCTTTTTTTAAAAAGATGCTCAACATCACTAATCATCAAGGAATTGCAAATCAAAACCACAGTGAGATACCACCTCACACCTGTCAGAATGGCTGTTATCAAAACGACTACAAATAACAAGTGTCTACAGAGATGTGGAGAAAAGGGAACCATTGTGCACTGTTGGTGGCAGTGTAAATTGGTGCCATCACCATCAGAAACAGCATGGAGATTCCTCAGACAATTTAAAATGACACTATCATGTGATCCAGGAATTACAGTCCTGGGTATTTATCTGAAGAAAACAGAAATACTAATCAGAAAAGATAGATGCATTAGCTCCATGTTCACTCTGGCATTATTTATAATAGCCAAGACCAGAAAGCAACCCAGCTGCCCAAACAACAGACCAGTGGATAAACTAGATGTGGTATATACATACGTGGTGGAATTTTACTCTTCCATGAAGAAGGAAATCTTACCATTTGGGACAACATGGATGTCCCAAACAGAGAAGGACAGATACTGTATGGTTTCACTTACATGTGAAATCTTAAAAAAAAAAAAAAAAGACCAAACATAACAAAACAAAGACAGTTAAGGAGAACAAACACTTGCCAGAGGGAAAGGGAGGTGGGGGGCTGGGGGGTGGGGAATGGGTAGAGGAAATTAAAAGCTAAAAAATAAGTAAAGAAAATCACATTATTTATGGTTAATATTTTTAAATTGCCCAATAAATTTAAAATTTCAGTTACTCAGCTTATCCTTATATGAAGTTCTGAAT
The DNA here is from genome assembly GCF_019923935.1 of Bubalus bubalis. Lineage (NCBI taxonomy): Eukaryota > Metazoa > Chordata > Mammalia > Artiodactyla > Bovidae > Bubalus > Bubalus bubalis. The sequence goes on from NC_059163.1 coordinate 58,388,918, forward strand.
CTACATACTGAGTTTCATGCTTATTAAATTCTTGCTGTAACCCTAACCTTTATGATTATACAGTAGAAGTGAGAAATAGATTTAAGGGACTAGATCTGATAGGCAGAGTGCCTGATGAACTATGGACAAAGGTTCGTGACATTGTACAGGAGACAGGCAAGACCATCCCCAAGAAAAAGAAATGCAAAAAAGCAAAATGGCTGTCTGAGGAGGCTATAAATGGCTGTGTAAAGAAGAGAAGCGAAAAAAAAAAGAAGCGAAAAGCAAAGGAGAAAAGGAAAGATATACACATTTGAATGCAGAGTTCTGAAGAATAGAAAGGAGAGATAAGAAAGCCTTCCTCAGTGATCAGTGCAAAGAAAAGGAGGAAAACAATAGAATGGGTATTCTAGAATGGGAACAATAGAATCATTCAAAGATGGGCTCAATAAAAGACAGAAATGGTATGGACCTAACAGAAGCAGAAGATATTGAGAAGAGGTGGCAAGAATACACAGAAGAACTGCACAGAAAAGATCTTCACGACCCAGATAATCAGATGGTGTGATCACTCACCTAGAGGCAGACATCTTGGAATGTGAGGTCAAGTGGGCCTTAGGAACCATCACTACAAACAAAGCTAGTGGAGGTGATCGAATTCCAGTTGAGCTATTTCAAATCCTAAAAGATGATGCTGTGAAAGTGCTGCACTCAATATGTCAGCAAATTTGGAAAAAGTCAGTTTTCATTCCAGTCCCAAAGAAAGGCAGTGCCAAAGAATGCTCAAACTACCACACAATTGGACTCATCTCACAAGCTAGTAAAGTAATGCTCAAAATTCTCCAAGCCAGGCTTCAGCAATACGTGAACCGTGAACTTACTGATGGTCAAGCTGGTTTTAGAAAAGGCAGAGGAACCAGAGATCAAATTGCCAACATCCGCTGGATCATTGAAAAAGCAAGAGAGTTCCAGAAAAACATCTTCTGCTTTATTGACTATGCCAAAGCCTTTGACTGTGTGGATGACAATAAACTGTGGAAAATTCTGAAAGAGATGGGAATACCAGACCACCTGACCTGTCTCTTGAGAAACCTATATGCAGGTCAGGAAGCAACAGTTATAACTGGACATGGAACAACAGACTGGTTCCAAACAGGAAAAGGAGTATGTCAAGGCTGTATATTGTCACCCTGCTTATTTAATTTATATGCAGAGTACATCATGAGAAACGCTGGGCTGGAGGAAGCACACGCTGGAATCAAGATTGACAGGAGAAATATCAAAAACCTCAGATATGCAGATGACACCACCCTTATGGCAGAAAGTGAAGAAGAACTAAAGAGGCTCTTGATGAAAGTGAAAGAGAAGAGTGAAAAAGTTGGCTTAAGGCTCAACATTCAGAAAAGTAAGATCATGGCATCCGGTCCCATCACTTCATGGCAAATAGATGGGGACAATGGCTGACTATTTTTCTGGGCTCCAAAATCACTGCAGATGGTGACTGCATCCATGAAATTAAAAGACGCTTACTCCTTGGAAGAAAAGTTATGACCAACCTAGACAGCATATTCAAAAGCAGAGACATTACTTTGCCAACAAAGGTCCATCTAGTCAAGGCTATGGTCTTTCCTGTGGTCATGTATGGATGTGAGAGTTGGGACTATAAAGAAAGCTGAGCGCCGAAGAATTGACGCTTTTGAACTGTGGTGTTGGAGAAGACTCTTAAGAGTCCCTTGGACTGGAAGGAGATCCAACCAGTCCATCCTAAAGGAGATCAGTCCTAGGTGTTCATTGGAGGGACTGATGCTGAAGCTGAAACTCCAATACTGTGGCCACCTGATGCAAAGAGCTGACTCATTTGAAAAGACCCTGATCCTGGGAAAGCTTGAGGGCAGGAGGAGAAGGGGACTATAGAGGATGAGATGGTTGGATGGCATCACCAACTCAATGGACATGAGTTTGTGTAAACTCTGGGAGTTGGTGATGGACAGAGAGGCCTGGCATGCTGTGGTTCATGGGGTCACAAAGAGTCGGACACAGCTGAGTGACTGAACTAAACTGAATACTGGTGGCTCAGCAGTAAAGAATTTGCCTGCCAGTGCAGATATGGGCTTGAACGCTGCGTCAGGAAGATCTCCTGAAGAAGAAAAGGCAACCCATTCCAGTGTTCTTACCTGGATATCCCATGGACAGAGGAGCCTGGTGGACTACAGTCAGTGGGGTGGCAAAGAATTGTACATGACTTAGCAACTAAACAGCAACAGCAAAAAGGGCAATTACGTGTTGGTTCCAGCCACATGAAACTTTTTTTTTGCTGTGAGGCAGTATGGCACATGGATTGTGTATACTTATTTCTGGGTCTGCCCTTGCTTTCTACCTCACATTCTTCTAGCATTTTTCTCCTGTAAACTTTTCTCAGATAGATTTTGTGCATTTGAAATTTTATTTTTTTGTTTGTTTTGTGGTATAATTATAAGCTACAATTTTTGGCTTTTCAACATACATAGTTTGGGTTGGGGGATTTTTTATACTGTTTTAACATGGTGAAAATCCTGTTGTAAAAAAATACTGTTGTGAAATTATATATTTTTTAATTTATATTCTTCCTTCAGAATGATGTAACTGTCATTTTAATGACCAGCATGTTTTCTAGTAAGTATTGGAAAAAAAAACCTTTGTTTTTTTAATAGATATTTATGTACTGTTGATGTACCTTATTTGAAAAGTTATTTTGCCTTACAACTAATATTTAGCAATCTTTTTCTGTATAGATTTAATGACATTCATGTTCCTGTGAGATTAGAAAGTGTGAAATTTGCCAGTCACTGTTTAATGAATCACCCAGATTTAGCAAAGGATCTCACAGGTAAGGTGGCTGGTCTATTGAAATATGAATGCAATCACACAAATATATTTTAGATGTGGCCTTTGACTTTAACTTGAGTTTCTGAATAGGTTTCACTCTGGCACTGTTTCAGGTCTCTAACAGTCATGGACTAGTAAGTGATTTCATGTTTATACAATAAAATTAAGTTTGAAATCTTCACATTGTAATCTTTTGAAATTTTTTGAAATGATAGTTTAAAGAAGTAGACTCTTCCTGTGAGTAAGTAGATAAGTGATTTCTTCTGAAATAGATTAGTAGAATTTCTCATTCTTCACTTGAAATAAAGCATTTAAACCTACTTATTTGGTTGTAACAAATAAATAGCTTCTATCAAAATACTTGGGCTTCAGGCTCAGTATAAGGAGTCTCAGCAGTAAAGAACCTGCCTGCAGTGCAGGAGACTCATGTTCAATCCCTGGATCAGGAAGATCCCCTGGAGTAGGAAATGTCAACCCACTCCAGTATTCTTGGAAATACCATGGACAGAGGAGCCTAGCAGGCCGCTGTTCATGGGATTGCAAGAGTCTTACTCAGTGACTAAACCACCAGAATCAAAATACTGTGTACTGGGCTGCCTTGGTGGCTCAGTGGTAAGGAATCCGCATGCCAATGCAGGAGACACGGGTCAATCCCTGACCAGGAAGATCCTACATGTCACAGGACAGCTAAGCTAGTGTGCCACAACTACTCAGCCTGTGCTCCGAGCCTGGAAACCACAACTGCTGAGTCCACATGCCACAGCTGCTGAAGCCCATGCACCCTATAGCTCATGCTCCACAACAGGAGAAGCGACCACAATTAGAACTCAAGAGCTGCAACTAGAGAATAGCCTCTGCCTGCACAACTAGAGAGTAGCCTCTGCTTGGGCAACTAGAGAAAAGCCTGCACAGCAACAAAGACCCAGTGCAAACAAAAATACAAATAAATTTTTTACCAGATTTTTATCAGTTTGTCCAAAAATAAAGTACTTGCCAAAAAGAGAGGAAATAACTTTGTTCATAGCATAATTATCTAAGATTTTTTTTTAGCGGCCATAGAATGTTATTTTATATTGTGTAATGCTATAAGAATTTTTATTGTAATTTTTTTTTTTAGTCATTTAATATGTATTGTATAAATCAGGTGCTGCTTTGATTTCAAATCAGGTACTGATTTGACTTTTCCATAATAGTTGATATAAAATATTATTTATTAACATATAACTTTTCAGTAATAGTATGATATAGTTCATTTTGTTATTATGTAATGGCCACCTCAGAAATTAAATGATTTTAATTTATCCTCATTTTACAATTGTTCCAGTATATAGACATAAAAGCATTAGGTGGTTATTTTTTGGTCATTGTGAACATAATGAATATTATAGCTTACATTTAGCTTAATTTTTTCTGTTTCAGAATATTTGAAAGTTCGATCCCATGATCCAGAAGAAGCTATTCGTCATGATGTTATTGTTACTATAATAACTGCTGCCAAAAGAGACCTTGCCTTAGTGAATGATCAGCTACTTGGCTTTGTAAGAGAAAGAACACTGGACAAACGGGTAAAACCTGAGGAATTTTATTCTTTTTTAATTTACTAACCAGTCCATTCTGAAGGAGATCAGCCCTGGGATTTCTTTGGAAGGAATGATGCTAAAGCTGAAACTCCAGTACTTTGGCCACCTCATGCAAAGAGTTGACTCATTGGAAAAGACTCTGATGCTGGGAGGGATTGGGGGCAGGAGGAGAAGGGGACAACAGAGGATGAGATGGCTGGATGGCATCACTGACTCGATGGACGTGAGTCTGAGTGAACTCCGGGAATTGGTGATGGACAGGGAGACCTGGCGTGCTGTGATTCATGGGGTCGCAAACAGTCGGACATGACTGAGCGACTGATCTGATCTGATGTTTACATTGTTAGCAAAATACAATAGAAATCATTTTATATTTAAAGTTATCTTGAAAGTCAAATTCAGTTCAGTTCAGTTCAGTCACTTAGTCGTGTCCAACTCCTTGCGACCACATGAATCACAGCATGCCAGGCCTCCCTATCGATCACCATCTCCCAGAGTTCACTCAAACTCATGTCCATTGAGTCAGTGATGCTATCCAGCCATCTCATCCAAGTCAAATTAATACAATACCAAATATAAAGAGCTCAGAATTTATATATTTCTGGCAAACTTTTCATTATTTTTACAAACGAATACATTGGATTCTGTAGCTTTTCATATCTTTGGTATGGGTTTTTAGCTCACCTTTACAAAACGAGCAGCAAAATTAAAGTTTTGTTTTACCCTTTCACTTACATGATGAGTTTCAGAAGAATACTGATCATCACCATTTGTTTCCTTTATAGTTAGCATTTGCGGAAGTATCTGTCTTGGAATATCGTACTTCCTGTAAAAGTGGTGTTTCCATATTGCTATGCTAAGCTTAGAGTCAAAATGATGTTTAGTCATTACTCTTTGTGTAATTTCCTGTATGTGGATGCAATTTAAAATGTGGGTTGATAAATGTAGTACTAAGAACAGTAATAGTTGCTAAGAAATAGTGTCAGCCATGAGAGACATATACGCAAGGCAGGCTGATGAAACATGTTACTTATTAACATCTTTAACAAAGGTTGCCTTTAAAAGTGTGCTATTTTATTTGAAGCACAGTTTTAAAAATCTCCTACCATCCTGAAACTAATGCAGTTTAGCTATAATTTCAAGATAGAAAAGCAGTATCTTGCTATAGAAATATATAGCAAGATGCATTCTTTAAATTGTTTTGAAATAGTCATAGGAGGCAGAGATATATAAACACCATTTAACTTGTTCAGCTGTGTCATTAATTCTCCATCTGAAGAGTTTTTTCTCCCTGGCATTAATTTAAATGATATAACACTCCCTATTGCTTAGTTGTTAATTATGACCTCCCCAGCCCCAAACCAGATTTCAAGTATTGCCATTTTTATTACTTCTTCCTTTTAGAAACATTTCACTTCTACTTCTGTCAGTGTTTGTTTATAATTTCAGGATGAGCTGAGTAAATGATTCTTGCTGAGACTGTATGATATAGTCTTAATAAGGCCCATTGGGCGTTTTAGGAACTGTTATTTTGGTGTAATGAATTAAATAACCTATAGTATAGCCTTTCTCGGAGAAGGCAATGGCACCCCACTCCAGTAATTTTGCCTAGAAAATCCCATGGACGGAGGAGCCTGGTAGGCTGCAGTCCATGGGGTCGCTGAGAGTCGGACCCGACTGAGCGACTTCCCTTTCACTTTTCACTTTCATGCATTGGAGAAGGAAATGGCAACCCACTCCAGTGTTCTTGCCTGGAGAATCCCAGGGACGGGGGAGCCTGGTGGGCTGCCGTCTCTGGGGTCGCACAGGGTCGGACACTACTGAAGTGACGCAACAACAAAAAAATAGCCTTTCTAAATTTTGTTTTCTCTAAAAAGTGGGGATGAATTAAAATCTTCGATTTCACAGCTTACATTCTTTGGTTTCATGTTAGAAATGTCAAAAGGCATCTTTTACTTGTTATATGGGAACAGTTTCATTTCACCAACTAAATAATCTAAAATTGGGAAAAGTATACCAAAAAAATTTCAAGAAAGTATTAAATAAACCAAAGATAAGTATACTCTGATTTATTAGAGATAAGTACCTTGTGGTTATTATTGTTCTTTTGTCTTTCTGACTCTAGATTTTTATAATCTCCTTTTCTGTCCACCCTTCTCTGATCACCTTTCTTCCCTTCTCTTAAACCCCTCCAATCTCTTTAACTCCCAGTCTTTCATGAATTAGGGTGTGACTAGGTAACTGATTTGCCCTTTTGATAACAAAGTAATAAAATTCAGTTAAGACTATCACTAAGGTGCTTTCCAACTTTATAATTCAAAGATTTTGATACCAAATTTTGCTCTTTTTTTAATTGGAGGATAATTGCTTTACAATATTATTTTGGTTTCTGCCATACATCAACATGAATCAGCCATAGGTATACATATGTCTCTTCCCTTTTGAACCTCTCTTCAGCCTCCCACCCCAATTTTGCTCTTCTTATTCTGAGTTAATATCAAAAGGGATATAACTAGGATAAAACATTCCAGATGATTTGGCTTTTGTTTGTAGACTGAATTGTCTACTTTCTCTTATTTTTTAATCACTCCTAAAACTTGGCCAAATTTTTTTTTTAGAACAGAATCAAATGAGATTTTTGGTAAAATTTATTGTTGCTTGGCTTTGAAGAAAATAAAAAATTGATAGGTGATCTAGTAGTATTTGCACTGGATAATTTGCAAACTAGTCTGTTTTCTAAACAGAAACATAATCAAAACTGTTGTTTTAAGTGATTTGTCTTTTATGAAAATAAGTATTGTGCTAATCTATACACACCTAAATCTGTGCAACCTATTGGAAGAAATCATAATTTTTGCCAGGTATTATACTAAAATTTGTTATCTAGCTCATCTAGTAAACTTTGTACTTTCTAGTGGCGAGTAAGAAAAGAAGCTATGATGGGTCTGGCTCAGCTTTATAAGAAATACTGTCTTCATGGTGAAGCAGGAAAGGAAGCTGCAGAGAAAGTCAGCTGGATAAAGGACAAACTTTTGCATATATATTATCAGAATAGCATCGATGACAAGTGAGTTCCATATGTTGGTAAAATGGATGAATATAAAAGTGTTTTTAATTTTTTAATATGGTTTGATTTTTTCATAATACTTAGTTTCTAAGTTCAGAAATCACTTTCTGCATGTTTAGACATATCATGTTTAAATAAGACTATAGCCAGAATTATCAGTTAGCATAATAATTGTGAAATATAGGCATGAGAGTTGGACTCAGACCAGAGACCAAGTGTTCATTCTACCCCTTATTAGATGAGCCTTCCTTATAGAATTGTCTTACGGATTAAATAAAATAATGAATATAAAGACCCCTGGCCCACCACCTGGCAATGTAGCACTGTTTTTTAAGTGCTAGTTATTTTTCCTTTTTGCAATACTGTAAGTACCAATTGAGGTATTACTGTTCTTTTTTTTTTTTTTTTTTGAGGCATAATTGACATATAGCATTATATTTCAAGTGTATAAGCTTTATGATTCTATATTTGTATATATTGCCAAATGATCACCTAGTAAGTCTAACTTCCATCCCCATATATAGAAAATTCTTTTCTTGAGATGAGAACTTATGTTGTTTTCCCTTTCTGAATGTTACTCATAATTCTCTATTGGATTACAGTAATAATTTTGTTTTTTGCAAAATACTTTGCAGTGTTTTATTGAGTTAGACTACTTTGACATTATTGATTATGTATTTCATTGGCTAATGAAGACTCCTTATATTTAATAAGGATTAAATAAGAATAATTTTATAATTATAATCTTTATAATTAGAACCTTTAGTGATGTTGAATAATAAATATAAGCTTAGCAAGAAGGATATTTAAATATGGTAAGGAATTTAGAATGTGCAGTGAAGACAGATCTGCATAAGAGAACCTGATTTTCAGGATGATGAAGGAAGATCACCTTGATTTTACAAAATGACAACGTGGGAAAGGAGCCAGACTGTAATCAGAGGAAATTGATACATTTTTTGAGAATTAGTAATTCTTGATTGTAGCTTTATTTGTAATGTTAAATAATTTCTGATAGCTCCAGACTGATGATGACGAACAGGTGGAACAGGCTTAGCATCCTGTGCTTAGGAATAATATATAACCCTTTTAGAACAGATGTTTCAGGCTGACAAAGTGTAAAGCCACAAGTAACAACTGTAGCTCTAAATTTAAAAATAACTATACTTGTAAGGAAAAACATTGATCACATACTGAGCTTTTCCATTTATTTGCACACATGGGTATCACCATTGGTATGGTATCTTTGTATGAGGTGGTTAAAATATAAAATGGCTTTTGCTTCTGAAAAACAGACTAATTTTGTTACTTGGGGTTTTTTTCTCTTTGTTTGTTTGCTTCATAGACTATTGGTAGAGAAAATCTTTGCTCAGTATCTTGTCCCCCACAACCTGGAAACAGAAGAGAGAATGAAATGCTTGTATTATTTATATGCTAGTTTGGATCCAAATGCTGTCAAGTAAGTTACTTTTTAAATGATTCTTGAATCTTTTATACAATTATTTATTTAATCATTTCTAATTGCTTCTTCTAGTTGAATCAAAAACCTCAGATAAATATTTATAGAGAAAATTTTTATCATGTAAATTCAAGTAAATTAAAGCAAAGATATTCCTATATGCATAGATTTATTTGGCAACTGAGCAATATGGTTTCAGGAATTGAGAGAAGTCCCCATGTCAAAATTGTCTTTTGTGCACCTGTTGACTGGGATCTAAATCACATTATTGGAGGTTTACCATACTAAGCCTAAGAAATAGGAACTGGTTCTTTGTCAGGAGACCATGTCCAAATCACTTCTGTGTAGAATAACTGTATGATTGATTGTCAAAACAGGTATTTTTGAGATTGAAAGAAGGCACTATTAATAATTTTGTTCAGACAGCGACCATAACTTAAATATCTCAGGCCACTTAGAATCTGTGGGCATTCCACTTTAATAAAGCTTTTAAAAAAGTAAGTAACTCCTCTTATTGAGAATTCTGATTCTTCTTAATAAGAACCTCAGCTATTACATTTCCATATATATATATTACCTTTAATTTCATATAATTTCAAATTTACAGAAAAGTTTCAAAAATAATAACAAAACTTTAAATCCCATTTAGTGAAATTCCTAATTTTTGACCATTTGCTTTATCATTTGTGCGTACTTTACATACATATTTTCTTTGATCCATAGGTAGTAATTTGCAGACACTGCATTCCTTTACATCTAATACATAGGTATTCCTTAATTACAAGGATATTCTTTTATATAACTAGAGTGCTTTCATTGAAAGTCAGGAGGTTTAATATTGATAAAATATTGTATAATCCAATGTGTATTCAAATTTCCTCAATTGTCCAAATAATGTCCTTTATGGATTTTTGTTCCCTTTCTAGGATTACATGTTGCATGTTTAATTATCATGTCTCGTCTTTTTAAATTTGGAACCATTTCTCAGTTTGCCTTTGTCTTTTATGACTTGGACAGTTTTCAGAACACTGTTGCATAGGTCCGTTATTTTATAGAATGTTCTCTCAGTTCGGGTTCTTTCAGTGTTTCCTCAATATTGGATTGAGATTATGCGTTTTCAGCAGAAAGTCCACAGAGTAACATACCGTATTAAAAGACATCAGCCATCATTTTAAGGATTTGCAAGTAGTCATAACATTCACTGTAGATAGTAAATTCCAGGCCAGAGGTCTTGATTTCTGTTTATATTTGGCAAAGAGTACTCAGAAATAAACTAATTTTGAGCACCTGAAATTACAGAGTGGGTTTGTAAGAGAAGAAAATCTGCTATCACGGAGAGAAAAGAATCTAGAGTAAAGAAACTCAATTTAAATTTGGCATGTTTTGAATCCACATCATTTCCAAGAAATTCATTTTTTAAGTCATCTGCACTATTTCATGCATACCTCCTTAGCCTGGCCTTTCACGATCTGATCCTTTTCTATAGTACTTTCCAGCTTCCTTTTGCTCCCCTACTCACGTTCTGTTCTCCAAGCCTATAATTTTTTTTTCACGTCCCTGTGTGTGCTGTGTACTTTAATGACATTTTTCTCTCTGTAGCAAAACTTTCTGGCTACCTCTGCTTAGAATGTCTTTGAATTCCTTCAGTTTACTTGGCAAGATCCTATTCATCCTTGAAAACTTCTCAAATATTTTCTCTCATAAGAAGCCTTATGTTTACTATTGTAAACCAAACTGTCTTAATCCTAATAAGTAAATTTTCTGAAGCTTTAGATTTTAGGTAGATGTAGAATAATGGTGTATCTACACCATGCAGTGAGAAAAGTAGTAAAGTTGAATAATTAACCAGTATTGTTATATTATGTATATTTTTCATATTTATAACTTTATTTACAGAGCTCTCAATGAAATGTGGAAGTGTCAGAACATGCTTAGAAGTCATGTACGAGAACTGTTGGATTTGCACAAGCAGCCTACAGTAGGTTCATGATTTGTTTAAATTCACAGTTTTAGTCATTGTTAATTTTTCTGTATGATGAAGCAAGCAAAAGGTATCTCAGCTGTTTTATTTTCTAAATGTCAGTTTCTGTGGTTATCCAAGATAAATTTGCATTTCACATGAATATTAAAAAAATCTTATTTTTCACCATGAACACAGAAATGGTGTTTTCTAGTATATCAAGTATTTTGACACTAAGAATTTATAGTTTATCAGTTTTCAAATAATTAGAATTAAATCTCAGTATAAAATTATATTAGAAGTCAAATTTTTTTCCTCTTTGACTTTTGGTCTGTCATTGTAGTATCGGTATCAAATCAAGTATCAATCCTTTGAAGATTCCAAAGTCAAATTAATAAAGAAATGCTGCCCAGCATTTTCTGAAGGTTGAAAAAAGAAACATAAATAATATAAATGCTTCTAAACATATTTGCTAGAGTAGGTGTACTTAGCCAGGGAACCATGCACAGAGACCCCCCTCAGTGGCTGTGGACGCCTAAAGCAAGTGTTGTCTTTTTTTTTTTTTTTTTTTTTTTTTTGGTAAATGACCATACAGTCTCTGGAATTGCTTAACTCTGCCTCTGTGGTGCAGAAACAGTCACAGATAGTTCATAAATGAATGGGCATGATTGTGATCCAACAAAACTTGAACAAAAGCGGGAAGTCCATGGGATCATACAGATTCATTAATAAAATAGTACTCTTGTAATGGAGGAAAGGGCAGTAGGCAGGAAGGTGATACATTAATTAATGGGCAACAGAATAGCTAGTAGAACTATTCAGAAAGAAATTTTTTCTACTTTACACATTTTTAGTTAATTTTCTTTGGTGTATAGTTTCACAGTAATTTTGATATGATAATTGTTTTATTTTCTGTTCTGTTTTCTGACAAGATAATTTCCCTATGAAAGTTATATAACTTTCAAAATTTTTAAAATACCTTCCTGCTGGCATATCCTTTCCTTCTGTTTGTGCTAGTTTAATAGTTGTTACTCCATGGTTGTTTGTTATCTGCATAGGCTGTAGATATGGTAAGCCATTTCCTACTGGGTATATTATGATGGATTTTTTTAACTTAAGAAAATGTACAATACTGAGTGTAGGTTTTCTTAATGAAATTTTGTTAGCACATATGACATCATTTGTTTCTGTTTTAAATTTCAGTCAGAAGCTAACTGTTCTGCTATGTTTGGAAAACTGATGACCATAGCAAGTGAGTATGTTTATTCACTTTGTAGGTTTATAGCAGACATCAAATAATTTGCCCAGTGGAACTATCAGTTTAATACTTATTTAGTAAGAAAAAATAATCCTTAATAATTTTATTTCTAAGACCCATATAGTCTTATCTTTTGGTAAAACAGCAGTATTTTTTAAGACAGCTTGGTTTTAGTTTAGTAGTTTTTCTTTTGCAGTATTGATTCTTTTTTAATCTTCTAGAGAATTTGCCTGATCCTGGGAAAGCACAAGATTTTGTGAAGAAATTTAACCAAGTTCTTGGTGATGATGAGAAACTGCGATCTCAGTTGGAGTTGTTAATCAGTCCAACCTGTTCGTGCAAACAGGCAGATGTTTGTGTGGTTAGTAAATTATACTTCTGTATTTGTTCTTCTAGCTTTGCTTATAGAAACTTAGATTTCATTAAAATCTGCTTTACAGAAATTATTTTATTTGTGTGAATGTAACAGTATTGTGAGCTCTGAATCACCTAGGAGTATATCTGTGGTCGACTTAGTTCTCTTTACTTATCACTAGTCAGTCAAATTCCAGGAAAAACACTAGAGAAGTAAGCCAGGGAGATTGGTCCTAGGAATTGAGCAAGATAAAATTCTTTGTATTTAGTAGACATTTATTAGATAAATAAAAATTTTCTAGTGTGTGTGTGTATTCTCCCATGTATCAGCGTGGGAAAAACCCTTGTCAGTATATCAGCAATAGTTCAGTTGCCATATACACATTTATAAACAAGGTAATTCCTGTTTAGGCTTTTGTCTTCATTCTATTTTTAGACTATTTTATAGAAAACCAGTTGTTGACAATACCCATGGAAAAATTCATTCATTTACTTACCATTTTATGAGACAGTTTCTAATTTCATCTTTACCGTTTACTACTGGTGTGACCTTTTAGCAAGTTGTTTAGTATTTTTGAGACTCATTTTTTTCATCTCTAAATGTTAACAACCTCACAGGGTTGTTAAGAGGATATAGATAGATATGGATATAGGTATCCTACCTAATACATGGTTCCAGACTGCCCTTTAGGATTTAAATATTAATAAATTTGTATTTCACATATATGACAGTATTACACATATATAACACAATATAGTATTACACATATATGCCAAACACTATGCTTGGGACCAGGCTTATACAGATGAATAAGAGAAAGAAAATCATTTCAGTTATTTATGTCTAACTTTGCTCTAGAAAGATAATTATTGAAATATGTGATTAGGGATAAGGACTATATACAAAGTCATTTGGGAGCATGGAGTATGTTGGGTTTTTTTTTCTCAGTCTAATAGGCATATAGGGTCTATAAACAGATGTATATACAAAGTCATTTGGGAGCATGGAATATGTTTTTTTTTTTTTTTTCTCAGTCTAATAGGCATATAGAATCTTAAAAGAGTAGTAATTAGGAAGAGGTGGGAGGAAGCCAGTTTAGGGAAGAGAGCAGTGGATTCTTCCATTGTACCTAGGGATGTGAATGTCACAAGTGCCCAAAATAACCTTGTCTTTGCACTTCTGAATGGGATGGTTTGCTGAGAACATTTAAAGGTTTCATTTACTTCTTGGTATTTAGAATTCCAGTTCCAGAATACTGTGTTCTGCTGGGTATCTACTAATATAATTGGATCACAGAATGAAATGGCTTGAAAAATACCATAGAGATAATTGGTTTAACCACTTCATTTTACAGATAAAGATTACATTTTAAAGAGATGAAGTTTCTCATCCAGTGTTTCACAGCTAGTGACTGAGCTTCAAGTAGAGTCCAGATCTTAATAGACCCATGACAGTGTTCTTTCTATATATTTCATCATTTGCAAGAACCCATACAAACTGAGTACTGCCCAAGAAATACAAATCTTAAGAATGAATAATCAAGTGGTACTTTTTGGTCTGAGAAAAATAGGACTTGAATTTGAAAAGTGATAGTAACGTGATTCCTGCTATTTGTCAGAACAGATATATCTAAGAGCTTCCAAATCCAGAAAGTATATGCAAAGCAGATGTAAGGAAAATATCTCAGGGTGAATTGATGGTAGGAAGCAGGAGAATAGAGACGTAGAAAGTCTTTTTTTTTTTTTTTTTTTGAACGTGTAAAGGAAACTTTATTTGTTGCTGCCTACTTGCCACATACTAATTTGACTTGTTGCTTATCCCCAGTATAAGCTTACATTTAGGATTATGACAGATATACTTTTTAAAAATAATTGTTATGAGAGATTACCTAAATATTACATACATAAAATGTGGTTTGAAGAATTACTTAAATATGTTATTATTTATATGCATTGGTATATTTTATATAGTGCTATCACTGTGCTTAAATGTGATTTACTCTTTTTCCTGTTAGCATTTCCTTTATTTTTCCTGTACTTATATGTAATACCATAATTCTTTTCTAATGCCTAGTTCTTTCATTTTTTAATACTGACTATATAGTTTGCCTAGCAGTTTTCCAATGGCATAGTTGTTGTTAGACAATCACTGACTTTATCTTATGTTAAAGCAAGTAAATTTTATACCAAGTGGGAGAAAATCCCCTCTTTAGGAAGACTTGCACAAAGTAAGTCTGATTTCAAAAGATAATACAAATATTTATTTTCTCAAATGCTGAAACTTTGCTGAGTTAATTACTACTTGCAAAATAAATCAAGCACTTCCTAGTGACTAATAAATTTTCTTCTGAATCTCAGTCCTTTGGATTTTTACACTCTAATAGCAAACATGGATGCTATCTAATTTAATATGATCTTCATAATTAATTTGTGTCAATGTGTCACTGAGGGACTTCCCAGGTGATCCAGTGGCTAAGACTCCTTGCTGCCAATGCAGGGGTCCAGGGTTCATTCCCTAATTAGGAAACTAGATCCCAAGTGTTGCAACTAAGACCCAGCAAAGCCAAATTAATTAATTAATTTTTTTTTTTAAGTCACTGAAAGTACAACAGAAATTTGTTTCCTTTATCCCCTTGGCACATTTCCTTAAATTTTTTTTTTTTTTTCATGAAAAAACTAATAAATAGAGTGACTGTTATTTGTTACATTGCTTTATAGTTTGGAAAGCAATGTGCTTTATCTTCTCAACTAGCATTTCCACTTATTCATCAGAGATAATCAATGAAAAGTCTTGTTATTAATGTAAATTTCTTTCTCTAGTACCCAACACATTATAAATTCAACCTTGTCTTTGGATGATTCAGTCTCTTACAGTCATTAAGTCCTTATATTCTTTAGAAACTTTCAGCAGTAATATCTTTTCTTTTGCAGGAACTCTTTGATATGTCACCATTTTTTAACTCAACTATGATCTTCCAGAACTGAAAAACTTTATACACTTAAAAGTCTTCTCTTTAAAAAAAAAAAATTGTTGACCAAAAGAAAAGTTTTTTCAGGCTATGAAGTAAACCATTGAAACATGCCCATGACAGTATAAATTATTTTAATTTTTTCAAAAGTAGATACTAAAGGGACTTCCCTAGTGGTCCAGTAGTTAAGACTCTACACTCCCAATGCAGAGGCCCAGGTTTGATCCCTGGTCAGGGAACTAGATCCTGCATGCTGCAACTAAGAACTGGTGCAGCCATTAAACAAATAAATGCATATCAGTTGTAAAAATATACAGCATTAAAGATTGTCTACTATGTAGTAATTTCATGGGAGAAATACGAGACAAAAGGCATAAATCATACCATGTTACCCCTCTTTTTTCCTCTACAGTCTATATTTTCTAGTACTTGGGTAATGAGTATATCATTTTAATCAGGGTATAAAGCAGAGAAAGTTTTTTTTTTTTCTTTTTTTACATCTGATGGTATTGAATCCTTAAATGCTTTTGATGCCTAGGATCATTTTTATTTTGAAAAACATGAAAGGATCATACTTACAGTGAAACTCTTTCCCTTCCTATAGAGAGAAATAGCCCGGAAACTTGCCAATCCTAAGCAGCCAACAAATCCTTTTCTAGAGATGGTCAAATTTCTGTTGGAAAGAATTGCACCTGTGCACATTGATTCAGAAGCCATCAGGTAAACTAGGAGTTATATTCATTCATAAATAAAATATAATTTGAAACTACAGTGTTGTAAGTTTAAATTCTGGGTCCCCAACGAGACCTCAAAAGGTATACAGGGAACCTATATCATGTATCATTCAAGTTGAAAGAAAGACAGGCTCCTTTTCTGATCGTTGGTTTGTTTCATTACTTTTTATTTATTTTTAAAAAGAAATCTTGTGTTTATTTTTACCTTGTATGTTCTCATTAAAGAAAACCTAGAACATAAGAAAATCTATAGCTATCATCAGCCTTTGAGTTTTCTTAACCCTTTTCATGGCCACATAAAGTTTTTTAGTATGTATTACATCACCGTTTACTTGAGATATGTGAGAAACAGAATAGCGTTATGAAAGGAGCACAAGATTGCCATTAGACTAATCTGCTTTCAGAACACATCTGTTAACCAATTTTTGGCTTTAATTTAGTTTTTAATGTATTTTTAACTTTAATATGGGTATAATATCTCCTTGTGGATGAGTGTGATAATTAGTAATAATATGTAAAAAATAAGCAGACTAGCATCACAAACATTGACATCTATTGTCTTTGATTAATTGTTCCCATGATTTCATATGTTTCAGTTATTTCTAATGATTTTCAGTTGTAAACTTCAGAGAATACTTATACCTTGTACTAACCATTTTTCCAGCTCATCAGCTATAAATCTTTCCATTTCGGGTTACTAACTAGCATTTATTGATTCTCTTTTCTTTGAATTAGGAGACCTGGTTCTAGCCATTACTAGTACGTGACTCACTGGTTGTATTAAAATGCCAATCATATTAGTTTGCTAGGGCTGCCATGGCAAAATACCACAGACTGTGTGGCTTAAACAACAGAAATTTGTATTCTCACATTCTGGAGAGTAGCAGTCCAAGATCAAGTTTGATTTCTCCTGGAGCCTCTCCATGGCATGCAGTTAACCTCCTCTTTTCTCTCCTCACATGTCTGTGTCCTGACCTCCTCTTCACATAGGAAAACAGCCATTTGGGATTATGGCCCACCCATCTGACCTCAGTTTACCTTAATTATCTCATTAAATAATTAAAATCTCATCTATTTCCAAGTAGTCACATTCTGAGGTGTCCTGGAGGTTAGGACTTCGACATATGAATTTAGGGTATTCAATTCAATCTGTAGTGATGATGTTTGTTTTTTAACTAAGATCTTATCCTTTAATCTTATTAGCAAATAAGAAAGCTAAGGTTCTGAGAAAAACATGGTGGTTTTTTACAGCTGGGTGATAGCAAAAGGTATTTTGCTATTAATTTTTAATAGAGATACCCCATATCCAAGAGCAAAGGAGCAGCCCCAGCAAGATGATAGGAGGGGCAAATTCGCATTTAGAATCAAACCCCATTCCCGCCGGAGACGCTCAGAGGGCTCAAACCAACCTTGTGTGCACCAGGACTCAGGGCCCTCACAGAAACGGATACAGAACTGTGTCTGAGCGTCTCCTATGGAGGTACAGGTCACTAGCGTCAGCTAGTGGAGGAGGTGGAATTCCAGTTGAGCTATCTCAAATCGTGTAAGTGCTGTACTCAATATGTCAGCAAATTTGGAAAACTCAGTCGTGGCCACAGGATTGGAAAAGGTCAGTTTTCATTCCAATCCGAAAGAAAGGCAATGCCAAAAAATGCTCGAACTACTGCACAATTGCCCTCATCTCACACACTAGTAAAGTAATGCTCAAAATTCTCCAAGCCAGGCTTCAACAGTACATGGACCATGAGCTTCCAGATGGTTCAGGCTGGTTTTACAAAAGGCAGAGGAACCAGAAATCAAATTGCGAACATCCTCTGGATCATCGAAAAAGCAAGAGAATTCCAGGAAAACATCTATTTCTGCTTTATCGACTATGCCAAAGCCTTTGACTGTGTGGATCACCACAAACTGTGGAAAATTCTGAAAGAGATGGGAATACCAGACCACCTGACCTCTTCAGAAATCTGTATGCAGGCCTTTTCTTGTTTTTAATGGAGTGATTTTAAATATTTAAATACCGTTAAAGGGTACTAAGTGGTATTTTACTGGTAGTCCAGTGGCTAAGACTCCAGGCAGGGGCCGTGGTTTGATCTCTAGTTGGGGAACTAAATCCTACATGCTGCAACTAAGAGTTTGTATGCCACAACTGAAAGTTCGCATGCTGTAACGAAAGATCCCACTGCTGCTGCTGCTAAGTCACTTCAGTCGTGTCCGACTCTGTGTGACCCCAGAGATGGCAGCCCACCAGGCTCCCCCGTCCCTGGGATTCTCCAGGCAAGAACACTGGAGTGGGTTGCCATTTCCTTCTCCAAAAGATCCCATAGGGCACAGCTATTGGTAAGACACAGTATCGCGAAATAAATAAATAATTTTTTTACGATACTAAAAGAAAAGAGGTTGAAGATAGGTTAAGGGGAATAGAAGTATGATGGAGCACCATCAGTAAGAAAATGGACCAGTAAGAAGAAAATCTTCCCCTATGGTGTTAAAAAATGATAGATACAAATTAAAGAAAGTTAGAAAATAGGAAAATTACAGTTTTCCCTAAAAGCTCCATTGTTCTCCTTTAGGTCAAAAGTTAGATAGTCTACTCAGTGGAAGAATTTAAAAAGGAGACCTGAGTTAGAATGATAAAGATTTAGAGCAGTTGTTATAGGATAGGAAAGAAAGGGACACATGGAAGATATCCAAGCAGTTTTGAACATGCATTTGGATTGGTGATGATCTTTTGCTTCATCATACTCTGTGAAGTATTTGGAGTATGTATTATTTATCTGATTTACAGATCAGTAATATTACTTTCACGAAAAGAAGAATTATAGTTCTGGCTTCAATATTTGGATTTGCCTCATACAACTTTTTGACTTATAATGGTGATCCCACCCACACCGTAATGAAAGCAAATTATACCTGCCTTGTTTTACACTGTAGTTCCAGGATAGACCCTAAGACTCAGTTCACAATAGGTAGTCAGTTAATACGTATTAAATAAATGCATGCACTGATAATTATGAGTAGTCAGAAACATGTATAAATTTTATCAAATATTTGTAGTTTTATTTATAAATTCACGTGTTTTATGGGATTTCCTTCTAATAGCTTAAATCAGAATATTTTTTTCAAAATGGAAATAATTTTTTAAAAAATACATAATGTCAATGGTGAAAAAGTTGGCTTAAAGCTCAGCATTCAGAAATCTAAGATCATGGCATCCAGTCCCATCACTTCATGGCAAATAGATGGGGAAAGAGTGGAAACAGTGTCAGACTTCATTTTTGGGGGCTCCAAAATCACTGCAGATGGAGATTGCAGCCATGAAATTAAAAGACGCTTACTCCTTGGAAGGAAAGTTATGACCAACCTAGACAGCATATTAAAAAGCAGAGATGTTACTTTGTCAACAAAGTCCATCTAGTCAAGGCTATGGTTTTTCCAGTAATCATGTATGGATGTGAGAGTTGTACTATAAAGAAAGCTGAGCACTGAAGAATTGATGCTCTTGAAGACTGTGGTGTTGGAGAAGACTCTTGAGAGTCCTTGGACTGCAAGGAGAGCCAACCAGTCCATCCTAAAGGAGATCAGTCCTGGGTGTTCATTGGAGGGACTGATGCTGAAGCTGAAACTCCAGTCTTTTGGTCTCCTGATGCAAAGAGCTGTCTCATTTGAAAAGACCCTGATCCTGGGAAAGATTGAGGGCAGGAGGAGAAGGGGACAACAGAGGATGAGATAGCTGCATGGCATCACCGACTCGATGGACATGAGTTTATGTAAACTCCGGGGTACTGACTAAAATTAAAAATGCTGACTATAGAGGGGCTTCCTGGTGGCTAAGAATCTGCCTGTCAGTGCAGGGGACATGAGTTGGATCCCTGTTCTGGGAAGATCCCGCGTGCTGCGGAGCAGCTAAGCCCATATGACACACAACTATTGAGCCTGTGCTCTGAGCCTAGAAACTGTAGAATACTGAGCCCTTGTGCCCAAACTACTGAAACCCAAATGCCCTAGAGGTCATGCTCTGCAACAAGAGAAACCACCGCAATGAGAAGCCTGTGTACCACCACTAGAGAGTAACCACTGCACTCTGCAACTAGAGAAAAGTCTGAGCAGCGACAAGGACACAGCATAACCAAAAATAAAAAATGTTTTTTTAATTACTGACTGTACAAAGTGTTGATGTATACATAACTAACAGTGTGTTGGTGATGTTGAAAGCAGTTTGTTTTAGCATCAGATTATCTCAACATTGTCTCAACTCAGGAATCCCAATATTAGACATTTGCCCATAAGAAAGTGAAGTCACTCAGTCGTGTCCGACTCTTTGTGACCCCATGGACTGTAGCCCACCAGGCTCCTCCACCCATGGGATTCTCAAGGCAAGAGTACCGGAGTGGGTTGCCATTTCCTTCTCCAGGGGATCTTCCCGACCCAGGGATCAAACCCAGGTCACCTGCATTGTAGGCAGACGCTTTACTGTCTGAGCCACCAGGGAAGTCCTGCGTATAAGAAAGGAAGACGTCATTATGTCTTTGGGTTTCCCTGTTGGCTCATCAGTGAAAGAATCTACCTGCAATGCAGAAAACACAGGTTTGATCCCTGGGTCAGGAAGATTCCTTGGATAAGGAAATGGCAACCCACTCCGGTAGTCATTCCTGGGAAATTCTACGAACAAAGGAGCCTGACAGGCTACAGTTCATGGGGTCACAGGGTCAGACATGACTTAGCAACTAAACCACCACTGCTCCTTGTGTTTAAAGTGGAAATACCCAGAAGTCCATCAGTTGGTAATTGGATAAAAATAATTGTGGTATATCTATACACCAGCAATAGAGAGGAAGTTCATTCAGTGGTTCACACTGATCCTGTGCAACAACATGGAGGAGTCTCAAAAGCGTTATGTCACATAGAAGTTGTCAAACACAAAATATATAAAATTTTATAAAAGGTAAAATTCTACTGGCAGAAAGTTGATCAGTTATTGCCAGAGTAGGAAAAGGGAATTAACCACAGAAGAAGTGTAGGGTAGGTTTTTGTGGTGATGACAGTTGTTTCATGTATATATCACTACAGTGATTCACCACTTTATGGTGGATTCGCCACTAGAATGGCTATGATCAAAAAGTTGAGTTGGCAGGAATGTAGAAAAATTGGAACCTTCATGTATTGCTAATGGGTGTAAAATGTTGGAGGTGCTTTGGAAAGCAGTTTGACAGTCCTCCAGAAGTTAAGCCTGGAGGTACCATATGTGTGGGCATGCGCTCAGTCGTGTCCAACTCTTGTGACCACATGGAGTGTAGCCCACGGGAGTGGGTTGCTGTTTCCTCCTCCAGAGTATCTTCCTGACCCAAGGGAAGATGAACCTTGAGAACTCCATTTATATGAAGTATTCAGATTAGGCAAATATATATAGTAGCACAAAGTAGATTAGAGGATGCTTAGGGCTGAAGAAGTTGGAGGTGAATAAGGAGTGACTCCTAATGGAAATGGGACACAGCTGAGCACACACACACCTACTGGGGAAGGGGGTTTGTTTTGAAGTAGGGTGAAAGCTAAGTTTGTTGAATATTTGCCTGTACTGGGACATCACTAACAAGGAAATGAAATCTCAAGAACGAAGCTTATGTTTGTTTTAACTTAAAATAGTATCTTGTTGACCAGGTAGTTTCTAGTTTGTGGCGGTTAGTTGTAGTTGAAAAACTAATAATGTTGAACATTAAATACTTTTTAATTGTTGATTCTGTGTGTGGGTATATAGAGAGAGCACAATGCTTCTCATGAATTGCTTTCAATTTCTTTGCTATAAATCTCTAGGAGTGGTATTAGTGATTCAATAAATTAATTATGTGATTAATTCAATGCCTTTGCTCATTTATGTGTTTACTATTTGTGTTTTTATTTTGAGTGAGTTCTCATTTGTCTATTTAGCAACTGCTATCCTAACGTTTTTCTTAAAATTGCAAATTATCTCCATTTATGGATATGAATATTACATTGCTTATACTTAAAAATACATATTTCTGGTACATTTGACAGTTTTGTTGCTTTTCATTAGAATTACTGTTATACGTGGATGGGAGGATAAACTAAAAATAAGCTCATTTGTCATGTAGAGAGGGAAGTTTAAAAAATCACAAAATTACTTTTTCTTCCAGAAAATATTTAATTTGATGTTCATAGAGTCTGTATATGTCTGCTACAATGCAATTAAGATATAGTTACTAATCTAGTAGTGTTACTAATTTAGATTGTCTTATTTTAATAGTGCACTGGTAAAACTGATGAATAAATCAATAGAAGGGACAGCAGATGATGAGGAGGAGGGTGTAAGTCCAGATACAGCTATTCGTTCAGGACTTGAACTTCTTAAGGTATTTTGTCTTAAAACAGCTTGTCTTTTCTGCAGTCATATTTTTTTTTAATTGGTGGGAAATTGCTTTACTGTTTTGTGTTGGTTTCTGCCATACAACAGTGCAAATCAGTCATAATTTTATATATATATATCCTTTCCCTCCTGAGCCTTCCTCCCCTCTCCTCGTCCCTCCCCTTTAGGTCTCCATAGAGCACCTGGCTGAGTGGGCTCCCTTTGTTATTTAGCAACATCCCACTGACTGTTTTACACCTGATAGTGTATATTTGTCAATACCACTTTCTCAATTTCTCCCACCCTCAACTTCCCCAGCTGTGTCCACAAGTCTGTTCTTTACTAGGCTCGTCAGTACCATTTTTCTAGATGCCATATGTATTCTGCAGTTATAATATGAATCACCTTAAAGATATGCAAGGGTCAGGCTTTATTTCATTGGAAGTATTCAAAAGATTAAAATTTGTAATACAGCATTTTATAAAAATAACATGTTTTCTGAATTATACTAATGTAATTATTTTACATTATAAAATAATATTTTTGGAGTTTTGCTGTTTCATTCATTCATCATGTGCATGCCTGCTATGCTTATAACAGTATGTGCTAAATGATTTAGTCTTACCTTTCAAATAACCTGCATATTGGTTAGTAGGATTGCTCACAGGAATCACTGTAAGACATCATTTATCTGATTGGGATTTTTTTTTTTTTTTTTTTAACAAATGGTAAACAGATGCCAAAGAGGTCAGAGAATTGAACAATTAGTAAGAGACATAATTTAATCTAGAGGGGGAGCACAGCATCATCAAAGAGAATAATTTGGGGCATGTTTTAGGGATTGTGAATGTAGCCTGAGTGGTTAGAATTATTGCTTTGAGGAGTGATGAAAGACAAGATTGTTTCCAGATTGTGGAAATAAAATTTTTTTTTTACAGAGGAAAATCATCTTTAAGGCAAACATTTTTAATAGGTTTGATTCAGCTTTTCAAATTTAAATCCTCATTTTTCTCTGAATATTTAAAACCTCATAAGTAAATATTATCACTCTGAACCCTACCAAAGGAGACACTCTCTCCACTTTATAACCCATTTAAAAAATGCTTATATAATAAGTTAATGAGGGCTACATACTCCATTCCCCTACCTCCTTATTTTTCTTTTAGGCCTTATTCCATGTGTCAGGCTGACTAAATTGTTTTTGCTTCATGGAAGGTAAACTTTGTAGACACATTATTTCTAACTTGCTGGAAATTCCTTAAAGATAGCCTAGAACTTATGTCTTAATAAATAAAGGGAACAATTATTTATATGTTTGTAATCATGATTAAAATTTTCCAATAATGACTTCAGTTCCGTTCAGTTCAGTCACTCAGTCGTGTCTGACTTTGCGACCCCATGATTCGCAGCACGCCAGGCCTCCCTGTCCATCACCCACTCCCGGAGTTCACTCAGACTCACGTCCATCAAATCAGTGATGCCATCCAGCCATCTCATCCTCTGTCGTCCCCTTCTCCTCCTGCCCCCAATCCCTCCCAGCATCAGAGTCTTTTCCAATGAGTCAACTCTTCGCATGAAGTGGCCAGAGTACTGGAGTTTCAGCTTTAGCATCATTCCTTCCAAAGAAATCCCAGGGCTGATCTCCTTCAGAATGGACTGGTTGGATCTCCTTGCAGTCCAAGGGACTCGCATGATTAAAATTTTCCAATAATGACTACTTATGAGTAAATTTTTTGTGACGGATTTCACTTAAAATATTTTCTTATAGAGTATCTTTTGCCAGTGAAATAAAGCCTATTGTTAGCATTTTGTTCCCATCTATCACTCCCATGAAAAAGGAGCCACATTTCCCACATTCCCCGTATCAGAATAGACTAAGAGGTAGGGAAGAAAACAGGACCAGGGCTGTCAGTCAAGAACTGTTAGCCACAACTCGCCTCAAGGGAGGCTACAAGATACAATCTTGATTGTGTTGCTAGCATATGCAGCTCATGATTTAAAATTTTATTTCTAGTAGAAAACAGTTCTTTTAATGCATTATAACCATTGTGTGAACCTAAAAACATTGTATCTGTTCCTTTAGGTTCTGTCTTTCACACATCCTACCTCGTTCCACTCTGCAGAGACATATGAGTCCCTGTTGCAGTGCCTCAGAATGGAAGATGACAAGGTAGCAGAAGCCGCCATACAGATTTTTAGAAACACAGGCCACAAAATAGAAACAGACCTACCCCAGATACGGTCGTGAGTATGCATTTTCTTATGATCAACACAAGAGTTTTCCAAGTGTCGGAATCTTAGGGTCATTGTTTCCCTTAGGAAGATATGGAGGAGGAAAGATGACTTTTATTTAGAAGCTGCTTTTCTGTATCCTTTGTTTTCATCATTTCTCTGTCTGACTTATCTCCTCTACCATTCGAATATGGGCGGAGGAACAACCTAAAATTTTTATTTTAAATATTAATATTAATTATCAAAAGTTATCACAGAATTTAGGATTAATACATCTTTCTAATTTATTTGTTTTTCTCCAACTCCAAATTCAGTAGGTACTGCCTTCATATCTCACTCAAGAATTGTATAATCAAAGGTGCTTAATGAAATGTTCATTAGTTGCTTAGTTGTCGGTCATGGTTCTTTTCTCTCTCTAGATTACTTCCCCTCTCCTCATACGAATGAAGTACATTTTGGTATTTTTACTTTGGCAGCTTTAAGAGGTTGCCTTAGGAGCAGAATTTGTGCTGAGAGTGTGATTTAGACATAAGACACGGGAGATGTCTTGGAGGAAGAGCACATTGTTGATAGCTATTATAATCAGATGTTCAAGGTATTTATGTAAATAGCTTGAGGTAAATTCAAATCAAACCCATTTTTCCTCATGATATATTAATAGAATAAGAGAATTCATGACTCCTTAAGTTTTTATTGGATTTTTGAGCTAATAGTTTAATTTGAGAAATAATTCAACATTTATTGTATATCCTTTTCATCGTCAGCACTGTAGTGGCTTATATAAAAGATTACCACTGTCAGTCCCTGCCGTCAAGGAGTTTATACTCTAGAAATGATAATTTTTATCTTTGTACATTATAGAAAAAATGATTGACACAGTGGGCTAAAGTTACTGTGAATTTTACAAAGTGGGAAAGTCTGTACTTTTTTTAAGGTGAAGGATGTACTTAAAGGAATTCTGTCCCAGAAGGAACAGTAGAAGAGGTAACTTTGGACATGACTACTAAAACCTCTTGTTCTTAAGACTTGTTGTTCAGTCGATAAGTGGTATCTGACTCTGTGACGCCGTGAACTGCAGCACGCCAGGCTTCCCTTTGCTTCATTATCTCCCCGAGTTTGTTCAAACTCATGCCCACTGAGTCAGTGATGCCATCCAACCATCTCATCCTCTGTCACCCCCTTCTCTTACCCTCAATCTTTCCCAGCATCAGTGTCTTTTCCAGTAAATCGGCTCTGCGTATCAGGTGGTCAGAGTATTGGAGCTTCAGCTTCAGCATCAGTTCTTCCACTAAATATTCAGAGTTGATTTCCTTCAGGA
The DNA here is from genome assembly GCF_019923935.1 of Bubalus bubalis. NCBI lineage: Eukaryota > Metazoa > Chordata > Mammalia > Artiodactyla > Bovidae > Bubalus > Bubalus bubalis. The sequence continues at coordinate 58,415,051 of NC_059163.1, forward strand.
TTGACTGATTTCATCTTCTGTCTAAGGGACTTTTTACGAGTCTTCTGCAGCACCACAATTTAGAAGCATCAATTCTTCAGCACTCAACCTTCTTTATGGTCCAACTCTCATATCCATCCATGACTACTGGAAAAACCATAGCTTTGACTATACAGACCTTTGTCGGCAGTGATTTCTCTGCTTTTTAATATGCTATCTAGGTTTGTCATAGCTTTTCTTAAGACTAATCAGGAAGGAAGGAGGGAATTATTGAAAAAGCAGAGAAGCACAACACTGCAGACCTCAATAACAACCCTGGTGGTGTAACTGGATTATAGCACACTAGAAAAACAAGGAGCAAGGTTAAAGTTGACCTATGCATCATCCTTTCATTAGGCTAAGAAGAATTAATAATGTATTTAATGACAGTTTGATCAAAACGCTTACCTTCTTTTGTTACTAACTGGTCTTATTTATAAGAACTGTTACCTTGGTAAATGAATTTGAAAGAAAGACTTCAACAGTGCTCAGTCAAGGAATGTATTGATATTTGTGCATGAAAATCCTTTTCATTATTCTAAACTGTATGGAGAAAAGTATGGCACATTCATAAATTTCAAGGTAGACTTCACACTGACTAGCATATGTTCCAGTTTTTTGATTGATGTGCATAAAGGTTTAGAGTATTGCTGTTTATATCTAGCCTTCCCTTATTATAAGACAAGGGTCCCCAACCTCCAGGCCGCAGATCAGTCCTGATTTCATAGATCAGTACACAGCAGGAGGTGAGCAGCAGGGGAGCAAGCAAAGCTTCATCTGTATTTAGGGCTGCTTGTGTTACCACCTGAGCTCTACCTCCTGTCAGATCAGCAGCAGCTTTAGATTCTCACAGAAGCGCGAACCCTTCTATGAACTGCACATGTGCGTGCTTTTGAGAATCATCCTCAAACCATCTTCCCCTCCCTATCCATGGTAAAAACTGTCTTCCACAAACTGGTCCCCTGTGCCAGAAAGGTTGAGGACCGCTGTTATAGTATGACCCTTTTTCACTATTGCACTTGATTTGATATCATTGACCTTATAATCTATAAAGTAGTAGTATTACACCAGATGTATAGCAAGTATCTTTTCCTAAATTTTTGTTTTGGCTTACGAATTTTCTTTTGATGTAAAAAAAAATACTTAAGTTCATTATAAAAAGCTGAAACTTTAGAAACTATAAATGAAGAGAGTCACTTAACATTTTGATGTATATTTTATATGAATGTTTTGTCTTATCCATTTGATGTATATGCCAATTTTTTATATTTTGATAGAAACATGCCATACTTTATTTGCATACCTTCTCTCACTGGTATGTTCTTATCTGTTTTTTAATGAAATTTGACCTTTTGCTACTTTTTTCCCCATGGCTGCTTTAAAACAACTGAAGAGGATTGTGAGAGGGAAGTGGAAAATTTAGGAGTATTTTGCTAGAAGACAAATGTGAAAATATGACATGGGGCAATTTTAGATTATAAATTAAAGGTGGCTTGTTTACTTCTCCATACTTATGAAGTAACATTAAAAAGAAAATTGTTTTCTGGGGTAGCTCTTTTATTCTAGAGGCATTGTATTTCTTATGTTGTACTTGAGGATGGGGAAAGGGGCTTTAAATCTTTTTATAGATCAGGAAGTTTAGAAGAGAAGCTTTCTTCGAGCGTACCTCCAAATAGTTACTGATGAAGTAGGAGACAACCAAAAGAACTACTTGTGGTTTATGGGCTTTTTAAAAATAAACTATGATTTTTTTTTTTCCCCCAGGACCTTAATTCCCATTTTACATCAGAAAGCAAAGAGAGGAACTCCACACCAAGCAAAACAGGCTGTTCACTGTATACATGCCATATTCACAAATAAAGAAGTCCAGCTTGCACAGATTTTTGAGGTATATATAATTACATACTATGTGTTTTTGTTGATTTTTATTCTCTCTGATTTGATGAAGCTAAAGAGTCACTTTTTTTTTTTTTTTTTAATTTTAAGTTCTTTAGTCCCAGTCTAAAATATAAATTCCATGGGAGCAGGGACTCTATTTTATTCAGCACTTTAGATATTCCCAGCCTTTAGATCAGACTATATGTTCAAATACTACACATTGAAGGGTGTTTTATGTATTTTGTATTACATTATTTTACTTAATTTTAGCTTTTTTGGCTCAGTGGTCCATTTAGCTTGAGAAGCTATTATGGACCTGACAACCCTACTTGAAAATTAGTTTTGTTTGCCTTTCCTTATGTATGATCCTTTGCCTGATTCTACTACTAGAAAGGTATTCCTGTTGTCATAAACTGAATACAATATGAACAGAACCCAGTGGACTTAAATATTATGATCCATGGTCATTTTAAATATTCCCACAGGACAAGAAACCCACCAACATAACTGACTTAAAAATAAGGCTGATTTGACCGTGGAAGAATTTTCTTGTTTTTACTTTATGTGGGTTTTACTTTTCCCTTTTTTTTACATTGTTTCAATCTTATTAAATTTCAATAGGTGAAATAAGAATCAAGTGTCTAATATAACTGAAGTTACTTTAAGTCATCTCTTTAGAACAGATTTTTTGGGGGCACAATAAATTCAGGAGGACTCGGGAACATACACTGTTCTGTACAATGTCTATAAAACAAACTAGTAATTTTGACTGTTTTATTTTTATAGCCACTCAGTAGAAGTCTGAATGCTGACGTACCAGAACAACTTATAACTCCGTTAGTTTCATTGGGCCACATTTCTATGTTAGCACCAGATCAGTTTGCTTCCCCAATGAAATCTGTAGTAGCAAATTTTATTGTTAAAGATCTACTAATGAATGACAGGGTAAGTTTCTCATTAAATTTAGAATCATAAGATTAAGACTGTTTACATCTTTATTTGTCACAGAAACAACACGTCTGCTTTTCTCTGTGTATGATTCTCTTTTACTTTTTTTATTTGTTATTTAAAATAACATCTTGCTATGTAGCTATTACTAGAATTTTTTCTTTAAGAAGAAATTGAGAACATGAGATAGATGAATCATGAAGTAAAAAATAGAACCCTCAGTATTCAAACTCAAAAAAAAAAATACCTGCCAGTTCACAAAAAAAAAATACCTGCCAGTTCACAAAAAAAAATAAAAGTTCACAAAAAAAAAATACCTGCCCGTTCACGCCTTCCTCCTTCTCCCCCCTCCAGCTGAGTACAACAGTGAAGCCTGCGGGCATGGCCAGTCTCATTTCCTGCCCAGTTTCGTATTGCTCTTTGTACTACTGATAGACAAGGCTGGCCACAAGTGTGAAGTTTGACACTTCTTAGATGGTGGCTTGATTGTTCATAAATTCTATTTTAAGATGGTTCTGTTTTTTGTATGTAGTAAAATATACATAATATAAACTTTGCCATTTTACCCCCTTTATGTGTACAGTTCACTTACATTATACACACCCATGTTCTTATTGGTTTTTTGTTTTATTAAAAACAAACAAGTTTGATAACATATGTATACACCCATATACAACAAGGGGTAACCCAGGAAAGCCAAGTAAATCTCCACAGTGGTCCAAGCCACACCTAAAATATACGTCCACATTGTTGTATAACTATTGTCACTACCTGTTTTCAGAACTTGATCATTTCGGAGAGAAACTCTACATCTGTTAACCAGTAACTCCCCATTACCTCCTCCCCACCAACCTCTGGTAACATCTATTCTACTTGCGTGCTTTATAAATTTGCTTATTACCTTCTTATCATACAATATTTATCCTTTTGCATCTGGCTTATTTCTCTCAGTATAATGGTTTCAAGACTTCATTTTGTGCCACAATAATACTCCATTGTATGTTTAACCTATATTTTGTTTATTTATCTATTGATATATACTTGGGTGTTTTCTACCTTTTAACTGTTGTGAATAATGCTGATATGAACATTGTCCCTGGTTTGGGGGATATATGTCTAGGAGTGGAATTGCTGGATCATATGATCATTCTAGGCTAAACTTTTTGAGGGGCTGCTGAACATTTTTCCACAGTGTCTATACCTACATTCCCAGCAGCCATACACAAAGCTTCCATTTTCTACACATCTTGGCCAACACTTATTCTTTACTTGGTTTTTTAATCATAGTCATCCTGGTAGTTGTAAAGTAGTATCTTGTGGTTTTGGTTTGTGTCCCTAATGGCTAGTGATTTTTTTTTTTTCCATGTGCTTATTATTGGCTGTTTATATATCTTCTTTGAATATTGAGTTTTTTGCCCACTTTGAATTGAATTGTTTGTTGTTGAGTTGTAAAAATTCTTTATATATTCTGAATATTTATATACTGAATCCAAGAATAAAAAGATTTTCCCCTGTACCTTCTTGTGAGAATTTTTTAGTTGTAACTCTTAAGATCTTTGATCCAGGTTTAAAGTTAATTTTCATATGTGATATAACAGTCCAGCTTTATTCCTTTGCTTGTGGCTATATCTAGTTTTGCCAGCACCATTGAGGAATTGAGGAGACTGTTGTTTTCCCAATAACTGGTGTTAGCACTCTTGTTTAAAATCAGTTGAGCATATATGTGAGGGTTTTCTGCTTCGTTCTCTTGGTCTGTGTGTCCATACTTCTGTCAGAACCACCCATGCTATCTTGATTACTATAGATTTGTAAGTTAAGTTTCAAAGTCAGGAAGTTTTAGCCCTCCAGCTTTGTTCTTCTTTTCCAGTCCCTATTTGGTGGCTTTCTTGTGGGGTTCCTAGAGCACAGTGTTGCTCAGCATGAAAACCTTAATGAGAAAAATTTAAAAATTTTTTCTAAAAGTTAAATTTATTCAATTTTCTATAGTCAACAGGTGAGAAGAATGGAAAATTATGGTCTCCAGATGAAGAGGTTTCCCCTGAAGTACTAGCAAAGGTAAAATTGAGTAGAACTCGATGACTGTTATGCTAAAATAATGAACATTTATAGATATCCTTAAAAAAAAAAACTAACACTTAAAAAGCGTAAGGTGCTTTATTTTTAAACCAAAAGTTGTGTGTTTCTCAAATTGCAGTTGTCCTTAAAGGTAGTTACATATAGATATATGTCAGCATGTTTTGTGGATCTTCCTGCCTTGCTGAAATGATTTCAGTGAGGCTGTTTTACATAGAGATTGTAGAATATTGATGTCAGAAGCACCTCAGGTCTAGCCTCATTACCACTTTTTATCTACAGGCATATGAACATTAATTTGGCAAAAACAAATGACTGTCATCATATTGGTAACTTTTGATAGATGTAAATTATCCCTCAGTAAAGCTAATTTTTAAAGTGGTAGTCTTGGGATTTAAAACAAAACTTCTTTATTATCTTATTTGATAATCTATCTCATCTTGAAGAGCTTCATAGGCATCATTTATTCCATCAGTTCCTTTTTCCAGGTTGTCGATAAATAAATGTAGTAAATGATATCTACATTCTTTTGCTAGTTCTTGCATACATTTCATAACAGTCTTGAGTATAAGGCTCCAAGCAATTATGACTACAGATAATTACAAAATCTCCTGGGATTTTTGATCAAAATAGTTCTTCAGTACTATAAGAAATATTAAAGTCTGTCTAGTTATTTTTAACCACTACAATCTGTGTAGTTTAGTTATTTTAAAAAAAATATCAGATTTAAAAAGCAAGTGTCCAGGTGTGAAAAGTCTGAATTCAGAAGCCAGAGCCTGGGTATGCTATCTATCATAGTAATGTGTCTTAGGTTGCCTTACTTATTAGAAATAAGAATACCTCCCTCACAGAGTTGTTTGATAGATTAAATAAAATAATAAATGTACAAATCTGGGGGAAGCACCTGGCATAAACAGAATAAGTATTAGTTCTCATTATTATTATCCTACAGACTTGTTTAATAAAACATGTCTGCTGGCAGTTAAGTAATCTCATTGATGTAATTAACATAAATCTTCCCTTTAAGTGGAATTTTAAGTTGCTTTCTTTTTTTAGCATGTTAATATTTTATAGGTACAGGCAATTAAACTTCTGGTAAGATGGCTGTTGGGTATGAAAAACAACCAGTCTAAATCTGCCAATTCAACTCTTCGGTTATTATCAGCAATGTTGGTTAGTGAGGGTGACCTGACAGAGCAGAAGAGGATCAGGTGAGATTTTTCTTCCTTTCCAATTTTTTTTTGAGCTTCAAGATGTTGGTAGAGCTTACATAAGAATTATTTACTTAATATTAGCTGTTATAATTGCACTGTATGTTTTGTGTTTCAATTATGTACTTACTTTGGGTTTATAGCTCAATAATGGTGTATTTTCATTTTTAAAGACTGACCTTTTTCCAGTAAATTTGTAGTCATAATCATTATAGCAGTGTTACAGTTAGCTTCAACATTTGGATCAATTAAACAAATATTTGTTGAATATTTGCCAAACACTAGGAAAAGCATTGCTGTAAAAACAGATAAAATTCAGTTCCTGCCTTCAGCTTACCCTGTAAGTATAGTGATTGAACAAGTGTAGTGTTTTGATGCCATGAGAGGAAATAAAAATTTCAGTGTAGATTCAAAGAAGAAAGAGTTGCAGCCTCTTGGTGGTTTGCAGACTATACAAGGTTCTGCAAATGCCAAAAAAAATTTGTTTCCATTTCTACACATGTTCAGTCTTCAAACCTGTGAAATCACCATTTCTTCTTTCTGTACCTTTTAAGATGAAAATAAAAGTCAAATTTTTCATTTACTGGTCTACTTGTGATGCATTCTAGAGGATAGACTTAACTATTCGTTTATGCTTCCAGTATTTATTGAACACTATCATGCCAGGTACTGCCAAACCTTTTAAACGTACAATAATTTCTTCCTCTAAGGAATATGCATTCTATTGGAGGAGATAGGAAATGCACAATTACATTCAGTAGAGATGCTGAATGCTTTGATAAACTGGAGAAAACAATCAAAAATCATTTTATCATAAGCCAAGAGTAGCTTTGCATGAACAGATTGAAGAATAAGGACAGCAAGTTTTAAATTTGGGGAAACCATGTACAGTGTGTCGCAGAGGTTTAATAATGAGCTTTTACAAATCAGTGATAAATAGGCAGGATCCCCAATAAAGATGAAGATTATATATTGCCAGTTTATCTTTAAAAAAATGTTTGACATCACTAAATACAATAAATAAAATTTTAACTTAAGTGGAACCTCTTGTCTATCAAATCATCAAAAAGAAATTTTTTAAGCAATCATTACTCTGTGGGATCAGGGAAAACGATTTCCCTCACTGCTGCTGTACTAACATGTTCTTTCCAGTGTTTTTTTTTTTTTTTTTTTTTTTTTCATTGCAAAACACAGGAGAATGGTCAGTTCTGGAACATGCATATTATGAAATATTAGGCAGATCTTAATTAGACATTATGTATCCCATCGGAGAAGGCAGTGGCACCCCAATCCAGTACTCTTGCCTGGAAAATCCCATGGACGGAGGAGCCTGGTGGGCTGCAGTCCACGGGGTCGCTAAGAGTTGGACACGGCTGAAGCGACTTAGCAGCAGCATGTATCCCATAGTTTAGCTTGGACTCTGGAATCAGAAACTTACTCAACTTCCTGCTCCATTTACTAGTTGTATAAACTTGTAAGAATCAATTTTCCAAGCCTCAGTTTCCCCATCTTCCAGAGTAACATACCCAGATAGTAGCATTAGTAATTTTTTTAAATTCCTGAATCATTTGCCTCAGAAACCATTTGAGAGTCCTTCATTGTTACCAGTGCTCACTTTGATGGTCATGTGGTTCAAGAGTGCCATGTTTTCTCCTCTTGTGTGGTAAATAATAGTCTCTTGTGGATTTAGGGCAGCTTTCCACATTTTTTGAAATCTTTAAAATATCAAAGCTGTATTATGTTCCATTTAGCAGTTGAAGTAAGAAGATTGTTCTTTCACCACATCAGTGTCACATTTTACTATTTAGATAGTTTAAGGTGACTGGGTGGGGAGTGGGGATTCCTGGGCCTTCTAGATTCCCTTATAAAACTTCCTGTTGGAAAGGAAAGTCTGCCTCAGAGACTAGTACCTGAGAGACACTGGCTCTCACCTCCATATTCTTTCCTTTTAGATATTTGTCTAATGCCGCCTCCTTTAGGGTACAAATCACTTCCTAATTCATAGCCCTTCCATTTCATGAGACATATCTAGGCTTAAGATCGATTTCTATTATGTCTGTGTAAAATGTGTGTGTGTGCTTAGTTGCTTCAGTCGTGTCCAACTCGTTGCAACACCATGAACTGTAGCCCACCAGTTTCCTCTGTCCATGGGGTTTCTCCAGGCAAGGATACTGGAGTGGGTTGCCATGCCCTCCTCCACGGGATCGTCCCAACCCACAGATTAAACTCAGGTCTCCTGCATTGCAGGCAGATTCTTCACCATCTTAGCCACCAGGGAAGCCCCTGTGTAAAATATGTGTATGCATTTAAAAATTGTGGGAAATAGATTTTAAATGATAAATGAATTTTAATTTCTCAGTTTTTAGTATCAAGTTTTCTTTACAGTTCCTAATGTAAATGGTTCTTGCTGGTGTTGCAGTTGGTGCTATTGTAAATGAAAGCAGAGTTCCTTAGTTACAGTAGAGGATCTAAGCTAAAATGTAACTAAAAATGAAGGCAGCCATTAAAAAGAATGAAAGTTTGCTATTTGATACAACATGAATGGGCCTAGAGAGGATTATGCTTAGTGAAATAAGTCAAAGATAATATTGTATGTTATCACTTATATGTGGAATCTAAAAATTAAAACTAGTGAATATAACAAAGAGACTCACAGATACAGAAAACAAACTAGTGGTTACCACTGGGCAGATGGGAGTGGGGAGGAGCAAGGTAGGGGATTAAAAGATACAAACTACTACATATAAAATAAGCTGCAAGGATATATTGTACAACATGGAAAACATAGCCAAGATTTTATAACTAAGTGGAGTATAATCTGTAAAAATTTTGAATTGCTATGTTGTACATCTGAATTTAATATAATAAATCAGCTATACCCAAATAAAATAAGTAAATAAAAATTTTTTAATGGATGCAGATAAATGTAATATCAGATAGTCACAATGATTTGAGCCTTCTTCCCTCTGTTGAGTTCAAGGACTCAAAGGAGCTTTCCCATATTTATACATTATGTCAATTTAAGTGTAAATTATGCTAAAGACCTTAACAGTCAAAAAGGGATCAAAGCGCTTTATGAATGATAATGGTTATAGGAAATGTTTATTTCTTTCTTGTTTGTTTATAGTAAATCTGATATGTCTCGCTTGCGATTAGCTGCTGGTAGTGCCATAATGAAGCTTGCTCAGGAACCTTGTTACCATGAAATTATAACCCCAGAACAATTTCAGCTCTGTGCACTTGTTATTAATGTAAGTAACAGTCTTGTTTTGTGATTTACTTGGCCTTCAACATTAAATTTATTAATACGATTATATACTTAATACAGATTAAGTATCCATTTACTCTGTGGATGTATGCACAAAAGGGATTGCTATTATTACTATTCTAACCAGTTATCTCCCCACAATTTTTACTTCCTTAGTATAATTATATCTTTTTTTAATGAAGACATTAAAAATGCTTAAAGTGTTCTTTTGTAAATGTTTGCCAGTTTTTAAAAAACTAGGGGTTTTTGTTAATGATTTTAAAAATACTAATATTTTTAAGTAGTTTTGGTTTTGTGCTGCTGTAGGATGAGTGCTATCAAGTAAGGCAGATATTTGCTCAGAAGCTACACAAGGCACTTGTGAAGTTACTGCTCCCATTGGAGTATATGGCCATCTTTGCCTTGTGTGCCAAAGATCCTGTGAAGGAGAGAAGAGCACATGCACGACAGTGTTTACTAAAAAACATCAGTATACGCAGGGAGTACATTAAACAGAACCCCATGGCTACTGGTAAGTAACTTTCAAAGTGCTGTGTGCAAATATATCTTGTTAATGTATCCATTTGTGGAGGGTTTTATTTCTTATATTTCTGTTGTATTGGGTTGGCCAGGAAGTTCATTCATGTTTTTCCATAAGATGGCCAAGCCAACAGTGTATAACACTGGGACTTTTATAGAATGTTGCTGTTGCAGTTAAGATGTATGTAAAATCTAAGGTTTTAGTTTCTGAGTCCTGTTTATAATGCATATAAGGAAGAACTGCATTTTATAGGATGAGCAGCGTGGCTTGATTTGAACACATTGCTCTGATGTAAAGTCCCTCGCTTTGCCAGGGACTCAATCTTAAATTAATCCTTTGTCTTTCATAGCCCTCAAAATTGAAAAAAGTATTTCAGTATCATCCAGATGATATCTTGCCTCTAATTTAGAAATAATTGAGGGAAAAATGTTAACTGAAGTGGTTAGAACATTAAATTAGGGAGAGATTTTTATAAAAGCTATTGTTAATAATATGTTATTGTTAATAATAATGTTTTCACTCTAGAGAAACTATTATCACTGTTGCCTGAGTATGTAGTTCCATATATGATTCACCTGCTAGCTCATGATCCAGATTTTACAAGATCACAAGATGTTGATCAGCTTCGTGATATCAAAGAGTAAGTCATGTTGATTTTTAAAGAATTTTTTAAAATATTTTTACTTTTTAAAAAAGGCTTAATTTTTTTGTTACTGTCCCCATTATAATAAAATTTTTTATGGTTTTCTTTTATTGTAAATTTTAAGTTTCATCTTACAAAATTGTTTCTGTCTAATAAGTTCTGTTTGGTTGTTTTGTTTGTTTGCTGTTGTTTGCAGTTAGCTTTAGCTGAGTCTTTGAAATAGATTGACTTGGTTTTTATGTTATTTTTATTGTTTGTGTTAAATGGGCTTCAGTTACGTCAGTTTGATCATTTAGAAAGCCATGTGAAAGCCATGTAGGGAAAATTTCTCTCTGTAAAGCTACGCTTTCAACCTCAAAAGATGCCTCAAAAGCATGCACACGCATAAAAGATACTCTGTGGCAGGACTATGGTAATACAAAATTAGATATGTTACACCAGTCACAGAGAGATTTGTCTCTGGTGGAAAGACAGGCAAGTAAACAATTGCAAAATACTTAAGTGTTTTTATGTAAAATAGAACTTTGTATATTGATGCATGGTGAGTAAACAAGTACACAATGGCCTAGAATTATCTACATATGACTCCAAGAAACTTTAAAGCAGTATTTACTTTGCCATTGATATGCTTTTGCTTTGTACCTTTAAATCGCTTCCTTCAGCTTGTATTTAAATTACTATGATTTTTTATACGGGACATGACACCTTTTAGTTCTAATCTTATTTGAGGTTGTTGTTGTTGTTCATTCGCTAAGTTGTGTCGTAATCAACATTTATTTCTGCCTCCTGTAGCTCTTTAAGGAGACAGACATAGGTTCTAGTCCCAGCTATGTGAGTAAAAGCTTTACTTCTCTGAGCTTCTCTGCTTCAGTTGCTTTATCTGTAAAATACAGGATATTAAATAGGTAATTCCTAAAATGTCTTCTAATTCTGATTTCTGTTTATTTTATAAATATATTTTATTTGCAAATTCTTTTTTTTTTTTTTTTAATAACTTTTATTTTGGGATTTCCCAGAAAGCACTTTGATAAAGCGAAAAAATAATGTATATGTTCGCCTAGAACACTAGGTCTGTGTTAAGGAAACTTTGAGCCCTGTTTCAGTTGCAAGGCCATCATGTGGAAAAAGGTTAGACTTAAGAGAGGCAATAATGATGTGGGAAGAGCACTGAAGTCATTCGAGTTAGAACTGAAATCACTGGCACATACTTTTTGATTCTACCTAGTATGCAATGCTTTTGAATATCTCTGAACATTTCAAGTTACTGTAACTTTTCTTTTTCTAGTTAAGGTGTACAGTTTCTTCAAGTATACAGTTAGATTATTCATTAGACTTTTTTTTAATACAGGGTGTTATCAGATATAAATTTCCCTTTCAGCACTACCAGTGCTGAATCCTGTTAGTATAGTATGTTGTGTTTTTATTTGTCTTAAGGTATTTTCTAATTCTGCTTGTGATTTCTTCTTTGACCCGTTGATTGTTTTAAGAGCGTGGTTTGGGAATTCCCTGGCTGTCTAGTGGTTAGGATCCACGCTTTTAATGCGAAGGGCCCAGGTTCAGTCCCTAGTCAGGGAACTAAGATCTTGCAAGCAACATGGCCAAAAAAAAAAAGTGAGAAGTGTGGTTTAGTTTTCATATATGTGTGAGTTTTCCAATTTTCCCTGTTTTCCTTCTGTTACTGACTTCTGGTTTCATGCTGTTCTGGTCAGAAAAGATACTGTTTTAAGACTTGTGGCTTGCTGTCCAGGCCTGTTAAGACTTCTGGTCTGTCCTAGAGAATATTCCAAGTTCACCTGAGGAAACTGTGTGTCCTGCTATTGTTAGTTGGAGTATTCCATCTATGTCTGATATGTCTGATTGGTTTATGGTGTTGTTCAAGTTCTCTATTTTCTCTTTGGTCTCCTCTCTGTCTTTTCTATCCATTATTGAAAATAAGGTATTGAAATCTCTTATTGTGGAACATGTATTTCTCCCTTTACTTCTGTCAATTTTCGCTTCATAGGTTTTGGGCCTCTGTTGTTAAGTTTGTGTTTATAATAGTCATTTCCTCTCCAATACAGTCCTTCTGGGTCTTTTGCAATCCAGTTTGTCTAATTATAAAATAGCTACCAGCTCTCTTTTGGTTACTGTTTGTATGAAATGTATTTTTTCCCCATCCTTTAACTTTCAATTACTTTGTGTTTTTGTATCTGAAATGAGTCTTTTATAGACAAGATATATATGGATCTTTTTTCTCCCTTAATCTACTCTGCTTGTCTGCTTTTTAATTGGGAGATTTAATCTATTTTCATTTAAAGTAATTACTGATAAGTAATTCTGCCATATAACTATTAGTTTTCTCTGTGTCTTATATATTTTTTGTTATTTAATTGCTCCATTACTGCATCTCGTTTTTGTATTTACAGTTGAACTTTACAGTATGAATAGGTTTGAACTGTGCAGGTCCACTTACATGCAGATTTTTTTCAATAATAGATACTATAGTGCTTTAAGATCCACAGCGGGTGGACCCACAGATACAGACAAACTTCATATACAGAGGAACTGATTATACAGTGGACCAAGACTAAGTTAAATGCAAATTACTGTGTGAAGGGTCAGCACCCCTAACTCCTATGTTATTCAAGGGTCAGCTGTAGTTGTTTTTTGTGGGGAACTTTTTTATTCTTTTGGATATATTTTTTAGTTATTAATAATTACTCTTAACATCTTAAAGTTGTAACAACCTATTTTGAATAATAGCAACTTAGTTTCACTAGTGTAGAGATAGTCTGCTCTTGTGAAATATGAAATCCCTCATTTGTGTCCAACTCTTTGCAACCCCATAGGCTGTAGCATACCAGCCTCCTCCATCCATGGAATTTTCCAGGCAAGAGTACTGGAGTGGGTTGCCACTTCCTTCTCTGCTCTTATACATCTCTGTTTCATTCCCTTTATATTGTAATTGATACAAATTATATTTTTATATATCGTTTCCTTTCACATAGATGTGATTTTTTTATGCTTTTGGTTTATTTACTTATTTTTGGCTATGCTGGTTCTTTGTTGCTGGCAGGCTTTTCTCTAGTTGTAGAGCGCGGAGTCTACTCTCTAGTGCGGTGCTCAGGTTTCTTATGGTGGTGGCTTCTCTTGCAGAGCACAGGCTCTGAGGCACATGGGCTTCAGTAGTCGCGGCACATGGGCTCAATAGTTGTGGTTCCTGGGCTCTGGCACACAGGCTTAACAATTGGGGTACAAGGACTTAGTTGCTCTGCAACATATAGGATCTTCTTGGATCAGGAATCAAACCCTTGTCTCCTTCATTGGCAGGCAGATTCTTTACCGTTGAGCCACCAGGGAATTCCCTGCATTTGCTTTTTAAATCATATATTTAAAAAGGAGTTACAAATCAGAAGCTCAGTAATGCTGGCCTTATATTTTAGCTTTGTTACCTTTACCAGTGTTTTTTTTTTATTTCTTATGGTTTCAAGATACTGTTTAGTGTTCTTTCATTTCTACCTAAAGGACTGAGTTTGGTATTTATTGCAAGACAGGTCTACTGAAAGCAAACTCCATTAACCTAATGCTAAATTTTCCTTTACAGTAGTCTTTTAAAACGTATATATATACTATACGCAAAGAAGTACACACAGATTATCTTCAAGTGATTTTTTTCTCCTCTTGATGGAGTAAAGCAGTAAGTCCATGGTGGTTGCCTAAAAAATCATCATGGGAACTTAATAATAGATTTTGATTCTAGATTTGGCAGTGTAAGTTCCTCAGATGATTCTAATCTTCATCCCAATTTGGGATTCACTTTTACTTAGAAATTCAGGTGTCACCAGACACTTTATGTATTAAATGACTATAAAATAACAAGCGGAAAACAGAAAAATGATTTGAAATGTGACTCTTTCGCTGAATTACTCATTATATGCACACCAGTCTCATAACACATGAAATTTAGAGTTATGTCACAGTAGAATTACATATGAGCCCTAGATCATAGGATAAATAGCTTACAAATGGTCAAAATGGCAAGACTATGCTGTATGCTGGTTTGCTCGTCATTGCTGGATATTAATACACATTATATTATCTAAGTGTTTATTAAATACCTATAGAATGACTCTTCATGTGTATGCCTCATGAAACTGTCAGGCTTTCTCATATTAAGCTATATGTTCATGTTTGTTATTTGTGATGTTATATCCTATTTTAATTGAATATTATTAACAAGATATTTCTATTACTCAGAGTTTTATTCTTTGTATACTCGAACAACAGAACTTCCCAGTAAACTATTTAATCCACTCAGCAAAAGAACCTGCAATTAGTCTCTTTACTAAGTGAATATGTTTCATTTAGGTGCCTCTGGTTCATGCTTGAAGTTTTAATGACAAAAAATGAAAATAATAGCCATGCCTTTATGAAAAAGATGGCAGAGAATATCAAGCTAACAAAAGATGCCCAGTCTCCAGATGAATCCAAGACAAATGAAGTAAGATATATATTAGGCCAGTGACTATTAAGAAATTACAGGGAAAAAGGAATGTGACCCTTGTCCCACTTGTTTTTCCTATTGTATAATAAATAGATTACAGAATGCTTATAAAAATATATACTTATAGTTTATAAATATATGTACTTTTTCTTTCATTACATTGAATTCTATTTTTTGAAGACTGTTTATTACTCTGAAAAAGATATTAAAATATGTACAGAGCATGGGGATAAGAACTAGTGAAATTTATAACTATGCTATCTTAAGAACTAGTAAGTAAGTGATACAGACCAGTAGATATTCTTCTTGTATATTTCCTTTAGTTTGTTGTTTTTAATGCATACTTGGCATTCATGTTAAAGTAAAATGAAGGGGACTTTTTTGTTCTTGTCACTAGGAAGTTACATCAGAAGAAGTGCCAGAGACAACATGCAGAATGTTCAAGGAATAAACAATAGCCCCATATCACTGTGTTGATTCCATGTTACATTTTGGGTAGAACTGGTACCTGTGCTTATTTTGCACTCCTGAAAGTTACGTGATTTGTTTCCTTCCTAGAAACTTTATACAGTGTGTGATGTGGCCCTGTGCGTGATAAATAGTAAAAGTGCTTTGTGCAATGCAGAGTCACCAAAGGATCCAGTCCTGCCAGTGAAATTTTTTACACAACCTGAAAAGGTAACTTTCTTCCCTTCATTTTTCTACTGTACTGAACTTGTTTAAATTTGTTACTGTCATCCTGGTGGCAAATACTAGACTGTCTTAACTACAAAGTAAAAAAAAATACCTCTGTGAGTTTATCAAGAAAGGGGAAACTGTCTTCCAAAGCCTGAAAAATATCATTCTCACCTTACAGAGTAGAGAATACAAATCAAGCTTGGTGGTGGTGTTCCTATGTGAGCTATTCCTTCTGGATATTTCTAATATGTAAGAGGAATTTTCAAATTTCTTAAATTGTTTTCATCTCATCCTGTTAAAACACTGTTAGTATTTTTTCAGACAAAAAATAAAATGGCAGCGTGTAAATTATATATATCTATATATGAAATAAAGTATCAGTATGAATGGAATTGGTCTTGGCAATTGACAGACCTGTATTCGAAGTTAACAGACTTCCCCGGTGGCTCAGCCATAAAGGATCTGCCTGCGATGCAGGAGATATGGGTTTGATGCCTGGGTCAGGAAGATCCCCTGGAGGAGGAAATGGCAACCCACTCCAGAATTCTTGCTGGGAAAATCCCATGGACAGAGAAGCCTGGTAGGCTACAGTCTGTGGGGTCACAGAGAGTCAGACACACAGCTAAACCACTGAACATGCACCCAAGTTAACTCTTCTAAGCTTCAACTTCTTCATCTCTAAAATGCAGATGATGATAATACCTGTGAACTATTACTAATATGCCTAGGTCTATAAGAGTTAGTCAAAAGGAAGCGTTAATTAGTGGTATTGTTAATAATGGGGCTTCCCAGGTGGCTCAGTGGTAAAGAATCTGCCTGCCAATGCCGGAGACGTGGGTTCTATCCCTGCGTTCAGAAGACCTCCTGGAAAAGAAAATAGCAACCCAGTCCAATATTCTTGCCCTGGAAATCTCATGGACAGAGGAGCCTAGCAGGCAGTCCATGGGGCTGCAAAAGAGTAGGACCTGACTTAGTGACTGAACAATAATAATAACATTATTAATAATACATAGTACATTTATTCTGCTAGCAACAAATGAAGTTTTCCACGTAAGTAAATTTTTCAGCCAACTAATAGCTCTTTAAATTTTTCCAGCTAATTTGGATTTTAAGACTTTTTTTTTTTTAACAGATTGCATTTTATTTATTATCCACTTTAAGGTGACATTTTGAAGTTTTAACTTTCCTGTTGTTTGTTTTTTTAAAAAAAATCAATATTTTTAATGGAAAAAATATGGCATTTAAAAATTTCAACAAAAATTTGTATCCAGTTTTCTTTAATGATCTAGTACTCAGAATTTATGCCTAGTTTTAATAGGAATAATAAAGATTGCAAAGTTACTTGCCTTCTAATTGAATTTACTGGTCTTTATAAATAGTCCTACATGAGCTCTTGAATTTAAATTTACTTTATTGCTGACCCAGGACTATTATGACTAGAATAGTACCTATATAGAATTTACATACAGTAGTAGTCCTGTCATCGAGAATTTAAGTTGCTGTTTGTTACTATCTCATTCTAATTGATTTTTGTTTTGATATGAAACTTAAAAGCTTTAGCCTTCTAATAATTTAGCCTTCATAATAATACTTAGAGTTTCCGTTTTCAGTGAGCATCTTTCCTCATTTCCTTTTCTAATATACTGCTTTTAATATGGTGTAAGTTCAAACACAAGAAAACTAGGGATATTAAGATCATGAGCCTAGTGATATTATAGTATATCTTGATGTAACATTTATTTTGGCTGTATAAAAGCCTTTGTAAGGAAGAAAAGAAAGATACAGGCTTGCCTAGAGTGCATATCGAAAGTATGATTTCTTCATAGGCACATTTAAGCCGTTTTGTTCTTTTCTATGACACTAGTGTGAAGGTCAACTTAGTAAAAGAAAAAATAATTTTTAAGGTGATTACTTATAAATGATGAACATCTGGATGATAATAGATCATTTGGCTTCTGTGACTTGTGATTTACTCGTGCTATTCCCAGGGTAATTAACAGAGAGAGCCACCACATGATCAGATTGAACTCTTTAAGTTTTGTATAGATACAACTTTTAAGAAAGTATCATCAGTGTCCACGTTTGGTTTAAATTCATTTATTAACTAGTTAATATCACTGCTGCCCAAGAACATTATGATCGCCTTTATTAGATTTTGATGGTGTATTTACCTTTATGATTTGCAGTCTACTTATGGTTCTAAGAAACAAAATATTTTTAATTAAAGTAAAAGATTTTTTTTGTTTCAGTAAGGATAATTTTCTTGAGGGTTCCCTGGTGGCTCAGTGGTAAAGAATCCACTGCCAGTGCAGGAGAAAGGAGTATGATCCCTGGACTGGGAAGATCCCCTGGAGAAGGAAATGGCAATCCACTCCAGTATTTTTGCCTGGGAAGTCCTATATACAGAGGAGCCTGGGTGAGCTACCATCCATGGATTTGCAAAAGAGTCAGACACAACTTAGCAACCAAACAAAAACAGTTTTCTTGAGATCCTATGTGGGGTTCTTTTAGTGAGTATTAAGTGCCTGATACATGCATAGTACCATTTTGGGTGCTTTGGGAGCACAGAAGTAAATTCCCTGGTAGTGCAGTGGTTAAAGACTCTGCACGTCCATTGCAGGGGGCCTGTGTTCAACCCCTGGTGGGAAAGATCCCACATGTGTGACACAGCCAAAAAAGGAAGTAAATTTTATAATAGAGTGTAGGTGAACACAGTTCATTGAGTAAACTGGAAACTGTAATAGAAGAAGTATGTTTTATTTTAAATGTGATTTAAGGGAATTCCTTGGTGATCCAGTGGTTAGGATTCCATACTTTCAATGCCAATATCCTGGATTCAGTCCCTGGTCAAGGAACTAAGATCCCACAAGCCATGTGACATGGACAAAAACAAAAAGTAATTTGCCTAATTTATCTCTAAATTTGACTAAGTCTTGTGTGTCACTTGATTTAATTTTAAAACTAAACTTATGGTATGGTTCATGAAATATGCTTTGATGATTTGATAGGTTTCGTAGCATAAATGAACCTGTTACTGTAAGGCATAATGCCTGAAAAGTCTTTTATGAACAATAAAAATATGCATGTTCACTTTTTTTTTTTGATAGGACTTCTGTAATGACAAGAGTTATATTTCAGAAGAGACAAGAGTACTTCTGTTAACAGGAAAGGTATTATATACTAGATAATTGGGGGATCTTTATCTCCTGTGCATATTACTGCTAACCTTTAAACATCCCTCAGATTTTATGGTTCCTGATTCTTAGACATCATGTTTGTGGATTGTAGCATCTAAAGCATTTGTTCTCTTGGACTTTTTTCTGCCATGAACCATTTTTGAGTTAAAACCATGTGTCCTCATCAGTACGGATAGGGTTCAAGTTATTTAGAATTCACAAAGCAAATTTCCCTGAAAAATGATATAATAAATTTAGCTGTGTAAAAAAAAAGAAAAGAAATAATTTTAAAGTATTAAGAAGTTAGTTTATATCCTATAAAGGTAATATGATATCTAAAAGGAAAAAGGAAATTTAATATTTAATAAAGTATCTAAACTGTTAAAACTATATACACTCAGTAGTTTTTTATCTGTAAGGCATTACTATGTCTTACTCATTATGTATTTCACTGTTTTAGGGGCACTTTTTATTTTAATTGAACAATAAAGAATAATTAAATAGTGCATAGTTGTGGTTTTTTTTGCATAGTTATTTTTAAAAGAAGTAATACTTCTGACTTCAAATTATGTTCAGACACAGTATTAAAGAATTATCATTTCTAATAAATTTAGGATTTAACTTCCCAATAACAACTGTCTTAACAATTCCTGGCCTTAAGCAGAACAATAATCCCTTACATGTGTATAAATTTATATGTATTCCTTTTAGTAAGGTATAAAATAACATGCATATATGTAATTTCTAGCCAAAACCTGCTGGAGTACTAGGTGCTGTAAACAAGCCTTTGTCAGCAACGGGAAGGAAACCATATGTTAGAAGCACTGGAGCTGAGACCGGAAGCAATATTAATGTAAATTCAGAGCTGAACCCTTCCACCGGAAATCGACCAAGGCAATTTTTTTTCTTCAGTTGTTTTTGTTATGATCACTCACTACTTGATACATCTTTCAATTCCTTTTCTTAAAGCACATCACAAAAATGGACTTTAGGGAACATCTTAGTAAAAAACATAGTGCTGAATTTTAGTATAATTAATGATGGTAATTGAGTGTGTACTACACATTGGGAAACCATTTAGCATTCTAAATGTATAGAAAAGTTAAATTAAAAAAAAGAATTTGTAGTACAGTAAAACTAATTTACTTGGAAGTGTGTGTGTATATGTGTAAATTTAACACTTAGGAAAACTGAAAATATATCTCTTTAAACAAATTTATTTATATGCTTTTTAACTCAAGAGATTTAGTATAGCATGAATAAGGATAACATTGTTAATAACATTTTCCACTTATTGTTAAAGATTCCATGTTTAACATGTCAGGTGTTTACTGTCTTAGCTACTGCATAAAAATTTCCACCTGGCCCTACTCTTACAAACACTGAATAATGAGGCTTTTAAAGATTTTATTCTGATTCATGATATTTTAAGAATAAATTCAACTGGTAGTGTTTTAAACACATTTTTAGCAGTAGAATCCAAAGATATAAAAATATTAACGTGGGACATCTGTGGTTTACATGGATGGTGGGCGTCAAACACCTCTCCCGTGGCCTTTTCTAGCAGCCCCCTCTCTTACAGAACTAATTAAGAACACAGACTGAAGAAAATGATAGTCTTAATCTGCTGTACTTTTGCTTGGTTTTAGCGTTTTCCACCCCAGCAGATAGGCTTATAGAAGGGTTATGTTTGTTTCTTGACAACTAATCTATCAGGTGATTTTAGGCAGTCATTGCTTTCTTAGATTAGTAAGGTTAAGTGGAAATCAGTAACTTGGTGTAATAGGGCAGTAGGCTGTAGCCACAGATATGAGTCTTGCTAACTTGGCCAGCCTTCTAAGCCAGTCTAAGCCTCCTGTTTTCTTATTGGTATAGTGAGAGAGTAAAGTTTGTATTCATGTGGTCAAATGAAGAAGCTTTGGTTTGTTTCTCTTCAACAGGGAACAGAGTTCAGAGGCAGCAGAAACTGGTGTTAGTGAAAATGAGGAGAACCCTGTAAGAATTATTTCTGTCACACCAGTAAAGAATATTGACCCAGTAAAGAATAAGGTAAATTTTTAAATTTAATGAGTTTCTCCCATGGAGATTCTTACTACAGTTTCATGATAGGAGTGAAAAACCCACGGTCAGTACATTAATGTATACTACATACTATACATGTGTGTACCTATGCTTACTGTGTTTTCTCTCTCCAGAAATGATTCTGTGTTCACTTTCTTCATTTAACCAGAGCTTGTGTGTCACCCATAATGGTATCCTTCTACCGCACTACTTTTCCCAGTGCCTTGAAAGAATAGGACCTGAGGGGTTTTGAGATCTTGTTTTCAAATACTTCATTGACTCCCGCCAGAGATCAACACTCCTTGTTTGTTTAAGTTAAACTTATGAGCTAGCCATAATGTTTGAGTTTTTATGTATTTAACAGCTGCATTCTTTCTTTGATGGTGGATCTTTTATCTATAGCTCCCAATATTCTTAATTTTTCGGCAGGATAGAAAGGAATGTAACATTGGTAGGAGGATAACTTTCCTCAGTTGGAATAGTATAAGAATAGTAATATTTTTTTTCCGTAGAATCATATTTTTGACATACTTTTTTTACACACCATATATTTATGGTATTTATAAGATGTTTTAGGAATTACCCTCAGGTACATAAAATATAGGACTATACAGTCATTCCACAGTAGCTGAACCTTTCCTATCGAAACTCGTTGTCTGAACTCAAACTGAACAGATAGGGTTTTGTTTTGTTTTTTTTATGCCCCTATCCTTTTTTTTTTTAACTTTACAATATTGTATTGGTTTTGCCATATATCAACATGAATCCACCACAGGTATACACGTGTTCTCCATCCTGAACCCTCCTCCCTCCTCCCTCCCCGTACCATCCCTCTGGGTCATCCCAGTGCACCAGCCCCGAGTCTTAGTTGAGGCATGCAAGCTTAGTCACCCTGTGGTATGTTGGATCTTAGTTCCCTGACCAGGGATCGAACCTGCATCCCCTGCAGTGGAAGGTGGGTTTTTAACCACTGGACACCAGGGAAGTCCTGATAAGGTTCATTTTTTGGTCAGTCTCTCACTGTCCATACTCCGTGTTCTTTGCTAGCTGAACTTCACTATGTCAGTAGATTCAGGGAACCTCTCAAAGGTGTTAGAATTCAGAAGCCAATAGATTTACATATTGTGGGATCTTTTTATAGAATTAAATATTCAGAATAAACATGCTTCAATTCAGAAATGCATATTGTTACAGATACTTAGTTAAACATGCTTGTCATGTGTATTAAGAGGTAGTACACTGTGGCGGATTCATTTTGATATTTGGCAAAACTAATACAATTATGTAAAGTTTAAAAATAAAATAAAATTAAAAAAATAAAAAATAAAAAGATTAAAAAAAAAAAAAACAGAGGTAGTACAGAGATGCAAATGTTTATTACCTAGTACAAACGGCTAATCTATAACCTTCCCAACCTCTGCGGTAAAATTGTATAAAAGATAAATTGGATATTTAAATTCTAATTTTTGAGGGGCCAAAATGTGACTTTGCTTGACCTGTAATATTATATTGTTTTGTTCCAAACCCTGTTTTAACTTTTTCATACTTCCAAAGAATGTTTTAACGATTCAGTGTTGCCTAAAGAGACATGTCGTGTTTTGGCAAAAGCCTGATAGCTTCCCAGTCAGATCTCCCATAAATTGATATGATCATTTCTTTCCAGGATCTGGTCCTCAGTCTTGCATGCTCAAAACAGTGTGTTGCTAGTATATTAAAAGAAGATAGGATCTAAGGGAGTGTTTCTTGCTAACCAGTTTCTCGAAGAGGTTGATGTGTAAACCAGTTAATTAGTTATATAAATAAAAACTATCCAATAAGTTGGATATGTATGTTTACAGATCAGAACATTTTCTATTATTCACTCAGTGAGAGAAATCAAATTGTAATATGAAGAATGAATACGAGAGGTGGTTAAAAGAAGTAAGATACTAACATTCCATGGATGTGGGCAAGCAATACTGCCAGTGTTGCCCTTTAGAGTCTTTTTTCTTCATGCCTGTAGCTGACTGTAGGCATGACTATGCCTTCATGCCTCTTCATTTGGTTTTTGCATGAGTTTGTTATCCATATGCACATATACATAATGTTCATAAATACATAAATATGATCATGTACATGACTTTTAATACAGTCTTTTTTTCCCCTATTAAACAGCCTTATCCTGTGTGTTCAATTTTTTCTCTCCAGAGTTATCATTTTCTTACATGTATACACATAAATCCTTTCCCCCTTCTTTGTTAGTGCAAACAATGTTGCATTAAACTTACTGGTGATTTTTTTTCTAGGGGCTGAGTTCTAGTAGTGGGATTGCTGGGTCAAGTAGTAAAATACTAGAGATTTTAGATATTTTCCATATTGTTTTCTCAGAAAGTTAGAACACCTGACATTTCTACTAAGCGGGTACTTTTTTCTCTATATATCCACCATCAGCAGGTTTTATAGTTCTTTTGAATCTTTTTCCATTTAAAGTATCAAAACTAATACCCCACTATTGTTTTAATTTTATATTTATTTTTGTTGACCATTTGGATGTACTCTTATGTGAATTGCTTGTTCATATTTGCCCTTTTTTAAATTATCTGTTCTTTTTTTTTTCCGGCCATGCCACACAGCTTGTGGGAACTTCACTAACTAGAGATCAAACCCAGGCCACCAGGGAACTCAGTAACTCAACTTCTGATGCTGTAGTAGTTATACCTTCTTGTTAACACTCTTGCTTCCTTCTGATCTAGTCACCCAATATAGCACCCAGTGCGATCTTTTTAAAAAGATAATTTGGATTCTGTTTGCCCTCTATTTAAAGTCCATCAGTGACTTTTATTATGGACAGAGGACCTTGGTGGGCTACAGTCCATGGGGTCACAAAAGAGTTGGACACAACTTAGCAACTATACAACAGCAACTTTTATTAGCACTTAAAATAAAATCAGATTTCTTAAAGGTCCCATAAAGCATTCATGATCTGGCCCATGCTTGCTTCTCCTGCCTTACACCAGTCTCACATCACTTCAAGTTACTTAAATCTTCCATGCTCTTTCCTTCTTTGGGTGCTTCATGCTGCCTCTTGCATCTGTCTAGAACACTTTACTTTTCACATGGTAAGCCTTGCTCTGATACTGTTATTCCCCAGAATAATCAAATTGGTGTTTCCTTTTATTTATTTATTTTTTTTCCTGAATTCCCCTTTCTTTAATCTCTTTAGCACTTAGGGTAATCTGTACTTGTTTGTTTACTCTTTAAAAAAGATTAATCATCTATTATGCTCATCTGTTGAGGACCAGAACAGTATCAGTTTTGTTCCCCAATCTATGCACAGCAGCCACTACATGTAATAGACACTAAGTTGAGTGAATGGTTTCTACTTCAGGTTTAACCACACTTGGTCATCTTTATTGGCCTTTTTATCTTGCCCAGGAATCGCCATCTTTCACCAGGTGACTTCGCATATCTCTGTCTAATCCATTGTGTACTGTTCAACAGTTTACCCTGTGTGGACGACCATACTCTTTTTCCTTCATGTATTATCTGTTCTCTTAAGATAAAGTTTACTTTAATGTTTTAAATCCTCAACATGAAATTTTTGGATTTTCTAACTTAAGATACTATTTTCATGAGTTTTCATTTAATATCTTGAAACATGAAAGATTTATATGTGTTTCCCAGTCATTCTGAAAACATTTTGAGGGGAAATGAAAGTTAATTAACTGAAAAGATATAGTCTTAATTTTTTGGATGATGATAGTGGTCCTTTGTTTCCCTTGAATCAATTCAAATTATTACAGTTGATTCCTAAATTTCATTTGTATAAAGGTCACTTTCATCCTGAAAACCATTATTCCTCCTAATGTCTGTTATGTCTGTTACAGTAAAATCGAATTTTATTAGCTTAAACATTTTAGATGACAATATGTATGCCAAACTAGAAAGAGGAAAAAAAAGAGAATGTTCAGGAAGAAATAGGCTAATGACCAATCCAATAAGAAGAGACAAAAGTTTGAATGAATGAGTAAAATGAGATATTAAAGAACTTTCTGTTACAGAACTATGAAGATTATTATAGTTAGATGCATCATAGAGAAAGAAAGTAACATTGAATTATGAAAACATCCTCCCTGCTTTTGAA
This sequence comes from Bubalus bubalis, assembly GCF_019923935.1. Classification (NCBI taxonomy): domain Eukaryota; kingdom Metazoa; phylum Chordata; class Mammalia; order Artiodactyla; family Bovidae; genus Bubalus; species Bubalus bubalis. The sequence goes on from NC_059163.1 coordinate 58,440,131, forward strand.
AAGTGGTAACATTAAGAACATACTAGCAATAAAAAGGATGTTTTTATTTAAAATGAGTGTGAAAGAACAGCTGAGTAGGTTTTCTCATGTAACTGCCTGTGCCATTTAATACATATTTACTGAGTATAATATATGCCACGCAGTATGGTTAGGTCGGAGAAGGCAATGGCACCCCACTCCAGTACTCTTGCCTGGAAAATCCCATGGACAGAGGAGCCTGGTAGGCTGCAGTCCATGGGGTCGCGAAGAGTCGGACACAACTGAGCGACTTCACTTTCACTTTTCACTTTCATGCATTGGAGAAGGAAATGGCAACCCACTCCAGTGTTCTTGCCTGGAGAATCCCAGGGACGGGGGAGCCTGGTGGGCTGCCATCTATGGGGTTGCATAGAGTCGGACACGACTGAAGCAACTTAGCAGCAGCAGCAGCAGCATGGTTAGGTATCATGTCATGTTCAGTCCTTACCCTTAAGGAATTTACATTCCTTGTGGGATGTAAGCAGTGAGTTAGAAACCCTGAAATCCCAACTCCTAAAATACTTGCAGAATGCTTCTTCTAGTCAGATCAGTGATATTTAAGGAATTTCTGTTCATAAAATTGTTTTCTGCTCTTCTAGGAAATTAATTCTGATCAGTCTGCCCAGGGCAACATCAGCAGTGACCGAGGAAAGAAAAGAACAGTAACAGCAGCTGGTGCAGAGAATATCCAACAAAAAACAGATGAGAAAGCAGATGAATCAGGACCACCTGCCCCTTCAAAACCCAGGAGAGGACGTCGACCCAAATCTGAATCTCAGGGCAATGCAACCAAAAATGATGATATAAATAAACCTCTTAGTAAGGGAAGAAAGAGAGCTGCAGTCAGTCAGGAGAGCCCTGGAGGTCTGGAAGCAGGTAATGCCAAAGCACCCAAACTGCAAGACACAGCCAAAAAGGCAGCACCGACAGAGAGACAGATTGACTTGCAAAGGTAATGTACTCCATTCTTTCTGAACTTTGAGTTTAGACATTTTGTTTTATTCCTAGTTGCCATCCATAACACCCAAATACCTAGCCCTTTGGGAGTGAAAACTGCCCCCTGGTTTTCCTGAGTAAGTTATGATGGCATTTGTTTTTATCTCATAACCTTCAGGACAACAGTTTGAAGAGAGATCTCCTAAATTAGGATATGGTATTTTGGTATTTCTATTTATTAGTAAGGATTATTATTATCTTGGTCTTCTTCACATAGTTGCATGGGGTTTACTAAATATAAATGGCTAATTTTTTGATACAGAAGTCCCAGAATGGAGTAAATAGATGTCATGACACATGAACAACTATATCTTGCTCTTTAATTCCACTTGTTATAGTAAACTTTAATATAAGTCAACAACTTACTTCTCTCACATACCCTTCCCAATGAGAATAACCTCACAGCTGCTCGTCTTTGATCATGTTTGGGTTGGGTTTTAAATTAACATTTATGAAATTCTGAAGTTTCGGGTTATTAAATTTGTTATATTTTAAATGTCTCTAAGTACCTTTTCAGCATCTAATGGCAGCTGATCCAGGCCCAAATCTGACTAAGTAATGGGTGTTTCTTCTATTCACTTCCAGTTTTACGGACTAAAAGTAGAAGGCCAATATTGGGGGCAAATTTTATTATTTTCTCCTCAAACCTGGACCTTTGACCTGTAACAACATACTTAACATTGGCCTCCTTATCTTCATCAGTAAGACAATATGATAATACCTTCCTCAAAGGATTGTTCTAAGAATTAAATGGATCATTAAATAGAAAGCACTTAACAAAATGCCTTGTGTAGAATAAATGCTCAGTAATTAACCACTGTTTTGAATGCTAGTTGCTTTACCCCTTAATATATTTTTAGTTATGCAAAAACTGAAGAAATTTCATTGGAAAAGATAGCCAGACTTCTCTAAAGGGTTTCTAGAATTCTGGCCTTTTCTCACCCGCATAAAATACTACTGACATCACACCCAGGCCACCTGAGCCACCTGACCTTATCTGTCACAAGCTGTCCTTCTACCATCTAACCGAAATATCCAGGCACTTACTTGAACCCTGAAAATATTTTCAGTAGCAACCAACCTTGTTTCTGAAATTGAGCATTGTAAAACACATTGCTCTGCTTTTAGTTACACCATTGCCCCCAAAGCATTAAACAAACCCAACAAAAATGGCTTACATGCCAGAAACTGCTCTTGATTTAAAATGGCTTTGGGCCTTCTGAAAAATCTTAAAATATCTCTTTTAAGAGTGAAAAGATACCTTAGAAGTCTTAAGTATGCCAGTTAGTAGATTGGTTGAGCGATGTGTTACGCACAATACAAAAATTCTTTGATGATAGGTGTTCATGATAGTACTTCAGTAGAATAAATACTGTGCACATATCTTAGAAACTTCTGATTGATTTATTGACTATTAATTCATGGCTAACAAAACATGGAAGGACATTCTGAAACTTTCTGCCAAGCTTCCTTTTGTCTTTTCCATTTTTTCCTGAGTCTAATATACAACTCTGCCCTTAAATTCTAGCATTATGACTTTTGTTTGGAAACCTAATTACTCCAGAAACTCTATATTACTCACGATATCCTCTTGCATAGAAATAAACGCATTATAGGCAGATGAGTATTGCTCTTTACACTTCTCATTTGTTCTTCTAACAAATACAGACAGATTAGATTGCCAGCATTGTGCTGGGTGTTGGCAATACATAAGTATCCAAAATAGATAGATTCTTGCCCTCAAAGAATATATTTCCCAGCCAGAAGAGAGCAGAAAAACTTTCACTCTAGGTCTATTGACTGATAAAATAAAAACATAAGAATTATTTTCTTTTTTTTTTTTTTTTTTTTTTTTTTTTTTTTTTTTAATTTTATTTTATTTTTAAACTTTACATAACTGTATTAGATTTGCCAAATATCAAAATGAATCCGCCACAGGTATACATGTGTTCCCCATCCTGAACCCTCCTCCCTCCTCCCTCCCCATTCCATCCCTCTGGGTCGTCCCAGTGCACCAGCCCCAAGCATCCAGTATCGTGCATCGAACCTGGACTGGCAACTCATTTCATACATGATATTTTACATGTTTCAATGCCATTCTCCCAAATCTTCCCACCCTCTCCCTCTCCCACAGAGTCCATAAGACTGTTCTATACATCAGTGTCTCTTTTGCTGTCTCGTACACAGGGTTATTGTTACCATCTTTCTAAATTCCATATATATGCGTTAGTATACTGTATTGGTGTTTTTCTTTCTGGCTTACTTCACTCTGTATAATAGGCTCCAGTTTCATCCACCTCATTAGAACTGATTCAAATGTATTCTTTTTAATGGCTGAATAATACTCCATTGTGTATATGTACCACAGCTTTCTTATCCATTCATCTGCTGATGGACATCTAGGTTGCTTCCATGTCCTGGCTATTATAAAGAATTATTTTCATTACTACATAAAACAGTGAAATTCTGACTCATGCTACAATATGGATGAACCTTAAAGACATTCAATAAGCCAGACCCAAAAGGACAAACAGTGTATGATTCCACTTACATGAGATACTAGAGTAGTCCAATTAAATTCATAGAGGCAGAATGAGGTGGTTGCCAGGGGATGGGGGTGGGGGACTAGGCATTACTGTTTAATAGATACGGCATTTCAGTTTGGGAGGATGAAAATATTCTATTAAAATATTAATCCTAATATTGTTTATTAGGTTGTGCAAAAGTAATTGCAGGTTTGTGTTATTGAACTCTGCTCTTTGATATTCATATACATTCTTAAATAAATGTATTTATGTTTTACATCATTTTAATGTGCATTTCTTTTTTTTTTTTGCTAATGACATTACATTTATTGTAGACTGTAGAAATGATGTTAGACAAAAAGCAAATTCAAACAATTTTAAGTTCAAAATGGGTTGTAAAGCAGCGGAGACAACTCACAAAGTCAACAACACACTTGGCCCAGGAACTGCTAATGAACGTACAGTGCAGTGGTGGTTCAAGAAGTTTTGCAAAGGAGACGACAGCCTTGAAGATGAGGAGCACAGTGGCAGGGCATCAGAAGTGGACAATGACCGGTTGAAAGCAGTCATCGTAGCTGATCCTCTTGCAGCTACACAAGAAGTTGCAGAAGAACTCGCCGTCAACCGTTCTATGGCTGTTTGGCACTTGAAGCAAATTGCAAAGGTGAAAAGGCTCGATAAGTGGGTGGCTTATGAGCTGACTGCAAATCAAAAGTTGTCATCGTTTTGAAATGTCATCTTCTCTTATTCTATGCAACAACAAGGAACCATTTCTCAGGTTATTGTGACAGGCGACAAAAAGTGGATTTTATATGACAACTGGTGACGACCAGCTCAATGGTTGGACCAAGAAGAAGCTCCCAAAGCACTTCCCAAAACCAGACTTGCACAAAAAAAAGGTCATGGTCACTATCTGGTGGTCTGCTGCTCGTATTCAGCTTTCTGAATACTGGCAAAGCCCTTACATCTGAGAAGTATGCTCAACAAATCAGTGAGATGCACTGAAAACTGCAACGCCTGCAGCCAGGATTAGTCAACAGAATGGTCCAGTTCTGCTCCCTGACAGTTCTCCACCACACATCGCAAAACCAGCACTTAAAAAGTTGAACAAATTGGGCTGTGAAGTTTTGCCTCATTCACTATATTCACCTGACCTCACTGGTTGACTACCACGTCTTTAAGCATCTCGACAATTTTCTGCAAGAAAAATGCTACCACAGCCAACAGGAGGCAGAAAATGTTTTCCGAGAGTTTGTTGAATCCTGAAGCATGACTTTTTACATACAGGAATAAACAAACTTATTTTTTGTTGACAAAAATGTGTTAGTTGGGAAAAAATGTGTTGGTTCCTATTTTGATTAATAAAGATGTGTTTGAACCTAGTTATAAAGATTTAAAATTCAAGGTCTGAAACCACAATTACTTTCGTACCAGCCTAATAGAGATAAATGGCAGTGATTGTACAACAGTGTAAATGTACTTAATGCACACCAAACTGTGTACATAAGAGTGATTAAAATTGTAAATCTTACGTTACATATTTTGTTTCACTTAAAAAATTGTTACATAAGACTGATAATAATTAACACTAATACACTGCTTATTATTGGGCAGGCTCAATTCTAAACTCTTTGTTAACCTATTAAGTGCTTAAAACATCACTACATGGGTAAGTACTATCATTATCCCTAATTTATAAAGAGGAAGAAATCCAAGAATAGAGAGTCTGTGCAGCTTTTGGTCCCTTTGCTTACATGAATAAGCAAAGTAGAGAGGCAGGATTAAAACCAGACATTGTCACTCTGGAGTCCATATTATATTGTCCTATTAAGGTAAAATTTAGTCTTAATTCTATGAGTACTATACATGCATACAAAACTAGTTTAATAGAGGATACTTTGAAAAGACTTTATAACTAATGTAGTTTATATATGTGAAACTTTATTCCATAAAGTGGAAAATGTTTGCATACAGTTAATTTTTTAAATTATTACATAAGAAGCTAGTTTATTAAAATAATCATAGTTTAAATCAGACAAAAACTATAGTCACCTTTTAAACCTATTTCAGAATTCATGCAGAGATAAACCCCGGCATTTCAGCTTTAGAGAGGGAGAAAACAAAGGGAGAGATCAGATGTTCTTGAAAGTGCCAAACTTAAATGAAGCACGTAACACTATGAAAGCATTGAAGGACTGCAGTGAATAGTAGGTGGAATAACGTGTGGGGTTTTCGGTATATTGGTAGAAATAATAGTGGTAATAGGGAAAGGTTGTTCAATGTCTATTTAAGGCAACCATCTTTATAAAGCAAGTACCAACTGTATGTTAGAAATAAGGAGGTTAGACCTGAAACAGTTACTTTCCCAGGCCACCTGGTTGGTGCTACACAGAGCAGGGGTTTTGAATCCTGGTCATGTCCCTTATTAACACTGTATTGTTAATAGGGACAGTTCCAGTTGGTTATATTTCTCCTCTAAACTATGAACATTCAGAACTCTTATTTGTTTCTTCTCTTAATGTGTAAAGAGATGTTTTAATGTGTAGCACTTCATGGCAAATAGAGGGGGGAAAGTGGAAACAGTGACAGACTTTATTTTCTTGGGCTTCAAAATCACTGCAGACAGTGACTGAAGCCACACAATTCAGAGACACTTTCTCCTTGGCAGAAACGCTATGACAGTATATTGGTATGGGGAGGGTAGAGGGAGGGGGGTTTGGGATAGGGAACACGTGTATACCTGTGGCAGATTCATGTTGATGTATGGCAAAACCAATACAATATTGTAAAGTAATTAACCTCCAATTAAAATAAATAAATTTATATTGAAAAAAAGCAGACATCACCTTGCCAGCAAAGGTCCATATAGTCAAAGCTGTGATTTTTCCAGTAGTCATGTGTGGATGTGAGAGTTGGTCCATAAAGAACACTGAGCCAGCATCGAAGAATTGATGCTTTCAAACTGGTGTTGGAGAAGACTCTTGAGGGTCCCTTGGACAGCAAGGAGATCAAACCAGTCCATCCTAAAGGGAATCCACCCTGAATATTCATTGGAAGGACTGATGCTGAAGCTGAGCTCCAGTACTTCGGCCACCTGATACAAAGAGCTAACTCATTGGAAAAGACCCTGATGCTGGAAAAGACTGAGGGCAGGAGGGAAATTGGGGTGACAGAGGATGAGATGGTTGGATGGCATCACCAACTCGATGGACATGAGTTTGAGCAAGCTTCGGGAGATGGTAAAGGAAAGGGAAGCCTGATGTACTGCAGTTCATGGGGTCACAATGGGTCACTCTAGCAACTGAACCACCACCACCACCAAGTAAAAGGAATAGACACACTAAACAAAAGTTCCTAGTGACTCAGCTATTGTTCTCTCCTTTAGCTTGACAAAACACTGGTCAAAATTCTGAAGGTGCCGGTTTTATTTTTTATTTCATGGGAAACTCTAGCTTTCACCTTCCTATAAGTTTCTAAACATACTTTTCATTTCATTAAGTGCAAAAATTACCTGTGATTGATTTGACATCTTACCTGTATTTTCTGATTTGATATCTCACCTGTATTTTCCTAAGACCCAGTGAGAATCAGATACAAGTTAAAGCCACATGACTGAACAATTCAGAATACAGAGCTAATATAAACACCTTGAATCAGCCTGTTAAGATTATCAGTACACTTTCAACCATGTAATTAATAAAAGAGACAGGGTTGCCAATGCTGACAGCCATCAAGCACTGCATTTCTGAGCTAAGAATGAACCCAGAGTGGTGGTAGGATCAGGTCACTTACTGCCCTGGCAACTTGAAGTGTAGCCTAGGGTCCTTGCATTGTGGAACCAGAGCTGGGTCTGGATCACTGTGCTAAAAGTAATTTAATTTGGCCCCAGATTTTCAGCTTGAATGTAAGCCTTTGAGAAACAAGGCTGGGCATACCCTCTCTGTGACCCTAGTATCTAACTCCAGACACGACTTTGTCAGTCTTTTTCTTTACCTTGCATTACTCGTCACACATTTTACTTAATTTCTCACTTCACTGATGGTCCGTTGCTGCTCTGGTCACAACTGTCTTTACATTAACATCTGAAAAGAGCCTTTCCTGGCATTATCCTACCTCCTATATGCCATCTCCTTTTAGATCTGAGTGTCAGATCTCCTCAAGGTAGTCAGTCAGTCTACACTGGGTACTACTAGCATCACCTCCAGAAAACTGGCCCAATTTTATTACTTGGTGTTTACACTCTTAGCGTATTTTATGATTATTTAAACTTTATTGACCAAATTGCCAACATCAGTGCCAACATCCACTGGATCATGGAAAAAGGAAGTGAATTCCAGAAAAACATGTATTTCTGCTTTATTGACTATGCCAAAGCCTTTGACTGTGTGGATCACAATAAACTGGAAAGTTGTGAAAGAGATGGGAATACCAGACCACCCTCCCTGCCTCCTGAGAAATCTGTATGCAGGTCAGGAAGCAACAGTTAGAACTGGACATGGAACAACAGACTGGTTCCAAATAGGAAAAGGAGTACGTCAAGGCTGTATATTGTCACCCTGATTGTTTAACTTCTATGCAGAGTACATCATGAGAAATGCTGGGCTGGAGGAAGCACAAGCTGGAATCAAGATTGCTGGGAGAAATATCAATAACCTCAGATATGCAGATGACACCACCCTTATGGCAGAAAGTGAAGAGGAACTAAAAAAAATCCTCTTGATGAAAGTGAAAGAGGAGAGGGAAAATGTTGGCTTAAAGCTCAACATTCAGAAAACGAAAATCATGGCATCCGGTCCCATCACTTCATGGGAAATAGACGGGGAAACAGTGTCAGACTTTATTTTGGGGGGCTCCAAAATCACTGCAGATGGTGATTGCAGCCATGAAATTAAAAGACACACTCCTTGGAAGGAAAGTTATGACCAACGTAGATAGCATATTCAAAAGCAGAGACATTACTTTGCCAACAAAGGTCCACGTAGTCAAGGCTATGGTTTTTCCAGTGGTCATGTATGGATGTGAGAGTTGGACTATAAAGCTGAGCGCTGAAGAATTGATGCTTTTGAACTGTGGTGTTGGAGAAGACTCTTGAGAGTCCCTTGGACTGCAAGGAGATCCACCCAGTCCATCCTAAAGGAGATCAGTCCTGCGTGTTCTGATGCTGGGAGGGATTGGGGGCAGGAGGAGAAGGGGATGACAGAGGATGAGATGGCTAGATGGCATCACCGACTTGATGGACATGAGTTTGGGTAAACTCCAGGAGTTGGTGATGGACAGGGATGCCTGGCGTGCTGTGATTCATGGGGTCGCAAAGAGTTGGACACGACTGAGTGACTGGACTGAACTGATTAATTAATGAAAAGCATTTTTGAGGCCCTAGTATATTTCAGCTACAGTCTAGATGCTTTGTAACCCCATTAATCCAGCCCTATGAAGCAGGACCCTTAAGTGGTAGCCTCTGCAGCCATTTACATACCACGGCCATCACTTACTGCAGCAAGTGCACACCCCTCTAGAATTCCTCTTATTAGGTCCTCTCACTGACAACATTGAGTATATAATAATTTTTAGTATGATTTCTACTTATATAATTCATTTAGTAATTCAGGGTTTTGACTTGTAAACTTACCTGTAGGATTTTTTAGATCCCTTTGGATTTTTGCAATAAATGTATTCCTATCAGCTTCTATGTGTGTGTCCAACAAACATTCCTGTTTATATTTTGGGCTGCATTTGAAATTGTTAATTCTTTTGAGAAAATTCCTTGAATTTACTCTGTAGGTTTATAAAACTCAGCCATTTGTATACTATAGTTGGGAAATAGTATCTGTACAACTGGACACTTAATGTTGGCCTCCTGAGTTTGAGAATGGAGGATTCACCATCTTTTCAGTTATTAGTTCACTTGTTTTTCCTTAAAATGGCAAACAATCCGAAACGTTTTGCACTGAAAATGTGTTTTTATAGGTGTGCTGATTGTTGAGTATGTTTTATTTACCTTTAAGACCAAATTCTTCCATGGACAAGAAAATATCAATAAACACCCATGGAGATGCAATCCTTAAACTTGGGACATATGGGAAAACTGAATTTAAGGAATTTATCAACAGGATAACAGCAGTTTTGGATTAACGTGTTTTGTGTAGTATGCTTAGTATTAGAGTATTCAAGAATCTTGGAATATTTATTAAGCAAAGAATTTACTGATTTCCTGTGCTCATTTATATACTGAGAAGGTTTCCTCACATCACAAATTTATATTTTAGAAGTATCCCCTAAATATGTTTCCCTATGTATTAAACAACCATATATTAGTTCTTCAGTATTATAAAATTCAAGTGAATTTTTATCAAAATAATATGAAATTTTTCAGAAGCCAAGTGCTTGGAAGTGATGGCAATTCACTTTGGGACATAGAATCAAGTCCAGGAAATTCTTCCAGTGACCTGGATCGTTTAGAAGTCGGTGAGAGCAGCCAGAAAGATACTGAGGACTCAGAGCTAGCTAGTCAAGGGAAGCTTCCTGAAGGTGCAGCAGGCAGCCTGTAGAGGATTCTTTGATATATTATGATATTCTGTTATAACAAATTAATACTCTATAAGAATCTTAGTTAACTTTTTTTGTTGTTAGCATTGTTATCTTTATAAAAGATATATAACATTGGGGTTTGGGAATATAAGTAAACATCCCCCTTATCTTTCTTTCCCAAGTTTGGAATCGTCAAGGAGACACAGTCTTAATGGCTGATTAAAAATGTGGAATGATAAGGAGTTTCTTGGCGGTCTAGTGATTAGGATTCCTGGTTTTCACTGCCCTGGCCCAGGTTCAGTCCCTGGTCCAGGAACTGAGATCCTGCAAGCCATGACTTTCCACCCCACCCCCAAATGTGGGATGACATAGGCTAGGTAACTACTAGTACTTTGCCCCTAAATTGAACAAATAACCTCACACAGACCAGAACTCCAGCGTGCTCAGTTTTCCCCACCTCCCACTCCCTCACCCCTTAGACGGCTTCTTTCTCGTCCCAGAGAGGAGTAGATGAAGGGAGAAGAAGAGACCCTTGTCCCACTACTTCATCCTCCAGGGGTCATAATTTTCCCTCCCTTTATGGGAAATAGAATCAATGGGGGATTCTTCATAGAAGAATTAAACTAAATTTTCCTCCTTTTTTAATACACTAAAGAACAGAACTTAACTTTTGCTGCTTTTTAAATTCATTTTGCCATAGTTGTCTAATAATTTTTCCACTATATAATTTTGGAAGTATTAAAAATTATTTCAAATAGCTTTTAGTGTTTTATTGTAGTAATAAATTGGGCATTGGGTAGCAATGCTTATAAAAACTTCTTAATTGGTATTTTGTTTTTATATAGTTTAGGGAATGATTCATAAATCAAGTAAAGTCTCATGTGAAAAATGAAAAGTTTTCAGATTTTAGATAATAACTATAGAAAAGAAATAATCTATGTATGGTTTGTTTTCCTGTTTTTATCTTACTAACATTGCTTTCTTCTACTCCTATCCCCAAGGTAAAAAGAAAATTTATTTGCAAAGGGAGAAAATGAAGGCCAAACAGAAGCAGGCTCTAGCTTCTGCAAAAACTTGGATTCAGAATGACCTTGAACAGAAAATGAAGCTAACTTCAGAACACACTTTCTGCCTTGAAAACTGAAAAAAGCTATTACTTCCTTTTTTCACATGACCACAACTCCTTTGATGGAAATGTACAGCAGAAACTCTTGAGAGAGAGGCTAAAAGCAACTCTTTTCCACCCTCCCCCCAGACTTTTCTTATGAAAAGTCAATAATTAAGCAAATTGCTTAACACTTGGTTCCAGTTCCTGCATATCTGGAGTTTAACGGCATAATACACCATTAATTTCCATGCTGCAGTCTTTATTTTAAAGAAAGTAACAGGATGTCCTTACACTGACAATGAAAATTCATCAATTTTAGAGCCAGGAATTTCCCGTGTTACACAAGAAAAAAAAAATAGAAGTCTACTGAATTAATTTTTTAGAAGAAGAGAAATCAGATTAAATGTCTTTTTTTTTTTCCTTTTGGAAACTTTTATGTATAATTCTTTCTGCCTGCCTACTTTTCTGCAAAATGAGATGTACAGATTTCAGTTCCCTGCTATGAAAAGTGATGTGGTGGCAATTTTATAAATGTTGCTTTCTGATTTTTATCAGAGTGAGAAAATAATTAAAATTATTATTGATTTCATATCACTTCATATTTTGATTTCCCCTCCATTTTAGTTTAATATAATTTGCAATAAATGTACATATTGTTGTCTGTTTCATAAAGCATATCACTTTAAAGTGGTTTTTACTCCTGTGATTATGTTGGAATATTTGAAATCTTAAAGGAGTAAAAACTGTCCAGCATTTGGTTTTATAATGTTTGTCACCAGATTTTTATTATTGATGTAAAAAAAAGTCAATTCTTTTTAAATAGTTGGACTTTGGCAGCTTTGTAAGGAAAGTGGGAGGTGCTTAGGATTGCTATCAATTTCAGCATTGTGCTGTTGGGAAATAAGTGTTTTGCTTTTGTCTGCCAGTCTGGGCTCCGTTTTTATGTTTATTTTTGAAGACAACTATTGCATCAATATATTGTTTCTTGGCATTGTTCAGCATAGGTAATGTGTGCACTTTTTGTGTACACATATTCATATTTAAGTTTTTTGCATAAAATAAATGCTTCTAGATGTCATATGGTAGTCTTTTTTAATCTTTTTATCACATTATGTTTTCCTGTGCAGTTTTTATGTGAAAGGGCTAAAGTTATAAAGAAACAACATGATTACAGTCAACTCTCCATTATCTATACAAAATAGTGACTATGCCTCAGGTTTTGGATTTTGCAGAAAATCACGTAATCATAAAATAACAAAGCATACCATAAGAGCTAATTCAGGAGGAACTCGAGATTGGTCCTTTCTCACCTGCCCCCACTCTCCACTTAAGCCCTTTCCCCGAAGCCCCATCTGAATGTGCTTAGCGTCCTTGCGCACACCTGGCGTGGGTTTGAGGACATAAACGTTTGTGTGATAACTTGGTCTTGACAGGCTGTAAGTCTACGTGAGATGTAGAGAGTGAACATGACCTGTGTCCAAAAAGGATGATAATGTTAAATGTAAAATTTGTTGGTAGTAAATGTCACTTAATGTTCTCATAGGTAATCAAGAGTTGGCTGTATCCTGACTGAAAGATGGATAATTCTCTTAAATGTGCATATACACACATTTAGGTATTGGATGATGGCTAGGGAACAACGGATACCAGATATTACCTTTTAAAAGGGCAGAAAAAGTTCTACTCTTCCTTATTGCCTCTTCATAATCCTTTAGAAAGATAAAATATTGCCTCCAACATGCTGAAAAAGTATCTATGCATAAGCATCAGAGAAGTCCCTCAAGCCATCAGTGGGCATGTTCTGTTTAGATTTTGAAGTTCTCTTAGCATCAGACAGCTTGATTCTTAAGGCCACCAATTTGCCACCAATAAAAAGCACACTGGTAGAGGCCGCCTCTCTCTCGTCTCCTAACTGAGCATCCGGCATCATAGCTGACTAGATCACCTAGCGTGAAGTCATAGCTAACACAGTGTAGCAGCCATTCCCATCAGTTATGGCTGCTTAGATTTTTGCAAGAGAGAAGTTAGCTAAAAGGATCTGGTACATATACAAAATGTAAATGGCCCACCTTGGATTTTTTTTAATATGAAGCAAGTGTCTGACACTAAGGGATGGGAGAGTAGGACTGAGCTGATGGGGAGGGACTTAAGGGAAATTTGTCATTTTTCCTTTGAAAAAGGAAAAAGTAAAATCTCTTAGGAATTTGGTATTCACATCTCAGAGAAATACAACACAAAGTGCAGACTTATATTTGAGAATTAATGTTAACCCTTTGTGTCTAGTTTGAAGCTTCTTGTATTTGTCTAAAACTACAAGCCAGAATTTTGTATCTCCTTTGATAAAAAGTGTGTATAATGTAAAGTAGTTTTGCATATTCTTGTGCTGCACATGGGCTGAATTTTTAAAAAATTTTTTAAAAGACTTGAAGAGAACCTTGTAATTTGTGTAAATGACAAGTGTAAAATCCTACCGTAAAATGCTAAAAATATGCATTGTTTCAAATAAAACCAAGAAATGCAGCATTATATAGTAGTGTGGAACCCTGAGTATTCATGTACCCTCTTGGTATGTCGCAAGCTGATAAAATGTCTTTGCATATTTTCTGTTTAGATTCTGGACTTTGCAAATCCCCATAAGGAAACAAAGGCCACTTTCAGACTTCTGACTACATGGCTTACATTGACTGAGGGAGACTATAACAGGATGAATTCTTATGGGCATCTGGGAAACTTTAGAAATTGTCTTTTAAGAACTTAAAAGTGGCCTTCCATTTAAACTAACCCGTTGATATACCTTTTTATTGCAAATTCTGAACATGCACATTTACTTCAAAAGCTAATTCACAGAGAAAAAGCAGATTACATACATGTATGTGGAATAAGGTGGACAGAATTGAGAAGTAAGAGAAGCTATCATGACTGGTTTCTGTACTTGACCCTCAATGGGGTTGTTATTCCACACGTTGATACTTTTCATTCATATAAATAACGGTCAGTAGAAACCACTAGTGACCAAGTCTCCAGCAGTCTGACAAGAATCTTTGCAACCTGCCTAAATAATAATGATAGCTTTGCCTACAAGAAGCTAAAAGTTTGCTACAAGCCAGCGACAGTGGAAATGAGTATAATCAGACACTCAATCTGTAAACCAGAGCTCCAATCTTTCATTTCCATTTAAGAGTAATAATATCCTTCACTTGTGCTTATTTCAGAGTCCGACAGGAACACGAGTCAGGCAAACGGGTGATCAGGACTTGAATTTTGGGGGAGTGATCAGGACTTGAATTTTGGGGGTATTTCTCAAATAACATTTTGTAATCAATGCTGATTCCAACTTAAGGCACTTTCCTCCCTTTCATTCTCTAGTTACTCCTTTCTCCCAAGAAACATCCCATGCATCCCTCTAAGAAACAACACTGTATCCATTCTTCCAGAAGCTTGAAAAGCGATCACCTGGAAGTCAGTTATACACAGGAGCACCTTAGTGCAAAGTTCAGATCTGTGGAAACCACAAAAAAAATGTAAGGGTTGGAGGTAACCATTCCGTACGGACAGCTCAGTGGTGGGGGCTAAGATGCCTTAGGAGGACTAGTGATATAAAGCTAATAGCACAACACGGGCATATATGGCTGTCCAGGTGACATATGCCTGGATGTGAGACCTCATGGATGCAGTAGAAGCAGAAAATCCTTACCTTTTCTGCTGCTGCTGCTGCTAAGTCGCTTCAGTCGTGTCCGACTCGGTGCGACCCCATAGACGGCAGCCCACCAGGCTCCCCCGTCCCTGGGATTCTCCAGGCAAGAACACTGGAGTGGGTTGCCAGTTCCTTCTCCAACGCATGAAAGTGAAAAGTGAAAGGGAAGTCGCTCAGTCGTGTCCAACTCTTAGCAACCCCATGGACTGTAGCCTACCAGGCTCCTCCATCCATGGGATTTTCCGGGCAAGAGTACTGGAGTGGGGTACCATTGCCTTCTCCTTACCTTTTCTAGAGAAGTGCTATTCTGAGAACTGTTTGAGCATGTAGGTCCATAAAAATGATTGGGCTGAAACATGCAGGAGTCGGCGCTCCAGATTCAGGGTGGCCTGGGAGGAAGTAACCATAAAAGTGGACTAGGGGGGCAGATGAGATGGCTGTTTGAACAACATATACACCACCTGAGCACTTTCCTTGTGCAAAACACTGCTCTATTCAGACTCTGGAGCCCCTGGTGTGTATGTTTAGTCACTCAGTTGTATCTGACTGTATGTAGGACTATAACCAACCAGGCTCCTCTGTCCATGGGATTCTCCAAGCAAGAATACTGGAGTGGGTTGCCATTTCTGACTCCAGGGCATCTTCCTAACCTGGGATCAAATCCACATCTCTTGCATATCTGGCATTGGCAGGCGGATTCTTCACCACTAGCGCTATCTGGGAAGCCTGGAGCACCTGGTCCCAGCCCCCAAACCTTGGTTGCCTGCCATCCTGAATGCACCCCCATATAAAGCACAAATACCGTGGCTTCTTTGGACAAACTAGGGTTTTAGTGAGCTCCAAGAAGCAAATTTTGATGGGGACCCAGGCAGCAACCCTTCAAAGACTCAGTTTTATTCTGAACCTTTTCCAGAAGAGATCACCTCAGTGCCACCTACCCCAAACCCCAAAAATCTCCTGAAACCCCTTTCCTCCCAGAAAAGTCTTGGCAGTTTCACCATCTGGCTTTACCTGCCTGCAGTGGAGCGTACATTCCAAGAGAAAGGTCAGCCGCAGAGACGGGTAACCTGCCCCTTCGCCACCCACCTCAGGTTAAGAGCTGGAAGGCAGAAGGCTGATACCTTTAAAACTACCTTACTTGTGAACATTTTACAAGGAGGTTCTTTTAATTGCTGTACAATTACAACTGACCATTAGGAAGCATGTCCTGCCAAGGGAAGCTTAGAATTATGGGCAGCGGGGCCTGCCTCTTTCCAGAAGTCTATTACATCAATTCCAGTCTCCTGCTAATTCCACTTTTTCATCACAATGGTAACATAAATGGCAATGAAATGTGTCCAAAGGCCTGATTTTCACTAATGTGTATTTTCTCTCATACTGATAATTCTGGCATTGTGTTTTGAAGATCAGAGCTACCTAAATTTTACAGTTCCTATGGAAGAATGAAGGAAATTACAAGCATTCCATAAAAATTAAGTGGAAAAAAGAAGAAAGCCACAAAGCAATCAGGCAAGAAAAAGAAATAAAAGGTATTCAGATTGGTAGGGAAGAGGTAAAATTGTCATTCAATACAGATCACATAGTATATATAGAAAACTCCAAAGACTCCACACAAAAACTCCTAGAACTGATCAACAAATTCAGCAAGGTAACAGGATATAAGATTAACATACAAAAATTGGTTACATTTCTTTACACAAGCAATGAAATATCAGAAAGGGAATGTGAACAAATAATCCCTTTTAAAATCACATACAAAAAGTAAAAGGAATAAACCTCACCAAGTAACTAAAAGACTTCCATGCTGAGAACTACAAACATTAATAAAGGAAACTGAAAATGATTCAAAGATATGGAAAGATATCCCATGCTCCTGGACTGGAAGAATTAACCTTGTTAAAATGGCCATCCCACTGAAAGCAATCTACAGATCTAATCTGTTTCCTATCAAATTACCCATGACATTTTTCACAGAACTGAAAAAAATAATCCTAAAATTTATATGGAACCATAAAAGCCCATGATTGCCAAAGCAATCCTGAAGAAAAACGACAAAGCAGGAGGCATAAACTTCCTAGACTTTAGACAACACTACAAATCTACTTTAACCAAAACAACATGGTATTCTATAAAAACAGACATACAGAACAACAGAACAGAGCCCAGAAATAAACCCACACACTACGGCCAGTTAATGTTCCACAAAGGAAGCAAGAATATACAACGAGGAGAAGACAGCCTCTTCAGCAAGTGGTGTTGGGAAGGTTGGACAGTTGCATGCAAATCAATGGAGTTAGAATACACCCCTCACATTATACACAAAAATAAGTTCAAAATGGCTTAAAGACTTAAATATAAGATATGACACCATAAAACTTCTACAAGAGAACATAGGCAAAACATGCTATGGTTCTTGCTTGGTGGTCCAGTGGTTAAGAATCTGCCTGCCAATGTAGGGAACACAGATTTGATTCTTGGTCCAGAAACGAAGATCCCACATGCCATGGATCAACTAAGCCCGTGTGCCACAGCTACTGAGCCCACATGCTGCAACCACTGAAGACCACCCACCCTAGAGCTCATGTTCTGCAACAAGAGGCCCACACACCAAAACTAGTTTCTACTTGCTGCAACTAGAGAAAGCCCGCATGCAGCAATAAAGGCCTAGCACAGCAAAAATTAGTGAAAAAAATTTCTCTGACATAAATCATACCAGCATTTTCTTAGCCCAGCCAAAGCAAAAGAAATAAAAGCAAAAATAAATGAATGGGATCGAATCAAACTTACAAGCTTTTGCACAGCAATGGAGACCATGAACAAAATGAAAAGACAACCTATGGACTGGGAGAAAACATTTGCAAATGATGCAGCTGACAAGGGATTAATTTCCAAAATATACAAACAGCTCACACAACTCATTAACACAAAAGAAACAACCCAACCGAAAAATGGGCTGAAGACCTAAATAGACATTTATCTAAAGGAGACATACATATCCAAAGATACCAATGGGCACATGAAAATATGCCCAACATAGCAAATTACTAGAGAAATGCAAATCAAAACTACAATGAGATATCACTTCGCACCAGAATGGCCATCATTACAAAGTCTACGAAGTTATTAATGCTGAAGAAAGTGTGAAGAAAAGGGAACTCTGCTACACTGTAGGCAGGAATGTACATCGGTGCAGCCACTATAGAGAACAGTGTGCTTGTTCCTAAAAAAACTTAAAGTGGAGTTAACATATGATCCAGCAATCCCACTCCTGGGCATATTTCAGAAGAAAATTCTAATTTGAAAAGATACATGCACCCCTGTGCTCACAGCAACACTCTTTACAGGAGCAGGACATGGAGACAGCCTAAATGCATGTCAACAGATGGAAGGATGAATAAGACGCGGCAAACACACAATGGAGCATCTCTCAGCTGTAACGAACAAGACAATGCCACCTGCAGCAACACGGATGGACCCAGAGACTGTGCGCCAGGTAAAGCAAGTCATAAAGAGGAAGAGAAATACCACAGGATATCACTTACAGGTGGAATCTAAAATGTGACCCAAATGAACATATCTATGAAACAGACCCACCCACAAATATAGAGAAAAGACTTGCGGTTGCCAAGGGGAGGGGAGTTGGGGACGGAAGGATAAGGAGTCTGGGATTAGTAGATGCAAATTATTATTACAGATAAACAAGAGGTCCTACTATATAACACAGGAAATATATTCAACATCCTGTGATAAAACATAATGGAAAAGAGTATGAAAAATAATATATATATATAAAACTAAATAACTCTTTGTACAGCACAATTAATACAATATTGTAAATCAACTATACTTCAATAGCATTTCTAAAGAAGAAGAAAGCCACTGTACAAACCCATGGCCTTCACTACCATATGGCTTTGGGGAGAACAGAGTTGTGAAAGTAAGAAGAAGCAGATTAGAAACATTTCGCACTGTGTTCCCTTTCATTTTAATATCCCTGCTTATAATGAATAGTTTTTATAATGAATATTTTTTAACAATAATAGTTGACCAGAGAAGCTCAGAAAGGGCTGGCGTTGCAACTAGCTTCTCATCCCCTTAGAAAAGCTGAATCATGGCAGCACACATTTATCAGATGCAAAGACACTTTCGCTCTGTGAATTCAGGCAGGAACCCTTGAAGGCCTGGGTTGAGTATCTCACAGTATCAATCACGTGGCAGGAAACAGGTGAGGATGATAATATGCCTTAAAATAACTGCCAAGTCCAGCAGGCCTGGGAGGCCTTACCATCTCTCCTGGATACTCAGAAGGGCAAGTGCCTCAAGAGAAGCCCAGCTGGGGAATTCTAAAGGCTGTGTACGGGTCCCACGCTGCAGGATTAGAGTCTGACACACCGGCTTTCATTTGTGTTGGAACAGGATGATTAGGTAAAGAAGGGCAGAATATTTTCCTACTTAGGAATTCAAATTAAGAGTTGCCTCCTTGGGCTTCATACAGCTCAGCACCACAGAGATGCTTTTCATTTTCCTTATTCCACAGAGCCCCTTCCTTTCATGGGGCAAGATTCGGTCAGTCACCTTGGAGATTGGCCAGTTAGCACCTTTCCCACCCTGACCATCAGATCAGAGTGTACTGGTGCTTGATTGCCTAGTCTGTCCTGGCTCTGTTTTAACTAAAAGAAAGTGAAACAGAGAAGAGGCTGTTTGTTCTGCCTAACCTTTAGTCCTACACCCAAAGCTAATAAAACTACTAACTTATCAAAAGCTTTGCACTTTACATACACTGGCATATTTAATCATCATGATAATCTCTTAACTTCTACATTCATTTCCATTTACACATGTCACCGAAGCTCAGTAAAGCGAAAGTCTCTCAGTCATGTCTGACTCTTTGCGACCCCATGGACTATACAACCCATGGAATTCTCCAGGCCAGAATACTGGAGTGGGTACTATCCCTTCTCCAGCGGATCTTGCCGACCCAGGAATCGAACTGGGATCTCCTGCACTGCAGGCGGATTCTTTACCAACTGAGCTATCAGGGAAGCTCAGAGATGTGTTTAAAACCCCAAGCCCAAGTCTCAGTAAGAAGGAGGAAGTTTAAATCCACATAGTCTGACTGGACAACTCAGTGCTTCCTCTTTAAACCTTTCCAACCAGCTTTCTGAGAGGCCCACAACCTCTCTAGGACTTGATGGTGAGTGTAATATGAGAGTAGGAAAAGCGACAAGGAACACAAGATGGTAGGCAGAAGTTGGGGTGATACCACCATTGGTTTTCTGTTGCCTCCGTGTATGCAAACAATAATCTAAGGAAATCAAGGTAAAATTAAACAAGAATCCATCAACTAGTGAATACATGAACAAAATATGACCTATCCATATATAACAAATATATAAACAAAGTATGTATATACAATAGAATACTAGTAAGCAATAAAAGGGCTTCCCTTGTGGCTCAGCTGGTAAAGAATTCACCTGCAATGTGGGAGACCAGGGTTCGATCCCTGGGTTGGGAAGATCCCCTGGAGAAGGGAAAGGCTACTCACTCCAGTATTCTGGCCTGGAGAATTCCAGAGAGGGTCACAAAGAGACACGACTGAGCGACTTTCACTTCACTTCAAGAAATTAAAAGGAAGGAAATACTGATCAAGCTGCAACATACAGGACGCTCAGAAACATTCTGCAAAGTGGAAGTGGCCATATGCAGAGAAGTACTTACTGTATGCTTCCATTTATATGAACTATCCAGAGAAGGCAAATCGACAGAGATGGAAAGCAGATTAGTGATTGCCTGGGACTAAGGTTGAGAGCAACAATTAACTGTAAATTGGCTCATGGGATCTTACTGAAGTGATGGAAATGCTCCAAAACTGGATCATAGTGCTAGTAACACAGGTCAGTAAATTGACTAAAAATCACTGAATTAATTAAACATTTAAGGAGGGGTGTTTTATGTAATTTGTACCTTAAAGTTTCAGATAAATGAGATATCTCAAAAAAAAGTAAGTCTACCTATACAAAACTGCATCTACTTAAGAAACAAATTATTGAATCTACATTATGTCAAAAGCACCATTGTTAACAATCATTGATTATATAGGCACACCATCTTCCCACCAGTGAGCTCCACTTTTCAGAGGGTTACTCGCTGGGGTTAGTCTTGTCCTCTGCTGTGGGGAGGGAGTGGTGTCAGGAAAAAGTTTTCCCATGGGACTGGCCTTATTAACCAGACACAAAGGACCATGTGTAAACCAAAGACCAGCATGTTCACAGGGACTTATCAGTTCCTCCTCTCTGCTTGGGAAGTCTGTGGGAAGCTGAGCTGAATGAGGTCTGGGAAGTGTAGACTCTACAGGAAGAGTCCACTGGGTCATCTCCATATCACCTTCCAAAAGCTGCAGTTGCCTGTAGAATCCTGATTACACCTGGCACTGTGAGGTTTTGGAAATCTTATAGGACCTTTCACAACTCAAGTTTCTCACCTGTAAAATAATAAGTGCTTCAGAGTCATGAGGGTAAAATATGGGAAACACCTCACAGAATGCCTGGCCAGAGTGAGTTCTCACCTGCTCACAGCTATTGCCACCATTCAACAGATTGGCAGCCCACCAGAACATCCTCAGGCAGTGATCAAAGACACTCAGATACTTCTGCTCTTGCTTGCTGAATCTGTTTTCCAGGCTCTGAGCCAACCACCCCACTTCTGTTAATTAGTCTTTCTTGAGCCAGGTAGAAAGTTTCCTCACATTCCCATATAGTTCAACTCCAAAGAAGCCATATCTGTAAGTAAAACTTTATCATCAGTTTTTGGACAGTCAGTATTCTGAATGCCCTTTTGGGGTTTGGGGAACACCCCCCTCTAACTGACACCCCATGAGACAAAGCCATTTCCCTCTACAGAAGCTATGAACACCAAGATAACTTTCCCAGTCTTCCTATGACCTGGATGCTGTCAACCAAACACCTACACCGACTTTGAGATGTGGCCTGTGACACCAGAGAACAGGGGCCACTCTCCTGGAAGAGGCGCAGCAGTGTCCAGCTTCACACCCAGTCGTGTCAGTGCCGCGGGCGGGCTGGGTGCCCAGGCATTGGCAGCGGAGGTTGGACCTTCACAGGACCAGTTCTATATTATTTTTGGCATTCTTCTGGCTCTAGAACCTCTGAGTTGAATTTTCTGTTCCTCCCAGAGAGTCCTCACTAACAAATTTCTTTTCTTCTTGAATAAGCTAGAGTTGATTTCTTCCTAATAAATCTGTACTGGAAGTGGCTGCTGGCAGCAGACCATCAGGAAAATGGGGGGTAATCTGGATATTAGCTCCTGGGCCCAGTAAGGGCAGAAAGCAGTGAAACTCCAGCAGGTATGAAGGGATAGTACCTAATTATGAATACAATAGTGAATAGTTCCTCAGATTTATCACCTGTTGTGGACAGAACTGAGTCCCCCCACCCCCACCAACATTCTTACACTGAAGCCCTAACCCACAACATGGCTGTATTTGGAAAGAGGGCTTTTAGGAGTTACTTAAATTAGGTCATTAAGGTTAATTAAGGTTAAAATAGGGTGGACCCTGATGCAATAGAATTAGTGTTGTCATGAGAAACCGGAGAACTTGTGCACTCTCTCCCCACCTGCACTCCGAGGAAAGGCCATGTAGGACAGAGTAAGACGGTGGCCATCTACAGTCCAGGAAGAAGCCTCACCAGAAACGGGTCGGCTGGCAGCAAAACATTTAAGGGATGGGGCTTCCTCAATGACCCTGACACCTCTCAGCAGTAGGAGACTCCATGGCCTGGTTCCAGGACGGTTTTCTTCCTCTTTCCCATGGGACAAGGATTTTTCTTTTTCTTTCTCCAGCCTCATTTGATCTTCACTTGTAGTCTGGGGTGAAAGGCTGCTCTCCTTCTCAAGCAGACACTGCTTTTCTTACCTAGCAGAGATGAACTTGGGCAGGGCTTGGTTTTTTTCCATAGCAGCAGTTTCTCAGCTCCCTCTAGCCTGCACCACCAAGAGTCTCATCTCAGTCCTCCACTAGTATTGGATGTTCCTTGTGAGTGCTGAGAGAGGACCACATAAGCACCTGCTCCTCCTGTGTGTCTCAGGCACCAGTCTTTATACTTTAGGCCACTGGGTTGGCTCGGGTCATGAACTCCTTATTTCCAAATTCAGACGGCAATTGAAGAAAGTGGAGAAAACCACGAGACCATTCAGGTATGACCTAAATCAAATCCCTTATGACTATACAGTGGAAGTAAGAAATAGATTTAAGGGACTAGATCTGGTAGACAGAGTGCCTGATGAACTATGGATGGAGGTTTGTGACATTCTATAGGAATCAAGACCATCTCCAAGAAAAAGAAATGCAAAAAAGCAAAATGGCTGTCTGAGGAGGCCTTACAAATAGCTGTGAAAAGAAGAGAAGTGAAAAGCAAAGGAGAAAAGGAAAAATATACCCATTTGAATGCAGAGTTCCAAAGAATAGCAAGGAGAGATAAGAAAGCCTTCCTCAGCGATCAATGCAAAGAAATAGAGGAAAACAATAGAATGGGAAAGACTAGAGATCTCTTCAAGAAAATTAGAGATACCAAGGGAATATTTCATGCAAAGATGGGCTCGATAAAGGACAGAACTGGTAGGGACCTAACAGAAGCAGAAGATATTAAGAGGTGGCAAGAATACACAGAAAGTGAAGTCGCTCAGTTGTGTCCAACTCTTTGCGATCCCGTGGACTGTAGCCTATTAGGCTCCTCTCTCCAAGGGATTCTCCAGGCAAGAATACTGGAATGGGTTGCCATTTCCTTCTCCAGGGGAGCTTCCCAACCCAGGGATAGAACCCGGGTCTCCCGCATTGCAGGCAGACACTTTAACCTCTGAGCCACCAGGGAATACACAGAACTGTACAAAAAAGATCTTCATGACCAAGATCATTACCATGGTGTGATCACTCACCTAGAGCCAGACATCCTGGAATGTGAAGTCAAGTGGGCCTTAGAAAGCATCACTACGAACAAAGCTGGAGGTGATGGAATTCCAGTTGAGCTATTTCAAATCCTGAAAGATGCTGCTGTGAAAGTGCTGCACTCAATATGCCAGCACATTTGGAAAACTCAGCAGTGTCCTCAGGACTGGAAAAGGTCAGTTTTCATTCCAATCCCAAAGAAAGGCAATGCCAAAGAATGCTCAAACTACCGTACAATGGCACTCATCTCACACGCTAGTAAAGTAATGCTCAAAATTCTCCAGGCCAGGTTTCAGCAATACATGAACCATGAACTTCCAGATGTTCAGGCTGGTTTTAGAAAAGGCAGAGGAACCAGATCAAACTGCCAACATCTGATGGATCATCAAAAAAGCAAGAGAGTTCCAGAAAAACATCTATTTCTGCTTTCTTGACTATGCCAAAGCCCTTAACTGTGTGGATCACAATAAACTGTGGAAAATTCTGAAAGAGATGGGAATACCAGACCACCTGACCTGCCTCTTGAGAAACATGTATGCAGGTCAGGAAGCACCAGTTAGAACTGGACATGAACAACAGACTGGTTCCAAATAGGAAAAGGAGTCCATCAAGGCTGTATATTGTCACCCTGCTTATTTAACTTATATGCAGAGTACATCATGAGAAGCGCTGGGCTGGAAGAAGAACAAGCTGGAATCAAGATTGCCGGGAGAAATATCAATAACCTCAGATATGCAGATGACACCACCCTTATGGCAGAAAGTGAACAGGAATTAAAGAGGCTCTTGATGAAAGTGAAAGAGGAGAGTGAAAAAGTTGGCTTAAAGCTCAACACTCAGAAAACGAAGATCATGGCATCCAGTCCCATCACTTCATGGGAAATAGATGGGGAAACAGTGGAAACAGTGTCAGACTTTATTTTTGGGGCTCCAAAATCACTGCAGATGATGACTGCAGCCATGAAATTAAAAGACGCTTACTCCTTGGAAGGAAAGTTATGGCCAACCTAGACAGCATATTAAAAAGCAGAGACATTACTTGGCCAACAAAGATCCGTCTAGTCAAGGCTATGGTTTTTCCAGTGGTCATGTATCGATGTGAGAGTTGGACTGTGAAGAAAGCTGAGTGCTGAAGAATTGATGCTTTTGAACTGTGGTATTGGAGAAGACTTGAGAGTCCCTTGGACTGTAAGGATCCAATCAGTCCATCCTAAAGGAGATCAGTCCTGGGTGTTCATTGGAAGGACTGATGTTGAGGCTGAAACTCCAGTACTCTGGCCACCTCATGAGAAGAGCTGACTCAATGGAAAAGACTCTGATGCTGGGAGGGACTGGGGGCATGAGGAGAAGGGGACGACAGAGGATGAGATGGCTGGATGGCATCACCGACTCAATGAACATGGGTTTGGGTAGACTCCGGGAGTTGGTGATGGACAGGGAGGCCTGACGTGCTGCGATTCATGGGGTCACAAAGAGTTGGACACGACTGAGTGACGGAACTGAACTGGCTTACTTCAGTTCTCTGATGGATTCAAGAAAAGTTATGACTTTGTGGATTATCTACCTTTTCTTATTAGAGTGGGAATCACCCTCTTTATGGCTTTCTACATTCTAGGCAGAAGCCTGAAGCACTTGGATTTAAAATAATGAAATAAAGAAAGTAAACTTCAATCACAGCAAACTTGCCACTTTACAACTTGGAATTTTTGTGTTTTGGGTTTTTTTCTATTCAAGTTGCTAGAATCAATCCTTAAAAGCAAAATGTTGACAGTATTGCAATTTCTGGAATATTCTGTGATATGGGACTTCATGAATTTTTGACACTATCCTTAAATACTTTTCCTGTAACTGGTAATCTATTGCTTCATGCAATACTTTTAAAAATTAAAACAAAAAGTTCTTTATTCAACTATGAGTAAGGATAAATAAAAATGAGTAAAATCTTTTTTGAGCATTAATATGGGCTTCCCTGATATCTCAGTTGGTAAAGAATCTGCCTGCGATGCAGGAGACCCTGGTTCGATTCCTGAGTCAGGAAGATCCCCTGGAGAAGGGATAGGCTACCCATTCTAGTATTCTTGGGCTTCCCTTGTGGTTCAGCTGGTAAAGAATCCCCCTGCAATGTGGAAGACCTAGGTTCAATCCCTGGGCTGGGAAGATCCCCTGGAGAAGGGAACAGCTACCCACTCCTGTATTCTGGCCTGGAGAATTCCATGGGCTGTATAGTAAGGATAAATGAAAATCTGGGTATAATCTTTTTGAACATTAATATAGAAAGATCAATTTTGATAATATTACTAAATTTAGAGAAGATTCAAAAATTGCAATATTCATTGCATATCATTCTAATATGGTTTTCTTCTTTCTCAAAAAATACATTAATATAAAACTATTTACTTTTCCTCATTTGCACTGAGATTTTAAATAATTTTACATACATGAAGTTCAATAAAAGAAAATTTTCACTGTATTTTATTATTATTTCAATGATTCCTGCAAATAATTCTGTAGCATAAAGGGTGTTAAAAAATGATCCACTGCAGGTGCTGAACAGATTGGGTGTTATTGATAAGGAATCAAAAAGGAACAGTAGTTATTGGAATGACTCCTCTATGTTATTATAACAAATAGGTAAATGAGTTGTTATTGTTCAGTTGCTCAGTCGTGTCCAACTCTGTAACTCCATGAACTGCAGCACGCCAGGCCTCCCTGTCTCTCACTATCTCCTGGAGTTTGCCCAAGTTCACGTCCATTGCATCGGTGATGCCATCCAACCACCTCATCCTGCCACCCTCTTCTTCTGCTGCCCTCAATCTTTCCCAGCATCCGGATCTTTTCCAGTGAGCTGGCTCTTTGCATCCAGTGGCCAAAGTACTGGAGGTTCAGCTTCAGCACCAGTCCTTCCAATGTATATTCACGGTTGATTTCCTTTAGGATTGACTGGTTTGATCTCCTCGCTGTCCAAGGGACTCAAGAGTCTTTGCTCTTGACTCTATTCTCTTCTTCTTGACCATAATACAATTATTTTGCCATTAATTTATTCTTCTTGCTTTTAAAACTTGCCTCACATCTATTCTGATACTTGTCAAGGGATAAATGAAAAGGAGTATAGGAAGAAGCTAGAACAGAAACAGACCTTTACAAGAAAAATATAGGACTTCCCTAGTGGTCCAAGGGTTAAGAGTCTGCCTACCAATGTGGGAGACAGGTTCAATCCCTGGTCTGGGAAAAGTTCATATGCCTTGGGGCAACTAAGCTCATGTACCACAACAAGAGAAACCACCACAAAGAGAAGAAACACAGAGTAGCCCCTGCTCATCACGACTACAGACAGCCCACGTGCAGCAACAAAGACCCACCACAGTCAAAAATAAATGAATAAATTTTAAAGAAAAACAAACAAACATAACATAGGGCCTTTTGAACAGAGCTATTTTACACTCAATCCACTTTCCCTTTTTCCTAAATCATTTCTTAGAATAATGATTTGCCTGATTTTCATAGTGGCTTAGAATATGAGCACTAAGACCTAAAATCACCGAAGTCCTGAGGGACTTTTAAGCTGAGACTTCTGATGGCTATTTAGATGCCTCTTATTTTCAAAACTGTGTCCACAAACATAACCTGCATGCATATGTTTGGCATGGCATATAAATAACACCTTTGGGACCATTTCCACAGGTCAAAATGATTCATAATAATAATAATTTCCATCTGAAAACATTATTGAGCATTCAGTTCAGTTGCTCAGTCCTGTCTAACTCTTTGTGACCCCATAGACTGCAGCACGTCAGGCCTCCCTGTCCATCACCAACTCCCAGAGTTTACTCAAACTCCATCGAGTCGGTGATGCCATTCAACCATCTCATCCTCTGTCATCCCCTTCTACTCCTGCCCTCAATCTTTCTCAGCATCAGGGTCTTTTCCAATGAGTCAGTTCTTCACATCAGGTGGCCAAAGTACTGGAGTTTCAGCTTCAGCATCAGTCCTTCAATGAATCTTCAAGACTGATTTCCTTTAGGATGGACTGATTGGATTTCCTTGCAGTCCAAGGGACTCTCAAGAGTCTTCTCCAACACCACAGTTCAAAAGCATCAATTCTTCGGCACTCAGCCTTCTTCACAGGCCAACTCTCACATCCATACATGACTACTGGAAAAACCATAGCCTTGATTAGACGGACCTTTGTTGGCCAAGTAATGTCTCTGCTTTTTAATATGCTATCTAGGTTTGTCATAACTTTTCTTCCAAGGAATAAGCATCTTTTAATTTTATGGCTGCAGTCACCATCTGCAGTGATTTTGGAGCCCCAAAAATAAAGTCAGCCAGTGTTTCCACTGTTTCCCCATCTATTTCCCATGAAGTGATGGGACCAGATGCCACGATCTTAGATTTCTCAATGTTGAGTTTTAAGCCAACATTTTCACTCTTCTCTTTCACTTTCAAGAGGCCCTTTAGTTCTTCTTCACTTTCTGCCATAAGGGTGGTGTCATCTATATATCTGAGGTTATTAGTATTTCTCCCAGCAATCTTGATTCCACCTTGTGCTTCCTCCAGCCCAGCGTTTCTCATGATGTACTCTGCATGTAAGTTAAATAAACAGGGTGACACTATACAGCCTTGACGTACTCCTTTTCCTATTTGGAACCAGTCTGTTCCATGTCCAGTTCTAACTGGTGCTTCCTGACCTGCATACATGTTTCTCAAGAGGCAGGTCAGGTGCTCTGGTATTCCCATCTCTTTCAGAATTTTCCACAGTTTATTGTGATCCACACAGTTAAGGGCTTTGGCATAGTCAAGAAAGCAGAAATAGATGTTTTTCTGGAACTCGCTTGCTTTTTCGATGATCCATCGGATGTTGGCAATTTGATCTCTGGTTCCTCTGCCTTTTCTAAATCCAGCTTGAACATCTGGAAGTTCACAGTTCATGTACTGTTGAAGCCTGGCTTGGAGAATTTTGAGCATTACTTTACTAGCATGTGAGATGAGTGCAATTGTGTGGTAGTTTGAGCATTCTTTGGCATTGCCTTTTTATTGAGCATTAGTACTCTGCCAGTCTCTGTGCTGGGGTTACAGGTAAAAAAGATGTGGCTCCAACCCTTAGGGAGTAAAAGACTGACATGAAAACAAACTCTGCTAATACAGTGTGGTTATAAGCCTGCTATAATAAACCCTTACACAAAGAAGTTAAAGAGTCTGGAAAAAGTTTATTGTGTTTGAAAGAGAGGGACTTCAGAGAACTTTAAGAGGAAAAGATTCAGAAAAGTGACATTTAGTTAAAAAGGGATTTAATTAGCAGGGAGCCAGGATATTTCAGACTGGGTTGGAAGATGTGAAGAACATGGATTTCGAGATAGTCTGAATTCCAGCTACTTGATTAACAATGTATACATGCTGCTGCTGCTGCTGCTAAGTCGCTTCAGTCGTGTCCGACTCTGTGCGACCCCATAGATGGCAGCCCACCAGGTTCCCCCGTCCCTGGGATTCTCCAGGCAGGAACACTGGAGTGGGGTGCCATTTCCTTCTCCAGTGCATGAAAATGAAAAGTGAAAGTGAAGTACTCAGTCGTGTCTGACTCTTAGCGACCCCATGGACTGCAGCCTAGCAGGCTCCTCCATCCATGGGATTTTCCAGGCAAGAGTACTGGAGTGGGGTGCCATTGCTTTCTCCGAATGTATACATGATGCTTAGGTAAGTCACATCTCAATGTGAGTTTCTAATCAGTAAAAGCAAGAAAGATTGCCTGAAAGATCTCTATG
Source organism: Bubalus bubalis (assembly GCF_019923935.1). Taxonomy (NCBI): domain Eukaryota; kingdom Metazoa; phylum Chordata; class Mammalia; order Artiodactyla; family Bovidae; genus Bubalus; species Bubalus bubalis. Next base: position 58,469,717 of record NC_059163.1, read on the forward strand.
GCTCTATGTACTTCCTCCAGGATCTATTTACAGCCATCTACACTCTAGCCCTCCCTGGTGTCTCAGCAGTAAATAATTTGCTCACTAATATGGGAGATCCAGGAGAACCCATATTCTCCTGGGGGTTCGATCCCTGGGTCGGGAAGATCCCCTGGAGAAGGAAGTAGCAACCCACTCCAATATTCCTGCCTGGGAAATTCCATGGACAGAGGAGCCTGGTGGGCTACAGACCAAAGTCACAAATGGTCACACATGATCTAGCAACTAAATAACAACAATGTATTTCTTGATTTCTCTTCCCACCAAAAGATAATTATCTTCCCTCTCCCTAACATCTTTAATTCCTCTCTCCCTATGACATTTCTCCTTTGGTCACAAAAAGAGTCTGGGTATGAGTTTATCATACCTTAGAAAGAAAGCAAACCTTCACCTGATTCTACTTGGTAATTGCTTTCAACAGCCCAACTTCTCAAGTTTCAGCTCACCACTGTAACTTGCAGATTAGCTGTTAATCCTATCATGTGACCAAAAGTGCTCAGACTGGAAGAAAACTAAGAAAATGCTGAAAATAGTTTCCCTATGAAACAACCAGCTCAAATCAGTTCCATCTTTCTGATGCCATTAATGTTGCTGGTGGTGCCTCCTTAGTCCCATTCAGTTCAGTCCCTCAGTCATGTCCGATCTTTGCAACCCCATGGACTGCAGCATGCCAGGATTCCTTGTCCATCACCAACTCCCAGAGCTTGCTCAAACTCATGTCCATCGAGTCAATGATGCCATCCAACCACCTCATCCTCTGTTTTCACTGTTCTCCTCCTGCTTTCAATCTTTCCCAGGATCAGGGTCATTTCCAAACAGTTGTTTGTTTGTTTTTTTTAAGAGTCAGTTTTTCACATCAGGTGGCCCAAGTATTGGTGTTTCAGCTTCTCAGCAGTCCTTCCAATGAATCTTCAGGACTGGTCTCCTTTAGGATGGCCTGGGTGGATCTCCTTGCAGTCCAAGGGACTCTCAAGAGTCTTCTCCAACACCACAGTTCAAAAGCATCAATTCTTTGGCACTCAGCTTTCTTTATAGTCCAACTCTCACATCCATTCATGACCACTGGAAAAACCATAGCTTTGACTAGATGGACCTTTGTCAGCAAAGTAATGTCTCTGCTTTTTAATATGCTGTCTAGGTTGGTCATAGCTTTTCTTCCAAGGAGCAAGTATCTTTTAATTTCATGGCTGCAGTCACCATCTGCAGTGATTCTGGAGCCCCTCAAAATAAAGTTTCTCACTGTTTTGTTTCCCCATCTATTTGCCAAGAAGTGACGGGATTGGATTCCATGATCTTTGTTTTCTGAATGTTGAGCTTTAAGCCAAGTTTTTCACTCTCCTCTTTCACTTTCATCAAGAGGTTCTTTAGTTCTTCTTCACTTTCTGCCATAAGGGTGGTGTCATCTGCTTATCTGAGGTTATTGATATTTCTCCCGGCGATCTTGATTCTAGCTTGTTTCATCCAGCCCAGCATTTCACATGATGTACTCTGCATTTAAGTTAAATAAGCAGGGTGACAACATACAGTCTTGACATACTCCATTCCCAATTTGGAACCAGTCTGTTGTTCCATGTCTGGTTCTTTTGTTTCTTGACATGTGTACAGATTTCTCAGGAGGCAGGTAAGGCGGTCTTGTATTCCCATCTCTTGAAGATCTTTCCAGTTTGTTGTGATCTACACAGTCAAAGGCTTTGGTATAATAAATAAACCAGAAGTAGATGTTTTTCTGGAACTCTCTTGCTTCTTCTATGATCCAGTGGATGTTGGCCATTTAATCTCTGGTTCCTCTGGTTTCCATTTTGTCTGCCCTTTTTGATACCTTTCTTCAGTACACACATAATTCAATTCAACTGACATTTATTAAGTACCTAGTTTAGGTCATGAGTGGAGAAGGCAATGGCACCCCACTCCAGTACTCTTGCCTGGAAAATCCCATGGACGGAGGAGCCTGCTAGGCTGCAGTCCATGGGGTCACTAAGAGTCGGACACGACTGAGCGACTTCACTTTCACTTTTCACTTTCATGCATTGGAGAAGGAAATGGCAACCCACTCCAGTATACTTGCCTGGAGAATCCCAGGGACGGGGGAACCTGGTGGGCTGCCGTCTATGGGGTCACACAGAGTCGGACACAACTGAAGTGACTTAGCAGTAGCAGCAGCAGTTAGGTCATGATAGTAACAAGATTGTTATCTAAGGAGTTTACAACTTAAAAAAAAAAGGGGGGAGTATACAGGGAATTCCCTGGCAGTCCGGTGGTTATGACTCAGCACTTTCACTGCTATGGTCCCAGGTTCAATTCCTGGTAGGGCTTCCCCAGTGGCTCAGCAGTAAAGAATTCACCAGCAATGCAGGAGACACAGAAAATGCAGGTTTGATCCCCTGGAGGAGGAACTGGCAACCCACTCCAGTATTTTTGCCTGAAAAACACAGAGACAGGAGCCTGACAGGCTACGGTCCATGGGGTCGCAAAGAGTCAAATGTGACTGAGTAACTGAACATACACAAGGGAAATAAGATCTTGCAGGCAATGCAGTGACAACAACAAAAAGGAGTTTACAATCAACTGGGTAAACAACTAACAAGGAAATAAGGTAGAATGTGGACAAGTACTGGAACATTTATGCAGTCCTTTCAGAGATCTGAGGTGGTAGCATTTGGGGGCAGACTTGGAGGAAAATTTAAATTTGTGGAAATGGAAGCGAATCATATCCAAAAGAAGCAATACTAATTTTAAATGCACTGTGACAGAAAGTACAATGTGTACTTGGAGAAACATTGCTATACAGTGAAAGTGGAAGCTCTTTCAATATAAACATTTTATGAAAAAAAAAAATGATAGTCAAAGAAACAAAAGACTTACAGTGAAAATAATAGTCTTCTGCCCTGTCTTTTCAGTGTCTGATCCTACTTTTTTTAGATAAGCTTTCTCAACCATTTCTTCAGACACTGGCCATCATATTTTAAAATAATGTACTTTGAATAGTTTCTTAGCTCATAAATTCTGGATATATCTACAATCTGCTCTGAGATGAAAATCTGACATTTTACTTGGGGCTTCCCAGTAAGTAGCTTTACTACTTACTGTAGTAAAGTACTTACTTTACTAGCTTCCCAGAGGGCGCTAGTAGTAAGGAACTAGGCTGCCAAGACAGGAGATGCGGGTTCAATCCTGGAGTCAGGAAGATCCCTTGGAGGAGGAAATGGCAACCCACTCCAATATTCTTGCCTGGCAAATCCCATGTACAGAGGAGCCTGGCAGGCTTCAGTCCACAGGGTCACAAAAAGTTGGACATGACTTAGCAACTAAGCACACACAAAAGCAGCACCCCCTCTCGTCTTACAACTCAGATTTATCATTGCATGTGGTTAAATCGATTATCAGTGTTTATTGCCTTGCAAATGTGGTTCATGAAGTACCAAGCTGTATAGATGAACTGCTATATTTCTCCTCTTGAAAGGATTATTAGTTAACAGTAACACAGCTCTGCAGCCATATTGGAATTCAAACCCTGAATAAGGCAGTTCTTAGTTGTATTAACTTTGAGCAAGCTATTTATTTAATCCCTCTGCCATTTCCTCAATTGCAAAATGAGCACAGGACCTCCAGGGCTGTGATAAAATTAAATGAGTTAGTACATGTAAAAGTATGTAGAACAATTGCTGGTACTTAGTATATAGCCAGAAAACGTTAGCTATTCCTATTACTGTGGGTTTTGTACTAGAGTTTTACATTTATCTTTCTCCTGTGCTTTTCCAGTTGCTCCATCCATGTGGAACTGTACACCATGGGGCCCCACTCACATGGAAACAATAAACGTGGTTATAAGGCAATGTCTCCATATCTTAGTATTTCATCAAGCCTTTTCTTCAAGAGTCCTCCCTCCCAAAACCTTGTCCTGCTCCAACAGTTTGTGTGTGCTGTCATCATGGGTCTTTCCTGTATTACTGTTCTGGATTACATTCAGCTTCTTTGACCCCATGTATCTTTATTCCATGATATACTCCAATTTGCTACAGCTCATCTACAAGTAACTTTCTTTTTAAAACATATATTATTATACATTTTAAAATCGCACTTATTTTTGGGCATGCTGGGTCTTCGTTGCTGCATGTGGAGGATTCTAGTATGCTGTGTGGGTTTGCAGGCTTCTCTCTGGAGTAGTTTCTCTTGTGGAGCATGCGCTGTGGAGCACAGGCTCTAGAGTGTGGGCTCAGCAGTTTGCACGCTTCTCTCTGGGATTGCTTCTCTTGTGGAACATGGGCGCTAGAGTGCAGGCTCAGCAGCTGCAGCACACTGGGCTGAAATGCCCTGAAGCATATGGAATCTTTCCAGACCAGGGATCAAACCTGTGTCCCCTGAATTGACATGCATTCTTAACCACTGGATCACCAGAGAAGTCCTATAACCAACTTCTAAAAATGGTGTATATATGTAAAATTCCTAAGTTTTTGTTTCAGAAAGTTTTATTCCAGCCTAAGAAATGACTGACAACTAAATGAAAATTTAGATGAAAAGAGTTTTTATCAGTGGTTAAAAACTCCTCCACTGACTCCTTGAAATAGTGTAGTTTTAAAGAAATCTGATGCTATTGGTCCTTTTCTCTTTCAAGGGGCTTTTAGGATCCTTTCTTCTGCCCAGTGCTCCAAAGTCTGAAAAAGATATGTCTTTTTTTTTATTGATTACACTAAGCTACTGTTATCTTTCAACCTGGAAATTTGTGTCCCTCAGCTCTACATTTTTCTTGTACTATTTCTTTGGTAATGGAACCCCTTGTTTCTCTATCCTCTCTTGATGGAGTTTATTCTCTTTCTGGGATCAGTTGTTGAAACATCTGGTTTGGTCCATTCCTCATATTTTTGCCTCTATCTTCTCCATTTTGGTTTCATTTTTTCCATTGACACATCCTCTATTACCTTTCTATTCATTCATTCACTCACTCAACAAGTATTTACTGATGACTAACCTACTACATTCTTCTACATCCCAGGCAATGTTCTGGCAACTGGAGATAAAGTAATATGTGAGATAATCCCAACCCTTAGGCTGAACAAAATTGAAAAGTAGGTTAATAGTGCCATAAAGTACCATAAGAAAAATTAAGCAGTCAGGAGGAGATATGAATGGAAGTAAAAGCTGTTTTAGGTAGGAGGATCAGGGAAGGCCTGACATTTGAACAGCAATGTAAATGAAATGATTATGCAAGACATGTAAGGATCAGGGAGAAAGCATTCCAAACATCACTGACTCAATGGACATGAATTTGAGCAAACTCTGGGAGACAGGGAAGGATAGGGAAGCTGGTGTACTGCAGTCCATGGGGTCGCAGAGTCCAAAGTCGGACACGACTGAGTGACTGAACAACAATTCCAAGCAGAGAGAACAGGCTATCCAGGTTGCAAGAAGCCTGGTGTGTCTGATAAATACCAAGAGACTAGTACATCTACGGTAGAGTGAGCAAGGGAGAGAAAGTGATTTCCTTGGAGAAACAGTCAGGAGCAGAAGGGGTGGTAGTCACATTTAGTCACATTATGGACATGGTACGGAACATGGGTTTTATTCTAAATTTAGCCATTATGAACAGGTAACACTACTTTATATGTGATACTGGCTTGGTTAGGTAAGTGGCAGGCAACAATAAGTGGAAATCAGAACCAGAATATATTTAAAGGGCAAGCTAGTAAGAGTTGTTAATGAACATGGGCCATTAGGTGGAAAAAAGGAGTAAAGGATGATTTGGTAAGTTTTTGCTTGAGCAACTGGATTAATGATCTACTATTAAACCCCATAAAGAAAGATGAAGGAAGCAGCAGATTTGGGAGGTAATGAAGAGGGAACAGGACTCTGGTTTTTTGTTGTTTGTTTGCTTGCTTGTTTTGGCTACACCTTAGTTCCCTAACCAGGCATCTAACCTAAGTCCCCTGCAGTGGGAGCATGGAGTCCTAACCACTGAACCACGAGGGAATTCCCAAGATTGTTTCTTAACCATAAGTTTGAAATGTCTTACATAATGATTAAAAGCAAGGAGGTGAGTTGCATGCATGAGTTCAATTCCTAGACTGGATGGGGTATGGAGCCTACAAAGATTTCTTTTCTTTAAGATAGAGACATAAGAGGAAGTTTGTATACTGAAGTAAAAGAAAAAAAGAGAGAAATAATTCAGGAGCAAGATGTGAGTGAAGTCCTTAAATAGACTAGAGGGAAGACAGAGTGTGTTTGTAACACCAGAGGCAGGTTCAGTTCAGTTCAGTCGCTCAGTTGTGTCCGACTCTGCGACTCCATGAACTGCAGCACGCCAGGCCTCCCTGTCCACCAACCCCCCGAGTTTACTCAAACTCATGTCCATGGTGTCGGTGATGCCATCCAACCATCTCATCTTCTGTTGTCCCCTTCTATTCCTGCCCTCAATCTTTCCCAGCATCAGGGTCTTTTCCAATGAGTCAGTTCTTCACATCAAGTGGCCAAAGTACTGGAGTTTCAGCTTCAGCATCAGTTCTTCCAATGAATCTTCAGAACTGACTGCCTTTAGGATGAACTGGGTGGATCTCCTTGCAGTCCAAGGGACTCTAGTCTTCTCCACCACCACAGTTCAAAAGTATCAATTCTCTGGCGTTCAGCTTTCTTTATATAGTCCAACTCTCACATCCATACATGACTACTGGAAAAATTATAGCCTTGACTAGACGGACTTTTGTTGGCCAAGTAATGTCTCTGCTTTTTAATATGCTGTCTAGGTTGTTCATAACTTTTCTTCCAAGGAACAAGCATCTTTTAATTTCATGGCTGCAGTCACCATCTGCAGTGATTCTGAAGCCCCCCAAAATAAAGTCAGCCAGTGTTTCCACTGTTTCCCCATCTATTTGCCATGAAGTGATGGGACCAGATGCCATGATCTTAATTTTCTGAATGTTGAGCTTTAAGCCAACTTTTCCCTCTCCTCTTTCACTTTCATCAAGAGGCTCTTTGGTTCTTCTTCACTTTCTTCCATAAGGGTGGTGTCATCTGCATATCTGAGGTTATTGATATTTCTCCCAGCAATCTTGCTTCCAGCTTGTGCTTCATCCAGTGGCAGGTAGGCAGATATATTTGATAATGAAAAGATGTAATGCTCCTGGCTTCTCTCTCAATAATACAAAATTAGTTGATTAGTTATGAGTGATTAGAAGCTGTTGGAAATTTGAGGCAAGTATTGAGTAAGTTGTGCAAGTCACCTCAGAGAGTGGAAGATTGAAATGATCAGAGAGATACAAGATTCTAGCTAAGTGCTAAAGGCCCACTTCAAAAAAGTGGTTATCAGTTGACTGTGAGAACAATCAGCACAATTGTGTCTTTCTCCAGGTAAAAATAGCCATGCAGATATATGTAGGAGCTGATTAGTCAGAGATGAGATACTGCGAGCAAACAATAAGGGGATGGTTATACCGATGGTCCATGAAATCTAAACAATCCAGTTTAGATTTCAACAAACTTGTTATCAGTGTATCAGTCTCACCTGCAGGAATATGGGATGTGGGATTAAAAGTAGTAACTGAAGGCATTTCCCTGGTGGTCCAGTGGTTGACTCCGAGCTTCCACTGCTGAGGGCATGGATTCAATCCCTCGTGGGAGAATGAGGATGCTTGCAGCAGGATCAAAGGAATAGTTACTGAAGATTTTAAATCAACTACATAAATTATCACTTTAGATATAAATGATCAAAACACATCAATTAAAAAGGGACTGTCAGAGTGGATTAAAAGATCAAACTGTATATATGCTAGTGATAAGAAATGTACTTAAAAAAATAAATATATTAAAAGTAAAGGGACAGGGACTTCCCTGGGGGTCCAGCAGCTAGGACTCCTCCCTCCCAGGGCAGGGGCTCTGGGTTCGATCCTTGGTTAGGTAACTAGATCCCACACGCCACAACAAAGGTCCTGTATGCAACAACTAAGACCCAGCACAACCAAATAAACAAATAAAAATATATTTTTTAAAGTAAAGGGATAAAGATATACCATGCAAACATTATCCAGAAGAAAGCTGGAGTGTTCATATTAATTTCATATAAAGTTTCAAAACTACAAATACTATCAGAGATAAAGAGGAACACTAGAGAATAAAAGAGGTCTCCCCAAGATACCGCAACACTAAATGTGAATGCACCTAAAACAAGTGAGCTTCAAAATACATGAGGCAAAAATAACAGATATGAAAATATATTATGTCCATAAATATAGTTGGAGATGTCAACATTCCTCTCAGTAATTGATAATACAAGTAGGCAGGAAATTAATAAGGACATTGATGACCAGAGCAACACTATTAACCACCTTGATTAACTGACATTCAGAATATTCCACTCAACGATGTCAAGTTACACTTGTTTTCAAGTACACATGTAACCTCTCACCAAAACAGACCATATGTTCCATGCTATAGACCAAATCTTAATAAACTTAATAATAGAAAATCTGAAACAATATGTTATCAGATTCTAATAGAGGTAAACTAGGAATCAACAGCACAAATATCTGGAAAACCCCCAAACACCTACTATCTAGGTAACCCTTGAATCAAACAGAAGTCTCAAGAGAATTCAAAAAGTAATTTAGTCTGAAAGAAATGAAAACATAACAGTGAAATTTGTGAGATGCACCTAAAGGAAATCTTTATACTTTTTTGTAATATACGTATTAAGTGCTTATGTAAGAAAAAAAAGAAAGCTCTAAAATCAAGAACTTAAACTTCTACCTTAAGAAAAGAGCACATTAAATCTAAAGCAAACAGGAAGAACAATAAAGACTAAAGGAAAATTAATGAAAGTGAAAACAGAAAAACAGTAGAAATATTTAAGGAAAAATACTAAATTTACACAATGTCTTCAAGAAAATGGAAAAAAAAGAAACATTTTCAATTCATTTTACAAAGCCACTAATAAAACCAAAGACATAAGAAGAAAAATACAAACCAATATCCCTTATGATCATAAATGAAAAATTCTCAACAAAATATTAGCAAAATAAATACAGCATCATATAAAAATGATAATACATCATGACCAACTGGGGTTCATTTCAAAAACGCAAAGCTGGTTCAACATTTGAAAATTAATCATCATTTAAACAGGCTAAGAAAAGCCACATGATCATCTCAATAAATGTAGAAGAAGAATATGACAAAATTCAACATCCATTAAGGTTAGAAGGAAACGTTTCTAAATTAATAAAGAACATCTGTAAAAAATCTAGTTAACATAATGGTTAGAGGCTAAAGGCTTTCCCCCTAAAATTGGGAACAATTCAAGGATGGCCTCTGTCACCACCCGTACTCAACATCACACTTAACAGGTTGAAAATGAAGTAAAACTGTCTCTAGTCAGAGATTACATTATTGTCAACATTAAGAAAGTACAGGACCAAACGGGGCTGGGGGCTGGGCAACTTCCCTGGTGGCTCAGCAGTCAAGACCCCGCTTGCAATGCAGGAGACTCAGATTCAATCTCTGTGTTGGGAAGATCCCCTGGAGAAAAAATGGCAACTCACTCCAGTCTTCTTGCCTGAGAAATCCCATGGACAGAGGAGCCCGGCTGGCTACAGTTCAGGAGGTTACAAGGGTCAGACATGACTTAGCAACTGAACCACCATCACCACCACCACCAATTGAGAAGACTCAGGGAAAAGTGGCCTCATGGAGTAAAGCTTCAATTTCATTATGGCAATTCCAAGAATTAGGCATGGTGGAAGGATGTGGAGAAGGGTCTATTAGTAAGACTGAGTCAATTAGGAAATAAGTTTCTTAGGGTTAAAATCTATGTGCTGTCAAATAACCTTTGAGTCTTTGAAAAAGATGAGGAAGATAAAACAGATGAAGGCATGATGAAATTAGTTTTGAAAAATCTCTAGAAGTTATATTTGGTTATGATTATACCTTCCTTCTCGGGATGGGTCCCTTAGGTTGTTTGTGGTGATAAAGTGTGTGACAGGTCATGGTGGTCTTGTAAGTATTTCAAGGCATTACTCTGGATCTCCCTTAAATCCTGCCAGGACAGAAATAAATTTGAAAGAATTTTTTCTAACTTAATGGCCATTTTTTAAAAAGCTCTTATTTCTTAAAGATTCTTTTTTTCACAGCAACTTGTATCGTATGGATCCAAAGAATTCTTCAACATCATCTTAACTAGACCTTTAAACTACTCTTCCGTTCCTTACATTGTTTCTACCAGTTTCTTTTACGTTGTCATTTCTCAAACTTTTTATCTTAGCTTTTGCATATGGTTAAGAGTGAGGCACTGAAAGACTGTGATTAAGAGTACTATGACTAGTTTATTAGCTACCATCAGATCATCTATCAGTTCCTCAATTTCATTTTATTAATCTTTTCCCCAATTATTTCATCCTTCTTGTTCTGTCGGTACTGAAATGGCTGCTCAAGGCTGAAACACAGCTGGCATCCTGGACTTCTTCATTCCGGAAATAACTTGCTAATGTTGTACCCGCCTTTCTTTTGCATGGCTTACTCCTCCGTTTTGGTGGAGTGTATCATTCAGGTACTTACCAAGAAAGGGGCAATGGAAGACAAAAAGTTCTTGACACCTTGAATATAGGAAAGCATTCTACACTTGACACCTCAGCTTCAAGTAGAATTGCTTCCCATTTCTGATGAGAAACTTGATGCCATTCTTATTCCCAATTCATTTTAGGGGCCCAATCTCCACATTCCAATCCCATTTTTTTGGACTTTTTCAACTCGCCTTATGTTCTGAAACAAATCATGCCTTATCGTGGATCTTTTTCCATTCACTGGATTCATTTTGCTAAGTGCTCTCAAAGTGGCATAGTGTGTCAAGTGTCCTTAATTATTTTGATACTTTAAGAAATTTGTTAGACGTTAGATCTTCTGGAGTGATCTTTTTTAAAAAAATCCATCTTTTTGTATTTTTATTCTTTTTCATAATCCTTACACTTGTTTTAAATATATTAACTTGTACTATATTTTACAAAATCTATTTTCTAAGGCATTCTGTAGCTTTTTCATGGATACAGTTTCTTATCTTTGAAAACATTCATTTTCAGGTTTTCATCTCTATATTGATTCTGTTTTGGTTTTTATTAGTGCTGGGTCAATCTTCAAAAATCTGATTTTTTAGTTTATTCATATTTTAAAATTCACTTGGTGGGGACTCATCTTTCTCACTGGAAAATCTTCAAATGTCCAGATCTCTTTCCAGGTATTTTGTCTAGGACCACTGAGTTTCTACAGAAAATGATCCTCCCTCTTTTCCCCTGAGACCTAACTGTTACTATTCTAGAAACTATGAATATGCCATCCAAATAGACAGAATTTTAATTTATCTTCATTTTCAATTCATGTCTGGTTATCTCTGTTTGAAGACTTGTTTCAAATTCACAAAACACCAATTTTCATTCCACAGTAAAAGGTAAACTATCTAGCTACCTAACTGCATAGAATCAGACTTTCAATCACCCCTATTTCCAGCTTAAAATCTGATCGCCACATTCAGCAGCAATTTCCGCCCCCCTCCCATTTCTAGGTTGTTCTGAATTTTAAGGAGCGAATCAGCTTGCTTCTAAATAAGCATTCCTTCTGTAGTTAATTAGGTTTACACTTCCTCTACTATACTGAAATCAGTTTCTACTCCTTGGTCCATGGTCCAGCTTCCATTCTCAGGCTCCACAGATTTATACCTTCAGAAATATGTCATTTCAGTGGAGTTCTATCAAGAAGGCAGCTAGTACTAAAGCATTTGTGGTATCCATTATGTCAAGTCAAAGTCCAGGCAGCATAATTTGTAATAGATAAAAGTGGTAAACTATCCACACAGTTAATAGGGTAACCAATATGTAAAATATGGTAGCCCAACTCAATGACTTATTTATAGCTATTTAAAATAATTACACAAGGAATTTTTTTAAATTTTGGCTTCACCATGTAGCTTGTAGTATCTTAGTTCTGCAACCAAGGACTGAACTCAGGCCCCAGTAGTGAAAGCACCACATCCTTATCACTGGATTGCCAAGAAATTTTTTTTAAAACTGTGATTATCAGTTTTAAAGTCAAACACCAACAATCATAGAGCATTAACCTGTGTAAAACCATACAGCAAGGAGAGAATATCCCAAAATACTTAATTCTAGGATGCAGGGTTAAAACTTTTTGGAGTCTAAAACAAGAAATATGTGTATAGAAAACCCAAGTTCTCAGTCAGACAAATTTCTTATCATTTCCAGGCAAGTCAAGGCCTCATTTTTTTGTATCTAATTAGAAGAGAAAAGCTATAGAATTTTCAGACCAAATTAAGTATTACGATGAAGGCCAGGCCCAAATAGAGTTAATAAAGAAAAGGTGCAAACTATTCAGGAAGCAGCATTTTGTAACTGTAATAGGAAGTGGAGTAGGAAAAGGAAATAAAAGTATGAATAATTTTATAAAAAGGGATAGTGTCAAAAAACCTCTAGACCTATAGAAAGGAATAAACAGTGTAAGGAGGTATCCTTGGGAAGAGAAGCTTACTCAAAGGACCAGTGAAGAGAGAATCATCACTCTGCTGAATTGAGCTGAAAGGGCTGGGGCTAGAATGTAACTTGAACAAATTAAAGATTACCATTTAGGGCCAAGGTCTTTGCCTAAACTCCCTACATATGTCTTCCTGTACAGGCATTCTTTTCCCTTCCTACCCTCCCTTCCGGAGGTTCACAACCTTGATTTTCTACTACATCTTGCCTTCCTTTCCTCATCTCTCCCCATCTCTTCATCTTTTAATTATTACCCCAATCTAGCTATCAGTTTTCCTTTCAGTTTACTTTTGAACCTTACCTCTACCTCATTTCCAAAGCAGTTTGTTTCTGTGAGTAAATCCTTACCTGTACATTCCCTGCCCCTAAAATCACACTACTTTCTCAATGCTTTTGTGCATTTGACAGCCCTCCCTCAATATAAATTCCATTACTAAATGAAGATAAAGGTTAGGGATATAGAAAGTGAAGAGATACTAGTTATAACTGATGCTACAGAAATGTAATTAACTTACTGTTATAAATAAAACCTAGAGTTAAAAGAGGAGTAAGCATATTGTTTAGTCACCTGGAGGTAACTGACTTAAAAAAAAAAAAAAAAAAAAAAAAAAAAAAACCTAAGCAGAGGAATTTAGAAGCTATTATCTCTATGGACTAGTAGTAGAGGTAGGAAGAGGATCATAGATTATATACACTGAGGATTCTCTATTACAAATTTTCAAAAATACCTCTTTATTATTTGAAAAAACACATTTTTAATGGAGAAAATCAACCCTCTAATAATCACCTCAGCAGATGATTCTCCTGAACGTTTATTAAAACTTTGCCCTTTAGTTTTACCCCCAGGTCATACGTGACATCTTAAGGTTAAACCAAGAGGAACTACCTCTTCTCCTCAAATACACAGAAATATGACATTATGAAATCAAGAACTAAAGTATCTGTAATGGGATACAATGACTTTTAGAGCCAATTAAACTGTGCCATTTAGATCATCCTTTTCCATGGGTCCCATAATCCAAAAACAATGGTATTTATTCTATTCTTCCAAATATCAGAAAAGTGTTTTGTGCATGTAAAGCAAATTTAGAAGAAGTCAGGACACTCTACAGTTGAACCTAGTTCATCAAAACATGCTATTCAATTCTCACCACGAGAACTGGTTTGTATATACTTTCCTTGAAGACCTCTCACCTGAACTCTTTCCTTTTCATTCATGCTTGCAAATGATCCCTCCACATTTCCTATTTTTAAGGAAAACAAGAATAACATTTCAGGTCTCAAACACCTACCAGGTTTAGTAGGCAAACATAAACAACAGTATTAGGGGATTTCCCCCCAAAATAACCTATGACTAGGTTCCCTGATAGCTCAGTTGGTAAAGAATTGCTTGCAATGCAGGAGACCCTGCTTTGATACCTGGGTTGGGAAGATCCTCAGGAAAAAGGATAGGCTACCCACTCCAGTATTCTTGGGCTTCCCTTGTGGCTCAGCTGGTAAAGAATCCACCTGTAGTGCGGGAGACCTGAGTTCGATCCCTCGGTTAGGAAGATCCTTTGGGAAAGGAAAAGGCTACCCACTCCAGTATTCTGGCCTGGAGAATTCCATGGACTGTCCATGGGGTCACAAAGAGTTGGACATGACTGATCGACTCACTTTCACTGGGTATCCTACTTAAATTGATCTATTTTTAAAAAGGAGACTGACAGGTCTCCTCTTCCTTAAAATTCTGCAATCCTATGAATATGGTTAGGAGATACCAGTGGAATGTCATTAATCCTATTCCTCAGTATTAACCAATATAATACAAATAATGAACATATATAGCAATGGAATATATAGTTCACATATTAAAAATGAAGAGCTGAGGATTAAATATAATAATTAGAATGTTAGCTATGTAAAACAAAAGGCACTATCTGTTGCCCTTAAATAAAAATTAGGTATATTCTCTACATACTGTAAGGAAGAAACAAAGTACTAAGTATATTAACTCAGCAAGACATAAAAAATACTTGGGTTTCTGAAATTTTGCCCAGTTTTTTAGTGTTTACCCTGTTTTATCTGTGTTCTTGAAAAAAGGATCTACAAGCATCAAGTATCGTTAACTGATTTTAAAACCGCTTGGCCTTCTTGACTTTGGTCAATATCCTATCAAAAAGTAATTTACTGTAATAGATAAGTAAAATTATAATGTTGTGCTTTAATGTATTTTTACTGAAATTAAATGATGGGAAATGAATTTTACAACATAAATATCTGAGTAGATGGTATATTACTACTGGACATACTCTCAGAAAATTTTAGAGAATTCAAGTTAACTCTTTGATAAATGAAACAAAGCACATACCAAGTGTTTACCATCCTTTAGATTTGACCATCCTGTTCTAGGGTATATCATGAGTGGTCTTGAATTCCATTTTTTTCCTTGACTTTTAATACATAAAGATATAGCTTGCACCATCCTTAGCCCTTCATCCTGCTACTCCAGTGAGAAGCAATTCCATCTCCAGGCTATAGTAACTCACAGGCCTGCTGAAAGCTGGTTATAAATGTCCTAGAGACACAAAGTAACAATCAGTTTGTCATCTGAAATAATTTATACAAATCCTAACAACATAGCCTCTTCTAATGATGAGTATCAATAGAGGCAGGAGTAATCCACGTACAGAATAACCCACTTCTGAAACAATTCAGTCCTTTCCATTGTAAGAGGCACCCTTTTCAGAAAGATTTTTGTGCTTATATGAAAATTAAAATTACTACTTTCAGTATCAACTACCTCTGGATTATTCTAAATTTCTGAATCAGAATCTAGCCAAATAATGTTATATTTTCAAATAAATAATCAATTAAAATTAACTCCGATTCAAAGCACAAATATAATTTACTGCACTTATCAACATACACTCATCACTATAGAGCTGTCTAGTAAAACTATCCACCTGGTTCCTTTCCTTATTTAAAGTAATGTGGAGGCTTAATTGCCGGTCCATTGCTGAGTACCCAGAAAGAAGATATAAACCATTTTCAGGGGAAAACACACATGCATTTATTTTTAAGAATTCCCAGTAAGGGGGGAAAAAAATTCAACATCTTTAAAAATGTGTTTATTTTTTAAAAAATCAGTTGTGTACAAAAGTGTTTCGTAGTTTTTAATTCTCAAGACAAATACCCAGCCCTCCACCCCTGGCCCACCCTGCTTCAATGGTCTTTCTGGTAACCCACCCATTTTCCCCTTACAGGAAGTTAACGGCTCAGAACAGATCCTCCTATAGAATTTATCATCACTAACAGATTGTTTAGAATAGAGATCTAGAGAAGCTAACAAGCAAGATTCTTTCTCGGTGAGGTTAATGAGTATCCCTATAATGGCAGTAGACTTCCAGCAGACACCACAACAAAGCACCATCAATTGCTGAAAGCTAAAAAATAGATATTATTTTCAATAGTATTCCATTTTCTATTGGAAAAGTCTTTAAATTACATTAAATAAGTCTCTTTCCCCCCAAAGAAATAGTCTAGCTTTTATTACGATGCCTGTAAAAAGTAGGTAACAGCAAGCACACAAGGATCATTTAACAGCACAGTGCAAATGATTTTTGAATCCATTCACCTCCAGGACCAAACTGATAAACTGTGCCACATCTGATTATATACAGCAGCATTGAATATATACATATACATATATATTCAATGCCTGGTCGAAATAACCAAGCAAAAGGTGACACATTCACAACCTAACATTTAGGCGATGATCACAGGTTTATGAGGGTAGATCAGTCCAACAGAACAGTAACAGAACAAATGGGACAAGTGAGATACTGACATTTCCCTAGCCCTATGCCACAAGATTTTTGACCCATATTGCAACAGTGCAAATAGAACATGTGACATAGTATGCAGACAAGGCAGAAAAGTCACACTTTAAGAAAAGGCTATTTATCAGTAAATATTTCAAGTTAACTTCTTCCCCAGTGATAGTAAACAGCTGATGTTAAGCATTTATTTTTAACTAGTACTAAAAGAATGGAAATGCAAATTTTCAAAATCAATGGTTTGTACAAGAAAAAAGTGATTCATACATTATTTTGTAAAAATCCATGAAATAAAGTTAACTGTAAACAGCTTCCTCTTTCCTATCCAAACACTGTTTCCATCTATGTACAAGAAAGTATACATGGCTCCAACTGTCCCATGCCCAAATCTATCTCTAAAACAAAACCAAAAAAAAAACAAAGTTTCTGTTTCCTGTGTTACTAACAAGGATCGTGGACACATTATTGCACCCCTATTGCAGAGTTTTAAAAGCTCAAATCAGGCATACACTTAGAGCTAAGAATTGCTTTTCACACTGATAAACTTGTTAAGCAGCAGTAACACAACATGCTGCATTCTGTACTGCAAAAATAAGCAATATGTACTTTATCTGCCAATTCTTTCTCATACTTTAAAATTATTTTGCATAGTTTTACGCACTATCAGCAATCACAAATGTGAAACACTTCCCCCCAAAAAGAAAAAAACCCAGCCTTTCATTTCACAGAAAATGCTTCTCAAAAGCAAAATGGTCAGAATATAAACACACATATATATACTTGAATGCATTATGTGTTTATGTAAATCACAGCCACAATTCCAAACATTTGGGGGAGCCAGCATGGGACATCTAATTTAGTACCAAGTTCCTCAAATATTTACATACCTTACCGCATACTTATTTGGATCACAAACTGCTACTTATTCATTCAGTCTGTACTGAAATACTAACACAACTAATTATTTGTTCTTTTAAGTCAGACACACACTCAGGAAACAGACCTGATCATCACAGAAGACTACTTGAGTATCAGTGACTTGTAGCAAATTGTCTGCCCAGATGGGATAAAACTACACATACATTTAACTATAATTTTTGAAGCCTTTACAACTAACAAATCACAAACCATTGAGAATTATAAAAATAATTTCCAACAGGGTATGCTTTCCCTAGACCTGTACTTTTACTGTTCTTTTTCTAAACATATATAAGACAAGAGAAAAAAGCAACTGCCTTTATTTTTATGTTTGGGGAAATAAATCTACCTGTAGAAAATAGGAAAAAAACAAACAAAAAAAAAACCCAGTAAGAAGGCGATAGTGGGAAATGTACCAGAAAACAGATAATCACATTAAATGTAAATGAGGTAAATTTTTGAAATGAAAATCCATTATGGAGAACCTCTCATACCAAATATTGTAGTTTTCCATTTCCTGGACACTGGGGATGTTGAATTGCAGCTAGATGAGTATACCCTAAGGGGCTAATGTGCATAAAAGTCATAGGCAAGTTACAGCTGCCGCCAAGAGCAAAGCATACAATGCTTGATCCTTAGTAACTTCTGAGTTCTCTCTCTCATTTGTCAAACCACAGGACAATTAAATATACCCTGATAATACAGGCAAATAGTAAACTGGGTAGAGGTGTTTGATATTTAAAATAATGCAAATATTACTAACATTACCAAGCCACCCTCCACTAAACAAACAAACAAAAAATTAATTCTAAACAACGATGGAACAAAAACTGTCCACATTTTCACACAATTCCAACCTCACCTCAAAATATAAAGAAAAGTACATGGTTTTAGCTATTTAAAATAAATAAAGAAAATCTTGTTTCCTTTGGCATCTTTAGAAAGTAACTAAATTACAATTAAAGAAGGTGATTGTATAAAGAAATTTATACTTAGGCAAACAAAGGGGAAAAAACAGCAACTTGTGTTTAGTATGCAATAAAATCAACTACAAGAGTTTTACTACTGATTAGGAAAGTCTTACAAGTTTCTGGAAGAACCTTCACATCTTAACATTACAATATATTTAATAATGGTTCTTTTTATTGCTTCTAAGATTACTGAGAAGTCAAATGAAATTATGCTGAATTTACTGTTCAAAACTATTTTCCAAACACTTAACCATTATAATTTAGGATAAATAACACTTGAAGAAAGCAAACTTTTTATAATATGACTTTCCATATACAGCCTTACTTTAATTCATTCAGATTTCATTACATTTTTGTTATTTTTGCATTGGTCCTGAATATTTAATAAGAACTGTGTTTCTATGTATAGAACTGCCTACATAAATCCATTTCACCCTTCATAAAATGTTCACATTAGTGTTAGAGCTTGCAAAACTAATAATTTTCAAACTTTGAACTTAGAGTGAAGTGTAACTTTAATACGTATAGAAAGTCTGACTATGTACAAGAGAAGGTAAAGTTTTCAATTCTCATATTATCAGAAACATCATAAAGAAAGCTAGATTTATAACACACTTCTATTCCTATGTGCATCTGAAGTATGTACAGTAAAACACCAACACAGCTTTCATGTGTTAATAGGGGGAAGTGCAAGCAATCTCTATAAAGCCAAAATCAGGCTAAAAACCCTGCAAACAGTTGATTTCATCCTTGCAAGTTCTCAAAGAAAAATTCCATCAGTTCAAAAATCGAAAGACGTTAAATTCACTGAAAAATTAAGCTGGGTTCTTTTCATTTAATCTGGGAATACTGCAACATCAAGTATTTACTGTTTTTACAAAAAAAAAAAAAAAAAAAAAAAAAAAAGAAACAAAATTGGCAGCTCCATTTTTACAACATTATTTACTTATATAGGAAAGTTTTAAGAGTGGAGAATTGTGACAAAACATTCCAAATGGATGATCTAAAATGGAGCAAGGGATACTGTCCTTCAGCACATTTCCCCACCAAATATTAAGAAATTTAGTATTAGAATATTAGCTGTGTGTGGAAAGAGGGGAAAAACAGATATGTTGTCCTAGTCTGTTGACAAGGACAAAAAAGGCTCTGACTAGGTCACCATCTTCATTTCTGGATAAATCTCATATTGAAGAATTCTCAAATGCTTAAAATGGTGGTCTTTTCAGCTACCCATCCTAAGAAGTCAAGTACAAGCATGCAAGTAAATTCACAGGCACAGAGGATCCATGTTAAAAACAGTTAAGGTAGCTGTGATGCAACACCAACAATTTGAATGGCCCTGACACACTCAAAATATTATCTTAATTATTCAACGAAATCCTGAAGCAAACTCTTGCTAGTCTTGGTATACTGCTAAACACTAAAGTAGCATGTTTTTTCCATGGTTTTAGCTTAGCTCAAAAGAATTTTTACACTATTAAGTAAGAAAAAAATTAAAGTATTTCCCCTTTTTAAATTTACACAGACGTTTAATTAGCTTTATTTACAGAGCAGGGATTTTTTTCAGTCTCCAATGGTGCCTAGATAACATCATTAGGCAAGAATGCCAGTTTAAAAGAAATCTATGCAGAATCCTAAAAATAACAGATGTTGATGCTCCTCCAAGAAGGGGCAAGCTTGACTATATCAGCATCTCTCTTTATGTTTCAGTTACTCAGAAGCAATTCTGTTGCAGTCTCTACATCCCATGATTTTGAAGACAAGGCCACTATTACCGCATTCTGTAGAAAAGAAAAGGGGACAAAATAAAATCTCAAGGAAATATTTTTAAAATACTGTATCACTCACTGTCTTTATATTAAAAAAAACCACACCTTGTTTTTTCATTTTTCAGTTACCTTGCACTTGAAGTGCATTAAAAACTCTAAAACCAATGACTAGAGCTTCTTTGGTGGCTCAGAAGTAAAGAATCTGCCTGCCAATGCAGGAGACACAGGTTTGATTCCTGGTTGGGGAAGATCCCACATGCAGTGAAGCAACTGAGCCCATGTGCCACCGTTACTGAACCTGTGCTCTACAACCCAGGAGTCACGACAACATGTGCCGCAACAAGAGAAGCCATCACAGTAAAAGCCCACAGGCCACAACTAGAGAGTAGCCCCAGCTCGCCGTAACCAGAGAAAAAGCCTGAGCGACACTGAAAACCCTGCACAGCCAAAAATAAATAAATACAATTGTTTTTTAAAATAAAATAAAATCAATGACTGAACCAGCCAAAGTTAAAAAAAAAATCACTAGTTTTAATAACAAAGTTTGCTTATCAAAATTAGATTTAGAGTACCACTGAACCACTTTTGTCAGCCAAGGATTTGCAACAATAATTTAACAAATAGATAAAAATCAACATGCCTTTATGTACTTACCCTATCAAAGCCCATAGCACATAGGTTTTCTATTTTTTTGGTGTACTCTGGACTAGAAACTGGTGCTCCAGCATACACATGTGCCCAAAGTCGAGCTGTCTGTTTGAACATTTCAGGATTTTGTTTGTACTATATGGGGGAAAAATTGATTGATATGACAATGCAGTTATAGTATTCAAAATAGGAACTCATCTCTTAATTGCCTAAAAACCTGATTTTTCTAAATAAACGTAGATATTAGATTTTTTAAATGTGACTGATTCACTTTCCACAGCAAACAAACTATGTCACTGAAAAAAAGACTGTTTAACGTGAACCTGCAATTCACAAGTTGCACTGATGAAAGAAAAACAAAGATATATAATATTATCAACTTTAATTTCCAATTTCAACAAAGTAGTAGAAAACTAACACTAAATGGAGTTATTAGAGATGCCTCTAATCATCATGCAGTGGCAAACATTACACAGATAAACAGAATTACTAGCTTCTAAAATTAAGTGGACAGTAACTAATAAATGTGACCAATTTTTGTATTAATCACAGCTTGGGCTAGAATACAGAGAGTTGGCTGTTTTGTTAGAGTTCTATTACCGTAGTGATTTAAGGAAACTCCATGTGCAATCCTATCTTATAGCACATGTTTTGAGATGATTATGAACTCACGACAGAGCACTTTTTAAAATGTAAGATTCTTCATATGCATTGGAAGAGGTAAATTTATTCTCAAGTATTCTGAGACTACCATTACTTAATAAAGCAAATTATAAATTTAAAATATTAAATTCACTTTAATATTTCTTAAGATGTTTTATACACATTGAGTATTTCTATACATTAAAATAATAAATCTAGTTTCTACCATTATTAACAAGGAAATAAGTGAGACGACCCAACAGAGTCAAAAGAAAACTGAGTCCAATCTCAACCTCTGAGGCTCAGAACTCAACAGGCAATCAAAGCTGAGGCCCAAGCCATGCTTCGATCAAAACTGAAATCAATAGGACATATATAATATGTTAAACCATAATTCTAAGCACTCTATGGCAAATAATAATAGGACATATTAACAGGAATACACATAAAATAAGGAGTGAACAGTTTTTCAAAGGAAAGGAAGAAGTCTGTAAGAGGAAAAAGTTTTCTTAGGCAGGAAACATGACAGACTGGGTGAAATGACATGTAGGAATGATAATCTTGAATAGCGTGAGTTTGAGGAACAGTAAGAATTTAGAACTGTGGTGTTGGAGAAGACTCTTAAGAGTCCCTTGGACTGCAGGGAGATCCAACTAGTCCATCCTAAAGGAGATCAGTCCTGGGTGTTCATTGGAAGGACTGATGCTAAAGCTGAAACTCCAATACTTTGGCCACCTGATGCGAAGAGCTGACTCATTGGAAAAGACCCTGATGCTGGAAAAGATTGAGGGCAGGAGGAAAAGGGGACGACAGAGGATGAGATGGTTGGATGGCATCATTGACTTGATGGACATGGGTTTGGGTGGACTCTGGGAGTTAGTGATGGACAGGGAGGCCTGGCGTGCTGCTGTTCATGGGGTTGCAAAGAGTCAGACATGACTGAGTGACTGAACTGAACTGAAGAATTTAGGAGATAGTTCAAATCATGGAGGAACTTTTCAAACTAAATAATTTGGATTTACCAAGTAGGTGACAGTAGAAGTATTAATAGGTTTTAATAGTAAAATGAAATAGGATTTGAACTTTATAAAGCTAACTGCTATCAGCGTAGAAGGTAAAAAGAAGAGGCTGAGGTAGGAAATTCCATCAGAGCAGTCCAATGAGAATTTTTAAATATGTGAACTAAAGCAGTTAGAGAAGTATTATGACACACATATTGAGATATGAGAGAAAAGGAGACACAGAGAAGTACTCCATATCTGTGACTTGGATATATAAACAAGCTGTCTGTAGAAGGATGGACAGATTCACAGGGTTTAAGAGTCTGCCTTCAGTTATGGGAATGTTGCACTAAGGTACCCATGGGGTATTCATATAGAGCTCTCTGGTTCCAAACAGGTTTTTGGGTTTAGGAGAAAGGTCAAGCCTGACTATTGTTATCAACATACAGGTGGCAACATCAGTGTGGATATGATCATCCAAATGAGAGTATAAAATGGAAAGTGAAAGAAAGGATGTAATAAGAACTGAGGAAGTATATTTAAAAGAGAGGAGAGGGAATTCCCTGGCAGACCAATAATTACAACTCCACACTTCCACTCAGGGGCAAGGGTTCCATTCCTGGTTGGGGAACTAAGATTTTAGAGGGTGGGCAACATGGCAAAAAAAAAAAGCAGGGTGAGGGAGTAATGGTAGGAACTAAGAGGGAACAACCACAACTACAAAGATAGGAAGAGAAGTCAAGAGATGAAAAAAACTTCTGGGTTAAAAAAAAAAAACCTTACAAGGCTCAATAAATCCTAATGGTTTAGAGTAGGAGCTGGCAAACTTTCTTATAATAATTATTCAGGCTTTCAGACCTTGTGGTCCCTGTCATAATTATTCAATTCTGCCACTTTCTGCTGTAAACAAATGGGGGTGTTCCAATAAAACATTATTTACAAAAACAGCCAGTCTGGTTGTAATTTGCTAACCTCTGCCTTGGAAATCAAAGATAAGAACTGAAAATATTTATTCCATTTGGCAACAACAAGGTCTTTGATAACCTTCATCATGCCACTTCAGTGCCACAGCTGGAGCTGATTAACAGTATCATCAGGGAAAGATCATTACTGAATTAAAAGACAAATGGACACACACATGAAGTAAAATGTTAAGCATAGAATCAAGACAGTAGGCAGATAAATGGGTGTTCACTATGTAATTCTTGAAAACGGCACAAGATATTAGAAAAAAGCAACTGACTGTACTGGGTTTATTTAATACACCCAATTAAACTACTATGTTAAAAAAATCACTAAATTAGGTTTTCACTATTTTATGTAATATAATAATCTCACAGCAAGAAAGGAAACCATTTCCAGATTTAGTTTCAATAGACACATGCTTATGTTCTAACACTGCAAACCACTAGATAAGGAAGTCTTTCAAAAGGAACTATCTTACCTGATTTGCTACTACTGCATCTTGTGGATCATCCGGTTCTGCAGCTGCCAGCAGAGCTTGTAATGACAACAATACTGTGCGCAGAGTCATTGCTGCTGCCCTAAAATTCAAAACAGGAAGATATCCCAGTTGAAAACAGTTTGCATGACAAAGTAGATGTTTTCTGAATAAATATGAAAACTGCTGCTGCTGCTGCCAAGTCGCTTCAGTCGTGTCCGACTCTATGCGACCCCATAGACGAAGCCCACCAGGCACCCCCTGGGATTCTCCAGGCAAGAACACTGGAGTGGGTTGCCATTTCTTTCTCCAATGCGTGAAAGTGAAAAGTGAAAGGGAAGTCACTCAGTCGTGTCCGACTCTTAGCGACCCCATGGACTATAGCCTACCGGGCTCCTCCATCCATGGGATTTTCCAGGCAAGACTACTGGAGTGGGGTGCCACTGCCTTCTCCAATATGAAAACTACTGGAGCTAAAAAAAGATTTTTATCTCAATCATATAATTAAGTCTTAGAAATTTATAATTATATATCTGCCTACCATACATATATATGGTATGGTAGGCTTAGCCTGACCCCAGGATTAAACCTGGGTCTCCTGCACTGCACGATACTTGATCATCTGAGCCACTAGGGAAGCCCAGGGATGTAAGAAGTACAAATATATATATATATTTTAAAACAAGTAAATCTTTCTGTTTCTTAAGATAACTCAAATTGCCTTAGCTCCTTCTGGTCAGCTTTATCTACTGACTTAACTTTCTATCCATTTCTTTAGACATAAACTGACAAAGTAACATGTGAAACTTCCTTTCTGTGTAAATCTAAGAACAAGATACCATCAAGGAAATATCCTTTACTTTCAAGAAAGTATAAAATTACTTGGAGAGCATTATGCTTAAGTGATGTCACACACAAAAAATATAACAACATTTAAATGTGTAATCTAAAAAAGAAAACAAACTAGTGACTATAATAAAAAAGTAAAAACTAGTGGTTAGCAGTGGGAGAGAGGAGAAGGGAGGGGCAATATAGGGGTAGGGATGTGTTAGTGTTAGTTACTCAGTTGTGTCTGACTCTTTGTGACCCCATAAACTGTAGCCCCTAAGCTCCTCTGTCCATGGAATTCTCTAGGCAAGAATACTGGAATTAGTAGCCATACCCTTCTTCAGGGTAGCTTCCTGACCCCAGGATTAAACCTGGGTCTCCTGCACTGCACGATACTTGATCATCTGAGCCACCAGGGAAGCCCAGGGATGTAAGAAGTACAAATTATTAAATATAAAATAAGCTGCATGGATATATTGTACAACAAATTCCACGGAGAGAGGAACCTGGCAGGCTAAAGTCCATGGGGTCACAAAGCGTTGGACACAACTAAGCACTCAACAGTAATATAGCCAATATTTTATAACTACAAATGGAATACAACCTTTAAAACCTGAAAATCACTATACTGTACACCTGTAACTTAGCAACTACAATTAAAAATTTTTAATTAAGAATGAATGAAAATAAATCACTCCATAACATTCTGAAAAAAGAAAGCTTTTTGCTTAATATTCATGCTTCTAAATGTTTATAAAGCAAATATTTATCTAGAAAATGCTGCCTACCTAACCAGAAAGGATTCTAAGCATTTCTGTTAAAAAATTATTTGACCAGTTACTATAAAAATATTTATGAATACAATAGTGAAATAACATAATAGTGAACTATTTTAAATGTAGAAGATTATTAAACAACATGTCCATTTTCACCACACATTCAGTTCAGTTCAGTTGCTCAGTCGTGTCCGACTCTTTGCGACCCCATGAATTGCAGCACGCCAGCCCTCCCTGTCCATCACCAACTCCCGGAGTCTACCCAAACCCGTGTCCATCAAGTCGGTGATGCCATCCAGCCATCTCATCCTCTGTCGTCCCTTACTCCTCCTGCCCCGAATCCTTCCCAGCATTAGGGTCTTTTCCAATGAGTCAACTCTTCGCATGAGTTGGTCAAAGTATTGGAGTTTCAGCTTCAACATCAGTCCTTCCAACGAACACCCAGGACTGATCTCCTTTAGGATGGACTGGTTGGATCTTTCTGCAGTCCAAGGGACTCTCAAGAGTCTTCTCCAACACAATTCAAAAGCATCAATTTTTCTGTGCTCAGCTTTCTTCCCTGTCCAACTCTCACATCCATACATGTCTGGGAAAACCATAGCCTTGACTAGACCGACCTTTGTTGGCAAAGTAGTATCTCTGCTTTTAAATATGCTATCTAGGTTGGTCATAACTTTCCTTCCAAGGAGTAAGCATCTTTTAATTTCATGGCTGCAATCATCATCTGCAGTGATTTTGGAGCCCCCAAAAATAAAGTCTGACATAGATAATTCCAAACCAGTCTTTTTCAACTGGGTTCCCCATTTTAATAAGAGAAGAGAGATAATTAAGTATAGTCTCAATTTCCCTAAGAATGGTTATATAAACAGTACCATCTCATGCTTAGGAAAGTTAATTTATCAGCAGCAACAAATTTCTTGATGAAATGTGTCTCATACAGTTTCTACAAACAGTAGCCTCAGTATCACCTGGGAACTTGTAAGAAATGAAAATTCTTAGCCTCATCCCAGATCTACTGAATTAGAACCTCTTGGGTGGTTTAACAGATACTCCAAGTGATTCTGATGCAAGTTAATTTCTGAGAAATACTGCTACAGTGCATACAACTTAAAGCTAATTTAGAAAGGCTGTTCTAAACTAAAATAAAATCAGTGTCACAACATAGGTCTATATTTTATCTATTAGAAAAAAATTATAATACAAATAGTTTTTTTATCTAAATGCTGTTGGAAATGTCATTTATATTAAACTCCATAAAATGCAAACTAATCTATAGTGACAGCAGATAAGTGGTTGCTGGGCGATGGGGGAGCAGGAAGTGTGGAAGAAGCAATTACAAAGGAACCCACTAGAAAACTCTAGAGTATGTTGATTATGTCCACTATCTTGATTTGTGACAGCTTCATGGATGTATATGTGTCTAAACTTATCAAACTGTATATTTTTAATGTGTGTAATTTAAGGTCAATTAAACTTCAATAAAATTTTTAAAACTTGTGTTTTACATGAAAAGATGCTCAACATCACTCATTATCAGAGACATGCAAATCAAAACCACTATGAGGTACCATTTCACGCCAGAGTGGCTGCGATCCAAAAGTCTACAAGCAATAAATGCTGGAGAGGGTGTGGAGAAAAGGGAACCCCTTACACTGTTGGTGGGAATGCAAACTAGTACAGCCACTACAGAGAACAGTGTGGAGATTCCTTAAAAAACTGGAAATAGAACTGCCTTATGATCCAGCAATCCCACTGCTGGGCATACACAATGAGGAAACCAGAAGGGAAAGAGACACATGTACCCCAATGTTCATCGCAGCACTGTTTATAATAGCCAGGACATGGAAGCAACCTAGATGTCCATCAGCAGATGAATGGATAAGAAAGCTATGGTACATATACACAATGGAGTATTACTCAGCCATTAAAAAGAATACATTTGAATCAGTTCTAATGAGGTGGATGAAACTGAAGCCTATTATACAGAGTGAAGTAAGCCAGAAAGAAAAACACCAATACAGTGTACTAACGCATATATATGGAATTTAGAAAGATGGTAACAATAACCCTGTATACAAGACAGCAAAAGAGACACTGATATATAGAACAGTCTTATGGACTCTGGGAGAGGGAGAAGGTGGGAAGATTTGGGAGAATGGCATTGAAACATGTATAATATCATGTATGAAACAAGTCACCAGTCCAGGTTCGATGCACAATACTGGATGCTTGGGGCTGGTGCACTGGACGACCCAGAGGGATGGTATGGGGAGGGAGGAGGGAGGAGGGTTCAGGATGGGGAACACATGTATACCTGTGGTGGATTCATTTCAATATTTGGCAAAACCAATACAATATTGTAAAGTTAAAAAAAAAAAAAAAAAAAGTTGTGTTTTAAAAGCTCCCACCTTGCCTTGTATCCTACATAAAAATTAACACAGGGTGGGGACGGGAATAAATTAAAAAAAAAAAAATTAACACAGAGAACTATGCTCAATATCTTGTAATAACCTACAATGGAAAAGAATCAGAAAAAGAATATGTATGTACAACTGAATCACTTTACATGTGAAACTAACAACATGCTAACCATTCTTCAATGTTTGAAAAATCAGGAAAAAAAAAAAGAGAAAAAAATGAGTTCAAAATGGATCAAAGTCCTAAAGCTAACACTAAAACTACTTTTGGCTGCTGTGCCTGGCTTGTGGGATCTTAATTGCCAACCAGGGATCAAACCCCACACTCTGTAGTAAAAAAAGTGAGTTCTAACTAGTGGACTGCCAGGGAATTCCCAAGACTAAAACTTATTATAAAACTCTCAGAAGGTGAAACATAGGGTGAAAGCTCCATGACAGTGCAGCATGCCATGATTTCCAGCATATCAAAGGACAGGCAAAAGCACAGCTAACAAAATAAAAAATAGAAAAACTGGTCTACAACTATATCAAAATTAAGAACTCCTATGTAAAGAAAAAAAAGTTTTAAAATAAATCTTCCTATGCAGTGAGTATAATCAATAGTGAAAGGCAACTCACACAATGGGGAGAAAATATTTACAAAATCATACATCTGACAAGGGAATTATATACAGGAACTATATATACAACTATGTAAGAATTATATATATATAAGAACTCCTATAACTTGTTAACAACAAAAAAATAAACCTCACACAATACCTTATATCCATTTGGCTGGTTTACTATTAAAAAAACAGAAAATAACATTTGTTGGCGAGGATGTGGAGCAATTGGAATCCTGTACACTGTTGGTGGGAGTGCAAAGGGACAGTCTGTTCTGAAAACTGAAGGAAAATCTAGAGTTGTAACTGGATTTAATTAATAACAATCTCGATGAGAGAAGTTTTAAGTCTCCTGTATGCTTGAAAACTTTCATAATAAATGTTGGAAAGGTATTCATAAACCATTAAGAATTAATTGGTTTAAAAAGAAACTTAAACGCAAAGTTCTTAAAAGTTGAACACAAAATCAATGTAAACAACAATTTTTTCAAAATTAGTTGTAAAAAAATTAACATTAAAACAAAACTTATTCTTCTGGCCCTAAGTACGATAGAAACTATATACCCTCTTTGATGGTATAAAGATATGTGTACATTTTTTGACTGCTCTACATGAAATTTTGAATCTAAACTTGGTAATGTGAGAAAAATATACAACTAAAAATACAATCTTTAGTTTTCATTTATTTTTCTTTTCACAAATTACTGACTAAATTCATACTACTGATAACTTTGAGATTTTTAGCATATAATGTGTAACATTAGCATAAATCTATTAAAAACAAATCCTAACAGCCAAGCAAGAATATGAAATTTCAAAATGTGTTAGCTAATTTTAATCAGTGGATATAAGTGAGCTGAAACTCCAATACTTTGGTCACCTGATGCCTTAAAGAACTGATTCATTGCAAAAGACCAGATGCTGGGAAAGACTGAAGGCAGAAGTAGGGGACGACAGAGGATTTGATGGTTGAATGGCATCACTGACTCAATGGGCATGAGTTTGAGCAAGCTTCGGGAGTTGGTGATGGACAGGGAAGCCTGGTGTGCTGCAGTCCATGGGGTCGCAGAGAGTCAGACACACTGAGCAACTGAACTGATGACTGATGAGTGAGTACCTTATAAACTATCTTCAGTAAATTAACTTTGCTCAGATCTCAAACTTGAATAAGCACAGTTAATATGGCTAATTAAATATTCATTCATATGGACTGCTGCTACTACTGCTAAGTCGCTTCAGTCATGTCTGACTCTGTGTGACTCCCATAGACGGCAGCCCACCAGGCTCCCCCGTCCCAGGGATTCTCTAGGCAGAACACTGGAGTGGGTTGCCATTTCCTTCTCCTATGCATGAAAGTGAAAAGTGAAAGTGAAGTCGCTCAGTCGTGTCCGACTTGTTGTGACCCCATGGACTGCAGCCTACCAGGCTCCTCCATCCATGGGATTTTCCAGGCAAGAGTACTGGAGTGGGTTGCCATTGCCTTCTTCATCATATGGACTAGGTAGGGCCTTTAATATGTACAATAAAAAGCACTGAATTGTTTGTATTATAGACTAACTTGTCTGTCAAGGATCTTCCAGAAGACCATCAATAAATAAATCTATTTTCAGTCAAAACACTGAATGCTACCTAAAGAGCATCTACTTAAAGAGAATGGCAGCTTTTTTCTTATAATTTTTTGTTAAGGTATACTAAGAGTAAACTGCCTGACAGCTAGATGAATTTTTATATATGTATACATTCATAGCAATCACCATCTAGATTAAAATATAGAGTACTTCCGGCACTCAAAAAGCTTCCCTCTTGCCCCTCTTATTCACGAGCCTTACCTATCCCCACCGCTGTCATGGTTTCTATCACCCAAAATTAGTTTTGACTCATCTTGAATTTCATAAAATGAAATCTTAGAGTATGTACTTTGTTGTGTCTAGCTTTTGTCACTGAACATGTCTATGAGAATCATTCATGTTATTGTGTCAACATGAACATGACTTTTTTTTCTTACTGCTATGTAGTGTTTCAGAGTACAATTAATCCATTATATAGCCATTCTCTTGCTTATAGACATTTGGGTTACTTGCAGTTTGAATAAATCTGCTATGACTATTCTTGTACAAGTCTTCTGGTAGACATACGCACTCATTTCTCTCAGATTTCTCTTACATATAATACTGAGGAGTAGAACTGTTATGCCATATTGAAGGTATATGCTTTGGCAGGAACAGCTGGTTGAGTGGCTGAACCACATTATTACCAGTAATGCATCAGAACCATTTACAAGTGTGTAGTGGTATCAAGGGCTTCCTTGGTGGCTTAGTCCATCAAGAATCCACCTGCAATGCAGGAGATCGTCTGCAGCACAGGAAACCTGGGTTTGATCCCTGGGTCTGGAAGTTCCTCTGCAGAAGGAAATGGTAATTCACTCCAATGTTCTTGGCTGTAAAATCCCATGGACAGAGAAGCCAGGTGGGCTATAGTCCACTGGGTTCCAAAGAGTCAGATGTGACTTAGTGACTAAACCACCACCACTACAGTGGTATCTAACTATGATTTTAATTTGCACTTCCCCGATGACTAATGGTACTGAGCACAACTTATCAACCATTCAAATATTCTCTGCCTGTTCCTGTCTTTTGAAAGAGCAGTATCAATGAATGCTATTTTTACGTGTTGTCATTTTCTTCCCCAGGTAAACAGACACCTTTAGTCATAAGAGGTGTCAGGGGAAAAACATTAGAAAATAGTTTGCATGTAGGGTTATGTTATGAAGTAAAGAAATAAACCATACTAACATGTAAGTCATCAAATATTAAAGGTAAATCATCATCCACATGTACTAATAAAAGATTTAGACTAACAAACTGTTTTCCAACATAATGATTCCAAATTAGCCTAAATATTGACATTTACAAATACACTGAAGGTCTATTACCTCAACAAAGCTGGTGGGACAGGGGGAGGGCCAGTAAACCCATGGATATCCAATCTCACCTATTTTATCTAATGTCTCTGATACCTTTTATTATTTGAACAATACAGATATGAAAAAAGACCAAATTCAGCTATTTGACCTGTCTTAGAAAATGAGAATAGCTAATAATAGTGATCTGATACAAAAATTCAAGTTTTCTGTCTCTATATACACCGTAATCTTTCAACTATTTATAGGAAGATAATCAGAAATGGTAATACTGCTGGCTAACTCAGCAAAAAGAGAAGACAGTGAAAAATTTTAGTGTGGGGTTTTGTTTTCAGAGAGGCAGAGGTTTCATTCTGTCTGCTAAGAATAGCCTGACTGAAGTTAAAAGCAGAGGGACAGGCTACTGCCATCATCCAGGCAAGAGGCAATGCAACCTCGACCAGGGTAGTAGTAACAGACTACTAATAAAATGCTGTTGGTTTCAATAACAGGATTTGCAGATGGAGTATAAGGGTACCAAAGAAAGAAGCATCACGGTGAGGTCTGGCCTTAGCAACTCTAAGGATGTTGCTGCCAAAACTTAAGATGGAGCAGAAATAAGTTTTGGGTTGGGGAAATATTATCAACAGTTCAGTTTCAACATGTTTTAAGTTTGAGATGTCCATTACATAGTCAAGTATAGGTGCTATGGCTGGAGTTCAGAAAAGATAAATTTGTGAGTTGCTAGTATATAAACACTGAAGTTATGAAATCAGATGAGCTCACCAAGAAATTGAGTATAGATGGAAAGAAGCAGAGGTCATGACAGAGCCCTGAAGTATTATCATGTGCAAAAGCTCAGGAGATCAGGGAGGAACTAGTTAAGTCTGGGAGTGGGAAAAGGAAGGGGAAAACAGAAGAAATGATGTCCTGGCAACCAACTGAAAAAAATGACAGTGTCTCTAACACTGCAAATTTTCATTAATATCACTGAACAATAAGAGCTACAAGGGACCTTTGAGATGACTTTTAAAGATAAAAACATGGAGGCACAGAAATTCAACAAATTATAAAGTCACAAATCAAAAGAATCACAGAAAATAGTTAGGTCTATTCCATAATGTTCAATGTTTAAGAGTATGGAAACACAGATCAAGGAACTGGATCTCAAGCAATGATCTACTGAGGAAGAGGCTTTACTCAGATGTGCTATCAGAATGGAAAAACAAAACCAGCAACTCTTGTCTGTTCATCCAGTTTCTAAATATACCAACTGACCCATATGCTAAATGTTGTCATTCCTGTTCTATCTTATTCAGCTTCCATTCTTTCCCTTTGTTGACAAATCAAACACATAACTTGTTTTCTTCCACTCCAATGACTTTTTATCTCTTGTCTGAATTTTTCAATATGTATTCCCAGGCTTTACTCTAAGAGAAATACATAAAACAACTCATTTAAGCTTCTCACTAGCCCTATGAAACAGATAGTAACCTACTTTTTTTTTTCAGATAAGGAAATAAAGGCATTAAGACCAGGTAATTTACTTAAGACCACACAAGCAAGTAAATGGCAAAGCCACAATTTTAACCTAATGGTTAAATACAATGCTGCTAAGAAATCAGACAAAATATGTGAAAGCACTGTACAAATGAAGACACCGCCTATAAAGGTGGTACCTCATAGAATCTTAGAGCCTCAATCGTGTTCAATTAGCACAACTTCTAACATTTTGGTGCCTACACTCCACCCAAGTCAGAGCTGATTACTTCAGTACTTCCATTTTGTCTCTCATAAAAATCTTCCAAAGATAGCAAAAAATTAAAATTACCAAAACAACAAATAAAATCCAAGACTTTTCAAGATGTCAAGTTAGCATCTGACATTTCCTAATAAATCACTATTTAAATACAGATTCCAATTTCAATTATAACATTTTCTCTAATGTACTTGAGAGATTTCATCAAGTTTTAAAATTACTTCCCAAATAAGAGAAAATATAATATACTTATGCTTTGAGGCCAAGTACATATTTAACATGCTAACAGACTTAGAATCATATGAGGCTTGAACATGAATTCAAAATCTCTTACCATTGATCTTTCAGGATATCCAAACAAATAGCCCCTGTGACGGAACTAATATTAGGATGCCATATTTTAGTGATAAACCGGACCTAGAATATAAAGCACATTTGAGTTTTTAAGTAACAGGAAAAAAAAAACCAACCATATAATTTAAGTAAAACTTCAAAAAAAAGAAATCCTCAAGTTGTTTTTTTGTTTTTTTTTTTTTAAAAAGCCCATACTTAACATTACATCATTTTGCCTAGGTCAAGGGATGGGTGTAGAAGACAAAGCATTCAGTAAGTTGAATGCTGTCAATGACGTACATTCTTTTTAATAAATGCTCAAAGAAAGCCACCAATTAACTATAACTAAGGTGTTTATAACTTACCTAGCATAGTGTTAGATGTTAAGAGAAATTTAACATGAATTAAGATCTATTTAGGTAGTACATAAAGTCAATATAGATAGCAAATGATGATTTTTTAGTGTGACAAAGGGTGTAGAATAGGTTTGAAGGAAAAAGCAAAATCAATACATGAAAACAGATGTAGTAAGTGATGGCAAGATTGCTTCTGATTTTTCTGTAGTATTTTTTTCTCAAATACTTTAGAAAAATGTAATACTTAAAGGTCTACTATTATTTCCCAGGCACTGAGGCTTAAAGTCTAAGAAATTTATTCAATATCAAATAACTAGTTAGCAATAGAAAATACAAACTCACACAATCTAATCTCAGATTCTAAATGTACCTGTTTGTCTTAGCATGAAAGAGCAAGAAATCAACAAGTGAAAATGCTAACTCTGAAATGAAATGAAGTTCATCAGCTCTAACTTATGAGCTTCAGGAGGAGGAATACAAGACGAAGGAGGGTTTTATCTGACATGTATACGATAGTCACCTAAGTCAAAATTCTTTAACACTTAATAGACTACTACAAGCCAAACTCAAAGTACCTTACAACAATTAATTCATCAATGTATGTTCCAAATCTAAGCTATAAATGGAAAGTAGCTAAAATATTTATGCTTCTGCTTCTCGTGATTTGTCTATGCTGCTGCTGCTAAATCACTTCAGTTGTGTCCGACTCTGTGCGACCCCATAGAGAGCAGCCCACCAGGTTCCTCTGTCCCTGGGATTCTCCAGGCATGAATACTGGAGTGGGTTGCCATTTCCTTCTCCAATGCATGTTTGCATGCTAACTCGCTTCAATCGTGTCTGACTCTGTGCGACCCCATGGACAGCAGCCCACCAGGCTCCTCTGTCCACAGGATTCTCCAGGCAAGAATACTGGAGTGGGCTGCCATTTCCTTCTCCTTGTCTATGCTATCTGTCCCTAATTCCCCACAAACTCACTAACATATGTACAATCTGAAAAAGCCCTTTAAGTCACCAATGACTTCAAAATACCTAAAACTAATGGAGACTTTCCACTCTAGTTCTTTTATAATTCTTAAAAAATTACACTTACTGCTTTCACTGATACCTACTTTTTCCATCCACAGAACGCCATTTCCTTAAAGGAGACTATCATTACGCTCCTGGCTTACGCAACAGTTTACTGACTTTACTGTTTTCAGTTTTGTTCCCTCTAATCCATTTTCTACAATGAAACCAGAGAGCTCTTTAAAACAAACCAGATTCATGACACTACTCACTTAAGGCCCCTTAAGGACTTCTCATTTCCTTTATGTAAGCCCACACTCTTAAACTGGTTCTAGCCTACCTCTCAAACCTCACTATCATCCCACATTCAAAGTAAGTTCTCAATAAGTCCTATTTGCCTGAGGGCCTTCACACATTTCTTCCAATAACACACCTTAATATCTTCTTCTGGCTAACTCATACTGATTCTCCAAGTTTCAACTTCCATAACCACTCTCCCTGACCTGATTGATCCCATAGCACCCTGCACTTACCTATTTCACAGTACTGATCACACTTCTATAATCTCTCCCACATTTGCCTAGTCTTCCCTAAAATGCATGGT
The DNA here is from genome assembly GCF_019923935.1 of Bubalus bubalis. NCBI lineage: Eukaryota > Metazoa > Chordata > Mammalia > Artiodactyla > Bovidae > Bubalus > Bubalus bubalis. The sequence continues at coordinate 58,505,061 of NC_059163.1, forward strand.
GTCTATTTGCTTAGCAGAGCACTCCAAGCATCTGAAGTGCCTCACACTGAACAAATATACAATTAACATTACGACAAACTTGTTATTAAAAGGCTAAACATTATCCTTCTCAAGTATAGTGAAGATCAAATAAGACAGGCATATAGGGCTCATGTACTAAAAACATTTCTTGGTAACAGATATAACCATGATATTCACATCACAATTTTTACCATTTGAGTTCAAAGCTTTATAATGATGAGATAACAATAAGCCACAATTTCAGTGACACAAGGACAGCAAAGTATTTTGACTTTAAATATTTTCAACAAGATTAGAAAAAAACAGAAAATTTCTGCTCCTTTTTGGCCACACCCACAAGGCATGCAGGATCTTAGTTCCCCTGCTACTGCTGCTGCTAAGTCGCTTCAGTCGTGTCCGACTCTGTGCAACCCCATAGACGGCAGCCCGCCAGGCTCCCCGTCCCTGGGATTCTCCAGGCAAGAACACTGGAGTGGGTTGCCATTTCCTTCTCCAATGCATGAAAGTGAAAAGTGAAAGTGAAGTCGCTCAGTCGTACCCAACTCTTAGCGACCCCATGGACTGCAGCCTACCAGGCTCCTCCGTCCATGGATTTTCCAGGCAAGAGTACTGGAGTGGGGTGCCACTGCCTTCTCCATTAGTTCCCCTACCAGGGAAAAAACCTGTGCCCCATGCAGTGGGAGCTCGAAGTCCTAAGCACTGGACCACAAGGGAAGTCCCAAGGAAAACAGAATTTTAAAAATCTACTACTGAAGATGTCAAAAGGTTTATGATTTAGGCTGATGATCTAAGGATGTGTGGATTGTATATTGCTTTTTAAAGAATCTTCAGTACATGATTCTCAGTAGACTCTACATGAAAACTAATATGCATATTATTATTAAACTTTATTTCTTTGTAGTACAATCTACAATTAGGAACAAGTAACTCTGAATTTGGAGATAATAATAAAGAGAATAATTTTCAAAGTCACTCCATTATCTACTAGTACAGATATAACTGTCCTGTAAGTAGTTCTTTGTGTGGTCTTCCACAGCTTTGTTTTTTTTTTTTTAATTGGAGGATAATTGCTTTACTATGCTGTGTTGATTTCTGCTATACAACAACGTGAATCAGCCATAAGTATACACATAACCTCTCCCTCTTGACTCACCCTCCCTCCCACCCCACCCCACCCCACCCCTCTAGGTCTTTACAGAGCACCAGGCAGAGCTCCCTGTGTCTGCAGCCAGAAACTTAAAAGACTCTTGTTCCTTGGAAGAAAAGCTATGGCAAACCTAGACAGCATATTAAAAGACAAAGACACTATTTTTCCGACAAAGATCCGTATAATCAAAGCTATGGCTTTTCCAGTAGTCATGTAGGAACGTGAGAGTTGGACCATGTGCTGAAGGCTAAGCGCTGAAGAACTGATTGATTGATTTGAATTGTGGTGCTAGAGAAGACTTTCAAAAGTGCCATGGACAGCAAGGAGATCAAATGAGTCAATCCTAAAGGAAATTAGTCCTGAATATTCATTGAAAGAACTGATGCTGAAGCTCCAATACTTAGGCCACCTGATGCAAAGAGCCTGATGCTGGGAAAGATTGAGGGCAGGCGGAGAAGAGGGCGACAGAGGATGAGATGGTTGGATGGCATCACCAACTCAATGGACATAAGTTTGAGTGAACTTCAGGAAACAGTGAAGGACAGGGAAGCGTGACAGGGTACAGTCCATGGGGCTGCAAAGAGTCTGACATGACTGAGTGACTGAACAACAACAAAAACAAATAGTACTAAAATACTTACACAAATAACAAGTCAAGCTTCCTTATTTTCACAAATGAAACCAATAATAGCACCATCTGGGTAACTTGACAACAATCATTAATTTTGAGGCGCTCTTAAAGAATTTAGAAACAAAAATCTTAATACCATGTACATAGTACTCTTGCCTGGAGAGCCCCGTGGACGGAGGAGCCTGGTAGGCTGCAGTCCATGGGGTCGCTAGGAGTCTGACAGGACTGAGCGACTTCACTTTCACTTTTCACTTTCATGCACTGGAGAAGGAAATGGCAACCCACTCCAGTGTTCTTGCCTGGAGAATCCCAGGGACGGGGGAGCCTGGTGGGCTGCCGTCTACGGGGTCGCACAGAGTCAGACACGACTGAACTGACTTAGCAGCAGCAGCAATGTGACCAGACTGAAGTAAAGGAAGGGGACTATTTGTCATTCTCTATATTAGTGTACCATCATAAGTAATCTTATCTCCTCCTACAGGATGTATCCTATTATTTTTACACTCTTTAATTCAACAAAAATTTCACCTTCTACCTCATGGTAGATATGAACTCTATTTCCATCAGGAATTTCCAGTTTCAAGCTTGGAACTCATGGAAGTTACAATATTAAACCTGCTTTAACTAACTTGTACAAAAGAAAATGCTATTTTAAATGTGCATATGCAGAAAAGAAGACTCACTAAAGGTTATTACCATTGGTATTTATACTCAATTTCACATATAAGAGTATATTTGTAACACCAAGGAAAAACAAGAAAATTCACAATCTAATCTCCAACCATCAGCTGGACAAATCACTGAGCTAGTTTTACTAATTTAATGAGTTTTTCATTAATAGAGTATATATTACAATTTACTTTTAGGTATGCATTGAATCAAATTCCTTCTACACTATATTCAGCTGACTCAAAGATTTATCTTCTCTGTCCAGAAGTAAACCTTCTGCTCTTGAGGTCAATAGTTTATTGCAAAAAAAAAAATGAGCAGAAAATTCTCTGTGACCATGTTAAAATAAATCAATGTAAGCTTTCAATGTGGTGCAATTTTAGCTGCACAGCATTGAGAATTTAACAGTTAAACTTCAATACTTTAACCTCATAAAGTTTAAAATTAAATCTAAGGGGCTTGCTTGGTGGTGCAGAGGATAAGAATCTACCTACTAATGCAGTGGACACAGGCCCAGGAAGATTCCACATGCCTGGAGCAAATAAGCCCACAAGCAGCAGCTACCAAGTGCCACATGCTAAACCCACTGAGCTTGTGAGCCACAACTACTGAAGACTGAGCGCCACAAGAGACGCCACCACAGTGAGAAGCCCCCCTCACCAACTAGAGAAAGGCCTTGCAAAGCAACAAAGACCCAGCACAACCAAAAATAAATTACTTTTTTAAAAAAAGACTTCTGGAGAACAGTTTGGCAAGCATCCAAGACACATAAGATGATTATTAAAAAAAAAAAATGAAACCTGAGGCTACATATTAAACATATGTGAACATAATCATGCAAGAAATTTACACAATTATTCCCCACTCTTTCCATTATATTTACCAAACAGTAAAAATTCAAATTTAATATAGGAAATATCCAAAACATATTTATCAAACATTAATTAGCATTTACTGCAAAAGCTTAATACCATAAATTAGAGGAGGACCATATTTAAAATGATACTAAATTCCAGCTACAACTAACTGGTTGAAGCCAAAGGAAAGCAAATTTGGGCTGACTGAGGAAGACTTTTCTAAATCTTGACACTACCTCAATATGGAATGACTGGAATTAAGACATAGTGGCCTGAAAAGCAACATGAACTATGAACAGTAGCAAAAATATCAGACAGACCTCAGTTGTTATGTTTTTAGTCTATTTTTCTAATTTTTCTAAAACTGGTGGAAAAAGGAAGGGTTAAAATAGTGATTTTAAAGATTAAATGAAATAATGTATCAAGTGCCTAGAACAGAGCTAGGACTATGACATCACTCTGGATTTATATTTATACACTATATATGGACATCACCAGAGGGTCAATACCAAAATCAGATTGATTATATTCTTTGCAGTCAAAGATGGAGAAGCTCTACACAGTTAGCAAAAACAATCCCTGGAGCTGAATGTGGCTCAGATCATGAGCTCCTTTATTGCGAAATTCAGATTTAAACTGAAGAACATAGGGAAGCCACCAGGCCATTAAGGTATGATCTAAATCAAATCTCTTATGATTACACACTGGAAGTGACAAATAGATTCCAGGAATTAGATCTGTAGACAGAGGGCCTGAAGAACTATGGACAGAAGTTTGTAATACTGCTCAGGAGGCAGTGATTAAAACCATCCCAAAGAAAAAGAAAGGCAAGAAAACAAAACAGTTGTCTGAGGAGGCCTTACAAATAGCTGAGAAAAGAAGAGAAGTGAAAGGCAAAGGAGAAAGAGAAAGACATATTCAACTGAATGCAGAGTTTCAGAGAATGGCAAAAAGAGATTCTTAACAGAACAATGCAAAGAAATATATGAAACAACAGAATGGGAAAGACTAGAGATCCCTTCAAGAAAATCAGCGATTCCAAGAACGTTTCATGCAAATATAGGCACAATAATAAAGGACAAAAACGACAAGGACCTAACAAGCAGAAGAGATTAAAAAAAGGTGGCAAGAATACACAGAACTACACAAAAAAGGTCTTAATGACCTAGATAAACACTATGGTGTGGTCACTCACCTATAGCCAGACATCCTGGAGTGTGAAGTCAATTGGGCCTTAGGAAGCATTACTACGAACAAAGCTAGCGGAGGTAATGAAATTCCAGCTGAACTACTTCAAATGTGAAAAGATGATGCTATTAAAGTGCCACACTCAATATACCAGCAAATTTGGAAAACTCAGCAATGGCCACAGGACTGGAAAAGATCAATTTTCATTCCAATCCCAAAGAAAGGCAATGCCAAAGAATGTTCAAACTACTGTACAACTAGACTCCTTTCACATGCTAGCAAGGTAATTCTCAAAATCCTTCAAGCTAGGCTTCAGCAGTACATGAACCGAAAACTTCCAGATGCACAAGCTGGATTTAGAAAAGGCAAAGTAACTGGAGATCAAATTCCCAGCATCTGTTGGATCACAGAGAAAGGGAATTCCAGGAAAACACCTATCTCTGCTTAACTGACTATGCCAAAGCCTTTGACTTTGTGGATCACAACAAACTATGGAAAATTCTTAAAGACATGGGAATATCAGACCACATTACCTGCCTCCCGAGAAACCTGTATGCAGCTCAAGCAGCAGCAGAACCGGACATGGAACAATGGACTGGTTCAAAACTGGGAAAGGAGTTTGTCAAGGCTTTAGATTGCCACCCTGCTTATTTAACTTTCATGCAAAGCGCATCATGCAAAATGCCAGACTGGATGAATCAAGCTGGAATTAAGACTGCCAGGAGAAATATCAACAACCTCAGATATGCAGATAATTCAACTCTACTGGCAGAAAGCAAAAAGGAACTAAATAGCGTCTTTATGAGGGTGAAAGAGGAGAGTGAGAAAGCTGGCTTAAAACTCAGCATTCAAAAAACTAAGATCATGGCATCTGGTCCCATCATTTAATGTAAACAGATGTGGAAAAGGGGGAAATAGTGGCAGATTTTATCTTTGTGAGCTCCAAAATCACTGCAGATGTTGACTGCAGCCATGAAATTAAAAGATTCTTGCTCCCTGGAAGAAAAGCTAGGACAAGCCTAGACAGCATATCAAAAGCAGAGACAATACTTTGGTATATAAAGGTCCATATCCATATAGTCAAAGCTATGGTTTTTCCAGTAATCATGCACGGATGTGAAGAGTTGGACCATAAAGAAGGCTGAGTGCTGAAGAATCAATGTTTTTGAATTGTGGTGCTGGAGAAGACTCTTCAGAGTCCCCTGGACAGCACAGAGAAACCCATTAATCCTAAAGGAAACCCAACACTGAATATGCATCAAAAGGACTGATGCTGAAGCTGAAGCTCTAATATTTGGCCACCTGATGCAAAGAACTGACTCATGGAAAAGACCCTGACACTCAGAAAGATTGAGGGCAGGAGAAGAGAAGAGCAGAGGATGAGATGGTTGGATGGCATCATCAACTCAATTGACTTGAGTCTGAGCAAACTCCAAACTCCAGGAGATAGTGAAGGACAGGGAAGCCTGGAATGCTGCAGTCCATGGGGTTGCAAAGAGTCAGACACGACTTAGTGACTGAATGAAAACAACAGAGGGAAATAAACACTTATTGAGACAATAATCCATCCTCATTTAAAACGCACAACTTCTTGGTGGTAAGTATATTCAGAGTTGTGCAACCGCAACCAAAATATAATTTTTGACCATTTCAACACCTCAAAAAGAACTATGTAATCACCAGGAGTCACTCCCCATTCCTTCATACTCCTCCAGCCATAAGCAACCAACAAATTACCTTTTTTCTCTATGATTTCCCTCTTCTAATGTTCATGTAAATGACATTATACAATGTGTGGCTTTTTATGCCTGGCTTTTTCATTTAGGATGATGTTTTCAAAGTTCATCTATCTTATAGCACATATCAGCACATTCATCATTATAAACAAATGTGGTAAATACACCACATTTAATTTTTCCATTAAGTTGATGGACATTAGAGAGCTTCCACTTTTGGCAGTTATGAATTAGTGCTGGTATGAACACTTGTGTACAAGTTGTTGTATGAGCACATTTTCTTCTATTGAGTAGATATCTAGAACTGCTATGTGTTGTATGAAAGGAACGGTTAGCACTCCACTTGATAAAGACAGAAGAGGCTCTAGAGCCTGACAACATGTATATGGTTAAGGCACTGCCACCTACTTCACTGTATCTAACCATCATGTTTTTTGGTAAAAAAATAATGCTGGCTAATATTTACAACACGCTGTTCTAAGTACTGTATTTTACTGAACCACGGGTTCCATCAAGTACTCAATACACCATTATTTTATATACCATGAGAAAGAAAAAAACTGGGCCAATTAAATTATCTCATCCACTAAAAGATATGCCCTGATTTGAGAAATATTAAAAATGTGAAAAAAAGTTTCATAGCATAATTGAAATACTATTTTTCAAATGGACTACTCCATTGAAAGGATTTTACAAATGAGGAAACACCTTAGACAACTTGCCTAAGATCAAAAAGTCTGTCAAATGCTGTAAGATCTGAACTATGGGTGATTATTCTTATTCTTGGTAGAGCCACAATCACTGTTTCCGAGATTCGGCCCTTACTCCTTCCGCATTAGGATCAAGGAAGTAGAGCACGGTGGGCCTTACAAATCTAGTTTCTATTTGACTTCTAACCCTCAGTTCCCTCATTCATTAAGACTGTCTTAGGAAGGCATATACAATTCTTAGCACAATGCAAGTGACATCTTAATAGTAAAAATACAGTGTATTGTCACAGCAGTCTCTCTTGAGATCTTTTCTTCCCTCGTTTCCATTAAAAAAATTATTGCTTGGCTTGGAGGTCATCCTTATCTCAAAACATTTTAAAATCTTTTCTTAAATTTATAGTATTCTACAATTAATGTAAACTAAACAGACCACTACTTATTTTATTTTAATGATAATATTGACAATCAAGATTACCTAGTAGAGGGTAACTAAGATGAGGATGAATATTATGTCATAGATATAAAATGAAAGTTTAATAGTGGTCACCTCTAAGTGGTCATACTGAAAAGATGTTCTTTTTCAAGAAATACATCACCATTCAAATTTCTACAACAAATACAAACTACTTTTATAACAGGAGGGGGAAAAAAAAATCAACCGGGCTTGAAAGGTAGGAACCAAAATGCCCATCAATAGATAAATAAAATGCAGTGTTTATGGAATACTATTAGCCTTAAAAAAGAAAGAAGTTCCAATACAAATTATAACAGAGATGAGCCTTCATGCGAAGAGTTGACTCATTGGAAAAGACTCTGATTCTGGGAGGGATTGGGGGCAGGAGGAGAAGGGGACGACAAAGGATGAGATGGCTGGATGGCATCACTGACTCGATGGACGTGAGTCTGAGTGAACTCCGGGAGTTGGTGATGGACAGGGAGGCCTGGCGTGCTGCGATTCATGGGGTCACAAAGAGTTGGACACAACTGAGCAACTGAACTGAACTGAACTGAAAGACATTAAGTTAAGTGAAATAAACCAGGTATAAAAGAATACAAATTGAGTGATTCCACTTTAATGAGGTACCTAGAGCAGACCAAAATTCATAAAGTATAACTGGTTACCAGCATGAGGAAACAGGAAGTTATTATTTAGTAGATGAAAAAAGGTTCTGAAGATGGATGGTAGTGATAGATGAAAAACAAACTGAATCTGCTTAATGCCACTAAACTGTACACTTACAACTGGTTAAGGTAATAAGTTTTATGTTTACTTACCACAATTAAAAAAATCAATCAGGTTTATCAGAAAATAGATGAACATAAATAACAGAGAAACAGGCACCTCACAATGGCAGGTGACACAACTTTACCCTGGAACTTCCATTACCCTGTCTATTCTTAAACAGAGGACAACCAGTAAGTTGAGTGAATGAATTCTGGAAAGACTAATATATGCTCAAGGGACACTGTACTTTTAGGAATCAGAGAAAATACAAAGGTCTATTAAGCCATGGTCTTTGACCTCAGGAACACAAAAGCTAGTAAAAGATACATATCCCCAAATAATACAATACATTAATTCATACTATAACTGTGTTAGTCCTATGTAAGTTATATAAAATGCTATTGAGAGTAAAGGGAGAAACATTTTGACAGGCACAGCTTAATGGAGAAAGTGATACTTTACCCAGACCTCAAAAGAAAACTAGCATTGTCAATGACAGGGATAATGATTCAAGTGAAAATGACAGGAAAGTGTGAAAGAATAAGCATTATACAAACAGAAAATAATCTAGGTTGGAAAATGAAACCAATTTTGTGGGTGAAAGTGGCAGAAGATTAGGATGGAAAAGACCACAGAGGCATGTTATAGGAGATTTTAAATGCCCATCGCTATAAGGAGTTATACTATTAACAAGGAAAGAGAAGAAACGAAACATGATCAAAAATTCACTTTAGGAAGATTTACAGTACAGCACTACAAACAATGAACAGTAGTGGTAAAAATGAAATGGTGATTAAGTAACAGGCAAAACATGGGAAGTAAAGCTGAAAGCCTAAACTAAAATAGTGATGATAGTAAAAGCAAAGAGGTAAAGGAAGCAGTTCAGTCAAAATGTAAGTTTAGGTTAGTTCCACTTGTTATACACAATCCTAGGTTATTCTGTTTCCTCTTTTAACATTTATCACAATTGCAATGTTTGTTCATTTTTTTCATCCCACTAGAACATGAGCTCCATGACAGCAAGGACAGTAAAAGCTTTATTTATTGCTATACTGGCACAAAGCATTCAAATAAATGTTGAATAAATCCAGAATACACTATTCCCTAAAAAAAAAAAATATATATATATATATATATATTTCTTTGAAGCAAAAAAAATTTGTATAAGATTCTCTAAATTTGGGACACTGCAAGTTTTACCAGACCTAGAATTTAAGCCATTGTCAGATATAGATCTTGTTCTGTCTAAATACATTACTAGCTGCCTCTAAGGAAGCTTGCTTTTCATTCTAATTCCAGAAGCAAATTGTTTGCCATTACCTGAAACCTTGTCCACACCAAATTTACACAGCAAACACACACACACACAAAACGTGTAATTTTAATAAATACTAGAGTATATATTAATTAAATGAACCAAGAAATATAGTTCATGCATAAAAATGGGCTTACAATACCTTAGGGGGATTAAATGGATATGTTTCAGGTATTTTAATCTCTAGTTGATATCTTCCTCCTAAAAAATGGGGAAAACAGAAAGTTAAGAATGTTGCTTGCCTCAAATATGTGAAGCCAAATATAGTGATAGAACTTTTCAAAATATATACTATTTTATATTCAATTACAACAGATTCACTTTAAAGTTGAAACCCAAAAAGGAAGCAGACAAAATATTACTAGTTTTTAATTTAAAGGTCACTTAAAGCATACAGAATACCCATTTTATACAACTGATACTAGCTTATCAGTGAATAATCGGACTAGAGATGGATGAATACATTAAATCTATAGACAATCCAATGCCAAAGACTTCACTGGAACAATTACGGAGTACAGGTTCTATCTGCTTTTGCTTCCTTTAGTCCACACTGATAAGAGGTGCTAAATAAGACAAAAAAATGGAAAGAAAAAAGGAAAGACAGTAGGGAAGTATAAAGGCACAGAAGGTACAGAGAATAAAGATACACAGATTATGCCATAAACTGAAAAAATCTGTATCAAACTGGTTCTCTCAAATGTGAAACTGTCCCAAACTTTTATTTGGGACATAAAATGCCAATATTTCTTGTTAAAATTTAAAAAACAAAATTCAACAATAAGACAAGAGGTAGGCACAAAGACAAAAACCTACTCTCTTCCTCTAAATACGTATATAAAATGCAAAACTTTACAAAAAGATTGTTCTCAACAGTAATATATACACAGTAGGCAACATACTGGTATGAAGTTATCCTGAGCAACTAGCAGCTAAACAGGGTATTTTTTAAAAAAAGTTTATCTAGCTTTCCATACTGAGATATTAAAAGGGAGGATAACTGCCCCTCAGAAAACTCTGAAGGGGGTGTCTTGCACTGGACTTCAGACTGGATTTGAGTCCTAACTCTAAAGAAACTTTTAATTCTAAAATTTTATGTTCCATTAACATAGAGTATTTACCATTCCAAAATACAACAAACAAAACTGTGCCAGTGAAATAGTTATATATAAAACTACATCTTGGATTTGCTTCAAAATAATCAAGCGAATTAGATCAAAGACTGGCCATGAATTGATAGTTATTAATGCTGGCTGATGAGTACATGGAAGTTTCATTATACCATTTGCTTTCTGTATGTATCTGAAATTTTCCATAAGTAATAAAATACAAATAGTAACTGTGCACTAGGAACACTATCGATTTCAAAATTCTATACACTCAATCCTCAGTGTATCCTTCACTTCTTTCACTGTTAGGAATAAATGAATGCAGATCTGAGAATGAAAAGTAATTCACTTGGTACCACTTTCTTCGCCCTTTTTGGTTCCAATTCTTCTTTTCTTGCTTATTCTTTTTAATAGAATCTCAGACTGACTGATATACAAGTAGAACTAGATGCCTGAAGCACAGAGCACGTGACAGCAGTGAAACAGGAAGGAAAGAAGCCAAAAAGAAACAAAAGAAAAAGAGCTAAGAGAAGAGGACCTCAGGAAATTTTTGTGTACACAGAGATAACTTTATGTTCAGAGTTATAAATGTCAGCTTCAAATATAGGTATAATAAATTTGGCCTGAGTAATATGCACAGTCTTCTTTTTCCTTCCTATGAACTTTACTTTTTTCCATTAATTTCAAATTACTGTCTCTATAACCTTTCATATAAGGTTTTTCCTTCTTTAATGTCCAAAACAATCTCTTAGGAGCAGTATGAGAGCCCTGAAATACTATAGAAATAATGCTGGACCCTAGAGTCCCCCAAATCCTATTTCTACTCCATATGCTGTTAGTATGCTCTGTCTTGCATTATTTGACAACTTCAATATATAATCAATACAGCATTAACTGGAACATTATTTGATATACATCAGAACAACACAACTAAGAAAGCTTTATAATACTCAATAACTATATTACTATCGTAACAGCTTTCACTATAAAATATTTACTTCTTGAAGAATAGCTTTTAATATTAAACATCTTTAATTTTTAAATTTAACTTAGTCCAAAGGGAAGCTGGGGTAGCAGTGAGATTTTTTTTTTTTTAACATTAAGAATGACTCTGTAAATTTAAAACAGCTCTTAGGGAGAAAGGCTCAAGAACTAAATTGTTCCTTTGCCACTGAGCCATTAAGGCAAAAGAAGAAAACTGAGGTAACATATACAATAACATAGTCATTTTAACTCAATCTGATTACTTTCTACACTACATAAAATAGCTGCCTGATTTCTTAATGATGGCTATTAACAATTTAACATTCCCATGTAAACTTTTGCCTTAGCTATTGAGATTAAAAAAAAAAACACCCTCAAAATTTATCAAGAGCCCTGAGATACACATAATCAAAATATTTTATTCCATTCATGTTGCAAAAAAAGTATTAAGCTAATGCCCTCAAATGATGCTTTTCTTAAACAAAATGAACTTCTGTTCAATAGTTTTATAAGAATACAATTTAAATTAATCTACTTCAAATACATACCCAAGAAGCATATTAAAACTAATGTTATCAAACATTAATGTCTCAGTGGCAGCAGCAGAAATAAGCACTTAAAAATTATCAAGCTTGTTTCTAACTAATAAATGTGGTATAGTTATAACTTAATCATCCTGCAAGTAAGTGTGTATTGTCCAATTTTTAAAAACTTCATGTACCTTTACTAACAGTTGCTAAGAAAGTAACAAACTCTCTGTCTAGTTCAGGAGCTCTCTTGTTTATAAATATCAATTTACTGGAAGAGCTGCAGGGTGATAATGCTACTGTCTTACTATCTTTTAAAAACACATCTAAACAACCTAAAAAAAGTAATTCAAGAATATTTATAATGTATGCCTTCAGAAGAAGCTAGTATATCATAAATAACATATGCTACTAAGGACGAACTTGATTTTTGCAAGATAACTCAAGATCTCTTCTCCAACTAACAACTGTCAAAAGGACTACATGAATAGCTATTCATGAAAGAATCCAGATGAGGCCTGGCATATAGGAGGCACTATAAAAATTTAAGTAAGTCTAGAAATGGCTCATATGAACTATAAAACAAATAACAAAATTATATCATTTCAGATTTGGTAGAATGTGCTAAGGATATTTTAGGGACTTTAAAAATTCAAATGAAAACAGAAAAATAGTCTAGGACGCTGAATTTTTCTGAAAAACTTTAAGTTATTGTTCATTACAGAACCACTACATTCAAAAAAGACATCACCGCCACTTCCATCAATCAGTCAATCCTGTTTTATTCAAGAGCAGAAAGAGATTAGAAAAAAAGGCTTTAGAGTCATAGGCTATTAGGGACTCAAATCCCAGCTGTGCAGCTTAGATGTCTTAAACAGTTACTTAACTTTCCTGAGCTTAAGTTTCTTCATCTATGAAACAGTGATAACTGTACTTACCTCATTAGATATGTTTTAAGGACTGAATGAGAAAAGACACATAAACCTCAAAATAAGTAAGAACTCAATAAATGCTACTACTACAAACAATATTACATGACTTCTATCAAATATGTGAATGCCTCTTATATGCAAGAATCTTGGCTATGCCATATAAACTCAGATATATAATAATATTCACTACTGAAGATCTGCCTAATGAGTGAATAAAAAGCTTACAAAGCTCCTTTCCGTATCTTACCACCCCAATTCCATGGTCTAAAGTATAAAGACTTAGTTTGTCAACAGAGTTCAGGAAAGCTGCCTCCTTTCTTTTCTATATGCCTTGAAATGATCACTTAAAGCTTTCCTGAATAAAGAAAATTAAATATTTTGAATACAGCCTGCATAAAGACATGAGTGGATTACATGCTAAATGATAAACAGGGAAGAGGAACTTTGCTTTAAAAAATAAACATAAGTCAGAAATTTAAGACAAAATTTGTTACAGATACCATATGAAGGGTAACTGAGAGTTCATGTAAGTTAAATGTTTAACATGTAGATGTAAATTTAATTTTACACTGTTAAATTCTAACATAATATAACCTGTAGCTTAGCTCTACTAAATCTTGTTTTGGGAAAAGAAAAAAGTTAGCTAAAATTCATTAAGAAAAATCGGTCTAGGTAAGTATCTAAATTTATTATTTAAAAACTGCTGTATATATCCTTAAGCCAAATGAAGTTACCTTCCATGTAGTTTATAAATGCTTAAGACTTTTCTGATTTAGTGTTTCAGATAAGTTCTAATACGCACAATATTTTGATACAGAAAAAAGTACTTGCCTTCATATGGTGTGTCTGGAGGTCCTGCTATTTCTCCTCTTAATTCTGTAAAATTCTCATCTACAAGATCTACTTTAATTTGATTTTTGCTCGTCTTAAAAATAAACAGAAAATAAATGTTAGTTATATCAGCAAGGAAAAAAACCTATTTTTATTAAAGTATTACCTATAAAATTTTTTGAAACCCATTCTTTCATAAGCTTATCTACTCTAGTAAAAATAATATTCTGTAATTTTCAAGAACGTAATGAGCCAATCTGAAGAATACTTAAAACAAAAACACTAACAAAATTTAACTGCAATGTTTTTAACGACATTATGCCATTCTGAATAATAGTACAATGTCCTGTTGACTTTATTATAGGAATGTTTAGAGAAAAACAGCTAACACCTATTTTATACCTCAAATTCATGTGTATTAGATCCAAAGTGATAATTCTATTCATCTATAGATGAACACTGCCATTTGATACCCTGGGATACATGGGTTCGAAAACAAACAGAAAATTCAGGGTCATTATAAACTCATTTAGGCTATACACTCTCATTAAATTTCTAGGTGTGTAGGTTAACTGAAAATATTACACCATCAAGCAGGATGATGAAAGCCCTAAGTGTCTAGTTAATCCCTTTCCACACAATTTCCTGAAGCCTAAATGCCTCACTAGAATTTCCAATGCCTTCCTCTATCTGTTTTTCTGCTTAGTTTACGTCAGTGGCAATTACTTACTTTTCAAAACAGATTTTTATATTATATTTATCTACATCTACTATATTTTGTACATTTCTCAAAGTACTGTCATATCAATCTTATCACTTCAATCTCTCAATGATCTTTAACAATCCATTCTCATAGTAAATAATGACTGTGATTCAGAAAACCCTCCAGTGGGATTCACTTCAGTGGTCACATGTACTTGCTTGCAAATGGGCTCTCTACTTAGATTTTGTAACCTTCATTAGTATCTTACTGGTCTGTTCACCTAACACAACAATCCTCCCCTTTTCTCAATTTTTAAAACCGTAATTCCTCAAAATACAGGTTTTGTTTTCATTTTTTGGTTAGGATTTAAATATTTATCTACATTTAGTTATTTTGTGGGGCTTCCCATATGGTATAGAATCCACCTGCCAAGCAGGAGACTCGAGTTCGATCCCTGGGTCAGGAAGAGTCCCTAGAGAAGGAAACAACAACCCACTCCAGTATTCTTGCCTGGGAAATCATCTCATGGACAGAGAAGCCTGACAGGCTACAATCCCTGGGGTCACAAAGAATCAGCTACAACTTAGCGGCTAAACAACAACTTACTTTGTACTTTACACTTTATACCTAAGTGACACATGTACTCTTACAAAAGACAGCCCCATAAGATTTCAAAAGAAAATTTTTGCTTTTCAACACACCTCTTAATCTTGCTTACTAGATGGAAAAATGTAAGAATTATTAAAGTCCTTAACTGCCCCCATCCCAAAAGAAGATACCATCATTTTCACTTTTTCTAAATAAGTTAGTATTGAATGTTAAGTACAGAAAAAATATAACTTTCAAACCCAAATTTTAAAGATTTTATGTGACTTTTATCTTATTTTTAATAATACAGGATTAAAAATCTTACTTTATGCATTTTAACTAGAATTAGATTCACAACCATTTCTGCATTTGAGATTAAAGTATTTCATATTTTTCTGAAGATAATTTTAACCCCAAATTAGATTTAATTATAAATACGCGTAATAGGGAACTTCTTCCTATGCCCTAAAAAAAAAAGTCATTCATTATCATCTTTGATATCTGCAGAAGAGGATGAAACGTACAACTTTAGTAATGGTAAAATACTTTGTTGAGTAAGCACAGGAATGAAGAAGGTTAAAATGAAAATCAGAGGTATTAGATGTTCACTGGCCAAAAAGCCAAAAGTGTAACTTACAGAATCTATTTTTCTTCCCTAAGACTTCTAAGGAAAACAAGAGTAAGTGGATCTTGCAAATCATGAATACTTTCAAAGTTCTCTATAGCACCCCACAGTATCTGCTTCCCCCAAAGAAGTAAATAACCCTAAAACTGCAGGATACTAAAGAACACTCTTACACTAAAGTTTGGGGGAGGGTAGAAAGCAGTAACAAATTAGAAAAGTTGCCCTGCAAACTGCCCCAATTGTCTGATCAGTAAAATGCTAAAGAATTATTAACTGTCATACCTCTGTCCTTATTTCTGCCCTCATTTCCCCCCAAATTATAACTCAGAGAAAAATGGGTCTTATTTTTTGCACTCCAGGGAAAGAAAACTTTGTGTATAAAAATTTACTACAAAAGCTCAAGAAAATACATCACCATGATGAATCCCATTATAAAGAAGTACTTGGTTCTAGAGTCGGTTTTTATGGAAAGTTAAAGATGAAGACTTTTCACAGCTTAATTTTTATATCATGCCAATTATTCTTTATTACATTCATACTCTAATGCAAACATCCAGTATTCCACAATCCAAAACTCCAAGACCACTGCCCACACAAACTAATTTAAAATCCCACTTTAAGACTCAGAACTATAAGGGAGAAAGACAGAAAATAGCAAAATGACAGACAATATTTTTAAAAATCATAGCTTTTGGATTCAGACAGAAAGGGGTTAATTTCCAGTTCTGCCAGTTACTTGTGATGTTAATTCAGGCATGTCACTTACCATCTAACTCTCAATTTTATTATAAAATGAGAATATACTTCAGAATTAAATGAAAATTTCCTGGATAGAAGTAGCACATGTATCCTTCCCTTAAAAATATTAATTACAAAAACCTTTAGATTTCAAGCCCTGTTTTATAAAATTTATTTCACAGGCCTGTTTTCAAACTAAGAATGGAAACTGTAATTTCTAAAAATAAAATTACATGTTTCTAAATTTTAATGACCAAAACCACCAGAGAGGCTGAGGCTTTCGGATAAAACCTTAAAGAATGCTACTATCATTATACATTTTTTCTGAGGATAGCTGGAAGGTGCTTTACTATACTTTCTTCTCCCAACTCATCTAAACACACAGTGGAACCTCTAGTTGTCTTGATTTTTCTGATGTTTCCTTATGGCTCCAATACATTTCCAACACATAAAAGGAAAAGAGATGAAAAGAAGCCACAGCTCCTAATAAACAATTGTAAAATAAACTATTTTATTGATATAACATGCATGAAGTACACAAAACAGTACATAATACTGAAGTTAATCTGGAAGTGGTATATAAACGAACATTACTGCTAACAAGCAACAGTGCAGAATTTAAAGCAATTCTGGTAGATTCTTAAAACCAAGTCTCTTGATGAACTGACATCATCAAAATCACAAAATCTTTCAAATACTTCCTGGGATCTACTACATATTATATCTTAAATGTCAGTGAAACAACTAAGTAACAAAACCAAGCCCCTGCCCACTTGGAGCTTACATTCTCCTGTTAAAAACTGAAGGATTTTATCACAAAAGCACAAAGTATAAAGCTACTTTTGTTTAACCTGTTTAAAACTCATTAGCTACCTGAGTCTGAGCCAAGTTAAATAACCATTACGTACCTCAGTTTCATCCTCAGTCAACTGCAGATTATAATAGGACCTACCATATACAGTCATAGGGGAATTTAATGAATACAGCACTAATAACGCCAAACAAATGCTTAAATGTATAGTAGTCACTTAACACTGCAATATGTTGACTTTTGATGATGATGCTGGAGCAGAAAACTTTGAAACTGTACTTTAAAGGGCCAATTTATCACATTAGCCTCTCTTCTATTTATTCTGGGGAAAGTTTTCTAAAATACAATTTAAATCCAAATTTCAGATAAGCAAATATAATTCTAAATGACCCCTGAAGTCACTGATAATTCTCATATGCTATTTAAAAGTTTGTTCCCTTGACAAATCACAATTACCAAATTCAGGAACACTGCTTATTACTATCATGTAAATAAATGTAAAATTCAATGCTTCCTTATTTGTTGGAAATAAGGCTTTAAAGATTTAACAGTTGCCATTATTTTCTCATAATTTAACATAAATAACATGTTTTCCCTACTATTCCAGGGCTCAAGAAAACAGATTTCTACCTTCTAAGCAATTAAAAACCTGAAGCTTAGGACATGTCATATTTCCAAAGCAGGGCTGATATGGAAACTTAAGAGACTAGAAAAACTAAGAAACTAAGAAAAATGGGAAATTGAGGCCATGGGGATGCATTAGTGGTACTTACAAAAAACAAATTCTAGATAAGGGCTATCCAACAGAAACAGAACATAAACCACAAATATACTTTACTTTCTTCCAGTTTTTCATAAGTGACTGTATTTTTTTAAATTGAGGTATATAGTTGGTTTACAATGTTGTGCTAGCTTCTGGTATAGAGCAACATCATCCAGCTATACATATATATTCTTTTTCATATTCTGTCCCATTGTGGCTTATTACAGGATATTTAACATAGTTATTACCTGTGTTAAATGGTAGGACCTTGTTTTATCTTTTTATATGCAGCAGCTTGTATCTACTAATCCCAAACTCCCAATTTATCCACCTCCCCCTTTTGATAACTGTAAGTTTGTACACTATGTCTGTAAGTCTGTTTTTATTTTGTAAATAAGTTCATTTGCTTTTTTTTTTTTTTTGGCCACGCCATGCATGTTGTGGGATCTTGGTTCCCCAATCAGGTATTGAACTTGGGTCTCCTCAATGAAAGCATAGAGTCCTAACCACTTGACCACTAGGGAATTCAATATTTTTAACTTTTTTTTTTAGGTCCCACCTGTAAGTGGTATAAAATGATATTTCTCTGACTTCATTTAGTAATGATAATCTCTAGGTCTATCCATGTTGCTGCAAATAGCATTATTTCATTCTTTTAATTGCTGAGTAGTATTCCATCATGTGTGTGTATGTATACATATATGTATCTCACATCTCTTTTATCCATTCATCTGTTGATGGGACAACAAGGCTACTTCCAGGTCTTGCCTATTGTAAATACTGGGTTGGCTAAAAAGTTCCTTCAATTTTTAAGTAAAAATAAAAGACATTTTTCATCTTCACCAAGAACTTTATTGAACAACGCATTCACCATTTTGTTTCACTACCTTCTGCCATTTTTCAGGCAGCTTCATAATACCATCTTCCCAAAACTTTTTCTTTTTGAACAAAAACTTCCAGGTGCTTTTTACAGTCTCAGGGAACTGTAATATTTATTATGAGAATTTTGTAAAGACCAAAATAAATGGAAATCTGAAGGTGAAAGGTCTGGTGAAAATGGCAGATGAATCAGAACTTTCCAGCCAAGCTGTAACAGTTTTTGCCTGGTCAACAAATAAACTAACAGTCTTGTGTTAGTCTGATGAAAGACTATGCATTTTCTGTTAACTAATTTCAGACACTTCTGTTGACTGCTGGTTTCAGTTGATCTCAATGGTAGAAGTACATGTTGGAATTAATCATTTGGTTTTCCAGAAGGAGCTCATAACAGAAGACCCCCTTTCTAATCCTAGCATATACATCACCTTCTTTGGATGAAGACTGGCCTTTACTGTGGTTGGTGGTGGTTCATTTCACCTGCTCCACAATCTATTTATGCTTCACATTATTGTACTGTATCTCCTTTTCATCACCCGTCACAATTTGTTTTAAAAACGGAATGTTTTCCTTACAAGTAGAAAATTGCACATGGAAATATGGTCAACAAATTTTTTTTTTGCTTAACTTATGCTATACCCCAAACCAAAGTGATTAAAACCATAACCAAGCTGTTGTAAATTATTTTTAATGCTTGATTTGGGTATTTTGAATATACTGGCTGTCTCCAGCCTGGCATAACGTTGGTTATTCTCAATTAATGCCTTGATTTGATCGCTATCAACTTCAACTGCTCTACCTGACCACTGAGCATTGGCCAGCAAGAAATCTCCAGCCAGAATCTTCACAAGCCACTTTTGACATATTCGATTAGTCACAGCACCTTCTCCATACACTGAACAAATCTTTTTTTCTTTCAGTTGCATTTTTACCTTTCTTGAAATAATAAAGCACAATATATTGAAAATGTTACTTTTTTCTTCCATCTTCAATATTAAAATGACTACACAAAAATTCACCAATTTTGATTTTTTTTAATGCACACTGATATGACAACTGTCACAATACAATCTAAAATGTTTCAAATTAAGTTAAAGACAGCTAAGCGCTACTAGAGCCGCCTTACCCAAAACCGAATCAAATTTTTAGCCAACCCAACAGTGTTGTTATGAACACTAGGGTGCATTGATCTTTTTGTACGATAGTTCTGTCTGGATACGTGCCCAGGAATCAGATTGCTAGATCATATGGCATCTCCATTTTCAATTTTTTTTTTTTTTCATTTTCAATTTTTTAAGGAACCTCCATACTGTTCTCCATTGTGGCTGTATCAATTCACATTCACACTAGTAATATAAAGGAGGGTTCCTTTTTCTCCACACCCTCTCCTACAAATTTATAATTTGTAGATTTTTAAATGATGGCCAGTTCTAACTGGTGTGAGGTTAAACTTCAGTGTAGTTTTAGTTTGTATTTCTCTTAATAATTAACAACGTTGACCATTCCGTGTGCCCACTGGTAATCTGTATGTTTTCTTTACAGAAATGGCTACTTTAGATTTTCTACCCATTTTTCAAAATTGGGTTTTTGTTGTTGTTAGTGAGCTGTTTGTATATTTTGGAAATTAAGCCCTTGTCAGCTCCATCATTTGCAAATATTTTCTCGTAGTCCATAAGTGGTTTTTTTGCTTTCTTTATGGTTTTCTTTGCTATACAAGCTTATAAATTTGATCAGTTCCCACTTGTTTATTTTTGCTCTTACTTCTTTTGCCTTTGGGAGACTGACCTAAGAAAACACTGATATGATTTATGTCAGAGAACGTTTTACCTATGTTCTCTTATAGGAGTTTTATAGTATCGTGTCTTATATTTAAGTCTTTAAGCCATTTTGAGTTTATTTTTGTGTATGCTGTGAGAGTGTTCCATAAACGCATTTTTAAATTTTGTAGTAATCATATTAACAAGAGTAAAAGGAAACAGGAGAAATTAACTTTAATATTTACTTCCAACATATTAAAAATTATCATTTTAACATGTCATTAAAATTTCGGAGACATTTCACATTTTATAATACTAAGTCTTCAAGATCCAGCGTCTAATTTACAATTACAAAACATTTAGATTTGGAATGGCCACACCTCAAGTGTTCCAAAGCCACATGTGACAGCCAGACTGACAGAAACAGGAAGTAAAATATTGGTTTCTGGGGAAGGACGGGAAAATGAGAAGAACCTATTAATGGGTAATGATCCTTTTGGGGATGATGAGAATATTCTGGACTGGTAATAGATGCACAACCCTATGAATATACTAAAAATCACTGAATTATTCAAAAGAGTAGCTTTTTTTTTTAATTTGAAGGAAAAACTGTCACACATAGCTAGTGGGTGCAGTGCAGCTCCAGAGAACCAGGAAGTAGTAGCCTCTCCAATTACAACAGTGTGCCATTCAAATTTTACTTTCTAGACTGTTGTCATCACACTTGACACAATCCAGATGCAGAATAATTAAGGTTCTGAACCTACTAGTTTCATGAATATTTACTGAGTACCCACTATCTACAAAGCAAATAGGTACTGGTGGTAAAAGCATCAAGAGCAACGTTCTCTAACATAACCTAAAGCCATAAACAAATTTTCATTCTAAGGTATTACACAGCAAGTTAATTTTTTTGACATAATCACAATAGTAAAAGATGTTTATCAATTTTCACAATCCAGTCAAAAAATAAATTATATAATTTTTAAAAGAAGTGTAGGATACTAGGAGAGTCATGAAGAAGATTCCCTGAGGAAACCATCATTAAAGATTAATTTAGGTAAGGCCAATGATAGCATTTCAGGCAGAAAGTTCATCCTGTAGAAAATAGAGGCAAAGAAGGACTTGGCCTGTGTAGGAACTGAAAAGCCACCAATGTGACTAAAATACACAGAATAAAAAAGCAGGGGAAAAAAAGAGCAGAAATGAGGAAGGAAAAGTAGGCAATAGCCAGATTATGCAGGGTCATGAAGAACAGTGAGAAAAACAGTTGTGGCATGACAAACAGGTTTGGGTCTTTTAAAACAACTTGTCTGTACTGGGAGGGAAATGCCTGGAGAGAGGTTAAAGTAGATACCCAGGAAAAGGTTAGGAATCCAGTGAGAATTATTAGATAGTTCACTGAGATGAAGAGAAGTAGCTGAATTAAGAGAGGCAGGAGATAAAATATATAGGACTTAGCTATTACAAATTGCAAGTGTATGATCTTAAAGAGGGAAACAAGGATCGCTCTTATGGTTTTGATTTTCCACTGGGTGGATGGTAAAACAACTAAGATGAGGAAACATGAAATTGAGGGGTCAGACAGAAAATTAAAAAGGGAAAGAGAGAAGAGAAAATAAAAGAAGAGAGCAAGAGAGAAAATAAAAAATTCCATTTTAGACATGTTGAAAAAAGATGTCTACAAAAATCCAAAATGTCAAGTAGACAGCTGAAAATTCAGAGTGATCTGGGCTGATGATATGGTGAGCAAGAGGAAAATTCAGGATCATCTGTTATCACTGGCACCAAAGAAAGAAAAATGTTTCAAAGCGTAGCTAATGTTGCTGAGAGATTAATAATAATAATAGCTACTATACCTTATAAGTTGTATCCGGATTTATTTGTAATAATTCATTTAACCCTCATAATAATTTCATGTGTCTACCAATAAGGAAACTAAGACATAAAGAGATCACACAAAGCTAATAATCAGCAAAGGCTGGTTCCAAAAGTGACGTAGGAGCCACGGCATATACTATTTCATTATCATCAATTACATGATGCCCTGCTGTTTGCCAATTAAAAAAAAAATTTATACTATGACACGATTTTTATCATTTAGAATTTTTATTTTACACAAATTCAAAGAGACTTTAGATTTTACATACATCACTCTTAAGGCTACATAAAGAAAAATAAGCAAACATTATTTTCTTCGCAGTGAAAGCCTAAACATGTACACACACAATTCTGAAAACACACACAAGAAACTGGCAATGAGGGGTAGGAATCCCTTAGGGTATGAAAACAAAGAACTATGAATCTGAGATAAATGAGAGGCTATGGTGCTGTATGAAAATTATTTTAAAGACACACACATATAACTTTTGTTACAGAACACTTTTAAAAGCCTGAGGGACAGCAACAGGAAAGTGAAAAGATGAAAGCACCCATTATACCTGGTCGTACATGAAAGGTGAAGGAGTGAAGGGCAGTGATTAGAGAGAACTCTTCCAAACACTGACCGTAAAGGGGGAGTGAGAAACAAGGCAGGAGTTTGGACAGAGAAAGAGGCAGAAGGCTGATTTTCTTCACAACACAGCCATGAGGCAGTATGTTTAAATGCTCATAGGACAGCTAAGGTAGAGGGCTGAGAAATTAAAAATAAGGACGACAGATAATGTAATGAAGAAGGTGGGATGGCTAGAATGGGTGAAATCCTGAATGAGAATAATAAATATCCAAATTGATAATCAACTACTCTTAAATCCAGAGACTGGAAGTTACAGGCTCAACCACTGGCCCCAAAACTGAGACAAATGGGCAGAAAAGGAGAATCAAACCAGAACAAAAGATCACAAGCATCTCTGCTTGAACCATTACCAAAGAATGAAAACCTAAATTATAGTTGATGTTGCTGGAGGCACAGTGGGGATAAGTTTAAGAGTGAAAAACTTCCAGAAGACTCTACCACTTTTTTGAAGTTTTACCTCCAGGATTCCTACAGGGTTTTCTGAGAGAAGATCAGAGAAAACTCCTTTCAAGATTCTGGCAAGGGAAGGGAGAAAGAAGCCATTTTTCTCATTTAGAAATAAACCCAGAGTATTCAGTTCTTCCTAACAAGGCCTGCCCTCCTCAAGAGAAACTATTTTGCCAGAGCGTAACATCAACTGGGGTTCTAACAGATCCAACCATCTGAGAGAGGGGCAATATCCTCCAGCCCCCTCTAGCCTGACACCTATAGCTACTGCAAATAGTAAATACAGCCCAACTGCTAGCCAGATAAACATAAAAGCTCACACTCAAGGCCTACTTACATAATTCTTTTATCAGATACACGTGCCTCACTTTCAAGAAGAAAATTACAAGGTACACTAAAACAAAAAACACAGTTTAAAAAGGCTGAGCAAGCATCAGAACCAGACTCAGATATGGCAGAAGTGTGGGAATTAGACTTGAAATTTAAAACTATGACTAACATGCTAAGCGCTCTAACAGAAAGAGCTGCTGCTGCTGCTGCTAAGTCGCTTCAGTCGTGTCCGACTGTGCGACCCCATCGACAGCAGCCCACCAGGTTCCCCCGTCCCTGGGATTCTCCAGGCAAGAAAACTGGAGTGGGTTGCCAGTTCCTTCTCCAATGCGTGAAAGTGAAGTCCCTCAGTCGTGTCTGACCCTCAGCGACCTCATGGACTGCAGCCTAGCAGGCTCCTCCGTCCATGGGATTTTCTAGGCAAGAGTACTAGAGTGGGGTGCCATTGCCTTCTCCAAGCAAGAGCTGACAACATCCAAAACAGATAATGTAAGAAGACAGATGGAAACTCTAAGGATTAAAAGTAAATGCTAGAAATCAAAAACATTGTCTAACCAATTAAAAAATGCTTTTGATAAACTCGTTAGTACCTAAACATGGAGAAAGAAACAGTGAGCTAGAAGAAATGTCAATAAATGTCCAAAGCTGAAATACGAGTAATGGGAATACCAGAAGGAGAAGAAAAGAAGAAATATTTGAAGCAATAATAAACTGAGAATTCCCCTAAATTAATGATAGATACCAAATCACAGATTCAGGAAACAAAGAGTTCAAACCAAGCTAAATCTCCCCAAAATCGATACCAAAGTGTACTGTTGTTGTTGTTTAGTCGCTAAGTCGTGTCCAACTCTGAGACCCCATGGACTGTAGCCCACCAGGCTCCTCTGTCCATGGGATTTCCAAGGCAAGAATAACATTCAAACTGAAGAAAATCAAAACAAAGAAAACATCTTGAAAGAAGCGAAAGGAAAAAAGGCACCTTGCCTACAGAGGACTGCTCTACATTAGAGTTCTCTTTAGAATTCATGAAAACTACATGAAAACACTGATATATTTCAAATGTTAAAAAAAAAGCCCCCTAAAATTCAGCACCCATTTATGATAAAAACTCTTCCAAAAATGGGCATAGAAGAAACTTACCTCAACATAATAAAGGCCCTATACAACAAACCCACAGCAAGCAAGCTATTATTCTCAACAGTGAAAAACTGAAAGCATTCCCTCTAAGATCAGGAACAAGACAAGGGTGTTGACTCTCTCCACTATTATTCAACATAGGTTTGGAAGTCCTAGCTACGGCAATCAGAGAAGAAAAAGAATTACAAGGAATCCAGATTGGAAAAGAACAAGTAAAATTCTCACTGTACGCAGATGACATGATACTATACATAGAAAACCCTAAAGATACTATCACAAATTTATTAGAGCTAATCAGTGACTTCAGTAAAGTCACAGGTTACAAAACCAATACATAGTAAGTACTTGCATTTCTATACATTAACAATAAAAAATCAGAAAGAGAAATTAAGGAATCAATCCCATTTACCATCACAACAAAAAGAATAAAATACCTAGGAATAAACCTACCTAATGAGACAAAAGTGCTGTATACAGAAAACTGTAAGACAATGATGAAAGAAATCAAAGATGACTGTAACAGGTGGAGATATTCCACCTTCCTGGGTAGGAAGAATCAATACTGTGGACATGACTATACTACCAGATGTACCCTACAGATTTAATGCAATTCCTATCAAACTACCAATGGCATTTTTCACAGAATCAGAACAAAAAATTTCACAATTCGTATGGAAACACAAACCCCAAATAGCCAAAGCAATCTTGAGAAAAAAGAATGGAACTGGAGGAATCAATTTTCCCAACTTCAGACTATACTACAAAGCTATAATCATCCAGGCAGTATGGTACTGGCACAAAAACAGAAATACAGACCAATGGAACAAGAGAGAAAGCCCAGAGATAAACCCATTCACTTATGGGTACCTTATCTTTGACAAAGGAGGCAAAAATATACGATGGGGAAAAGACAGGCTCTTCAATAAGTGGTGCTGGGAGAACTGGACAGTTACAGGTAAAAGAATGAAACTAGAACACTTCCTAACACCATACACAAAGATAAACTCAAAATGGACTAAAGACCTAAATTTAAGACCAGAAACTATAAACCCCATAGGCAGAACACGGTATGACAAAAACCACAGCAAGATCCTCTATGACCCACCTAACAGAGTAATGGAAATAAAAACAAAAATAAACAAGTGGGACAGAATTAAACATAAAAGCTTTTGCACAGCAAAGGAAACTATAAACAAGGTGAAAAGACAACCCTCAGACTGGGAGAAAATAACAGCAAATGAAACAACTGACAAAGGATTAATTTCCAAATTATACAAGCAGCTCATACAACTCAATACCAGATAAACAAACAACTCAATCAAAAATCAGGCAAAAAAAAAAAAAAAAAAAAAAAATCAGGCCAAAGACCTAAACAGATATTTCTCCAAAGAAGACATACACATGGCTAATAGACACATGAAAAGATACTCAACATCGCTCATCACTCAGAGAAATGCAAATCAAAACTACAATGAGATATTATTACCTCACCCTGGTCAGAATGACCGTCATCAAAAAATTCACAAACAATAAATGCTGGAGAGGGTGTGGAGAAAAGGGAACCCTCTTGCACTGTTGGTGGGCATGTAAACTGATAAGCCACCATGGAAGACAGGATGTAGATTCCTCAAAAACTGGGAGTAGAACTACCATATGACTCAGCAAGCCCACTACCAGGCATATACCTTGAGGAAGTCAAACTCCAAAAGGGCACATGTACCCCAATGTTCACTGCAGTACTAGGGTAACAGCTAGGACAAGGAAGCAACCTAGATGTCCGTCAACAGGTGAATGGATAAAGAAACTGTTGTACATACGTACAATGGAATATTAGTCATAAAAAAGAACACATTTGAATCAGTTCTAATGAGGTGGATGAACCTAGAGCCTATTACACAGACTGAAGTAAGATAGAGGGGGAAAACCCACAAATATCATATACAGGGAATCTAGAAAGATGGCACCAATGAACCTATGCATAGGGCAGCAGTGGAGACGCAGGACAGAAAGCAGACTTAGGGAGACAGGAGGGCGGGGAGGAGGAGAGGGCGGGAGGAATGAAGATACCCACATGGAAGCATGTACACTTCCATATGCAAAATAGACAACTAATGAGAATTTGCTATACTACTCAGGGAAGTCAAACTAGGGCTCTGTAACAACCTAGAGGTGGGAAGGTGTGGGAGGTGGGAGGGCAGTTCCAAGGCGGGGGACATATATATACTTATGACTGGCTCATGTTGATGTATAGGGAGGCCAACACAATATTGTGAAGCAATTATCCTTCAATTAAAAATAAATTTTAAAAAAGAAAAAAGGCCCACAAACCTAGATTTTAATATACAATAAAATTATCCCTCAGAAATCAAGAATAAAGACATTTCAGACAAACAAAAAATTCAGGGAATCTGTTGCCAGCAGACCTGCTTTGCAAGAAATGTTACAAGATATTTTTCAGAAAGAAGGGTAATGATATAGATTAGAAACTTTAAATGTACATAAAGAAAGGAACAGCATTATGAAAAGAATAAATGAAGATAAAATAAAACATGTACTACCTATGAAGTAATGTAACATTATTTGGAAGAGCACGTTTTTTTTTGGCTACACCACACAGCTTGTGGGATCTTAAGTTCCCCACCAGGGATGGAACCCAGGCCCCTGGCAATGGAAGCATGGAGTCCTAATCACTGGACCACCAGGGATTTTCCAGGAGAGCACTTTAAAGTAAGTGTATATGGCACATTCAAGGCTAACTACTAGAAAAGCTTTTTTTAAAAAGCACAATTGCTATGCTAAGAAGAAAAAAGCCAGAATCATATAAAATAATCAATTACAGCAAGATAAGGTAGAAAAGAATGGAAGGTGAAAGAACAAGGTAAGGAACAGAAAACCATTTAAAAAATACGGGAAGCACTAATCAAATTGAATCAATGATAATCTTAAATGTCAATGGTATAAATATAATAATACAATATACTACTGAAGTGGGTAAAAAAAGATTCAACTTTATGTTGTCCGTAAAAATCACACTTTAAATACAAAGACACAGATACAATAGCAATAAAGGAACGAAAAAAACTGAAAGTCGAAAAACAAAACACAAAAGAAAAGCTTTGCGACACAGAATTGTCAACGACCTCTTGAATATGACACCAAAACATGGGCAACAAAAGTAAAAATAAAATGGATTACATCAAGATGAAAAACTTCTGTGTATCAAAGGATACAATCAACAGAGTGAAAAGGCAAACTATAGAATGAGAGAAAATATTTGCAAATCATATAAATGACAAGTCATTAGTATCCAAAATACATAAAGAGCTCTTGAACTCAACAACCAAAAACAAACCACCTATTTTAAAAATGGGCAAAGAACTCAAACAGATTATTTCTCCACACAATATACAAATGGTCATCAAGCAAATAAAAAGAGGCTCAACATCACTACATAACTACCATGAGGAAAATGCAAATCAAAACCACAAGATACTACTTCACATCCACTGAGATGGCCACTATGGAAAAAAAATGGAAATAACAAGAGTTTGCAAGGATGTGGAGAAATTAGAACCCTGAGTACTGCTGGCAGTAACAAAAAATGGTGCAGCCACAATGGAAAACAGTATGGTTCATCAAAAAATTGAAAACAAAATTGCCATGTGATCCAGCAATTCCACTTTTGGGTATATACTCATGAGAAATGAGCCAGGGTCTCAAATAAGAAAATCTGCACACTCTTGTTCACGACTGCATTATTCAAAAAACCAAAAGGGAGAAGCTACCTGTCTACTGGCAGATGAATAAACAAAATGTGGTCTATACATACAATGGAATATTATCCAGCTCTAAAAAAGGAAGGAAATCTGACATGTGCTACAGCATGGATGCAACTTGAGGACATCATACTAAGTGAAATCCATCACAGAAAGATAAATATTGTATGACTTTACTTAGAGTCAGAAAGTAAAATGGTAATTGCCCAGGCTAGGGACAGAGAAGAAAAAGGAGTTATTGTCCACTGGGTACAGAGTTTCAGTTTTGCTAGATGAAAATATTCTAAAAATTGGATACACAGCAATGTGAATGGTTAAGACAGTAAAGTTTGTGTGTATTTTATCACAATTTTGGGGAAAAAAATAGAAGGATGGAGAAAAGTATACTATGTTCAGATCAGATAAGTTGCTCAGTCATGTCCGACTCTTTGCGACCCCATAAATCGCAGCACGCCAGGCCTCCCTGTCCATTACCAGGAGTAATGGACAGTACCAGAAGTACTGGGAGTTCACCCAGACTCAAGCCCATCGAGTCAGTGATGCCATCCAGCCATCTCATCCTCTGTCATCCCCTTCTCCTCCTGCCCCCAATCCCTCCCAGCATCAGAGTCTTTTCCAATGAGTCAACTCTTCGCAGGAGGTGGCCAAAGTACTGGAGTTTCAGCTTTAGCATCAGTCCTTCCAAAGAAATCCCAGAGCTGATCTCCTTCAGAATGGACTGGTTGGATCTCCTTGCAGTCCAAGGGACTCTCAAGAGTCTTCTCCAACACCACAGTTCAAAAGCATCAATTCTTCGGCGCTCAGCCTTCTTCACAGTCCAACTCTCACATCCATACATGATGACCACAGGAAAAACCATAGCCTTGACTGGACGAATCTTTGTTGGCAAAGTAATGTTCTGCTTTTGAATATGCTATCTAGGTTGCAGATAACTTTCCTTCCAAGGAGTAAGCGTCTTTTAATTTCATGGCTGCAGTCACCATCTGCAGTGATTTTGGAGCCCAGAAAAATTAAGTCTGACACTGTTTCCACTGTTTGCCCATCTATTTGCCATGAAGGGATGGGACCAGATGCCATGATCTTCGTTTTCTGAATGTTGAGCTTTAAGCCAACTTTTTCACTCTCCACTTTCATCAAGAGGCTTTTGAGTTCCTCTTCACTTTCTGCCATAAGGGTGGTGTCAGCCGCATATCTGAGGTTATTGATATTTCTCCTGGCAATCTTGATTCCAGCTTGTGCTTCTTCCAGTCCAGTGTTTCTCATGATATACTCTGCATATAAGTTAAATAAACAGGGTGAAAATATACAGCCTTGACGGACTCCTTTTCCTATTTGGAACCAGTCTGTTGTTCCATGTCCAGTTCGAACTGTTGCTTCCTGACCTGCATACAAATTTCTCAAGAGGCAGATCAGGTGGTCTGGTATTCCCATCTCTTTCAGAATTTTCCACAGTTTATTGTGATCCACACAGTCAAAGGCTTTGGCATAGTCAAGAAAGCAGAAATAGATGTTTTTCTGGAACTCTCTTGCTTTTTCCATGATCCAGCGGATGTTGGCAATTTGATCTCTGGATCCTCTGCCTTTTCTAAAACCAGCTTGAACATCAGGAAGTTCACGGTTTACATATTGCTGAAGCCTGGCTTGGAGAATTTTGAGCATTACTTTACTAGCGTGTGAGATGAGTGCAATTGTGCGGTAGTTTGAGCATTCTTTGGCATTGCCTTTCTTTGGGATTGGAATGAAAACTGACCTTTTCCAGTCCTGTGGCCACTGCTGAGTCTTCCAAATTTGCTGGCATATTGAGTGCAGCACTTTCACAGCATCATCTTTCAGGATTTGGAATAGCTCAACTGGAATTCCATCACCTCCCCTAGCTTTGTTCGTAGTGATGCTTTCTAAGGCCCACTTGACTTCACATTCCAGGATGTCTGGCTCTAGGTCAGTGATCACACCATCGTGATTATCTGGGTCGTGAAGATCTTTTTTGTACAGTTTTTCTGTGTACATCTTTTAATATCTTCTGCTTCTGTTAGGTCCATACCATTTCTGTCCTTTATCGAGCCCATCTTTGCATGAAATGTTCCTTTGGTATCTCTGATTTTCTTGAAGAGATCCCTAGTCTTTCCCATTCTGTTGTTTTCCTCTATTTCTTTGCATTGATCGCTGAAGAAGGCTTTCTTATCTCTTCTTGCTATTCTTTGGAACTCTGCATTCAGATGTTTATATCTTTCCTTTTCTCCTTTGCTTTTGCTTCTCTTCTTTTCACAGCTATTTGTAAGGCCTCCCCAAACAGCCATTTTGCTTTTTTGCATTTCTAATCAAAGAAAGCTGTAGTCATTTTAATTTCAGATAAATTCAAAGCAAGGAAAATTACTAGAGGGACATCACATAATGATAAACAGGTCAATTATCCAAGATAATGTTAAAAATACTTAAACTGGGAAATTCTCTGGTAGCCCACTGGTTAGGACTTGGTGTATTCACTGCCAGACCCCAGGTTTGAAATCTGATCAGGGAACTAAGATTCTGTAAAACTCAAAGTGTGGCAAAAAAATAAAAATAAAAAACTTAAGCTGTATGAGCACAAGAGAATTTCAAAATACATAAGGCAAAAGCAATAGAACTACAAGGAAAAATAGATGAGTCCAGTGTTATAGCCAGAGACTTTAACATTCCAGCATCAGTATTTGACAGATCCAGCAGGCAGAAAAACAAAAACAGAGCTGAATGAATCAACACCAACAATCAAATTGGATATGTTATAATTGATATCTATAGACTGTTTCATCCAACAAAGAGCAAGATTCACACTCTTCTCAAGGTCACATACAATATTCACCAGGGAGACATATCTGGTGCCATAAAACACACTTACAAATTCAAAAGAACAGAAACTATACAAAAATTGCTTTCAGAACACAGTAGAAATAAACTAGAAATCAATGACAGAAAGATAGCAAGAAAACCTCAAAATACTAGACAGAGTTCCAAATAATACATGGGTGAAATAAGACAAACTAAAATAAATTTTAAAATATTTTGAAATTTGAAAACAAAAATACAACAAAATTTGTGGGATTTGGTGAATTAGTGCTTAGAGCAAACTTTACACTGAATGCATATATTAGAAAAGAAAAAAAAATCATTAATCTAAGATTCTACCTTATGGAACTAAAAAAAGAAAAAATTAAATACAAAGTAGGCAAAAGAAAAAACAATTTAAAATTTAGAGCAGAAATCAATGAAACTGAGAAAACAAAATAAACAAAGGAAAACCAACCAAATCAAAAGCAGGTCCTTTGAAAAATCAAGTAAATTGATAGGTCTCTGCTACTGTTGCTGCTAAGTTGCTTCAATCGTGTACGACTCTGTGTGACACCATAGACTGCAGCCCACAGGCTTGCTCCCCTGTCCCTGGGATTCTCCAGGCAAGAACACTGGAATGGGTTGCCATTTCCTTCTCCAATGCATGAAAGTGAAAAGTGAAAGTGAAGTCGCTCAGTCGTGTCCGACTCCTAGCAACCCCATGGACTGCAGCCTACCGGGCTCCTCCGTCCATGGGATTTTCCAGGCAAGAGTACTAGAGATAGGTCTCTACACAGGTTTAAAAACAGCAAAAGACAAGACACAAATTATTAAATGTAAGAAATTAAAGAAGCCACCTCTACTAATCCCATGGACATCAAAGGAATAAAAGAGTATTACAAATGACTATGCTCACAAATTTGATAACCTAGATGTAGTGGATTGATTCCCTAAAACACAATCTGTTAAAACTCGCAAAGACAAATAGACACTCTGAATAGGACTATATAGATTAAGAAGGCTGAATTAATAATAATTTTTCAAAACAAACAACACCAGCCCCAGATGTGTCAATGATGAATTCTACCAAACATTTAAGGAAGAGATTCTCTACAGTCTCTTTCACAGACGAGTGGTAAAAGGACCATTCCTAATTCATTCTGTGAGGCCAGCATTACCCTAATACTAAGAGGAGACAAACACAGACAAAAGGAAAGCTACAGGCCAGCACCTCTCATGAACAAGGATGTAAAAACTGTCAACAAAATATTAGCAAACTGACTCCAACAATATATAAAAATAATTATACACAACCAAGTGAGACTTAATCCAGGCATACAAGCCTGGTTCAACATTCAAAAATCAGTTAGTGTAACCCATCCCATTTAACAGGCTAAAAAAGAAAAACCAGATGACCATATCAAAAGCCGCAGGAAAATCATCTGATAAAATTCAACACTCATTCACAATAAAAACTCTCAATAAGTAAAAAATAGAGTGGAACTTTTTCAACTTGATAAACAACATCTACAAAAAACCTACAGCTAACATACTGATTTGGTGAGAAACTCAACACTTTCCCACTAGGATGAGGATATGCCGTCTCATCACTTGTCAGCATTCTCCTTGAAGTTCAGTCCAGTGCAATAAGACAATAAATAGTGTACATATTGGGAATGAAAAAAATACACTATTTGTGGGTGAAATCATCTGAAAAAAACTGACAAAATAATTCCTAGAACAAGTTAGTAATGATAGCAAAGTTGCAGGACACAAGGTTAACATACAAAAGTCAATAGCTATCCTATATATGGGGAGTGAACAAACAGAATTTGAAATTAAAAACATAACACCACTTATATTAACACCAAAAAAAAATAAATACATATAAAACTAACAAAATATGAAAAAGAACTGTATGAGGAAAACTACAAAACTCTGATGAATGATATTAAAAAAAACTAAAAAAGTGAAGGACTAATACTACTCAATTTCAAGACTTACTATAAAGCTACAGACCTCAAGACAAAGAAGTATTGACCAAAGAATTAACAAATAAATCAACAGAACAGAATAACACAGAAATAGACCAATGTAAATACACTCAACTGATCTTTGACAAAAGAGCAAAGGCAATACAATGGAGCAAAGGCAGTCTTCAATAACAACGCTGAAACAATTATGATACACAAACACAGGGAGTTCTCTGGTGGCTAAGAGGTTAGGATTCCAGGCTTTCACTGCTGAGACTGGGGTTCAAACCCTGGTCTGGGAACTGAAATCCTGCTAGCCACGTGCCCAAAACAAACAAAACAAAGCACCCTAGACACAGACCTTACATCCTACATAAAAATTAACTCAAAGTGGATTACAAATAGAAATGCAAGATATAAAAGATATAAAAGCTCCCAAAAAGATAACATGGGAGAAGATCTAAAAACCATGGGAGTGACTGGGGTTTTTTAGGATACAACACCAAAGGCACAATTCATGAAAGAAATAACTAATAAGTAAGACTTCATTAAAGTAAAAAACTAAAACTTTTCAGCATAAGAAAAAAAAAAAAACTTTTCAGCATAAGAAAAGATCAAGGAAGTGAAGACTAGACTGGGAGACAATATCTGCACAAAAAGTATCTGGTAAAAAGGACTGTTTGAGCAAGCTCTGGGAGTTGGTGATGGACAGGGAAGCCTGGAGAGCTGCAGTTCATGGGATCGCAGAGGTGGACACAGCTGAGCAACTGAACTGACTGAAAGGACTGTTCTCCAAAATACACAAAGAATGCCTATACTTCAATTTTAAAAAAAATTTTAAAATGGACCAAAGACCTAAACAGACACCTCAGCAAAGATGACACACAGATGACAAGCATACGAAAAGACATGCCAGTCAAGTCACAGGGAAATGCAAACTAAAACGGGATATCACTATACACTTATCAGAATGGCCCACATCCAACACACGGGCAAGAGCAAATGCTAACAAGGCTTGTGGAGCAACAGGTACTCTCATCCACTGCTAGTAGGAATACAAAATTATGCAGATACTTTGGAAAAGAGTTTGGCAGTTTCTCAAAAAACTAAACATAGTCTTAACATATGATCTGGTAATAACACTACTTGGTATTTACCAAAAGGATCTGAAAACTTATGTCCACACAAAAACCTGTAAGCAGATGTTTATAGCAGGTTTAGTCATGATTGCCAAAATGTGGAAGCCAATGAGATGTTCATTAGCAACTGAATGAGTAAGTATTACAACCAGACAATAAGACATTATACAGCAATAAAAATCGTTATCAAGCCAAAAGGAGATATGGAAAAAACTTAAACACGTAAATGGAGAAAACTTAAAACACGTATAACTAACTCAAACAAGCCAATCTGAAAAGGCTATATATTGTAAAATCCCAACTCTTTAACATTTTGGAAAATCAAACGTATGGAGACAGTTGAAAAATCAGTGGCTAGTAGGATTTTGGGAAGGGAGGGACGAATAGGCAGAGCATAGAGGATTTTTAGGGAAGTGAAAATATACTGTATGATACTATAATGATAAATACATGTCATTATACATTTGTCCAAACAGAGTAAACACCACTAACAGTGAACCCAAAGGTAAACTATGAACTTTGGGTGATTATGATGTATCAACATAGATTCATCCATTATAACAAATGTACGTACATGTTGGCGGGGGATGTTGATAATAAGGGAGGCTATGCACATGTGGAGGCAGGAGGTTTATGTGAAATCTCTGTATGTTTCTATTTTGTGTGAACCTAAAACTGCTATTTTTAAAAAATCTTTAAAAAAAATGAATACTAAATAAACATTCAAAAGTGTTTGTGATATGTAAAGAAAAAAAAAACAGAAGCAGAATTGTGATTACCAACTACAAAAATTTGCAGAATAAAAACTAAAAAGGTAGCAAAAATGAAAAAGAGTCTTTGCATGTTTTTGAGACAACTGAAGAAATCTGAATATGGACTTTATTACATGATATCAAGATGTTTTGGTTATTTGTTAGAAGTAATACTGGTACTTCTGTGTAAGAAAATGTTTCTAAATATATTAAAACAAAAAAGATATTAACATAAGCTGAGAATATGGAAGACATTTATACACGAGGGTAAAAAGATAAGATAACCTGCATATGCTTTAAAATTCCTGAATAAAGAAAATGCAAGATGAAAATTATCCTTGGGTCACTAAAGTATTTCCAAGACTTGAAGGATCTGAAACTATCAAACAATTATCATATATGCAGACACAATAGGCTTCAAATACAAAGTCTGAGAGACAAGAATACTAGAATATTAACTGATAAATAAGATATTAATATATCTAAACAACGAGAAATTTCAAATGTGTCACTATATATATATATTAAAAACAAAACCCAGTAGTCATTATCTATCATCTAAAAAGCACTGAGAAACAACAAGCACATCAAAAATACTGTAATATTTATTTGGCTAGCATCAAAAAAACAAGCAGAAATACAAAAAGTAAATAAATATAATTTTAATCATAGACTCAACATTTCCTTGCAGGTAAACGAATTAAAAAAAACTCATCAAATATATTGCTGCTGTTGTTTAGTCACTAAGTTGTTATACAGCTCTTGTGCTACCCTACCCACATGGACTGTAACCTGCCAGGTTCCTCTGTCCATGGGATTTCCCAAGCAAGAACACTGGAGTGGGTTGCCATTTCCTTCTCCAGGGAATCTTCTCGACCTAGGTATCGAACCTGAGTCTCCTGCATTGGCAGGCAGATTCTTTACCACTGAGCCACCAGTGAAGCCGTAAAATACTTCTAATGTTGTCTGTACTCTTGTCTGTATTTATAAACATCCAGCAACTTTCATAAATAATAAATACAGGATGGAAAAAGGAGGATACAGGCCCTAGATAGTTAAAAGTGTCAGCCACTCAGTCGTGTCAGACTCTCTGCAACTTCATGGACTGTAGCCAGCCAAGCTCCACCGTCCACGGCATTTTTCTAGGCAAGAATACTGGAGTGGGTTGCCATTTCCTTCTCCAGGGGATCTTCCTGACCCAGGAATAGAACCCGGGACTCCTGCAGTGCAGGCAGACTCTTTCCTCTCTGAGCCACCAGAGAAGCCCCTAGATAGTTAAGGTACATAACAAAGGAATTATTTCATTTAGTCTAGACTCTCACATCTTCCCATACACAGAATAGTGCTTGAGATGTCTGGTTTTCTTTAATTGATAGTAACCATTTCATGTTCTATCTGCAAAACTCCTATAAGCCCTGGCTCCTCCCTTACTTCGAGTCAGTTCCTTAGCCCAATCCGAGAGTCTTCCATGCTTAAATCCTCAGAAAACCCACCAAATAAAACCGAATTCTCAACTTTTAGGTTGTGCTTTTTCTTTCAGTCGACAAACTAGAAGTTCCTATGTTTTCTGAATATGTAAACACATAGAAAAAGTTGTCAGGTTCCCTCTGAAAGAGAGGGAAGGAAGGAAAGAATGAATGGGTAATGAGAACTTTTACTCTTTATTTCTATAATTGAAAATTTTTAACAATGAAATCCTGTAGCCATAAAAAAACTTTTTTTTAACCTTCCAAACCTCTGTATCATTTAAAAAGTTTAAAGGGTTCAAAGTACTGACCGTAAAAAAATTAAAAAAGAGAACTGAACCAAACAAAAATGAAGAAAAACAATGAAACTGTGACTCAATAAAATGAAACCAAAAGTCATAGGCTCAACTGATAAAATAGAGAATATGTGAAGTAAAGGCAGGAGAAAGAAAGGAAACAAAAAAAGAGATAAAGCAAAAAAAAAAAAAAAAAGCTAAACCATATCCTGTGTTTATCACATATTAAAAACAGACCATAACTAATAAATGAAATCTGCTGCTGCTAAGTCGCTTCAGTCGTGTCCGGCTCTGTGCAACACGATAGACGGCAGCCCGCCAGGCTCCCCGTCCCTGGGATTCTCCAGGCAAGAACACCCGAGTGGGTTGCCATTTCCTTCTCCAATGCATGAAAGTGAAAAGTGAAAGTGAAGTCGCTCAGTCGTGTCCGACTCTTTGCGACCCCATGGACTGCAGCCTACCAGGCTCCTCCGTCCATGGGATTTTCCAGGCAAGAGTACTGGAGTGGGGTGCCATCGCCTTCTCCGAAATGAAATCTAGTACATATTAAATAAGAGAGTTTTTAAAGCCTCAACTGACAAAAATTTAGCAGCCACATTATAAAAAGCCACCTGGTCCTCAAACATACATCACACTTTACCAAAAAAAAAAAAAAACCACCAAAGATCTCACAGTTTCAAAAAAAAAAAAAGAAAGAGATAGAATGATTACAAACACATTTTATAGGATGAATAATAGTTTTGATCCCCCAAACTTAGCCAGCACAATTCTGAACAAATATTCGCTAGTCTTATTTGTGTGTTCGTCACTTAGTCGTGTCTGACTCTTTGTAACCCCATATATAGCCCACCAGGCTCCTCTGTCCACAGAATTCTCCAGGCATTAATACTGGAGTGTATTGCCATGCCCTTCTCCAGGGAATCTTCCTGACTCAAGGATCAAACCTGTATCTCCACACTGCAGGCAGATTCTTTACCATCTGAGCCACCAGGGAAGCCATAAAAATATACACAATGCTCAACAAACTCTTGGTTAGCACACCATAACAAATGTAAAGTACTGTTCACTATGACCAAGAGGGTTTTGCTCCAAGAATTCAAGAATATAGTTACGTGAAAATTTTTATCAGAAAGGTATTTGAAAATGCCTTAATTTGACAAATACAAGTCTTAATTTGAAAAAGAATATATATCTAAAGTTGAGGTAAAATTATATTTTCTTTAAAAAAGGGAAAAGATAAGAATATCTGCCAGTACTGCTACCACTTACAGCAATCCTTCCACTTAAACACAAACTCTTTTATAAAATCAAACACAAATTTATTTTGCATAAAATTTATTTTAACCACAAGAATTTTCAAACAGACACCAATCTTAAATTACTTTCAAAGCTGTAACTTTAAGTACCTATCCTTTAGAACTGTGAGAAAATTAATTTCTGTTGTTTATGCCACCCAGTCTACGGTATTTTGCTGGGCCAGCATCGGCTAACACATCCACACCCTGATTAAAAAGAGAAGAAAATCCTCTGTTGCCTCTGGAGGTGACTATTATATCATATCTTGACTCACTTCAGTTTACTTGCTAACTGTAAAAGGAATAAAACATATCTCTTCACAAACAGGTCTTGTGGCTCCCACCTTAATCAAGTTATTACCCAAGTGACCTAACATCACTAACAATGAGAAAGCCCAGTATTACACATATATATTAACATGATTCAACATGAATTACACATTACAATTGGAGTCCTGACAAAAATGTTTAATGTGATAATCTAGTCAAACCTTTATACCTTAATTCCCAGTTTATAAGAAATACAAGTTAAAACACCACCATGAGGAAATCTCCAGGATTAAAAATGGAGAGATATGCAGGAGAACCATCATAAGTTTAAAAGACTAAAAAAACTATATTCAGGGAATTCCCTGGCTAGAACTCAGCGCTTTCACTGCCATTCAGTTCAGTTCAGTTGTTTCCAACTCTGCAACCCTGTGAATCGCAACACGCCAGGCCTCCCTGTCCATCACCAACTCCCAGAGTCCGCCCAAACTCATGGGCATCGAGTCAGTGATGTCATCCAGCCATATCATCCTCTGTCGTCCCCTTCTCCTCCTGCCCCCAATCCCTCCCAGCATCAGAGTCTTTTCCAGTGAGTCAACCCTTCGCATAAGGTGGCCAAAGTACTGGAGTTTCAGCCTCAGCATCAGTCCTTCCAATGAATACCCAGGACTGGTCTTTAAGATGGACTGGTTGGATCTCCTTGCAGTCCAAGGGACTCTCAAGAGTCTTCTCCAACACCACAGTTCAAAGCATCAATTCTTTGCTGCTCAGCTTTCTTCACAGTCCACTCTCACATCCACACATGACCGCTGGAAAAACCATAGCCTTGACTAGACGGACCTTTGTTGGCAAAGTAATGTCTCTGCTTTTAAATATGCTATCTAGGTTGGTCATAACTCTCCTTCCAAGGAGTGTCTTTTAACTTCATGGCTGCAGTCACCATCTGCAGTGATTTTGGAGCTCAAAAAAATAAAGTCTGACACTGTTTCCACTGTTCCCCCGTCTATTTCCCATGAAGTGATGGGACCAGATGCCATGATCTTAGTTTTCTGGATGTTGAGCTTTAAGCCAACTTTTTCACTCTCCTCTTTCACTTTCATCAAGAGGCCATTACCAGGGTTCAATACGCAAGGTGTAAACTAGTAAAGTAATGCTCAAAATTCTCCAAGCCAGGCTTCAGAAATACGTGAACCATGAACTTCCAGATGTTCAAGCTGGTTTTAGAAAAGGCAGAGGAACCAAAGATCAAATTGCCAACATCCGCTGGATCATGTAAAAGGAAGAGAGTTCCAGAAAAACATCTATTTCTGCTTTCTTGACTATGCCAAAGCCTTTGACTGTGTGGATCACAATAAACTGGAAAATTCTTCAAGAGATGGGAGTACCAGACCACCTGACCTGCCTCTTGAGACATCTGTATGCAGGTCAGGAAGCAACAGTTGGAACTGGACATGGAACAACAGACTGGTTCCAAATAGGAAAAGGAGTACGTCAAGGCTGTATCGGAGAAAGCAATGGCACCCCACTCCAGTACTCTTGCCTGGAAAATCCCATGGATGGAGGAGCCTAGTGGGCTGAAGTCCATGAGGTCGCTGAGAATAGGACACGACTGAGCGACTTCACTTTCAGTTTTCATTTTCATGCACTGGAGAAGGAAATGGCAACCCACTCCAGTGTTCTTGCCTGGAGAATCCCAGGGACGGGGGAGCCTGGTGGGCTGCCGTCTCTGGGGTCACACAGAGCCAGACACGACTGAAGCGACTTAGCAGCAGCACCTAGGCTGTATATTGTCACCCTGCTTATTTAACTTATATGCAGAGTACATCATAAGAAGTGCTGGGCTGGAAGAAGCACAAGCTGGAATCAAGATTGTGGGGAGAAATATCAATAACCTCAGATATTCAGATAACACCACCCTTATGGCAGAAAGTGAAAAGGAACTCAAAAGCCTCTTGATTAAAGTGAAAGTGGAAAGTGAAAAAGTTGGCTTAAAGCTCAACATTCAGAAAACGAAGATCATGGCATCCGGTCCCATCACTTCATGGCAAATAGATGGGGAAACAGTGGGAACAGTGTCAGACTTTATTTTTTGGGGCTTCAAAATCACTGCAGATGGTGACTGCAGCCATGAAATTAAAAGACGCTTACTCCTTGGAAGGAAAGTTATGACCAACCTAGATAGCATATTCAAAAGCAGAGACATTACTTTGCCAACAAAGGTCCGTCTAGTCAAGGCTATGGTTTTTCCTGTGGTCATGTATGGGTGTGAGAGTTGGACTGTGAAGAAAGCTGAGTGCCGAAGAATAGATGCTTTTGAACTGTGGTGTTGGAGAAGACTCTTGAGAGTCCCTTGGACTGCAAGGAGATCCAACCAGTCCATTCTGAAGGAGATCAGCTCTGGGATTTCTTTGGAAGGACTGATGCTAAAGCTGAAACTCCAGTACTTTGGCCACCTCCTGCGAAGAGTTGATTCATTGGAAAAGACTCTGATGCCGGGAGGGATTGGGGGCAGGACGATAAGGGGACGACAGAGGATGAGATGGCTGGACGGCATCACCAACTTGATGGACGTGAGTCTGAGTGAACTCCGGGAGTTGGTGGACAAGGACGCCTGGCATGCTGCGATTTATGGGGTCGCAAAGAGTCGGACACGACTGAGCGACTGAACTGAACTGAACTGAACTGAAACCTTAAGTGGATCCTACTAAAAGAGAAGAAAAAAAACTACAGAAGACATTTTTTAAGTAACTGGGGAGATATGGGAAAATATGAATATTAGATACTAAGGAATTAACAATTTTCCTAGGTAGAATAATAATACTGTGGTTATGTAAAAGAATGTCATTCAGAGAAGCTACATGCTCAGCTTTCAGTAGTCTTTCAGTAGGAAATTATCTTCATGACAGCAGCTTTAACAGTTGTTGAATCTAGGCAGTGATGACAGAAGCGTACTGAAAGTTTTCTTAATAAAAAGTCAAATAAAAAGTTAAAAAAAAATTCTTCCCACCACTTGTCCATACAATGTCTAGTACACAGAACTTGCTCAAGTTGACTGGATAAATGAGGGCTTGGTCAAATGTTTATATAAGTAAACTCAATGTTTTTCCAAGGGGAAAAAAGTTAAACAGATAAAAGTAGACAGGTAATTTTTCTGACTTATAAAAAAAGGTCACATTAAATGTTGAGAATATGATGAAATGGGCTGCCTCACGCACTGCCAGTGCTGGAGCAATTTACAACAACCTTTCTAGAAAGCACCTTGGTCATAAGTTCAGATTCTGTGATCTAGTAATGTCTTTCCAGGAATCTATCTTAGGGAAATAAACTCAGATAAAAAGTATTATGTAAATATATTCCTTTCAGTGGGAAAAAATAGAAACAACATATAAATGTGCAACAAAAAGATGGTTCACTACGTAGTACTAAATATTAAATATATAAATACTATTTAATTCTAATGTTCAAGTTAAACACTAAATACTTAAAAAGAATACTTAATGTATCAAAGAAAAAACACAAATGTATTAACAGGAAAAAAAAATATATTAAGATTCTGATTTGATTAAAAAACAGAAGGATGTTAATATCAACAGCTATCTATAGTTAAAAGACACTGCTGCCTACTTTGTCATCTTTGTACATTTCTTCTCGATTCTCACAGAAGAGCAAGGAGACAGGATTAGCACTGAGTGGGTTCCAAATACTGATAGACTGTAAGCTCTTATCTCCACATAATCATACCCTTCATTTTGTTGTTGTTCAGCCATCCAACTATTTCATCCTCTGTCATCGCCTTTACCTTCAATCCTTCCCAGCATCAGAGTCTTTAAGTTGGTTCTTTGCATAAGGTGGCCAAAGTATTGCAGTTTCAGCTTCAGCATCAGTCCTTCCAAAGAATGTTCAGGATTGATTTAGGACTGACCAGTGTGATCTCCTTGTAGTCCCAGGGACTCTCAAGAATCTTCTCCAACACCACAGTTTAAAAGCATCAATTCTTTATGTTCAGCCTTCTTTATGGTCCAACTCTCACATCCATACATGACTACTGGAAAAACCATAGCTTTGACTAGACAGACCTTTGTCGGCAATGTCTTTGCTTTTTAACACTCTCTAGGTTTGTCATAGCTTTTCTTTCAAGGAGCAAGTGTCTTAATTTTGTAGTTGCAGTCACCATCTGCAGTGATTTTGGAACCCAAGAAAACAAAGCCTGTCACTGTTTCCATTGTTTCCCCATCTATTTGCCATGAAGTGACAGGACCAGATGTC
Source organism: Bubalus bubalis (assembly GCF_019923935.1). Lineage (NCBI taxonomy): Eukaryota > Metazoa > Chordata > Mammalia > Artiodactyla > Bovidae > Bubalus > Bubalus bubalis. Next base: position 58,548,268 of record NC_059163.1, read on the forward strand.
ATGATCTTCATTTTTTGAATGTTGAGTTTTAAGCCAACTTTTTCACTCTCCGCTTTCACCTTCATCAAGAGGCTATTTAGTTCCTCTTCACTTTCTGTCCTAAGGATGGTGTCATCTGCATATGTGAGGTTATTGATATTTCCCCCAGCAATCCTGATTCCAGCTTCTGCTTCATCCAGCACAGCATTTCTCACGATGTACTCTGCATAGAAGTTAAATAAGCAGGGTGACAAATATACAGCCTTGATGTACTCCTTTGCCAATTTTGATCCAGTCCATTGTTATATGTCTGGTTCCCAACTGTTGCTTCTTGACCTGCATACAGGTTTCTCAGGAGGCAAGTAAGGTGGTCTGGTATTCCCATCTCTTTACGAATTTCCCACAGTTTGTTGTGATCCACACGGTCAAAGGCTTTAGCGTAGTCAATGAAGCAGTAGTAATTGTTTTTCTGTAATTCTCTTGCTTTTTCTATGATCCAACGGATGTTGCCCATTTCATCTCTGGTTCCTCTGCCTTTTCTAAATCCAGTTTGAACATCTAGATGTTCTTGGTTTGGAGAATTTTGAGCACTACTTTGAAGTTGGACATGACTGAGCAACTGAACTTGCTAGCATGCGAAATGAGTGCAACTGTGCGGTAGTTTGAACATTCTTTGGCATTGCCTTTCTTTGGGACTGGAATGAAAACTGACCTTTTCCAGTCCTGTGGCCACTGCTGAGTTGTCCAAATTTCCTATCATATTGAGTGCAGTATTTTAACAGCATCCATCTTGTAGGATTTGAAATAGCTCAGCTGGAATTCCATCACCTCCACTAGCTTTGTTCATAGCCATGCTTCCTAAGGCCCACTTGACTTCACACTGGCTCTAGGTGAGTGATCACACTATCATGGCTATCTGGGTCATTAGTATCTTTTTTGTATAGTTCTTCTGTGCCTTTTTGTCACCTCTTCTTAATATCTTCTGCTTCAGTTAGGTCCATACTGTTTCTATCCTTTGTTGTGCCCATCTTTGCATGAAGTGTTCCCTTGGTATCTCTAATTTTCTTGAAGAGATCTCTAGGCTTTCCCATTCTATTGTTTTCCTCAATTTCTTTGCAATGATCACTGAAGAAGGCTCTCATCTCTCCTTGCTTTCCTTTGGAACTCTGCATTCAGATGGTTGTATCTTTCCTTTTCTCTTTTTCATTTTCTTTTTGCCTTTCACTTCTCTTCTTTTTTTCCTTAGCTCTTTGTAAGGCCTCCTCAGACAGACATTTGGCCTTTTTGCATTTCGGTTCAGTTGCTCAGTCGTGTCCGACTCTTTGCGACCCCATGAACCACAGCACACCAGGCCTCCCTGTCCATCACCAACTCCTGGAGCCTACCCAAACTCATGTCCATTGAGTCAGTGATGCCATCCAACCACCTCATCCTCTGTCATCCCCTTCTCCTCTTGCCCTCAATCTTTCCCAACATCAGGGTCTTTTCAAATGAGTCAGCTCTTCACATCAGGTGACCAAAGTATTGGGAGTTTCAGCTTCAACAGCAGTCCTTCCAATGAACACCCAGGACTGATCTCCTTTAGGATGGACTGGCTGGATCTCCTTGAAGTCCAAGGGACTCTCCAACACCACAGTTCAAATGCATCAATTTTTCAGTGCTCAGCTTTCTTCATAGTCCAACTCTCACATCCATATGTGACCAATGGAAAAACCATAGCCTTCACTAGACGGACCTTTGTTGGCAAAGTAATGTCTCTGCTTTTAAATATGCTATCTAGGTTACGGTCATAACTTTCCTTCCAAGGAGTAAGCATCTTTTAATTTCATGGCTGTAATCACCATCTGCAGTGATTTTGGAGCCCAGAAAAATAAAGTCAGTCACTGTTTCCCCATCTATTTGCGTTTGCCATCACCTAAACCTGCACCTTCTCCAAAACTCATTTTAAGTTCCTCAGATTCCCAACTTCTGTGGATTAAATAAATTCACTTTGATACTTCAAACCCAGCTATTAGCTCACTTCATCAAAACAGAACCACTCTCCCTTATTATCAATCATCTTTCCTGTCCTCACTTCCCTCCTTAACCAGTTTTGATTCCTTGGACATTCATTATAATCAATCCTTTGCAAATACTCTTGACAAACGATACTTTCCTTCCTTTAGTGTACTCATGGCAAAGTCCTAATGCTAATTAAGCTCATTCCCCCAATTAACTAAAAAACAAAAAAAACTCCTTGCATCTACCCCTAGCAGCTTTGTTGGGGAGGGCCAAGGAACAACCAGCATTAATAAGTCTCCTGTTCAAGTGAAAACCACAAATCCCAAGTGGAAACTTAACACTGCCCTAAGTACCTCTGCTTATACTAAAGATTAATCCTTCCACTTATATTTGGAACACCGCTCCCTGTTCTTCTCCAGGACTTTGCACCCTCAATTACTCCTCCTCTCTCTAGCATAATCTATTTCTCCCATTCATTAATATACAAACATACTCTGATAAACTAATAGAAAATTGTTTTAAAGATCTCTGAAGTCATGGTCTTCTCCAGCTCCCTATCTTCTCTCCTTTCCTATCAAAGCAAAACTCCTTTAAAAACCTGACCATCTATGGTTGCCAATTAGTTCCTCATCTCATTCCTCTCACAATCCACTCCGGTGAGACATGCACACCGTTCCAATGAAAATACTCCAGTCAAGGTCACCAACAATCACATTGCAAACTCAACGGTCATTTCCCCTATTCAGCAGCACTACAAAGTTGATCAGTCTATTCTTGGAATTTGGTCTTCTCTTAGCCTCAATGACATCACACTCTCCTTTGTAGGTTCTCATCAATTCAACATATGCCAGGGACCCAAGACAAGTTCAGACTTTGTCCTAGACCCCTCCCTTTCTAATCAAATTCTCCTACTAGAGTTAAGTCATCCAGCCTAAGTTTTAAACTATACCATCTCTATACCTATAATGCCCTGATCTCTCTTCAGCTCTAACCTCCAGATTCACATAATCAACTGCTTGTTACTTTCTAGCCTTGAAACCTAACAAGAACAAAACAAAGTTCTCTTCTTCCTCAACCTCCAGTGTGCTTTCCCCACTCCTATTTATTTAAATCACTACCGTTTCTTTTGTTATATCCAGCAAAACTCAACCTTTAAATACTAAACCTTTCCTCACATCTTCAGTGTCAATTCATTCTCCACAGCAGCCAAAGTGATCTTTAAAAAGACACAAATTCTAAATTCTGTCTGTTGCTTTAAATCCTCAAATGGCTTTCAGAGTCACTTAAAATCCAAACTCCTTACTTTGGGCTTATAAAGTTGTATGTGATCTGGCTCCTGCCTACATCTCCAAATTCATCTTACACCATTCTCCACCTTTACCCACAATACTCAGTCTCAACCTTTTTGGCTGCTGAGACATTGCAAATTCATTCTCAACTTTAGAGACTTTAACAGTTTCCTCTGATTCAGACTGTTCTGCCCCTAGAGACATGCTGTTATCATTCAGATCTCAATTTAAGTTTACAATTCTAGGAGAGGCCTTTTCTGAACACCCAATCAAAACCAACTAATTAATTTCATCAATATTATTTTATTAATTTTATTTTCATCAATATTATTATTATAGCTGTACAATATTATTATACTACTCTGCACTGCATTTATTACTTACTTGTCTGTCTTCCCTTGCCCCATTCATTGCTATATCCCCAACACATATCATGATGCCTAGCACAGAGGGAGCCCTCAAGTATCTTTTAAAGAGCTCTTGGTACTGATAATACAAAAATGGATGAGACATGATGCCTACCTGTGAGAAGCTTGGAGTCTCATAGGGAAAAACAGCTTCAAATAATTTTAAAAATTACAGATTTGGGTTTAAAGTCCCATGGGAACTGTATTCAAAGCTTCTCCCAACACCAAATTCAAAATACGCATACATATGTACATACACAGATAAAATGAAAGGAATATCAAAATTAAGATGTATTTCTGTATATATGAAATATTTCATAAACAAAACAAATTTTGCTTTAAAAAAAAGAATTATCTCTAGGAGTGAAATTACAGATTATTTTTACTTGAATATGGTTCCCCATATTTATCAAAGTTTAATGTTTGTTACTTTTACATTCACAGAGTTTGACCATTTATTTAAAAGAGAAAAGCAATTATATTGTTTACATTCTTCACTATATAATGACTATTAGCTTTCTATGTGCATGTAAGAGTTGATCATCCTAATGTATGACTAAGTTAGTTAATTTTAATTTATCTTCCCAAGTAGTTTAAGGGTTATCTCCAAGAAACTCTTCCCCTGAGTTTAGGTTACCTCATCCTCACAGTTCTCCTTAAACTCATCAAGCACACACAACTACCTTTTCAATGTTTTACTATCTTACTGGACCATAATTTACTCCATAAGGGCATGGACCATGTCTATCTTATTAACAAACATAGGTGGCTTTTAATAAATATTTGTTGAATAAATGAAGAAAATGTAGAATTACTAAAGAGTTTAAACCATCAGACTTCCCCAGTGGTCCAATGGTTAAGATGCTCTGCTTCTACTGCAGGGGACACAGGTTTGATCCCTGGTCAGGAAGTTCTGTGTGCCATGAAGTGCACCAAAAAAAGCTTAAACAATTTAAGTACAGATGATGTCATATATAATACTAAATAGATGCCCCTGAGATCATCAAAGGAGAACTACAAAAAAAAAAAGGCAGAAAAGATTCCCTTCCCACCACCTTATTTCTAAGTTTTAGACTTAGACCTGATATTACCCCAACTCAGAACCTAATTACATTATCAAAAGAAACTCAACTTCACTGGAGGCCATCTTTATCAGCATATTCAACTCTTCCTAGTACCAAAAGTTTCGGAGAAGGCAAAGGCAACCCACTCCAGTACTCTTGCCTGGAAAATCCCATGGACAGAGGAGCCTGGAAGGCTGCAGTCCATGGGGTCGCTAAGAGTCGGGCACGACTGAGCCTTTTCACTTTCACTTTTCACTTTCATGCATTGGAGAAGGAAATGGCAACCCACTCCAATATTCTTGCTTGGAGAATCCCAGGGACAGAGGAGCCTAATGGGCTGCCGTCTATGGTGTCGCACAGAGTCGGACACGACTGAAGAGACTTAGCAGCAACAGCAGCAGTACCAGAAGTAGGATGAAAGGTATTACTTTCATACGGCTTGGGGATTAGCTTCCTGGACCTTAAGAAACCCTTAAACTCATTCAGGAAAACAAATGCCTCTTGCTTACCAGGCAATGTGTTAAGCAATGGAGAATAGAATATCAGGACTATAGGTCTCTGTCCTCAATGACTCACACTTAGTTTCATCAGGCAGATGGAGACAAAGCACCTAAGTAAACACCTAAGGATATAATCAAAATATGACCAAGCCAAGAGATATTTTTTAAAAAGTGTGACATACCCACTTAAAATTTCATCCAAATACCCATATACCCTAAACTCTTGCACATACACAATAGCAAGAAACTGGAAGCAAACCAAATATCCAATGCATAAATTGTAGTATACTATAAACACACACACACATTTTAAAAATAAAGGAACTACTCCAAAATCACTGCAGGTGTTGATTGCAGCCATGAAATTATAAGACGCTTACTCCTTGGAAGGAAAGTTATGACCAACCTAGATAGCATATTCAATAGCAGAGACATTACTTTGCCAACAAAGGTCCGTCTAGTCAAGGCTATGGTTTTTCCAGTGGTCATGTATGGGTGTGAGAGTTGGACTGTGAAGAAAGCTGAGTGCCAAAGAATTGATGCTTTTGAACTGTGGTGTTGGAGAAGACTCTTGAGAGTCCCTTGGACTGCAAGGAGATTCAACCAGTCCATTCTGAAGGAGATCAGTCCTGGGTGTTCAATGGAAGGACTGACGCTAAAGCTGAAACTCCAATACTTTGGCTACCTCATGGGAAGAGTTGACTCACTGGAAAAGACTCTGATGCTGGGAGGGATTGGGGGCAGGAGGAGAAGGGGACGACAGAGGATGAGATGGCTGGATGGCATCACTGACTCAATGGACATGAGTTTGAGTGAACTCCGGGAGTTGGTGATGGACAGGGAGGCCTGGCGTGCTGCAATTCATGGGGTCGCAAAGACTCGGACAAGACTGAGCAAATGAACTGAACTGAACTACAGAAAAATTTAAGAAAAATGAAGCACAAAATATTTTATATCACTGCTGAAAATCACCAGTCTCAGACAATCCACAATTAAGTACACCAATCCCAAACAGGATGGTTCACATAAAACAACAAAACTTGAAAGTAAAGCATCACACGGTCACTTGAGAGAAAATACTACACATGCTAGCTAGCCCTGCATTTGTAATTACTAGAAAAATTCATAATCACACAAAGGCTAAAAATAATGAATAGAGTAAACAAACCCGTTCTAAACCTAGGTAAACAGCACTTTAAGCAACAGCTCTAAAAGATTAGACACCTTTTGAAGATTTGGGGCATACTTTAAATGTTACTAAGCTTACTACAATTCAGGCACCATGCTGGATGCTGAAGAGAAAAATATAAGAACCCTCAAAGAGCTCAATGATCTAGCAGGAGCAGAAAGACATATATATAATCATTAACAATACAGTAACTGCTCTAAAAAGATCATGACAAAGTGATAACTAGAAAAAAGAGGTAATCTGCGTTCAAGAAAAGCTTATTAGGAATGGCATTTTAGAATGAGTTTTTCGAAAGTAAGAAGGGCTTATTCCATGCAGACAAAACAACTCAACAGCAAGCAATTAATTTAGTTAGCTAAAGGTTGGAGGGAGACTGAGGGTCTGAGGTATGTTTAGGCATGCAGCTGAGTTGAGACTTGACAGGAAGCAGGTCAGGAGAGGTAGGCTAGAAATGAAAAGGTTGTGACTTCACGCAATAAGGGGTAGACAATCTAAAAGAAAATGACAAGATCATGTTTTAAAAATTAAATCCAGGGACTTCCCCAGTGGTCCAGCGGTTTATCCTCCATGTTTCCAATGCAAAGGGGCACAGGTTTGATCTGTGGTCAGGGAACTAAGATTCCACGTGCCTCAAGGGAGGGACTAAAAAATATTTTAAAAAAATAAATAAATAACCCAGTAGCACGGCACCAGGGGGGTTGAATTAAAAGTTAGGACAGACTAAAGGCAGAGAACTAAATGTAAATTAGCAAACTATCTTAATATAAAGAGTTTATCTAAGAAAGCCTGATCTAAGACAATTGACAAAAAGAACATAAAAGAGGAAACAAAGATTCAGCAGATATACGGATGATGAAGAGATGAAATCAGACTTATAAAGGGTAATAACAGAAGTTAAAGAAAAAACAAAATTTAGCATCAGAGCAACTGAAAGAGGAAAGCTCTAAGACAAATGGAAATGCTGAAGAAAGGTATATGCATTTAACAATTTAGAAGATGTTAGTAATGCCTGAAAAAGTAATTTCGGTATGACAAGAAACTGAAGAAGCCTGAGTACAGATGTTAAAGAATGAACTAGGACTTTGCTAATGGTACAGAGCATAAGAATCCACCTGCCAATGCAGAGACTCGGATTCAATCCCTGGTCCGAAAGACTCCACATGCTGCAGGCAACCAAAGCCTGTGCACAACGCACAGGCTCTAGGGCCCACAAGCCACGGCCAATGAACCTGCACGCAGCAACTACTAAAACCCACATGCCCTAGAACCTATGCTCCGCAACAAGAGACGCCACCATACTGAGAACCCCGAGCACCATAAGGAAGCACAGCCCCTGCTCATCACAACGAGAGAGAGCCCGTGCCCACGAAGGAAGACCCAGCACAACCAAAAACAAAAAAGAATGAATTAACTTTTAAGAACCAAATACATGAGAGTATCTTTCTGATAACCAGAGTAGGAAAATATTCCTTAAACAAAATATTGGGTTGGCCAAAATGTTCCTTCAAGTTTTTCCAAAAGATGCTATGGGAAAACTCGAAAGAACTTTTTAGCCAATCCAATACAAAAAAAAAGCACACCACACAGGAAAAGGCAGACAAATTTGACTACTTTAAAGGTAAACTCAGTAAGATCAAAGATGTGATAACGTTAAGTGAAATAAGCCAGTAAAACAAACAATGTATAATACAGTAATCAAATTCACAGAGACAAAAAGTAGAGTGCTGACTACAGGAGCTGGGCATGGGAGAAGTAAGGAGTTAAGTGTTTAATGGATACAGTTTCAATTTTACAAAATGCAGAGTCTTGGAGATGGATGGTGGTATTGATTGTACAACAATGTGAATGTACTTAACACCACTGAAATTGTCTGCTTAAAAATACACAAGGTGTAAAGTTTTATATGAGTTATTTAACACAATTTTTAAAAAGAGCATTTAAAAAAGTAAGACAAAAGTTAGAAATTAAGCCACATAATAGAATTAGACAAAATTATAAAGAATTCTTACAAATCAGTAAGAAAAATACAAACCACAAAAATTCTTAAAAATGGGTCAATAATGGGAACACTAAATTTACAAAAGAAAGCCCACAGCCAATAGACACAAAAATATGCTTAATATCTCTACTGACAAAGAAAAATTAAAATAAGCTACCATTTCATATCCATCAGATTGACAAAAACCTAAATTTTGCAGATGTCACTAGAATTCTTACAGATTTCTAGAGCGAGTGTAAATTGATACAATCATTGGGAGAACAATAATGCATTATCCAATCATGCAGAAGATGCAAATACACTCAGATCCTGAAAATCTACTTCCTAAAAAATACCCAAGAAAACATTTATAATAATGTTCAATGTGTCTTTTTTATAACTATATGCCATCAACAGGTGAATGAATCTATACAGTTGACCTTTAAACCAAGGGGGTTAGGGATGCCAAACCTCTGCTCAGACAAAAATCGAAGTATAACTTATAGATGGCCCTCCATATACAGTTTCTCTGCATCTACACATTCAACCAACAGTGAATCATTGTGGACTGCAGTATTTACTATTGAAAAAAATCCACATATAAGTAGATTCATGCAGTTCAAACTCATGTTGGTCAACTGCAGTTTAAAATTGAAGAACTTGAGCAATATATGCGTTGTCACAGATAAACCTTAAAAAACAACACTGAAAATTCAGAAAAGTTGCAGGAGATGCAGAATATTATAACCATCTATGAAGTTCTTCTAAAAATTTTTAAAACACTAAAAAGTGACCTTACACTCAAAAAATACTATGTTTATCAGCAGTAAAAAATATGTATGGGAGGGATATACTCAACTTCAGCATAATGGTTACTTCCAAGAAGGAGAGTACAGAATAGAGAAAAGGTTGGAAAGTGAGCTTCCTCTGGAGGTTTTATTTCTTGGGGGGTTGAGGAGGGGCTAAAGCCAGTATGAGGATTAAGATCTATTAAATCTGGACCATGGATATAAAAGTTCATATATTATTTCTAAACTTCTAAGTCTAAAATGTAATTTTTAAAAGCATCTTTAGAAATAATGGATTGGAAGCAAGCAGCATATGATTACTCTTTCCATCATAATAAGTTAAATGGAGTCAGAGACCTGGTTTTAAATCCCTGCTCGGACAAAAAACCTGGAGCGCTGCAGTCGACAGGGTTAGAAAGAGTTGGACACCTCTTAGCAACTGAACCACCAACAAGTTACTTGACACTGTGGAAAGTTCATTTCCTCAGAGCTACAACTTTCTAATCTGTAATAAAAGCAACCCATCTCATAAGGCTGTCATAGATATAAAATACCAGACAGTAGGCATTCAACTTTAGGTAGTTATTATTTTAAATTTGCAGTAAAAGAAAAGAACTAAATGGAGGGAAATGGCAAGGGTTTTGAATGCGATGAACTTGCCTCACCTTTTCAGAATTATGTAGCAGAACTTACCACTGATGTCAGATGTGTGTGACTACCACTTTTTAGCTTCCAAGACCCAATTTTAAAATAGGGATTTTCCAAACGAATTCAAAATTACACACCAGAGGATTAGAATCTGGATTCCATGGTCCAGTTAAAGGAGACCAGAGTCATGTGAAGAAATCCAAAATAATACCACTGTCTCCTTAAGAAAGACTAACCATTTTCAGAACTAAGTCTAAATATACTTCTGTATTCCCCTTGGCCACCAGTCCCCATAGGTTATTTACACACAAAGAAACATTATCAGAAGCATCAATACTAAAGTCCCTCATCATCTTAAGCCTCTTCTGGAGTCACATTCACATAGAGCTATCACTGAACCATTGAAGGAAACTTTTATGATCCAAGGACAACAATAAGCAGAATATGAAAGTATTATTAATTCAGACATCTTCACAAGTATCCACTTAATGAATATTCCTAGCACTGTTCTAAGCACTGAAAAGACTCTCTTGATCTCCTATTTTCAGAGAAGAAAACTGAAATAGTCAGTGCTGTAGGTATTAAGCTGAAAAGCCAGGACTGAAATTCCAATGACCACACTCTTAATCACTAAGCTACACGTACTACATTATGCTTGGGAAATAAGTATCTCTGCCTCCTGGCAAACTTAAGTTCTCACACCAAGATAGAAAAGCGGAACATATTTAAAGATTAATGTAATTCTCAATACTGAATGACATGTCATACATTGTTGTAATGATATATCATTTTATTAGCATTCAACTTTTATAGCATTGTTTATGAAAAATATCATCTCATAAAGCAACCACATATAACAGCTGGAGTAAATTGGTATACAAAAAACCTGGACGAGGGGGCTTCCCTGGTGGCACAGTGGTTAAGTATCTGCCTGCTGAAGCACGGTACACAGGTTCGATCCCCAGTCAGGGAAGATCCCACATGCTATGGGGCAATGTGCCCATGTGCCGTAACTACGGAAGCCTGTGTGCCCAGAATCTGTGCTCCTCACCAAGACAAGCCACTGCAATGAGAAGCCTGGGCCCCAAAAGGAAGAGTAGCCCCCGCTCGCTACAACTAGAGAAAGCCCACATTGAGTAATGAAGACTCACAACCAAAAAACCAAAAATCTTAAAAAAAGAAAATACAACCCAGGTGAAGTTCACCATTAACCAGATCTTTGTGTCACTGAGCAACAATCAATCTCTCTAAGCTTCAGTTTCCTGAACTTACAGATGAGGTTTTTCACCTAGATCTAACGTCTCTTTCAACTAAAACATTCAATGCATTTTAACACATTCTCTAGACACTGTTAATGTATTTTCTGAACAAAGACTTTGAAAGGCAGCTTTTGCAAAATATTTAAAATTAAATCATATAGTATATGCTCTTATGTCTATCCTTTTACTCAAACATATCCAAAGCTAACCTGTGTTATTAAAAATCAGTAAATTGATTGGAAAGGGGTGTGGGGATTCTGATGATGCTGGTAATGTTAACATTCTGTTTGTTTTGGGTGTTGGTCACACTTTTATCATATGTGCTTTGTATATTACCTTTTATTATTTTGATCTGGAAAAGGTGGTTTTCCCCCAAAGATAACTTTTGTGTTCTAACTCCACAACTGTGTTTGTGTATATTAGAGCTGTGCAACCTTTCTGTTATTAATATATAAATGTTTCTAGCTTAATTTTGTCCACAACTCCTGCTAATTCCAATTCAGGAGTCTACATAAGAGATCATTTACTTATAAATTATACAGTATTCTTGTAATTCTTTTAAGACTGTCTCCTGAAATTCAGTCTTAACTTTCCTTTGGAACCGAGCTCAACAACCTCTCTTCCTACATACACACACCCTCAGAATTCCCACAGCTCTGATTCTCTCCATCTATCATTTTTATCTGTCTCCAACCAGGTAAGTCTTTCAGGGCTGTTTGCAAATATCCTCAATAAATGCTGGTAACATATTTACTGAGAAATAAGAAAACACATTCTTTACAAAGGGATGATCTGCAAAGGAATCCCAGATGACTGATGGATAGATCAAAGTCTTTAAAAAATTAAAAAAAGAAATGCACCCCAAGAGCATTATTTGGAAAGGCTTTTAATTTTTTTAACTCAGTCAATAACACACCCAGAACCTCATAAGGCTAAGCTACACTGAACTAAAAACTTACATAGCTGTAAAAACAAATCGCTTTTCTACTCGTAAAAAATTGTTCAAATTCTAGTTACATTAGTTTATAGCAGGAAATTTCACCTTTGTCTTTAAACTAGAAAGGAAAAAGTTTAAAAGAAAAAGATAATAATTGATAAACCAGGGGCAAAGTCTTAAAAACAAAACACTCAAAGCTAGTAGTAGTCATGCTATATTAATTTTTTTGCACAGTTACTGTCCATTCATCTTTTAGATAAATTATACTACAAACTCTATATAGTTAACAGTCTTAAATGTTCTTCTAAAGAGTTCTGTCTACAGCAGTGGTTCTCAACGTCTGACAAAGTATGGAGACATTTTTAGTTGATACAATGGCAGGGAAATGGTAGGGAGGTGGGAGGAAGACTGCCTGTGCCATTGGCATCTAGTGCTCTTAGTCAGCGATGGTGCTGAACATCCTACAATGCACAGGAGAACCACCCACAACAAAGCCATTACCTGCCCCACATGTCAACAGTGCCAAGGTTGGACACCATGGTCAACAGAAATTAAAAGACTTCCCTTTAAAGATCTGTAACTAGTTCTATACAGAATAGTCAAATATATAAAATTTTTTTTTTTTTTTTTTAATTTTATTTTATTTTTAAACTTTACATAACTGTATTAGATTTGCCAAATCTAATTTGGTTCAGGATGGGGAACACATGTATACCTGTGGCGGATTCATTTTGATATTTGGCAAATATATAAAATTTAAAATGACAACAGGTACAAAAATCCATTTAAATACTCAAGGGAAATTTATACTAGAGTAGTTTTCATGAAACCAATTTGTTAATGCCACATATTTAAATATTCCCTATGAGAATCCTAGAAAATGTTAGCAAAGTGCAGTTACAATATGAAAAAAAAACTACAGGTACCACACAGGACGAGAACAAACAAGGGTATGTGGACTGATTTACGGGCATTTTACTTCAGTGAACTTCAAATTTAAAAATATTTTGCATACTGAAATGCAAGCAAACCTTTAATTACAGGTAATGCTTAATGTTTAAACAATTAAATTAGGCTGCATTTAAATCTTTTAATCAGTAATACAAACCAGGTTCAATTATTTTTAAATAATTAAAAGTATGCCTACACTTGACAAGTCAGGACAGCATGGTATAATATAAACATAAGCAAACTTAGATCTAAATCCCAAAGGTGTATGTTTGCAGACAATTTAACTTCTCTGAATCTCAATTTTCTCATCTAATAAAAAATCTAATTCAACAACCTGTTCTTGAGAATTCGCAGTAATGTATATAAACAAATGGAGCTGCTAGTTCCTTTACAAATGGTGGTTGTTAATACCAGTAACAATTTATAATAAATAATAATATAACCTATGAGTACAGATTATAGCTTTACTCTGTGCTCATAAGCTACAATTCACTTACATAATTCAATTAAAAAAACACCTATTAAGTGTACTTTAAATCAATTTTCTATTCCTTGCAACTTTGAAATATTACTTAAACTTACACAGATTTAAATAAATTAATATCTCAGACAAGTGACAGATTTCCAAACACAGTCTCATGGAAAAAAGGCCTACATGGTTTGTTTATTTTTAGTAAATAACATATTAGCACGACTCAAAATTCAAAAGGAGTCTTTTGATGCCTGTGGCCCCAGACACCCAATTCTCCTACAGAGAAACAATGTTACCAAGTTCTCATTAATCCTTTGACCTATACAAATACACATACTCCCCTACTTCTGACACTAATGGTGGCCTCCTCTCACTATTCTGATTCTACCCTGTACTTTTCACATTTAATTTATCTTGAGGCTGTATTTTAATTAACAACACACTCCAACAGTGGCCATTTACAACTTCTTAGGCCAGATGTAAGCTATCTTTACAAAGACACTTAAAAAGAGAGAGGGAAAATCCTTAAAATCAATCAAGATTCTTAGTAAACACAAAAATACGAAATAAACTTTGGTAAAATGAAAATTTACATAGAAAACATGAGGAAATACTTATTATACCAGCCACTCAAACACTGCATTTACATACATAAAAAGGAAACATGTGGACTGTACTTCAATGTACTGAAAATAATCAACATAATCCACCTATAGAACTGGACTTAAGTATCAATGAAATAAAATATATTGGTGAAAATAAAGCTATTTATTGGTTATATATTCCAATATTAAATTATCTGACCCTTTCCTAAATGTTCTTTCTGGAAGAAGTTTCATTCCAGATTTATAAAGGCACTATTCTTAAAAAAATAATTTTCCTGTTTGGATTTTGTTTTCTTCCTCTGAAACACCATGTCACTTACTTGAAACAAGGTTTCATCATTGCTTATATATAAAAAGCTGTATTATTTTAACAATATGCATTACTAGAGCAATACAGGTTTCTTTTAAACTTCAAGTACTAAGAATATCATGGTGAAAAGTCACCTCACATAACGCAGAGACTATACGAATTACGAGAGCAGTGACCACTTTTAAGTAATAGAAAATAAAGCATTAAAGTCTTATATTAAGTTTCAGGCTTGTACAAACGTATTACAGAAGGAATGTTCTAGGCTACTGGCAATAATATTAGCTGCAAACTTTCATTAGGAAGATATACGTTAAGTATCCTGGAAAATATTTTCTTACTAAAGAAAAATTAAGAATCACTGTCTCACTATATATCACAGTGCAGGTATTTATGATTCTTTTTCTGCACTGTACCACAAAAACACAAAGTCATCCTTCCATTCAGAGTTTTGGCACTTGAACAAATACAGAGGTCAGAGTTCATACACATGCTCTGTAAAACCGATCATTACTTATATACTATTATATTCAATAAATCTCCTAGGATTTGGCATTTTTAAATAATTTTAAAGAATCTTCTCCACGTCTAACTGTAAAGACACACTTCAGATTCAGTGGCACAAATAAAGTTCAAGTGCTTGCTATCAGACTTGTCGATAACTCATCACATACTTAGAATGCTAAATTTCACAAATCATTGAGATCATTAAAGTACCAACGTAAGAGAAAAACACAAATAGCAATAATATATTCGATAATGATATTTGACATCTTGAAAATAACCATTCAGTATTTTTAATCTTTGTTGAGTCCAAGGAGGAAAAACAAACTAGCATTCCTGATGATTTTGGGTGTGAAAAACTGTACTATACTTTCATAATTTTGAGTCAAATTACCCAAACATTTAAAATACATTAACAAATGTGGCCAATATCAGCGTATCTAAAATTTCTACAGGGTTCAAGAGTAGCTTGAGACAAAAAAAAAAAAATTTTAATCATTTCAGATATATGTTGGAATAAACCTACTTAATAAAGAAACATAACAATATATTAATCTGAAATCTCATGTTTTTAAGTAGGACAGTTTTTCAAAAGTAAGAACTATGGGGACATCATAATGAAGTTTCATGGCACAACACAGCAGTGTCAGAGAGGCATTGTCTTAGGACAGACTCTCTCGTCTGTAACTTGTAAACAGTTTTTTTGAAATAAGCTACTCACACACTCCACTATTTTTTCCTAATCCTAGCTAAAAATATTTAAACGTCTCTAGTATACCGAACGTGCCTGTACCTAGTCAAAAAGCTTCAGATGTCAATCGAAAAAGAGGCCTAGAATGTCGGAGTAAGTGGAAATGAGATAATAGTCTAATAAGGAATTAATTTTCTATCTCAGGTGAAAATTCCCTTATCGCCCACTCAAATAAGCTAGTATCCTATTATGTCTTCTCATTTCTCCCAACACCCAACCGAGAGGGAGTTAACTCCGAACCTCCTTCTTTCATCAATCACTCCTTTCGTAAGGAAACGAGGGTGGCCGCCAGACCGGCTATAACCCAGAATACCCTGAAAAGTGTGGGCCTTTGAGCGGCGCGGCTCTCCGGATCCAGTTACCACCTTTCCCCTTCCCCCAACCCACTTCCCGGGTTTTCTCAGGCTCGGCCTGCTACCTCCCCACCCTACAGTCACACTTCCAGCTGTTGCCACTGCCGTGGGGCGCTCTCTAGAGCTCACACCCGCCGATAAGCGCCCTTCCTCCATCTGCCCCCTAAACCTTATTCCTCCCCAGAACCCCCGCCCGCGAGACCGTCCATCCCAGGGCCCGGGGAGGGGAGGGAAAGGCGGCGGAAGGAGGGGGAGACTGCTGCTTCCCCACAGGCAGAAGGGCGGCCGCAAAGAAGGCCAACCGGGGGTTACCAGGGATATTGGGATTGCCACCGGAAGGGCCCTCCCGCCCTGGGCTGATGTGGGGGACGTCCGGGAGTTCATTTCTGACCTCCTCGCTCTTCAGCACCTCCTTGAACTCCCGCTTGATTCGCTGCACCGCGATGTTGGCCATGTCTCCGCCCGCAGCTGATTCGTACCCGCCTCCTCCGCCACCGCTACGACCACCGCCACCGCCGCCACCTCTTCCTCCACCGCCTCCTCCCCCGGCGATTCACACCCGAGCACACGAACGCTGCCACTGCCACCCCGACCGCCGCACTATCTTCAATGTGGAATCACCTCCGCGCCCGGCCACCAAAATGGCGCCGGGTCCGCGCATGCGCACGACGCTGACCCGGCCGGGCGGCGCAGCCGCTCCCGTTGTAGCCCCATACGCCTTAGCCGCGAACCTGCGCCGCGCTGTGCGGCGCGTCTCTGCCTGAGCTGCGGCCGCGTGGCTCCGCCCCGTCGGCGTCTGAAGCCAGGAGGGTGCGGCTTCCGCGCGGGCCAGGGCTTCCCGGGCCTCACGGGTCGTCTCCGGCGCCTCCGCCCCTGTACGAATGTAGGTGGTATGGTGGAGGCTTCCAGACCTTCGCCTCTAACCAAAGGTTCGAGTCCAACCTGATGGGTTCACGCGGCCCCTCTAGGCTTGGAGCGCCGCCCTGACTCAGCCAGACCGCGGGCTTAGTGTATCCGGCTGTGTCTAGTGTCGGAAAACACTGTCCGGGAACTCGGTCTGGCCCATTTTCTATTGGTTCTGAAAAGGCACTGCGGTTCGTTCTTGTCCTGCAGCCGTTACAGTTCTATTACTGCAGTCATCCCAGGATCTTTCCAGGTACAACAAATCATTAAGTATGGTCATTGTTGTATCTCAGTTGTAATTGAGACCGGGTCTCAGTTGGAGATGCCTGAGATGGGTTTAGAAGCCAGATGTTGATCTTTGGCCTACTTAGATAATTAATAACAAGCCGTGGAACTAAAACTATAGCTTTAAAACTTGAGTGTACATCAGGATCCCTGGAGAGCTTAAGAAAAAACAAAGAGTGCAAGGTGGGCCTAATTTGCATTTTTAGCAAGTTCCCAGGTGCTGCTGCTCGAGCTGCTGGTTCAGAGACCACAGTATGAAAACCACTGAACTAAGGTATCTGAACATACAGGGAAAACTGGAGAAACCTATGCTTCTTGGGAAGGAAGGGCAGCTTTACTTATGTAAGCCTGGAGTCTACAACAGTGGCTGGTGCTAGTAGGCACTCAATGAATATTGAATGAATAAATGAGTAAAGAGTAAATGTTTTAAATGGGAAGTAAATTTAAAGGCAATTTAAAAGTGGTTGTTAAGGCTGCCAGTAATATGGTTTTGATACTAAGGGATGCTTTGAGTAGAAAACATTTTGTAATAATATTTATTTAGAAGTTTATATTTCATGCATTTCTTTCACCTAACTAATCAGTAAAGCATCCTGTTAGGAAAATATCACAAATACACCATCTTAGCAAAAATTACCAAAATTGTGGCAGTAAAAAAAAAATAAGCCCCTGGGTATGTATGAGTCATTCAGTGGAGGAACATGGCAAAAAAAGAATTTCTTGAACTGCCGCAGGAACCAAGAGGGGATTTTAAATTCCGGCCCTCTTCCATACCAGCTCTCTCTCTTTCAACCTTGGTTTCCTTTTCTGCAAGATAAGGAAGCTGGATGAGATGATCTCTTCCAAGTTTTAAGAGTTTAGAATTCTAAAGCATCGTCTGGAAACATTCCCCTAAACGGAAGAACTATAAAAACCCTTCCAGCAGAGCCCCCTAGTGGTCCTAAGGCGAACCAACTATACATGTGGGTCATTGGCACAATAAAATGTGGTATAATGTATGTGTTGCAATGCTATGTGTATTTGTGCCAGTACGTTACAAATAATTATTTCAATGTGTGAAAAAACTTTTTGAATACTTTACCTTTATCACTTTAATTCAGTCCCCAATATTAATCTTGGCGCTTCAAAAGAAATTTAAAACACTCAAATCACAGGGGAACTAATTAGAAGGGTATGCTAATTTCTTTGGGGAAGAGAAGTTTGGTAATTTTTAAATGCACATAATCACTGGCCCTGAAATTCCACTTTCACTCCATTTTTACAGTCCTTCCTATTTATAGTCCTATTAAAGTCCTTCGTATTTACAGAATATGAGGCAACTGCCAATTAACTGACATGAGGCAATCCTCAAAATACATTTTAGGGAGAAAAAGAACACTATGCTGAAAGTGATGTGGTATCCTGGATTGGACCCTGGAACCAAAAGGACATAATTAGTGAAATCTGAAAAAATTTTGTAATTTAGTTAATAGTGTAACACTGTTAATTTCTTAGTTTTGACATGATACTATGATTATGTAAGATGCTAACATTAATAGACGTTAGTATAGGGTATACAAGATTCTCTGAAACATTTCTGTAAATCCAAAATTATTCCGAAAGGAAAAGTTTACTTAAAAATCATTATTGGGACTTTCCTGGTGGTCCAGTGGCTAAGGCTGCATGCTCTCAATACAGGGGGCCCAGGTTCGATCCCTGGTTGGGGAACTAGATCACACATGCCTCAACTAAGAGTTCATATGCCACAACTGAACGTCTTGCATGCTGCAACTAAGACCCAGTGCAGCCAAATAAATAAATTGCTGTTTTTTAAAAATTACGATTCTGTCCAGATTGTGTATAATATACCACCATTTGTGTGAGGGAAGAAAGGAATATGTGTATATGCTTGTGAATCCATAAAGTATCACTGGAAAAATACATCAGAAACTGACAGCAGTGGTAATCTCTGAGATAGCAATTTAAGTTCCTTGGGGAAGGCAAAGTGGGAGACTTTTCATCATGTATCCTATTGTATATTTTACCTATTGAAAACTAAATTTTTAACAATGAATTTCCAGAATGCATGTTATAATCTCTTCGCTGTTATAAGTTAGTGCTGATTGCTTCATTAAATAATTAATTAAATAAATACTTATTGAATGCCTACTGTGTGCCAAGCATGATCTAATCCCTGGAGGCATACCAGTGAACAAGATCAAAAAAACCTTCCAATCATAGGATTTACATTCTAGCAAGGATAAAGAAATACTCATCTCAGAGTATAGTCTGCAGTCACCTGGGAAGAGGGATCCCTGAGATGTCTGCAATGCCTAAACTATTATCAAAATAAAACTAAGATATTGTTTTCCTTTTTACTGTGTTCACACATGCACTGATGATGTAAAAGCAGTGTGTGTGTTAGTCACATCCGACCCTTTGCAACCCCCAGAGGATCTTCCCAACTCAGGAATCGAGCCCTGGTCTGCTGCATTGCAGGCAGACTCTTCACCGTTTGGGCTACAGGGAAGTCTTTTTTAAAAAATGGTGTAATGGTGCTGTAAAAGCAGTAGTGAGCAAAAAAATTACTGTGCTAGTAATAATGTTACTAAAGTCATCCACTCACTATTTAAAACTGTCTGTTTCACGTTAGAATGTCTTCACTGAAGCAGTCGGGATTATTAATTATATTAAACCTCAACTTTCAAGTAAAGTCTTAATGTTTTGTATGATACATGGAAAAGGAGTTTCTCTGGTGGCCAAGACAGTGAAAAATCTGCCTGCAATGCAAGAGACCTGGGTTTGATCCTTGGATTGGGAAGATCCCCTGGAGAAGGGAATGGGTGACCCACTCCAGTATTCTTGCCTGGAGAATTCCATGGACAGAGGGGCCTGGCGGGCTACAGTCCATGGGGTGGCAAGGAGTCAGATATGACTGAGCAACTCTCTCACATACACACAGGCAAAGGATACATAAAGGACTTCTGTATACCAAAGCTCATGGTAAAGCACTTATACAAAATGGTTGAGCTGCAAGCTGAACTTAATCTTTTTTTCATGGAACACCATTTCACTTAATGATTGAGACAAACAACTTTTCTTAAGAGTTGGCTATTTGGCAGGTGATTTATCAAAAATGAACAATGTAAGCTATCACATCAAGGAAAATAACTGACAGAATTTGTTAAACATGATAAATTCAAGCTTTCAACTGAAAATTAAAGTTTTACAAAACGTGTCTCCCACTGTGACTTGATAGCTTCCCAATATACTTAAAGACCTTTCTGATTAAATTGGGTGATATTGACAAATGTGATTACTAGAAATTACACAATGGAATATGTCAACATTTGGAAGATCTGCATAAATTAGTGAGGTAATAACTGATCCAAATACCAATGCATAGTGTTAAAAAATCATCATGGGGAAAACATTCATTCAAAGATCAAGACAAAACAAAAAGGATCAAGACAGACTGATGAATTTTAATGTAACAGTACAAAAAGTTCATTCATAACATTTCAGCTAACCTTTGAGAAATTACCACTTGTCTAGATTTAGTGTAGTGTTAATAATATCCGCAGTTATCTGAAAAGGTTATTAAAATATTCCTTCCCTTTCCAATCTGCATAAGGCTAGATTTTCTTTATGTACTTCAATCAGAGCAACATGTGCAACATATTGAATGCAAAGGCATATATTAAAATGCAGCTGTGTTCCATTAAGCCAGCATTAAAGAGATTTTGTTTTAGAAAATAGTTATTTTTCACTGAAGTTATACTATTTATATAAGTATATAATGGATTTTATTATAGTTATTTATTAGTAAATATTTCAGTAATTTCTTAGTTTTAATTTCTAACACAATGCTCTTTAACCCATGTAAACAAATGCTTTTTGGAATCCTCAACATATTCTTTAAGAGTATAATGGAGTACATTTGAGCATACTGTACTACTTCCCAGGTGTCACAGTTGGTAAAGAATCCACCTGCCAATGTAGGAGACTCAAGAGACGCTGGTTTGATCCCTGGGTCAGGAAGATCCCCTGGAGTAGGAAATGGCAAGCCACTCCAGTGTACTTGCCTGCAAAATTCTGTGGTCAGAGAAACCTGGTGGGCTACAGTCCATGGGGTCACAAAAGAGTTGGACACGACTGAGCGCACACCACCACTGGGTACCTGGTGCCTGTGACTGTTTAAATGTACTACTTAAGCATGAGATTTAGATCTAAAAAGTTCTCCACTTTCAGAATATATAAAGTATATAAACATTATTTATTTGAAGTGTGTGAAATTGGTTTTAGACGGATGGAGGAAAGTTCATCTGCTAACTCTCTGTTGTCTCTAACAGAACAATGTGTTTTGATATGTTGATTCACATAAAAAGAAATGTGGCAAGGCATAATCGTGCTTTGCTGGCCATTGATAATACTCCCCTACATTGGAAACAAGTAAGTCTTCCTTTTTGTAGCTCCTGCTAGTTACTATGACTGCTCTACAGACTCAAATATCCTGTTCTATATGTAGAGGAATTTTTTTTTTTTCCAAAGTCCTTTCCTGACCTTGTGTTTTGTCAGTTTTCTGAGACTTTTTTCCTTTGTCCCTCACCACTGCCTATTCTATCCAAGCCTCTCACTTAACTCTCCTTTTGAAACACCCAGTCATAATTCCAAGGTCAGTTTGCATTTTTTTTTCCCCGCTTTCACTGAGTCCTACCCTTCCCATCTTGTTAGCTCCTCTCCCCTACCCACCCCAGATGGGATGAGGAACTCTAGCAGCAAGAGTGGAAACCAGCATTCAGATCCACAGTTGAACTGCTGAACTCAACTCCAGGCCAGTGGGCACCACAGTATTGATTGTAATGCACACTGTATTATTTCAAATATAGAGAATAGATCAGAACCCCCACCATTGTGGCTTTCTGAATATCTGTAGCATGGTGGGGAAAGCGGTTTCAATAGCACAGAATAATGTTTCCTTGCCTTAAATTACCTTTTCTTCCTGTCAGACACACAGGCTGTTTAGGTGGGAGCTTTTTAGGAAAGGACCTCATAATTCCACTCCATCCAAGGAATATGCAACTACAGCTGGGACATGGCTATGCTGCTGCTGCTGCTAAGTCGCTTCAGTCGTGGCCGACTCTGTGCAGCCCCATAGACGGCAGCCCACCAGGCTCCCCCGTCCCTGGGATTCTCCAGGCAAAAACACTGGAGTGGGTTGCCATTTCTTTCTCCAGTGCATAAAAGTGAGAAGTGAAAGTGAAGTCACTCAGTCGTGTCTGACTCTTAGCAACCCCATGGACTGCGGCCCACCAGGCTCCTCCGTCCATGGGATTTTCCAGGCAAGAGTACTGGAGTGGGGTGCCATTGCCTTCTCTATAGGACCTTCATAAGTCATAGTCAAGGTATCAGCCACCTTTCCGGTAGACTGCCCTCTGCTGATCATCCCAATTATTTTTGTTGAGTTCGTGAATTCCTTTCTGTCCTCTAAACCAGAGTCCTCTCTTTTAGACCCTAGAATCACTGGGGCTCCAGTGAAAGATCCCAGTCCTCCAAAGGCCACTCTTCAAATTCCTCTACTTTTAGTTGTCTCAAAGACCATGAACTAGTCAACATGGGACTTCCTGCTAACTAAAATCCACAACTAACTTCTACCTACCTAGTCCCTTGATTGTCAATTACCTATCATTCATTTAGAATACAGATTTTGACAAATCATATAAGCCTCATTAAATTGGCCAGATATTCTTTGTTTGCTCCTCTAAATCCACTCTCCAGTATTCTCTACTCTGTGCCCCTGGATGCTGGAAGTATGGACTGCCAAGGAGTTCACTACATGTACAAAGCTTTCTTACTTTCTGGATTGCAGTTGAATGCAGCCAGTGGAATGCTCTGGCAGGAGATGAGGCCATGGGTTAACAATGCTACCTTTCCCTCCCAAAGGCCACAATTTCAGTAGCTCTTTCCTTCAGCTGCAGCTACAGCTACTGCTATAGTTCTTTCAAAATTCCAGGAATTATGGGCTCCTATCCTTTCAAGCCCAGAGGCACCAAGACCTCCCTGCTATTGTTAGCCTTTGCTAGCTTCCTTGGCCTGATGGGCTGCAGTCCATGGGGTTGCTAAGAGTCAGACAGGACGGGGCGACTTCACTTTCACTTTTCACCTTCATGCATTGGAGAAGGAAATGGCAAACCACTCCAGTGTTCTTGCCTGGAGAATCCCAAGGACGTTGGATCCTGGTGGGCTGCCGTCTATGGGGTCACACAGAGTCGGACATGACTGAAGTGATTTAGCAGCAGCAGCAGCAGCTTCCTTTAACATTTGTAAACAGTCTCTTCAACAGATTCTTCTCATTAACCACTGACTTCCTGCCAGGACCCTGTCTGATAGACTAAGGTACAACCATAATTCCCTACTCTCCTGAATGTGGTTGCTATTTAGAAAAATTACCAATCAATCTCTCCTGCTCTACAGTCTCTAAATCAGAATTATTTTGAGGAACTCAAAGTTACAGTTCTCCCCACTAAGGTGAAACTCTGAAGGGTCAGCTGAGGCATTGCCTTTCGAGCAGTAGATCAGTATCTTTCCCTTAATTGATGCTCCCTGGAGTGGAGATTCACACCCGCTTTCCCCTCTCTATAGCTGAGCATTCAGCTGTACTAACCTAAGAAATGACTCCTTTCCAGGGTTAACAACTCAAAAGAATTCCCTCTTAGGTCCTGAAGTTAGCAAGCCCCACGACTTAGACACATTAAAGAAACATAAGGAAAATCATAATTTAAAGTAGCAGAAGACATGTTTATTATATAAACATCTCAGCAAAAGCACTGTGCTCAGTAAAAACTATATTTTACTCTTTTTAAAATGATTTTGATGTATTAGCCAGTAGTATGAATTCTTATCCACTTTGGCCCAGCCGCTTCATTCATTCTGGGCTATTGGCAATTCTCCTCTGCTCTTCCCCAGTAGTGTATTGGACACTTGCAAAGATGGGGGACTCATCTTTGGGTGTCATATCTTTTTGGCCTTTTATACAATTCATGAGGGTCTTACGGCAAGTATACTGAGGTGGTTTGCTTTCCCTCCTCCAGTGGATCATGTTTTGTTGGAGCTCTGCTGTGACCCATCAGTATTGGGTGGCCCTCACAGCATGGCTCATAGCTTCATTGAATTACGCAAGCCCCTTCACCACAACAAGGCAGTGATCCATGAAGGGGTTTTGCAGTCAGTATGTCAGCAAATCTGGAAGGGCTAGTAGTGGCCACAGGACTGGAAAAGGTCAATCCTCATCCCAGTCCCCAAGAAGGGTAGTACTAAAATAATGTGCTAACCATTGGAAAATTACACTCATCTCCCATGCTAGTAAAGTCATGCTTAAAATCTTGCATGCTAGGCTTCAGCATTATGCGAACCAAAAACTTCCAGATATCCAAACTGGGTTTACAAAAGGAAGAGGAACTAGAGATCAAATTACCACATTCACTGGATTATAGAGAAAACAAGGGAGTTGCAGAAAAACATCTATCTCTGTTTTTATCAACTACGCTAAAGCCTTTGTGTGGATCATGACAAACTGTGAAAGCTCTTGGATAGGAATACCAGATCATCTTACCTGTCTTCTGAGAAACCTGTATGTGGGTCAAGAAGCTACAGTTAGAACCCTGTATGGAACAACTGATTGGTTCAAGATCAAGATAGGAGTATGGCAGGGCTGTCTGCTGTCACCCTGTTTATATAACCTATATCTGAGCACATTGTGAGAAATGCCAGGCTGGATGAGTTACAAGCTGGAATCAAGATATGCAGATGATACCACTCTAACGGCAGAAAGTGAAGAGGAACTAAAGAGCCTCCTGATGAAAGTGACAGAGGAGAGTGAAGAAGCTAGCTTAAAACTCAACATTCAAAAAACGAAGATCGCTTCACTGCAAACAGATGGGGAAACAATGGAAACAGTGAGAGACTTTATTTTGTTGGGCTCCAAAATCACTGCAGATGGTGACTGCAGCCATGAAATTAAAAGATGTTTGCTCCTTGGAAGAAAAGCTACGACCAACCTAGACAGTATATTAAAAAACAGAGACATCACTTTGCTGACAAAAGGTCCACCTAGTTAAAGCTATGGTTTTTTCTGTAGTCATGTATGGATGTAAGAGTTGGACCATAAAGAAAACTGAGCACGGAAGAATTGATGCTATTTAACTGTGGTGTTGGAGAAGACTCTTGGAGAGTCCCTTGGACTTCAGGGAGATCAAACCAGTCCATCCTAAAGGAAATCAGTCCTGAATATTCATTGGAAGGACTGATGCTGAAACTCCAATACTTTGGCCACCTGATGCGAAGAACAAACTCATTGGAAAAACCCTGATGCTAGGAAAGATTGAAGGCTGCAGGAGAAGGGAACAACAGAAGATGAAATGGTTAGATGGCGTCACTGACTCTATGGACATGAGTTTAAGCAAGCTCCGAAAGTTGGTGATGGGCAGGGAAGCATGGCGTGCCGCAGTCCATGGGGTCACAAAGGGTCAGACACGACTGAGTGACTATAAACTGAACTGACTACACCAATTAGAGTTTCAGATATGTCTAGATTAGTGTGTAGACTAAACACATTCACTGCTGAATGCAATTTTTTTTTTTTTTTAAAAAAAGGCTTGTTCAATATTTTAATATGTATTTATTTGGCTACTCTAGTTGCAGCATGTTGGATCTTCCATCTTCATTGAGGCATGTGAACTCCTAGTTGCAACATGTAGGATCTGGTTCCCTGACCAAGGATCCAGCCTGAGCCAGGAGCACCGAATCTTAGCCACTGGACCACCACAGGAGTCTCCACAATGCCTTATTCTTGACACTGGATAATTAGATTTTTAGATTTCTGCCATTATATAAAACTAAGTACCAAGGGTTTCTATAAAGGCTCTCATTAGATTTCTTTGCAACACTTCATTACAGCTTTTTTTTTTGTTTTGAAATTTTGGTAAAAAAAAAAAAACCATAAAATTTACTATTACTCATTTTTAAGTGTACTTTTCAGTGGCATTAAGTACATTCACATTGTTGTTGTGTAACTATCACCACCATCCATCTCTGAAACTTTTTCATCATCCCGAGTTGAAACTCACATCCATTAAAAAATAACTCTCCATTCCTCCCTCTTTTCAGCCTCCAGTAACCGTATTATAATTTTTGTATCTATGAATTTGACTATTCTAGTTACCTTGTGTAAGTAGCATCAGACAGTATTTGTCCTTCTGTGTCTGTCTCATTTCACATAACAATATTTTCAAAGTCCATCCACGCTGTAGCATGTTACCAGACTTTTCTTCCTTTTCAAAACAGTAATTTAAGATTCCGTTGTACATATATGCCACATTTAGTTTATTTGTTCATCATCAAAGGACAAATGGATTTTTTTTGGTCTTTTAGCTACTGTGAATAATGCTGCTATGAACATGGGTCTACAAATTCTCTTTGAGACTCTGCTTCAGTTCTTTTGAATATATACCTGGAAGTGAATTTGGTGGATCATTTGATAATTCTGTTTAATTTTTTGAGGAACCATCATACCATTATCCACAGCGGTTGCACCATCTTACATTTCTTCCAGCTTCTCTACATCTTTGTCAATACTTTAGTACTTTGTTTTTGTATTTTAAACAATAGCTATCATAATGGGTGTGAGGTGATATCTCATTGTGGTTTTGATATGCGTTTCCCTAGTGATTAATGATGTCAAGCATCTTTTCACGTGCTTATTGGCATTTGTATATCTTATTTAGAGAAGTAAGTGTCTATTCATGTCCTTTGCTCATTTTTGAATCAAGTTGTTTGTTTTGTTGTTGAGTTGTTGGAGATTTAAAAATATATATATATTCTCAATATTAATCCCTTATTCAGATAGATGATTTGCAAATATTTTCTCCTATTTTGTGCATTAACTTTTCTCTAACTTGATAGTGTCCTTTGATGCAAAAAAGTATTACATTTTGATGAAGTCCAATTATTTTGTCACCCATGCTTTTGGTGTTGTATCTAAAAAATCATTGTCAAACCCACTGTCATAAGATTTTCCTCTATATTTTATTCCAAGGCTTTTACAGTTTTAGCTGTTTTATAGTTTTAGTTGTTTAGCTGTCTTTGATCCACTTTTAGTTAATTTTGCATTTGGTGTAAGAGTCCTACTACATTCTTTTGCATGTGGATATCTAGTTTTCCCAGCATTATCTGTTGAAGAGACTATCTTTTCTCTCTTGAAGGGTCTTAGCCTTGTCAGAATCACTTGACAGTATATTTGAGGAATCATCTCAAGCTTTTAACCACAGAAGGTTATTCTTATCTTTCTTTCCAGGCAGAATTTTAAATTTGAATAAATGCCACTATAATTATCAACATTTATGAATGTTCAAGTAACTATGATGCAAGAGATCAAATTAGATGCAAGGAATACATGGAGAAAAAAGATATGGACTCTGGTTATGAAACTACCTATTTATTGGGGGAGATAGAATATCTCATTGAAAAATTACTACAAATATAGGATAGCACATGCTAATTTTAAAATAAATAGCACAGAAATTACATGTCTTGAGAGTTCAGAGCTTGTGGTTTTAGAAATGGATTTTAAGCATTAAAATACCAGTATGTGCACAAATATTCACAGCAATGTTATTCATATTGGGCTTCCCAAGTGGCGCAGTGGTGAAGAACCCACCTGCCAATGCAGGAGATGCAAGAGACGCAGGTTGGATCGGTTCCTGGGGTCGAGAAGATCCCCTCGAGTAGGAAATGGAAACCCAGTCCAGTATTTTTGCCTGGAAAATTCCATGGACAGAGGAGCCTGGCGGGCTTCAGTCTGTGGGGTCACAAAGAGTCAGACAGAACTGAGCGACTAAGCACATTATCTATAACAGCAAAAAAAAAAAAAAAAAAGGAAGTTATGCAAATGTCCATCAGCTGATGAGTGGGTAAACCATATGTGATCATATTGAATAATGAAATATTATTCAGCAGTTAAAAGAAAGTGGTGACTGCCACATGGATGAACCTTAAAAACATTATGCTAAGTGGAAGAAACCAGTCACAAAGAATCACATATTGTGTTACTCCATTTTTATGAACTATAAGGAAATCCATGCAAACAGTAAATTACTGGTTCCCTAGGTCTGGATGGAAGGGGAGGAAGGGAGGAGGGAGGAATGGAAAGTGACTGCTAATGGGCATAGAATTTGTTTTGGGGCTGATGAGAGTATTTTGAAACTGATTATGAAGATCATTATGCAACTCTGTAAATGGTTGAATTGTATGGTATGCAAGTTATATTCCAATAAAGATGTTATTTTAAAAATAGCCTCACCAATTCCATCTGTCCAGGTAAAAATGTGAATTTTATCATATGTGAACTACATCTCAACAAAGCAGTTATTACAAATGGAAGAAAAGAGGACTTCCCTGGCAGTCCAATGGTTAAGACTCTGGTCGTCCAATACAGGGGGCACAGGTTCAATCCCTGGTTGGGGAACTAAGATCCTGCACAGCGAGGCAAAAAAATTAAAAAGAAAACATACCAAGATTCCAATAAGTAATCCAGAAAGAGCTATAGTCTGGGCCAGATGACCTGTTTCTCTTAGGTTTATAGAATCCTATCTGAAGCAATGCAAGAGTATGAATTTGTAATATCTGAGACAGTGGGCAATTATTGAATGTTTTTAAGGTAATGATACACTAATATGTTTTAGGAACACTGATACTGGTGCCCCTCATTAGGCTGGACTGGAATGGAGAGGGACTGGAAGAATAAAACAGTTCAGTTCAGTCGCTCAGTCATGTCCGACTCTTTGCGACCCCATGAATTGCAGCACGCCAGGCCTCCCTGTCCATCACTAACTCCCGGAGTTCACCCAGACTTGTGTCCATCGAGTCGGTGATGCCATCCAGCCATCTCATCCTCTGTCGTCCCCTTCTCCTCCTGCCCCCAATCCCTCCCAGCATCAGAGTCTTTTCCAATGAGTCAACTCATCACAGGAGGTAGCCAAAGCACTGGAGTTTCAGCTTCAGCATCATTCCTTCCAAAGAAATCCCAGGGCTGATCTCCTTCAGAATGGACTGGTTGGATCTCCTCGCAGTCCAAGGGACTCTCAAGAGTCTTCTCCAACACCACAGTTCAAAAGCATCAATTCTTTGGCGCTCCGCCTTCTTCACAGGCCAACTCTCACATCCATACATGACCACAGGAAAAACCATAGTCTTGACTAGACGAACCTTTGTTGGCAAAGTAATGTCTCTGCTTTTGAATATGCTATCTAGGTTGGACATAACTTTCCTTCCAAGGAGTCAGCGTCTTTTAATTTCATGGCTGCAGTCACCATCTGCAGTGATTTTGGAGCCCCCAAAAATAAAGTCTGCCACTGTTTCCCCTGTTTCCCCATCTATTTCCCATGAAGTGATGGGACTGGATGCCATGATCTTCGTTTTCTGAATGTTGAGCTTTAAGCCAACTTTTTCACTCTCCACTTTCACTTTCATCAAGAGGCTTTTGAGTTCCTCTTCACTTTCTGCCATAAGGGTGGTGTCATCAGCATATCTGAGGTTATTGATATTTCTCCTGGCAATCTTGATTCCAACTTGTGTTTCTTCCAGTCCAGCGTTTCTCATGATGTTCAGTTCAGTTCAATTAATTCACTCAGTTGTGTCCGACTCTTTGCAACCCCATGAATCACAGCACACCAGGCCTCCCTGTCCATCACCATCTCCCAGAGCCTACCCAAACCCGTGTCCATCGAGTTGGTGATGCCATCCAGCCACCTCATCCTCTGTTGTCCCCTTCTCCTGCCCCCAATCCTTCCCAGCATTAGGGTCTTTTCCAATGAAGTCAACTGTCCACATGAGGTGGCCAAAGTATTGGAGTTTCAGCTTCAACATCAGTCCTTCCAATGAACACCCAGGACTGATCTCCTTTAGGATGGACTGGTTGGATCTTCTTGCAGTCCAAGGGACTCTCAAGAGTTTTCTCCAACACCACAGTTCAAAAGCATCAATTCTTCATCGCTCAGCTTTCTTCACAGTCCAACACTCACATCCATACATGACTACTGGAAAAACCATAGTCTTGGCTAGAAGGACCTTTGTTGGCAAAGTAATGTCTCTGCTTTTAAATATGCTGTCTAGGTTGGTCATAACTTTCCTTCCAAGGAGTCTTTTAATTTCATGGCTGCAATCACCATCTGCAGTGATTTTGGAGCCCA
Organism: Bubalus bubalis; assembly: GCF_019923935.1. Classification (NCBI taxonomy): domain Eukaryota; kingdom Metazoa; phylum Chordata; class Mammalia; order Artiodactyla; family Bovidae; genus Bubalus; species Bubalus bubalis. Next base: position 58,578,661 of record NC_059163.1, read on the forward strand.
TGTACTTTACAGGCTTCAGCAATATGTGAACCGTGAACTTCCTGATGTTCAAGCTGGTTTTAGAAAAGGCAGAGGAACCAGAGATCAAATTGCCAACATCCGCTGGATCATGGAAAAAGCAAGAGAGTTCCAGAAAAAAACATCTATTTCTGCTTTATTGACTATGCCAAAGCCTTTGACTGTGTGGATCACAATAAACTGTGGAAAATTCTGAAAGAGATGGGAGTACCAGACCACCTGATCTGCCTCTTGAGAAATCTGTATGCAGGTCAGGAAGCAACAGTTCGAACTGGACATGGAACAACAGACTGGTTCCAAATAGGAAAAGGAGTACGTCAAGGCTGTATATTGTCATCCTGCTTATTTAACTTATATGCAGAGTACATCATGAGAAACGCCGGGCTGGAAGAGGCACAAGCTAGAATCAAGATTACCAGGAGAAATATCAATAACCTCAGATATGCAGATGACACCACCCTTATGGCAGAAAGTGAAGAGGAACTCAAAAGCCTCTTGATGAAAGTGAAAGTGGAGAGTGAAAAAGTTGGCTTAAAGCTCAACATTCAGAAAACGAAGATCATGACATCTGGTCCCATCACTTCATGGGAAATAGATGGGGAAACAGGGGAAACAGTGGCAGACTTTATTTTTGGGGGCTCCAAAATCACTGCAGATGGTGACTGCAGCCATGAAATTAAAAGACGCTTACTCCTTGGAAGGAAAGTTATGACCAACCTAGATAGCATATTCAAAAGCAGAGACATTACTTTGCCAACAAAGGTCCGTCTAGTCAAGGCAATGGTTTTTCCTGTGGTCATGTATGGATGTGAGAGTTGGACTGTGAAGAAGGCTGAGCGCCAAAGAATTGATGCTTTTGAACTGTGGTGTTGGAGAAGACTTGAGAGTCCCTTGGACTGCGAGGAGATCCAACCAGTCCATTCTGAAGGAGATCAGCCCTGGGATTTCTTTGGAAGGAATGATGCTGAAGCTGAAACTCCAGTACTTTGGCTACCTCCTGTGATGAGTTGACTCATTGGAAAAGACTCTGATGCTGGGAGGGATTGGGGGCAGGAGGCGAAGCGGACGACAGAGGATGAGATGGTTGGATGGCATCACTGACTCAATGGACGTGAGTCTGAGTGAACTCCGGGAGTTGGTGATGGACAGGGAGGCCTGGGGTGCTGCGATTCATGGGGTCACAAAGAGTCGGACATGACTGAGCAACTGAACTGAACTGAACTGTACTTTGCATATAACTTAAATAAGCAGGGTGACAATATACAGCTTTGATGTACTCCTTTTCCTATTTGGAACCAGTCTGTTTTTCCGTGTCCAGTTCTAACTGTTGCTTCCTGACTTGCATACAGATTTCTCAAGAGGCACGTCAGGTAGTCTGATATTCCCATCTCTTTCAAAATTTTCCACAGTTTATTGTGATCCACACTCAAAGATTTGACATCGTCAATACAGCAGAAATAGATGTTTTTCTGGAACTCTCTTCCTTTTTCAATAATCCAGCAGATCCTCTCCTTAACCTTTCCTATCCTACCCTTTTCTTCTAGTCCCCCGGTCCTGGACACAGAAATCTGGTTAAAGGGTCTCAGCCTGAGTTGAGGATTGGAGGCTGATCACCTCCTATTGGCAGAGAACTCAAATTCTGGTTCTGTTCTGGTCTGGTTTCTGGTTTGAATTCTGGTTCTGTTCCAGTCTGGTCTGGTTTCTGGTAGGGCCAAGTTCCAATCCTCCCTTCTCTGGAGGTTCAGTGTAAAGTTCCATAACACCTGGTTGTCTGCAGGTGGCAGGAGATGCCTGTAAGGCCATCCCTTTTACCCTCCTCTCCTGCCTCCACCTCCCTCTTCTTTCAACCTGGCTTCCTTTCCTCTCTTTGAAATCTTTGAGGACCTGAGATATTTTCTTTTATTCTGTTAGTACTTGCATCTGAAGTTCTGTGTCTCTATAGCAGGTTTTTTGAGAGACTAATCTTGTATTTAAGGGAGTGTCTGATTAGGACTGCCAGGTCTGTGTGTTCTGTGTTGTGATTTGTAATGGCCATTTTGCTTTGTGTGGTCACCATTTGGTTTAGACCTGCTGCAATTTTGTTCGAAGTTGATTTTATTTTCTTTCCCTGTGCCTTGAGACCACCGCTCTCAGGCTCACTTATCTAGACCATCTCTAATTCCTGAGACTGAGAAAAAATGGGAAGAAGCCTTTAAAATTTTTATTTATTCCAACTGTTATTTATAAACTAGTGAATTTTATATTTTAATATAAAATTACAATATAATTTCTAAACTTAGAAATGTTTAGAAAATGAAGCTAGACCTTGCGTTTTGTCTGTCTGAAAATGCGTATGTCTTGGTATGTCTTTGTCTCTGGATATTATTTTTAAGATTAATTGGTAAATGAGCTATATTAAGTGTTTACAAATCAAATACTTCTAAATTAAACTAAATGAATTCCAGGTTCATGTGAACTGGGAAATATTCAATATTAAATTGATACCTGGTAACATAGACATGTCTTCAGAACTATCAGTAAGTATAATACTTCTGTTGTACCTAGGTTTTCTAGAGGTCAAATAAGCCTGTATTCTGTTACAAATTTGTCAACAAGAAACATACCTCATTGTGGAAAACAGGGAAACTAACATGTGTTTTCAGTAGAAGACATATATAAAAAATACTAAAAAGTTATACATGATCAGGATTGGATTACAATTAGTTAGATAAATAGATTTTGTTAGGAATGACATGACCATAGGAAAACTGGTTAGAGCCAACTAGGTCCAAGGTGGCAAAGTTGACTTTCATTAGACCTTGAGCCTCCGGTATATACACACCCATTGAGACATATCAGCAAGCTAAATGATCCACCCATCAGCATTGACTAAATCTGATGGAATGTTCTAAACTCTTTTGATTGATTTTTTTTGGACACAACTTCCTAAATCGAATTCTGTTGAAGTTCTTTTGACCTCTAGCTAACTTTGGAATGCTTCAGAGGGCCCCTGAAACATCCCAAAGAGAGTTATTAAGCTAATTGTGTTTATTTGGTTTGTTAAATTACATGGGAAATATTATCAAATGAGTAATAAATCCTCTCAGGTTAAAATGTATGGTAAATGTTACTAACATAGATATCCTAGAAATTATATGGAGTTCCTAATATTCTGATATGTCCTGGTATTCTAATGGGAAAGCTGATGACTTCACAAAAGTTAACAAAGGGACTGAGTGAACCAGCAAATATGCTTGTAACTTTTATGGTTTCTATCTGAAAAAATTACAGGTTTGAATCTGTGTTTTCCAGAAGTAGGGGAAACCGTCCCCTCAAACTAATTATGACCATAATTTGGTAAAATTATACATTATAAACAAATTTTTAAAATTATATTTTCTCTCTATTTGACTCCTCCAGAGATTGAAAATTCTTAGGTTTCCAGTAACTTTATCAGATGAGTTAGGAAGGTTATCTCACCAACAGGTACAGAAATCTCATGGAATTTTTGAGACCTTGAAAAGGGAAAAATTCACCTAGGATTGTTAGGTGAAATCTGTGATAAGCCTTTGGCATGACTTTCCCACCCCTGTTTTATTTTAAAAGGTCAGTCTGAGACTCTATAAAAGTTTCAACAAAGCAAAAAGTCTATGATAAGTTATGATTATATAAATTATCAGGCCAAATTTATTGAGAGCAGAACTATTTCGCAAACAATTTAGTCTTAATTTGGTTATATTTGATAAAAATAAGGGTAATTTTAGGGAGAAAAAGATGTTTCAATAAATGTTAAATCCAAGTTTGTTAATGGAGGTCTGTATCTAGTAAGATTCATTTCCTGGATAGTTCTTTGCTGTTGTGTGGTATTAATGTAAAATTTAACTAAATTATTTAAAACCACCCTAAGTTTGTTTCTGAAGCTTATCTCAGTAATCTATCTTTGGATAAAGATCAGATGCCTCATGACTTACAACCAGGACTGAAAAAAGACATAATTTAAGGGACTGTTTCCAACCTGGATGGAAGGACCTTTTATCAAATACTCTTAACTAGCTAATGCACAGTGAAATTGAAAGGAAATTGACTCTTAGATTAATTCCACTTCCAAAGGCCGCTACACTGGACTGGTCTATAGAGAGGACAGCTGACCTGATCGCCCCTTAAAATAACTCTCAAACAGAAGAGAAACTACACTACACCAGGACAAGAAGATGACAACATCAGAGATAGACAGCTTGCCCAAGATGCTGGACCTGATTCATATAATCATTTATAATGTTTTCTTGACTTTTTATACATTTGCATATAAATCAAATGCTTTTCTATCATAGGTCTGATCCTATGCTTGTCTTAGAAATCAATCTAATTGTTGGGTTTGTGACCAATTACCTGAGTCTAGTTTAGGGTTACCTTGGTGAATTTCTCTACTCCAAGGCTCTAACTAGTTGGCCATGAAAAAATTTACTTAGAATGATTATAGTCATATTCAGATCACTATGGATATTACTAGATGAGATACCCTGGCCAATTAATAATGCCTGCTCCTGACCCTGGCCATAAATTTGAGTTTTCTCCTACTACTCAAGCTCAATCAGAACAACAAACAAAGTTTCAACAAAGGAAAAAAATCTCCCTCAATTATGGGATAGATTTATATAGATAACACCAGGCTATGGTAATTTAGGTTGAAAGTCTCCTCTATATTGGAAACAATTAAATCATGCTAAGGATACTCAAAATGCAAAAGTAGGAAGTCAAGAAACAAATGGAGTAACAGGCAAATTTGGCCTTGGAATACGGAATGAAGCAGGGCAGACTAATAGAGTTTTGCCAAGAAAATGCACTGGTCATAGCAAACACCCTCTTCCAACAACACAAGAGAAGACTCTATACATGGACATCACCAGATGGTCAACACCGAAATCAGATTGATTATATTCTTTGCAGCCAAAGATGGAGAAGCTCTATACAGTCAACAAAACAAGACCAGGAGCTGACTGTGGCTCAGATCATGAACTCCTTATTACCAAATTCAGACTTAAATTGAAAAGTAGGGAAAACCTCTAGACCATTCAGGTATAACCTAAATCAAATTCCTTATGATTATACAGTGGAAGTGAGAAATAGATTTAAGGGCCTAGATCTGATAGATAGAGTGCCTGATGAACTATGGAATGAGGTTTGTGACATTGTACAGGAGACAGGGATCAAGACCATCCCCATGGAAAAGAAATGCAAAAAAGCAAAATGGCTGTCTGGGGAGGCCTTACAAATAGCTGTGAAAAGAAGAGAAGTGAAAAGCAAAGGAGAAAAGGAAAGATATAAGCATCTGAATGCAGAGTTCCAAAGAATAGCAAGAAGAGTTAGGAAAGCCTTCCTCAGTGATCAATGCAAAGAAATAGAGGAAAACAACAAAATGGGAAAGACTAGAGATCTCTTCAAGAAAATTAGAGATACCAAGGGAACATTTCATGCAAAGATGGGCTCAATAAAGGACAGAAATGGTATGGACCTAACAGAAGCAGAAGATATTAAGAGGTGGCAAGAATACACAAAAGAACTGTACAAAAAAGATCTTCACGACCCAGATAATCACAATGATATGATCACTCATCTAGAGCCAGACATCCTGGAATGTGAAGTCAAGTGGGCCTTAGAAAGCATCACTACGAACAAAGCTAGTGGAGGTGATGGAATTCCAGTTGAGCTCCTTCAAATCTTGAAAGATGATGCTGTGAAAGTGCTGCACTCAATATGCCAGCAAATTTGGAAGACTCAGCAGTGTCCTCAGGACTGGAAAAGGTCAGTTTTCATTCCAATCCCAAAGAAAGGCAATGCCAAAGAATGCTCAAACTACCGCACAATTGCACTTATCTCACATGCTAGTAAAGTAATGCTCAAAATTCTCCAAGCTAGGCTTTAGCAATATGTGAACCGTGAACTGCCTGATATTCAAGCTGGTTTTAGAAAAGGCAGAGGAACCAGAGATCAAATTGCCAACATCTGCTGGATCATGGAAAAAGTAAGAGAGTTCTAGAAAAACATCTATTTCTGCTTTATTGACTATGCCAAAGCCTTTGACTGTGTGGATCACAATAAACTGTGGAAAATTCTGAAACAGATGGGAATGCCAGACCTCCTGACCTGCCTCTTGAGAAATCTGTATGCAGGTCAGGAAGCAAGGGTTCGAACTGGACATGGAACAACAGACTGGTTCCAAATAGGAAAAGGAGTACGTCATGGAACAACAGACTGGTTCCAAATAGGAAAAGGAGTACATCAAGGCTGTATATTGTCACCCTGCTTATTTAACTTATATGCAGAGTACATCATGAGAAACGCTGGACTGGAAGAAACACAAGCTGGAATCAAGATTGCCAGGAGAAATATCAATAACCTCAGATATGCAGATGACACCACCCTTATGGCAGAAAGTGAAGAGGAACTCAAAAGCCTCTTGATGAAAGTGAAAGTGGAGAGTGAAAAAGTTGGCTTAAAGCTCAACATTCAGAAAATGAAGATCATGGCAGCCAGTCCCCATCACTTCATGGGAAATAGATGGGGAACCAGGGGAAACAGTGTCAAACTTTAGTTTTTTGGGCTCCAAAATCACTGCAGATGGTGACTGCAGCCATGAAATTAAAAGACGCTGACTCCTTGGAAGGAAAGTTATGACCAACCTAGATAGCGTATTCAAAAGCAGAGACATTACTTTGCCAACAAAAGTCCATCTAGTCAAGGCTATGGTTTTTCCTGTGGTCATGTATGGATGTGAGAGTTGGACTGTGAAGAAGGCTGAGCGCCCAAGAATTGATGCTTTTGAACTGTGGTGTTGGAGAAGACTCTTGAGAGTCCCTTGGACTGCGAGAAGATCCAACCAGTCCATTCTGAAGGAGATCAGCCCTGGGATTTCTTTTGAGGGAATGGTGCTGAAGCTGAAACTCCAGTACTTTGGCCACCTCATGCAAAGAGTTGACTCATTGGAAAAGACTCTGATGCTGGGAGGGATTGGGGGCAGGAGGAGAAGGGGACGACAGAGGATGAGATGGCTGGATGGCATCACTGACTCGATGGACGTGAGTCTGAGTGAACTCCTGGAGTTGGTGATGGACAGGGAGGCCTGGGGTGCTGCGATTCATGGGGTTGTGAAGAGTCAGACACGACTGAGAGACTGAACTGAACTGAAGGATAATCAGTTTAGTAACACTAGGAAACTGGGTTATATGCCTTATAGACAGTGCCAGTATATAATTTCCCTGGAAGATAAAAATTCTTAGTGCAGAATAGACTAAGTCAGATGACCTGGGATATACTGGGCTACATCTAATGGAAGTTCTTAAGTCTTACTTACGACTTTACTAATACTGCTGGGCTATGTTATTTCGACAGGGAAGCCTGGCATACTGCAGTCCATGGGATCACAAAGAGTTGGACACGACAGAGTGACTGAACTGAGCTGATATTATTTGTATTTTGCCTGTTTTACAAAATTGCTATTTCTTACACTGCCAAATGTGTGACTGAGGCCTCTGACAAAATAATATGTAGTTCCATATGAGATCAATGATGATAACAGTATAACTCTAGATACAGGAAGAAAGAACAAGAGGAAACGTTTTCTTGGACCAAGAAGCTAGTAAGACAGGTGGTCCAGAGAACTTTGGATACTGTTTTATGGCCCAGTCCAGTAACACATTGAGTGGCCTGTCAACAGAATCTTTGCTTGAGACCTGAGAATGAACATTCTCAGCACCATGGGATGACATGGTCATGAAATGCCCCCAGCTCAAAATCATGGTCTGGAGAAGGCAATGGCACCCCACTCCAGTACGCTTGCCTGGAAAACCCCATGGACGGAGGAGCCTGGTAGGCTGCAGTCCATGGGGTCGCAAAGAGTCTGACATGACTGAGTGACTTCACTTTTCACTTTCATGCATTGGAGAAGGAAATGGCAACCCACTCCAGTGTTTTTGCCTGGAAAATCCCAGGGATGAGGGAGCCTGGTGGGCTGCTCTCTATGGGGTCACACAGAGTCGGACACGACTGAAGTGACTTAGCAGCTTAGCAGCAAAATCATGGTCAAGTTTATGACCAAGAAAGGGCCCTGCCAACTGAAAAGGGACACTTGCCATCTACTTCCAGAAAGGTTAAATCATGGCCACTGCAGCTGCTGACCTTCAAGACCCCTGAAAAGAGTTTAGGGTGAAAATCAGGAATGAGGCACTCTGTGCTCTGGGAAAAACTGCAGAACAGGCCTTTAGATAGTTAGATCTTTTCAGAATAAGATTTTATGGGTCCCAGTTCTTGCGTCTTCTCATACCTAGAGAAACAATGACATCGTTAATAGTGACATCTGCTTTGGCTATTAAGGAAAATTTTACAATTAAAAGTCAAAATAGAGTAGCTATGGTTCAGACATCCAAGGAAATAACTAGGTGATACTGTGGGTGTAATTTCAGACTAGACCTTGTATTGCTAAATACTTGAGTTTTCTGAGTTGTGTCAGGCTTGGATACCACCAGACATTCTCAGAACAATGTCTGCTGGCAGCTAGTAACTACAATCTTACTTTTTATAAAACTAGGCAGCTGGCTACCTGGCTCCAAGTCTCCCTGAAGTGCCACGTCCAGACTGGGTTTCAGGTCTATTCTTCTGAAAAGAAATGAGATTTGTTTTGTCTATTTAAACTCTAGTTGTCACTTCTCCAATTATTTCTAATTGGGTCTGTTACACCAAAATGCCAGACCAAGGGATTGAGATTTTAATCATACAAGACTCAGATCTAGGACTTGGAACTCAGGAATACTTCTAATTCAGTTTCTGTTCGCCAAATTGAGACAGTCCTATGCCCCATTTTGCCAGGAAGTTATCAAAGTCATAGTTGCCCAGTTCCCTGAGTTAAAACTGAGCAGGATTCTGTGGGGCTCTGGAGTATGGATCCATTCTATGTTCTCCGTTTCTTGTTTGTAGGATGTAGGCTTCATTCAGCTTCCTTGACCTTTCCTGAGTCCCAAAGGGCAGATTCACACAATTGCTGATCAGGGAAGGGAGGGAATACGGAAACAGAGGAGGAGCAATCAAATAATGGTACACCCTCGAGGCAGGGTCCTGATTTCTACTCAAGAAATACACTTAACAGTGTCTTTGAGTTCTTTTGCAGAACTGGGGCCCCCACCCAAGTGGAGGATGGTAACTTCAGGCTGAGCACAAGATTCCTGGAGCACCCCTCTGTTGCCTCACAACCAACAACCAATCGGAAGAAAGTCATACACCCTGCAGCCCTTTCCCCAAATGTTGCCTTCTCTTTCTAAGGCCCAGTGATGGCCATGGGAAAGATTGAAGGCAGGAGGAGAAGGGGACGACAGAAGATTAGATGGTTGGATGGCATCCCTGACTCAATAGGCATGGTTTGAGTAGGATCCAGGAATTGATGATGGACAGGAAAGCCTGGCGTGCTGCAGTCCGTGGGGCCACAAAGAGTTGAACATGACTGAACAACTGAACTGAACTGATGACCATCCTTTTAGGCCTCCTGTTTGGCCCTGTCTGTTCAATCTCTGTGAGGGGCCAACAATTTCAACCTAAATTGCTGTTTTCACAAGGGTAAATGCTGGTTTCAGGCACAGAATACCTCGAGTTAGATCAGGCAAAGAGAGACTTCTGCTCTGGTAGGCAGGCCTCCACCCATATAGACCAGAAAGAAGTTACAGAAGAAAGAGAACTCCAACCCAATTCCCAAAAAGTATCTTGAGTATAAAGTCTCTCAAGGAGGAGTTGTTAGGGGAAGCACACTGACTGAAACCGCCCACCCTGGCCAGGCACCATAGTAACCATTTGCATGAGTTATTTTACATCAGGAGGCCCTGGTAAGGAACATGGAACTAATAAGCCACCACCAACTGAAAGAATTTGGGAAAGGTCAAAAGGTGACACCAAGTGTCCAACCACCTCCCAGAATCCTTCTCGATGGCATCCATCTTGGCTGAACAATGCATGCCCACCAGGAAGGACTCTGAGTCAGAATGATTGACTCAGAGTCACCGTCATAAAACCTGAGACTTCAAGCCACATGGCAGAGCAGTTCTCCTGGGTTCCCTTACCCTCCTGCTCTCCGCCCAGGCGCCCTTTCCCAATAAAATCGCTTGCTTTGTCAACACATGTTTCTCCTCAGACAATTCATTTCCAAGTGTTAGTTGAGCCCACTTTTGGGCCCTGGAAGGGAGTTCCCTTTCCTGCAACATTTCTATGCCACCTGCTGCTGCTGCTGCTAAGTCACTTCAGTCGTGTCTGACTCTGTGCAACCCCATGGACAGCAGCCCACCAGGCTCTCCCATCCCTGGGATTCTCCAGGCGAGAATACTGGAGTGGGTTGACATTTCCTTCTCCAATGCATGAAAGTGAAAAGTGAAAATGAAGCAGCTCAGTCGTGTCCGACTCCCAGCAACCCCATGGACTGCAGCCTACCGGGCTCCTCCGTCCATGGGATTTTCCAGGCAAGAGTACTGGAGTGGGGTGCCATCGCCTTCTCTGCTATGCCACCTATACCTTGTCTATTCCCTCAAATTCCCCGGCACAGATTCTTTCACCAAACTTTCACTTTTCTCTGAAACTCTTCCTACTCCCCTTTCCTTTGAACTTGTCACTTTAAAATTAAGCCTTCTGAGGATCCAAGTGCCAAATCCTTAATTTCTTGTATTCCCTAGACAAAACTGAACTGCAACCCACAAAGATTCTGGCAAAGTAACTGAAGATTCTCACATATTTGTTAAGAAATTTAACACAGACATTCAAACTTATTGACCTGATTTCTCTGACTTATAGGAGCTAGTTCATATGCTTTCCTGTGAAAGCCAGGCCCAGCAATTAGATAAAAACTGCTAATTAGGAAAATCCTGGAAGCTCTCTAGAATTACAGAGAGGAGAACGGTCTGCTAACTTATTATATAATCAGGTTTGGGCAATTTCTAGGCAACTTCACCAAGCAAGTCCTAGAAATTTTCCAAAGCCTGTTGACTGGACCAAAATTCAGGCTCGTATGCAAAAATCTGATGAGTCTGTTCATGACTATTATAATTGATTTCAGATTATTTTTAAAGAAAAGTCTGGTCTTCTGCCAGATGTTGATTCCATGTGGGTGGCTTTTAACTCTGTTTATCAGTTAGCTAAACCAGGATCTTTGGGCTTCCCTGGTGGCTCAGTCAGTAAAGAATTTGCCTGCAAAGCAGGAGACCTGGGTTCGATCCCTGGGTTGGGAAGATCCCCTGGAGTAAGAAATGGCAACCCACTCAAGTATTCTTGCCTGGAGAATTCCGTGGACAGAGGAGCCTGGCGGGCTACAGTCCCTGGGGTCACAAAGAGTTGGACATGACTGAGCAACTTAGCATAGGACCTTTACTTGTAGTAAAAATGACCAGGATGGAATGGGAAACTACATCCACTCCATATTTTGTTAATCTGTCAAAGCAGCTCTCTTACACTCTAGATGAGTCACCTGAAAGAAAGACCACCAAACTTCATTATCTTCAACTCCAGCAAATGAAGGCTTGCTTCTGAATGAAACCAGAACCCTTCTGGTTTCTGTTGCTGCAAAGAGCCAGGACATTGGAAAAGAGGGTAGTACAAATATAAGCACTCTAATGGCCTTCAGTCCTCTAACCAGAATTTCTGACATCCTCCCAGTTCTCCATGATGGAGTTCTGAGGAACAGCAGGGGCTCTTCTCAATCCTCACTTTTAATTAGCTTGGAGAAACATTTCTCCAGACTGGGAATTAATCTCTCCCAGTCCTAACTGACCCTGGAGCCACACTTTGGATGCTTGACCCCACCGCTATAAAACAGCCCCTGCCTCAGAGTACTAAAACAGTTCAAATAGTGGGGATCTCTTCTCAAGAGCTTCCTGCCTCTGAATCCGTTCCAATTTGTTTAGCCCCTTTGTGAGATACACACCCTTTTCTCCTACCTTCTCCACCCTTACCCATTTATTAGGCTGAGACTTCTTAGAGAAATATTGTGCCAGAATTTTCTCTCTCCTGAAAGGGTAAACTAACTCTAGAATTCGACAGTAGTTGTCAAAATAACCCAGTAGGTGAATCAAACCATATTTTGACATTTTTTATTTGCTCCATCTCTGATGACACTAGAACAGATTCTGGAAACCCATTCCTAATGGGCAAATTTTCTAGCTGCTGTTGGCAAAATTTACATAGCTCCCCTCTCATCAAGATTCAAATAGATCCCTCAAAACCTCTTCCCAGAATTAATACTTTATGTGTAAATGAGCACTTCCTGCACTCAATATGCCAGAAAATTTGGAAAACTCAGCAGTGGCCACAGGACTGGAAAAGGTCATTTTCATTCCAATCCCAAAGAAAGGTAATGCCAAAGAACGCTCAAACTACCACACAATTGCACTCATCTCACATGCTAGTAAAGTAATGCTCAAAATTCTCCAAGCCAGGCTTCAGCAATATGTGAACCGTGAACTTCCTGATGTTCAAGCTGGTTTTAGAAAAGGCAGAGGAACCAGAGATCAAATTGCCAACATCCGCTGGATCATGGAAAAAGCAAGAGAGTTCCAGAAAAACATCTATTTCTGCTTTCTTGACTATGCCAAAGCCTTTGACTGTGTGGATCACAATAAACTATGGAAAATTCTGAAAGAGATGGGAATATCAGACCACCTGATCTGCCTCTTGAGAAATCTGTATGCAGGTCAGGAAGCAAGGGTTCGAACTGGACATGGAACAACAGACTGGTTCCAAATAGGAAAAGGAGTACGTCAAGGCTGTATATTGTCACCCTGTTTATTTAACTTATATGCAGAGTACATCATGAGAAATGCTGGACTGGAAGAAACACAAGCTGGAATCAAGATTGCCAGGAGAAATATCAATAACCTCAGATATGCAGATGACACCACCCTTATGGCAGAAAGTGAAGAGGAACTCAAAAGCCTCTTGATGAAAGTGAAAGTGGAGAGTGAAAAAGTTGGCTTTAAGCTCAACATTCAGAAAATGAAGATCATGGCATCCGGCCCCATCACTTCATGGCAAATAGATGGGGAAACAGGGGAAACAGTGTCAGACTTTATTTTTTTGGGCTCCAAAATCACTGCAGATGGTGACTGCAGCCATGAAATTAAAAGACACTTACTCCTTGGAAGGAAAGTTATGACCAACCTAGATAGCATATTCAAAAGCAGAGACATTACTTTGCCAACAAAGGTTCATCTAGTCAAGGCTATGGTTTTTCCTGTGGTCATGTATGGATGTGAGAGTTGGCCTGTGAAGAAGGCTGAGCACCGAAGAATTGATGCTTTTGAACTGGTGTTGGAGAAGACTCTTGAGAGTCCCTTGGACTGCAAGGAGATCCAACCAGTCCATTCTGAAGGAGACCAGCCCTGGGATTTCTTTGGAAGGAATGATGCTGAAGCTGAAACTCCAGTACCTTGGCCACCTCATGTGAAGTGTTGACTCATTAAAAAAGACTCTGATGCTGGGAGGGATTGGGGGCAGGAGGAGAAGGGGATGACAGAGGATGAGATGGCTGGATGGCATCACTGACTCAATGGACATGAGTCTGAGTGAACTCTGGGAGTTGGTGATGGACAGGGAGGCCTGGCGTACTGAGATTCACGGGGTCGCAAAGAGTCGGACATGACTGAGCAACTGATCTGATCTGATCTAATCTGATCCAGGCACAAAACCCATAATAGAATATTTGAATGCTCAAGACCTCATAATTCCTTGTACTAGGCTAACACTTTCAATTTACCAGTGAGAAAACCTAAGCACTGAGGGTAGAGGTTTGTCCAGGACCTTCAAGCAATAAACAGCATCATTATTGACACCCCATTGTTTATAAGCCTGATAAGTTACTAACTTCCATTCCCATGGGAAGTAAATTCTGTACTGTAATTGATTTATGGAGTACATTCTTTAGTATTTCAGTTGATGAAGCTAGCCAATACCCTTTTGCTTTTGCTTAGGAAGAAAAACAATTCACCTGAAGAGGATGCCTCAGGGTTATACTGAAAGTTGTTATGTCCCCAAAATCATGAAGCCTGATTTGAATGATACAAAATTCTCAAGAGGCCATGCTTTGTTGTAGTATGTGGGTAATTAGCTCTTCTTCGCAAGCCTCCTCACAGGAAGGCAGCATTCATATACTAACATCTTTAGCCTTAAAAAAATAATATACAATTTTTAGCTTTAAAGGGACATAAGATCGCCAAAAACCACATTTTGCCCAAACACAGTTTGAAAGTGAGGGTATCTGATCAAAACAAGGACTATATCTAGATCCAGATAGACTTCATGGTGTTCTAAGTGTCCTAAAACTCAAAACTAAATGCCAACTGCAAGGTTTTCTTGAGCTATTTGGTTATTGATGAAATTGCATTTCAAATTTCTGCCTTATGGTGAACCCTCTGTATATTTTACTAAACAATAACAACATGGACCCCATTTTATGGAAAGAATGGGACAATATTACCTTCAAGACCTTAAAGGAGAGTTTGATGAACCCACCTGCTCTGGGTAACCTAAATATCAGAGTCCTCTTTTCCTTTTGTAAACTTGGGGTACTCACCCAAAAATATAGGGACCATCATTAACCCATAGGGTATTAAAAATTTTTTTTTATATTTTTAATCATCACAACTAATTTATTTTAAAAATATTTACTTATTGGCTGTGCTGAGTCTTAGTTGCTATGCATGGACTTTCTCTAGTTGTGGCGTCTTTGTGTGGCCAATGGGCTTCGTTACTTCAAGGCATGTGGAATCTTCCCAGACCAGAGATCAAACCCCTGTCCCCTGCTTTGGCAGACCGATTCTTATTCATTGTACCACCAGGAAAGTCTCAACCCATAGGGTATATTATAGGTAGCCAGAGGGAACACGCAGATACCTCCCCCATTACCTTGGAATGATTTCAGCCACTGCTCTTTTGATTTAAGACCTAGAAAAACATTGTGGGATTCCCTTTAACCAGTTTTGTACCAAATGCTATAGAAGTTCTACTGAACTGTCTTCACTCAACAATTTGCAGTCAACCACATTACCTCCTGTGAAGTCCTTTTGTTAACCACTCCTCACATAGATCTTTTAGCAACCTTTACCTTGCTACTACTTTCCCCTTTGTCCTGATTAAACAGTTGTGAAGAATTGCTTAATGCTGATGGAGCACCTCCTGACTCCTCATAATGATCTATAAGAAACTCCTGTAGTTAAAGATGACTTTAACATCATGGTTCACTGATGGTTCTTGTTTAAACTATCCATGGGAAATAGATGGGGAAACAGTGGGAACAGTGTCAGACTTTATTTTTTGGGGCTCCAAAATCACTGCAGATGGTGACTGCAGCCATGAAATTAAAAGACGCTTACTCCTTGGAAGGAAAGTTATGACCAACCTAGATAGCATATTCAAAAGCAGAGACATTACTTTGCCAACAAAGGTTCATCTAGTCAAGGCTATGGTTTTTCCTGTGGTCATGTATGGATGTGAGAGTTGGCCTGTGAAGAAGGCTGAGAACCAAAGAATTGATGCTTTTGAACTGGTGTTGGAGAAGACTCTTGAGAGTCCCTTGAACTGCAAGGAGATCCAACCAGTCCATTCTGAAGGAGATCAGCCCTGGGATTTCTTTGGAAGGAATGGTGCTAAAGCTGAAACTCCAATACTTTGGCCACCTCATGCGAAGAGTTGACTCATTGGAAAAGACTCTGATGCTGGGAGGGATTGGGGGCAAGAGGAGAAGGGGATGACAGAGGATGAGATGGCTGGATGGCATCACTGACTCGATGGACGTGAGTCTGAATGAACTCCGGGAGTTGGTGAGGGACAGGGAGGCCTGGCCTGCTGCCATTCATGGGGTCACAAAGAGTCAGACACGACTGAGCGACTGATCTGATCTGATCTGATGGCAAATATTATGCCGGGTTTGCTGTTGAAACTCCTTCGATGTTTCTGAGGCAGCATTTTTACCTATGGCTACTTCAACCCAACATGATGAACTGTAGGCTCTTACATGGACTTGAACTTTAGCAAAGAATAAAACTGCCAGTATATATATTGATATGTTTTCAGAGCTCATGATTTTGGAATAAGCTGGAAGCAATTGGCTTCCTTACTTTCAAAATACCTACTAACAAAAATTAAAATGACCTCTATGTTCAGGAATTATCAGATGCAATACTTTTACCTGCCTCTTTAACTTGTAGTTACCTAATAGGATTGTAAGTACTAATTACTAACGTTTCAGAGAATTCTAACCTTGATTCTCTGGAAGCTAAGGAAAATCACCTTGCTGTTATTTCCTCAAGGAATGCTGCCCTTGAAGGGACCAGCAGCAGCCAGATCCCTGTCACTGTCTGCAAGGATATTTCCTCAAATGAAAACTTAGAAAAACTAGCTAGGGAAGGTCCAAACAATTGACCTCAGAAAAGGAAAAACATTATTGGAAATTCAAAAATTGTTGGTTTGATAAAAAGAAAAAGCTCAGGTTTGGATCAAATAGCAACCCAGCCCTATCTGAATAAAATTCCCACTCCTCACCACTGTACATGAGTTAAATCATTGGTCTACTGACAGAATGATAATCTTCTTGAATCAGCATTGATAGGAAAACATTAACAAGGCTACAAAAAGTGCCTAACTCACTTGTCCCATTTAGTACAACCAGGGAAATCTAATTAAAGTGCCCAGACATTTTAAACTGCCCAATTGGCATTCACGTTCCAGCAAGTGGATCTCACACAACTTCCTCTTTATTTTGGATATAAACATGTTTGTATTTATGGTCTATATATTTTCACACTGCACTGAAACCACCATTACAGTGTCATACTGTGAACAGTCTGTGAATGAAGTGATGAATAAATAAATGGCTGTCATAAACTCACATGGTCATGGGCTCTGAAACAAGATTACTACAGTTTGAGCCTCACCTCCCCACTTAGCATCTGTGTGATCTTGGACAAATGACTTAACCTCTCTATATTTCAGCTCCCTCATCTGAAATGGCTATAACTGTAGTTACCTTATAGGATTGTTGTGAAAATTTAAAATCTAGCACAAACTTCTACTTCCAAGGAGAATGGAACAGATGTACTTATTCCTTCCACTAAATGCAACCAAAATCTCTGGATATTCTATATAAAACAAAATATAAGGAGATTCTAAGAAGTATAGAGGAGTGTGTGTGTGTGTGTGTGTGTGTGTGAAGTCGTTCAGTTGTGTCCGACTCTTTGTAACCCCATGGACTGTAGCCTACCAGGTTCCTCCATCCATGGGATTTTCCAGGCAAGCATACTGGAGTGGGTTGACATTTCCTTCATCCAGGAGATCTTCCCGACCCAGGGATTAAACCCAGGTCTCCCGCATTGTAGGCAGACGCTTTACCGTCTGAGCCACCAGGGAAGCTCAGCAAACCAACTAAAGATGTCAGGACCCAGGGAGGAATATAATGGTAAGCTCCTTGGGTTTCATTTTCACCGAATGTATTCCAGACTGAATACTGGAGAAGCCAGCAGCTTCGACACACCAATGATTACAGACAGAAAAAAAAAGGCCCCAGGAAAAACTTGCTCTCTCTAGCCAAAGGACTAGGAAAGGGGCAGTCTAGCAAGACAAAAACCTTTAAACAATTACTTCTCTACTTTAGGCAAATATCACAGAAAAAACACTGTGGCTCCACCCACACAATCTCCCACAAAGGCCTGATGGGGAGCCAAGACTTCCACTCTTTCCAGACTGTAATGAGTCATCCCAAAGTCCTTGTCAGGGTAGTAACAGAGAAAACCAAATGGAGAGCCATGACTTTCATCTCTGCTCAGTGGGGAAGAGCACTGGATCCTCCAACTCCAGGTGTCAACGGAGACCATATGGGGAACCAGGACATTCATCCGCACCCAGGCACACCTCCTCCTCCTTGCCCAGTGATGTCAGAGTAAGCCTAGTAGAGAGTCAGGACTTTCACCACTTTCTTGGTAACAGTGCGCTCCTCCACAGAGCTGGCAGAGGCCATGGAGGGAGCCAGAACTCCCACCCTCATTCAACAGTAACAAAAGGCCCCTTCCTCCAGGGAAGAAGAGAGGAGAACCCAGACTTCCACCCGCACCTGGCAGTGATGAGATAGCAATCCCTGCCCCCTTTACTCACCAGAGCAGTGTCAGAAGAGGCTTGCTAAAACACAAGACCTAAATAAGACCTGGGCTTCCCAGGTGGTTCAGTGGTAAAGAATCTACCTGCCAATGCAGGAGACAGATTTGGTCCCTGGGTCAGGAAGATCCCTTGGGGAAGGAAATGGCAACCCACTCCAGTATTCTTGCCTGGGGAATGCCATGGACAGAGGAGCCTGGCAGGCTTCAGTCTATGGAGTTGAAAAAGAGTCAGACATGACTTAGCGACTAAACAACAGCAACAAAATAAGACCTAAATTCTTATCATAATATCCCAAATGTCTAGATTTCAATAAAAAAATTACTCACCATACCAAAAAAAAAAAAACAAACACTCAAATGAGAAAAAGACAATTAGCAAATGCCAACACTAAGGTGACACAGATAAAGCAGCTTGCAATTGCAATTATAAGTATGTATGTGTGTTTGTGTATTCACTAAGTTGCTTTAGTTATGTCTGACTCTTTGCGAGCCCATGGACTGTAGCCCATCAGGTTCCTCTGTCCATGGGATTCTCCAGGCAAGAATACTGGAGTGGGTTGCCATGCCCACTACCAGTAGATCTTCCCTACCCAGGATTCCAAACGGGGTCTCTTATGTCTCCTGCATTGGCAAGCAGGTTCTTTACCACTAGTGCCACCTGGGAAGCCTAACTATAAGCAAACTTGAAACAAATTAAAAAATACAAAATTTCAGCAAAGAAATAGGAAGTCTTAGAAAAGAAATAGGACATTCAGTCAAGTTCAGTTCAGTAGCTCAGTCGTGTCCGACTCTTTTCGACCCTGTGAATCGCAGCACGCCAGGCCTCCCTGTCCATCACCAACTCCCGGAGTTCACTCAGACTCACGTCCATCAAGTCAGTGATGCCATCCAGCCATCTCATCCTCTGTCATTCCCTTCTCCTCTTGCCCCCAATCTCTCCCAGCATCAGAGTTTTTTCCAATGAGTCAACTCTTCGCAGGAGGTGGCCAAAGTACGGGAGTTTCAGCTTAGGCATCATTCCTTCCAAAGAAATCCCAGGGCTGATCTCCTTCAGAATGGACTGGTTGGATCTCCTTGCAGTCCAAGGGACTCTCAAGAGTCTTCTCCAACACCACAGTTCAAAAGCATCAATTCTTCAGCGCTCAGCCTTCACAGGCCAACTCTCACATCCATACATGACCACAGGAAAAACCATAGCCTTGACTAGATGAACCTTTGTTGGCAAAGTAATGTCTCTGCTTTTGAATATGCTATCTAGGTTGGTCATAACTTTCCTTCCAAGGAGTAAGCGTCTTTTAATTTCATGGCTGCAGTCACCATCTGCAGTGATTTTGGAGCCCCGAAAAATAAAGTCTGCCACTGTTTCCCCTGTTTCCCCATCTATTTGCCATGAAGTGATAGGACTGGATGCCATGATCTTCATTTTCTGAATGTTGAGCTTTAAGCCAACTTTTTCACTCTCCACTTTCACTTTCATCAAGAGGCTTTTGAGTTCCTCTTCACTTTCTGCCATAAGGGTGGTGTCATCTGCATATCTGAGGTTATTGATATTTCTCCTGGCAATCTTGATTCCAGCTTGTGTTTCTTCCAGTCCAGCATTTCTCATGATGTACTCTGCATATAAGTTAAATAAATAGGGTGACAATATACAGCCTTGACGTACTCCTTTTCCTATTTGGAACCAGTCTGTTGTTCCATGTCCAGTTCAAACTGTCACTTCCTGACCTGCATACAGATTTCTCAAGAGGCAGATCAGGTGGTCTGGTATTCCCATCTCTTTCAGAATTTCCCACAGTTTATTGTGATCCACACAGTCAAAGGCTTTGGCATAGTCAATAAGGCAGAAATAGATGTTTTTTTCTGGAACTCTCTTGCTTTTTCCATGATCCAGCGGATGTTGGCAATTTGATTTCTGGTTCCTCTGCCTTTTCTAAAACCAGCTTGAACATCAGGAAGTTCACGGTTCACATATTGCTGAAGCCTGGCTTGGAGAATTTTGAGCATTACTTTACTAGCATGTGAGATGAGTGCAATTGTGTGGTAGTTTGAGCGTTCTTTGGCATTACCTTTCTTTGGGATTGGAATGAAAACTGACCTTTTCCAGTCCTGTGGCCACTGCTGAGTCTTCCAAATTTGCTGGCATATTGAGTGCAGCACTTTCACAGCATCATCTTTCAGGATTTGGAATAGCTCAACTGGAATTCCATCACCTCCACTAGCTTTGTTCGTAGTGATGCTTTCTAAGGCCCACTTGACTTCACATTCCAGGATGTCTTGCTCTAGGTCAGTGATCACACCATCGTGATTATCTGGGTTGTGAAGATCTTTTTTGTACAGTTCTTTTGTGTATTCTTGCCATCTCTTCTTAATATCTTCTGCTTCTGTTAGGTCCATACCATTTCTGTCCTTTATTGAGCGCACCTTTGCAAGAAATATTCCCTTGGTATCTCTAATTTTCTTGAAGAGATCTCTAGTCTTTACCATTCTGTTGTTTTCCTCTATTTCTTTGCATTGATCACTGAGGAAGGCTTTCCTAACTCTTCTTGCTATTCTTTGGAACTCTGCATTCAGATGCTTATATCTTTCCTTTTCTCCTTTGCTTTTCACTTCTCTTCTTTTCACAGCTATTTGTAAGGCCTCCCCAGACAGCCATTTTGCTTTTTTGCATTTCTTTTCCATGGGGATGGTCTTGATCCCTGTCTCCTGTACAATGTCACAAACCTCATTCCATAGTTCATCAGGCACTCTATCTATCAGATCTAGGCCCTTAAATCTATTTCTCACTTCCACTGTATAATCATAAGGGATTTGATTTAGGTCATACCTGAATGGTTTAGTGGTTGTCCCTACTTTCTTCAATTTAAGTCTAAATTTGGTAATAAGGAGTTCATGATCTGAGCCACAGTCAGCTCCTGGTCTTGTTTTTGTTGACTGTATAGAGTTTCTCCATCTTTGGCTGCAAAGAATATAATCAATCTGATTTCGGTGTTGACCATCTGGTGATGGCCATGTGTAGAGTCTTCTCTTGTGTTGTTGGAAGAGGGTGTTTGCTATGACCAGTGCATTTTCTTGGCAAAACTCTATTAGTCTGCCCTGCTTCATTCCGTATCCAAGGCCAAATTTGCCTGTTACTCCAGGTGTTTCTTGACTTCCTACTTTTGCATTCCAGTCCCCTATAATGAAAAGGACATCTTTTTTGGGTGTTAGTTCTAAAAGGTCTTGTAGGTCTTCATAGAACCGTTCAATGTCAGCTTCTTCAGCGTTACTGGTTGGGGTATAGACTTGGATTACTGTGATATTGAATGGTTTGCCTTGGAAACGAACAGAGATCATTCTGTCGTTTTTGAGATTGCATCCAAGTACTGCATTTTGGACTCTTTTGTTGACCATGATGGCTACTCCATTTCTTCTGAGGGATTCCTTCCCGCAGTAGTAGATATAATGGTCATCTGAGTTAAATTCACCCATTCCAGTCCATTTTAGTTCGCTGATTCCTAGAATGTCGACATTCACTCTTGCCATGTCTTGTTTGACCACTTCCAATTTGTCTTGATCCATGGACCTGACATTCCAGGTTCCTATGCAATATTGCTTTACAGCATCAGACCTTGTTTCTATCACCAGTCACATCCGCAGCTGGGTATTGTTTTTGCTTTGGCTCCATCCCTTCATTCGTTCTGGAGTTATTTCTCCACTGATCTCCTATAGCATATTGGGCACCTACTGACCTGGGGAGTTTCTCTTTCAGTATCCTATCATTTTGCCTTTTCATACTGTTCAAGGGGTTCTCAAGGCAAGAATACTGAAAAAAAAAAGAAAAAGTAAAAAAAGAATACTGAAGTGGTTTGCCATTTCCTTCTCCAGTGGACCACATTCTGTCAGATCTCTCCATCATGACCCGCCCATCTTGGGTGGCCCCACGGGCATGGCTTAGTTTCATTGAGTTAGACAAGGCTGTGGTCCTAGTGTGATTAGATTGACTAGTTTTCTGTGAGTATGGTTTCAGTGTGTCTGCCCTCTGATGCCCTCTTGCAACACCTACTGTCTTACTTGGGTTTCTCTTACCTTGGACGAGGGGTATCTCCTCACCGCCGCCCTTCCTGACCTTCTACCTGGGATAGCTCCTCTAGGCCCTCCTGTGCCCGCGCAGCCACCGCTTCTTGGACGTGGGGTTGGTCCTCCCGGCCGCCGTCCCTGGTCTCTGGCATGGGGTTGCTCCTCAGGGCCGCCACCCCTGGCCTCGGGTGTGGGGTAGCTCCTCCCGGCCGCCACCCCTGGCCTCGGACTTGGGTAGCTCCTCTCGGCCGTTCCTGCGCCTCCGCAGCCTGGCACTCTAGGCCGCTGCCCCTGACCTCGGATGTGGGGTAACTCTTCTTGGCCGCCACCCTTCGGGCATGGGGTCCTCCTGGCTTCTGCCCCTGACCTCGGACATGGGGTAGCTCCTCATAACTTGAAGATAGAAGAATATAAATTATCTGTTCTGAATAACTGAGAGAAAATGGATTTTTTTTTAACAAATTAACAGAATCTTGAGGACCTATGAAACTATAACAAAAAATCTAATATTCCTATCATCAGAGCCCTGAAGGAGAGGAGAAAGAGAAGAGGGCCAAGACAGCATTTAAAGAAATAATGGATATATAAAGAGAGAAGAGGGTAGATAAAGATATACCAAGCTGACACTAATCAAAAGGACTGTAGTAACTCCAGTAATTTCAGATAGAGCCGATTTCACAGCAAGGAAAATTATCAGGGATAGCATGGGTATGACATCATTAATAAGGGATCATTTTTCCAAAAAGGCTTTATAATCCTTACTGTGCATCCTCTTAACAACTGAGATCACCTGTACCACACTTAGCCTGTAGTTAATACTATATATGTGTACTCAAAAATTTGTTGAGTGTATAACTCATGTTGAATATTCTTACTACAATTAAAAGAAATATTTTCTTCAGAAAAATTTGTAAAATTGGCATTAGCTTTGCAATATATGTATGTATGTGTACATACATAAATTAAAATATCTGTCAAAAAAAAAAGAAATAATGGCTGAAAATCTCCCAAAATTGGCAACAAAGATAGACATGCAGTTTATAACTATATGACTGAACTCCAAATAGGATGCTTAAATTATGTCAAGACACATCATAATTAATCATTAAGGCAATTAGATTATTAATATAAATAGGGGAGGGTAAAGGTACATAAAGGGAGGTAAGGTAAAATGCCAACACCAATAAATTTTCCCATATGTGAGAAAATGACAGAACTATATACACACATTGTACTGATGTCAAATTCCTGGCTTTGTTGTCGTACTACAATTATATAAAAGCTAACCATTGGGAGAAACCGGGTGAAGGATATGTGAGACCTGTCTGTACTATTTATGCAACTTCTTTTGAATCTATAATTATTTCAAAATTAAAAGCTATTAAAAATTTAACATACATAAAACACTTAGATTAGTTCTTGTTACACAGTAAGCACGATGAATGTGCCAGCATTATTAAGCAACATCTGCAAGAACATTGGGCTTCCCAGGTGGCGCTAGTGGTAAAGAACCTACTTGCCAATGCAGGAGACATAAGAGACACGGGTTCAATCCCTGGGTTGGGAAGATCCTCTGGAGGAGGGCATGGCAACCCACTCCAGTATTCTTGCCTGGAGGATCCCATGGACAGAGGACCTTGGTGGGCTACAGTCCATAGGGTCACAAAGAGTCGGACACAACTGAAGTGACTTAGCACACAGGCAAGAACATTACTAGTCAAGTGTCTTTAGGCCGTACCACTAAAAATTATATTGGCCATTGCCCCTTGTTTGGCTCTACTGCTTAACTTCAGGCAAGTTTCTTAAATGACTCTGAATTTCAGTTTCTATAAAAGTAGCGTACTTGAAATAGATTAACACAGAAGCTGACACACAGTTGATTCAACAGAGCTTAGTTCCTATCAACTCTCCTCAGTTCAGTTCAGTTCAGTTGCTCAGTCATGTCTGACTCTTTGCGACCCCATGAATCG
Source organism: Bubalus bubalis (assembly GCF_019923935.1). Taxonomy (NCBI): domain Eukaryota; kingdom Metazoa; phylum Chordata; class Mammalia; order Artiodactyla; family Bovidae; genus Bubalus; species Bubalus bubalis. The sequence continues at coordinate 58,602,848 of NC_059163.1, forward strand.
CAGCACACCAGGCCTCCCTGTCCATCACCAACTCCCGGAGTTCACTCAGACTCACGTCCATCAAGTCAGTGATGCCATCCAGCCATCTCATCCTCTGGCATCCCCTTCTCCTCCTGCCCCCAATCCCTCCCAGCATCAGAGTCTTTTCCAATGAGTCAACTCTTCGCAGGAGGTGGCCAAAGTACTGGAGTTTCAGCTTTAGCATCATTCCTTCCAAAGAAATCCCAGGGCTGATCTCCTTCAGAATGGACTGGTTGGATCACCTTGCAGTCCAAGGGACTCTCAAGAGTCTTCTCCAACACCACAGTTCAAAAGCATCAATTCTTCGGCACTCAGCCTTCTTCACAGTCCAACTCTCACATCTATACATGACCACAGGAAAAACCATAGCCTTGACTAGATGGACCTTTGTTGGCAAAGTAATGTCTCTGCTTTTGAATACGCTGTCTAGGTTGGTCATAACTTTCCTTCCAAGGAGTAAGCGTCTTTTAATTTCATGGCTGCAGTCACCATCTGCAGTGATTTTGGAGCCCAGAAAAATAAAGTCTGACACTGTTTCCCCTGGTTCCCCATCTATTTGCCATGAAGTGATGGGACCGGATGCCATGATCTTCGTTTTCTGAATGTTGAGCTTTAAGCCAACTTTTTCACTCTCCACTTTCACTTTCATCAAGAGGCTTTTGAGTTCCTCTTCACTTTCTGCCATAAGGGTGGTGTCATCTGCATATCTGAGGTTATTGATATTTCTCCTGGCAATCTTGATTCCAGCTTGCGCTTCTTCCAGTCCAGCATTTCTCATGATGTACTCTGCATATAAGTTAAATAAACAGGGTGACAATATACAGCCTTGACGTACTCCTTTTCCTATTTGGAACCAGTCTGTTGGTCCATGTCCAGTTCAAACTGTCACTTCCTGACCTGCATACAGATTTCTCAAGAGGCAGATCAGGTGGTCTGGTATTCACATCTCTTTCAGAATTTTCCACAGTTTATTGTGATCCACACAGTCAAAGGCTTTGGCATAGTCAATAAAGCAGAAATAGATGTTTTTCTGGAACTCTCTTGCTTTTTCCATGATCCATCGGATGTTGGCAATTTGATCTCTGGTTCCTCTGCCTTTTCTAAAACCAGCTTGAACATCTGGAAGTTCACAGTTCACACATTGCTGAAGCCTGGCTTGGAGAATTTTGAGCATTACTTTACTAGCATGTGAGATGACTGCAATTCTGTCGTAGTTTGAGCATTCTTTGGCATTGCCTTTCTTTGGGATTGGAATGAAAACTGACCTTTTCCAGTCCTGTGGCCACTGCTGAGTTTTCCAAATTTGCTGGCATATTGAGTGCAGCACTTTCACAGCATCATCTTTCAGGATTTGAAATAGCTCAACTGGAATTCCATCACCTCCACTAGCTTTGTTCGTAGTGATGCTTTCTAAGGCCCACTTGACTTCACATTCCAGGATGTCTGGCTCTAGGTCAGTGATCACATCCTCGTGATTATCTGGGTCATGAAGATCTTTTTTGTACAGTTCTTCTGTGTATTCTTGCCACCTCTTCTTAATATCTTCTGCTTCTGTTAGGTCCATACCATTTCTGTCCTTTATCGAGCCCATCTTGGCATGAAATATTCCCTTGGTATCTCTAATCTTCTTGAAAAGATCTCTAGTGTTTCCCATTCTGTTGTTTTCCTCTATTTAGCCCATGTTAAATTTCCTTTTGGATCAGCCTCTTTTAGATCTTCTGGAATCCTTATTCTGTCATTTAGCTTATCATCTACTAAACACCCCCCATTTTGTACTATCTGAAAACTTGATAATGAGCTTCCAATATGCTCATTCATATTAAGTGATTCATGAAAATATTTAACAGGATGGGGCTGTAAAGGCCTCTGACAAGCTACTGGAATCATAAATCATTTCAACTTCCAACAAAATGTACTATCATCCAGCTCTCCATGTTCATGAAACTTTGTCAAATGCCTTAAAAAATAAGGATGTATAAGGTTCACACCATTTTCTTGATCTATTATAGTAGTAAGAGTAGCAATGAAAAATAATAGTGATGAATACTTATTAAGTCAACAGTCTAAGCATTTTTTCATCTATTATTTTAAATGTAATCCTCTCAAAAATTCTGTGAAATAAGTATTATTATCATATTATTATTTTATTATTGTGGAATCATAGTTCTCTGACCAGGGATCAAACCCATGTTCCCTGCATTGGAAGCACAGAGTCTTAACCCCTGGACCACCAGGAAAGTCCACTATAATTATTTTAATTTTTGCTATGGCAGAATAATTCAGGCTCCCTAGGGCATACACAGGTATGGTTTGGTTTTGCCTAACCACATAATTTTCTAAGTATTATTGTTTTCCTGACTGGTGGGAAAGCAGAAATATACCTGGAGAAACTGGAATGTTGTTGCTGTTGTTTTGAGAGCGTTGGAAGTGAAGGCGATGATTTGGATACCCTTGGGGAGGAATTTTAGGGAAAGGTCCAGGTTAAGTAAGGGGATTTTTGTGAAGTTTTTGTTTTGTCGTATATAATTCCCATTTTTTATCAATGCCTTCAAAGTTTGGATTATTATTGTTGCTTTGTGATAAGGCCATGTGTAGAGACTGTTCTCCAGGAAGGCCCTGGGTGAGAATAGAGCTAGCCCAAAAGAGCTCCATTACATTTGGGTAACGTGACAGGCTCAGAGAAGTTTTGGTAAGTGGTGGAAGTAGGATTGAAATTCAGCGTCATTCCACTCCAAGGCCCACTTTCTTCCCTTGTGGGCCTGGGATCAGACCAGGCAGAACAGGAAACCTATCAGGAAGACCGACTTATTTCTTAGTGAAGTCAAGCTGGGCCTCATGTTCATCACTTTTCTAAATTTTCACATATCATTTGTTTAATTATTTATTCCATAATTTTCCCAAGGAAAAAAGTGCTCTTGGGCTTATAGTTTCCCAAGGAAAACTGTGCTCACGGGCTTATAGTATTTTTTTCCCCTCATTATAGAAAATGAAGGGAACTACCTACAATATAGTGGTAAGGACTCTGTGCTGTCACTGCTGAAGGCCCAGGTTCAATCCCTGGTTGGGGAACTAAGATCCTGTGAGCCATGTGTCTCAGTAAAAAAAAAAAATCCAAAAAAACCCTCTTTCCCATGTAGGTCCTAGCCTTTCTAATTTGATGATAATTCTCAGTGATAGAAAATGGCAGCAAAGTAGGAGCTGATAAATTCTGCTTTTTTCTCTGCCATGTTATCATCACACCTTCTGTTCCTTGTTCTTCTTGCTCAGAACCTCAATTTCTCTGACATTGTCTTTATGTATTCTTTCTGTTAAACACGATTATTACAAGTTAGTGTTTTGGGGTTAATTTATTAAACTACATCATAGGCAGTTTAGTACAAAACCTTGCTTTTAAAAATATTTTACCTATTCTGAAGCATTTTTATAGCTGTTCCCTCATGAAACAATAACTTAAAAGTATACTATGTACAACATTTCCTTGAAAATGCAGTTTCAGACAGTAATTCAACTACTTTATTGTTAAAATGAAAGCCTTTTCCCCCAACTTTATTGAGATATAATTGACATAGAACATTGTATACGTTTAAGGTGTACAAGCATGATGACTTGATGTATTTATATTTTGAAATGTGATAACCACCATAGTGTTAGCTACCGCTTCCATCCCATGCCATGCTACCATTTATTTCTTCTGGCGAGAGTACTTAAGATCAACTCTCTTAGCAACTTTCAAGTACATAATATGGTGTTACTAGCTATAATTACCACCATGCTGTGTATTAATTAGATCTCCAGAACTTGTTAATCTTGTAGCTAGAAGTTTGCACCCTTTGAGCAATATCTCCCCATTTCCCACATTCCCCCAGCCCCTGGTAACCACCATTCTACTCTCTGTTTCTCTGCGTTCAGCTTTTTCAAATTAAAGTGGAAGCCTGTTTAAATGGTAGGAATAGAAGTTGAGTTCCATCTCCCAGAAAGTACAAAATGGTAATGCAGGAAAAAATAAGAAATGCTATATTAATAACACAAATTTTGTTTAGACTATTTTCCCCCTTCCAAGTTACTCATTCTCTCTGGAGAGGTAAGCTGGCCTTGCGTTTTTATACTTGATTTGAATTTCCATAGATTTTCCGTTAAAAAAAGACATTTGCATAATTTTGTACTTCCCCAAATAGCTAGCAAGAAATCCTCTTCAAAGTAAGTGGTTAGATGCTATGTTCAGTTGCTTCATTTATGAAACTCAAAAGAGGTGACTCAGAGATGACTCTTAGGGTCGGCATCTTAGGATTTAGCCACTGTTAAATTTATGCAAGGTTTATGTTCAGCATTTCATGTCTTCTCTGCCTTCCCTAAATTCTTTTAATGTGGCAGGATTTTCAGTTCACTTCAATGAAGTGTTCTAAAACAGCTGCCACATTTAGTACCTGTTATTTGCATTGGATTACAACTATGAGTCAGTCTCTCCCTTTAAGACACTCACAGCCTAGTTGGGAAGATAGCCATATCAAAAAAAAAAATGCAATAAAAATACTCGTTGGCCAAAAAGTTAGTTTGGCATTAGCCATGACACCTTACAGAAAAACCCGAATGAACTTCTTGGCCAACGTAATACAATCATGTGTGATGTGTGAAACAAGGGAAACACATGCAAAGGAGTGAAATAGTGCAAAGGAGGACACTGTCATTTTGAGGTTCAGAAAAGTGTCACAGAATACTATGAATGTTACAGTCACAGATATGAAAGAATGAATAGGTATGCAGCAAGAAGTCAAGATGCAAAGAACATTCCAGATAGCAGATACACCATGTAAAAGCATGATGTGTATAAAAATAGATGACCAATGTTCTAGTGCAATGTGTAAGTGGAGTGTGAAGTCCAGATTGTGATGTCATATGTCATATATGCCCTGTAAATAAATTTGAACTTTGCCTGGATGAGAAAGTGAAAGTGTTCGTCTCTCAGTCGTGTCTAACTCTTTGAAGCCCCATGGACTATAGCCTGCCAGGCTCCTCTGTCTATGGAATTCTTTATGTGAAAATACTGGAATGGGTAGCCATTGCCTTCTCCAGGGTATCTTCCCAACCCAGGGATTGAACCCAGGTCTCCTGCATTGCAGGCAGATTCTTTACCATCTGAGCCACCAGGGAAGCCCAAAGGTCTATACAGTCAAAGCTATGGTTTCTCCAGTAGTCATGTACGGATGTGAGAGTTAGACCATGAGAAGGCTGAGCATCGAAGAACTGATACTTTCCAGTTGTGGGGCTGGAGAAGACTCTTGAGAGTCCCTTGGACAGCAAGATGATCAAATCAGTCAATCCTAAAGGAAATCAACCCTGAATATTCATTTTAAAGACTGATGCTGAAGCTGAAGTTCCAATACTTTGGACACCTGATGCAAAGAGCTGTCTGTCTGGGAAAGACCCTGATGCTGGGAAAGATTGAGGGCAGGAGGAGAAGGGGATGCAGAGGATGAGATGGTTGGGTGGCATTACTGACTTGATGGACATGAGTTTGAGCAAACTGCAGGGGATAGTGAAGGACACAGAAGCCTGGCCTGCTGCAATCCATGAGGTCGCAAAGAGTCGGACACAACTTAGTGACTGAACAACAACTGGATGGTTTTGAATGGAGAAATGACTCATCAGAGAAGGATTTCTGAAAATCATCCTGGCATCCAGCAATATGGAGGATAACTTACAGAGAGTTGGACTCAAGGCAGAATCACCATTTAGGAGATTATTGTATTAGCCTAGGTCCTGACTGAAGTATTGGTACTAGATTTCTGGTTTGTGATTTGGATAGCTTGCTAGCTAGTACTCCTGCTTCAATTCTTCCCACTCTGCTCTCTTACATAGCAGCTTGAGTGATTTTTCCCTCCTATTTTATAAAATTTCACTTGAAAGAATAGTACAATGTATACTGACATAGCTTTATTCTGGATATATCATGTGCTAACTTATTGCCACATTTGTGGCTCTCCTCCCGCTTCTCTCTCCCTGGCCCTCTGCACTGGATTTGTGTTGTCAATTTAGCTAAGCTGGAACTACATTTCCCAGAATTCATTTCTGTGCATAGTGTCGCAAAGAGTCTTGAAATTCTGTGCATATAAAAGTCTGCCACAGTTCAGGGATCTGGCAGAAGACAGGAGACTCCAAGGTTACAGTTAGAGGTTTTGTTACTCACAGCATAGCAGGCTGCATAAGCTTCTTATTCGTATGGCTCATTTTGTGTCCCCACCCTGACCAAAACACACACACACACACACACACACACACACATACACAAAACCTCCCAATCTTTTGTAATGGATTGCAAGCAAATCTAGGCTTCCCAGGTGGCTCAGTGGTAAAGAATCCACCTGCCAACGCAGGAGACGTGGGCTCCATCCAGACATGGGTCAGGAAGATACCCTACAGGAGGAAACAGCAATCCACTCCAGTAGTCTTGCCTGGAGAATCCCGTGGACAGAGGAGCATGGCAGGCCACAGTCCATAGGGTTGCAAAGAGTCGGACACAACTGAGCAACTGAGAATGCAATGCAAGCAAATCTGCTCAACCTTTGCCTTGGAAGGTGACATCACATTATTGTCTGGTTATACTGCAGAGTAAGGCAATCTGCCCTCTGTCCCAGAGCAAGACACTATCTCTCTTCCAAGGCTGCACTGTAATACAATCTGATATTGCCTTTTTTCAAGATGTACAGAAGAGTAAGAGAACCATGGAGAACTGTTGCCCAACACATAGCTCAATGACCATAAGGGATTTTTTGCATGAGATTTAGGAGGCGAAAGTGAAGTAGCAGCCGTCTTCTTTGTGTAATTGTAACGTTAGTGCAGAGTACTAGCAAGTATTAGAGTTGTCTCTTATCTGCTGTCTCATGCTGCCGGTATGGGGCAGCAGAGAGACTAACAGGAACTTTAGCTCCTGCCAGATCTCCTCCACCAGCTTCTCCACCTCCTCGGGAAGATGCCTGAGTAGCCCTTCAATAAAAGTCACGAGTTTATTCCTTGAATTATACCCCCATCATTAAAGTTGGAAACTCGGAGGTGATAAAAGACTCACCTCAGTTCCAGTCCATCCTGTTAACTTCACAGATTTCAGTTTGTTCTTGCCTCCCCCAGTTCACATCCATCTTTCTTCTCTGTGTACCTGCTCTGTACAGACTCAAGAAACATACTCAGAAACAACAGCCTTATATAAGTCAATCAAAATGGTCTGCTGCTGCTGCTGCTAAGTCACTTCAGTCGTGTCCGACTCTGTGCAACCCCAGAGACGGCAGCCCACCAGGCTCCCCCATCCCTGGGATTCTCCAGGCAAGAACACTGGAGTGGGTTGCCATTTCCTTCTCCAGTGCGTGAAAGTGAAAAGTCAAAGTGAAGTCGCTCAGTCGTGTCCGACTCTTAGTGACCCCATGGACTGCAGCCTACCAGGCTCCTCCGTCCATGGGATTTTCAAAATGGTCTAGTACTAGCATAAAAAAATCAGTAAATAGATCAATAGAATAAAATAGAGAGCCCCCAAATAGATCCACACTTATAACATCACTTTTTTCTTTTTTTAAACAGAGGCATCAAAACAATCCAATGAAGAAAGGAACTTTTTTCAACAAATAATGTTGAAACAATAAGATATTCAACATTGTTTTGGCTATTTTAGTTTAATGTATTCCTTATAAAATTTAAAATCAGTTTGTCTGTTTCTCTAAAGAGTCTTCAGAAATATTAAGATTGCATTGACTCTGTAGATCAATTTGGGGATAATTGACATCTTAACAATTTTGAGTTTTCTAATCTATGAATATCGTGTATTTTTCTATTATTTATATCCTTAATTTCTCTCAGTCATGTTTTACTCTTTTGCAATGGAGAGGTCTTGGGCACTTTTTATTACATTTATTCCTGATTATGTTCTGGGTGACTCAGGGGTAAAGAATCCACCTGCCAGTGCAAGAGACACTAGGGACACAGGGTCAGAAAGATCCCTTGGAGGAGGAAATGGAAACCCTCTCCAGTATTCTTGCCTGGAAATTTCCATGGACAGAGGAGACTGGCGTGCTTCAATCCATGGGGTCACAAAGAATTGAACACAACTGAGCAACTGAGCACATAGCATATGTGTTATTTTTTTTTTTTTTCATTTTTTGGCTATGCCATGCAATTTTCAAGATCTCAGTTCCCTGACCAGCAACTGAACCTAGGCCATGGCAGTGAAAGCCCGGAATCCTAACCAGTAGGCCATCAGGGAACTTTGTAATACAGTTATTTTTTAATGCTTTGTAAATAGTATTTAGGAATCAGTGGTGTCTCAATGGTAAAGAATCCTCCTGCCAATGAAGGATATTCATGTTTGATCCCTGGGTCAGGAAGATATTCTGAAGAAGGGAATGGCAACCCACTCCAGTATCCTTGCCTGGGAAATCCAATATACAGAGGAGCCTGGTGGACTATAGTCCTTAGGGTCTCAAAGAGTTGAACACAACGACTAAACAACAACAACAATAATAGTATTTAGTTTTTGTATTTTCCAATAGTTTGTTGCTAAGATGTTGACATCCATTGATTCTTTAACTCTGCTTCTTTGCTAAATCTGTTTAATAATTAAAGCACTTTACTGTATATTCCCTATGATTTTCTGTGTAACAAATCAATCACATAATCTGCAAATATAAACAGTTTTACTTTTCCTTTGACTCGCCATATCTTTTTTTTTCTTGCCTTATTGCATTAACTAATACCTCCTATATAATAGTAATAGGAGTGGTGAATGTGGATAGTCTACCTTTATGTCCAATCTCAGAGGGAAAGCTTTCCTTAGTCCACCATTAGGTATGATACTAGCTGCAGTGTTTGTACATGTGTCTACTCAGACTAAGGAAACTCTTCTATTCTTAATTTGATGAGAATTTATGTCATAAATGGTTGTTGAATTTTAGCAAATGCATTCTCTGTCTAGGTAGACAGGAGATACATAGCTACCTATATTTATATATCTAGATCTCTCTATATTTATATACTTATGTTTATATATCTATATACATACATCTGGAGCCTCCTTTTTGTATAGCTTGTTCCTCTCTAATGCATTGCCCCGCAGATTTTAGCCAACTCAGAGGCCGCAGACTCTCATACTGCATCCTCAGTTCAGCAAGATCTCTATTCTCTGCTCAGATTCAAGCTGTCTGTACTATACTTAGAAAATTGTTCCCAGGCAGAGAGCTGATCAGTCATGGAACTCACCTCATGAGTATCCTTTCTCTCAGAAACTGCAATCTATGCTGTTTACTGTATACTCTCAAAATAGTTGCTTAATATATTTTGTGCTGTTTTATGGTTGATGAAAGTGAAAGTGGAGAGTGAAAAAGTTGGCTTAAAGCTCAACATTCAGAAAACGAAGATCATGGCATCCAGTCCCATCACTTCATGGCAAATAGATGGGGAAACAGTGGGAACAGTATCAGACTTTATTTTTGGGGGCTCCAAAATCACTGCAGATGGTGACTGCAGCCATGAAATTAAAAGACGCTGACTCCTTGGAAGGAAAGTTATGACCAACCTAGATAGCATATTCAAAAGCAGAGACATTACTTTGCCAACAAAGGTCCGTCTAGTCAAGGCTATGGTTTTTCCTGTGGTCATGTATGGATGTGAGAGTTGGCCTGTGAAGAAGGCTGAGCGCCGAAGAATTGATGCTTTTGAACTGTGGTGTTGGAGAAGACTCTTGAGAGTCCCTTGGACTGCAAGGAGATCCAACCAGTCCATTCTGAAGGAGATCAGCCCTGGGATTTCTTTGGAAGGAATGATGCTGAAGCTGAAACTCCAGTACTTTGGCCACCTCAGGCGAAGAGTTGACTCACTGGAAAAGACTCTGATGCTGGGAGGGATTGTGGGCAGGAGGAGAAGGGGATGCCAGAGGATGAGATGGCTGGATGGCATCACTGACTCGATGGACGTGAGTCTGAGTGAACTCCGGGAGTTGGTGATGGACAGGGAGGCCTGGTGTGCTGCAATTCATGGGGTCACAAAGAGTCGGACACGACTGAGCGACTGATCTGATCTGATGGTTGATTATTCCACTATGAGTAGAAGTGGAAGCCAAATACAGCACCAATTCAAAAATGGTTTTCTCTTTCTGTCTTTTTAATAATTATTTATTTATTGCTGCATGGGGTCTTAGTTGTGGTATGTGGGTAGGCTCTTTGTTACAGCACACAGGCTTAGCTGCCCTGTGGCACATGGTGTCTTAGTTCCCCAACCAGGAGTTGAACCCTCATCACCTGCATTGCAAGGCGGATTCTTAACAACTAGACCACCAGGTAAGTCCCTGCTCTTTCTCTTAATTATGAAATAACAAGCTTCTTATTTTTTACTTTTCTGTGTTTTCCAATTTACTTCAATGAAAAAGTTTTCCCTGAATTCACGAGAAACCTATGGCTTTAAATACATGTATATTTATTTTTTTATACCTATAATTGTCTTGCTTCTTCCCCGGAGTGGACTGTGTGAAACAGTGACCCTCTGTTTCAAAGGCCAACATTGCCTTCCAGGATTGAGCTGAAAAAAATCATTAACTAGGAGAACAGTAGAAAACAAATATTGCACCAAGAAATTGGGACATAATGCTTCTCTTCCAGCAGTATGTCTGTATTCCAGGAAGGAATAGGGGTAAAGGTGAAAAGCAAAAGGAAGTATGAATGCCAAATGAGTTTATCCCCATACTATTGGTAAGGAAGAATAGGTTGATTGATATTGCGTAGACAATTTGAAATCTCTGCCTAACCATTGAGACCCAAGAAATCATCTAGGTCATAGTCATTTTGCAAATGAGAAAACAGAAGCCTAGAGAAGTTAGTTTGCCTTCAGTTATATAGCTTATTAATAACAAATTGGAGTAGAAAGAGTATGGGGTTTTAGTCAAATATTTCTAATCATATTTTGGTTCTACCACTTCCTAATTATGCAACTTTGGGTCAAGTTATTTAACTTCTCAGGGCCTGTCTTTTCATTTTCAAAATGATAGTAATCTTACCTATTTCAACTGATTGTTGTGAGAATTAAACATACAAACACATAGTTAATTCCAAATAGATGGTTGCTTTGAATAAATGTTACCTTCATATTCCTTGTATTAATAGTTATTTGCAAAGCAAGGGTGCTGTCTATAATAACTCATGCAGAGACTGTACAGTATGCTACTTTGAATAAAGGAAGTAATAAGATACTAATCCTGGAGTCATACCCTTGTCTTAAAACCATGGTTCTGGAAACATTTTAAGGAGTATGCAGGACAAAGAAATAAACATATTTTAATTTATATATGTTGATAATACTTGTGATGGTAAATTTGTTAGCTCTATTTGACGGGGCCACAGGGTGCCCAGATATTTGGTCAAGCATTATTCTGGGTGTGCATGTGAGGGTGTTTCCGGGTGAGATTAATATTTGAATCAGTAGATTAAGTAAAGCAGATTTCCCCCTAATTGAGAGAATGGGCCTTATCTAATCAGGCCTGCCTAGATTAAAAGGCTGATCTTCCTTCAAGTCAGAGAGATTGTTTCCCACCTTGAGACTGAAACATCAACTCTTTCTGGTTCTCAAGCCTGCCAGCCTTTGGACTGGAACTGAAACATTAACTCTCCTGGTTCTTGTTCCTGTCAACTTGGACTAGAAATACATCAGCTCTCCTGGGCTTCCAGTTTAACTACTCACCCTCCAGATCTTGAGACTTCTCAGCTCCCACAATCATGTGAACTGATTCCTTGTAATAATTCTCTTTATAATTATAAATACACACACACACATTTTAACGGTTCTGTTTCTCGTAAGGACACTAATATCATACCATAGATATACACGTGTACGTACTTATTCTTCATGTCTTCAGAATAGTCAACAAATAAGAATCTATTTCAGGGAATGCTTATGCAAATCCACAAGAAGTTGGGAAATACTAGGCAACAGCTAACTTCTCACATCTGATAAAACTCTTAAGAATATATCTGCCTCTCTGAGAGCACTGCTTTTTTCTAAAACAGCATGGCTAGTTCCAGGAGAAAGTGAGGTGACTCAGGAGCAGCAGAACCAAAGAATACATGTCAATCAACTCATTCCTAAAAGTGTTACCTTAAAGGATAGAAGGTTTGAGCAACTCTTTTGTAACATTTCCTGTTCATGTTGCCTTCAACCAGCTTTTGCAGTTCTCTGTCTATGGCATTTTTAGTGGACTTGGCGGTATCATGAATCATATCCATGATCTGTCTCATGACTGGTTGGTGACTGGTGGCAGCTGGATGGGGAATCCATTGAACAGAATACATTTTTATAATCCTTTTATATGTTTGGTCTAAGTGCTATCATCAAGTCAGCATTCAGTTCAGTTCAGTTCAGTCGCTCAGTCGTGTCCGACTCTTTCAGATCAGATCAGATCAGATCAGTCGCTCAGTCATGTCCGACTCTTTGCGACCCCATGAATCGCAGCACGCCAGGCCTCCCTGTCCATCACCAACTCCCGGAGTTCACTCAGACTCACGTCCATCGAGTCAGTGATGCCATCCAGCCATCTCATCCTCTGGCGTCCCCTTCTCCTCCTGCCCCCAATCCCTCCCAGCATCAGAATCTTTTCCAGCGAGTCAACTCTTCGCATGAGGTGGCCAAAGTACTGGAGTTTCAGCTTCAGCATCATTCCTTCCAAAGAAATCCCAGGGCTGATCTCCTTCAGAATGGACTGGTTGGATCTCCTTGCAGTCCAAGGGACTCTCAAGAGTCTTCTCCAACACCACAGTTCAAAAGCATCAATTCTTCGGCGCTCAGCCTTCTTCACAGGCCAACTCTCACATCCATACATGATCACAGGAAAAACCATAGCCTTGACTAGACGGACCTTTGTTGGCAAAGTAATGTCTCTGCTTTTGAATATGCTATCTAGGTTGGTCATAACTTTCCTTCCAAGGAGTCAGTGTCTTTTAATTTCATGGCTGCAGTCACCATCTGCAGTGATTTTGGAGCCCAAAAAAATAAAGTCTGATGCTGTTTCCACCGTTTCCCCATCTATTTGCCATGAAGTGATGGGACTGGATGCCATGATCTTCGTTTTCTGAATGTTGAGCTTTAAGCCAACTTTTCACTCTCCACTTTCACTTTCATCAAGAGGCTTTTGAGTTCCTCTTCACTTTCTGCCATAAGGGTGGTGTCATCTGCATATCTGAGGTTATTGATATTTCTCCTGGCAATCTTGATTCCAGCTTGTGTTTCTTCCAGTCCAGCGTTTCTCATGATGTACTCTGCATATAAGTTAAATAAACAGGGTGACAATATACAGCCTCGACGTACTCCTTTTCCTATTTGGAACCAGTCTGTTGTTCCATGTCCAGTTCTAACTGTTGCTTCCTGACCTGCATACAGATTTCTCAAGAGGCAGATCAGGTGGTCTGGTATTCCCATCTCTTTCAGAATTTTCCAGTTTATTGTGATCCACACAGTCAAAGGCTTTGGCATAGTCAATAAAGCAGAAGTAGATGTTTTTCTGGAACTCTCTTGCTTTTCCCATGATCCAGCGGATGTTGGCAATTTGATCTCTGGTTCCTCTGCCTTTTCTAAAACCAGCTTGAACATCAGGAAGTTCACGGTTCACATATTGCTGAAGCCTGGCTTGGAGAATTTTGAGCATTACTTTACTAGCGTGTGAGATGAGTGCAATTGTGCGGTAGTTTGAGCATTCTTTGGCATTGCCTTTCTTTGGGATTGGAATGAAAACTGACCTTTTCCAGTCCTGTGGTCACTGCTGAGTTTTCCAAATAATCGCAGCACGCCAGGCCTCCCTGTCCATCATTAAATAAATGTTTTATGATTCTGCTTTTTAAATCTCCAAAATAAAGATAATGCCATCCATATATTTTAAAATATGGTAGGAAAATTATAAAACATTAAAGTATTACAAGATAATACTTTTACTTTTCAGATGAAATGGTGCAAACACAAAATGTTTTTGTAAACACTAGAAGGCACTATGTCACTACCGAGGCAGACAATGACTCTACCACAAACTTCTTGTATCATAAACTCCTCTTGCCCAATTTCTATTCAAGAACAAAAAGTATGAGAAACTTTAAAATATACATTTGTACGATATACTAAGCAGTGCAAAGAAAAGGGAAAAGGAGAACTAATGTATAAAGGACACTATGAAAAAATGTAAATCCAATAAAAAGAAGACAGAAACAAAAAACCTGCAATAGGTGATAAAGGAGAAGAGGGATGATGAGAAAAAAATGAGGTCAAAGCAAGTTTCTTTAATACAAAGTAATATATGGGAAGTATTTTCAACGTCACAACTCTTTGTCATGTTGAATTGAAAAATCCTGATTTATAATTAGTCACTGGCTCTGTGGGCTTCCCTTTCCAACCTTTTTCCACCCATCCTATTTCTCTCAACTGCACTTTGCAGAGAGGATGCTGGGGATGTGTCAGAATCCAAAATGAAGACAAGCATGAGGGAGCGGGTTTGGAGTTTCCATGAAAAATGCAAGTGCTGTTTTGATAGTACTGCTCATTGGAAGGAAAGTAGACAAATTTCCTACTGGTATCTCCCTAGGTAATTATGTCTGAACGCTTCGTTTTGAGACTTAGAAAGGAACTGAGGGGACTGTGAGTGACAGAGAACGAAACTGGCCTAGACTGTGTGGTTAGAGGCTTTTTAAAAAAATTAACATTTGGAACTTAAGGCTTCACAATAACTTGAGGTTCACTTGTTGTTGTTGGTTGCTGGTGATTTTGCTTTGCTTTCTTTTTTTCTTTCTCTGAAAGAATACCTTCTTCACCTTTTAATTCTTGACAATTAAAGGGATCCAGGAGGAGGCAGCACAGAGCTGGCTGGCGGCTTTGGTTGTGATATAAATTTAAAGAGGCATCTTGAGATTGGATTCTATTAATACTAGTCTATTCTGAAGTCAGCTTAGAAAAGGAAACAGGAACTGAAAGTAACAGATTTGTCCAAATCAAACACTGTACATTTAAGAACCTAGGCAATCATGGTTTGAGACTCTCAGGAAATTTTTACTGTGCTTTAAGGACAAGGAAATCAAAATGCCTCATTTAGCACATTTAGATTGGAGTTTAAAACACCTGACTAAACAATTTCTCAACAATAAATACTCTATTATACTATGCCTTCTCTGTGAATCATGTCTCATATCTTCTGTGCCTCACTGTCTATACCCATAATGACTGGCGTATAGCAGATGGGCAATAGTTGAATGAATGAACATGGAAACATTCTCCTAGTATTAGTCATTCAGGCTATCACTGTCTCGGTTTTCTTTTTTTTTTTTCCTTTGATCTTTTTTTGTCCTTGCTTTGTCTGGACCATGCTCTTATGATGGAAAATATTATTTAACTATCTCTTTCTCACTTCTTATCAGGAGTAGTGTCTGAGTCCAAAGAATATAATTGAGGCTGGTGTGAATCTCTGTGTAAGAGGGAGCGAGGAGACTTTAATAGCCAGTAAGTAAATCTGTGGTGCCCTCAAACTCCATGAAAGAGTGGGAAAAAGAAGCCATTGGTCATTGGAAAGTTAACTCAACAGTGAGTCTTGATGACAGAGAACACATTCTTTCTTCATTATGAATCTAGACTTTGATGCCTTCAGTAAAAACCATTAATGCAAGTCCTTGGGAGTAATAGTCACCTTGTATACGACCCAGGGACTGGCAGTATTGCTTCCCACCTAGTTAAAATTCAGAAAGTTCTTGTCCAGCAAGAGCACATTAATGTTGATATGCGATGTAGTCAGCCTTCTTGAGGTGCTTTGTGCTGCCTTCCTTCTGTCTTGTAATCCATATTTGAGTCTATAGGGCTAGACTAGGGCAGATTGAGGGGGAAAGGTCCAAGGGATGAATCTCTTTCTGTGGAAGGAACAGGAGCAGTGTGTTCCCACCCACCTCCCAGGAGTAATGTGGGGTTGTAGGACTGAGTGTCTTGAAGAGGAGGTGCTTGGGGGAGAGGTAGGGCAAAGCCTGGAATTTCCTGTTAGGAATGGAGGGGAGGGCCCAATGAGGACTCCCTCCTAATGAAATCTTTCAGTGCTTTTCCTTTTGGAATGCAAGGGAAATTTCAAGTTAGCTGATATGAAATTAAAAGACACTTACTCCCTGGAAGGAAAGTTATGACCAACCTAGACAGCATATTAAAAAGCAGTGACATTACTCTGTCAACAAAGGTCCATCTAGTCAAGGCTATGGTATTTCCAATAGTCATGTATGGATATGAGAGTTGGACTATAAAGAAACCTGAGCACAGAATTGATGCTTTTGAACTGTGGTATTGGAGAAGTCTCTTGAGAGTCCCTTGGACTGCAAGGAGATCCAACCAGTCCATCCTAAAGGAAATCAGTCCTTAATGTTCATTGGAAGGACTGATGTTGAAGCTAAAACTCCAGTATTTTGGCCACCTGATGCGAAGAGCTGACTCATTTGAAAAGACCCTGATGTTGGGAAAGATTGAAAGCAGGAGGAGAAGGGGATGATAGAGGATGAAATGGTTGGATGGCATCACTGACTCAATGGACATAGTTCGGGTGAACTCCGGGAGATGGTGATGGATAGGTAGGCCTGGCGTGCTGCGGTTCATGGGGTCGCAAAGAGTCGGACACAACTGAGCAACTAAACTGAACTGAACTGAACTGATATGTTAATGCCTGCTTCTTCTATATTATAATTCTCCTATATAAATAATTAAGTTCTATTCCAGTAGAGTCTGTTTAGTTGTGGAGGCTGAAAGGACAGAGTAGTGAGGGGGAAAGAGTTCTTCTACCATATTCTTTTTTTTTTTTTGGTATTTATTTTGCTGCACTGGGTCTTCGATCTTTGCTGTGGCATACAGGATATTTAGCTGTGGCATGAGAGCTTTTGTTGTGGCATGTGGGATCTAGTTCCCTGACCAGGCCACCTGCATTTGGAGCATGGAGTCTTAGCCATTGGATCCCAAGGGAAGTCCCTACAATATTCTTTTTAAGCACTCCAGTAGAGAAGGGGTATAAGCCTAGCAGGCAGACTGTGGGTCTTAACTGGAGGCCTCAGCTCTTTGTAAAATGGACCTCTTCCTACAATATGCCAATTGGTTTTCCCACAATGAGTGACCCAAGAAAGACCAACACAAAAGTTAGCCTTTATGACCTAACCTTGAAGTGGTACACCATCACTTCTGCCCTGGTCACATAGACCAACTCTGATACACTGTGGAAAAGCACCACAGAAGGGAGGAAATACCATGAGACAAGGATCATGGGGGCCTAGCTTGGAATTTGGCTACCACTGATGAAATTCCTAAATGTATTTGATTATAAAACCTTTTTTAAAAATGGGAATTTTGTGGGTCTATGAAACACATTTTATGAACTGCTTTTATATTTTATAGGTAACGGAAGCCCATTGGAGTTTCTACAAGACTGTGGCATGAATCTATGTTTTGAAACATCTGGCAGAAACATGCTGAATGAATCTAAGGGAGAGTAAAGATTAAAGTTAGATTCCAGTTAGGCAAGTTGGCAGTGTTGTGCATGAGAGGTGATAGCAATGGAAATGGAAATTGGGGATGGAAAGAGGAACCAAAGTGAGATACATTGTGGAGGCAGAAACAACAGAACAACGTGATTATGAAAGAGGGAGGCATCCAAAATGACTAGATTAGCATCATGATGAGTCCAAGAGCCAACACTGGAAATACAGAGCGAGGGTCAGGTTTGGGAGAAGCGATGATGAATTTAGTTCTAGATATCTTGAAATTTTCTGCCAGTCAGGAGCCTATTTACATGAGCACATCAATGAATACATTTTTGGCCACAAACAACAAAAACCCCTACTCAAAATGGCTGAAATGATAAAGGCAATATTTCACTCACAAATTGGAAATCTCAAGGTGGGATTGGCTTTGCTAAGTTGCTAAGTCACTTCAGTTGTGCCCGACTCTGTGCAACCCCATAGACGGCAGCCCACCAGGCTCCCCCGTCCCTGGGATTCTCCAGGCAAGAACACTGGAGTGGGTTGCCATTTCCTTCTCCAATGCATGAAAGCAAAAGGTGAAAGCGAAGTCGCTCAGTCATGTCTGATTTAGTGATCCCATGGACTGCAGCCTACCAGGCTCCTCCATCCAAGGGATTTTCCAGGCAAGAGTACTGGAGTGGGGTGCCATTGCCTTCTCCAGGGATTGGCTTTAGGGTTGACCTAAAGTGTCTCCAATTCCATTTTCCAGTGGTTCCTTTGGCTCTTTTCTGTCCCCTATGTCAGCTTGTTCCTTGGGCTGATTTTTAAGAATGATGCAACTATTCTGGCCTCACACCTGCAGGTGACTATCTTGGAGAACAAAGAGGCCATCTCACCTGTGGATTAGTCTTTCCTCACTTGTCAGAGCCTAGATTGAATCTCATGCCCAGCATGATTCAATCCCTGAGACCAGAGGAATGCTTTGTGCTCATTTAAACCAATTACTAGTAAGGTAGTTGGATAGGATTCTTAGATCAATGAAACCTACTGTTGGAACTAGGGTGTAATGGATGGAGGAGATAAAATCCACAAGAATGAGCCCTGCAGACAACTGCAAATGTGATTCCAGAGCACAAAGCGAGGCAGATTTGGAAGTCATCTGCACTGATGTTAATTTGAGGACTTGGGAGAATTTGAGAGCACTTAGGGTGACAGCGTATGGTAAGAACAAGAGAACGTTGAGGAGCAGTTGCAATGCTGAGTGATGGGAACCAACAAAAAAAAGTGAGGCATGCCCAGAGAGGCCAGAATTTGTGGAACCAAATACTGTAATGGCTGTAATGGCTTCTCTGTAACCATGAGAGGGGCAAGAGAGTTTACTTTCCATTTGTTTTTTCTTACCTCTCCAACTAAGTACAGTTCATAGGCAAATGCCATGTCATTTATGGCATGGCATCATCGATTCAATGGACATGAATTTGAGCAAGCTCCAGGAGATGGTGAAGGACAGGGAAGCCTGGCATGCTGCAGTCCATGGGGTGGCAAAGAGTCGGACACGACTGAGTGACTGAACAACAGCATGTCATTTATTACCGTTCCTTTTTTTCTCTCACTCAGAATGTCCCTCAAAGTAAGTCTCATACTTATATATATACACACACATATATATATATGACAAATGCTCAGTAGTTATCTGTTGATTGGTTTTTGTTGTTGCTGTTAATTTTTTTAATTATGGTGGGAAATTTGGCTAAGAAAGCACATTGTATGAATGCATAGAGAAAAGTGCAACCAAAACAAGCAAGAACATTTGAGGAACTCTGGATCTTACTTAGACTCAAACATTGGTGTCATATTTAAAAGAAAAATTTTCAAATGAAAAGTTATTTCTATGCTTGTAAAACCACTAGGAAGCATCTCCTGAGTACACTGTTGTCTTCAGAAACATTGTTTGAAACATATTTACTAAAAATATGACAAAATTGTTTAAAATGTAAAATTTTGCATTTGGAAAAAAAGTCTGCCTTATATAATGTCAATTCAGTGGTTCTTTTGTTGCTTTTCTCCTCTCAGAATATGAGTTTAAATGTGTATATTTTGCATATAAGTAAGATAAGGGCAAAGAAGCACCTCTTTATCAGACAGACATTATCTAATTGTATCATGTAATGCCTTCTGAAAACTTGTGTAGGCAGGGTTTATTTTACTTTATTGAAAGATCCAATAAAATCCCCAGCACACTAGGAAGCATCAGGAATCATCCTGGGAGTCAACTAGCCTTTTAATTGATTGACTCTTTAAGATTCTAGCATCCACGCCATGCGCAGTTTACAGTTAACACTGGATAATGATGATAGAGAAACTGTTATACACGTAGAAATGTAATCGACGCTATGACACATAAATTATGTACACCTCATAGAAAAAAAAGAGGTAGAATAAATTCTTTATGATGAATTCTTCATTTGAAGTAATCATTTTTGGGTGATTAAAGTCTAGTAAGTTGCTTTATTTTCAGAAATCGTTTCCCCAGTGTTGCTTCTAACCACTCTGCACCAGTCATGAAACAATGGATTGTGGAGATGAGAGTTTTAGAGAAAAGAGATTAGAAGTTCTGGCTCTGAAGTCAGAAAGTTGAAATGCCATTTTTTTTCCTCAGTTTCCTCATCTGTAAAAAAGTAATAATGTTATCTGTTGCATTAAAGCTGAAACTCCAGTACTTTGGCCACCTCATGCGAAGAGTTGACTCATTGGAAAAGACTCTGATGCTGGGAGGGATTGGGGGCAGGAGGAGAAGGGGACGACAGAAGATGAGATGGTTGGATGGCATCACTGACTTGATGGACGTGAGTCTGAGTGAACTCCGGGAGTTGGTGATGGACAGGGAGGCCTGGGGTTCTGCAATTCATGGGGTCACAAAGAGTCGGACACGACTGAGTGACTGATCTGATCTGATCTGATTGTGAGAATTACACACAGCATGAGGGCTGGCAAATAAAAAATGCTCAGCAATTGCTGGCGAGTGACTGTTAGGTTTTATTTTAGACTGTCCCCAATGACTTATCTACTGTGCAAGTAATTGGTAGACAGAGTCGTCTATGATTTAATGGCAGTTGCTGCTTATATGATTTCCAGTATTTGGGTGGAGAACTGTTTATCAAAGCCAAGGACTCTGTGTTCTGTTTCTGTGTCATGTTTATTCAGTTATTAAGTAACCTCAGTGTCTGTCTTTGGCCCTCTATTACTCAGTATCTATGATTTAATTGTTGAAAATGATATCTGAACCCAAATTATGTCTGTAAGTCAGGTCAGTCTTTCCATAGAGAAAGCAGGTCTCCACCCAAATAAATCATTCTGCTCAGAAAACTGCATCCCAGATTTTGTCCCTGGTTCAAATAAAAATACACTGATTTTTATATGTTTAGAGTAAGACTTCTTCATTTTTCACACTGTGCTTTCAAATTCTTGCCCAAATATAATCTCTTTTTCATTCTTACTGTTTGGATTTAGGTGATCTTATGCTGTCTCAATACTTTTGCCTTAGCCCTAGACAACTTACATTAGAGAACCGAAAATTCTGTGGGAGGTATCTGTTTCCAACTTCTCATTTCAATTCACATTGTATGCTACAGAGTATTGGGTTGGCCATAAAGATCATTCTGGTTCTTCCATAAAAGCATACTGAAAACTCCAAAAAAACTTTTTGGCCAACCTAATATTTCATCAGACATGCCAATTTATTTATTTATGAATACCTCTCCTTAAACTTCCTTGGAGTCTCATTTAATTAAATTATTTTATTTGGCCACACCAGGAATTGAACCCAGGCCCTTGGCAGTGAAAGCATGGAATCCTAACTTCCAGGGAATTCCCATCAGAACCATGGTGCCCTTAGCTTGGAGTTAGGAGAGAATGTAGGATTGAATATTTTAAATATCATTAAATCATTTGTTGAAATCTGACCGTACTTTTGGCCAACCATGCCGTGTGATATCATAGCAGCCGAAAGTTTAGCCAAGTATTTTAATTTCAAATAAGCTTCTGTGTTGAAGCTGGTTCTAACTGGAATTGGCACAGCCACTGTTGACTCTCCTGTTAAGTAATGGGAGAGCTAGTGTCAAAAATTCTGCTTATTATTTTTTCTCCTAATTAGGTAATATTACCTCTTTTTGTCATTTTTTATTATCTTTTAAACAGAGCCCCTGATGATAGCCTAACCTCATGACCTTATTGTCTTAGAATAATTTATTTAATGTGCAATATATGTGCTCTAACAGTAGTAGTTTATAAATAGAGTTTTACTGCTAAAAAAGATTTGAAGGACTCTAAATGTCAATGCTTATAAATTTACAGTTTACTATAGGAAAAGACTATATCCATGGTATTAAAGTAAGGATTGTTGTTGTTCAGTCTTTCAGTTGTGTCTGACTCTTTGTGACCCCATGGACCACAGCATGTCAGGCTTCCCTGTTCTTTGTTATCTCTCAGAGTTTGCTCAAATTCATTGTGTTGATGATACCATCCAACCATCTTATCCTCTGTTGCCTCCTTCTCCTCCTGCCCTCAATCTTTCCCAGCATCAGGGTCTTTTCCAGTGAGTTGGCTCTTCCCATCAGGTGGCCAAAGTATTAGAGCTTCAGCATCAGTCCTTCCAATGAGTATTCAGGTTTGACTTCCTTTAGGATTGACTGGTCTGATCTTGTAGTCCAAGGGAACCTCAAGAGTCTTCTCCAGCACCACAGTTCAAAAGAAAGTAAGGATTGCATCCCTGCAAAGGCTGTTTCACTGTAAGGGGTCCAGGGAGGCCAGGTGGGCTGCTTTGTTCACCAGTTTATAAGAGCTGAGGTCAGATGCAGGGCTCAGGAGCCACTGATGTGAACACAGACTACTTTGAAAGCAGAAAGCTCCAAATGGAGTCTTAGGCAGAGTCTTTTATATTTGCTGGTCACATAGACATATTGCTGCTAAATAACCAGTCTCAATGACAGAGCTGAGTCCAGATGTAAAACACTGATCTCTTAATAATCAATGTCGCCGAAGTGGCACGAACTACAACAACCCTGAAACTCCTCCAACTTGTGGTTTCAAATCAACACTATCAATCAGTATGTTTCATGACTCGACAAGGGTCAGTGCCATGCAAGAACTTTAGTGCAGGTTGATTCCTGGCCTGTTGTAATTAACCACCCTGATCTGTGTTTCAAGACATTTCTATGACAAAACAATTATCCTTAATTTAACAGAGATTAACTTGCCTTACTATCAAAATGCACATTTAGGTTCTAAACATTTGCAGTCATCAGTGAGGAGTTGGTATAGATTTAAACAGAAACTAAACCATCCAATAATAATAGCACAAATTTTCTCATATTTTGTACTGACTTTATAATTCATTTGCCTCTCTGATCTATAGCTACCTGAACTTTAAGGTATATACCAGCTAAATGATTAAGAATCATAATCAATCTACCATTAATTAAGTCTACATCTTCCTTAGGTCAATTCTTCTCCATAGAAATAATGTCTTGTGAAAGAAAAATCAAAAGATATAGCCACATTGGTATTTTTCTATGTGGCCATAGTTAGAGCTCCCCTTTTGTCACTTATTTTGAGAATGTAGACTACTTCTGGAAGTTCATTTTTCATTCAGCTCACTTCTTGGCTCTTCAAAAGAGAAAAAAGTTTTGTCAGAGTCCTTCTCCCCAAAAGCATCGATGTCCAAGTTGACAGAATATTATTCTTTTATTTTAAGCCTCATCAGAATTGTTGGCTTTTCCTTTTCATGAAACCCATATATTGGCTTCTTTCCTCTCATCAATAATTTCACCTTGCTTTCATTAATCATTAATTTTAATCCTAGTCTTTCCCCTATTAGATCCCTGTGGTTCAACCACTGAGCTTGTCTGTATGACTGGTAGCAAGCTCATCTTGGCTGGACATGGCTGGACTTCCCCTTCAGCCCATTCCTAATTGTATGAGGTCAGATTGGATAAGTAGAAAAAATGCCGCTCTCTTGTCCACGAGCAAAGAAACATTGCTACAGTTAACCCCAGCCTGTGGAAGTGGGGGAAAGGATAATCTATCCCACTAATCTCTTTGGAATTCTTGCATTAGGTTCAAAATAATAACAGTATCTTATTTTGGATTATCAGACTCTGGAGCTTTTAGTTACACACCTAGTCTAGAGACTATGAATTTGGCATTTGTCATAGACCGAATTTTGTGTATCCCCTCAAATTAATATGTTAAACCCTACCTCCAGTGTGATGGTATTAGGAAGTGAGGTCTTTGGGAGATAATTAGGATTAAATGAGATTATGAGGGCAGAGGGTTTCCCTGGTGGCTCAGATGGTAAAGAATCTGTCTGCAATGCAGGAGACGTGGGTTTGATGCATGGGTTGAGAAGCTCCCCTGGAGAAGGAAATGGTTACCCACTCCAGTATTCTTTCAAAGGCTTCAGTCCATGGAGTCACAAAGAGGTGGACATGACTGAGTGGCTGAGCACACTTTATGAGGGCAGGGCTCGTGAATGGGATTAATGTCCTTATAAGAGTCAGGAGGGAGCTTGCGGCTGCCTAATTTCTGCCTTGTAAGAACAAAGCAGATGGCAGTTTGCAACCTGGTGGAGGGTCCTCACCAGAATTTAACCCTGCCAGTACCGTGATCTCCAACTTCCAGCCTCCAGAACTGTTGTTCATAAAGCATTCAGTCTATGACACTTCGTTCAGTTCAGTTCAGTTCAGTTGCTCAGTTGTGTCCGACTCTTTGCGACCCCATGAATTGCAGCACGCCAGGCCTCCCTGTCCATCACCAACTCCCAGAGTTCACCCAGACTCACGTCCATCGAGTCAGTGATGCCATACAGCCATCTCATCCTCCGTCGTCCCCTTCTCCTCCTGCCCTCAATCCCTCCCAGCATCAGGGTCTTTTCCAAGGAGTCAACTCTTCGCATGAGGTGGCCAAAGACAGCAGCCCAAACAAAGACAGCATTGAAAAAGAAAATTATGGAAGATTTGTGGTTAAATTCCTGCATCATTCTGCACTCTATTTTCCCTATTCCATGGTAAAAACAATGTATCTAAGGGAGACATGACTTTAGTCACCTTCCTGTTAAGTTGCAAACTACAAGCTATAGGTTCTGGACCAATCCTTCAATCCTTCAATCTGTCATCACCCCTACACCTTTTTAAGCAGTTGTGTTTAGTTTCAATTGTCTATTAATCTACTACTTGAGTGTGATAAGGAATATGATAAATCCAGTCCATTGAATGTGGTATTTCTTTGCCTATTTTAGTATCATGTGGGCAGAGAAGTGAGGGTCTTGATCCAAGGAAATGTAACTAGGAAGGCCTAACTGGTACAATATTTTTGTTCTAACTTTTTGATAGTATTCAAAGCATTGGCTTCAGTCACTAGGTATGCAAAGCCAAACCCAAACCCAAAATATGAGTCAAGTTTTGTTAATATCCATCTAAGTTCCCTCCAGGCAATAGATAAAGAGTCAGTATTATCTACTTGCCAGCCATGAGTTGGATCTTCCCTCCTGGGAATACTTCCCAGGGCTATTTGCAAACACTGCCTTTTTGATGGCAAATGGAATATTTATTATTAATGGTTTAAGCTTCGGTAAGGGCCACTGGTAAATTCGTCAATTGATCCATTGATACATGATTTGAATTCCTCCATGTAGACTCTATTCATGTACCCAGGCTGCCAATTCAAGTGGTCAAACTAAATCATCAACTTAGTTGATTTGTTGATTCTTTGCATAAGGCTTCTTTGGTGAGCCTCAACATGTACTACTTTGGTTTGCTGTTAGAACTTACATAAAGATTTTCAAATAGCAGTATCCTTTTTATCACCCAGTCATCTATGGTCCACTTGCCAGGTTAATTTGCAAATCCACTGGTCAAGAGTCTGTATATACTCAAAAAGTAGCATGTTTACTTGTATCTAATTCTTATCATTGCCAGGAATACATCCTATAATTTAGCCGCCTGGACCAAATTGTTTTTATCTTCCTTGATGAGAATTTTACTACTGTTAGACAGCGGGCCACAACTTTCCATACTGAGCCATGACCCTCAATTCTGGAACTTCTAGAATCATAACTTCAAAAAGCAAATACAATTTACATCTTGGAGACCTTTCAGAAGTCAAAGCGAACTAAAACTATGACCATTAAAGTTCGAATCATGAGATGACAGATAATTCTGGTAGATATTAAGTATGAATGATAGTTTAGAAATTAAATGATGTATAAATTTGCATAGATATATTTTCCAATCAGAGCTTACAATTATTAAAAAGATGAGAAAATAGTCTTTTCAACAAGTGGTACTCAGACAACTGGGTCTCCACATGCAAAAGAATTAACTTGGACCCTTAACTCACATGATAAAAAATTAATTTGAAATGGATCATAAAACTAAGAGCTAAAAAGATATAAAACTCATAGAAAAAATATAGGGGCAAATCTTCATGACCTCAAATTAGGCAATAGTTTATTAAGTGTGGCACCAAAAGCAAAAAAAAAGATAAACTGGACTTCAACAAAATTTTAAAACTTCATGCTTCAAAGGACACTATCAAGAAAATGAAAAAGACAACCCACTGAATAAGAGAAAATATTTGCAAATCATATCTCTGATTAAGGATATTTTATCCACGGTACATAAAAAACTCTTACAACTCAACAATAAAAAGACAATTTGATTTAGAAGTGTGTGAAAAATAAAAGTAGATATTTTTCCAAAGAAGAGACACAAATAGCTAATAAGCACACGCAAATATGTCACACATAACTAGTCATTCAGTTCAGTTCAGTGCAGTCGCTCAGTCGTGTCTGACTCTTTGCGACCCCATGAATCGCAGCATGCCAGGCCTCCCTGTCCATCACCAACTCCCGGAGTTCACTGAAACTCACGTCCATCGAGTCGGTGATGCCATCCAGCCATCTCATCCTCTGGCGTCTCCTTCTCCTCCTGCCCCCAATCCCTCCCAGCATCAGAGTCTTTTCCAATGAGTCAGCTCTTAGGGATATGCAAATCAAAATCACTTTGAGTTACCACTTCATATTTGACAAGGGGGCTAAAATTTAAAAAAAAAAAAAAAGGACAGTAACAAGTGTCAGTGAGAATGCAGAGAAATTGGAATACTCATATGTTACCAGTGGGATGTAAAATGGTATAGCCACTTTGGAAAACAGTTTGACAGTTATTCAAAATGTTAAATTTAGAGTTATCATATGCCCTAGGAATTCTCCTGCTGGCTTCCCTAGTGGCTCAGATAGTAAAGAATCTGCCTGTGATGCTGGAGGCCTGGGTTTGATCCCTGTGTCAGGAAGATCCCTTGGAGAAAGGAATGACTACCCACTCCATTTGTCTTGACTGGAGAATCCCATGGACAGAGGAGCCTGGTGGCTACAGTCCAAGGGGTCGCAAAAAGTCGGAAACAACTGAATTGCTAAATTGGACACTTTCACAGCAATTCTGCTGCTAGATCAGAATAGGCAAATCCACAGAAATAGAATGCATATTAGTGGTTGCCAGGAAATGAAAGAAGGTAAATGGGAAGTGACTGTTAATGGCTATGGGGGTTCTTTCTGGAATGATGAAAATGTTTTGAAAGTAGATAGCTGCACTAATCTATGATTATACTAAAACCCACTAAATTGTACACTTGAAAGGGTGAATTTTATGCTGTGTGAATTGTATCTCAATAAAGGTATTAAACAATTAAAAAGGAGATCTTATAGAAAATAATAAATATTTGAAAGTTTAAATTTCATGTTTGGGGACTTCCCTGGCAATCCAGTGGTTAGGACTCAGTGCTTCCATTACAGGGATCTAAGATCCCACTAGCCAAGTGGTACAGCCAAAACAAAAACAAAACTTCATGTTTATATCTCCTGAAAGCTGCTTCATTAACATATTTAGACTTACTTTACCAAAGAGGATATACAGATGGCAAATGAGCACATGAAAAGATGCTCAACATCATTAGCTATTAGGGAAGTGCAAGTCAATGCCACGATGAGATAACACTCCACACCTATTAGAATGCCTAAAACTAAAAAGACTGACCATGACAGTTGTTGGTAAGAATATGGAGGAATTAATCCTCATATACTGCTGTAAGAATTTAAAGTGAAACTTTGGAAGTTTGGCATTTTCTTAAAAGTTAAATACACACCTTCCATAAGACCCAACTATTCCACTTATAGGTGTTTACTCAAGAAACATGAAAGCATATACTAATGCAAGGGCTTATACACAAGTGTTCCTAGTATAACAGCCCAAGCTGGAAACCCAAATGTGCGTGGGTAATAAATCATGGTATATCCATACACTGGAACGCTCAGTACAGTTCAGTCGCTCAGTCGTGTCCGACTCTTTGCGACCCCATGAATCGCAGCATGCCAGGCCTCCCTGTCCATCACCAACGCCCGGAGTTCACTGAGACTCACATCCATCGAGTCAGTGATGCCATCCTGCCATCTCATCCTCTGTCATCCCCTTCTCCTCCTGCCCGTAATCCCTCCCAGCATCAGAGTCTTTTCCGATGAGTCAACTCTTCGCATGAGGTGGCCAAAGTACTGGAGTTTCAGCTTCAGCATCATTCCTTCCAAAGAAATCCCAGGGCTGATCTCCTTCAGAATGGACTGGTTGGATCTCCTTGCAGTCCAAGGGACTCTCAAGAGTCTTCTCCAACACCACAGTTCAAAAGCATCAATTCTTCTACACAGCAATAAAAAGGAGTTAAGTCTTGATACATGAAACAACAGGGATAAACATACTGGGTAAAGGAAGCTAGACCAAAAAGGAGTACATATAATATGGATTCATTTATCTAAAAGTCTAGAAAATGTAAAATAATCTGCAGTTACAGAAACTAAGATGAGTGATTGTCTGGGAAGGAGGGACTGGGATGAAGAGAAGGGAGAGATTACAAAAGCAACACTTTGGTGTTCTACGTAAATTAGTTTTCTTGGTTGTGGTGATAGTTTGATTGATGTATATGCATGTTAATTCTCATCAAGTTGTAGTCTTTAAACATGCAGTTTATTTTAATTTACTTTTATCTCACTAAGATTGTTTTTAAAAATCTTTGATCTTTTTCACAGATATAGAAACTTCTTAATGGAAATTGGTATAGTTTTAGTGAGCCTCACTCATACCACAGATTTATTTATGAAAACTTGTAGTAAGCTAAATACAGATAAACAAAGTAACATTTTTTAAGCATCAAGGAAGCTCTTTATTCAGAGACTTCTTTTTTTTTAAATAAAAAAATTAGAACACAAAATGATGATATGTGTGTACATTTCTGAGATTTTATACATGCATAGATTCTTCTCTCTTTTTTTGGCCATGCAACTTGCAGGGTTTTAGTTTCTCAACCAGGGATTGAGCCCAAGCGATAGCAGTGACTGCTTCAAATCCTAACCTCTGGACTACCAACCTGGGAGCTCCTTTACACAAGCATAGATTCTTGCGACTACTACCACAGACAGGCTACAAAACCACCAACCCCTGAAAGAATGCCAACCTGCTGCCTCTTTGTGTTTAGATCATTTTCTACACCTCATCTTGGCCACCACTGACCTGATGCATTATATCTGTTTCTATATTTTAGCTTTTGCTGGAATGTCATATAAATGGAAACATACAGAATATAATCTTTTGATACTGGTTCTTTCACGTAGCGTAATGCATTTGAGAGTCATCCATGTGTATGTACCAATAATCCGCTCCTGTTTATTGTTGAGTAGTATTCCATTGTGTGGATGAACTACAGTTTATTTACCCATTTATCTATTGAAGAACAAGTGGACAGTTTCCAGTTTTGGACAATTATGTATAATGCTTATACATGAAAGACTGTTGTTGAATCACGCAAAGACACTGGGATTCTTGGCCCCCAGAGGAGAAGAATTCAATCTGGGGCCAGCGACGAGGCTTTATCGCTCAGAGCTTTTGTGTAATAAAGTTTTATTAAAGTATAAAGGAGATGGAGAAAGCTTCTGACATAGGCATCAGAAGGGGGCAGAAAGAGTACCCACTTGCTAGTGTTAACCATGAAGTTATATAATCCAAAGACTGTCTGGAGGTTGTAAAGACCTCATCAGACCTACTCCCATAATTTACATTTTAAGATAACAGGAATGTGGAGAAAGAAAAAAGTTTGTCCTTTCTTCCTCCTTGAGAATTCCAGACCCCTCTCTCCTTGGGAACCCCTAGACTCCTTATCAACCTGCCTAGGAAATGACTCTCTCATACAGAGAATTATTTTAAAATTAAAAACTCTTTTTGCAGTGTAAATAATCATTAGTTCCTTTAATACTTTTATAAAATTTAGTCTTTAGTGTATCAAATTTCCTTCAAGAGGGGCACCTTTGTGCTAATTACACTATGAATACCTGCTAAGTTGCTTCAGTCGTGTCCGACTCCGTGCGACCACATAGACGGCCTCCAACCAGGCTCCTCTGTCCCTGGGATTCTCCAGGCAAGAACACTGGAGTGGGTTGCCATTTCCTTCTCCAATGCATGAAAGTGAAAAGTGAAAGTGAAGTCGCTCAGTTGTGTCCGACTCTTAGTGATCTCATGGACTGCAGCCTACCAGGCTCCTCCGTCCATGGGATTTTCCAGGCAAGAATACTGGAGTGGGGTGCCACTGCCTTCTCCGATGAACACCTAACAAATATTTACAGATATCTACTTCATATGGCAAGAAAGGCCTTTTGTCAGTGATGTGATGGTAAATGTTTAACAAATGTCTAGGGATGTATGGTGGCGAGAGGGAAAGCAGTCCTTCATTTATAGCATTTGCCAATTGAAAAGGCAAAATAGGATAGGATACTGAAAGAGGAACTCCCCAGGTTGGTAGGTGCCCAATATGCTACAGGAGATCAGTGGAGAAATAACTCCAGAAAGAATGAAGGGAAGGAGCCAACACAAAAACAATACCCGGTTGTGGATGTGACTGGTAGAAGCAAGGTCCAATGCTGTAAAGAGCAATATTGCATAAGAACCTGGAATGTTGGATCCATGAATCAAGGCAAACTGGAAGTGGTCAAACAGGAGATGGCAAGAGTGAACGTCGACATTCTAGGAATCAGCGAACTAAAATGGACTGGAATGGGTGAATTTAACTCAGATGACCATTATATCTACTACTATGGGCAGGAATCCCTCAGAAGAAATGGAGTAGCCATCATGGTCAACAAAAGAGTCCAAAATGCAGTACTTGGATGCAATCTCAAAAGTGACAGAATGATCTCTGTTCGTTTCCAAGGCAAACCATTCAATATCACAGTAATCCAAGCCTATGCCCCAACCAGTAACACTGAAGAAGCTGAAGTTGAATGGTTCTATGAAGACCTACAAGAACTTTTAGAACTAACACCCCCCCAAAAAAATGTCCTTTTCATTATAGGGGACTGGAATGCAAAAGTAGGAAGTCAAGAAACACCTGGAGTGACAGGCAAATTTGGCCTTGGAATACGGAATGAAGCAGGGTGAAGACTAATAGAGTTTTGCCAAGAGAACACACTGGTCATAGTAAACACCCTCTTCCAACAACACAAGAGAAGACTCTACACATGGACATCACCAGATGGTCAACACTGAAATCAGATTGATTATATTCTTTGCAGCCAAAGATGAAGCTCTATACAGTCAGCAAAAACAAGACCAGGAGCTGACTGTGGCTCAGATCATGAACTTCTTCCTTATTGCCAAATTCAGACTTAAATTGAAGAAAGTAGGGAAAACCACTAGACCATTCAGGTATGACCTAAATCAGATCCCTTATGATTATACAGTGGAAGTGAGAAATAGATTTAAGGGACTAGATCTGACAGAGTACCTGATGAACTATGGATGGAGGTTCGTGACATTGTACAGGAGACAGGGATCAAGACCAGCCCCATGGAAAAGAAATGCAAAAAAGCAAAATGGCTGTCTGGGGAGGCCTTACAAATAGCTGTGAAAAGAAGAGAAGCAAAAAGCAAAGGAGAAAAGGAAAGATATAAACATCTGAATGCAGAGTTCCAAAGAATAGCAAGAAGAGATAAGAAAGCCTTCCTCAGCGATCAATGCAAAGAAATAGAGGAAAACAAAAGAATGGGAAAAACTAGAGATCTCTTCAAGAAAATTAGAGAACCAAGGGAACATTTCATGCAAAGATGGGCTTGATAAAGGACAGAAATGGTAGGGACCTAACAGAAGCAGAAGATATTAAGAAGAGGTGGCAAGAATACACAGAAGAACTGGACAAAAAAGATCTTCAAGGCCAAGATAATCACGATGGTGTGATCACTCACCTAGAGCCAGACATCCTGGAATGTGAAGTCAAGTGGGCCTTAGAAAGCATCACTATGAACAAAGCTAGTGGAGGTGATGGAATTCCAGTTGAGCTATTTCAAATCCTGAAAGACGATGCTGTGAAAGTGCTGCACTCAACATGCCAGCAAATTTGGAAAACTCAGCAGTGTCCTCAGGACTGGAAAAGGTCAGTTTTCATTCCAATCCCAAAGAAAGGTAATGCCAAAGAATGCTCAAACTACCGCACAATTGCACTCATCTCACATGCTAGTAAAGTAATGCTCAAAATTCTCCAAGCCAGGCTTTAGCAATACGTGAACTGTGAACTTCCAGATGTTCAAGCTGATTTTAGGAAAGGCAGAGGAACCAGAGATCAAATTGCCAACTGGATTGTTGAAAAAACAAGAGAGTTCCAGGAAAACATCTATTTCTGCTTTCTTGACTATGCCAAAGCTTTGACTGTATGTATCATAATAAACTGTGGAAAATTCTGAAAGAGATGGGAATACCAGACCACCTGACCTGCCTCTTGAGAAACCTATATGCAGGTCAGGAAGCAACAGTTAGAACTGGACATGGAACAACAGACTGGTTCCAAATAGGAAAAGGAGTACGTCAAGGCTGTATATTGTCACCCTGCTTATTTAACTTATATGCAGAGTACATCATGAGAAATGCTGGACTGGAAGAAGCACAAGCTGGAATCAAGATTGCCAGGAGAAATATCAATAACCTCAGATATGCAGATGACACCACCCTTATGGCAGAAAGTGAAGAGAAACTAAAAAGCCTCTCGATGAAAGTGAAAGAGGAGAGTGAAAAAGTTGACTTAAAGCTCAACATTCAGAAAACGAAGATCATGGCATCCAGTCCCATCACTTCATGGGAAATAGATGGGGAAACAGTGGAAGCAGCATCAGACTTTATTTTTTTGGCTCCAATGTCACTGCAGATGGTGACTGCAGCCATGAAATTAAAAGACACTTATTCCTTTGAAGGAAAGTTATGACCAACCTAGATAGCATATTAAAAAGCAGAGACATTACTTTGCCAACAAAGGTCTATCTAGTCAAGGCTATGGTTTTTCCGGTGGTCATGTATGGATGTGAGAGTTGGACTGTGAAGAAAGCTGAGAGCCTAAGAATTGATGCTTTTGAACTGTAGTGCTGGAGAAGACTCTTGAGAGTCCCTTGGACTGCAAGGAGATCCAACCAGTCAGTCCAAAAGGAGACTAGTCCTGGATGTTCATTGGAAGGACTGATGCTAAGGCTGAAATGCCAATACTTTGTCCACCTCATGCAAAGAGTTGACTCATTGAAAAAGATCCTGATCCTGGGAGGGATTAGGGGCAGGAGGAGAAGGGGATGACAGAGGATGAGATGGCTGGATGGCATCACTGACTCGATGCACCTGTGTTTGGGTGAACTCTGGGAGTTGGTGATGGACAGGGAGGCCTGGCGTGCTGCGATTCATGGGGTCGCAAAGAGTCAGACACGACCTAGTAACTGAACTGAATGGTGTAAATATTCTGAATGTGTTAGTTTCAAACTATCAATGTGACATCACTGAACTTGAAAAGAAATGGGCACAATTGGCTCTCATAGGGAAGGCACAAGTATGAGTTGATTCCAGCAGAACACTAATTATTGATAATGTAAGTTTAATAGGCACACATGGAAAGAATAATGGATATAAAATCAGAAATACAGTGTTGCACATGTAACTTCTGAAAGAGTGTAAAGAACTTCTCAAACTTCTGATTCCGTTACTGATCTGTAGACCTAGTAAAACATGTGTTGGTGTTCAGTTGTGTGCAACTCTTTTGCGACCCTATGAACTATAGCCCACCAGGCTTCTCAACTCAAGGACTGAACCTGCATCTTCTGTGTCTCCTGCATTGGCAGGTGGATTCTTTACACGGAGCCACCTGGGAAGCCCCTAGTATAATATACTGAACTCTTAATTACTAGGATGATTAACAATGAGCTCTTCATAGAGAAGTGAAAAGCATGGTTAAATACATTTAAAAATACCATTTATGATAAGAAAAATGTCCAACAAGAAACATGTTTTTGAATAAATACAAGTTATGGATCACTTTTGACAAAATTAAAGAGAAAACTATAATAAATAATCATAATGACCGAGTTTTAAAAACCATTGGGGATTCCTTCGTGGCTCAATGGTAAAGAATCCGCCTGCCAATGCAGGAGACATGGGTTCAATCTCTGATCCTGGAAAACCTCACATGCCTCAGAGCAACTAACCCTGTGGGCCACAACGACTGAGCCTGTGCTCTGCATCCCAGGAGCCACAGTTACTGAGTCCACATGCCGCAGCTACAGAAGCCTGCACAACCTGGAGCCCATGCTCTGCAAGAGAAGCCACTGCAATAAGAAGCCCACACACTACAACAAAGAGTAGCCCCCACCGCCACAACTAGAGAAAGCCTGCGCAAAGAAATAAAGATCTTGTTGTTCAGTTGCTCAGTCGTGTCCGACTCTTCGCCACCCCATGGACTGCAGCATGCCAGATTTCCCTGTCCTTCACCATCTCCCAGAGCTTGCTCAAATTCATGTTCATTGAGTCAGTGATGCTATCCAACCATCTTGTCCTCTGTTGTCCCCTTCTCCTCCTGCCCTTAATCTTTCCCAGATTCAGGGTCTTCTTTAATAAGTCAGCTCTTCGCATTAGGTAGCCAAAGTACTGGAGCTTCAGCTTCAGCATCAGTCCTTCTAAAGTATATTCAAGACTGATTTCCTTTAGGATTGACTGGTTTGATCTCCTTGCAGTCCAAGAGACTCCCAAGAGTCTTCTCCATCACCACAGCTCAAAAGCATCAATTCTTCAGCGTTCAGCCTTCATTATGGTCCAACTCTCATATCCATATGTGACTACTGGAAAAACCAAAGCTTTGACTACAGAGACCTTTGTTGGCAAAGTAACGCAGCCAAAAATAAATAATTTTTTTAAAGATACATTAAATGTTAAGAAAATCACAAATAATTAAGGAACTTTAATTCCTCAGATTTATTTGGATTTTTAAACTGAATTAAAATTTATGAAACTATTGTACTTAGCTGATCCTTGAAACACTTGAAACCACTTACAATAAACTTCGTAGGTAGCAATTTTTCTATTAGAATATTTTTAAGTTACTATGGAAACAAGTTGTCCTATTGTTACACTTCAGGCCACTTCTCAGTCTTATACTAGCTAACTCAGCTCTCCTTTTCTTCCTTTCTGCATTCCCCAGAAACTCATTCGGCTGTAAATTTCTCTTTAAAGACTTTCCTCCATTTAAGTTTATTGAATGGAAAGGGGAATGAGGGAATCTTTGAAAATATTTTATATCTTGATCTAGGTGGTTGTCACATGCGTATTTACATATGTAAAAATTCAAGCTGAGTACTTAAGATTTTTAACGTGGGTTCCCAGTTGTCCTAGAACCAGCATAGCACTGCACACCATGATTTGCTCATAGAAGGCTCTCAGTTTAACTGAATTGAACCAAGATTGCAGCAGCAGAACCTGACCTTTTACAAGCGCTGAATACGTGTTTGTTATCCTTGTTGACAATGATGACTATTTGTGGACTGTGAACCTTCTTCCTGGTCCAAGAAACATTTGCCCGGCCGTCAGTTACATAATGATTAACTAAAACTACAGTTATTCCAAATTAGTACTTTCTCTTTCTGTCCTTGAGATTTTTAACTCATAATGGAAGATTTGGGCAGGAAATGGAACATGTTTTCTTTCTACAATGGGTGGTGTTCATGATTTTGGTTTTACCATCAAAATATTGGTTGTACATAACAGTGCCATGATGTCTATCATTTCCTTTCCACCCTTTCTCTTCTTTAAATGAACCTGTCTGTGCCTCCTACTCTAAGAGTTTGCTCACACATGTTATTCCCTTGTCAGCGCCCAGCCAGTTGGACCAGGAATAAACTAAGCTGGGCCAATTGGCTCTTCTCTCCCTAAAATTTGGAAATGAGATTTAGAAATCCCAGAACTCTCTTTCACTGCTTGAACTGGAGATAATATACAGCTGGTATGGGTGTGCATCATATGTGCACTTGTGTATATATGTGGTCATAGGCCGTTGTCTTGGGCTCTGCTATATCATGCAGTACCACTTAACTCTTGGGGATCTTTTTATCATTCCAAACCATAGAAATACAGAGTGCCTCACTATTTAGCTGACACTTCCCTCTTTCAGTTTTACCTACTCTCTCAAGTCCCTTTTTCTATTTCCTAGCAGCATCAGGAGAATGGCTTGGTAACTTCCGGTCCAGAGGTTATCCTTAATTCTCACCTCATTGAAGTCGATAATAGTTCAGAGGGTTCAAGGACCCCTACTTTATTAGTGATTTTTTTAATTAAAAATAATTTAAAAATTAATTTTAAAATAATTTGATTTAATTAAGTCAAAGACATAAACAGATGGAGAGATATTCCATGTTCCTGAGTGGGAAGAATCAATATTGTGAAAATGACTATACTACCAAATGCAATCTACAGATTCAATGTGATCCCTTTCAAATTACCAATGGCATTTTTCACAGAACTAGAACAAAAATTTCACAATTCATATGGAAACACAAAAGGCCCAGAAGACCCAAAGCAATCTTGAGAAATAAGAATGGAGCTGGAGGAATCAAAGTTCCTGACTTCAGATTATACTACAAAGCTACAGTCATCAAGACAGTATGGTACTGGCACAAAAACAGAAATATAGACCAATGGAATAAGATTAAGAACCCAGGGATAAACCCATGCACCTATGGGTACCTTATTTTTTACAAAGGAGGCAAGAATATACAATGGGGCAAAGACAGCCTCTTTAATAAATGGTGCTGGGAAAACTGGACAGCTACATGCAAAAGAAGGAAATTAGATCACTACCTAACACCATACACAAAGATAAACTCAAAATGGATTAAAGACCTAAATGTAAGACCAGAAACTATTAAACTCTTGAAGGAGAACATAGGCAGAACACTCGATGACATAATCAAAGCAAGATCTTCTATGACCCACCTCCTAGAGTAATGGAAATAAAAACAAAATAAACAAGTGGGACCTCATTAAACTTAAAAGCTTTTGCACAACAAAGGAAACTATAAACAAGGTGAAAAGACAACCCTCGGAATGGAAGAAAATAATAGCAAGGGAAACAACTGATAAAGAATTAGTTTCCAAGGTATACAAGCAGTTTATACAACTCAATACCAAAAAAGCAAATAACTCAATCAAAAAGTGGGAATGGGACCTGAAGAGACATTTCTCCAAAGACATACCGATGGCTAACAAGCACATGAAAAGATGCTCAAGATCATTCATTATCAGAGAAATGTCAATCAAAACTACAATGAGATACCACCTCACAGTAGTCATAATGAAAGTGAAGTCATGTCTGACTCTTTGTGACTCCATGGACTGTAGCTCACCAGGCTCCTCCATCCATGGAATTTTCAGGCAAGAGTACTGGGGTGGGTTGCCATTTCCTTCTCCAGGGGATCTTCCTGACCCAGGGATTGAACCCAGGTCTCCCGCATTGCAGGCAGATGCTTTACCATCTGAGCCACCAGGGAAGCCCAGTCAGAATGGCCATCA
The DNA here is from genome assembly GCF_019923935.1 of Bubalus bubalis. NCBI lineage: Eukaryota > Metazoa > Chordata > Mammalia > Artiodactyla > Bovidae > Bubalus > Bubalus bubalis. The sequence continues at coordinate 58,640,286 of NC_059163.1, forward strand.
TCAAAAAGTCTACAAACAATAAATGCTGGAGAGGGTGTGAAGAAAAGGGAATATTCTTGCATTGTTGGTGAGAATGTAAACTGATAAAGCCACTATGGAAGATGGTATGGAGACTCCTTAAAAAGCTAGGAATAAAACCACCATATGACCTAGCAATCCCACTCCAAGGCATATACCCTGAGGAAATCAAAACTGGAAAAGACACATGTACCCCAATATTCACTGCAGCTCTATTTATAATAGCTAGAACACGGAAGCAACCTAGATGTCCATTGACAGATGAATGGATAAAGAAGTGGTGGTACATATATACAATGGAATACTGCTGCTGCTACTGCTAAGTCACTTCAGTCATGTTCGACTCTGTGTGACCCCATAGATGGCAGCCCATCAGGCTCCCCCATCCCTGGGATTCTAAAGGCAAGAACACTGGAGTGGGTTGCCATTTCCTTCTCCAATGCATGACAGTGAAAAGTGAAAGTGAAGTTGCTCAGTCGTGTCCGACCCTCAGCGACCCCATGGACTGCAGCCCTCCAGGCTCCTCCATCCATGGGATTTTCCAGGCAAGAGTAGTGGAGTGGGGTGCCACTGCCTTCTCCGACAATGGAATACTACTCAGCCATAAAAAGGAACACATTTGAATCTGTTCTAATGAGGTGGATGAAACTAGAGCCCATTATACACAGTGAAGTAAGTCAGAAAGAGAAATATAAATATCATATACTGACACATATATATGGAATCTGAAGAGATGGCACTGATGAATTTATTTTCAGGATGGCAATGGAGAAACAGACATAGAGAACAGACCTATGGACAAAGTGGGAGGAGAGGAAGAAGGGGAGATGTATGGAGAGAGTAACATAGAAATTTACAATACCATGTGTAAAACAGATAGCCAATGGGGATTTGCTTTAAGACTCAGGGAACTCAAACAGGGGCTCTGTGACAGGCTGAAGGGTTGGGTGGGAAGGGAGATGGGAGGGAGGTCTGGGAGGAAGGGGACATGGGTATACCTATGGCTGATTCTTGTTGATATATGACAGAAAACCACAAAATTCTGTAAAACAATTATCCTTCAATTAAAAAATTAAAAAAAATTTTTTTTGGGCCACACTGCACAGCATGTGGGATCTTAGTTCCCCCACAATAGATTGAACTGGTATCCCCTGCATTGGAAGCACAGAGTCTTAACCACTGGACCACCAGGTAAGTCATTAACGACTCTTTTAATGACCCCTCAGCCATAGAGAAGGGAAACATTCTCTGCCTTCTCTCATAATGTAGTGAGAGAGAATAACTTCACCTTGGAACACTGCATTCCCCACAAAGGGCAACTTCCACTTATTCTGTCTTTCCCTTCTGAGGAAGGGGATAACGGTGAGGGTAGCATTGATTTTCCTAACTGGCACCTCTCACTGGATCCAGTGGGGAAGGGAGAGATTCCAAAAGCTGATGTTTTCTCAAACATGAGTGTGTTATCTTTAGCTGTATATCCTTAGCTCTGAGCTCCAAAACAGGATCTCATTTTACTTAAGGTGAAGAAGCCCTGATATAAACAATAATATGGGTTGGACTTCCTTCCAATGCTGTTTCATATAATTAGCAGTGTAAGTGCCTCATTTCCGGTAGTGACTCTCAAATCTATGTATAAGACAAATTTTACAAATTTCAGTATTGGTTGGATTTTTTTAATAGTTTAGTTCATTACTTTTAACAAACCATTTTCACATATACTGTGCCATTTAATTGTCTGGGCTATCGCTGATCCACAATCCTATCCAGAGATTACACTGGAAAATTCCAGAGTACCCCGGATTCCTAGTTAACTTTCCAATTACCTTTCCTCCTCAAAGTGCATAGCCTCCTTTCCAGACCCACAAGAATTCTAGTCAGAGCTGATTCTAGATTAAAACCTGTTTTAGGAAAGAATACCTTTTCATCAATTTTATTCCCCCATTAATTTGGCAGGTAGATTATTTCTAACAATTGCATTTGGAATCTGTCTCAGGATTTTTGTACTCTCTGCATATCTACCATTATTTGTCTTTGTTACAATATAAGAAAAACATATCTTAGAATTTAAGGTGTATATATTGATAGTTGGTTTCTGCTACTAAGGGAAAGTTAAATAAGCAGCCCATGGAAGGGGCCCTGTGTACCCCTCCATGATTCTATTTCCTCCTCCTTTTAATTCTTACAACCTTGGCTAGTATGCCATTTGGATTGTGACTAAAACTAAAATAAAAGTCTGTGGATTTCCTCATATAGATAATATAATGGTTAGGAATAGGATAGAAGCACTTAAAATCCTCCTGTATCTTGACAGTTTCCTTCAAAATTCACAATCCTAAACATCACATTTGGAGAAATAATATCCTGATCGCAGAACGTGATATATCTTTTAGATAAACTTTAGAGAAAGACTGAAATACATTTGTGACGGTTTAGGTGGAGTTTGAGGAATAAAAATAGACATAGCATAATGAATTCCAGAACTCAATTATCTCCTTGTGTGTGTGTGTGTGTATAACATGCTCCAGAGGATGAAATAAGCAATATCTTCTAAAAAAAGAAATGTTTAGGGCACTTGGTAGTCATACAGAAGCTATCACAGCTGCTTTTCCACATTTATTATTAAACATTATCCCCAAGGTCAGAACTCAGTTTGCCTTTTATTTTCTTCACACTAAATATCTTTCTTTCTTCCCATAAAGTTCCTAATGTCTTCCTTATTTTCCCTCACTTGGTCCCCTTCTTCAATTTTTATTACATAAATTCTTGAAAAATCATTCTGTTACTTTCTTAAAAATTGGTACAGAGAATATTGTCAATCTATCAATTGTTATATAGCAAAAAATATATATGTAGAATGTTTCACTTTGAAGTTTTAAATTATGAAAATACTACTCACATTCTCTATCTTCAGGAAATAGTAAGATAGCAGTGAAATTGTAAACTCTTCAAAATATAGGAGTAATTTGATTTATTCCTATAAAAGTGAACATACTTTCTCAAGATCTATTTCTCCCAAATTTGTGTAAGTAACTTCAACTGGCTAACAGTGAGGGTTTTACTCCAAATAATAAAATGGTTTTAACTGCCTCATTAACTTTCAAAAAACTTGAGAAGCATTGTTGACCAAAATTAATTCCAAATAAATTGTTTAAATATAATAAATAATTGAAAAGTTAGAAGAAATTTGAATGAAATATTTATTAAATGTTTGGATCTGAATGTTCTTTGTAGCCCTCAGGATTTTCATATTCATAAATGTGCCCCTAGAGCCCAAGACACAGTAGCTATTCCACATATACCTGCTGAACTGATGATAACCAGATAACCTTCTAGGCTTCAAAGTGAAAAAAAAAAAACAAAACAAAACTGTCTCAAAGGAAAATAGGAAACAATTGACTAAATTTTTAAAATTTAATTTTAGTATATTAAAATTATAATTAATAAAATGAAAGATAGTGAACTGAAAGAATATTTGAAGCAAATAGGAGAGATGAAGAGTAGAAAAAAAAGAGTAGAAATCTTTATTAAAAAGCTATTCCATTTATAAGAGCATCAAAAAGAATAAAATATTTAGGAATAAACTTAACCAAGGAAGTGAAAAAGTAATACACTGAAAACTAGAAAACACTGCTGAAAGAAATTAAATACACAAACAAATGGAAAGATTTTCTGTGTTTACAGATTGGAAGATCTTATATTATTAAGATATCAATACTATCCAGTGATAGTACAGATCAATGCAATCCCTATCAAAATCTCAATGACACTTTTTTTGCAGAAATAGAAAAATTTATCCTAAAACTCAGATGGAATCTCCAGAGACCCTGACTAGCCAAATGAATCTTAAAAGTGAAAAGAACAAAGTTGTAAGTCTCACGTTTCCTGATTTCAAAACTTATGGTAGTCAAAATAATGTGGTACGGGTATAAAGATGGATATATATACACAAATGTAATAGCATGGAGTACCTAGGGAAAAAACTCACATATATAATAAACTAACTTCTTGACATGGCTGCCAAGATCTTTCAATGGGGAAAGAATAGTTTTTTTTTTTTTTAACAAATGCTGGGAAAAATGAATATCCAATGCAAAAGAGTGAAGTCCAACCCTTACCCTACAGTATACATAAAAATTAGCTGAAAATTGATTAAAGACCTAAATGTTATAGCTAAAAACTATAAAAAGATCTTAGAAGAAAACAGGTGAAAAGCTTCATGACTTTGGATTTGGCAATAATTTCTTGGATATGACACCAAAAACATAGGCAACAAAAGAAAAAATAAATTGTACTTCATAAAAATAAAAGATAAACTGAACTTCATCAAAACTAAAAACTTCTGCATAAAGGACATTATCAAAGAGTGAAAAGGAAAGTCACAGAATGAGAGAAAATATCATAAATCATACACCTGATAAGGGATTAATATGCAAAACACATAAAGAACTCCTACAACTTAACAACAAAAAAAACCCCACCCAATTAAAAAATGGGCAAAGGACTTTAGTAATCCATTCTCTGAAGAAGGTGTACAAATCGATAACTAGAACATGAAAAGATACTCAACATCACTAATTATCAGGGAAATACAAATCAAAACTATATTGCAACAGCAACTCACACCCATTAGGATGGCTAATAATGAAAAAAAAAGTTATAAGTGTTGGTGAGGATGTGGGGAAACTGAAATCCTCATGCACTCACTAGAAAAGACCCTGATGCTGGGAAAGATTGAGGGCAGGAGGAGAAGGGGATGAGAGGGCTGGATGGCATCACTGAGTCAATGGACATGAGTTTGAGCAAACTCGGGGAGATTGTGATGGATAGGGAAGCCTGACGTGCTGCAGTCCATGGATCACAAAGAGGTGGACCGACTTAGCAACTGAACAGCAACAACACCATGCACTGTTGGTGGGAATGTAAAATGATGCAGCCACTGTGAAACGGTTCCTCAAAAAATTAAACCTAGAATAACCATATGATCCAGCAATTTCCCTTCTGGGTATATACCCAAAAGAATTGAAAGGAGGGACTTGAACTTTATTTGTACACCCATGTTCACAACAGTGTTATACACAGTAGCCAAAATATAGAAGCAAGCCAAGTTTTCATCAACAGATGAAAGAATAAACAACTATGGTGTGTGTATATATACACACACAACATGGATGACCTTACATTATGCTAAGCAAAATACGTTAGTCATAAAACGATAAATATTAAACAAGTCCACTTACTTGAAGTACTAAAAATAGTCAAATTTACAGAGATTGTAAGTAGAATGGTGGTTTCCATGGAATGGGATGAAGGGGCAATGGGGAGTTAAGAGTATAATAGGCACAGAGTTTTAATAGGTAAATGAGAAAATGTTCACGAGATAGATGTTGGTAATAGTTGTACAACAAGATGGATGTATTTAATACCACAGAACTGTACCCTTAAAAATGGTTAAAATGGTAAACGTTAAGTTACATACATATTTAACCAGTTAACAGCTGACTTGTGGCCACCCAAGTTCATATGTTGAAGCCCTAACCCCCATTGTGACTATGTGGAAATACGATCTTTAAGGGGGTGTGTTTTATAATGTGTTAGTCACTCCATCGTGTCCGACTCTTTGCTTTCCCATGGACTGTAGCCTGCCAGGCTTCTCTGTCCATGGAATTCTCCAGGCAAGAAAACTGGAGTGGATTGCTATTCCCTCCTCCAGGGAAACTTCCCAACCCAGGGATCGAACTGTGGTCTCCTTCCTCACAGGAATATTCTTTACCGTTTGAGCTACAGGGGAAATCTCCCTTTAAGTGGGTAAGTGAGGTTAAATGAGGTCATAAGGACAAGCCCTAATCCAACAGGAATAATGTCCTTATAAGAAGAGAAAGACACACCAGAACTGCCTCTACACAGAGTAAAGGCCATGTGAGAACAAAGCAAGATGGTCATCTGCAAGCCAGATCTTGATCTTCCGGATTTCCTACCTCCAGAACTTCAAGAAAATCAGTTTCTGTTGTTTAAGACATCTAGTCTGTCCTATCGGAGAAGGCAATGGCACCCCACTCCAGTACTCTTGCCTGGCAAATCCCATGGATGGAGGAGCCTGGTGGGCTAGAGTCCATGGGGTCGCTAAGAGTCGGACACGACTGAGCAACTTGACTTTCACTTTTCACTTTCATGCACTGGAGAAGGAAATGGCAACCCACTCCAGTGTTCTTGCCTGAAGAATCCCAGGGACGGGAGAGCCTGGGGGAGCCTGGAGGACGGGGGCTGCCGTCTATGGGGTCGCACAGAGTCGAACACGACTGAAGCGACTTAGCAGCAGCAGCAGCAGTCTGTTCTATTCTGTTATGAGAGCCTGAGTAGACTAACATAACCACAGTTTTGTTTTTTTTTTTAAGAAAAAAATCACTAATGATGTTTTGAACTGCAAAAATAATGCATTGATATTCAAACCATACAAAGGGTAAAATATCATAAGGGAGACTCTCATACCCCCCACCCCAGAATAACCAATGCCAATAGTTATAAGAATATTTATCAGAATACTTTATGAATACATGGGGCATATATATTTGAATTACAAACACTTTCTACTTCTAATGCAAAAATCAAAGTAGTTCTGGATCAGAAAAGAAAGATATCTTCAAGTTTGTTAATGCCTAAAACATAATTTTACATATTCCTACATTCCACTACCATTGTACATTTAGATTATTTCTAGATTTTTTTCCATCATAAAATGTTAATAACTTCCTTTTAGTCATTTAAAATTATTTCCATCCTCATATTTTTTAGATCCTAACATACAATGTAACATTATCCTTTCCATTACCATTGTTCACATAGGTTATTTCCTTATTTTTTGCCCATCATATTAATACAAATGTAATTCACATCTTTATAACCTTACTCTTTTTAAAACTATTTCATTAGTTTCCCAGTAGAGAAAATTGGTCAATGGATGTGATACTTCTACAGAACTTGATATATATTGCCAGCTGATTTCCAAAATGTACCTGCCAACTTACTGTCAGCAGTGCTAACAGTACCAATATTAGATAGTCGTATTTAAAAATATCTCCCTCTCTGCTAAAAAAAAAACAGCAAAAAACCCCCAAAAAACTCCCAAAGTATTTGTAGTTAAAAAAGGAAATCTTAACTTGCATTTTTTATTACTACTGAGATTGAAGATTTTCAAATAACTATTAAGTCATTTGTGTCTTTTTGTGTGTAACTCATACTCTTTATCTATACACATATTAGAGGCATTAATATCTTTCTTAGTGATTTGTATGAGTCCTTCATATATTACATTACCCTTTTATTTATCAACATTTATTCCAAATATTTCCCAGACTGTTTTGTCTTTTAATTATATATGTCCATTCAACACATATTTATTCATTATGTTCTAAGTACTGTGGTGGGAATTCTATGTTGCTTTTTAAATTACTTTATATGGAGAATTATACACATACTTTTTGACTCTTCCACTGCTTAAAGTTTTCAAAGGTTGAACTTAGGGCAAAAACCCACGTATGATCCTGTCTCACTGTTCGTGTCAGGGCTGGTCCTTTCTATCTCTCATGAGATTGCAAGCAGACGTTAAGCAAGGGTGCAGTCATCTGATGCTAGACTGGGGATGCAGGATGAGCCCAGTCAAGGCGGTTCACTCACACAGCTGGTAAACTGATGAGGCTGTTGGTGGAGGCTTTTGTTTCTCTCCACCTGGGCATCTTCAAATATAGGTCTGCTTGAGCGGAGTGTCATGGAACCTTGCTTCCCCGAGAGCAAGCAATCCAAGACAATGAGGTGGAAAGCTGCAATCAATGCCTTTATGACCTAGCCTTAGAAGTCACACACCTTCAGCTGTATTTTACACGTCAGAGCAGCCCTTTTTCAAAAGGCTGAAAGAATCTTATTTCCAGAGTTCAGAATCACTAATCACTGGGGATTATCTTGAAAGCTAGCTATGAAAGATCCTAACATCTTGATTTTCCTGTAATTTACTTTATAAAGCAAATACTGATAATTTTTCAATGTTTTGTACTATTCCAATTTTGTAGCATACTGCTCTCAAACACAGCTGTACTTTCAAACACATATGTGCACATGGGTGCACTCAAGCATGTGAGACTTTCTGTTCCACAGATTAAAGTTCCACAGATTAAAGACCCTGTGTTACAGTCAGCCTCTGAACTTCATTAAGTCACATTAGAACTTCTGTGAACTTCATTAGATACCACTTAAAACTCTCTGAATTTGAGTAAACAGAGTTCAAGATGCAAAGTTTAAGAAGCTTGACTTCTACCTGCTTGTAATGTTAATTAACTTGGAAACACTTTGTGAGTTTTACCAGAAACCTTTCATTTTCTAGACATTTTTACCTGTGTTCCCACTTTAATTAAAAAGCTCTTGCCCTTAACGATTTACCAATCTTTAGCTAGAACACGATTTTCTAAGTCCACATGGCACTTTACGAATGTTTTATTTTAAAGTCACAGCAATTATATCTACATCAGATCAGATCAGTCGCTCAGTCGTGTCCGACTCTTTGCAACCCCATGAATCGCAGCATGCCAGGCCTCCCTGTCCATCACCAACTCCCAGAGTTCACTCAGTCTCACGTCCATCGAGTCAGTGATGCCATCCAGCCATCTCATCCTCTGTCGTCCCCTTCTCCTCTTGCCCCCAATCCCTCCCAGCATCAGAGTCTTTTCCAATGAGTCAACTCTTCGCATGAGGTGGCCAAAGTACTGGAGTTTCAGCTTTAGCATCATTCCTTCCCAAGAAATCCCAGGGCTGGTCTCCTTCAGAATGGACTGGTTGGATCTCCTTGCAGTCCAAGGGACTCTCAAGAGTCTTCTCCAACACCACAGTTCAAAAGCATCAATTCTTCGGCACTCAGCCTTCTTCACAGGCCAACTCTCACATCCATACATGACCACAGGAAAAACCATAGCCTTGACTAGATGAACTTTGTTGGCAAAGTAATGTCTCTGCTTTTGAATATGCTATCTAGGTTGGTCATAACTTTCCTTCTAAGGAGTAAGCGTCTTTTCATTTCCTGGCTGCAGTCACCATCTGCAGTGATTTTGGAGTCCAGAAAAATAAAGTCTGACACTGTTTCCACTGTTTCCCCATCTATTTGCCATGAAGTGATGGGGCCAGATGCCATGATCTTCGTTTTCTGAATGTTGAGCTTTAAGCCAACTTTTTCACTCTCCACTTTCACTTTCATCAAGAGGCTTTTGAGTTCCTCTTCACTTTCTGCCATAAGGGTGGTGTCATCTGCATATCTGAGGTTATTGATATTTCTCCTGGCAATCTTGATTCCAGCTTGTGCTTCTTTCAGCCCAGCATTTCTCATGATGTACTCTGCATATAAGTTAAATAAACAGGGTGACAATATACAGCCTTGACGGACTCCTTTTCCTATTTGGAACCAGTCTGTTGTTCCATGTCCAGTTCGAACTGTTGCTTCCTGATGCATACAAATTTCTCAAGAGGCAGATCAGGTGGTCTGGTATTCCCATCTCTTTCAGAATTTTCCACAGTTTATTGTGATCCACACAGTCAAAGGCTTTGGCATAGTCAAGAAAGCAGAAATAGATGTTTTTCTGGAACTCTCTTGCTTTTTCCATGATCCAGCAGATGTTGGTAATTTGATCTCTGGTTCCTCTGCCTTTTCTAAAACCAGATTGAACATCAGGAAGTTCACGGTTCACATATTGTTGAAGCCTGGCTTGAAGAATTTTGAGCATTACTTTACTAGCGTGTGAGATGAGTGCAATTGTGCGGTAGTTTGAGCATTCTTTGGCATTGCCTTTCTTTGGAAAGAAATAACCTATTTCTACATAGGTTATTCTAAAATAGGTTATTCTAAAAGAAGTCAAGGCACAAGGAGATTGGGCAAAATAAGCAGCCTGTCATTCCCAAACGACTGTCCTTGGGTCTTGCCTCCAGCTTAGGCCCAGGCCACTCCCCCATGCCTGTTAGCTCACATGCTCTAGAGCAGTGCTGTCCCATATGGTGACATTAGCCACACAGAGCACTTGAGGCTTGCTCTAAGTGTAAATTCACATCCACTTTTGAAGACTTAGTATGAGGAAAACATGAACATCTCATTAATAATTTTTACATTGATTGCATGTTGAAACTATATTTTGGACGCATGCTTGGTAAGTTGCTTCAGTTGTGTTGGACTCTTTGGGACCCTATTGGCTGTAGCCCGCCAGGCTCCTCTCTGTGGGATTCTCCAGCCAAGAATACTGGAATGGGTTGCCATGGCCTCCTCCAGGGGACCTTCTGGACTCAGGGATCCAACCCGCCTCTCTTAAGTTTCCTACATTGGCAGGTGGGTTCTTACCACTGAGCCACCTGGGAAGCCCCATATTTTGGATAAATTAGGTTAAATAAGTGAAGTTGCTCAGTCGTGTCCGACTCTTTGCGACCCCATGGTCTGTAGATACCAGGCTTCTCTGTCCATGGAATTTTCCAGGCAAGAATACTGGAGTGGGTTGCCATTTCCTTCTCCAGGAGATCTTTCCGACCCAGGGATTGAACCCGGGTATCCCGCATTGTAGGCAGACGCTTTACCGTCTGAGCCACCAGGGAAGTACTATTTAAAAAAAAAAAAAGCAGCTCTCGCAGATTATACTAATTTCGCTGAAAGTGACTCAGCTAGTTGAGGTGATAAACCAAACACTGAGGTAGAAGTCCAGGTTAGGCGAAAAGGTCAATTCAGAATAAGGAAGGCAGTTTCTTAAAGCTAACTTTCACCTCTCCTGCACGATAGGCAAATAAGCACCTCTGTGAAATCTTTGGAACTCACACTTTCATTTAAACACTAGTCTCGCTTTAAAGTCTGTCCATTTATGGACCTAAGAAAACAGAGTAGCCCGAAGTTTTCCCAAAGTGGGAAACTTCTCGGGCCCGTAGTTCAGTGGGGAGACTAAGAAGGCCAGAATGAGAGAGTAGGAAGCATCACCTTGGTTTAGAAAGAATGAGGTTCTCACACCATAAGTATTTCAGTCCCGAAGGTCAAAGCAACAAAGGTTTGAGCTGACTGCCTAACAACAGCTTTCCTCTCCCAGTTCCCCATTATCGCTCTATCAGTCCCACATTCCCTTTAACACTCCTCTTGAACTGAATTTAGCCAGCTTTCCGAGTGTAGTTTGCCTCCGGGACAGTGGATCAATAACTGCCACGTCTGTCATATTTTTGTATTTATAAGACCAAACCTCGATCTCCAGTTTTCATCTGAGCCTGAGTGATCCAAAACAACTCTACAAGTCTCATCAGACACCACCTTGCGCCCTCACTTACCAATACCCCCGCTATTCTAAAGACTCCAGCTGAGGAAAGCCAGCAGTTTAGGCACCACTACCCCCGTTATTCTAAAGACTCCAGCTGAGGAAAGCCATCAGCTTCGGCAAAGGGAGACACACTGCAGAGGACATCCACGACACACGAAACAGAACCTACGTGGGCCACTTCAACAAACGCAGGGCCTCGCCCTCTCCATCACACAACGCTGCGCCCCACCCCTCCCAACCGGAACTGCAACTCCGGTGCTCCGCGCCCCCTCGAATCGCGTGACGCTCGCGGCCGCCCCGCCCCTCCGGACCCACTGGGCAGGCGCGGGGCGCGCGCATGCTCGGCAGGCCAGCTGCCTGGGTCTTGAGCCGCTGCAATCTGTTGCGCCGCCGCCCGCGGGAGCCGGCAGATCCGGGTCTCGTGGCTTAGAGTGACGTGGTCAGTCGAATCAAAACAGAGGAGGGGAGGAAGCCGGCGGCCAGGAGCGGCGGCGGTAGCGGCTTCCCGAGCAGCCGCAGCGTTCCGGAAGCTCCAGGCGGTCTTTCTGCCGAGGCTTAGTCCGGGCCCCCAACCTCCCCGCCCCGTCGGTTGTTGTCTGGGCGGGTGAGTGCCTCCCATTTCTCCCACCGCCGTTTGCCGGCCCACCTTTCCCTCGCCCCGATTTTTCCTGGGGGCTCTGGCGGGCTGCGGCGGCTGCGGCAGTGCGGGGCTGCTTCTCGGGCTCAAGGGGTCCCCGACCGGGCTGGCGACTGTGCATCGGGAGAAGCCCGCTACTGTCTAGCCCGCGTCCTCCGGCGAAGAGTGGGGCGAAGAGCCTGAGATTTGGCTTTCTCTGCAGGAGACCAGAGTCGGGACTTGGCAGGGAAGTGGACGATAGCCACGGGTGGTTTTATTTTTAGGGCAAGCAGTCAACTCGGGTGGAGGCGTATAATGGAGTAAAAAGAAGAGTGAGTGAGTCGTAGCTGGAAGGAATCCCTCACAAACCTTGCAATCTTCACTAAATCATTTACCTCTGTTTCTCCGCCCTTGCCGGGTCTGATGGAGTCACCCGTATGCGTCCTTTGTTGTGATTGATGAGACTAGAAAGCTGCCATCCAGAAAGCGGGAGCTTTTGCCCTTATTGTGTTGTGAATTTAAAGGATTTCCCTTTTCTGTTTGTTCAGTACGTGGAACCAGAGCTGACAGTAAAGAGGTGGTACCCTTTATTGTAAGACAAAGTGCGATAAACTGGTTACCGGAGTACCTGAAGTCCCGTGTTACCATTAGAGCCAGTTTTCCGAAGTGTCTGTTCGTGTGTGTATTAGGATTTTAGCCACAGTGATGTTCGTTAGCCGGAGAGAGTCAATAGGGTGTTTTCAGTTGCCCTAGTTTACAGAAGCGAGGATGTGGCCTTAGGAGAATGTCTTGGCTTTGCATAGAGAAAGTCGGATGAGCTTCCTGCACGTAATACCCGCGTTTAAAGAGATCTTCCAGTTACTGTATTTTGTCGGAAACCGTTGGCAGCGTAGAATAACTTGGACGGCGTCAGCCCTTCCAGGGGAAGTCTTGAGACCCTTAGGAGGCGTTCTCACTGCCCAGTCTGTGGAGCCTGCAGAGGGTTTGTGTTCCCTTCCACTTTAGATGACCCGCCACGCAGATTCCTCTGGGGTAGCCTGCTTCGAGCCCTGCCGCCCTCCGCGCCTTTACACCGCATGAATGAGACCAGAAGACCAAACTTCTGTTTTGTCCTTAGTTTTTTTTAAGTTTTTTTTTTTCCTCCAGAGAATTCATTAATTGAGGTGTTTCTTTAGCAAACGGCAAGAAAGAAAAAGAGCTGTGTATTAAATTGATTGTCATTTATCAAATCCAGGAAGAGATCTTAGGAATTTGAACTACTCCCTTGAAGGGTATATTATGTCCTTGTGTGGTATAAAATGGACCTCTTCCTAGCAAATTTCTTCCTTCAGCGTGTGCAATCGAGATCTTTTTTTCTTAACACCACAGTTGGAATGCTGCTGATCGAAACAAATTAAATTATGTTTTCTTGAAGTTCTTTCTCTTTTTTTTAATTTTTTAAGCTAATCTATACCTAAATAATTTTGTTTATATGAAATAATTTGTGATAATTGGAGAAAATGTTGATTAAAGCAGATAAATGAAAAAAAGAAGAAATAAGTCATCAATATTCTTGCCATCCAGAGACCACCAGAATGTCAGCAGTGGTTTATATCCTTCCAGACTTTTTTGCATTTAGATATTTTATACAAAAATGGTATCATACCTCATGTTCTTCTGTAACCTACTTTTTCACATATTAGCACTTCATTTTTGAGTAACACATTACAATTTTTATAGATATCTTGGACCTTAACTTTTATAGAATATTCGCTGTATGTTTGCCAAACCATAATGATTAAAATCATAGTTTTAAAAGATTTCCTCTCAAATCTCTCATGAAGATATTATAAGGTTTATGAAATCAGTATGCATTGTGTGACAGACTAAGACTTTGCTTGTTTAACTCTTGGAAAAACAGGCACAGAATAGCCTGAGTTAACACTATGGAAGTTTGAAAAGCTTTTGGTCACTTGGTGATTTGATTTAGGTAAGGGTTTAGTTCTTTGCTATAGCTCCTGTATGTCCCAGATGTTGACCAGCTGGCAAGGCCTCCGGCAGTAAGGTCCTAAAAGATTTTACTTTATACACTTAATATGCTTTATGAACACTGAGTCTTGGATGTGTGCCTGTTTAGTCCAGTGCTTTATCAGTGGTGCCAAAAGAGAAGTGAGGTTCCCCGCACCTCAGCTTCAAAGGATAAGTACTTACTAAAGAGTATCCTAAATATACTAATAGCCCACTTGGGTCCCTTAGTCATAAACTTACCTACATGTGTGCCTTGAATGGTAGTGTTCAATATGTATTCTAAATTTGTCCACTTTTTCCCTTCTCTACCGCTACCACCTTTGCCAACTCGTGCCGTGTCTCACCTGGCCTACTGCAGAAACCTCTGGTCTCCCTACTTCCACTTTGGCTTTTTATGGTGCATCCCCTTTCCCACAGCCTGAGGGATTCTTTAAAATGTCAGATCGCGTCACCCCTTTGTTGAAAGTCTCTCATCACGTTCCGAATAAAATCCAGCCTCTTTCTCAAGGTTTGCCAAGCAGTAGAGGTCTCAGCACCGCCTTCCTCTATCTCACCTTGTATCCAAATGCCTTGATCAGGACCCAGGAGTCTGGCAACAGCAGTTTCTTCCTGTGTTCCAGCTGCACTAACATTGTCCTAGGGACTTGCCAGGTTTGTTCTTGCCTCAGGGCATTTGCACTTGCTCTTCTTTGTGACTTCAATCTTCTCCCAGATCTTCCTGTCGCTGATTCCATCATGTCATTCAGGTCTCAGTTCAGCTATTGTCTCTTCAAGGAGATTGCTCCCACAATTATCTCACCATTCTCTCATTTTCTCTATAACATCACTATCTGGAATTTCCTTTGTTTTTATATTCTGTCTCCTATACTAGAAATTAAACTCTGGGAAAATGAGGACCTTGTCTGTCCTTTTCACTTCCAAGCAGGTGCTCAATATGATGGTTGAATGAATAAACTTGAACATATCTGTATTACTGTTGAATGCACTCTTTTTCTTATATATAATTTTATTTATTTATTTATTGACTGCTGGGTCTTCATTGCTGCTTGGGCTTTTCTCTAGTTCTGGTGAGTGTGGCTACTCTTCATTGCAGTGGCTTCTCATTACTGTGGCTTCTCATGAAACACAGGCTCTAGGGCATGTGGGCTTCAGTAGTTGCTGCATTTGGGCTCAGTGGTTGCGGTTCCCAGGCTCTAGACCACAGGCTCAATAGTTGTGGTGCACAGGCTTAGTTGCTCTCCTGCATGTGGGATCTTCCCAGACCGAGGATCGAGCCTGTGTCTCCTGCATTGGCACATGGATTCTTTACCAGTGAGCCACCAGGGAAGCCCCTCTACTGTCTCTTAAACCAGTTCTTTTTGTTTTATGGCAGAACCCTAATTTTCAGTCTCCTTTTGTAGGGGTGTACCTTGATTCTCCTACTTCAATAGTTCTTGATGTTTGGATCAGGGAACAGCCATGTTATACTTTTTGTTCAGTCACTAAGTCGTGTCCGACTCTTTGCGACCCCATGGATTGCAGCATGCCAGGCTTCCCTGTCCTTCACCATTTTCTGGAGCTTGCTCAAACTTGTCCATTGAGTCAGTGATGCCATCCAACCCTCTCGTCCTTTGTCATCCCCTTTTGCTTTCAGTCTTTCCCAACATCAGGGTCTTTTCTAATGAGTCAGCTCTTCACATCAGGTGGCCAAGGTATTGGAGCTTCAGCTTCAGCATCAGTCCTTCTAATGAATATTCAGGATTGATTTCCTTTAGGATTGACTGGTTTGATCTCCTTGCAGTCCAAGGGACTCTCAAGTGTCTGCTTCAACACCACAGCTCAAAAGCATCTATCTCCTTGAATTGGCTTAAATTCATGTTCACTGAGTCAGTGATGCTATCTGACCATCTCATCCTCCGCTGCCCATTCTCCTTTTGCCTTCAGTCTTCTCCAGCATCAGGGTCTTTTCCAGTGAGTTGGCTGTTTGCATCTCATGGCCAAAGTATTAGAGCTTCAGTATCAGTCCTTCCAGTAAATAGTGTTGATTTCCTTTAGGATTGGCTGGTTTGATCTCTTGCAGTCCAAGAGTCTTCTCTCTCAGGAGTCTTCTCTAACACCACAGTTAGAAATTATCTTTGGTTCTCAGCCTTCTTTATGGTCCAATTCTCACATCCATACATAAGTACTAGAAAAACCATAGTTTTGACTATGCTCAGTTGCTACAGTGTGTCCAACTCTTTGTACCCTGTAGACTGTAGCCTGTCAGGCTCCTCTGTCCATGGGGATTCTCTAGGCAAAAATACTGGAGTGGGTTGCCGTGCCCTCCTCCAGGGGATCTTCCCAACCCAGGGATCGGACCCAAGTCTTGTATGTCTCCTGCATGTGTCAGATACTATGCTAAAAACTTTTACATGTTTTTCAGTTAACTGTAAAACAACTCAGATATAGGTGTTCCTGCTCCCTCTTTACAAATGAAAGAACTGAGACATACTGAGTAGAAGGTTGGATTTGAACCCAAGTCAGTTCTCTTAATCAGTATACCCTACAGTGTTTAGAACTATATGCAGTCCTTTAGTTTTAGTAAGCCATTTTTTTGTTGAGGGCAAAATAATGTGTTCTGACCCATTTCCAGTCCTTAATGAAGTTCATTGTTTTTTGGTCTTTGTGCCTGAAGTTGCACAATTGGTAGATGACCTCAAGGAACATCCTGTAAAGACTCCTACGTCTTCTTGCTTTGTTGTATTGAGTTTTCAGATTTAAAACTACTAGGTTTAAAGTAAATTTGAGGTATTTTCTCCTCCCTATGCATTACCTTGCATTCCACACACCCAGAATCTATCACTTTTCTACCTGCTCATATACTCATTTGAATTCTCCATACGTTTTCTTCATTGATTTGGGTGTTGTAATATTTGAACTACCATGGGATCATCATAAACTGAACAGATTTCTCACTGTAAGACCCTTTCCAAATGAGTTAAAAGTACTGAATTTGATCGATGCATTGATTTGGGGGGCTTCCCTGATAGCTCAGTTGGTACAGAATCTGCCTGTAATGCAGGAGACCCCGGTTGGATACCTGGGTCAAGATCCACTGGAGGGGGGTTAGGCTACCCACTCCAGTATTCTTGGCTTCCCTAGCAGCTCATCTGGTAAAGAATCCTTCTGCAATGCAGGAGACCTGGGTTTGATCCCTGGAGAAGGGAAAGGCTACCCACTGGCCCAGAGAATTGCATGGACTAGTCCATGGGGTCTCAAAGAGTTGGACACACTGAGTGACTTTCACTTTCACTTTGATTTGGGGTGGGGAGGATACTTAATCTAGAGAAATACTGGTTGTCTTTCTTCTCTTCCTAGTCTTAAAGCCTGAATAGCTATATTTATCTGTGGAAGCTCTGGTCACACACGATCTTTAGCAGAGCTCTATCGTAACCCATCTTGGGCTTTTGTAAATAACCCTGTGTGGCTCCTTTAGCTTCACTTTTCATATGTAGTTGTCTGTGGCTATTTGGCTTATTTGATTGGGAGGCCCATGAGGTCAGGGAGGACCGATTAAGCAACAGTAGGCTTGTTGATGGGATAAATAAATGAAGAAAAATATCAACTTTAACTATATCTGTAGAAAGCAGTACATTGCTAAAAAGCAGTATTTGTAAAAATCTTTTCCCATTAAGCAACAGTAGGCTTGTTGATGGGATAAATAAATGAAGAAAAATATCAACTTTAACTATATCTGTAGAAAGCAGTACATTGCTAAAAAGCAGTATTTGTAAAAATCTTTTCCCATTAAGCAACAGTAGGCTTGTTGATGGGATAAATAAATGAAGAAAAATATCAACTTTAACTATATCTGTAAGAAGCAGTACATTGCTAAAAAGCAGTATTTGTAAAAATCTTTTCCCATATAGTTTAATAAGACTTAGAACAAAAGCTTCAATAAAAGATACTATATTGTCTACATTGATAATTAATGGTAATATATTAATATATGAGTTGTAAAGATTTTGCAGAAAGTAAGCACTCCCGACAGTTATACTGTGACTTATATTAGAATTTTTTTTAAGATTGTACTACTACAAGCTTATAAGCAAAGGTATTCTTTTGGTGTGTGCTTACATTCATGTTCATGTTTCAGTCCACGTAACAAGGGCTAACCATCTGAATTGGTTGTATGCACATAGCAGTAGATCCTACAGTTAAGTAACAGTTTGGGCACTTCAAAGTGATTTGAAAAGAAGGCTGAAAATTATTTGAATCTGAAATTAAAACAGTTACCTGTCTGAATCTCAGTAGCAATGACATTTACTGTTTATGGAGTCTATATGCTAGTCTCTTGACTTTCATTACTTCCTGTATGTTTGGCTTACACATCAGCCCTCCAACTCAGACATTGTCACCCCCAATTTATACCAGAGGAAACAGGCTCTGGTTAGTAAATTGCTTAAGGTAAAGCCACTTGGGACTTGTGGGATTCAAACTCAATTTTCTTTGACCCAAAATTCATAAACTTTATATTACAACAATGTTGACTAGTCTTTTTGTCTTAGAGAATCATGGGAGCTATAATAAGTAAACCTACTTGTTTTAGCTGTCAGATTATGCTACTAGAAGTACTTTCATGGATTGTTTTGTTCTGTTTAAACCTAAATTGGATATGCATGTCTAGTAGTCCCTCCTTTAAAAAAAAGAGAAAAAAACCTGAGACATGCTTGTTATTGAAAAGCTGCAAAGGATAGTAATATATAAAACCAACAACAAAAGTTACAATCCTGTACACATATTTCCTTCCAGTCTTTAACTTTTAAAATTCATCTTTGGTACAGCTGAGATGTAATATTCACATAAGCTTGTATTCTTTTTGAGGGATAGGAGTGGGGTCAACATAGTGATCTTTTTACCATGGCCTTAGAAAATATCTGAACTTGATTTTAACTGGCTGCATTTTATAAGATGTTTTGAATAAACTGGTTTACTTGAAGTTTTCACTTAATATTAAACATGAATGTAGTTTCCAGTTTTCACCATTATAAATAATATTGTGGTGAACCATGGCTTTAAATAGCCAACCAACCAGTCTTAATTATGTAAAAAAACATAATCACATTTTAATGACTTGAAATGCGATTTTAATCATGGTTCAGCAAGTATATACAGCATATATATTCCTGCAATCCTAGAAAATTTACCTGAAGGTTTTTATTTTTTTTTTAATAATTTTACTTGTTAATTTAACATTTTTTGGCTGTTCTGGGTCTTCCTTGCTACACACAGGCTTTCTCTAGCTGCAGTGAGTAGGGACTACTCTGGTTGCGATGTGCGGGCTTTTCATTGCAGTGGCTTCTCTTGGGCTCTAGAGTTGGGCTTTAGTAGTTTTGATGCACGGGCTTAGTGACCTCTCGACATGTGGAATCTTCCTTGATTAGGGATCAAACTTGTGTTTCCTGCCTTGGCGGGTGAATTCTTTACCACTAAGCCACTCAGGCCTGGCATGCTGCATGCAATTCATGGGGTCGCAAAGAGTCGGACACAACTGAGTGACTGAACTGAACTGAACTGAAGCCACTCAGGGACGCTCCTACATGAGGGTTTTTTAAGTAGAAGTAGCCTCTGAGAAGAAGAGAGTACCTTTTTTACTTTTGTGGTTTTTTTAAACTTCTGTATTTGAATTGTAAAAGTATAATTGTGATTGCTTTTAAAATTAAAAAAGTTCAACTCCTCGAGAAAGTGTATGTTTTTCTAAACCAAAACCAATTTAGGTTTATAGTAAGGCTTATATTTTGTTTATAGCATTTCAAACTTGAATGCTTTTGTTTAAAGAAAGTTACCTTTTTGTTGCTTTATTTTCATATTGAATTTTCATTTCCTTTTTAAAATTTAGGTCAAAACACAGATGTGCGTCTCAAGTTTGTAAAAGTACAGAATAAAGGTGATTTATGCTTGACTGCGCTCATTGGCAAGTATCGCAGGTGCGGCACTTTCAAATTTTGACAATGATAAAGGTGCTTCAAATCAAGTTAGGGATACAGTGAGCATCTTCTTGGTAAATGAAGTTTTAGAGGATGTGTTCTGGTTGCTATCTTGTTTTAGCTTATACTTTTTTAAAAAAGCTAATTTTTTTTTACATATTATGTGTTTTGTTGCTTTGTACTCCTGGCAGAGGTAATGTAGAAGAAACTGACTTGCTTGAAATTTTGAAGACTTCTGTTTTTCCTGTGGTGCTTATTCAAATTTATTTTTTTTTTTAAAGATTGATGTATTTTTTGGCTGTGGTATGTCTTCGTTGCTGTGAGTGGATTTACTCAAGTTACAGCAAGTGGGGACTAGTCTCTAGAGTGTGCGGGCTTCCCATGGCAGTGGCTTCTCTTGTGGAGCCCAGGCTTTATGGTCGTGAGTTGAGTTTCATTTTTTAATAACATTGCTTTCTGTATCACAGTGGTTCTAAGCGTTTTTTTCCTGTCATTATGAATGGCATTTGTGTGCACCTGTGTTCAGATAGGTCGTCTAGGCTGTAGCATGGCTGAGATAAGCCATGGGTTAATCTGAGTTGGGAGAGTAGTAGCCATAACTCCGTTCTGTGACAAAAATCAAATAGGCAAGGAAGTGAAGGGGAGTAATAGTGAGAAAAAGTCTTGATTCTGCTCTGGTTTATTTGAATGGTGGAATGATAGAAGGCAGGAGGAGAAGGGGACCACAGAGGATGAAATGGTTGGATGGCATCACCGAATCAATAGGCATGAATTTGAGCAAACTCTGGGAGATGGTGAAGGACAGGAAGCCTGGTGTGCTGCAGGCCATGGGGTCACTAAGAGTCGGACACAACTTAGCAACTGAACAATAACAACAAATCATTCACAGATGTGTAACATTACTTGTGATGTACTTCAGAATTTCAGACCATGCTTGTATTTTGTAATACAGCTATTGAAAACTGGTTTCTTAACAATTGTATCCTCTATGATTTGCGGGGGTGGTCACAGAATATGGAATTTTTATACCATCTGTTAAATTTTTCTGTTTCTAACTTATGGAACACAGTGTTTTTTCCTGAATTAAAAAATTTTTATTCAGAATGTGATTAAGTAGTACTCGAGTAGAAATTTCAGAGAACATTTTCAGAATATGAAACTTTGGGTTAAGATACTGAATATAAACAAAGATGATTCAATTGCAGACTTTTCCCTTGTTTGGCTGTTTATAATAAATTTTACCCCTGGGCCTTGAGAGAGTCTTTAAGATTGTAGAAGAGTAAAGAATAGCCGGGGAAGAACAGAAAATTTGTAGATGAGGGACCAAGATTTAGAACAGAAGACTTCTTTCATCTTTTTCACTTTTATGCAAAGGAGTGATGGCTGAGCCTCAGGGGAATTCAACCCCACCCCCCCACCCAAACCCCAAAGCAGTATACAAAGAACTTGGGTTGAGGATTGAAGATACATTTCAAATCTAAAGGCTTAGAGTTGAATTGCCTCAGAGCATTTTATAGTTTATAAAGCACTCTTTAAAATTCTCACCCGATCCTTGGAACAACCCATTAAAATAAATAGTTTCAATTATCACTCTTGTTTTATAGATAGGGAAACTGAAGTCACAGAGAGGCTCCTTTATCCATTTTTTCAGTAGTGTTGTAACTTAAGTCTCTTATCTAAGATATAAGTCTCTTATCTAAGATATATTCTTTCTGCTATCCCATGCTGTTTTTAGCAGGTGTTCTTAAGGTGATTCCTAGAATACAGTCGGGCTCTGTCCATGGAATTCTCCAGGCAAGAATACCGGAGTGGATTGCCATTCCCTTCTCCAGGGGATCTTTCCGACTGAGGGGTCTAACCCGGGTCTCCTGCATTGTAGGCAGATTCTTTTTACCGTTTGAGCCATCAGGGAAGCCCACAATCAGATACAGGTAAGGGGGGAAAAGGTTGTAGAGGAAAGAAAAGGTAGTGTCTAAGGTGTAGGAAAATAGGGTCACATTAGCAGGGAATTTTCCAGAAAAGTAATGGCAGCCGTGGGGGCTGGGGGGGCCTTTAACCGAGTCCTGTGCTACAACCACATAGAGGAATTAAGGAGATACGGAAATTCTTGATAACCGTGAACAGTTCAGCTGTTAGTATAATAGGCATAGAAGTTAAGTGAGTTAAGTAGTTCTCCTTTTGAACTTTCTCTGGAGAGATTATCACAGTAGTTGTTTGTCTGAGACATTTATTTTGGCTGTTAATTATATACTAGTATGTGATTATATTATTATTATAATAAGAATGAATTATAATTAGTAATTAACTTGATTGCAAACGCTTGGAGGTAGGGCTTAATGTTTTATTTCTTCTGTATCCTCCTCTGAACTCTTCTGCTAGCTACCTAGTCCCCTGGGGACTTGTCAGATAGATCCTTTTCAGGAAAGGAGAAGTGAGAGAAGACAGGGGTTTGAAGCCCTGCTCTTCTGGGTGACTTTGGGTAAGTCACTGACTTTCTCAGGGCCTCAATTTTTTTTCTCTTTAAATGAGTAAATGAGAACTGCTGCATCCCCAGTGTTTTAAAAGTACCATTTATGAAGCTGTGGTTTGTTAAATATGAATAAATGAAGACTTAGCGTCCTCTGATACATACCTAATCTATACTGTGCTATCTTGCACAGGCCTCCTAGTCATATTGACCTTGTTTTTTCTGTACATTCCCATTCTCCTTGATGAAGAAAGAACATTTTGTTGTCATTCTTTCTAGCCTACTCTCATCTCTTCCTTTTGAATAGTATGCCCTCTGAAAGAATATATTTAAGCTTTCTGTTATCCTGTAAAAATGTTTTATAATAGGATTTTCGGATGTGGTCTTTATTTTATTTTTCTCTTGTAAATAGCTAATTCTGGATGGGCCTGTCGATGTGAAAAAAAAATGCACAACACAAGAGTCATGAGTTGAGTTTATTCCATGTGTTACTGACATGGAATAACACGGGAGATAGGCTCTCAGCTAGCTCTGAGGAACCATTCCAAAGGTACTGGAGGAGCTGGTATCTATATGTACAGTCAGTTGAAAGATTACTGAAGTTGCATGGATCAGATATCTCAATTTTAGTGCTTTTCTGTGCATGGGAAGATGCAACAATCTGAGGTCATTGGAATTCTTCCTTAGATAGGCCTTTCGACTATCTGTGCTGCTGTGCTGTGCTTAGTTGCTCAGTCGTGTCCCACTCTTTGCTCCCCCATGGACTGTAGCTTGCCAGGCTTCTCTGTCCATGGGGATTCTCCAGGCAAGAATACTGGAGTGGGTTGCCATACCCTTCTCCAGGGGATCTTCCCAACCCAAGGACCAAACCCAGGTCTCCTGCATTGCAGGCAGATTTTTTACTATCTAAGCCACTGGGGAAGCCAAGAATACTGGAGCTGAAGGGATAGGGTAACCTATCCCTTCTCCTGGGGATCTTCCCAACCCAGGAATCAAACCCAGGTCTCCTGCATTGCTGGAGGATTCTTTACCAGCTGAGCTACCAGGAAAGCCCACCTAGGGGTCCATTAATCCAAAACACAGAATGTGTCACCCTAAATTCTTTCATTGTGTACTTAAAGATCAGCAGCTATTGTGGCTAATAATTTTATCCTTAAAGAACTGGAATGGCAGGCAACATTCTTTGTTTACACACAGTATAGGGTCACCCTGTTGGATCAAATAGGGAGTAGTATTAGGAATTTGTAACTGTAATTGCTTGGTTATTAATGTAAATTTAAAAAATTTGTCATGATAGAACTCAGGAAGTTTTAACTCCTAAGCACAGAGAATTGTGGTATTTAAGGAATATAATGGATTTATTTCAACATTTACATTTTAAAATGACTTTAATCTCCCAGGCAGCATTTTAGCCTAGTTTTTACCAAATGACGATTGACTGATCTGAACTTGAAACTGCATCCTTTCTCCTTGCGCACTTCCCATCAGAGAATCAGACTTACAAATGTAGTTTAAGAGAAAAGTATGTAACTCAAAAGAAGCATTAGGAAGTTAATTGATGGTTATCTAATTTCTGTAGTGCTCTAAAGTTGTCTTTATGAGAGTGAAACAAGTATAACCTTCATGATTGGTCATATCTAACAGATGTGCAATGAGTCTTGGTCAGGAATTTACATTATGACTTCCTGTCCACGGTCTCTCTCATGCTGGATGGAAATGTGATCATGGTCAAATTGCTCGCTTATCTGAACTTATTTTCCTCATTTTAAAAGAGGAATAATTTTCTTGCTTAACTTGTTGGAAGGGCTGTTGTTAAGATATGAAAGTAGTTAGAAAGCTGCAGGCATAACTATTTTAGATATGACTTTGATTGAGATCCATTTCTGATAAAAGAATAAAGCAAATGAGTATGTTGCAAAAACATATTGTATCTGTGGGAATTTGAACACCTTATTACATTAAGATGTTGAGTCATCTGATAAAAGTAATCTGAACTTCTAATTATACATGTTAGTGTATGATATAATATTACTGAAATTGATAGGCAAATATTTTGTTCTCCCTGTTTAATATGAAAAGTAGCCAGAGTTTTGGGATAGGTCTCCTTAATTGGTTGATCAGTTTTCTAATTGGCTACTGGGCAAAAGCGGATTCAGAAAGGAGTTTGTAGAAAAATTATTTTTAGAGTTGAGTAATTATTCCTGTAATTGGGAATAAGGTTAAAAATAGAAAGTAAATGCAAAGGTAATCTTCCTGAATGTCTGGGGGGCAGTTTTAGCTGTTTCTGGTATGTTTTACTCTCTTGGTTTTTATAACTTTGGAACGTTAGTAGCATTGATGCTTTTTAGGTAAAAATGTATAAAATACTTCTGAGTTCCTCATTTCACTGACAGCATCTCTATTTTCTGTATTATAAAAACAAATTGCATGTATTCTAAATTGTTACTTTGTATTTTGCCCTTGCTATGGGTTTTTATTTTTAAGTGGGAAGAATTTTGACATTGTCTTGATCACTGTAAAGATAGGACTAATTGAAAAAGTGATTTTATCATAAGTCACCTTCTTAAAATTACAGTAGAAAGATAGTTTTCATCCTCTGACCTTGAATTAGGCTTGGTTATACCTGCTTTCTCAAGAAGAGCCCTCTGTTTGCATGGGGAGAAATCAGAAGAATTTTCGTTTGTCTATAAAAATGTATTTCTGAAAAACTGAGGTATGCTTGAAATTTTTAGTACTAACAGGTCATGAATCTGTATGTATCCATCAGCTGGCTTCAGCAGGTACTGAACTTATGACTTTTATTTCATCCACACCTCCCCTTTTACAGGGTTATTTTCACCTGGATCCCAGGCGTAAAAATCTCTTTAACTGGAAATACATAGTGAAATCTCTCAGAGATAAAGACTCTTTCAGATGTGACAGTTGACATTTATAGTTATGTTAAAAAAGCTAACGCAGGGTAATTTCCTAAATGACATTTAATCCAGTCAGTGTTCAAAGTTCCTTTTTGTTTGTATCATAATTGTCCTTTTGCTAGGTTTGTTTGCTTCCAGATTCAAACAAGGTCTATATACAGCATTTGATTGATAGCTCTAAAATTTCTTAAACTGTAACCATATCCCTGCAATCTCTTGAAGTTTTGTTTACTTTTTACTATTTATTTATTGAAAAATTGGAGTTAGTTTTCCTTAGTTTTGCTGCATTCAGCATTTTTCCTGATTTATAATAAAAGTTAATATATAATTATTATTTGATAGGGACGCCACATTATTTGATAAGGACTTCCCTGGTGGTCCAGTGGTTAAGATTCTGACTTCCAATGCAGAAAGTACTAGTTTGATCCCTGGTCAGGGAACTCAGACCCCACATGCCTTGCAGTTTGGCAAAAAAAAAAAATTCTATGATATTGAAAGATAAAATATACAGAATGAAAAGTAAAATCTTGTCACTCAGAGATTCCCGATGTTAGTTTTCCTGTGTTTTCTTTCAACTTTTTCAAGTGTTTTTTTGTGGTTTTAAAATATATGCATGTACTTTGCTTATTTTTATATCCTTTTTAATATATTTTAATATTACGTTGTGCTTATTTCCCCATGTCATTATGAAAGAAGATGAAGCATTTGGCTGCATAATACTTCACAGTATGTATCTTAATTTAAGCATTTCCTTTTAGCCAGACATTTTTTGTTGCTGTTGTTAGTTGCTAAGTCACATCCAACTCTTTGCAGCCCCATGGACTGCATCCCACCAGGCTCCTCTGTCCATGAGATTTCCCAGGCAAGAATACTGGAGTGGGTAGCCATTTCCTCCTCCAGGGGATCTTCCCGGCCTAGGCATTGAACCCGAGTCTCCTGTATCTCCTCCATTGGCAGGCAGATTCTTTACCACTGAGTCACCAGCCAGACATTTAGACTGTTTCCAGTTTTTCACTGTGATAAAGCTGTGATAACCATCTTAGTACATAGGTCTTTGTATTTCAGATTAAAAAAAAAAATGATAGAACCTTAGAAGTGGAATTATTCAAAGGTCATGAACACTTTTTAATTTCTGAATTCATATTGCCATAAAATTATAGTTTGTAATCTCCAGTGCAGTTCCCACTTTAAGAATCTGTTTGCATATGTTCTATGTTATTAAGAAATCTTTGCTTATCATGTTAGTGGAGTGTGATTTTTTCCCCTATTCTTTGGCTGTTGTAATTGTATTTGAGATTTTTTAATGCATATATTATGTTGTAAGTTTGTTGATATTTTTCATTGTTCTGCCATTAAAGATCAAATACTCACCTAAATTTGTCTTCTAGAATCACTTAGGGGCTTTTTTTTTTCCTTAATTGCTAGAAGGCATTCTTAGCATGTACTTTGTACATTCCTAGCATTTATTAAACTGTTGATCCCCTCATTTATTTGTAATTCAAGTTTTGATATATAAATACACTTTGTGGTTGGTATGTTCGGAAAATTCTAGAAAAAGGAATTGTTTTCCTGTTTACTGAGTTTTAATATTATCGCTTATCTCTCTCCTCCCTCCACCCTCTTTTTTCTGCTTCCCACCTATGAAATGTATCCAGATGTCTTTGATTCTGAATGAGTCTTGGGAAAACACTTTAAAAAAACCTAGTCTAGTTCTCATCTGTTTTCCTTTATTTTCCTTGTTATATGTGTATTTTTAAAATGAATTCCCATTTGCTTTTATTTTAAACTCAATTGACCAGATGTTACCAAAACATTATACCAACATTAGTAGCTTGTGACGCATACTCCGGTTGTTACAGCATTTTGATCCTCTTTAATTGTTAATACTTCCACCAGAGGATGAGTAGAGGAAGGGAAAGGTAAAACATTGAAAACTGGCTACACCCTGAGCCAGAGGGTATAGTCTTATGTACTTTCCAATCCAGAAACAAGTTTTTATATATCTAGACCAGTGGTTCTTAGTCTTTAGTATACTATAAAGAATGATTACCTCAGATTTAGGGCAAAGGCTGACTTTAGAAATATCCATTGTATGATCTGTTTATATACTTGGTTATTTCTCACTGATAATGGGGTTTGGTTTTTTTGTAACATATATTTACAGAGTTTAGAATACCATTTTTTATGTATTAATGCTAGCTAACAAATTCAGTGATGATGGAAGGTCAGATAGTGTGCTTAAGATAATTTAGTACGTTCAGTTCAAGAGAAAAGTTGAGATGTAATTGTTTGTCCCTAGAGCAAATGGTTCTGGTATGGGAAGAACAGGATGCTCATGGTAAAGTTATTCTTTTGAAAAGTTAATATTTTTTGAATCACTCAGAAGACACAAAGGCAGTATACAGTGACAAGTTTTCTTACTATCTCTGTCCCTTAGACACTTGGGCCACCAGTCACATCATTTTTGAATACTAAATTCTTATGGTTTTAAATGATTGGCGAGTGTCCATAGAAGAAAATTTATCTTTAAGTTATTAATGCAAGGAAGTTTGGCATCAACCTTTAGTATTTATTTTGGATAGAATCTTTTGTTTACATTTATCTATGTTTATATATATGTGACAGATTTGCATACCCATATGTAAATATGTGATTCAATTTTAAAAGTAAAATATAGAAAATTAGGAAAACAAGAAAAAACATCTGATAACCTTAACAGAACTGGTATAGTCATTTTAATGTAGAATACTTCTCCCATAGATTTAAATGCTGGCCACATAATACTTCTACATACTTTTCCCCCCTTAACCACAAGAATTTCATATTGAGCATACTGGGTTTCTGACTCATCTCTTATAAGGGATATGAATTTCTTAGTAATATTGCTCTTGGAAGCAGGAGCAGGGAACTAACCTTTATTGAAGAAGAGGGGAAATGAGAGATTGGCAAGAGTATGGAGGTTAAATAAGGGTACATATTTTTATAATTCAATCTTGAGAAAAATAAAGGAAAAGTCAAGTTTCGGTATTTTGAGGTTCTTAGAAATGATTGCTCTTGTTTTTTTCTTCTTTTGATTTTTTTTTTTTTTTTTTTTTTTAAGAGAGGATTGAATCCAAGATTGAATCCAAGGATAAGCTGACATTTTGTTGTTTAAAATGTTTGCATGTAAGGACAGAAATGCCTTGGGTAGCCATTGCCTTCTCCAGGGGATCTTCCCCACCCAGGGATCCAACCCAGGTCTCCTGCATTGCAGGCGGTTTCTCTACCATCTTAGCTACCAGGGAAGCCTAATACACAGTACTTGCTTCAAAGCAATATTAATTTATAAACTTCTTGGTAGGATTTCAAGGAGGGCGATCCCAAAATGTTTCTGAAGGACAAGAAGTGTTGGTGGAATTAATAGTACGTTACCCAGGACTTCCTTGATGGTCCCGTAGTTAAGACTCCATGCTTCCACTGTAGGGGATGCCAGTTGGATCCCTGGTTGAGGAACTGAGAGCCCACAGGTTGTGTGATGCAGCCAATAAATACATAAATAAAAATATAAAGAAAATATTATATTACTCAATATTACTAATTTAAGATAAGTAAAATCAGTAATAGTCGATTTCTTTTTATCATTTATAAGGACTTTCCTAGGATCGCCTGGAAGTAATATTAGTCTGTCTCCTCTGTTTTGTAGGCTTACCTTGATCTTGTGGTTAAGAGAGTGTTTGATAGGTTTTTCTACTGTAAAGTTACCTTCTTCTGAATTCTACCCTTTAGAAGGGATCAGGAAATCTAGTCCATGTTTAAGGGTGGGGTAGGATTAAGCTTCACCTCCCAGAGCATGATAAATC
This sequence comes from Bubalus bubalis, assembly GCF_019923935.1. Classification (NCBI taxonomy): domain Eukaryota; kingdom Metazoa; phylum Chordata; class Mammalia; order Artiodactyla; family Bovidae; genus Bubalus; species Bubalus bubalis. Next base: position 58,669,405 of record NC_059163.1, read on the forward strand.
TAATACTACTTGGAATTTTATAAGTAAGATTTATCCCTTTCCCTCCTACTTTCCTCTCCCTTTGTGGGAGTATTTTAAAGCAAACCATAGATAACACACATGTCATTGATAGAATTTTTTTTTTTTTTTTGTGGTGACTTAATACTTTATATATTTTTTTTTAATTTTATTTTATTTTTAAACTTTACATAACTGTAATTCGTGATCAGATCAGATCAGATCAGTCGCTGAGTCGTGTCCGACTCTTTGCGACCCCATGAATCGCAGCACGCCAGGCCTCCCTGTCCATTACCAACTCCCGGAGTTCACCCAGGCTCAAGTCCATTGAGTCAGTGATACATATTGCTAAATTAAACTCCAGAAGGGTTATGGCCGTTAACTGGAGGACTAGCAATGCATGACTAAACTTTCATAGTACTTTTTTGGGGTTTTTTTAGGTGAAAGTTTACGTTTTAATTTGCATTTATTTTATTAGTTAGGGTGACCTTTTAAAATGTTTGTTAATTAGCTGTAGCACCTCTTTTGGGAATTATCTTTTCCCTTCGTCTTTACTTATTTTAAATGTCTTTTAGAGACTCTTTAGCTATTTTAACTCCTTTTTCTCTTAGAGACTTAAGAGATTTATTTACATTTTGCTTACTGGCCCTTCATTTTTAATCATCTTCAGGGGTTTGTCTTTTATTCATATCTTATGATCACATCATTCTTAGTCCTGTTGTATTCTTTTAAAATTTTTTCCTCTTACTGCATTTACCTGTATATATGATAAGGAAATTTGGCAGCCATTGGTAAAGCAAGAAGTAAACAAGTAAGGCCATTTTAGGTAAAAGTCATCTAATGGTAATTCCATTCCAAATTAATGTGAGAACTCTTTGTGGGTTAGTCTAGCATATGAATTATTTGCTTTAAAAATTCATGACTGGTTCTCCTAAGCATTTTGTGTTAAAAGTACTTTTATGTTATACTTTATAAATATTTACTATTTTGCAGTGTATTATGGAGAAGACAGTGGCAACCCACTCCAGTACTACTTGACTGGAAAATCCCATGGACGGAGGAGCCTGGTAGGCTGCAGTCCATGGTGTTGCTAAGAGTTGGACCTGACTGAGCAACTTCACTTTCACTTTCATGCATTGGAGAAGGAAATGGCAGCCCACTCCAGTGCTCTTGCCTGGAGAATCCCAGGGACGGGGGAGCCTGGTGGGCTGCCATCGGTGGGGTTGCACAGAGTCAGACACGACTGCAGTGATGCAGCAGCAGCAACAGCAGTTTATTACAGAAGTATGAGATTAACTTTTATATTCTTGAGACCTATGTTGACATTTTAGTATGTTTTGGGAATTTTTATTACCCCTAGGTATTGTAAAATACCCTCTTTTTAAAAAAGTATAATTTCTTAAAAAAGAAACCTAGGTGATAATAGCTTCTTGCAGAGATATATTCAAACCAAATAGTTTCTTCTGTAAGAGAAACCAAGATGAACTCTCACACATATGCAAATATATAAAGGCCTTCCCACCTAAATTTTTAGGCTTGGAAGACATTTTATTTTATTTTTTTTACTTCCTTTTAGTCCTTAACAATTATGACAGTAACAAATAATTCCAAAGTAAAAAAGCTGAAGTAAAATTGTCAAAAGAAAATCAAGGGTTTATGGTTACCCTTCAGTTCTTCCAGCTTGTTCCTGGAAGAAGATAGTGTGTTAGTTACAGCATTAAAGAAAATGAGAGTACTCTCCTAATATGTCACAGTGTCATTGGATGTTATTTTTAATTGCTCTTGGGATTTTAGATCTATTTTTCTATGGTTTACAGTTCTGTTAACTCTTTAGCTAACAGTCTAATAAATAAATATTTAAATGGAAATAGACCCTTATATGCAGAGTACATCATGAGAAATGCTGGGCTGGAAGAAGCACAAGCTAGAATCAAGATTGCTGGGAGAAATATCAATAACTTCAGATATGCAGGTGACACCACCCTTATGGCAGAAAGGGAAGAGGAACTCAAAAGCCTCTTGATGAAAGTGAAAGTGGAGAGTGAAAAAGTTGGCTTAAAGCTCAACATTCAGAAAACGAAGATCATGGCATCCGGTCCCATCACTTCATGGGAAATAGATAGGGAAACAGTGGAAACAGTGTCAGACTTTATTTTTTGGGGCTCCAGAATCACTGCAGATGGTGACTGCAGCCATGAAATTAAAAGACCCTTACTCCTTAGAAGGAAAGTTATGACCAACCTAGATAGCATATTCAAAAGCAGAAACATTACTTTGCCAACAAAGGTCTGTCTAGTCAAGGCTGTGGTTTTTCCAGTAGTCATGTATGGATGTGAAAGTTGGACTGTGAAGAAGGCTGAGCGCCAAAGAATTGATGCTTTTGAACTGTGGTGTTGGAGAAACTCTTGAGAGTCCCTTGGACTGCAAGGAGATCCAGCCAGTCCATTCTGAAGGAGATCAGTCCTGGGTGTTCTTTGGAAGGACTGATGTTGAAGTTGAAACTCCAATACTTTGGCCACCTCATGCGAAGAGTTGACTCATTGGAAAAGACTCTGATGCTGGGAGGGATTGGGGGCAGGAGGAAAAGGGGACGACAGAGGATGAGATGGCTGGATGGCATCACCGACTCGATGCATGTGAGTTTGAGTGAACTCCGGGAGCTGGTGATGGACAGGGAGGCCTGGCGTGCTGCAATACACGGGGTCGCAAAGAGTCGGACACAACTGAGCGACTGAACTGAACTGAGACCCGTACAAATCTGGTTTTGTAGATTCCTAGAAGAAAAGGAAGCAAATAACCTATAACACATTCTTAATCTTACTGTGATATAATGGATTAATACTCAATAATATAAAGAGCTCCTAAAATCAACTAGACAAAAAGTTTGAAAAAGAAGAAATAACTTGAAAAGATGTGCAGCCTCATTACATGGGTAATAAAAGCAATGAGACATATTTTGGGGCCTGACATTCTGGCAAGAAATTTTTTTTTGGTATATCTAAGTATTGTTATACTATTAGTGATGGTAACATTGTATGAATTGCTAACTACTATGCTGTGCAATTAGTAATATGTACTATGTGCTTCTGATAGAATTGAAATTGGTAAAGGCTTTTTGTGAATGCCTTTAGACTTAGAAATTTCTTCTTTTTTTTTTTTTTCACTTAGTCCTACAAAATACAGGCACAGAGATGTTTGTTACAACATTATAGTAACAAATGTTGGAAAGGCCCTAAATTATCTTTACTAAAGAAATGCTAAAATTGTGTGTTCATGTTTTGGAGTATTATGTAACCATTAAAAAGAATGAAGTAGAGCTTTATATATTGAAAGGTCTTCAAGACTTATGTTACCCAAATGCAAGCTGCAGAACATGTATAACATGATCCCCTAAAACCTACCAAAGTGATGTGTGTGTATATATATTTAAAAGGATATAAATACATATAAAAAGACCTGAATGTAGTCACACTTGACCGTTAACTATGGTACATCTGGGGAAAGGGAGGAGAATTGGGAAGCAAGAAATGGGAAGGTTGACATTTGCCATTTTACTCTGTGTGCTTCCAGGGGGACCACTGATACTAAATATGTAACACTGATAATGTTGCTGTTTTACAAATATTTGCTACCAAGAGTGTTTGGCCTAAGCAGGAACCACTTTTAAAAAGTTTTATTTCCTAAAGAATCAATCCTGTATATTCCATGCATGCAATTCCATGGCATAATTCTAGAAAACACAGTAATAAAAAAGTAGTGTCTACTTTTTTCATCTGTTCCAAAGTTATAAACAGGCAATTGAATTTGACTCCCCAAAGATGAACTAAGGTAAATTAAACCTACCTAGTGTGAGCTAGAGTGTTTAAGGTTCTAACCGCAGATAGTAAATTGGTTAACAGCACTGGAAAATTCCTTCAGCACATACAGAAACAGGATGACTCAACCAATTTAACTACAGCTGAAGTCTACCGGGGAAGGTTTATTAGTTGTAGTTGGTGGAGGAAATGACCCGGATCTGAGGAATATGGGAAATTGTGTTTGCCCTCCCAGCATACTGAGTGGATGATTTTACTGCTTTCCTGTGCTGAGAGTTGTTGAAGAGTGGATGGTTTGAGAGCTTTAGATATGTTTTATCCTTTATACTGCATTAAAAAGTCATCTGTAAACTGTTGCTTAATTTACACCCAGTCATAATATCACTAATATTCATTATAGTGGGAAAATACTGACGTGATATATAAGTTAAATGCTTGTTATGGAAAATCCTAAAATAGAAGAAAGTAGAAATGTGTAAAAGCTCTCTTATATCTATCACTTAACTTCAGTAATTATCAATTCATGGCCACTTCTATTTCTTCTGTTCCGTATTTACTTCTCTCCTCTCCTAGGTTATTTTGAACTTCTTCAGTGCACTGTTCTTATTTTTTATGACTTTGGCCTTTTGTGACCAATTGGAGTAAAACTGGTTGTCTTCAAGGGTCAAACCCATTACTTTGATGTTATTTAGCATTGTTCTCACATTAGGGATGTGTATTGAGGAGGCAAATAACTCCTCTGAAACATGAAAAGCAAAAGCATTGTTTTAAGTTACTTTCTATGAAAGGGCTCTTCTAGGCCAGTTTATCAGAATTCTGATGCAGTAGCCCAGTTGTGTCTTGCCCAGGGTAGAGCAGCTTCTTAATGTCTTTGGCCACCAAGGGGTTTAAATATGGGGTGGAATCGGGTAGAGTTTTTGCTCTAGTACTCAGCTGCTGATGTGCATTGGTGCTTGTTCTGAGGTCCTAGCCAAAAGATAACTGTTTCCATTCTATTTTTTTTTTAAAAAGTAATTTTAAAGTGGAAACTCTTAACTGAAAATAGTACATAGAACAGCTCAAGTTTACATACAGAAATTTCCACAGAAGCATTGCACTATTGAGAAATGTCCTATTTGTAAATGCATTTTCGTATTTTACTGGTGGCTAATTAAGACCAGCAGATACTTTTAAATTCTAGTTGATTTACATGTTCCTGGCATATATAGATACAGAGAAAATAAACATTGTCCAAAATTAAAAAATACTTGTTCATTGCTATGGCTTAAGCAAAGAGGGAGGTGTTTAGAGACAGAGTGATGACTGAAAATAGGCTCCTGCCCCCAAGCTGTGTTTTTGTCTGGAGGGGTGGGTAGTGGTGGAGTCTAATTTTGTAAATCAAATAGATTAAAGAGACCTAAAAATAGCTGTTTTATAATTTTGATAGGTGCTAAAAAACAAGTCTCCTTTCATTTCATAAAAGTCAGTTTGCTAGCACTTTCTTAGAGTATTTCTGTGTTAAGGGACTATAGAACTGGATAGACATCGGACTTTTAGTATTTGAATTTTATTTAAAAAAGAGTTATGGTTATATCTTTTAATTTCAACCAACATTGTATTGGCCTGGCAAGGCACTGAGAGGGCAGGAGGAAGGACCCATATCTGCGGATATTGTGTATGTCCACACCCAGCACAATCCGAGCCCTTTAGACTTCCAAGGCTGAACTTTATGTACACATAAGGGTAAATTATGTTTATTTTCAGGGTTTTCTCTACATCGAAAGCTTATCAATTAAAAGAACATATGGACACAGAGTGGCCTCAGACAAAACTGAAGTAGTCAGAGTTTGTATTTGATATTTCCTACCTTCTGGAGAGTAAGACTGTCCAGCTTAGGTTGCCTTGAACTCCGCTTTCCCTCCCCAAACCCACTTCCCTTAGCTCAGGCTAGAAGATACTAGATGGGAAATAGGTTTTCCCTGACTGTTATGCGACTTGATTTCACCTCAGTGTATCTTGGATGTTTCCCCAAATCATCACATAGAAAATTAACTCATTCTTTTCAACAGCTGTATAGGACTTCATGTACTCATATTGTTGTTTATTTAATTAGAGCTACATGGATAAACACTTTGAATTAATATTTTTTGCTCTTATAAAAAACATTGCAGTGGACATCCTTATACAAAAATTTTGCATGTTTGTTTGGATATGGATATCTAAGTCATCCATGTAAAATTTCCAATTTTCTGGTAAAAGTGATGTTTAGATTTGCACTTCTTCCATTTTGAAGTTGCTTATTGGTTCTGTTTTCCTTGTGAACATGCTCTTTGCTCCTTTTATCTGTTAGATTGCCATTTTCATACTGATTTTTCAGAACTATCTGTAAATTAAGGAAATTAACCCTGATACGTGTTGAAGGTGTTTTTTTTTTTAAGTTCTTTGTCTTTACAGTGTATTTTTGGCTTATAGTAATGAATATCACTTTAACTGTCAAAATTACTGATCCTTTATAGTTTCTTGGAATTATGTTCTTCTACATTCATCCCAGTGACCTGGTTGTGGTTATATATAGTGACTTTTTAAATTTAATTTTTTCTATATTTTAAAAGTTTTCATATATATGTACATAGGCATTATTAAGAAATGTTTAAAAATTAACAAAATGAACGTCTGTCCTCCAAATTATATTCTCCTCTCCAGAACTGATCACTCATTAAATTTGATGTATTTTCTTCCAGTCCTTTATGTATGCATCACACTTTAAAGAAATAGACAACTATTTTACCATTTCTCAATAGTCCATGGTTTAAAATGGCACCTTTTAAGAAACAGAGCTGAAGATTTTGGCTGATTTTTACTAAGAAAGCTCAGACAGTAAACTAGGAAACTTTTCTCAGTGACAATATATAAAAAATCAAACTTTTGGATATATAATCTCTCATAGAAAACTATATTTTGGATTACTACCACTGTGGCATATGATAACACAGTTGTTGTTCAGTTGCTCAGTCACGTCCAACTTTTTGCAACCCCATAGACTGCAGCATGCCGGATTTCCCTGTCTTTCACCATCTCCTGAAGCTTGCTCAAACTCATGTCTGTTGAGTCAGTTATGCCATCCAGCCATCTCGTCCTCTGTCATCCCCTTCTCCTCCTGCCTTCAATCTTTCCCAGCATCAGGGTCTTTTCTAATGAGTCATCTTTTCGCATCCGGTGGTCAAACTATTGAAGCTTCAACTGCAGCATCAGTCCTTCCAATGAATATTCAGGATTGATTTCCTTTAGGATTGACTGGTTTGATCTCCTTGCAGTCCAAGGGACTCTCAAGAGTCTTTTCCAACAACACAGTAGTCCTTTGAAGTTTGTTTTTTAGAATGAAAAGTGAAAGCATTGGTTGCTCAATCATGTCTGACTCTTTGCAACCCCATGGACTGTAGCCTGTCATGGGATCTCCCAGGCAAGAATGCTGCAGTAGGCTACCATTTCCTCTTCCAGGGGATCTTCCCGACCCAGGGATATCGGATCAAACCTGCATCTTCTGCATTGCAGGTGGATTCTTTATGGGCTAATGCTATGCTAAGTCACTTCAGTCGTGTCCGACTCTGTGCGACCCCATAGACGGCAGCCCACCAGGCTCCCCCGTCCCTGGGATTCTCCGGGCAAGAACACTGGAGTGGGTTGCCATTTCCTTCTCCAATGCATGAAAGTGAAAAGTGAAAGTCAAGTCGCTCAGTCGTGTCTGACTTTTAGCGACCCCGTGGACTGCAGCCCACCAGGCTCCTCCGTCCATGGGATTTTCCAGGCAAGAGTACTGGAGTAGGGTGCCATTGACTTCTCTGCTTTATGGGCTAAAGTGTCTTTAATTTGTTTGTCCATAAATAACAAGTTATTCTTGGTTAAAGAATTCAGATAACACCCTTTTACCTCGTTGCAGCTGAGAAAGCAACATGGGTCACCAGCAGCTCTACTGGAGCCATCCGAGAAAATTCGGCCAGGGTTCTCGCTCTTGCCGGGTCTGCTCAAACCGGCACGGTCTGATCCGGAAATACGGCCTCAATATGTGCCGCCAGTGTTTCCGCCAGTATGCGAAGGACATCGGCTTCATTAAGTTGGACTAACCAAACTTCCTTAGATGGCTCATCCAGCACATCAACCTTAGGCGGAAATAATACTAGCTCTTTGTATATAAAATAAAAGTTTTCAAAACTTCAAAAAAAAAAAAAAAAGAATTCAGATAACAAAGGACCATATAGTGTATGATTTCGTTTACATGAATTGTTCATAATAGGCAAATTCATGGGGACAGAGAGCCAGTTAGTGATTACCTAGTACTGGGAGGAAGAGAGGAAAGTGAAGAGTGACTGCTAATGGGTAAACATTTCATTTTGGAGTTATGAAATATTTTAAAATTGTGGCAATGATTGCACAGTTCTGAGAATATACTAAATATTGAATAGTATATTTTCAGCCTGTGTATACAGTATATACAGCCTGAACTGTATACTATTGTGATTTATCTCAGTGAAGTTGTTATAAAAAATAAATTCAAGTAATACATATGTGTCTAGATAGAGTATTTCTAAAAATAACTTTTATAAATATTCTAAAAATAAATAAAGTGCCACCGTTATTACATTCAAAATTCTGGTAAAATCATAGGTCAGTTTGCCAATGTTCTGTTCTGATCCATTGCTCTGGTTAACTATTTGTGTGTGTGGCCTCACTTTAAAAAGTTAAATTGCTCCTGCATCTAGAATTTGTTTTGTTTTAGGAATGAGGGTAAGGAGTCAGCTTTCCCCAACACTGTTTATGGAATAGCTTATCTTTCCCCTAGTGATTTGATGTGCTGCTCTTTAGTTCTTCCAGGTCTTAGTTGAACATTTCTTATATCTTCATAGACTTTGCCCCCATTCATTTTCCAAGATCCTGGATTGTGTTAATTATCATTATCCTGAATTCTTTTTCTGAAAGATTGCCTGTCTCCACTTAATGTAGTTGTTTTTCTGGGGTTTTATCATGTTCCTTCACCTGGGACATAATCCTCTGCCTTTTCTGCCTGTCTGACTTTCTGAGATTTGGGGGTTTGTTATGGGGTCGCACAGAGTCGGACACGACTGAAGTGACTTAGCGGCGGTAGCAGTCTGCAGGCTGCAGGGTGGTAGTTGTTCTTGCTTCTTCTGTCTGCTTTCTGGTGGATGAGGCTATCTGAAAGCTTGTACAAGCTTCCCTGATGGGAGGGTCTGGTGGTGGGTAGAACTGGTGTCGGGGGAGGGGGGCAAGTTTAATAAAACTTGAATCCATTTGTCTGCTGATGGGTGGAGCTGTGTTCCCTCCCTGCTCATTGTTTGGCCTGAGGTGACCCGGCACTGGAGCTTACGGCTGTATGGTGGGGCTGTTGGTGGCCCCTGGGAGGGCTTCCACCCAGGCGTGCTTCCCCGAACTGCTGCTGTCAGTGCCCTTGTCGCTGGGAGTGAGCCACAGCCGCCCCTCGCCTCTGCAGACCTGCCAACACTAGCAGATAGGCTTGCTTCAGCCTCCTCTGTGGTCACTGCTGCTTTCCTCTGGGTCCTGCTGTGCACAAGACTTTATGTGTCCTCCATGAGGGAGTCTCTGCTTTCCCCCATCCTGTGTAAGTTCTATAATCAAATCGAGCAGACCTTCAAAGTCAGATTCTCTGGGGATTCCTAGTCCTGTTGCCAGACCCCCCAGGATGCGAACCCTGATGCGGGGCTCAGAACCTTCATTACAGTGGGAGAACATCAGTGGCGTAATTGTTCTCCAGTTTGCGCGTCACCTACCTGGCAGTTTTAGGATTTGATTTTTATCATAATTGTGCCCCTCCTGCCATCTCATTATGGCTTCTCCTGTGTCTTTGGATGTCAGGTATCTTTTTTTTGGTGGGTTCCAGTGTCTCCTGTCGATGGTTGTTCGTCAGTTAGTTGTGATTTCAGTGCTCTCATGAGAAGAGGGACGTCCTTCTACCCTGCCATCTTGGACAAATCTCACTTGTTACTCTTGTTTTTCAAAATCTTCCCAGCCATTTCCCGGCTATTGTCTTGTTAATTCATGCCCCTCCTTCCCCTTCCCCCTGACATGGATATCATTTTAGATAACTCGTTTTTTCTTTTCTTTCAGAGGACTTTCCTGGTAGGATAAAGACTGCAAAGTGGACATAGCTTTACTGTTGTTGTTCAGTTGCTAAGTCATTTCCAAATCTTTGTGACCCCGTGGGCTGTAGCCTGCTAGGCTTCTCTGTCCATGAGATTACACTGGCAGGAATACTGGATTGGGTTGCCATTTTCTTCTCCATTTACTTCAACAGCTTAGGCTGCTTTAGTAAAACAGCACAAACTGAATGGCTTAAACGACATTTATTTCTCACAGTTCTGGATTTTGGGAGGCCTGTGACTAAGGTGTCTGGTGAGGAATCTCTTCCTCCTTGTGTAGATGGATGCCTTCTTGCTGTATCTTCACATGTCAAAGAGACATCATGTCTCATCTTTAAGGGCACTGATCCTGTTTATACGGGCTCTACTCTGATAACCTTATTACCTCCCAAAGGTAGTGGTGATGGTTTAGTCACTCAGTCACGTTCAACTCTATGTGACCCCATGGACTGCAGCATGCCAGGCTTCCCTGCCCTTCACCATCTCCTGGAGTTCGCTCAAACTAATGTCCATGGAGTTGAGGTGCCATCCAACCATCCTACCTCCAGATACCATCACCTTGGGGATTAAAGCTTCAACATAAGAGTCTGGGGGGGTGGGGGCGGCGGTTGGCACAAACATTCAGTCCATAGCAGTGCTGAGGCTAACAAAGTTAAAGGATTAGGTGATTAAGCAGAATAGGGCTCTAGCAGCAGCATCTTCACAGGTGGGACCAGTAGAGTATATGAAGACTTTTGCATTTATAGAAAATCAGTCTGGTGGTAAAGTGGTAGCCAGTCATTTGTATAGATTCATAATTCAAGAATAGTAATTCATAGATATAAGTCAATAAATTTGAACTATAAAGAGAACTATTATGAATCTATACATAACATGAATTCTTCATAGCTCAAGAGAAAGAGTAACTCTGAATAGCAGTCTTATGATATTTTTTCCTTCCTCCTAGATTTAAACAGTCAAGTTAAATCAAGCTGGGTAATCATGGCAGAAGGTGGATTCGATCCCTGTGAATGTGTTTGCTCTCATGAACATGCGATGAGAAGGCTGATCAATCTGGTGAGATGAACAGGACAGTCCTCTTCAGAACTGAACTGTACCCCCTCTGTCTTGTTTTTGGGAGAATGTTGGTTATTGGAAAATTTTCATCCGATGGGCAATAAAAATTACTTCATAATGAAAATTCCACAGTGGTTTAAGTCATAATGGTTACAGTGCTTGGCAGCATTTCTTTTTTGTTTTTTTCCGAGCATTTCTTTTACTAGAGATAAAAACAGATTGCTGTCTTCATTTATAGTAGATTTATGTTGGTGGAATTCACCATCGTGAGTGGTAAACACATTTATGTAGACTTTTCTGTATTAATGCATATAGTTTTTGGTTATACAGAGCTCGTTTACCTGATAAACTGTTATGAAATCACACATCCTCTTATGATATAGTTCAAATCCTACTCTAAAAAATGGCATGACAATAAAGATTTCTATATAGATCATTTCCAAATCCAAAGCAATTATTTGATAGAGGCAGATTTCTGAACAGGTTTTTGATAGGTTCTGTTGGAGTATAGTGAGATTTCAATTGTTTAAGACTTTCCTAGTCTATAACCTTAAACACAAGGCTGTTTATGTATAATTTATATATATATAATATATACATTGTTTATGTATTATACTTTATACTTTTGATGAACAAAAGGAAAGACTTCACTATTATTAACAATAAAATTGACCCTTGAACAACAAACGCTTGAATGGGTTTGAACACTGAGGGTCCGTTTATGTGCAGATTTTTTTCAGTAGTAAATACTACATACAGGACTGTATGACCCACAGTTGGTTGAATCTGAGGATACAGGACTGCTTGTTGGGAGGAATTGCAGTACAGAGGGCTGACTATAAGTTAGATGTGGATTTTCAGCTGTATGGAGGGTTGGCGTCTCTAACCTCCTCATTCAGAGATCAGCTGTATGTTATTATTATGTTATTGATTATAACATTTTGTTCGTTTAAGTCTTGTACAAGGGTGTATTATTATAGGCCAGTTAATACAGGCTGGTTCAAACATTTGCTGAAATACTTGAATTGTTGGTAGTTAATTAGCAAGTTTCCTGTCTACTCAGTGTGTATGTAATCAGTGCATTGATTATGAATGATGCTCCTTTGAGAGTTAGCCTATACTAGAGCTTATGATCCTTAAAAATGCCTTAAGAGGATAGAGATGAACTAGGAACTTAAAAATTAAATCAGACTTTTTTGAGTATAGAAATGTGGCAGTATCATCTCTCTGATAACTTGACATAAAAATAGATTAATCTGAATAGTCCCTTCAGTCATGTCCGACTCTTTGTGACCCTATGGACCATAGCCCACCAGGCTCCTCTTCTGTCCATGGGATTCTCCAGATGAGAATACTGGAGTGGGTTGCTGAGCTCTCCTCCAGGAGATCTTCCTGACCCTGGGATTGAACCAGAGTCTCTTCTGTCTCGTGCATTGATAGGCGTGTTCTTTACTGCTAGAACCACATGGGAAGCGCCAGTCTGAGGAGAGAAGATAAAAAGTACTGTCTTGGAATTCCCTGGCACTCCAGTGGTTAGGACTCCACGCTTCCACTGCAGCGAGTTGGGGTTCATTCTCTGGTCTGATAACTAAAATCCCACAAGCTGTGTGGCCCAGCAAAATAAATTAGTAAATAAACTTCTCCTGTTTATTTATAAAGTTTAAGCTGATAGTTTTAATGTCTTAATTCAATCAAATATAAGGCAGACTTTTTTTCGAATCACTGTGATGTTAGGAACAAAAGATAGACTTGTAATCTATTTGTAGTAAAATTTCTCAGGAGATTAGTTTTTAATAAGGATTACTACCTCTTTTTATTTTTTAGTATAATACTTTTTATTTTTAACATACTTTATTAGCTTTGCTGCTTTTTAAGAGTTAGCTAAAACTAAGCCCTGCTTTTTAGGATTCCCTGTACACGTCTATTCTCTTTAGTAGATTGTCAAGAAAGCCATGTTTAGCTCTTTTTATAATGAGCATATTATTTCATGTTTGATGGTACATTATTTATAGCAGTCTTGGTTTGAAATATTAATTTTGTGATAAAATAGATTTCAGATTTTACAAATTTTTAAAAGTCCACATCTTTTAGTGTGTGCTAGATATTTTCACATCACTATAAATTACTGATGTATGATCCGCTTGTGTATAACATATTGATAGTTTGATAGATGTTGAACTGTGGTTTTTAATTTTTATTTCATTTGTATTCTTTTATTTAAATTCAGAATCAAGCAGCATTTTGGGGTGATAACTACTCTTTGTTGGTATTTAGTTCAGTTCAGTCGCTCAGTCCTTCTGGTATTTAAGTGCTTTCTAAACATTTTTTCTAAAGCAGTGTCTTTAGAAATATGGTCTTTAAATTCAGAAATCCAAATATTTCTGAATAATACTACTTATAGTAATCAAAAGTTATAAGCAACCTAAATGTCAGTTAGTAGAGCAGTGATTATATCATGGAAATTATATGATAAAATCTTGTTTGCAATAGTTGTATTTGAAAAATTTTTTAAAACACAAGGGAGATAATGTGTGTTATAGGAAATGAAAAAAAAAATACACAAATGGCATTTAGTATGGTCTTGCTTTTGTGTGCACACATACCTCATATATATGCGTGCATAGGAAAAAAGACTAGAAGAGAATACATCAAAATGTTAAAATTGGCAATCTCTGGATTGTAGAATATAGGGTGAGACTTCTCTTTTATAGTTTCCTGTATTTTCTGTGATAATAAATCTTATAATCAGAAAATGGGTATCTAATGAAAGCTATCAACATTTTTGTTTAAATGTTATCAATATTCCTTTTGTAATACATTAGGCGTCTTTTCTACCTCTCATGCATGTGTTATCTTCTACTTATACTTCACAGGATCCTTTTTTCACAGTACCTGTTGTCTTATTACCTTGTAGAACTCTTAACTGTACAGCATATATATTAAAAGCAGCTTATCTGCTTTTAATATAATTTTTCTGTATTAGTTCTAGCTACCAGAATGTTGATGTCTGCACGCTCAGGAAACTCACGGGTGTAATAATACTGTGTTATAGTGTGATGACAGGGCAGAGATTCTTATTTTTTAAAAAACTGGACATTTAATTCATCTTGGTAATAAAGTCACATCTCATTAATTTCAAGTCCTAATTTGGAACTTTTGTTATTTTCAACTTCATGTATAATAAAATTGGATTTTCTTGTAGGTTAAATTATTACCAATTCCTGAGAATTTAAAATGCTATTAGCAAGTAAAAACTTGAAACTTGAGGATTTTAATGATTGGTTATGGTTAGCTCATTAGCTGTACGTTGCTAATGAGTTGCAGTTTTGTTTGGCCTATTCTGTGGAAATAGGTGGGCTTTGCCAAGGAATATATTCAGCTTAGGAGCAGTTAAGATTTTACCATTAGTTCCTTTCCATTTTAATAAAGTTCTGTTCATTCACAATTTAAAACTAATTTATTTTCCTGATTTAGTAATTATATCAGTTGTAAGTTCTTCATTGTAAGTAAGAGAAGTTCTAACTGATTTAAGCAGGAAAAGGACATATTAAAAAAGCATTATGTGGCTCATATTGAAGAGACTGGCATGGAAAATGAATAGGATCAAAGGGAATGTAAATACCAAAATGAGCCCATGCTTTTAAAACTGGCCCAGCCAAAAAGCTGCTGCTCCTGAATTTCAGACTTTTGTATATTTCGCTGTTGATACACTATCTCCATTTGGACAAATAGTAGACATTTTATACTTGATGTGTGCATAACTAGACTTTTCTTAGCCCCAACCTTATATTTCTGTCTTCTCTCTCTCTCTCTTTTTTGACCGCACCATGCGACATTTTAGTTCCCTGACCAGGGATTGAACCTGGGCCACAGCAGTGAAAGCACTGAGTCCTAACCATAGGACTGCCAGGCAATTCCCTGTCTTCTCCATTCACTCCATTATTCTGGCTGCTCAGGCAACAGTGTTTGCATCATCTTTCACTCTGTTCTTTCAACCCAATGACTAATGCAGAAACCAGGGGTCAGTTTTAAAAAGTCCCTTTGGATCAACCTTAAAAGTATATATCCAGAATCCATCCCTTTCTCACACTTCCAGTGCAACACCCTAGTCTAACCTACACTGTCATTTTTACCAGGATTATTGAAATTAGCCTTATTGCCAGTCTCCTTGCTTCTCTCCTCGTCATCTCCATTCTCTTCAACTGTAGTCTCACTACAGCAGCTGAAATGATTTATTTCTGATAAGTCAGCTAATATACCTCGTTTACTCACAGTTATACAGTAGCTCCCCCTTCAGACATTTGTAGTAGAAAAAAACTAGGGACTTCCCTGTCAGACCAGTGGTTAAAACTCTGCACCCCCCACTGCAGGTGGCACAAGTTTCGTTTGTTTGGGGGACTAAGATCCTGCATGTCGTGCTGCACAACCAAAAAAAAAAACAAACCCACAAAATTTATGTGGCCCTGTGTAATCTGTCCCCCGTTACCCCACTGGTTCATCTTTGCTAACTTAGTTCTACCAGTTGCCGTTCCTGAAAAATACAGGTCACATCCAAAGGATCAAGAGTCTAAATGACTTTAGACTTTTCAACAGCAAAACTGGAAGGCAACAACACAATGACTTTAAATTCTGAAGGGAAATTATTACCAATCCATCATTCTATAGCCAACCAAACTGTCAATCAAATAGGGTCTTCAAAAATTTTGCCTCATATACTGTTTCTTTCACTGGTGGGCTCAGGTTTGATCCCTGGTTGGGGAATTAGGATCACACAAGTCACATGGCATGACCAAGAAAAAAGACATGAAAAATGCTAAAATAATCAGCTAAAAGTTGAAAGTGGTATGCCTCTGTGGAGGGGGAAATAGGAAGCAGTGAGGAAATGCTCTTTTGGAGAATAAACTGATAGAACAGTTTAAGTTGTTTACATGCATAACTAATAAAAATTAAAACAAAGAGCAAAATCCTTACAAGTTCGTGAATACAAAAAGAAGGTGCGACTTGTGGATAACTAATTATGTTGTGTGTCCTTCCCCCTCTGTGGAATATAAAGTGCTACCAGGCAGAAACCAGGATTACTGCTTTTTAAACGAAAGGGGAAGATATTCATGGGAGGGCTGCTAGTTGGGTATTAAGGACCAAGACAGAAGCCAGGGTAACCCCAAGCTCTATAGTGGATGTGAAATAGGAAGGGAAAAAAGGATGCCTGGTCCAAGGATGGAATGCACTAGTAAGCCTTAAAATGAAGCCTTCCCTACTTGGAACCTTAAGAGGTTCTCTAGGCTGCCTGCATGGGTCCCTGGAGTAGGAAATGGCCCCCCACTCCAGTGTTCTTGCCTGGAGAATCCCATGGACAGAGGAGCCTGGTGGGGTACAGTACATGCAGGCTGCCTGCATGCTTCCTTGATAAGGGACACTGTTTGTATACCCTAACTGCTCACCCAGCCTAGTCTTTCATTAATAAATATGAACAGAAAAACAAGCAAAGAGTTGAAGAAAACAAAAGTACTACAATGTGGTCTCAGGTACAGCTACATTAGAAGACAAGAGGAAATAGATCCTTCTAATATGAAAAGTCATAATGAGGAGTTCCTTGGTGGCCCAGTGGGTTAAGAATCTACCTGCCAATGCTGGGGACATGGGTTTGATCCTTGGCAGGGGAACTAAGTTCCTGTGTGCCGCAACTACTGATGCCCAGGTGCTCTAGAGCCTGTGCTGCTCAACAAGAGAAGCCACCACAGCGAGAAGCCCAAGCACTGGAACTGGAGAGTACTGCAGCAATGAAGACCCAGTGCAGCCAAAAAAACAAAAGTCATGATAAATGTATAGCTGTAAATACTGACCCATGCAAGTAGGTTGTGCTGGTCTTAAGTACCACTGGCAACATGATTTTTCTAAGTGGTAAAGTTACAACGTCACCAAATTCTTGGTGGAGTTAAAAACAAAATCAATATCTTTCCTTGATTTAAATGTGAAAGTCCAGTTAAATTCCTTGATAATTCTATTCAAGTAAAACCACCCAAAAAATAACTTTGTGTTACTCTTTGAAGTGGGCTTAGATTTTAGGCCCAGGTTTTTCACTTACATGAATATGTGGCAGGACCTTTGAAAGCTAGGAGGGATGCCAGCCAGTCACAGCAACCAAAGAGCTGCTTTGCAGATGTCCAGATGCCCTAGTACTGGCACAAAGCTGAAGGCAGACATGAAGAAGAGAAGCATGGTTAATAGAAAGCATAAAGTAAAATGTTATGTGTGAGTGGATTATACTCCCTTTTTGAAAGAGACAGATTGGAGTTTTTAAATGCTATTTACAGGGGAGATAGACACTGAAAACAAAATATCGTAGATAAGTGATAAACAAGTGGAGAGGCGGGAAGCTGTCCCAAAAGGATGTGGTATTAATCTCAGACAAAATAGACTCCAAAGCCAAAACAGTTGAACACAAGAATAATACTGTCAAAAGATAGAATCCATCGTGTTTGGAACAAGCTATTTATGTCCCAAACAACAGAGAATGCAAAAACTATTAGAAATGAAAGAAGGAACATATTTTGGAAGTGTCTGAGAAATGTTGGTGAAAGCCATAGAGATGCCTTTGCAGGTTCAGGTTAGAGTGTGTGTAGGTCAGGCTTCCCTGGTGGTCTTGTGGTTAGAAATCCATCTGCTAGTGCAGGGGACTCAGGTTTGATCTCTGGTCAGGGAGGATCCCGCACGGCACAGAGCAACTAGGCTCTTGTGCCACAACTTCTGAAGCCCAGGCACTAGAGCCTGAGCTCTGCAACAAGAAGTCCATGCACCATAACAAGGGTCGCCCCCGACTTGCCGCAACTAGAGAAAGCTGCACACAGCAACTAACACCCAGCCCAGCCTAAAATAAATAAATAAATCTTAATCAGCTGGTAAAGAATCCGTCTGCAATGCAGGAGACCTGGGTTTGATCCCTGGGCCGGGAAGATTCCCCTGGAGGAGCGCATGGCAACCCACTCCAGTATTCATACCTGGAGAATCCCCATGGACAGAGGAGCCTGGTGGGCTACAGTCCATGGGGTTGCAAAGAGATGGACACCACTGAGCGACTAAGCACAGCGCCCAAAAAGAAGAAAAAAATGTGTAGGTCAAGGTCACATTTGTAAATGTGTGGAAGAGGATCTAAGGAATATATCTCAGATTTATAACAATGGTTATATTGGAGAGAGTTTGACAGGAGTGTAGGCACTATTTTTAAAGCCATAGAAAGTCTCTGATGCTGATCCTCCTTTCTTAAAAAAATAGTTTTATGTATTTATTTTTGGTTGAACTGAGTCTTCATTGCTGCGATGGTTTTTCACTAGTGGTGAGCGGGGGCTATTTTTTGTTGTGGTTTGCAGGCTTCTGGCTGCAGTAGCTTCTCTTGTTGCAAAGAGGCAAGTAGCTCCGTAGTTGCGGCTCCCAGACTGTAGAGCACAGCAGTTGTGGCACATGCACTTACTTGCACTGTCTCCTGTGGGGTCTTCCCGGATCAGGGATCGGACCGTGTCTCCTGCCTTGGCAGGTAGATTCTTTAACCACTGAGCCACCAGGGAAGCCCACGGAGTCTCCTTTTACCAATGCGGACACTGAGGTACAGAGAGGTTTAGTCAACTTTTCCTAAGGGTTAAAGCTGACCAGCGAGTCACAGAGGCACACCTGGGCTTGACATTTAGCTCGAACGCTGTGCTGTTTTCTTCAGTATGGCGATCTGCTCCGCTCCCTGTTGGTTTCCGTCACGTACCTTAAAAAGCACTGTATTTGTGATCAAGGGTAGATGGGTAGAAGGATAGGAAAAAAGTGGAGACTCTTCACTGTACTTTTTTATCTTTTAAAACTATGTGAGTACATTACTTATTCAAGTAATTAACTTAGAAATAAAACTTTGTTAGCATTTCAAAGGCATTATAAGCAGTACAGTTATATACAAAAATTAATTAGACTTTTCCCACTGAATAGTAAAGTTTTTGAATGCACTGTTACAAAGAAAATATATACTGCAATATTTACTAGCCTTTTAATAACTTTAATAAGACTGTCTTATCTTACCTTTGTTGATTTCTAAATTGGTAGAATTTTTCTCATGTTAAAAATATATATAAAATTAGGAAAACCTTGTATGTCTCTGAAGGCTAAATGGACATTAACAGCAATTCACACTCTGTACCACTGCCTCATCATTGCTGTGTAAGGTCTGATTATTTAACTGATAAGCTGTACCAGTACAAAGAATATGAATCTGTTTTTTGTGCATTTTATTGTACATTTCCAATAGGACTTTTAAAACAAATGACTGTATTTCTGACTACATTCTCATAGGAGTGTTTTAAATGATATATTACAAATGGTGGTTCAGTTCAAGGCTGGCAAAACTGCAGTACAGAGAATGCCCATTTCGGGGTGCTCATGACAAAGCTTTACTTACTCTGCTGGCATGTTGCCTTAGGTTACACAAGTGTCAGACTGTTCTTAATGCAGTTGTGTTTTGCCAGGTTTTCTTTGCCAGGTTCTGTTAATGTTCAGAAACATTAAAAAATGGAGGCATTATCTGACGTTACTGATACCTTTCTATCCTAGCCTAATACTCTAAATTAGAACTCTAATGCTTTACTCATTAGATACTGGCTGATAAGACTTAAAGAGGTGGATAGGAATATGCAGTAAATCCCTTTCAGTTAAAATCAGGTATCTTTATCATGTTACATATAATTCTGTTTCATTACTTGATTTAATAGTGGTAATACATCTGTTGATAAATACTGGTTTTTACTGATGTAGTAGTAGAATGCTATTAGATAGATAGAAAGATGTCAACACAAAATCACAATCTAATTATAAATCATTCTTTTAAGTTGTATAATTTTTGTGTCTTGGAGGGTATTTTTAAAAAGAGGTGTTTCCTTATAACTAATACATGTAGTTTGTTTTGGTTTTTAAAAAATCACTTGTATTTCCTTACAACCATAAAGATGGCCTGGAGAGAGGCTTTTTCAGTTCCCACTGAAGCCACTTGCAGAATTATTCTGTTTTTATCCTCTTCTGCTCCCTTGTCACCTCCTTCTCCTATTCTCCTCGACTGGCTTCACTTGGCATACAGTTTCCTCTATTAATGATAGGAGTTCCGGAAGGAGAGAACAGATGGATTTAAAAATGTGAATTTAGATTATGTTTTGTGTTTTTCCTCTTCTGTTGTAACCTAAGATTTGGAATGTAGATAATTCCTTTTTTGTTTGTTGAGCTCTGTAGTTCAGCCCTTATCTAAACAGTATACCTGAAACTTCAGCATCTTTAATTTACTTAAACTTGTTTCTGTATTAAAGTACTATAAACATGTGCTCTGGGAGATCATTGGTCCGATTCCGCTTAAAAGCCTGAAGGCCTTGTAAATTGTGACTAATGTCCACTGTACTTAAATAAATCACATTAAGTAAGACCTGTTATTGGCCTGGAAGATGTATGCCTTAAAAGTTTAAGAAACTTCTCTACCCAGGAAATGTTATCTACTCCTAGTATCTTTTCCTCTTAATATACTTTTTGTTAAATGTTTAATTATTGAAATAAAAAATAGAGTAATATTCTTTCAAAAAAGCAATCAAGGTGTTAAAAGTAAGACCAACCTCCTTACTCACTTCTCTGTATCTGGCATAATGCTACTTCCCTAGATGAACTTGGTATGCATTTTCCCAGATCTTTCTAACAAACATTTAGATACTATGATATATATATTTTATCCCCAATTTAATAATATTGAGCATTTTCCATGTTGCTATAAAGCCTTTTTAATAATACGGTTGACTTTTGGTTTTTACTTTAATCAGTAAAGGAGATGTTCTGTATTTCCTTCTTTCAAATCTTAATATTTTTTATCAATATCATCTAGCCACTGGAAAACTAAATAGTCCTGTGATTTATGGTACAATTGATTTTACCAATTAGAAAGTGTTGACCTTGAAAAGAAAAAAGTCAGTTATTTTACCAGCAAAAATGGATTTAGCAGAGAATTGCAATTCAGGACAAGCAAGCCACAGTGAAAGCCATAGGCAAGTCCAAGGAACATTATTTTATAGAGAAAAAGGAGAAAGTTCAGAGGGGTCATTCTGAACAAAAGCCCATTGGAGACAAGTGAGAGTTCAGGGTGATTATGGTTTCTCATTGGCTGAATTTCTGGGGTAATCAGTTTCTTATAGGAGATGCAACATGCATCTTGTACCATTGGGGCCTCTAATTAATGACTCTTCTACTGAGGTCTGTAACAATAGATAAATCTTATAATTGGCGTCAAATTGTACTGTGTAAGAGTTCTCCCCTCTGGCCTCCTGATTTTCCTTTGTTTTCACAGAAGGGGGGTTATGTTTTATTTAAAAGATAACAATAACTAGTGCATGTCTTCATGGCCCAAAATTCAAGGAGTACCAAGTGTAGAAAGGGAAAAATAAGAATTTCCCTATGTTTGCCAGCTCTCATTGCCGCTTTACTAATTATAAGCTATTCATAGTTTCTTTTATATTTCCATTGTTAGGACTGTATAACAAATTACCGTAAAACTTAGTGGCATAACAAAACCTTTTAATTAAGTGGACAAACTCTGTCTGGAGTTCATACAGAGCACAGTGGAGATGGCTAGTGTGCTGCATAATGTCTGGGTTCTTAGCTAGAAGACTGAGAGGCTGGGAGCAGGAAGAGCATGTAAGGCTTGCTCACTCGCTGTCTGGCAGTTGATGCTGGCTGGTGGCTGAAACCCTGCTTAGCGCTGTCAGCCAGAACACCTACATGCAGCCCTTCATGTGGCTTCTCGCCTTCCTCACAGCACAGTGGCGTGGTTCCAAGGGCAGGCATCCATCCCAGGGGAGGATGAGGAAGGGAAAGAAGCGTGCAGTGGCTAGATACTTCTTGCAACCTAGCCTAAGGTGTCACATACAACACTTCTGCCATACTTTTGGTTGTAACAGTCCTGAGCCTGCTCAGCTTCAAGAAGAGGGGCAATAGACTTCACCTCTTTTTGAAATTGAAGTATCATTGATAACTAACATTAGTTTCAGGTTTATGACTTACATGTATTGGGAAATTACCATCATAGTAAGTCTAGTTAATAACACTTGTCAGCATACACAGTTACAGTATGTGTATGTATGTTTTGTATGTACATAATTTTTCTAGTGATGAGAACTGTTAAGATCTATTCACTTAGCAACTTTCAAGTATGCATATGGTATTATTAACTATAATCACTATGCTGTGAATTACATCCCTATAACTTAATTATTTTATAACAGGAAGTGTACATTTTGCCCTCCTTCACCCATTTCACTTACCTCCAACCCCCAAACTCCCCCACCTCTGGCAACCACCAATCTGTTCTCTGTATCTTTGAGCTCTATCTTTTGTTGTTGTTTTAGTTCCACATATGGTATTTGTCTTTCTCTTACTTATTTCACTTAGCATAGTTCCCTCAAGGTCCATTCGTGTTGCCACAAAAGGCAAGATTTTGTTCTTTTTTAAGGCTGAATAATGATTCCATTATGTGTGTGTGTGTGTGTGTGTATGTGTGTGTGTGTGTGTGTGTGTATACACGTCCTGGAGGAGGGCATGGCAACCCACTCCAGTATTCTTGCCTGGAGAATCCCATGGACAGAGGAGCCTGGTGGGCTACAGTCCATGGGGTCTCAAAAGAGTCGGTTGTGACTTAGCTACTAAATAACAACAACTTTCGCATATTTGTATTTATTTTTGCCCTTGTTGCCTTTGCTTTTAGAGTCATCCAAAAACTCCTCACCAAGACTAATGTCAGGGAGCTTACCAACTATGTTTGCTTCTAGGATTTTTGTGGCTTCAGGTCTTTAATTTATTTTGAGTTAATTTTAAACCATTTTTGAGTTAAGAGAACTAAATGTGATCAGATATAATTAGATTCTAGCTATCTCTCAGTTAAGACATTGGGCTTCCTCAGTGGCGTGATTATGCAGGAATTCTTGAATGTAACTTTGTATTATGTCATTTCTTTAAAATTCTCCTTCTGTAATTTGGCAATGTATATCAAAACTTAAAATGTATGTACCTTCATTATAGTAACTCTTCTGTATATTCTAAAGAGATAACCAGTATGTAAGAATGTTTTTATAGAAACATTCACAACATTGTTTTTCATATACAAATTTGGAAATTGTGTATTTAAATGGAATTTGGTACAGTATTAAAAATTAAGTAGAGCTGGGTTTTGACAGTCTAAGGTTATTTCAAGCCACCCTTATTACTGAGAACTATATGAGGTCTGGTTAGGGAACACTGACCAACTGTTTAACCATTGATTTGAAAGTACATTTTTGCTGTTGGTTTTGGCATTTCACTTAAAAAAAAAAAGTGATAACTATGAGCAGTCTTACTCACATAAACAGGCAGCCCTTTCCTGCATAATGCTATAATCTGAAAGCATACTATGGGCCATGACCTGAGTTTGTATATACATTTTGTATTTGATTTTGTATATGTTATATCTTTTAATCCTCACCATGATATTAATGTTGATAACAGACTGTATTTATTTCTTTTGTAGTTTGAAACTCTGCTTTGGAAAGTAACAGACACAGAATTTGAACCCAGATACCTCTGACTTTGAAGCTTCTTCTTTGAACCACTGTTCTGTATCACACTGTTTATCAGTCTGCAGGTAGATCCTGTGCCTGGGAAAGAAGAGCACCTCCAATACACATGAGATTCTTGAGTAGACACAGAAAAATGGCAAATAAGTTCTTGTTTAGGTTCTGTGTTAGTTGCCCCAGGCTGCTCTAGCACAACACCACAGACTGGGGGCCTCAAACAGTAGTTACTTCTCATGGTTCTGGAGGCACTGGGAAGTCCAAGATCAGGGTGCTGCCTGATTTGGTATCTGGTGATTTGACTCTTTTCTTGGTTTTCAGATAGCCGCCTTGCTGTATCCTCATGTGGCCCAGAGAGACTGAGGGCTCTGCTCTCACCCTCTCACAAGGACACTAATTCCATCAGGGTGGCTCCACGCTCATGACTTCATCTAAACCTCATCACCTCCCAAAGACCCGCACCCCCAAACTCCATCACACTGGGCATTCGGACTTCAGTATATGAATTTGGAGGGCTGGAGGGAATACGAACATCCATAGTAGATACCTTTTGATAATTCCAAAGAGAGATTTTCTGTTTTTCTTGTAATTTTTTTAAAGAAGTTCTCCAAGCTAAGATTCCTCATCAGTTCAGTTCAGTTGCTCAGTCTTTGTGACCCCATGAATTGCAGCACTCCAGGCCTCCCTGTCCATCACCAACTCCTGGAGTTCACCCAAACTCTTGTCGATCGAGTCATAGAAGTTTCATTTATCTGCTTTTTTGCCATTAGAGTCTTCTCTTTGATCTATGTTTTTTTCCATCAGCCTCTGACAGCCAAAGTTCTATATTAGGCTTCCTAGATATCCTAAGAGACTATTTTAGGTTCTACATTTTCCCTAACATGAAATCTCAGTGCCAAGACTCTTACATTCTTTTAATCTATGTTTTCTTCTTTTTTCCCCAATGAAGAAAAACATTTATTCTAACAATGCTATTTTGTCTCATCGATTTTGAAGCTAATTCGTTTAAGGAACTTTACATGACCATTCTGGTTAGGTGAGGAAATCTAAATCTACTTTTAGTTCTTCCCTGCCATCCTGGGATCAGTGTTAGTTAGCAAAAGGGTTTACCTGGGGAACAACCATTGACTGTAAATAGTCCGCATGTGGTTCCCCCCGCTCCACTGCAATAGAGAAAATATTTGAAGTTACTGCTATGCCTGTTTCCCTTATATTATTATCCTTTTTTAAAAAAATAAAATTATAGTTAATTTACAATGTTCTGTTACTTTCTGTCATATACCAGTGATTCAGTATTATATATATATATGTACACATTGTATTTTATATTCCTTTCCATTATGGTTTATCACAGAATTTTGAATTTAGCTCCTTGTGCTATATAGTAGGACCTTGTTGTTTATTGATTTTCTTTTAATTATTTTGTTTTCACAAATGACTTCCTTTTGGAGTGGCCAAAATCAGCATCAGTAGTCCCACCGTATTCTTCAGATAAGTCAAGAGAAAATGAGATGCACTGTAAATTAGACCTCTGTTTAAAGAGTTTTATCAAAGCAGTGAGATTCTCTTGTTGTACTAAATGTGTTTTTCTAATTCTTTAAAGACTGTATACTTTACCCATCACAAGTGTTTGAATCTGACATACTGAATATATATCCCAACACACTGGTTTGGACAGAACATGTGAGTCCAGGACTAGAAATGTGGTTATGATACTTTGGCACCTCATTATGCAGAGCCTGCAGCATCGTCTGCCTGTGAACATGTAGAGTGTAGGTAGCCAGTAACCCGTGGAAGACCAGCCAGAAGAGCAGGATCCAACTCCAGCTCTCAGTGGAATGTCCCAAAGACTCACTGCAGCTCGGACTGGAGACGTAGTGCTTCAGTCAGCCAGACTCTCAGTGAATAATTTCTTTTCATTCTTGGTCTTGTGCGTGTGTGTGTGTGTGTGTGTGCAGGCACTTTTTAACATTTTTATTAAAGCTGAAAGGGCTTCTTTCTGCAAGGCATGAGTTGTAATATGACTTCCCACTTTCTGGCTTCCCTTACCTAGAAAAAAATCAGTTCTAAATCGACATAGCTACCACATAAAACTGACATAATTTCTATATTTGTCAATTGTATGTGAGTGAATTAATTTTCTAGAAATTTGTATAGCAGGACAAATTATACATTGCTGTTTTTATCATAGTCCCAAAAGGAAGCTTATTCCATGTAGTGATACCGAAAGGAAAACATTGGCTATGTTAATCTTAGAGGCTGTTAGATAATTAGATATGGTCATTTTCACCTTACTCTGAATTTGCTTCTGTTCAATTGTATATCAGTTGTATATCAATTCACTGGAATATTTTGTAACCATTCAAAATTGTGGCTGGTTATGCAATGTTTCAGTCTAATGATATGTTAGTAAAAATTATGATACAACATTTTGTACATTGTAAAGTAAAATAGAATTGGGATTAGCTAACCTCCTCCAAATTCAAATTTCTTCATCTGTAAAGAAGGAATAATAGCCCCTGCCTCCTCTAGTGAGTGTGAAGATTATCTAAATTCTTAGTATAGTCCCTACCACATGAAAGTTCCTAGTAAATATTTGTTATTATACTGGTTGTAGTTATGTGTGATTTAGTTGCTCAATCGTGTCCAACTCTTTGCATCCCCATGGACTGTAGCCTGCCAAGCTCCTCTCTCCCTGGGATTCTCCAGGCAAGAATACTGGAGTGGGTTGCCATTCCCTTCTCCAGGGGATCTTTCCCACCCAAGGATTGAACCTGGGTCTCCTGCACTGCAGGCAGATTCTTTACCGATTAAGCCACGAGGAACCTTGGTGATTGTGATTATGTGAAACTTGCATATTTAAGACTAGAAAACATAATGATAATTGTACTAGGCAGAGAATTAATCCACATTAATTCCTAAGTATTCTGTAATGTTTCTTGTATTATACTGTAATACAAATAATTATTTAAATTATAATTTAAAGTAATATTTATAAATTCATATCATTAAAATATATTTGTATTTAAATGTACTTCTAATATGATAATAATAAGGTACTCCTATTCCACATTGATTAAACATATCAGTATCTGTTATTTATCTTAGAGTTAGAGGCAGTCAGACTAATGCCATTAACAGCAACGTGTGCTGACTTGTGTATGTACAAAGAGCGTGAGGTTGACTAAATCCAGCAGCTGAATAGTATTGCTTGTATGCCCCAGACACAGTGGCCTCGTGGTTCCTCAGCACCAACTCCCAGGTACCTTTTCATCCAGGGGCCTTTCCTAGTTGTTTATTCTGTCTGGAATTCCTGAATTCTCATGTCCTTGATCTTTACTGTTACTGTCGTAGGGATAGTCCCGTAAGTGTTCCTGCCTCTGTGTGCCTGATTTAAAGTGGCTACTGGATTGCCACTGTATGCCATCCTATTTTCATTCTCTCTGGGACTCTTTGACATTTTTATATTTCTTAGTTGTCTGATTTTCCCCACAAGACTGTATGACCTTTAAGAGTAGAAATTTTGTCCTTTTCACATCATATCATCAGTACCTGGAACTGTACTTGGCACATAGTAAGCATTTAGTAAACATTTTGAATGAATAAGTGAATATAAATGATTGTTGCATTATAACTAGACATAATTAATGAGAATCTCACATTTTAAAATGAACATTTGTATATAGATACACAAAAATGTTTCTTTTTTCTTTTCTTTCATCAATGGTTCCTAATGGCTTTACCTGATGTCATTATAAGTAGTGTTGAATGATTTAAGGGCTAGATAGTAAATATTTTAGGCTTGGAGTCTGTATGGCAGCTACTAAACTCATCTGTTTTAGTGAAAGCAGCCACAGATAATATGTAAACAGAGGGGTGTGGCTATGGTTCAGTAAACTATTTATGAAAATAGGCCTCCAGCCTGCAGGTTGTAGATTGGTGACCTGCTATAGACTACAAAACCACTGCAAGGGTGTGGGGTGAAACTCTGACCTGCATCATCGCTGGAACATCAAAAAAGAACACACTGAGCATCTTCTCTGGCAGACCCACGTTGAAGCAGGAGGATGGGACTGATGCAGGCATGAAAAAGAAGCCTAGAGCTGGTGATGCGGCCCTCCATTGAAGTAAATCTGTGAGGAAATGGATCTGGGGGCTTTTCACATGAAAATCATGTTATTTGTAGATGTCATTGAGCTCCAGTTAGCCAGCAAGTTAGACTTCAGGACAAGGGCAGCAGTTCTAGTAGAGCTATAGCCAGAAGCCAGAGCCGGCATTTGAGTTACATAATGTACAAAGAACTGATCATTCATTGGTCATTTCAATCACAGCTGTAGGTTTGGGGATATGCTGCGTGGTTGATAAATATTAAACCCACAAACGTTCTTTTTACTCCTTATTTGATGTCTTAATTGATTAGATAGTGTTTGTCCTATCCAGTGACACTTTTTACCTAATAAACCTTTGTGTTTTACATAATCTACTTAGAGGTGGAGGAGGAGTAATAGGAAAAGATACATATGCTTATAAAAATGTAAGGACATCTCTAGCCAGATTCACAAAAAAACCTGAGGTTTGTGGAGGCTTACTTTGCCAACAAAGGTCCATCTAGTCAAGGCTATGGTTTTTCCAGTGGTCATGTATGGATGTGAGAGTTGGACTGTGAAGAAAGCTGAGCGCCGAAGAATTGATGCTTTTGAGCTGTGATGTTGGAGAAGACTCTTGAGAGTCCCTTGGACTGCAAGGAGATCCAACCAGTCCATTCTAAAGGAGATCAGTCCTGGGTGTTCTTTGAAAGGACTGATGCTAAAGCTGAAACTCCAATGATTTGGCCACCTCATGCGAAGAGCTGACTCATTGGAAAAGACTCTGATGCTGGGAGGGATTGGGGGCAGGAGGAGAAGGGGACAACAGAGGATGAGATGGCTGGATGGCATCACCAACTCGATGGACATGAGTTTGAGTGAACTCCGGGAGTTGATGATGGACAGGGAGGCCTGGCGTGCTGTGATTCATGGAGTCGCAAAGAGTCGGACACAACTGAGTGACTGAACTGAACTGGAGGTTAGGAGAGAGTGAGAGATTTACTGTGCATGGAGTATCTTTTTATACTTTTGAATTTCATATTGTATATACATATTACTTATTGGTAAAAAATTAGTAAAACTTAAACAAAATATACGCAAAGTAGGAGATTCATTAGATCTGATTTGTGACCCAAGGGGCTGGAAGTCTTTTTTTCAATTTCTTTAGAATGTATAATTTGTTTACAGTATTAACTATAGTCACCATGCTGTATATTACATACCCATAACTTACTGATGTTTTTTTTAACTAGACATTTGCACCTTTTGACCTCCTTCACCCATTTTCCCCACCCTTCTCCCCCTGCCTCAGGCTGTCACCAGTCTCTTCTCTATATTTATGAGATTTTTGTTTTTAGATTCCACATATGAGTG
This sequence comes from Bubalus bubalis, assembly GCF_019923935.1. NCBI lineage: Eukaryota > Metazoa > Chordata > Mammalia > Artiodactyla > Bovidae > Bubalus > Bubalus bubalis. Next base: position 58,698,480 of record NC_059163.1, read on the forward strand.
AAATCATACAGTATTTATCTTTTTCTGACTTACTTCACTTAGCATAATGCCCTTGGGGTCCATCCATATTGTTGCAGGTGGCAAGATTTCATTCTTTTTTTATGGCTGAATAATACTCCTGTGTGTGTGTGTTTTTTTTCTTTATCCATTCATCCATCAGTTGACACTTAGAGGTTATTTCCATATCCTGGATATTGCAAATAATGCTACAGAAAAACATGCAGTTGCATGTATCTTTTTGAGTTAGTGTTTTTGTTTTCTTAAGGTAAATACCCAGAAGTGGAACTGCTTGCTTTATATAGTAGTTCTGTTTTTAACTTTTTGAGGAACTTCCATACTGTTTTCCATAGTGGTTGCTACCAATTTTTATTTCCACCGATGGTGTACAAGGGTTTCCTTTTCTCCACATCCTCACCAACACTCATTATTTACTGTCTTTTTGATAATAGCCGTAGAATGTATAAAAGGGTTTTTGAATTGATTCTTTGCGTATTTAGGAAGGTTTAAAGTATCCAGCATATTTTTTTTACAATAATTAAGATCTGTTTTCCCATTCTAATTCAAATAAAACTATTTTTAGTGGTATACAGAAAAACAAGTCTGATCATCTTAGCAATTTATAATATGATTTATTCTGTTGTTTTAGATGAGGTCATAATTTGTCTAGCATGGTAATAATAATACCTAACGTTTCTTCTTTCTTGGGTTGTCACTACATTTATATGTGCTGTGTATTTAATTCTTATCTGTATTCAGATATAGGCAGTATCCTCATTTTACCATGTGAGGAAACTAAAGCTTAAAGGTGTTAAAAAATTTGCCAAAGGTCTTGAAACTCTAGAAAGTTGCAGAGCCTGACTTTAAATCAAGAGCTGTCTTTCTTCAGAGTCCAGCTAAGCACGACTGCCATGGAGTGACTTCCCTCAATAATTGCAAGTGATGTTAAGCTGCTTTAATGGAGAGAGGGTGTGATTATAAAGTAATGAGGCTGAATTGAAAAGTTGCATGCTCATTCTGTTTACTGTGTCATCTCTTTTAAGATATATGAGATTATCATTTTTAAACATCCTAAAAGGCCTCAGCATAGGGTGAACATTCATAAAAGGATGATGTCTGTTTATTTATAGATGGGTCTTTTCTTTTCAGTTATCTTTTAAAATTCATAATCAAAAAAAAAATTCATAATCATATGGTTCCAAAATGAAATTATATGTTAAGATAGACAATGAAAACTTCAAATCCCATCTCATCAGAACCTGCTCTATTCCTCCAACCACTGCCCAACCCCTGTGGTATCATTTTTATTAGTTTCTTATTTATCCAACCACTATTTATGCAGATGTAAGCTAAAAGGAAAAAAAATTCCTTTCTTTCAAAAGGCCTTTTCTATAAAGAGAACCTATTTTTCTCTCTCTTTGCTTCTAATTTTAAGTGAGAAAAAAATCTTGTTAACAAAGTTTACTCTTTCTTCAGTAGCTCTCCTCTATGGTTAAGGGCTTTTCCTTTGGTAAGTCTAATAACATGTGGCAATAGGAGTTTCTGTCACAGGTAACTTTTTAAAATTCCTAATTTAAGTAGGTGAATTACACCAGATCACAGTATATTTGAGTATTATGTTGAGGAGAAGAATATCCCACCAAAACTGATCAGGCCCTATATGTATTCTGTGTTTTTATCTGATATTTGATTTTGAAGGTACAATAGATAGTGTGGTAGCGTTCATTAAAAAACAAAGCGCGATCTTTCTGATAAGTAGTATCCATTTTGGTAAGTCTGGTGGCTAATTTCCTTTTTTCTTATTCATTGTAGTTGAGGCAGTCCCAGTCCTACTGCACAGACACAGAATGTCTTCAGGAATGTAAGTAATGATGGGACAGGAGGACGCTTGGCGTTGGGGGCACAATTAGAGGTCAGAATACGACTGAACATTTGCCAGAAATTATTCTTAGAGTTTGCTGCTTAAGGAAATGACTCTCAGTAATGTATCTCCTACTTAAAATGCTTTGTTTTTTAAGTTAAAAATGTGTTTTTTAGTCCTGCTACAAAATCAAAACCGCTTCATTGAATAAAATCATAAAACCACAGATACAAAAAAAGAAAAAGTTCCAGAATAATAAAAGAAGACCACTGTTGACAACTTGGTGTAAACCCTTGCAGACCTTTTTTTTGGGGGGCAAATATGTGAGGAACCGGGCACTTTGGACTCATTGAACTGAACACCGGGGCTTCAGCACAAACCCCTCACTCTTTCCCTAGCATCTGTCTGCATCCATTGGCAACTTTGAGAGTTTGTGAACGCAGGGAGGGGAGGCCGTTCTTTGCCAAGGTTTGGAAGCTTTGGGAGCCATTGCAATCATTCCCTTGGCTCTGACATTAGTAGTCTCAAGAGGGTGTGGACAGTGGGGAGGTTTCTCCATGACTTTTGAGGCAGTGGTGATGATAAAGTGAGAATCAGTGTAGGAAGGTGGATCCTGCATGGTGAATGTAGCTGGCGGACTTGGTGGCCCTAATATGAGGCATCTTTTTTCAGGATAGAAATAACCTGAGGGATACTTTGAGGGGAAATAGTAGCCAAACCAGTCCTGTACCATAATAATTTGACCATAGGAATGGAAGTATGACATTCACAGGATGGTGAAGCCTGGCACAATTCAATTCATATATACTTACAAAAATGGGATCACTTTGTATATGTTGGTTTTCACTACTATGTTGTGACTATATCAACATGTATTTACCTTAAAAATATTTACTAAATAATAATTCATTATGAGGATGTACCAGTGTTCAAATAATTCCCTTCTGTTGGAATCTTAGGTTACTAATATACTTTTGCTATAATAAATAATATTTAAATAAACATCCTTTGTACATTTTAAGGCTTTTGACATATTGCCAAATTGCACTTATTAGTAGGCAACCCACTCCAGTACTCTTGCCTGGAAAATCCCATGGATGGAGGAGCCTGGTAGGCTGCAGTCCATTGGGTCGCGAAGAGTCGGACACGACTGAGCGACTTTACTTTCACTTTTCACTGTCATGCACTGGAGAAGGAAATGGCAACCCACTCCGGTGTTCTTGCCTGGAGAATCCCAGGGACGGGGGAGCCTGGTGGGCTGCCGTCTATGGGGTCGCACAGAGTCGGACACGACTGAAGTGACTTAGCAGCAGTAGGCTAGTTGCTTGTACTTCATATATCTGAAGCTGAGTGCTACTTTATTATGTATATGAAGCTAAAGCAAAACACAGTAAGGTATCATTATAAAGAGGCTCATTACTACATTATTAATTACTGTTAATACTGTGTGAACTGGGCGCATCCCATCAAATTGTGTAAATGGAACAACTTAGAGCAATAGAAGCTAGTACAGTGGCTGGCTCAAAGTAGAAGCTTTGTCAGAAGGTAGTCGTTTGGTGCAACAGGACAATAACCATACGCCTCTGGGCAAGAAAGTAACAGACAGATGTTCCATTAGGTTTGGGGCATGATGGGTGGTGATCGATCCCCCACTCCAGGTTTCTTTACGTTGCCTCTTCAGCAGCATTCACTAACCTAGAGTGTTCCCTCTGATAAGCAGCTTAGATTTTTGCCTCAGCAGAAAAACTAAAACCTGTTCTTCTTGTTGAAATTAATCTCATTGAACTTCTTACGGGGGAAAAAATAAATTTATTGTATTTCTGGTGTTTGTGACCCTTGAGCCAGCCCCACCTGTAAACCAAATATACTCTTATTTCTGTGGGTGAAATTTCACTTCTTTAATCCAAACATAAAAGCAAGACTCTAGGGCTTGAGTATTAATTCAGTTATCTTGGCCAGTCGTCCACCACCCACTCCGCGCACCCCAGTCCTTTTAGCATTTGGTGGAAATCCTTTCTAACAGCCATGTCTTTAAGTGGTTTAAGCAGTTGTTTCCTCTGAGTGATATGTAATTATTTTTCTGTGTATTTTAAATCTTCAGCAATGAGCTAATGCTCATATATAAAGTATATATATTAATCAGGGGTCCCCACAACCCCCCTTCTGTTTCAGTAACTTGTGAGAATGGCTAATAGAATGGAGGAAAATAATTAAAGTACTGTTACCAGTTTATTATAAAAGATGCAGCAACCAAATGGGAGAGATGCGTAGGACAGGGTACCAGGGGAAGGGGTGCAGAGCTTCCCTGTCTTCTTGGGTGCACCGCCCTCCCAGCTAACGCCATGTGTGCCCTGGCCCAGAAGCTCCGTGAACCCCATCATTCAGGGGGTTTATGGAGGTTCCGTTTCATAGGCGTGAATGACTAGATCATTGGCCGTCTATATAAGTTTAGAGAAATAATCCCTCAGGATCTGTCAGCTGTTAGATCCTCTCTCGTTTTCATTTTCCTTGTGTCCAACTAGGTTAATAGCGTCACTGTAACTATCCCATTTGACATCTTACTTGATTATAATACTTACTTTTTCTTGTAACCAAAGACTTAACTGCCGGGGTCCAGCCCCGGCTGATCCAGGGTATTCGAAGCGGGGACGGCGTCGGTGACCTATTTATTTATAAATATTTATCAAAGATATAAAGAGTAATAGAATGAGGATAGCTCAGTAGGAAAATTCAGTGGAGAAAAGAGGCTGAGTAGCTTGGTTTATGCGGGAGACCAATAAAACTTCAAGACAAGAAGTTTGCACCACTTATGTAGGCCGCAGGCGTCCTTCCGTTCTCCCGAAGGAGAGGAGACACTGAGGCCTCCCCGGTCGGATCTTAGAAGCCCAGGCATAATTAGCAAGCATGGCGGGTTCCGCGCTCCAGATGGAGACTCAGCCAGAATTTGAGAGAAAGAGCGATATGGGGAGACCAAGTTTTGGTGAACAAGGCCTGCACTTTATTTTCCAAAGTAGTTTTTATACCTAAAGTTGTGCATAGAGGATAATGGGGGAAGGGGTGGAGTCATGCAAGGACAGCAGTTCCTGGTCCTAATCGAAGCCAGGCTTTCAAACTTACAATATGCAAAAGTTCAGGTGAATTACATCATCTTCTGGCCAGGAGGCCTGTTAACATTTTAAGAAACTTTTCTTTCTCTAAAGGTGATTATTCCAAAGTCAGGCACCAGCCTCCAAAAAAGCATTCCTATAGGGCAAAGGTGAGGTGGGCTCAGTCAAGAAAAGAATTAACTCAAGGGTCCAAGGTTACAAACATTGAGGCTACTACTTACATTTCTATACACCCATTATATCAATCAATACACTGCCAAGGACACAGTAGGTAAGGAGTCTGGAGACTTAGTAGCAAACATTGGCCCAATAAGTGAAAAACCCTTCACCAATACAATTTCTAATCAATCTTTTAACTACTCAAAGGAATCTGTGTTTAGACAGTTTAGAACATCTCCTGCCTCTCACAGTTGGGAGGCTGTGAACAATCACATGTGGCCGGAAAAACCGATTCAGGCAGGCTAGAGGATTTCCAAAGGAGTTTGTAGGTTGAAACACTGTCACACCCAGGAATTATTAACTGGAGCTGTAAGCTAACTCTTTTTTCAGAGAGAGGTAGTGGTGGACAGCCCCCGTAAAGTCAGAGGTGTAGGTGAGAGCACAAAGCAGAAAGTAGGCAGGCTCTGGTTTTGGGGGTAGATGCTCGAGAATTTCTAGGGGGACTCCTGAGGTTCAATCCCGCCTTTGCGTATGCCGAGCCCCCTTCCTCATGACCTTTGCCATGGGCGGAGTTCCTCACGCTGGCTCCCGGCAGTGACAGAATTCTAGTTGAGCTATTCCAGATCCTGAAAGATGATGCTGTGGAAAGTGCTGCACTCAATATGCAATATGCACTCAATATGCAATATGCCGGCTCCCGGCGCTTAACCATTGAGTAGAATGCAACACTGTATTTTACTGGACAAAATCCTTTTACATTTTTATGATGTGACATTTTTCTAGACCATAGAGTAAAAAGTGTTTATCCTCTTAAGGCAAATAATTCCTAGGCAGTGAAGAGAACAGGTTTTATATCCCCCATGTGATTGTACTTCTTTAATATCAGATTATTTGGTACTATATTAATGTTTAGAATATTTAGTGCCAAAAAGTTATCACAGTAAAAACCATAGTGGCCAGATCATGTAAAGGCTCTTTCACTTCTCCCTGTTGACTTTACAACAGCTGCTCCTGATACTTGTTTGTATTGGCTGCATGCAGTGCCAGGGAGCTTGAGTAGCTTATATGTTCTGAGACTTCATGAAGAAGCCTAAGTTAAGTTAGTTCAGGTATCTAGTATCTCTAATCCCAAAATACATGGTTCAAAACTCAAGCAGTTAATTAGTATATAGTGAAAAGATGATTTCCTACTCCTATTCTCCCATCTATCGAGGTCCTGTCTCTGGGTATTATTGGCCTTCTGGGTATCTTTCCACAATTTCTTTGTGCATATACAGGCAAATATTTATTATTTGCCACTCCCCTTTCTTAGTACACACTGTTTTTCACCTGTTTTTCCCCCTCTGTCAAGAAATAGCTTGTTGCTTGTCTCATGTGAACGTCCCTCACCATTGTGTTACAGCTTCACCCCAACCCCCACATACCATAATTTCTTAATTGCATGCTCTTGGCAAACGTTTAGGTCTGTTTTCAGCTTTTTGTTAATAACCCTGCAGAGTATGTCTATGTAATAGACATATCAGCTAGAGCACAGATCAGTAATGGCTGATGTTTATCAAATACCTATTGTGTTCCAGGTATTTTTGTGCTACTTTTCATGTACTGATCATTTCTGTCTTCACAACTATTCTATGAGATGGTGGTAATATTGCCATTTCACAGGTAAAAAAAATCGAGGCACAGAGATTTATTTAAGAGGTGGTAAAGTCAAACAGCTTGAGATAGTCTCATTTTTAAAAAGTTAATGAACTAATTAGGAGAGGTTGGAAACGGTTCTTTCAAACTAGAAATGCTACCCTAGTCTAGAGAAGAAAGGAAAGAATGGGCAGAGAAAATGGAGCTTTTTTTCACCAGATGAGAGCAGGTTGTAGGATGTTGTTGAATGAGTTAAATGAGATCATGCCAGACAGGGAAAAATAATGAGTCCCCAGAAGGACAGAGTTTGCGAAGTTGGTGAATGGCAGCCAAACTAGCATTGAACTATTGCATCAGATTCACTTGGAAAGCTTTAAAAATACTCTTGGTTCCTGACCCCACCCTGGAGGTACTCCTGAATTAGATGATATGAGGCAGGGCCTTAGAAATGGTGACGCTGATGTTGTCACAGGCTATTCTGTTGGGCAGGCAAGTCAGGGATCCACTGGATAAAGGAGGAAGAAGGAATGAGGTTGACTAGGGCAGAGTATGATTTTTCTGAGAAACATAAGAGGTAACATTGATGAGTAGGGCCACGTCTGGTGAGGAAAGGCCAGGCTGAAGCGTTCAGAGTTGAAGCAGTAGACAGTGGAGAGCGAGTTGCTGGATTAGTCAGCAGAGGTGTGTGAAGAGCAGTGTTATAAGCAGACTTCTTCGGCAGCAGCGTGCAGAAAGGAGAGGCCGCGGTAGGCACCAAGCCAGGAGACAGCACCGGGGGACTAGGAGTCATGTTAGCACCATGGGAGTCTCACACAGAGAGTGAGCATTTTACCACGTTTGCTTTGTCTAGAACTAGGCATTAGTAAACGTGGGATCTGAGGTTTAACTATCTGAAACTTCACAGTCCTTTACTTGTGAAGAGCATCAAAAAGCAAGGGACCCATTTTCCACACTGAATTGGCATTGGGCTTACACTTGAGGTCTAACCAATGTAGCATTTTACTTCTGAGTGGTGCACTATATGAAGTGATCATATGTAGACAGCACAGTTCTCTTTGTTTGACTACCTTTATATACTCTAACAGCTAGTTGTAAGTTTATCAGAAATCCTTTTAAAATCTGTATTTGCCAATTTTACTACCCACAGGAATAATAATTTTCAGGGGCCTGTCTTCTATGTGATACGGTGAGAGATTATGACATTGCGAAGAGGTTAAGAGCACAGACCCTGGAATGGGACCACTGTATTTAAACCGCAGCTTTGCCACATGCCGACTGTATGACATTGGGATTTAACCCCCCATTCCCCAGATTCCTCATCTATAAAATGAAAGATTTTATATACCTGCCATAAAATAAGATTGCTGAGGAATTCCTAGGAGGTCCGGTAGTTAGGACTCAGCACTTTCACTGCTGATGGCCTGGCTTCCATCCCTGGTCTGGGAAGCTGGGAACCAAGATCCCACAGGTCTCCAGGCTCAGCCAGAATAAAAATAAAAAGATTGTTAAAAGGGATTAAGAGAGATAATGCCTGGTTCAAAGTAGCCGCTCAACTTTTAACTATTATTTAGTAATAAAAATAATAGATAATATTTTGCTTTTTAAAAAAAATCACTCTTGGAGCACTTGAAGGATAGAGTTAGAGGAGTCAAGAGTAAGTGTGAGGAGGTTGGTTAAGAAGCCACACTGCAGTACACCAGACAAGAAGTGATGGTAGCTTGAACAAGTGTGGGCATGGAGCGGAAAGTAGACAGATTTGAGTGGTATTTAAAAACTAAAATTGACAGTAACCACCTATAGATACTATTTTCTCTAGAAATCTGATCTTCTAGAATTTTCATTTCTGACACTTTGAGTTCTCTAATACACATTTCATACATTATAAATTTGTTAAGCTCGTTTCATGAGCCAGGTACTTGTTATTCTGAAATAAATAAGATAAGGCTGCCGTGAAGGACTGATAGCTATACAGACCTGATTTTTTTTTCCTCTGGATAAATGCATAGACTTTGAAATAGCTAGATCTGAATCCAAATTCTTTTTCCAAAAAAAGGCCAAATTAATCTCTTTGTTTGAAAATGTCATTAAAGGGATCTTTAATTCATATATGTACAACTGAGATGTCCCCTTTTCCTTAAGCTCTGTTATTTTTTCAGGATGCTTCGGTAATTAAAATGCATAATCCCCTCTCCCCTAGCATGGCTTTTCTGTATATCAAGTGGTCTTAACCTGGGTTCTGCAGATCTCAGTATAGCTATGAATTGCCATGAATCTGTTGCAATTATTAATATATACAAAATTGTTAAATGTGTATACGTGGATTCTTATAGTGGAGTCTTTTTTTTATCAAATTCTCAAAGGATTCTATTACCCCAAATTATTAAGAACTACTATACTATTAAGAATCTTTATTTAATAGTCTCTGGCTTATGACTATTTTATACCATTTACCATTTAGATTTTCTCACAGGAGGAAAGGGAAATTGAAGATGTAAATATTTAATAATTCTTAAAATTATTAATAGTTTTTATGTTAATACAATTTTGAAGTTATTTAAACATTAGAGTTTGTTTTTACATTTACTAACAACATGGTAATTATTCAACAGTTTTTGTTGCAAATACATTTTCTGTTTGTCTTTAGTGCCAGGACCCTCTAGTGATTATGGCATCAGTATTACCATGATCTTGATGGCCTGGATGGTTATTGCAGTGATCTTGTTCCTGTTGAGACCTCCTAATCTAAGAGGATCCAACCTAACTGGAAAACCAGCCAGTCCTCATAATGTAAGTGTTGTGGATTAGAGATCTTTTGGGGTGGGGGGATGGGTGTAGTCTGGGAAAGGGGTGGAGTTGTTTTGACTGAAATATCTAAATTACCAAAAGGAAGATTTAGCTCATAGAGTAAATTAAATTCTTCCTATGTAGTTCCAGTAAGTCTTGCAATCCAAAATGGCTTAGTTTTCATGGAGTTACACATAGAGAAGTACAGACCAGTAGCCCCCACATCATTTTAAGATGAATTTCAATGTTTACTCACACAAGAAACATAAAAAATGGTCCAGTTCATAATAATCCACAGTGATAGTTCTCAGATCTCAGTCCTCCAGTTTCTAGTTCTGTCCACCTCACAGTTGATCCCTTGCCTCTCATGTCCCAAGGTTCCTAGATACTCTTACTAGCTACAGTTCAAATGTCCCTACTTGTGTGGACGCATGCACACACACACACACACACTTGCGTGCGTGCACACACACACACTTGTGTGTGCACACACACACACACACACTCTCTGTCTCTCACTCATTCACTTTCTCTCTCTCCATTTTCTCCCCTTCTGTCCTAGATGTCAAATATAGCAGAGACATGGAGCCCATCTGGCTCAACCTGCTTTCCCATCCTATTTCTCTCAAATTCATTCGACAGTTCGGCATCACAATAGGTCAGCTGAGCTGGCAAAAGGAGTGGTAGGAATCATTTATGTTGATAAATTTTGATAGTCATGATTATAACAATTTTTAGAACCTAAATGATAAATATGATATAGTGACCCAACAGGGAGTTTTTGATTACCACCTTTAATAGAGCCTCCATTAAAGGATTCTTTTTAATTGTTTTCAGAGCCAATATTTATACTTTTTTTCTTTCTCATTTCATTTGAGTAATTATCTCTTTAAAACTGTTTCCATGGTGGATTCACTTGATGCCACCAAATTATCCCACTAGTTCCCTTCTTCAGCCTAAAATAATTGCTTCTTTCCCCCAATCTTGCGTTGCTAATATTAAAAAGAAGTTTAACTAGACCAGTTGCTTATATAGGAGAAAGCAACGTTGCTTATATAGGAGAAAGCAACGTTAATTGGTCAGTGCTTTGGGACTGGAACATTTAGATATGTAGCATGCTGACTTTAGTTAAGAAAGAAGCCGTCATTAGCCCTATATAAAATGCCTTATTTTTAGGTTTTCTTGGAGAGGAGGAGTGTATGCATAAAACAGCTTGTATATTGTCTTGATAAAGTACTTTCTCCCTAGCCTTTTTTCTTTCTATGTACAGTTTTGTTACTTTCATATCAAAGAGCGACATCCTCAATGTTTGGAGCTAAATTAGAAGCCATTTAAAAGTGACAGAAATGCAAGATTACCATCCCCTGAACCTTAGTTCATTGTAGACCAGCAGTTCTAGGAATGGTAGTCCCATAGCTCTAGGAACAAGCATGAAGACATATTGACCAATTCCAAGCAGAAAAATTGATTATCCTCATCTGGGGTTTCATATAGCATATCAGAGTAATAAATAAGTGGAATCTTGCTAAAGATTCCTAAAAGCTCTGCTCTTTCCTTTACAGTTCAGATGCTTTCTATTACAAGTAACAAAAATCATTTCCACCTGGTTTAAGTAATTGGCTTTATTGGTGTACATATCAAGAAATCCAGAGGGAGGGTCAGTGTTTAGAAAGTTTTAACAGTTCATTAGAGACCTTGTTTCTTCCTCAGACCATTATTTATTCCAAGGTAGGCACCCTTTCTGGTCCCTGTACGGCAGCTACCAGTAGGAGCTGGAGCCACCTATTTCCTCACTGACAGATGTTCTGTAGAGAGAAATACAAGTCCTTAGCTTCATTTTAATTGTACTGTACTCAGTCACCTTATTAGCAAGAAGGATGAGACTACCTTAATTGGTTTAAATATCACCTCTGGAGCTGTCAGGGAGAGCACTTTCACCTAAATCAATATCACTGTTACAAAATTTTCTTTTTTTCCATACTACAAAGAAAGACAAATGTTGGTGAATCACAGTGCTCTCTTGTGCAGAAACATAGAAGTCTAAATAAGTATATGATTTAGGATGGGAAGTTGAGGGCCATCGCTGCTCAGTTCTTAACTGTATGTGTTAGATTGGTTGCACTGGGGAATTTAAGAAGTCAATTTCATAATTTCTCTCTCTCTGATGTCAGGGACAAGATCCACCAGCCCCTCCTGTGGACTAACTTTGTGGATATGGGAAGTGAAAATAGTTTAACACCTTGCACGACCAAATGAACGAAGATGACCAGAGTACTCTTAACCCCATTAGAACTGATTTTTCTTTTGCATCTACAGTATGGGATGGTATTGTTTTCATGAGCTTCTAGAAATTTCACTTGCGAGCTTATTTTTGCTTCCTGTGTCATCACCTTTCCTATATTTGAGTAAATGATTACATTAAAAAGTTACATGGGGCTTTTTTGGTTATCCTGAACGTAAACATTCCATTTGTTCTGTTTGTAACTGTGATCATAATTTTTGTGCTAATTTCTGGCCTGATAGAAGGAAATTTGAGATCTCTACATTTAAATATTTTAAGTAGTTTCAATGGGTTTAAAAATTGTTTTTTTAATAAGGTATTTATAAAGGTATTTGGGGTTACCTGAGATTGTATGAAAGAAGATTAGAACCACACTGTATTTATATTTACCTTGGTAGTTTATTTGTGGATGGCAGTTTTCTCTAGTTCTTAGGACTGTGACAACTTTTGGAATATTTTACAAATTACAGCTGAAATCTGTATCATCCACTACAGATGATTTATGTGGCTAAGAAGAAGAGAAAAGAAATGAAATAACTGTTTACTAAGTTTTTATTCCCATAAAATGTCTAATATTAAGAAAACTTTAAATAAACATGATTTAAATATGGTGGATGATTTACAGTCCATTATATGAAATTTGTAAGCCTCTGCACACTAGCCTTATTACACAGTTCATGAAAGGAGGAAAAAATTTAATTCTTTCTACCTTTGCCAGGTATAATCTATACAGTAATAATTTAAGCTATAACTTATTTTTAAAGTGGGTGCCTCTCAGGAAGCTGCTTTTGTGTTGTAAACTTCCCTGTTAAATGAAACGATCTTAAAGCTGTCTTGGGGGCCTGTTTGATTACTGACATTTGAATGCTATTTACTTACTCTCTTTTTTTTTGGAAGAAAAATTTTAGAGTCTTGTTATCTTTCTGACTTTAAAAAATATTTAATGAATTCTTGGTTTACTCCAAGGGAAAAGGAGGAAAATGAGAAACAATCAAGGGTATTTTTTTCTCAATCTCTGTCTCATTCTTGTTTGGTAATAGGATGAATTGGGGTGGGGAGGAGCACTAATATAAGGAAAATTTTGAAATGAATAAAAATGTAAAAGGTTTCATTTGGTCTTGTTCAGTTTGAAAGAAAATGAATACAAATGGCATAAAAAGTCTGCATGACCTGTGTGGTTATAGAATTTTTTTCTAACAAATGATTGCAGATGATTTATGGGGGCTAGAAGATATTTTGCTGTCAATGTAAGGATGCTCCCCCTCCCAGATCAGTTTAGCTTTTCACTGTATAGATCTGAGAAATTACTTGTATGAATTGAATAAACTTCTCCATATTATTGTACTGTTTAATAGAGTCTCTGATACAATTACGTGACACTCGTAGGGTATTTTTCTCCTTTATTATGATTCTGTTCTAGGCTATAAACACTGTAAGGGCTTCATTTCTTTATATAACCCGATATCGAATGCTTGCATTCCTCCTGTGCATCTTGGCTTTGTGCTCAACTTTTCTTGAAATAAAATAACCTACTGTTAATTACTTGTGTTAATCGAGGGGTGTCATAACACAGGTAAGTCAAATCCTGGGTAAAAGAACACCATAGATTTAAGGTTTTTCCTCTCAATATGGCCCATTAAAAGCCTTCTCAGCTTCATAGCTTTTAAAGCAGAAACGGCAGGAATGGCCTAAGATGGAGCTGAATCCCTATAATCATTTCTTTTTCTGCCCTCGCCCCTGAACTTGGAAGGCTAGCACATATCTTGTAACGGTCTGCTGTTTAAGCTGCTAGAAAGCTAGTCTCTGGAAGAGATAGTGATGTGTCACTGAATCTGCAGTTCACAAAGAACTAAGAATTGACTTTGGGGAATTCCCTGGTGGTCCAGTGATTGGGACTCCATGCTTTCACTGCCTAGGGCCCAGGTTCAATCCCTGATCAGGGAACTAAGACCCTGTAAAACACAAAGAAGAATTGACTTTGGTTGAAGGAAGTGGCTGTGACCTAGAAACAATATCTAGTATTAGCTAGAGACCTGGAAGTCTGGGTTCTTATTCCTAGTTCTTCATTTCTGTCACATATACTTAATTGACATTACATTAGAATATTAACCTTTTCCTATATGGACCTCTATTTAATAACAAAAGTTCTTAGTGAAGTATTTAGTCTTGGTTTTTCTGCTTGTACAATTTCTCTGCCCTCCCAACAAAGATAGTATGGGTTAGCACATAAAGTATTCCTTTTAACCTAATTAGTAATTTATATTATTCTGTTTTATCCCTAAAGCTTCTACATGTGGCCTTTTTATTGAGCACACCCTTACTCTATTTGGCTTGTAAACATTCACCTAAATTATGGCTACAATAATTTTTAAATAGTCTGGGAAAAAGCTTCACATTTTAATCACTTTTGGCTCTTAAACAGCCCACAAATGCCATTATAGTTTATTTTGTTTTAGAGTTATTTAATGTTATTTTATGCAAAATAATGTTGTGTTTTGTTTTGCCTTCCACATGGAAAAAACATTAGAACTGTGTATAGTAAAAGATTTTATGATGTATCTATCCAAACACTAACCCATGTTCAACAAGTCATATTTTAATTAAACTACTTGGAGAGAGTTTCTAAAGTAACTATTAACTACAGCCATTCAGGTTACTTTTAGTGTCTTTGTGATATGCGATGTTACAGTGTTTATAAATTATCTATATCTTATATTTTCAAAGGAACCTCAGAAGTCTCACACCCTGAATCAAAGTCTGTCAATGAATATGTGCTAAAATTTGACCAGCTCAGCTTAAGACACAAAACAGCAACTTGAAGGAGAAATCGAGAGAGTTTAAATTAATGGGTGAAATTTTTGTTGTTGCAATAGTAGGTTTAGTCTTAACTTTATAACATTTCTAAATGAAAAGTCATATGTATTTGTTACTGTGTCTGATGATTACTTTGTTAAAAGCAAAAGTGGTCATGTGATGTACCAAATGTTAACTGCTGTTTTTAAATGTTTAAATCATGCCAAACAAATCATGTCTGTGCCATCCAGGGTTTATTGTAATCTTTTACTGAGTACTTGGATTGGGAAAAAGGGCTTGTACTATGCACTTTTTATTAATGAATAAATAGGAAACATTAGTAACACTCACTGTGTTCTGTTTGGTTTTTGTGGGAAGAGAAGCGAGCATCTTTTGCCTAGTAAAATGTTAAAGTCCTTTATTAAACAGGTTTTTTTTTGGTAAGATTTTTTTTACCCTTAACTAAGACATTCCTAAGCAAGAAGACCTTTGAGTTATACAAAGAATATTTATGTAATAGCAGTCTGGGGCCAGTATTCAGAAGGATTCTAAGAATCTCTAGGAAATTAGGTTGCAATTACATTTCTTTTGTTATTTCTTCCTAGAATACAGGTCCAGTAGACAGACATTTGCTATCCAATAGTGTTAATTATATGAGCAGATATATGTTACCCAAAAGGAGCTAGACATGTAACTGTTCTGAAAACACACAAAAGTGAAAATTTGCTTTTGCTGTATGACCTGGAGTGCATCCAGATACTAAAGATCACAGAAGCAACTAAGTGTTCATTGACAGATGCACAGATAACGATGTGGTATACATGGAATAGAATATTATTCAGCCATTAAAAAAAAAGGAATCTTGCCATTTGTGACGTGAATGAATCTAGAGGATATTTTATGCTAAGTGAAGTGGGCCAGAAAGACCATATGATTTCACTGATATGTGAAATACTAAGAAAAAAATGAAAACAGATACACAGAACAAATGGGTGGTTGCCAGAAGGGAGAGAGCAGGGTGGGAGGTGGTGTGGGGAAGCAGAAGAGGACAAAATAGCTGAAGGAAATTAACAGGCACAAATCTCCAGTTATAAATAAGTCACAGGGATGTAATACACAGCATAGGGACTATGGTCAATAATAGTCTAATAACTGAGAACAGATGGTTACTAGACTTCTGATGATTTCATGTACATAAATGTCAAATCACTACATGGTATACCTGAAACTAACATAATGCTTTATGTCAACTATATTTCAACTTGGATCTGGGTACGTATTTAGAGCCCTGGTTGAAAGAGGAACCTACGAAATAGACTGAGAAGGAGCATCCTGTGAAAGAAGAAGAAAACCATATGAATGTAGTCTTGGAAGCCTGGAAAGAAAGCAAATCTCTAAAGGGAGGAGGGCTCAGTGGTGTTCAATTCTACTGAGAAAAAACATCGAGGTGGAGAATTAAGCATTTTGACAAAGGATTCATAGTGAACTTGAGAAAAGGTGTTTTGTTAGAGTAATGATGAAAACCCAGCTTGGAGTAGTTAAGGAAAGAAATTAGGGTAAGGAAAGAGAGACAAGTACAAGTGACTCTTTGGAGGGGGTTTACAGTGATTGGGAGCAGAGAAATGGAGTAGTAACTTCAGAGCGATGTGGGTCTGGGGCAAGAAGTTTCTATTGCTGTTGTTTTAAGATGGAAGATAAGAGTATGTGCAGAGTTGTCAGGTGATACCCAAAGAGACCCCTCCACAGTGAGGTCACCCCTATATTGGCCTCAGCCCCAATATCATCGTGTCTGACAGCAAGACTCACTGATACCTACATGTATTTGCCAAGGCTCCCTACTCTCTCCCTACACTCATAGCCTGGCTGTGGTAATTCGCCTTAGAGACTACCTTGATTAATCCTGTTATGTCCTATACCCCTGTTTATATTGGCTTCCACAAGTCCAAGACTCCAAGGCCATCATCATTCATTTCCCCTCAGCTGATTCAATCTCATACCTTTCCTCATGCCCCAAACCTCTTAAACCTAAGGGTCATCATCTGCAAAAGCCCCATATTTTCAACCCTTTCTCTGAACATTCTCTTCCCCAAAACATGGTATCTCCTTAAGGGTACTAACTCTTGCCTCTTGAATGAGAGTGGTTTTCTTTTCCAGATCATATGACCAAGGAATGGAGACAGAGTGAACCTCTTCCCACTTTCTCTTTTGGACAGCCAGGCTATCATTCTCTCCTCCCTAAAACTCTGCAACTCTTGAAACTCATGCTGTTAGAGTATTCTACCCTAGCTTTCACAGTTATTTATAGACCTCTGGATTACTCCTCACTCCTT
Organism: Bubalus bubalis; assembly: GCF_019923935.1. Lineage (NCBI taxonomy): Eukaryota > Metazoa > Chordata > Mammalia > Artiodactyla > Bovidae > Bubalus > Bubalus bubalis. The sequence goes on from NC_059163.1 coordinate 58,715,427, forward strand.
GAAGATTTTAGCACTGGACTTCTGCCTGTCTTTTCAGCATTCTTCTGTGGTGATTCTGGTATCAGTATCCAAGAAGACAACCCTTTGAATACTCAGTCCCCTAACATCCTCTAGTTATCTGATTTTCTACACACCTGCAGCCATCCACTCCATGAGCAAATCCTAGACCTATAATTTTGAACTTTATTACTTGTATGTTCCTAAGAGAATATTGAAAAGTGTCATACTATCTTAAATGTTTTTTTTTTTCTTTTAGAAGTCAATGCAAAGCAATCTTGATGCTCTTTCTTAACATAGGTTCATATGTGTCCCTCCCACTTCAGAAACCGTACTACTGATGTCATTTTAATTCTTTTTCTCTGTATTTTGCTGAAATACACAAGGAGGTAGAAGGGGATCTAAGCCTTGATTTGTACCTTTGACCTAAACTTGGCTCCATGTGTGAGCAAACCAAACAGAATCTCTACAACTACCTTCATTTATTTTAATACAGTTGTTCAGTAAAGCCACAAGTAACAGCAAGATTATAATGCAGAAACTACAAGAGACTGTAAGACTTGCAGACAAAACTTGATAGCCTCAAAGCATTCAGATAACTGCAAGCCCAGCTGCTGTCCTTCATACCAGAATCAGTGTGATTAAACACCTTGGAATGTGAAGTCAAGTGGGCCTTAGGAAGCATCACTGCGAACAAAGCTGGTGGAGGTGATGGAATTTCAGTTGAGTTATTTGAAATCCTAAAAGATGATGCTGTGAAAGTGCTGCACTCAACATGTCAGCAAATTTGGAAAACTCAGCAGTGGCCACAGGACTGGAAAAGGTCAGTTTTCATTCCAATCCTAAAGAAAGGCAATGCCAAAGAATGTTCAAACTACCACACAATTGTACTTATCTCACACACTAGCAAAGTAATGCTCAAAATTCTCCCAAGTGAGGCTTCAATAGTACGTGAACCGAGAACTTCCAGATGTTTAATCTGGATTTAGAAAAGGCAGAGGAACCAGAGATCAACATCCTGCCAATGTCTACTGGATCATAGAGAAAGCAAGAGAGTTGCAGAAAAACATCTGCTTCATTGACTACACCAAAGCCTTTGACTGTGTGGATCACAACAAACTGGAAAATTCTTAAAAGAGGGGAATACCAGACCACATTACCTGCCTTCTGAGAAATCTGTATAGAGGTCAAGAAGCAACGGTTAGAACTGGACATGGAAATAAGGACTGGTTCCAAATTGGGAAAGAAGTACATCAAGACTGCATATTGTCACCTTGTTTGTTTAACTTATATGGAGAGTTCATCATGAGAAATGCTGGGCTGAATGAAGCACAAGCTGGAATCAAGATTGCCAGGAAAAATATCAATAACCTCAGATATGCAGATGACACCACCCTTAGGGCAGAAAGTGAAGAGGAATTAAAGAGCTTCTTGATGAAATTGAAACAGGAGAGAAAAAAAGCTGGCTTAAAACAACATTAAAAAAACGAAGATCATGGCATCCATTCCCATTACTTCATGGCAAATAGATGGGGAAACAGTGGAAATAGTGAGAGACGTTATTTTCTTGGGCTCCAAAATCACTCCAGATGGTGACTGCAGTCATGAAATTAAAAGACGCTTGCTCCTTGGAAGAAAAGCTATGACCAACCTAGACAGCATATTCAAAAGCAGAGACATTACTTTGCCAACAAAGGTCCATCTAGTCAAGGCTATGGTTTTCCCAGCAGTCATGTATGGATGTGCGAGTTGGACCATAAAGAAAGCTGAGCCCCAAAGAATTGATGCTTTTGAACTGTGGTGTTGGAGAAGACTCTTGAGAGTCCCTTGGACTGCAAAGAGGTCACACCAGTCAACCCTGAAGGAAATCAGTCCTGAATATTCATTGGAAGGACTGATGCTGAAGCTGAAACCCCAATACTTAGGCCACTTGATGTGAAGAACTGACTCATTTGAAAAGACCCTGATGCTGGGAAAGATTGAAGGCAGGAGAAGGGGACGACAGAGGATGAGATGGTTGGATGGATCACCGACATGCTGGGCATGAGTTTAAGCAAGTTCCAGGAGTTGGTGATGGACAGGGAAGCCTGGCATGCTGTAATCCATGGGGTCGAAAAGAGTTGGACATGACTGAGCAACTGAACTGAACTGAAACACCTTGGAAATTTTCGAGAATGGCTCTGACTTTAGTCAATGCTTAGACCATTTTAAGTTGGCATTTAATATGTTTTTAGATATAAGTGTGTATAATTTTGTTAATAAAAGTATTAAACATCATATAAGATGAAACCTCCAAGTGGAAAAAGTATTGTAAGATTTGATATAACTAAGTTTAACTATTTTACTGAATAAATCTTTTAAATTCTATCCATGTCAATTTTATCCACTATCGCTGGCCAGTTTTTGTAGTCCTGCAAAATATTTACATTGCTTTTAAAATATTCCAACTCATTAAGTGGCATCTTTTTTTTTTTTAATTCAGAAGATGTCCAAAATGTCCTGTTTCTACCTCTGACCTTCACCCTTAACAAAAATAAATATAAAATGAGGAAAGACAGATTTGAAGTGTCTTGATTATTCAGTATAAGGGACTTTCCCCAAACCAGAATTCATTTTATCCCTTTGTTTGGCGCCCAGAATTTTTACCCCTGGCGAATGGATCATAGTAAGGGTTTGTTTGGATAAAAGGTAAGTCTTTTTTTTGTAAAATGCACTGCTGCTGCTGCTGAGTCACTTCAGTTGTGTCCGACTCTGTGCGACCCCATAGACAGCAGCCCATCAGGCTCCCCCATCCCTGGGATTCTCCAGGCAAGAACACTGGAGTGGGTTGCCATTTCCTTCTCCAATGCAGGAAAGTGAAAAGTGAAAGTGAAGTCGCTCAGTCGTGCCCGACCCTCAGCGACCCCATGGACTGCAGCCTTCCAGGCTCCTCTGTCCGTGGGATTTTCCAGGCAAGAGTACTGGAGTGGGGTGCCATTGCCTTCTCCACTATTCTTGGACAAATTAATTTTGAGAAAGAGTACCTGTGAAAGTTGAGCCAGAAATTTATTCCCTTAGTTGATTAAGAAATTGATACCCTTAAATATCTGTGCAAGGCATAACTAACCTTTACTGTCAAAGCCAAGATAGTGTCACCTTTGGTGTGAGATGAGAGGAGGGGGAGGATATTAATAAAATCATGCTTTTATTCCCTGATCATCTTGCTCTTTTTAAAAAAAACATTATTTATTCATTTTTTTGCCTGCACTGGGTCTTCATTGCTGCATGTAGGCTTTCTCTTGTTGCAGAGCATAGGCTCTAGGGCACATTGGCTTCCATAGTTGCAGCACATGGGGTCGGTAGTTGTGGTGCTTGGGTTTAGTTTCCCTGTGGCTATAGGATCTCCCAGGATCAGGGATCAAACCTGTCCTCTACATTGGTAGGCGGATTCTGAACCACTGGACCACCAGGGAAGTCCTGATCATCTCTTGAATCTGTTCATTGCTCTAAATCTCTTGGGTTACTACAATGGACATACTGCTTCTAATTCTTGATGGCTGTCATTAGCTCTGAATTGCTTGCCCTAAATTCATCCTTTTTATTCCTCCGACCACCCTCTTTGTTTCCCCTAGTTAATGCCTATATTTCCTTTAGGAGCTTAATTTTCAAGACTTCAGGAAGGGGCTTCCCAGGTGGCTCAGTGGTAAAGAATCTGCCTGCCAGCGCAGGAGTCACTGGTTCAATCCCTGGTCCTGGGAAGATCCCACATGACTCAGAGCAACTAAGCCCATGTGCCACAACTATTGAGCCTGTGCTCTAGAGCCCAGGAGCTGCAACTACTGAGCCCATGTGCCACAACTACTGAACCCTAGAACCTGTTCTCAGCAACAAGAAAAGCCACAATAAGTCTGCTCACTGCAACTAGAGCATAGCCCCTGCTTGCCACAGCTAGAGAAAAGCCTGAGCAGCAGCAAAGACCCAGCACAACCAAAAATAAATAAACTTGAAGCATCCCTGACCTGCTATGTTAGATGCTTCTATTGTGTATTCCCACAAGACTATATGTATCTTCCTTAATAAAGTTATTTTACATGCATCTGTGTTACTGATGTTTCCCCATAGAGAGTAAAATGTAGGAAGGCTGGGAATGTACCATTCTTTACTCACGATTCTATTCCTAATGACTAGCACAGTTTTATCACATAGTAAACACTTGGAGGAAATTCCTATGAAATGACTGAATCAAGCGCTTTTTAAATTTTAAGAGGAACCTGTTTGTAAATTGAAATCCTACATGAAATTTTGATAATATGAAGCAGATTGACAGATAAAAGTAGAACTGCTCTGATACGGAGGAGGAAGTCAGAGACACAGTGCTCTGTCAGCTTTAACCTCCCACTCATTTTCTTTCTCATATAGACTCTGACACACCACCAGGGAAACTCAGAGCTCCATGATACATAATCTGAAAATAATTGCCCTACCACATGGAGTTCTCAAACTTTTTGTTCTCAGGACTCCTTTACACATTTAAAACTTGAAGACCCCAAAAAGCTTTTTCATGCTTATTATAGCCATTTGTATTGACCCTGTAGAAATGAAAATTGATAAATCACAAGGAAATACATCAGTTCCTTAAACTTAGCAATAATAAGCCCATTGGTGGTAGTTTAGTCGCTCAGTCATGTCCGACTCTGTGTGACCCCATGAACTGAAGCCTGCCAGGCTCCTCCATCCATGGGATTCTCCAGGCAAGAATACTGGAGTGGGTTGCCATTTCCTTCTCCAGGGGATCTTCCCAACCCAGGAATCAAACCCAGGTCTCCTGCATTGCAGGCAGATTCCTTACCGACTGAGCTACGAGGAAAGCTGTAAGTCATAAGTCCATTACATGTCAACATAATGTATTTTTATTAAAAAGTTACTTCTAAATAAGAAATTAGAAGATTGGCATTGCTTTACATTTTCGTAAATCTATAATATCTGCACTGATGTGTTACAGGGACTTCCCTGGTGGCTCAGATGTAAAGAATCTGAGGAAGACCAGGGTTCGATCCCTGGGTCGGGAAGATCCCTTGGAGAATGAAATGGCTAACCACTCCAGTGTCCTTGCCTGGAGAATCCTATGGACAGAGGAACCTAGTGGGCTATATATAGTTCATGGGGTTGCAAAGAGTTGGACATGGCTGAGCAACTAACACGCACTGACCTGTTATAATATTACATGTCATATAGCCTCTGGAAAATACCATATCCTTGTGACAGAATGAGTGAAAAAAGAAAGGGACATATTAGAACCCTAGAACAAAGGTTCTAGGGTTCAGTAGTAGTATCATAAAAATGTTTTTTACCTTCTGGATCCCTTGAAAAGTTCTCAGAAATGATCAGCACATTTTGAGAACCATTGTCCTATATCTAAAGGCCCGTTCTAGCTAATATAGTTTGATTTCGTTTCTAAGATTCTATTGAACTTTTTGAAGATTATGATCATTGTCAAAATACAAAGAAAGTGAAGTGAATAATAGGTAGAAAAATGTTGAATTCAAAATAAAGGGACTAGAATAGTGGGGTTTTTAGAAAGCTGACTGTAACAGTAAACAAATCTATGTATGCACCAAGTTAAAAAAAAAACCTTTGGGACTGACTTGGTGGTCTAGTGGTTAAGACTCTGCTCCCAATGTAGAAGGTGTGGGTTCAATCCCTTGTCTGGGAACTAAGATGCAACATGCAGAGAAGTGTGTCATGGCCGAAAGACCAAAAAAAAAAAAAAAGACACTTCTATTAAATGCATTGAAATTACTTGTTCATTTGTCTCCCCCACAAACCTGTGAGTTTTGGAAGAAAAAATTGGATTTTGATCTGTCTTTGGTCTGTAGGATAATGTCTAACACAATAGGCACTAAATCTTTGTTGAATGAATCAATTTAAGCATATAGAATGTACAACGCCTACATATGGTATCACTTTGTCTAGGATTCACAGCAATTCAACAGCTTGTTTCAAGTGCACGTCATGCTCATATCAGAAATCTGTCATCTATATGGTATTTTAACGTGCCTTTATAAACTTCTATCCACTTTCCTCAACATGTTTCAAAATGGTCTTTAACTTCAAGTAATACTTGAAGTAATTATTTTTTAAAAAAAATATTTATATAATTTATTTTTATTTATATAATTGATTTACAATGTGTTAGTTTCAGGTGTACAGCAAAGTGATTCAGTTATAAATATATATTCTTTTTTCAGATTCTTTAACATTACAGGTTATTACAAGATATCAAGTAGAGTTTCCTTTTTGGTTATCTTTTTCTTTTTTTGGCCCTGCCCAGCGGTATACCGGTGGTTACCCAACCAGGAATCTAGTCAGCACCCTCTGCAGCGGAGTCTTCACCACAGACCGCTGGGAAGTCCCTGATTATTTTCATACAGTTGTGTGTATATGTTAATCCCAAACTCTTAATATGTCCCTCCTTCCCCTTTCCCCTTTGGTAACCATAAGTTTGTTTTCTATGTCTGTGAGTCTATTTGTATTTTGTAAAGTTCATTTGTATCATTAAAAAAAAAAGATTCCACATATAAGACGCGATATAATTATCTTTGACTTCACTTAGAATGATAATCTCTAGGTCCATGTGATGTAATTTTTAATTTAACCAGAGGAAAGAAAAAGTCATGACTGCTTTTTGCTCCCCCCGCCCCCCTTTAAATTTGAGGTTTAAGATGACCTTGGAGTGGGGAAACTGGAATAGAGCTGCTCTCATTAAAAGTGGGCAGCTCCATACGTTAATTTCACTCTTCCTCATACGCGGCACTTAGATCTTGCATCCGCTCTGCTACCTATCGTGCCCAGAGGTCTCAAATCCCGAACTTGGCAGGAGTATCTGGAAAATCTGCCTGGAGGGCATGGCTGTCTCGCTTCTCTACTCCGGGATCAGGGTGGGGATCACTAACTGGTCCAGTCATGATGGACTCAGCATCCATCTGGCGTGATTCCTTCCCAGAAGCGGCGGGTCTATGTAAAGTGACGAAACCCTGGGACTCGGGCCCGCAGGGTACGAAGGATCCATGAGCCTGGAGGACGTGGGAGTGTAGGAGGCTGCTGGCCACGTCTGATCCACACGGTCTAGGGGAGCCGGAAGACAAGGCAGGCCCTCTAGGCTGCTGGGGAGACCGGAAAGGGGGCCTGGACCTTCCGGTCCCCTTGGGCCTCAGCCCCAAAGTATGGCTGACCTGGCGCGCACGCGGCACCACCTCAGCGCTGTCAGACAGGATGGGGACACATGGAAGGAACCGGGGGCCAGATGGCAAGAGTAGACTTCAGACTACGGGGGAACTAGAACCTGACCTACTCGCTCCCCGGGTTCTAGCCGCTTGGGCGTTGGTGGACCCGCAGCGCACGCAGCTCCGCCCCGCGCGGCTCGCGGCAGGGGCGGGGCCGCTGAGCTGGACGGAGTGGATTTGCTCAGCTTCGGCAGGGGGCGGAGTCTGTCCCCCTCCCAGCCACTACTAGCCACGCCCCCGTATCCCGGCCCCTGGGCCCCGCAGGAAATTGGGGCGGGCCCTGGCCTAGCTTGGCGGGAGGGGAGGCAGGGATGCAACCGAGGGCAGAGTCCGGGAGGGCTTGGCTCCCAGGGAATGAATCCTCCGCCTTCTCGGGTGGAAACCTTTAAATACAGGCTCGGGCCCGGGACTCAGGGTGTGGCGCGGGGCATCCTGAGAAGGGTGTGCGGTGTGGGAAGATCAGACGGAGCAGGGCGCGAGTGCTGAAGCTGCGGCTGCGCGGCCCAGAGCGAGGAGCTGTCCGACCCCGGGGGATAGAAGCGGTTGCAGCACTCGGTGCCTGGAAGTGGGTAAGCGCCTTTCTCGGGCTGGCCCCGCCGCCCAGTGGGGTGCTCCCGGGTCCCGCCGGGATGTGAAAGGAGCCGGGCGGGGTGTGCGCGCTGCTTCCAGTCGCTCCCTGCGCGCGGTCCCAGGCTTTCCAGTGTCACGACTCTCCGTCTCCTCTTCTGGGCTCTGGGCGGGAATCGTCTTTTGGATCTGCTGCCTTGGAAGAGGGATAGCTTAGGCTTTTAATTCAAGACTCGGCGAGTCTTCCAACCGCTTCTCTTTTCTGCTTTCTCCCACTTTGCGACTTAAGTGAGATTTCCCTGGCGCCTCTGAAAGCCGAACATCACCAGAGGAAGTGGTCCTTTGCTTAGGGACCCCATTTTGGCCTCTGAATCAAAGTCTTTTGTGTTTAGAATTGCTCACATGGAGTGCTGCTGTTCTCCCTTCATTGACCGCTCTTCTTAAGAAACTGACAAGAAAACGAACCAGAGAGCCTTTTCGAAGGCGAAGTCCTAAAATTCTCTGTCGTGACATCTATATAGCTGTCCTGAAATGCATTGTTGGCTGCCAAACCATATAATGGCTTTATTTCATGTTAAGAAAGGCCTTTCTTGAGTGTTTCAGGAGATCGTGTTTGTGTGAGACCTTGAAAAATTATACCTTCTTGTATATAGGAAAATAATTGAGTAAGGTCGGGAATTCTGGTATATAGAAAAGAAGGATTCACTGATAGGGAACTTTTCAGGGATATACAGAGGATGAACTGTTCATTGACTGCCCTCAAAGACACAGCGAGTCTGTGAGTTTATTCAAATCCCCTAAGAAATGGACAACTGTAGTCTGGTCTGTTTCTTGGTGGGTAGGAGGGTGGTTCTGGAAATGAAAGAGGTTACTGTGTGCTCTGAGATGTGCTTGGTAGTGCCCAGCATCTAGTTTAAGGTAAGGGGTTGACAACCCTGATTTAAAGGGTCTCATTTCTTCTCCTGTTGCTGTACTCCTTTAATAGGAAATCTGCACCTAATACTCATACTCCATCTTCTCTCTTGTTGTTTTCACAGCTTTACATGAAACCCTTTAGATATAAAGTTAACAGTCCTATTCATTGATTAAATATTTTCCCCAGGTCAGGCATTTGTTAGTATTTAATTTCTGAAATGTCTAAAATGATGTGTGAGGTTGATGTGACATCCATTGCCTTAGCTTTGTTGTTGTTCAGTCACTAAACTGCATCCGACTTTTTTGTAACCCCATGAACTGTAGCCTGCCAGGCTTCTCTGTCCATGGCATTTCCCAGGCAAGAATACTGGTGTGGGTTATGATTTCCTTCTCCAGGGGATCTTCCTGACCCAGGGATTGAACCTGCATCTCTTGCACTGGCAGGTGGATTCTTTACCACTTAGCCACCAGGAAAGCCCAGTATACTGGGTAGTTATAAAGTATACTGAAGAGGGGTGGAGATGGAGGGATTATATTCACCTTAGATTGTAATAGGAGGTTCGCTCTTTGTTAGCCAGAGCTTGTAGGTTGAAATATTGATCTGAATTTGTAAAATTTTTAAAGAAAAATAGTTTGGAACAGCTTGGATTGCTGTGACTTTCCCAAAACACGGGGTCAAAAGTCATTTCAAACTGACTCGTTCTTAAGCAAATATTACCATTTCCCGGACAGCACAGTAGAGGATCAGAAGGTATATAAAAGTAGAAATTTAAAGTGGTACCAGAAGATATCTGTGTCAGGTGAAATACATCACTAACACTGTATCAAGCTCCATATTAAAGCTTATTGACGATTTTGTTGAAACTTCCAAGTGGTAATTTATTGGACTTGCAAAGATGGTACATCGGGCTTCTTCAGTAATTTCCCATTGTCATCTGCGAGCCATATGAAATAGCAACACAGGGGTACCCCAAAACACATGTAGTTCTATAATACAGGCCCACCTGCCATCAACAGTTTACCCTAGCTGCTTATATGAAAGGCGAGCTGAATATGGCCTGGCAACCAAGGTGGATAAGAAGTAACTCTCGGGGCTTCCCTGGTGGCTCAGTGGTAAAGAGTCGCCTGCCAATGCAGGGAACACAGGTTCAATCCCTGGTTCAGGAAGCTCCCACATGCTGCGGAGCAACTAAGCTGGTGTGCCACAACCCCTGAGCCAGCGCTCTAGAGCCCAGGAGCTGCAGCTACTGAGCGTGTGTGTCACAAGTAATGAAGCTCGTGCGCCTAGAGCTTGTGCTGTGCAACAAGAGAAACTACTGCACTGAGAAGCCCTTGCACTGCAACAAAGACTAGCCCCCGACCCCACCAGCCACCACAACTGGAGCAAGCCTGCAAGCAGCGCTGAAGACCCAGCACAGCCGTAATCTTTTTTTTTTTTTTTTAAAGAAGTAGCTCTGAGAAGACATGCTAAAGTTCCACCTTAAGAGAAAGGATGATAGGATTTTGGACAATCTGCAAAAATACTGTGATAAGCCGTCTGAGCTAAAAATATTCCAATAACAGTTTTCATCTCAAAAAGACCCTTAATAAGAGTTACTTATCCAATTAATGTTTATTGAGAGCCTATTCTAGGTGCTTGGGTGAAGAGCAGCAGAGAAATGTTAGCCTAGGACCACCTTATTAAACTCTTGAGCCCAAGAGTTCATCATGTAGATATTCAACCCATGTTTATTGTAAGAATGTTAACAGAACCTGTTCTGGTTGAGATTGAGGGCATAGGCTGCCCTTACAACCTCTTGACTATGGGTTAAGTGATAACATAAAATCCTGTCGTTCTAAAGGCTTGGAGAGTTCACTTTTTAGGTATTCCACATATCTTGGTTTTGATTAGAGAGGCCACCTATCCAGTAAGGGTGTTGCTGTGTGTGGTGGTCCTTCAGATTTGTCACAGTTCAGGACTTGACCTTCAGCCTTACAGATCTGGAAGGTTGATTTTTTTTTTTCTCCCACAGACCCATGGTTAATGAGGTTTTAGGTGTTAACTTATGATGCCTAAGCTCATAAGAGACTGATGGATATACTAGGATGGAACCTTGCTAATACAGTAGGGAAATTTTATTCTAGTGCCTGGAATACTGATGTCTCAAACCCAGGTCATCCCTTTCTAGTGTTATAATTCCTGGCAATCTGAACTCATAAGGCAGAGTGGAATCAGAGCCAAGAATTTGGGGGTAATTTGCCATCCAAGCATTGGGAAAGCCTTTTCTTGCCTCACTGTTCTGAACCCAGAACACTTCTGACTTCCAGATTCTGTGTCACTCTTTAGACAGCTCTGAAATAAACGTCATTCTTCTTCTTAATGTTCCTTTTCCAGGGTCCAAGCTGATCATTCCCTCTTCTTTTTCTTCAATGGAGCTTGTTAGGCTCTAGATACATTAATGCCTTTGATTGTTATGGTTACTTTCAGAGGTTTCCTTAAGTTATTAAATTATAGCCTCCTGGATTTTTATGGTCATACCTTCCTGAAAAACGCATTCAAGACCCACTTCCAATTCATTTCCACTCTAGAAGACAATTATTACCTGTTAATACTTTTTTTTTCTTTTGTAATTTTAAACTTTTGGGGGCTTCCCTGGTAGTTCAGTGGTAAAGAATCCACCTGCCCATGCAAGAGACATGAGTTCAGTCCCTGATCCAGGAGGATCCCACATGCTGAGGAGCAACTAACAGTGAATTGATCCTGTGCTCTGGAGCCTGGGAGCTACAACTGTTGAAGCCCGAGCTCCCTGAACTGGTGCTCCAAGAGCAAGAGAAACCACTGCAATGAGAACCTCATACACCGCAACTACAGAGTAGCCCCCACTCACTGCAACTAGAGAAAAGCCTGAGCAGCAACTAAGACCCAGCACAGCAAAATAAATAAATGAATAAAATTATTTTTTAAAAAACAAAACTTTTTATTTTGTATTGGGGTGTGTGTACTTAGTTGCTCAGTCGTGTCTGACTCTTTGTGACCTCATGGACTGTAGCCCTCCAGGGTCCTCCATCCATGGGGATTCTTCTGGCAAGAATACTGAAGTGGGTTGCCATGCCCTCCTCCAAAGGATTTTCCCAACCCAAGGATCGAACCCAGGCCTCTTGCATTGCAGGCAGATTCTTTACCATCTGAGCCACCAGGGAAGCCCAAGAATACTGAAGTGGGTAGCCCATCCCTTCTCCAGGGAATCTTTCTGACCCAGCAATTGAACGGGGGTCTCCTGCATTGCAGGTGGATTCTTTACCAGCTGAGCTACCAGGGAAGCTCCAATTAACAATGTGGTAGTTTCAGCAGAATAGCAAAGGGACTCAGTCATACATAAACATGTATCCATTCTCTCCCAAACCTCATTCCCATCCAGGCTGGCGTATAATATTGCCTGTCACTACTTAACATCCACTTTTTTTTTTCCTTGTAACTAGGCAGATCGTCTCACTTCTTTGGACTCATTTCTGTATGTAAGTCCTTATTTATTCCCTCCTGTTACCTGAAATGCCCTCCTTGCTTATATTTCCTTTCTATATCCAATTCATTCTTTAGGCCAGTCTTTTACATTTCCCTCGATGTAGGTTGCTTTCTTATTTTGATTCCTCTGGACTTTAACACTTATTTTGTCATCTAGTTGGTTATAGTCCCTTGTATAATTTAACCATGTTATCTGGGTGCTACTGATTCCATTTTATCTTTTGCTGCTGCTGCTAAGTCGCTTCAGTCGTGTCCAACTCTGTGCGACATAGACGGCAGCCCATCAGGCTCCCCCGTCCCTGGGATTCTCCAGGCAAGAACACTGGAGTGGGTTGCCATTTCCTTCTCCAATGCATGACAGTGAAAAGTGAAAGTGAAGTTGCTCAGTCGTGTCCGACTCTTAGCGACCCCATGGACTGCAGCCTACCAGGCTCCTCCATCCATGGGATTTTCCAGGCAAGAGTACTGGAGTGGGGTGCCATTGCCTTCTCTCTTTATCTTTTAAGTTAGTTTAAAAGTCACCTCAGAGAGACTTGCTTTACCCTAAATAAAATAGTCCATTCCCCACAGTGTTTCTTTTTCAGCTTTTCTTTTATTTCCTTTATGTGGAGTTGACCACAACTGCCATTGTTTTGTTTGCGTGCTCTCCTACTAAAATATAACCGCCTAAAGGTAGGAACTCTTGTCTGTCCTGGTCACTGTTGTATCTATAGGACATAGAACAATAGTGTCTGATACATGGTGGGGTCTTTAATAAATGCTTTTCAGTTGAATTATTCCCTAAATAAATTGTTAAGTAGTTGAGGGTCAGGACCTATATTATTCTGTGGCCAAATTCTCTGCTGTGCCCACACAGTAGACCCGTAAGTTGGGAATGTTAATTTTTCATCAAGGAGAAGAAGGGGATAAGCCTGAAGAAAGTTAAGGCATTTTTTCTGCAACCAGATGCCAAGATTCTTCTTCTGTAAAGGGGATAGCAGCAGTGAATGCTGGAGATACATCTTTGGTAAGCCTGCTCCAGGCCCAACTCTCCCTCCCACAGGTGGGAACTTTCAGAACATTCCCCTCAGCTTTAGCCACTTAGCAATTCCAACGCAGTCATATCTCCCTGTACATTTTCCTTGTCTGTAGGGCACTTGAGGCTGGGAGAGTATTAACAGGCAGAACTGAAAAATAGAAAGGTGAAGTAATGAAAGATACATGGTTGCCGAAAGTTTACTTTACTAGGCCCAGTGTTTTTCTTAAGGTGAATCCTGGAATACTAACAAAGGTTTCCTGTGGTAGCAAAGTAGATAAGGATGGGGTAGGTGTGAGGCTTCTGTTTACCTTATTACACAGATATTTTTTGGCTGCCCCAAGGTGGAATCTTAGTTCCCTGACCAGGGACTAAATCCAGACCAACTGCAGTGAAAGTGTTTAACCACAGGACCACTAGGGAATGCCTCAGATTTAATTTTTGATTCATATGAATTATTACCTATTCAAAATAAAAATACATTTAAAATATTACTTTGTATGCATATTGCTAAGCATATTGCTCTCTTTCAAAAGTCATTAGGTTACAAATTCTGTACATATGTACTGTTTTACTAAAATTCCATTTTAAGTTATTAAAAGGTCATTAGAGGGAAATCCCTGGCAGTCCAGTGGTTAGGACTCTGTGCTTCCTCTGCAGGGGGCTGGGGTTTGATCCCTAATCAGGTAGCTAGGATCCCATAAGCTGCACAGCCAGAAAAGAAAAAAGGAGTCATTAGAGATCAGACTCTGGGAGTTGATATCTTCTAATCATAACCAAAAGATTAATTTATAAACCAGATTATTTGTTTATTAACACAGACCAGGATACTTGTACGGGTTGTCAAGCCATTCATTTCCAGTAGGGAAGCTTACCCAGAGAACCAGTGAAGATTAGAACAATGTTTGATTAGTGCAAATTCATATCAGGGGGAATTGGATCATCTTAATTATGTGCTTTGTGTACCTTTTTTCACTATAGGGATATACTTGCCAGGCATTGTAATTAGGTGAGCCTTCCATATTACCTTCTCTGATCCATGCAGCAATATACTAACAGGTTCTTAAACTCTCTAATTCCCATTTTCCTTCTCTTTGGAATCCATGAATGGGTTAGATCAGATGATGTCTGAGATTAGATTTAGTCCTTGGCAAGGACAAAATTTCTAAGAATTTGATCAGTTTGATTATTTTTGTTCTTATTACTGAATAAACTGACATTCTTTTGTATAACTCAGTCCCTTGTCATTTTGATTAGTGTGAATCAGTTCACCTAATCACTTGAAAAGTCATCAAAATCTGTGACATAGCTTTGCTAACTACAGAAATTAGTCTAAGTAGCTAAGTCGTGTCCCACTCTTGTGACCCCATTGACTGGCCCGCCAGGTTCCTCTGTCTATGGGATTCTCCCAGCAAGAATACTGGAGTGGATTGCCATTTCCTTCTCTAGGAGATCTTCCCAATCCAGGGATCGAACCCAGGTCTCCTGAATTGCAGGATGATTCTTTACCAACTGAGCTACGAAGGCCCAACTACAGAAATTACTTTCCTTTAAATATTTCATAGTTTCTGATTAAAGTTGAAATAGAGTTTAAGATCTTTGTCCAGTACCTAAGAAAGAATTGCTGAAGCCAAACTGTGCAGGGAATATAATCTCAGGTCAATTTTGGGCTTAGAACTAATCTTAATATCTGTCATTTTAGTCTAAATCTCTCATAAAGCTGACCTTTGTACACCAACATTTAGTTAAGCAAGAATTGCATGGGTGTGTTCACCTATGATTTTCCCTTGGCAATCAAAGTTATGCTACTGTGTTAGAGAGTAAAGGTTTTATTGTGCTGCTTGACTTTCTAAATATTCAGTAGAGTTCACTTCAGTTCAGTTGCTCAGTCGTGCCCAACTCTTTGCGACCCCATGAATCGCAGCACGCCAGGCCTCCCTGTCCATCACCAACTCCCGGAGTTCACTCAGACTCACGTCCATCAAGTCAGTGATGCCATCCAGCCTTCTCATCCTCTGTCGTCCCCTTCTCCTCCTGCCCCTAATCCCTCCCAGCATCAGAGTATGCATATGGCTAAGCATATTGCTCTCTTTTCCAATGAGTCAACTCTTCGCATGAGGTGGCCAAAGTACTGGAGTTTCAGCATTAGCATCATTCCTTCCAAAGAAATCCCAGGGCTGATCTCCTTCAGAATGGACTGGTTGAATCTCCTTGCAGTCCAAGGGACTCTCAAGAGTCTTCTCCAACACCACAGTTCAAAAGCATCAGTTCTTCGGCGCTCAGCCTTCTTCACAGTCCAACTCTCTCATCCATACATGACCACAGGAAAAACCATAGCCTTGACTAGACGGACCTTTGTTGGCAAAGTAATGTCTCTGCTTTTGAATATGCTATCTAGGTTGGACATAACTTTCCTTCCAAGGGGTAAGCGTCTTTTAATTTCATGGCTGCAATCACCATCTGCAGTGATTTTGGAGCCCCCAAAAATAAAGTCTGACACTGTTTCTACTGTTTCCCCATCTATTTCGCATGAAGTGATGGGACCGGATGCCATGATCTTCATTTTCTGAATGTTGAGCTTTAAGCCAACTTTTTCACTCTCCACTTTCACTTTCATCAAGAGGCTTTTGAGTTCCTCTTCACTTTCTGCCATAAGGGTGGTGTCATCTGCATATCTGAGGTTATTGATATTTCTCCTGGCAATCTTGATTCCAGTTTGTGTTTCTTCCAGTCCAGCGTTTCTCATGATGTACTCTGCATAGAAGTTAAATAATCAGGGTGACAATATACAGCCTTGACGGACTCCTTTTCCTATTTGGAACCAGTCTGTTGTTCCATGTCCAGTTCGAACTGTTGCTTCCTGACCTGCATACAGATTTCTCAAGAGGCAGCTCAGGTGGTCTGGTATAGGTCACTCTAATCTTTGTCACACTTTTTCAGTAATATCAGTTACTATAATTTTTTCCATGTTTTGTGCTGGTACAGCTGAGAACAGGCTAGGTCATCCAATTGGAACATTACTTTTTTTTTTTTTTAATCACTGTTTTCATAATTCTTAATGGGTCTGAATGTAGGAAATCTTTCCCTATACCTGTCACTTTGACAGTTTTTATAAAGTGTGATGAATGTGCAGTGTGATTTCTTTAAATTTTCTGCTCCCAATAGTCAGTCTTACTGTTTCTCTTCTAGTACAGTCATGTTTGAAATTAAGAAGATCTGCTGCATCGGTGCAGGCTACGTCGGTGGACCCACGTGTAGTGTCATTGCTCACATGTGCCCTGAAATCAGGGTGACGGTTGTTGATATCAATGAATCAAGAATCAATGCATGGAACTCTCCTACACTTCCTATTTATGAGGTAAACCATATTAAACAATGCATCGTTCTTATGCTCTTTGCTTTCTTACTTTTTTTGCTAATTTAATTTGATGTAAAACTCTATGACTGTAACTGATAGGAATAAAATGGTAAGGTCTAAATACATATTATGAACATTATAATTATGTCAGATATGTCCAGGAAAAATGTGTAGAAAAAAGTTTACTGAATATTAATAATTGTTGTATTAGTGGAGTGAGATGACGAGTAATTTTCCTCTCTATTTTCTAATTTTGTCTGTTAGTATGGCTACCATATTATAATAGTGCAATTAAAAAGTGGCATTCTGTAAAAATAAAAATTAAAAAACTGGTTGTTTCTAATATTGATTCATGTAAGCCTATTATATTTTTGGATTATTGTATTTATATTAGATAAACCTTGAATGAATAAATGGTGTCTTTCATGTTCAGTGTTCAGTATCACAAATTTGTTTAAATTGGAATTTCAGTATTTCTTTAATTTAGAGAACTCATAGTTAGGAAAATGTGTCTCTATTTTATTAAGTAAGGTTTCATTTTTTTAAGTTTTCATAGTAAAAAGAGTTCATGATATTATCCTTTTGAAATCCAACAGAAAAAAGCATTTGAAAGTTTTGAGGATAGCATTTTTCTCCAACATCAATATATTCTTTTTTTTTTTCCCAGAAAAGTTTTGTTATTTATAAGACTCTAATCAACTATAGTCTTTAAGCAGTCTTTAGAAGGGGAAATCTCTGTAAGATAAATCTGCCTGCTATTTATAGGTCTGTGAATAGAAATCCAAGATTTGTTAATATCTCAATCAGACTTACAATTTTTTTTAAAAGCCCTCTCTGTATGTGGTAGCTTCTGTTTGTGCTTTACCCTTTCTTCCTCTACCAGATGAACCTCCCATAATACTTCTTTAAATACCTCAGTGTGATAGCATTTCTTTCCCTGTTAGATAACATTACTACTATTTTGGTTTGTGGGGATTTTTAGAAGCATTTTGGAAAGATAACTTGATTAAAAGTTTAATAATTCTGATATCCATAAAAGGGCTGGAAGTCATCTGAAATCTTGTGAACCATGTTTATATCCAGTCATTCAGTTGATTACTGAATTGATTATTACATAATTATTATGCCAACATAACTTTTCAAACACAAAGTGTAACAGAATGGCTAAAATTATGACTGCTGACCATGCCAAGTGTTGACAAGGATTTAGGGCAATTGGAACTGTATGCCTTGCTGTTGTTTAGTTGCTAAGTTGTGTCAAACTCTCTGTGACCCCATGGACTATGGCTTTCCAGGCTCCTCTGTCCATGGGATTTCCTAAGCAGGAATACTAGAGTAGGTTGCCATTTCCTTCTCCAGGGGATCTTCCCAGCCCAGGTATCGAACTCATGTCTCCTGCATTGCAGGCAGATTTTTTACCACTGAGCCACCGAGGAAACGCTTATATACTGCTGATCAGAGCATAAATTGGTACAGCCAGTTTGTAAAATGTTTCAGCGGTAATTATTAAAACTGAAAATATGCATAGTCTGACTTAGGAATTCCACTTCAAGGTGTATATGCAACAGAAAAGCTCACATATATGCACCAAAAGACAGTATTATTAACAGTGTTATTCCTAATAACCCCAAATGGGAAACACCCTACATGTTAATTAGCAATAGAATGGATACATAAATTATAGTTTAATTTTATAATAAAATACAATACTACATTGAAAAATCAATGAAACTACTCCTGCATGCAAGCATACATTTAAATTCTCGTAAAAGTAACAAGTCATTGGACACAAGGTAGTCCATACTGTGTATCCCATTTATATAAAGTTCAAATATAGATATACTGGTCTGGTGGTAGAATTCAGCATGATGGTAGTTTGAGGGATTGTAGTTACTAGAAGAGGACATACTGCAGGCTTTAATTTAATGTTTTTTGTTTTGTTTTGTTGACCCAGCCAGGCTTGTAGGATCCCAGTTCCCCAACCAGAGACTGAACCCAGGCCACAGTAGTAAAAGCCCAGAATCCTAACCACTAGACCACCAGGGAACTCCCCTGTTAATATTCTTCTAATTCTTGTATGGATAGTGATTACACAAGTACGTTCACTTCTGAAAACTGAGCACTTTTCTTTGCTAAAGTATATGTACTGTTTAAAACTTTTTTTTACTTCACTAAAATTTTTACTTAAAAAAAAGATTATCTCGAACTAGAAGAAGTATAAGCTATCTATAATATATTGGCTTTAGATTTTTTTTTTTGGAGAAAACAAAAACATTAGTTGATCAGAAGGCATGTTCCCTAGTTAGATTCTTATTATTAGTACTGTTTTTTAAAAAATAATTTTATTTATGTATTTATTGACTGTGCTGGGTCTCTGTTGATGCCAAGGTTTTTCTAGTTGGGACAAGCGAGGGCTACTCTCTAGTTGGGATGCGTGAGCGCTCAGTAGTTGTGGTTCCCAGGCTCTAGAGCACAGGCTCAATAGTTGTGGCGTGTAGGCTTGTAGTTACTCCATGGCAGGTGGGGTGTTTCCAGACCAGGGTTCGAACCTGTGTTTCCTGCATTGGCAGGCAGATTCTTTAGCCACCAGAGAAACCCAGTTGTTGCTCAGTTGCTAAGTTGTGTCCAACTGTTTGAGACTCCATGGAAGACCAGTGCCATTTCTATTATCTGAAATTTGAAACTCTTTTTCCTGAGACTTCAGTGCTTTAAATTACAGATAGTGTGTTCCACAGATACAGAAAACTTGTCATTACCAAAGGGGAGAGGGAAGGGAGGAGGGGCAAATTAGAGATATAGAATTAACGGATATAAACTATATGAAGTAGATAAGCAACAAAATTATCCTGTATAGCACAGGGAATTATACCCATCATCTTGTAACAACCTATAATGGAGTATAATCTACAAAAGTACTGAGTCACTATAATATAGACCTGAAACTAACACAATATTATAAATTAACTATACTTAAATAAAAATAAACAACAGCCCAAAACCCCAAATAAAAGTAATAGTCAGCCACAAAAGAAGTGAGAGGGTGATCTCAACTTGCCATGTTATACTTTTGTTGCTTTTTTGAAAAATTAGAAGTTAAATTCCTCCAAAAAAATAGTATGTTCTACATTGATATTGAATCCAATTGGGATCAGATCAGATCAGTCGCTCAGTTGTGTCTGACTCTTTGCGACCCCGTGAATCGCAGCACGCCAGGCCTCCCTGTCCATCACCAGCTCCCAGAGTTCACTCAGACTCACGTCCATCGAGTCAGTGATGCCATCCAGCCATCTCATCCTCTGTCAGCCCCTTCTCCTCCTGCCCCTAATCCCTCCCAGCATCAGAGTCTTTTCCAATGAGTCAACTCTTCGCATGAGGTGGCCAAAGTACTGGACTTTCAGTTTTAGCATCATTCCGTCCATTGGGATATATACTTAGAAAAAAAGAATTAAGATCTAAGATGATTTTTTTCCATATCTTACTTGTTTTTTCTCACTAATCTACCAAAAAAATCAAAAATCTTTCTTGTTGTTTCACACTTTTATTTCATAACTTTTTTCTTCTTTAAATCTCTTTAAATAGAATCGAAAGCATTTGAAAGTCTGTCTAGCACTGGTGCCCATTAGAAACAACGTTTGAGTTCTCAGAACTCTAACATCCCATAATTGTATTGGCTTTATTTAAAGTTGTAATTACTTGGTCTTCATAGTCTTATTTTTATCTCATTTTAATATATCTACTCCAGAAAATTAGATGATGATAAGCTAAGCAGCTATTTTAGTTCTGTACTAGTTAGTGTAGCTTGCAAAGAAATGGAGTCTTTCAGTAAAACCCAGCTGACTTTGGAGGTTAAAAACATGGCACTGCTACTTTAAAATTCTAGAAGGAATCTTCTTATAACAAGAAGATTCTTGTTTTAGCAAGTAGAATGGTTTTCCTCTTAGCAAGTAAATGACTTTAAGCTTGTAATTTTCATGTGTCTTTCTTAGACATCAGTTGTTAAAAGATACCTGCTGAAGGAATTTATAAATCAGAAGAAAATAAATTATTTCCGTAGCATTGTGTATTTAAAAAAAAAAAAATATTGGGGGAAAAAATTGGGAAAATGAGCCGTGTGACCCAATTATCCATTTTCAAATATATGTTAGGCCTTTGTTCCATTTTTTATTTCTTTATTTTGTCTTGTAAAACTATTCCTACACATTTCCTTGGCCATATTGAAGGTGTGAATGTTAGGTGAAATGTCAAATAGGGAGAACTGTGAAAGAAGGAAAACAAATGACAGGTTTAACCAGAGTTCATACTGTTTTATGAATTCCTTTACTGAGTAGCTTATATGTATTGTTACCAGTTGTGATTTTACACTGACCTATCTTGGGCAAGGCAGAGAAATATTTTATTTCCGGAGAAACTTTAGATACCTTTGCAATCAACTTCCTCCTTAAATCTGTATCCTATAATGCAGTTAAAATAAGCAACCAGGCTTCCCTGGTGGCTCAGTGGTGAAGAGTCCACCTGCCAGGGTGGGGGACGCAGGTTCAATCCCTGGTCCAGGAGGACCCCACATGCCATGGAGCAGCTAGTCCCAGGTGCCACAACTATTGAGCCTGTGCTGTGGAGCCCGGGAGCTGGGACTGCTTCAGCCTGCAAGCCCTGGAGCCTGTGCTCTGCAGCAGGGGAGGCCACTGCAGTGAGAGGCTCAGGCGCCCCAGCTGGAGAGTGGCTCCCACTTGCAGTGAAGACCCGGTGCAGCCAAAACTACATAAAATGAAAAGAAAAAGAATATTTCTTTAAAAAAATAAATAAAATATGCAAGTAGATATTTGTTTTCAAGGATACTATTAAAATTTATGGTATTGATTTTTCTTTGTAAATACCAAATTTTCATATTAGAGACTCTTGGGGATTAATGTTTAAGTCCTGGTCACTGATAGAGAAATGATAAATCATATGTAATTATCATATTTAATGAGCTCTTTTGAATGCACAGCTTCCTTGAGAGTCATTCCATCCTCACTGCACTTACTCTGAGACTCACTAGATTAGAGAAATTTTTTTTTTTTTAACTTTGCCCTGAGGCTTGTGTCCTATCTTTTTGCCTTTTTATACTGTTTGTGAGGTTCTCAAAGATAATCACGATGGTGTGATCACTCACTGAGAGCCAGACATCCTGGAATGCAAAGTCAAGTGGGCCTTAGGAAGAATCACTATGAACAAAGCCAGTGGAGGTGATAGAATTCCAGTTGAGCTATTTCAAATCCTAAAAGATGATGCTGTAAAAGTGCCGCACTCAATAAGCCAGCAAATTTGGAAAACTCAGCAGTGGCCACAGGACTGGAAAAGGTCCGTTTTCATTCCAATCCCAAAGAAAGGCAATGCCAAAGAATGCTCAAACTACCGCACAATTGCACTCATCTCACACTAACAAAGTAATGCTTGAAATTCTCCAAGCCAGGGTTCAACAGTACATGAGCCATGAACTTCCAGATATACAAGCTGGATTTAGAAAAGGCAGAGGAACCAGAGATCAAATTGCCAACATCCGTTGGAGCATCGAAAAAGCAAGAGAGTTCCAGAAAAACATTTACTTCTGCTTTGTTGACTATGCTAAAGCCTTTGACTGTGTGGATCACCACAAACTGTGGAAAATTCTTCAAGAGATGGGAATACTAGACCACCTGACCTGCCTCTTGAGAAATCTGTATGCAGGTCAGGAAGCAACAGTTAGAACTGGACGTGGAACAACAGACTGGTTCCAAATCGGGAAAGGAGTACATCAAGGCTGTATATTGTCACCCTACTTATTTAACTTATATGTGGAGTACATCATGAGAAATGCTGGGCTGGATGAAACACAAGCTGGAATCAAGATTGTTGGGAGAAATATCAATAACCTCAGATATGCAAATGACACCACCCTTATGGCAGAAAGTGAAGAAGAACTAAAGAGCCTCTTGATGAAAGTGAAAGAGGAAAGTGAAAAAGTTGACTTAACGCTCAACATTCAGAAAACTAATATCATGGCATTTGGTCCCATCACTTCATGACAAATAGATGGGGAAACAGTGGAAACAGTGACAGATTTTATTTTGGGGGGCTCCAAAATCACTGCAGATGGTGACTGTAGGCATGAAATTAAAAGACGCTTGCTCCTTGGAATAAAAGTTATGACCAACCTAGACAGTTTATTAAAAAGGAGAGACATTACTTTTCCAACAAAGGTCCATCTAGTCAAAGCTATGGTTTTTTCAGTAGTCATGTACGGATGTGAGAGTTGAACTATAAAGAAAGCTGAGTGCCAAAGAATTGATGCTTTTGAATTGTGGTGTTGGAGAAGACTCTTGAGAGTCCCTTGGACTGCAAGGAGATCCAGTCAGTCTATCCTAAAGGAGATCAGTACTGAATATTCATTGGAAGGACTAATGCTGAAGCTGAAACTCCAATACTTTGGCCTCCTGATGCAAAGAACTGACTCATTGGAATAGACCCTGATGCTGGGAAAGATTGAAGGCAGGAGGAGAAGGGGATGACAGAGGATGAGATGGTTGGATGGCATCACCGACTCAATGGACAAGAGTTTGAGTAAACTCCAGGAGTTGGTGATGGACAGGGAGGCCTGGCGTATTGCAGTCCAGGGGGTCGCAAAGAGTTGGATACGACTGAGCAACTGAACTGACTGACTACTGAGGCTTGTGTGATCCAACCAGGGATTGAATCCAGGCCCTCAGCACTGAGAGCTCAGAATCCTAACCCCTGGACCACTAGGGAATTCCCAAGGGAAATATTTAGAAAGAAAAATGATCAGACTTGACTGTTGATTATATAAAAGGATGAAGGAGAGGAATGAATCTAGAATGATATTCAGGAATTCAGGGCTGGGGAATTCCCTGGTGGTCCAGTGATTTAGGTCTTGGCACCTTCACAGCCGTGGCCTGGGTTCAGTCCTTGGTTGGAGAACTAAGATTCCACATGCCACAAGGCATGGCCAAAAAGAAAAAAAGGAATCCAAGTCTGAAGATGTAAAGTTAAGATTATCCAGGTATTAAAAAAAAATATTGTGCAGGCAGCAGTAAAATCAGAGTAGATTAGCTCTCAGGAAGGACCTGTAGTGAGAATAGAGCATGAGTCAAGGGCAGAACCCTGGAAAATACCAATGTTTGATGGTGGGTGGAGGAAGAAGTGCCTTAGGGAAGCCAAGAAGGATAGTTTAGAGAAGGTGAGCCAAAAGCCAGAAGAGTTTTAGTAGTGTAAACTCATAAAGAAGTATGTCTTGATTATGAGGGACTAACACCGTGGCCAGTACTCAGTAACTGCTTGACAAGTGTTTGCCGCATGAATAAGCTGTCAATTATGACAGATACAGGAGGAATAAGAGATGAGACATATTCTTGAAATTCAATATTATGGGGGCCATTGCAACTTTTACAAGACCAATTACAAGTGGTAGGAGATTGGAGAAGTAAGAGTGTAGAAAAGGAATGACTCTTAAAAAGTTTAATAAGGAAATAAAGGTGGTGGTCACTGGAGAGGGACATGGGGTAAAGACGATTTTTTTTCATTTATATTTTTTTCCTATGGTTGATAAAGAATCAAGCACGTTAGTAAACTAAGGTAGACAAATCACATAGAGAAGGAAAGGTCAAAAGTATAAGAAGAAAGGAGCTAACTGATGGAATAAAGTCTAGAAAAATAGCAAAGATGATGAGGTCAAAAGCACAAGAAGAGGAATTGGCCTTGAAAGTCCCCTTCTCAGAAATTGGAGGGAAGTAAACAAGGATGGGGCTTCCCAGGTGTTTCAGTGGTAAAGAATCCACCTGCCAGTTCAAGAGACTAGGGTTTGGTCTCTGAGTTGGGAAAATGTCCTGGAAGAGGAAATGGCAACCCGCTCCAATATGCTTGCCAGCAAAATCCCGTGGACAGAAGAGCCTGACAGACTACAGTCAATGGGGTCAGACAGGACTGAGCACACAGGCATGCAAATAAGAATGGATAAACTGTTTTGTTGATGGGAACAGGAAATAAAAGTGACTGGAAGATTGGTCAATCTCAGTTGTTGGAACATGGAAGTACAATCCTCTGAAGAACCTGTGTGTAGGTTGGAGCAGTAATCTCAGAATGAGAGGACAAGTAAAAATCTTACCAAGCTACATTGAAAAACTCAGCTAAGTGTACTTAGGGTCCACAGAGTTGTGTTCATTGTGATTTTTTCCCCTGGTGGTCCAGTGGTTAGTGTTATAAGTTTATATTTTATGGGTCAAAACTATATTAATAAAATTAGGCATTTTTACTGCCTAAGAAGGAAATAGTAATGACCATCAGATAAAACTTGGTAATAAGGTATTCATGTTTTTACTCAGAGAACAGAATAGTAGATTCTGTTAATATTTAACAATGAAAACATTTTGTGTTACCATATTTATTAAGTAGTTATTACTTTAATGTTAAAGTAATTTCATTGTTCATTTGTTCATTTGTTCATTTATTTTTTCATTCATTTGTTCATTTAAAAAAGCCATTTAATAACTACTTCTAAAAAAACCAAACTGGATAATTTGCTTTGCTTTTTCTGAATAAAACAAAAGCTAATTTTAACCTATGAAAGGATTTGAGTTTTTCCATTAAAAAGTACCATATAAATTTGAAATACTAATTATGACAATTACATAATGAACCTAATAAGAAGTAGAACCTATATTATAAACTGCTTCTGCATTTGTTTTGGATATCTACAAATATCCCATTGATTTTAATGGAATAATGTAGTTGTTCATGTTGAAATCTTATTAAGACTTACTATAAATTCTGCATTGCTTTGATTTTAGGTTACTTTAATTTAAATATTAGAAGATAGCCACCAGGGAAGTCCAGAAGATTATATATAGGATTGAATTAGATCTTCTCTGTAAAATAACCCTTTACTCTAATTTTCTAGAACGTAGTCAAAATAAGGAAACAGTTGCTATAATTGGTGACATCAGGGACTTCCCTGGCTGTCCAAGGGTTAAGACTCCACACTTCCACTGCAGGGGGCAGGGGTTTGATCCTGGTCAGGCAAACTAAGATCCTGAATGCCATGCAGACAAAAAAAGAGAAATTTCTTGAACTGAATAAAAATGAAAATATAACATATCAACTTAAAAAATTATATGGGAAAGTAATTTTTTTGATAGACATGTTTCTTATAATAGGACTTAGAAAAATTATAAACTTACACATGTGTAAATATCAACTATTTCACAACTAGTCTGAATGACCTGTGTTCTGTGACCTGGATTCATGGGAGTAAACCTGCATTCATAATGACGATGCAAAATCAAATGTTTGCTTGAAATCACAAAAGACTTTGACTTTCCTGATCATGCTGTGATACTTGGTGTTAACTGTTAACTCTTATGAAATAGTCTGGAACATGGTCAACAATGAAATGCATTAAGTTGATCTGCTGCTTTAATTGTTCAAGTTCAGTTTTGCTTTGTTTGTTATGTTACATAATGTGCATTAGATGGCCTTTGGCACCAGTTTGATCTTTGAGTTTTCTACAGAGGTGTTATTTGAGAGCAAATCTAGACCTTTAAATTACAACATGACCTTTCCCTGAATGAATGCAATTCTGTACTATTGGGTTATCTCATCTGGCTGGTAAAATTTATGTGCAACTTCTTGTCTTTTCTCTTTTTAGCCAGGACTAAAAGAAGTGGTAGAATCCTGTCGAGGAAAAAATTTATTTTTTTCTACCAATATTGATGATGCCATTAAGGAAGCTGATCTTGTGTTTATTTCTGTAAGTATTTTCCTTTGCTGTGTGAGGTAATGTATTCTTGTCTGTATAGAAGTTTCATTGTATTTTAATAATAAATGCAGTTTCATTAAGCCATAGCATTACTTAGTATAAAGTTGTCCAGTTGAATTTTGATTCTCACTAATTTTATCTAACACTTCACCAAACTCTATGATCATCTGATCATTTCAGATCCTTGAATAAATAAGTTCAGAGAAAGTTCTAGTCTGAGATCTAGAATTAGGAAATGTTGATAACTTGTGAACACACGTGAGCACCTAGGGTGATAGTATATGTATTTCGTTGTTTCTTGGTTCTACTGCTTGGTGTAGGTATGGTAAAAAGAATCAGGTAAAGTTTGCTGCAACTGTGCAACCATCTCCTATCTAGATGAATTTATATTCCAAAAATCATTTTAAATTAATTATTTGGAACTTGGCATATCTTGATTAGGTTGTTAGGCTAATCCATAAATAACTTCAGTTCATAAAAGAACTTACCTATTGTACCTTTGTAATTAAAAAAAGTAGAATCAATGCTTGGGAATACACTCTGGTAATCCAATATGTGAACCAAGGTAGCTTTTTTTCTTGCTGTTTTGGTGACTCAAATATTCTGTGTGTGATGGTATAGTTATCACCAGGTGGTAGCTGAGCTAGGGTGTTATATGACTTAAGACCTTTATAGCCTTATGGAGTAAGGGGAAAGCCAGTGGTATGAGCTTGGACTGGGTTCCATGAGATAAAGAAACACCAGGGACGTCCATAGAGTAGAGATGATGTTGAATTGATTATGTGTATCGAGGCAAAGGCAGTACTGTGAAGAAATATGAACTCCAGGAGAAAGTAGTAATGAAACCCTTGGTGAAACTGTGCTATGAATTCCGTCTTTCTTTTTAAAAATTACTTCAGAGGAACTGGTGCCAGTTTTGTGACTCACCTATCCTTTGTCTGTTCAAGCTTGTAGAAGGTTAGGGTAGAGGCATAGAAAAGGAGAAATTATTTGGGAGTATCTAGATGCTTGGAGAAAATCAAGAAGTTACCTTAGTCCCAACATTTGGATAACCACAACCTAGAATGGGAATAGGGGACTTTTCTGTAAGAAAAAGAAATTAAAAAAAAAAAAAATCTATTCTTAAGGCAATGGAGTCTACCTTAGGGTGTTCTGGCAAAGACAGCTGATTATACAGTGCCTGAGCTCCCTTGACTCCCTTGAGTCTTTCCAAGCTATTGCTTTGTGTGCCTGTTAGAGTTATTTTTGTGGTATGACTCCTATCTAGCTTCCATTTTTCTCTGCATCAGTTTTTTTAAAAACTGTGCTTGTTGTATACTTTTCATTATGAAAAATAGCAAACTTATGCAGAAGATGAAACCAACAATATAATGAACCCCTATGTATGCATTCTCCATTGTCAACAGTCATCATGGTCATTCATGTTTTTTGTTTTTATAATTTTTTGGCTGCTCCTCGGGGTATGTGGGATCTTAGTTCCCCCAACCAAGGATCAAACCTACACCCCCTGCAGTGGAAGAATGGAGTCTTAACCACTGGACCACTAGGAAAGTCCCCAATCTTTTTTTATACTTCTCTCCCATCCTAGATTACCCAAATTATTTTTAGGCAAATTCCAGGTAGGAATAGTTTTATGCTATGGAATCAGTTTTCAATTGTTATCTTTAGAGCTCCTTTATCCTGGGAAACCATCTGATCATCCCACATCTCCAGCATGTCTCACAATGTCTTATCAGTCGTTTTTGCCCTTCTGTGCACCACCGCACCCTGACTTCCATACCTAAGTCTTTTCCTAAGTTGTTCCATGCATATAAACAAATTTCCCTCATGCTTTTCACACCTCATCTAAATCTTCATATTTTGATTTATTTTGGTTTCATTCTTTTATTTGGTTTCCCATTAAGTTATAAGCTAGTCAAGAGAAGAAAATTGGTGCTACTTACTGGTTCAAAAATTATTCCTATATAGAAGTTTGGACTTCACAGAGTATTTTCACTTTTATGTGAATGTTATGAAACTCATGAGTTAGATTTTAGAGAATGTGTTATTCTCATTTTCCACTGAGGTCATTGAGACAAAGGCAGCCATACTTCCTCACAGTTACATGATACAGCTAAGCCAAAACTAAATGCCTGGACTCTGAACTCATGGTTTATTTTTCTTTCTATATGATAGTCTTTGTCTGCATAGTATTCTGTATCCTGGAGGTGATAGATAATTTCTAGTTCTAAATAGCCAAGAAAGCATTTGTGAATGACCCTGCAGACATTTATAAAAACTTATTGATATCGATCTATAAAAAAAGGAGAGTAAAAGGAGTTTTAAGACTAGGATAATATGTTACATATAATCAGGAGAAGAAGTAAGAGAGAACTTACATTTCATTTCAGTCTATGAACTCCTTTTGGAGTCTCCTTCATCTTTATACCTCCAGTCTTAGCTTAGTGAAGTGAAAGTGAAAGTCACTCAGTCATGTCCAACTCTTTGTGACCCCATGGACTATACAGTTCATGGAATTCTCCAGGCTAGAATACTGGAGTGGGTATCCTTTCCCTTCTCCAGGGGATCTTCCCAACCCAAGGATCGAACCCAGGTCTCCCATATTGCAGGGGGATTCTTTACCAGCTGAGCCACAAGAGAAGCCCAAGAATACTGGAGTGGGTAGCCTCTCCCTTCTATAGTGGATCTTCCTGACCCAGGAATCAAACCGGGGTCTCCTGCATTGCAGGTGGATTCTTTACCAACTGAGCTATGAGGGAAGCCCATGTGAGCTATGTGGGAAGCCTAGTCTTAGCTTAGACCCTGCCTATCCTGCGAACCTGACTCTGACACATATATAGTAGCTTCTCAATAGAAATGTAGAAATGTAATGAGTGAGTTCTCCAGGAACTTCAAGCTGTTCCCTATGGTATTATATTTATAAAATGTATTATTTCCGTGGAACTAAGAGAGGGTGAGACCAGGGCTACTGATGATGTTAACTTCCCACTTGACTAGTCAGTTGATGGTCCAGGGTGTATCTTGATATAAGTGAACATTTCACAGATACTTTGTTCTTAAGTCCGTATACTTTCATCAGGTGAACACACCAACCAAAACCTATGGAATGGGAAAAGGCCGTGCAGCAGATCTGAAGTACATTGAAGCTTGTGCTAGACGCATTGTGCAAAACTCACACGGGTACAAAATTGTGACTGAGAAAAGCACGGTCCCAGTGCGGGCAGCAGAAAGTATTCGTCGAATATTTGATGCAAACACAAAACCCAACTTGAATTTACAGGTATGAAAAAGGAAGCATTAGAATCTGGCCTTCTTATGTAAATATCAGTGCTTCGAGTTGTCCATAATTCATTCTAGCTTAAAACTTATCTTTGCATTGGGATTTTAGGTGCTGTCCAACCCTGAGTTCTTGGCAGAAGGAACGGCCATCAAGGACCTGAAGAACCCAGACAGAGTACTGATTGGAGGGGATGAAACCCCAGAGGGCCAGAGAGCTGTGCAAGCACTGTGTGCTGTGTATGAGCACTGGGTTCCCAGAGAAAAGATCCTCACCACTAATACTTGGTCTTCAGAACTTTCCAAACTGGTTAGTATGTAGCACTCAACTCTCTATTAAATTTAAGCCAAGGACTTATTTCTCTTAACCCTGATAAGCTACCTGCTGCTAAGCTGCTGCTAAGTCACTTCAGTCGTGTCCGACTCTGTGCGACCCCATAGACGGCAGCCCACGAGGCTCCTTTGTCCCTGGGATTCTCCAGGCAAGAACACTGGAGTGGGTTGCCATTTCCTTCTCCAATGCATGAAAGTGAAAAATGAAAGTAAAGTTGCTCTGTCATGCCCGACTGTTAGCGACCCCATGGACTGCAGCCTACCAGGCTCCTCCGTTCATGGGATTTTCCAGGCAAGAATACTGGAGTGGGCTGCCATTGCCTTCTCCGGATAAGCTACCTAGGTACTTTTTAAATAAAAGATATGCTTATGAAGATAATATTCTTGTATATTATAAAATAATTTCATAAGGGGGTCAAATATTTGGGTATAAAATATTTTAGAATATGTAAAAGAAAATAGAGTATACTAAAATACTAATTTTAAAAATCACTCATTCCCTTCTTTTTACTTTCTCTTTTTAAAATCTTCATCTTTATTTATTTATTTTTTAAATATTTGTTTATTTGGCTGAACGGGGTCTTAGTTGCAGCATGTGGGATCTTAGTTGTGTCATGTGGGATCTAGTTCCCTGACCAGGGATTGAACCTAGGCCCCCTGCGTGGACAGCAAAGGGTCTTAGCCACTGGATCACCAGGGAAGTCCCTTTTTACCCTTTGTTAATCACCTTTCTTCTCTAATTTAAAACATTTTTCTGAACCAACCCACCCATTGCCTCTTCAGATTGAACCCATCAGAAACTTTCATATCTCCTTCAGTAGTTTGCATCAACTCAATGAAATATAATGCAGATTATATAAAATGTTTATTTTAGTTCATCGTATTCTTCCTTTTATTTATTTATTTTTTAAAGACAGCAAATGCTTTTCTGGCCCAGAGAATCAGCAGCATTAACTCTATAAGTGCCCTCTGTGAAGCAACAGGAGCTGATGTAGAAGAGGTGGCAACAGCCATTGGAATGGACCAGAGAATTGGAAATAAATTTCTGAAAGCCAGTGTTGGTAAGCTGAAAGTTCTC
Source organism: Bubalus bubalis (assembly GCF_019923935.1). Classification (NCBI taxonomy): domain Eukaryota; kingdom Metazoa; phylum Chordata; class Mammalia; order Artiodactyla; family Bovidae; genus Bubalus; species Bubalus bubalis. The sequence continues at coordinate 58,746,517 of NC_059163.1, forward strand.
TATACATCAAGTAGGTTCTTTTAGGTAGATCTCTAACTTTAAGGAAGCCTTTGCTTGACACCCTTAAAATAATGATTTCATTATACATGTAGCCTTCAGCTTAACAGGGACTTCCTAAGTGAGACAATAGTTACATATATTGTTTAATAATTAGTGACTGATTAGTATATAAACATGGTTCAGTGTTTCAGAAGAAATATATGAATATTTTGTTAGAACATTTAGGTAGAATAAGTTGAGATCACATCAGAAACCATATAACACCTTACTGAAGCAATAGGAAAAAATTCCTTATCATTTGCTTTTCCTACTGATCAGTCATTTCAGTTCAGTAGCTCAGTCGTGTCCGACTCTTTGTGACCCCATGAATCGCAGCACGCCAGGCCTCCCTGTCCATCACCAACTCCCGGAGTTCACTCAAACTCATATCCATCAAGTCGGTGATGCCATCCAGCCATCTCATCCTCTGTCGTCCCCTTCTCCTCCTGCCCTCAATCCTTCCCAGCATCAGGGTCTTTTCCAATGAGTCAACTCTTCGCATGAGGTGGCAAATGTGACCTTAGTGAAATATTTTCATTATTTGTGTATTCCATATTTGTGAATTATTTAGCCTACTTGCTAAAATGCATTTGTAACCCGACATCAATATTCATATGGTCATTTGCAGATATGAACAGAGCAGCATAAAATTTGAGTCACCCAATGCATGCATTTCCAGTTGAGGTTGAATAAGGCAATACTCTTACCTTCTTATTTTAGCTCACATACTGGAAATGTCTGCTGTTTTTGTGGTCTGTTTAGTACCATATTTTTGGCATGTTGGTGCTTTTCCCCCACTGTGATTTCACTGTTTAAAATGGCCCTCAAGAATATTGCTGAATTTTTTTCTGGTGTTCCAAAGTGTCAGCAAACTATTATGTGCCTTACAGAGAAAATACATGTGGTTTGATAAGCTTCACTTCAGTGCTGTTGGCTTTGAGTTCATTGTTAATGAAGGTCAACAATATTTTTAAATAAGATGTCTCTAAGTATAAGCACACATAAAACAAGATTATGTTGATCAGTTGACAAAAAACATTACCAGAAGCTCACAGGAACCTAATGCTGTATTTTACCTACAAGCAGCACTTCAGTATTTGCTAATTCAGTGTTTGTGGCAAATTTATAGGATATAACTACTGAGTTTAATGAGAACTGCCTATACTTTTGGATTTAAATTAATAAAGTTGATGTAAAGGTAAAAAGAGTCTTTTACAGATTGGGCCATTGGCAGCACTTCCTATGTTTCTGGGGCTTTATGCCATTTTTCAGTACTGATTTCCTGGCCTTTTCTGTCTTTCTGATATTTTCTTCTAGTGACCATTTAATAAAAATAGCTACTGTTTCCTGAAGGCATGTTATTCAATAAGTTCTGAAACAGCTGTTTATATATCTTAATTTATAACCTGTTATATAAAAGTGTTGCTGATTAATGGATTGGGGGAATTTTCGTAAGCTGTTCAGTCATACAACTAGTGAGTGGCTAGGTGTGTCTGACTTCAAACCTCATGCCAACCCTCACTGTATACTGCATTGCACTCAAACAGTGGTGGGCAGACTACAGTCCTCAGGCCAAATCTGGCCCACAGCTTGTTTTTGTAAATAAAGTTTTATTGGAAAATAGCTATGCCCATTTGATTCCATATTGTCTATGACTGCTTTTGAGCAACAAGGGCAGAGTTGAATAGTTGTGCCAGAGACTATATGACCTACAAAGGCTAAAATATTTTTCACTGGGAATGTTAAAGTTTGCCAGCTCTATGTTAGAGTGAGAGATGTGGAGCAGTTATACCAGCTAATGAGGAAAAAAATAGAAATGTAGCCACAATAAAACTTAAGTTAGAAAATTATTTTAAATTATTTGTAATTATTTAAAATTATTTATAACTATTAGGAAATTATTTATAGAGTTGATTAGTTTCTTGCAAATTTCACATAATTTATAAACTCATTAATTTTCCCACATTCAAATTTTATTATTAAAAATCCTAGCAGAGGCCTTCTGATTAGTATGATACAGAAATTTATAACATGATTTAGTTGTGTGGTTCCAAATGAAAATATTGTCTTTTTTTGTCTTTCTTCAGGTTTTGGTGGGAGTTGCTTTCAAAAGGATGTTCTGAATTTGGTTTATCTCTGTGAGGCTCTAAATTTGCCTGAAGTAGCTCGTTATTGGCAGCAGGTATTTATAGTCAACGGGTTATGATTAACTTCTGATTAAAACATGTCATCTTTTTCTGTCAAATGTTTTTGAGAGTATTAATTTTTTCCAGGAACTCAATTATTATTATATTCAGTTTGTTCATTTTAGGTTTATTTATTGAGCTTCTGTGTTTATAAATTGTCTGTTTTGGTAATCAGCTATGATGAAAGTTTATGATAAACAAGTATTCCTTTTAATTTTAATAACAAAATTTGCTCCCTATGTAAAGCAAGAACTTTTAATTGTAGTTCTTCATCTTGAAAGGCATAAGATAGAAGTAAAAGAAGAACCTCTATTGTTATGCTTGCAGATGGTTTGCATGTGTTGATATTTGTTTTATCCCTTTGAGATTCACAGAGCTAAAATTGGAGATCCTACTCAAACTGGAAATAGAGTTAACATTTATTGAGTGCTTAACTCTGTGCCAGGCACTCTTTAAAGCACTTTATATGTAGTATCTTAGTTCTCATCATTAATATTATCCCAGAAGGAAATGGCAACCCACTCCAGTACTCTTGCCTGGAGAATCCCAGGGACGGGGGAGCCTGGTGGGCTGCCATCTATGGGGTCGCACAGAGTCGGACACGACTGAAGCGACTTAGCAGCAGCAGCAGCAGCAGCATTTATAGATGGGGAAGCTGAGGCTTAACAGTGTTAAGTAATTTGCTCAAGATACCAGTCAGTGAGTGTATGTATCTTTTCCAAATATTTTTTCCCCAGGTTTATAATTTTTCAGATTTTAGCAGTGAGTAGGAAAGTAAGGAAATGAGCATTTTTAGAGAAATATAAACTTCTAAGTTCATTTCACTCAATCTAGTGTAATGGCTTTATGTTACTGTCCATTGTGGGGAAAATGCAGATAAAGGCTTCATTTTCCAGGTTCCATGGCAGTCCAGTGGTTAAAATTCCATGGTTCCACTGCAGGGAACACAGGTTTGATCCCTGGTTGGGGAACTAAGATCCCACATGCCTTGCAGCTATGTGGCAAAAAAAAAAAGGCTTGATTTTTCTAAAGCTTTGAGCTCATTTCCCAAGCTCTCAGACTCTGAGATGGCTTCTGGAAGCTTAGAGCCTTAAAAAAAGTCTTTCCTTAAATTCCTGTGGTCACAAGTATACGATGTTTGTTTATAAATTCTTAGAAGAGTAACAGATTAGATGATCAGAGACTTTACTGGTCACAAATATGATGTTTGTTTATAAATTCTTAGGAGAGTAACAGATTAGATGATCAGAGACTTTACTGGTCACAAATATGATGTTTGTTTATAAATTCTTAGGAGAGTAACAGATTAGATGATCAGAGACTTTTACTTGTAACATTTAGTTAAAAATTTCTCCAAATGTTCATGGTGTTATGGTTCATCCGGAGGCACCTGTAGCTCTGCACGTGGTTTTACTGTTCTCTATCTTCTTTCTACTCACACTCAGTTTTGATGAGGGGTCTGGTTAAGCATATGAGCGAGTACTTTGGAGTTTAGTTGCTTCCTTAGGGTTTGGAGAAGTTGGCTAAGGAGAACACTGTTTTCTATGTGCCTTTTTAGGCTGGCCTCATGGCAGACCTCAAATGGGGTTGGAATTTCCCTGTGCTCCCCACCATCCATCCCAGTCTGATGCATGTAAAGTTAAAACCAAATGAAACTTAAAATTTTCAGGGTGGCGAGGAGTGGGGAAGGAAGGGAGTGGGTAAAATTCTTTGTTTTTTCTAATCTGTGGATACTAAAGAGGTTGGTAACGTTTGCCTCCTGTTAATTCATAAGGTTTGTATTCATACAAGAGTACTAACCACAAGCTATAAGCAGTGTATGCACAGGCTGTACCTCTTTTAACTGATCCTTGCATAACTGTACATGTCCTTTCAGGTTATAGACATGAATGACTACCAGAGAAGGAGGTTTGCTTCCCGGATCATAGACAGTCTGTTTAATACAGTGACAGATAAGAAGATAGCTATTTTGGGGTTTGCTTTCAAAAAGGACACCGGTGATACAAGGTATTAATTCTTTCAAATACTTCAACCTTTTTGAGAATCTTAACTCCTCATCCTGATTTTTTTGATGGTAGCTGTATATGTGAAATACATGTATGTGTATAGTATAAAGAGTAAAAAAGTGGATGTTCATATCCTCACAAGAAATAGAATCTCACCTGTATATTAAATTCCATAGGTATTAAAATATATGCCATTCAGAAGCATAGCAAAGCTGGGTTTTGTTTTTCCCTTCAGAGAGTCATCTAGTATATATATTAGCAAATATTTGATGGATGAAGGTGCACACCTCCATATATATGATCCAAAAGTACCAAGGGAACAGATAGTTGTGGATCTTTCTCATCCAGGAGTTTCAAAGGATGACCAAGGTAAGTCAGGCTTTGTCTCTCACGTGTCATTTTGAGTTTGGGCTCCCAAACTTATTTATTCTCTGGAAACCTTTGGTTGTTCAGTTTTTGTCATTTTTATCATTGCTAGGCCCCTCTTTTCAATCTCAATTCTCTAAAATTAAACTCTCAGACATTGCTTCATCAACTTTGATTTGAAGTAATCCAGTGGATTAGTAATGTAATTACTAATTAGTAATCAAGTAATGAAGTAGATTACTCTAATGATTTTCCCAAGATATTCTTTTAAAAAGCCCCAGGGATTATAAGGGGATGCTTCTGGGACAAGACTGGGGACTACTCCAGGCCCCTCACTGTTACCCACACTCATATTTCAACCAGACCATTCCACTTCTGTCAGACTCTCAATTCCTCCTGCAATTCTAGTGTTAAAATGCATAATCTCAAATCACTCCTCTCGTACTCCAGTTTTTGTTGGTTGTTACAGTGGCCCGGCTCGTGACCATTTCCAAAGATCCCTACGAAGCATGTGATGGTGCTCATGCTGTTGTGATTTGCACCGAGTGGGACATGTTTAAGGTGAAGTGACGGAAGCGAGATTAAGGAAGATTTTAGAGCTGTTCTGATAGCATTTGGGGTGGAGTATGCGTGCCTGTATATGCTCTGATTATTCTCTGGTTCTTTCTTTATAGGAGCTGGATTATGAACGCATTCATAAAAAAATGCTGAAACCAGCCTTTATCTTTGACGGACGACGTGTCCTGGACGGGCTCCACAATGAGCTACAAACCATTGGCTTCCAGGTAAGCATCATCCTGAATTGGTTTTGTTTCATTTGTTTGGTCATTTGCTTTTTAAAATGGCTTTGAGTTTTTTTCATTTTAATTTTTTTCATTTATTTTTTGGCTACACTGGGTCTTCATTGTGATGTGCGGGCTTCTCATTTTGGCGGCTGCTCTTGTTGCAGAGCACAGGCTCTGGAGCACGTGGGCTTCAGTAACTGCAGAACATGGCCTCAATAGCTATGGCACACAGGCTTAGTTGCTCCTCGGCATGTGGGATCTTCCCTGATTAGGGATCGAACCCATGTCCCCTGAACTGGCAGGTGAATCCTTAACCACTGGACCACAGGGAAATCCCTGGCTGTGAGTTTTATGATTTTAATATTTTCTCATTTAGCAATAACATAACTCTGGGAAAATGTCAGTCAGTTCTCTGGGAAGTCTTTGAGGTATTTGTGAAGTACTCCACTCCCTCCTCAAATTCATAACCTAAAGGTCATTCAGTTTGGTCTCTCTTACTAAGTTTATAGGGCCAAGGTGTGCCTCACCCTACCTCGTATAAACATCAAGTAAGAAAGTGTATGCATTAAATTTTTTATTCTAGAGCCTCCAAAGCTGCTCTGTGACACTGTGCGCACCACACTGACCCCCTCAGAGGCCAGGTCGTTTATTCCTATAGAAATGTTTTAATACTATAGTTGTCCCATGTTGGTTTAGGATCCTCTATCTCTGAGTGCTTAGCACTATGCTGGTGCTGTGAGAGGTCTAAAGGAAAAGTATGGGAGCTGCAGAGGTGTTGGCTCTCTTTTAATTCAAAGCTTGTCAGTTAGTTATGGAACGTTTGGAGAGCAGACAGAAAGCTGCACGATACATTTTATGTTGCATCCACTTCAGTTCTACCAGGGGCCTCAAAGGTTTTAAGAAGAAAGAGCCACTTTCCATTTCCTCAGCAGACATGGAGTCTGGGCCCCAAGGGGGAGGTTGGGAGGATAAAGAAATCTGCCAGGAGACTGTTGTCAGCAGAGTCCCAGAGCAGAGCAGAGCGTGGCAGTGTTTCGAGTCGGCTGTGTGCGTCTGCTTAGCACCAGCTGTCTGGGAGAGGTACTGATAAGGCCGCGTTCCCTGTTCGAAATATCTGATCTGTTTCTCTTAACCTGTCACTGACTTGTTGAAGATCCTTCTTATAATTCAGTGCCCACTCCTCATTCATGAGAGATTAACTTGCAACACAAATCAGATGACATCCTTGTTAGTTCACATTCCATCAAAGACCCTGGGGACTCTTCTGTCCAACCCCTCCTTAGTGAGTAATGGGACTGTTTTTCCCAATCATGACTTAGCAGTGTTATTTTTTAAACATTATTTGCAGGCACAGAAACATTTTCTCTCATTGCTGTTTTACTCATCTAGAGGAGAAATGCAGAGACATATATATATATTTAAAATGAGTTTGAGCTCTTATAATTAACTAGTCCTAGTAAGGGTTAAAAAAACTATTAGACTGGAATTGCTAAATAAAGAGAATTTATAAGCCATTAAATAAGACAATTGATTAATACAAAGCAGAAGGACCTCCTTGGTGGTCCAGTGACTAAGACTCCACACTCCCAATGCAGGTGGCCTGGTTTCAATTCCTGATCAGGGAACTAGATCCCACATGCCTCAACCAAGAGTTCACATGCCACAGTTAAATATCCTGTGTGTAGCAATGAAGATCGATCTTGAGTGCTGCCACTAAGACCTGGCCAAATAAATAAGTAAACAAAGCAGAAGCCCTTTGTGGTATGAGTCAGCATAAATATTAATTTTTAATTAAAAATGTCCTTTTTAATTAAAAATACACTTGTGAAAATTATGCAGTACATTTATCTCTGCTGTAGAGCGGAGATAAACTATTATTAAAGAAAGTGTCTTTAAAGATAATATTGATAATTTTGGAAAGAGGGGGAAAAGTTTTAAATGTAATATGCAAAATGAGAATTGACTACTATTGATTTATTGAAGGTTGACTTAATATGCCAGACACTGTCCTGAGCATTTTATCTAATTGAATCCTTACTATAGCACTTCGAGGTAGGTGGGTAACACCATTTATGAACAAGGAAGAAAGACCTTAGAGAGTTTAGGTATCAGCGATTATCAGTAAGGATTCCAACTGGAGCCTTTCAGACTCTGAAGCCTGAACTTCTAAAAACTATGCTGTTATAACTTATGCAAGTTTTTTAGAACAAGGGAAACAAGACATTAGAATAGTGTTTGAAAGATAGTGAATTAACGGGAATCTGGGCTATTTATTGCTTTCACATCTGCTTTTAAAGCCACAGTGGCATGTAATCTCCTATTCTGTTTGAGGGAGTCTGGTGTTAAGAACGAGAGGAGTGAGCATGTCTAGATATGAATATGAAAAGAGGAATGTAGACTGACTCTAGAAACAAAAAATACGGAAGGAACCAAAGGTCTTTTTCACAGCAACCCACACAACCTGAGAAACTTTTTCTGCCTTTATAAAGAAAAAAATCATCTAGGTTTTAGCCCTTATTACACTATATGGCAAAGTTTTACGTTTAGGTATTATTAACAATTTTCTTTTCTCCTCTAGATTGAAACAATTGGCAAGAAGGTGTCTTCAAAGAGAATTCCATATGCTCCTTCTGGTGAAATTCCAAAGTTTAGTCTTCAGGATATGCCCAACAAGAAACCCAGAGTATAGACCTTGCCGTTTTTATTTGTAACTTTTTTGGTACTTCAAAATAGCAAATACCTATCTGATATTAAATGACAAATGAACCACGTGCTTTTAAGGAAACAAAACTATTTTTTTAATAATCAAATTTATACTAGCTATATGGGAATTAGCATTATCTGGTAATTATGAAACTAGAATTTTTTTACATATTTTTATAATATTGTTACCTCAGTGATTGGATGAGTAGCAAATAATCATGTTGGTTTTAATGGTGTCGATTTTTGTAAAATTAAACTTCAAACTTTTTACTTCATAAAATATCTTTAGGCAGCACTTCAATATCGAATGGTAACGGGAGTGACACTCCTTAGTGTCACTACTTTGTCTACTTGTCATTAAGTATTTATTTCACTGCGGGAGTAGGAAGTGACTACTCACTCCAGTACTCTTGCATGGGAAGTTCTACGGACAGAGCTTGGCCAGCTGCAGTCCATGGGATTGCAACAGAGTCAGACACAACTTAGTGATTAAACCACCACCCCATGTATTTTCTGCCATGAAATGGCTGTGCTAAATACCGGGCTAAACCTGTTAACCTTTCCAATAGTGTCATGGAGATTTAAAGTTTTCTGTATTAATTGGGTGAGGTGTGTTCCATGCCATTCCTCATCTCCCTGAATTGAGGAGGGTGCCATGGACAGAATGTGGCCTTTGTGCTTTTTTCTGCCTATGCTTCCACGTTAGAAGTAACCCTACAGCTATGGTTTGGTTATTGTTCTTTTGCTCCTTTTGTTTTAATGGGCTGTATCGATGGTTTCTTTAGTTCACTGTCCATTTCCAATCAATCCAAATAAGACTAAAAAGGTAATCTTTTTTTAAAAAACATGAAGAAAAAAATCAGTGTAGTGAAATGAAAGTCTATATCATTCCTCTTCTTGTTTTTCCTCACTGATCATTGTTTTTTAGTCTAAAAGCCCAAATTATTTGTTACTTTTACTTTGTATTTTATTCCTGTGACTCACTACAGTTTCTCCCATTTTAAGTAATAAAGTCAATATAATCTCATACATAAACTTACAGTAGTAGATTTTACAAGTTAATGTATAGCATAATCCTAAAATAAGGAATTTTGTGTTTTCATCTGCTTTTTTTCTTATGTCTCTTGTTGACTTATATTTGATTTTCTCTCGTGTGTAATGTCCATTTGATGCTTGTGCTCTGCCGAGAGTATACAAATTGAGTTAAACAGATACAAAACTCATCGTTTAGGAATTCTGCAGTTCAATAATACAGAGATAAAGATGAGGACAGAGACATCTGTACAGATATCAAATACATAAATAAAATATTCTTCATAAGCCAGTGTGTGGGTTATTTTTTGTCTAGTGCAAGTAACTAATTAAGTTGTGACAGTATATGACATTAGACAGGAAAATCACTCCTTTTTTGAGAAAGGGACATTATGTTGTTCTTTCAAATGATGCAAGAAAGGGAGAGAACAGACCAGGTATTGGCAAACAAAATCCCATGGGCCAAACCTAGCCAGCAACTTGTGAGCTAAGATGTCTTTTACATTTTTACATGATTACATTTTAAATGGTTTCATATATATTGCTGTCTGACCCTTTAAGAAAAAGTTGGCAGACTAGAGTGAAGGAAACAAAACGACAGAGACAATAGATGATCCCTCACTCTTAGATTTTGAAATGGGAGTGGGCTTATTAACTAGCCCTGCTCTTTATTTCTGCTTGAGAATATTCTTATATTCTGTTAACAATCTTAAAGTCTAGTAAAGGGATTATAACGCAAAGGTGTCTTGCTAAAGCAGTTGAATTAGGCGTTTTAAGTCGCAGGATGCTTCAGTGCCTAGGATTGATAACTAAATGTGTAAAACATGGTTACTGATTAGAAGGTGGGAGAACTGCTAAGTGGACGAAAATACAAAAGACAAAGAGCCATGTAACCTGGCTGTAATGGGGAAGAAGCCCCAGTGAAGGTTAATTTATAGCAATTTGAGCCTTTATGTGAAAAGTTGCAAGAAGATGGTTACCATTGTTTTCCCTATTAAGACAATTAAAGACCTTGTGTTTTTTAAAAATTGATACGATGTTTCTATTTTTTAGGGGAGATCCCTGGTGGCCCATGTTTAGGATTCTGGGCTTTCACTGCAGTGGCCTGGTTCAATCCCTAGTTGGGGATGTGAGACCCCACAAGCCATATGGTATGGCAAAAAAAAAAAAAAAAAGATTTATTAGTTAGTACTTTTGAGATTATTAACTAGTACTTAAAATTGAAAATAATACATGGACATGATTTTTAAAAATTCAAATCAATACAAAAGGATATATAAAAATCTCAGGTCTTCCCTAATGGTCCAGTAGTTAAGAATCCGGAGGCCTGGCGTGCTGCGGTTCATGGGGTTGCAAAGAGTCAGACACTACTGAACTGAACTGAACTGCCAATGCAGGGGACCATGGGTTAGGTCCCTGGTCGGGGAACTAAGATCCTGCAAGCTGTGAGGTATGACAAAATAAATTAATGCACTCAGCTTCCAGTAAGAGAAACTCCTATTCAAACTAATTTCATTAATAATTATATCTGACCAAACAGGAATTCGGAGAAGGCGATGGTACCCCACTCCAGTACTCTTGCCTGGAAAATCCCATGGACGGAGGAGCCTGGTAGGCTGCAGTCCACGGGGTCGCTAAGTCGGACACGACTGAGTGACTTCACTTTCACTTTTCACTTCCATGCATTGGAGAAGGAAATGGCAACCCACTCCAGTGTTCTTGCCTGGAGAATCCCAGGGACAGGGGAGCCTGGTGGGCTACCGTCTATGGGGTCACACAGAGTCGGACACGACTGAAGCGACTTAGCAGCAGTAGCAGCAGCAAACAGGAATTGGGTTTTGGGGTTGGCCAATTTAGTCATTGGAAATGGGGCAGAAACCTCTGTATTAGTTGACTTTGTGATTAAAAACTATGTGCCATCTATCATTTTCACTTTTTCAAAGAATTTCATTTGTGCTACAGAAAGAAAAGGATCAGACATATTGAAATGGGCACATACCAAATTTTACATATTGGCGACTACTGATGCATTAACTTGTACCACCTGGTCAAAAATTTTGTATAGGCCGCCTGCCATGTCTGTGCATTTAAATGCGCTTGTTTTTAATGCATCATTGTTTAGGAAGGTCAGAGCTCTGTCCTGGCCTTTCAAAATTCAGGCCTGCCCATTCTTATAATGTGTATAACTTTGAAAATTAGCTTTTAATTTAACTCAGGGGAGCCATATATATATTTGACTCCCTACCCTGGGCAATTGTAGCAGCAGATTATGTTACAAAATCAAAGTCTGAAAATTAATCCATTTTTTTTCCCTGTGAAATCCCATGGACAGAGGAGCCTGGTGGGCTACAGCCCATGGGGTCGCAAAGAGTTGCGACTGAACACACACAGCATAAGGAAAGTGAGTCAAAATATATATGGCTCCCCTGAGTTAAATTAAAAGCTAATTTTCAAAGTTATACACATTATAAAAAAAATTAGTTCACATATTTAAAACTTCAAAACAGAACTGGCTATCCAAATTACATATTTTACCATATTGCCATCTAAATGCGTCCCTTGTGAGATGTGGTAGAAAAACAGGATTCAGAGTCAAAGGATGAATTTGAGTTCTACTACTTAGGAAAGAAATTCCTCACTCAGGTCATTACTATGATAGAACACAATCACCTCACCAGAGTGATGTAAGTTGAATAAAAGGAATAAGTGGACAGTGTATGTGATGTAGCAAATATTATAAAAGTTAATATTTTATTCTTAGGTTGTATTTCCCCATCTTGGACAACATCATGGTCTTGGTTTCATAGAAGTCCTAAACAAGTAATCAATGTAGAATTACGTTGTAGGTCTAAAACAGTTGTTATCTATATGAAGGGTCTACACTGAAATTCTTAAGCCTTTCTAAATTATTCCAGTGATGTTTTTGCTAAACAGACATAATCTCAAGTCTATACTGTTTCATCAGTGTCATTTTCCAGAAATGAAAGGTGACAATGATATATAGAGGCTCAAAGATTTTCTAAGTTTTTAATGTATTATTTAAATTAATGATAAACTCTTACAAAGACATTTTATGGTTATAACATAACAAGCAATTGTTTACTGGGACAAACAAGATATGCTAAAAGACAAATGCATTATTATAGTTAAATATGCATATCTTAATTGACATTTTTCTTAAAACAAAAAAAATTAGGATATATGCACTGAATTTTAGGCATTATACCATCACTTCTGTTAACAACTGGAGTGAAACTTCCAAAATTATCATGATCTTGAATGTCTTGTTAAATGTTACAGGGCTTTTGTTTTTCTTTTAGCCACTAGATTTTTCAGGAAAAATTCACCTATTTAGGAAAAATAAAAAAAATATATTAGTATCAATTTTAGGTATAGATTTCAGAATAATTATACTTCTGTTTCCCTTTAAAGAAGACTTCTGTATTTATTGGTGTTTCCTTCTCAATTCTCAATGTCAATTTTCTAACCCCACAGATCCCCCACATCTTTGGCTCTTTCCTCAACCATAATGATCATTATTCTTAAAAGACTTTTTCTATCACTACAATTTCTACCATTTTTATTTTGAGTAACTCAACATATTATAAAGGGTGACCCTATCGTATCTAAGGTGCACTTATTCTACTTTATGTGCATTTATTCTACTTTATCTGCAGTATCTATTCCTCATCACTGATAAAGTATTGCTGTTGGTTGGCACAGTTATTTCAGAGAGCAATTCGGCTACATTATTAGCCTAGATTCGATATTTATAAAATGGAGACCTTGTTGCAGTTGAGCAAATTCATTTGATGGAATCTCTTTAACTTATTCCCCTCTAGGGCAGCAAGAGCTCTTCACTTATAATGGGCTTGCATTCTCTCCACACTCTACGATGTGCCTGTGCACTAAATTAGCTAGTTAGAGGAGGGCACTTTCACTTTTCAGGTCTTAAGGTTCCACTTAGTCTCTGGCTGTTACACCACGGCTCAGTGCTTAACACCAGAGCTCAGTACTCCAGGCCCAACATTATGAGGAGTCTGATGAACTTCTCTGTCATCTTAATGTTGTTGTTTAGTCACTTAGTTGTGTCTGATTCTTTTGTGACCCCATGGACTGTAGCCCAGCAGACTCCTCTGTCCATGGGATTTCCTAGGCAAGAACACTGGAGTGGGCTGCCATTCCCTTCTCCAGGGGGTCTTCTGAGTAGAATGCAATGACTGTGATGTGTACATAATCACCAAGAATCCCAAGGCTCGTAACCTAGCCAAGTAACGGAGAGAATAATCCCTGCTGTCCCATGCTTTACCTCAATCTGATAAGAACCTAACCATATTATCATCTGATAATATCCTAATCCATCTGAATCTAAGGCTTTGTTCTTCTACTGGTAATTTTAAAGAAGTTTAAAAGTTTATAATTCACTTACTTGTAAAAGTGAGAAATTTGCCTTAGCAAAAAACAAAACAAAAAACCAACAAAAACTCCTTTCAAATGATATTATTCTACTTTAACCACCCTGGAAGTTGCTGTTGGTCCTATTCTTTATATATATTTTTAGCTTCCCAGCAGCACTGCTTGAAGAATAAATCATTTATAATTATTGATTTCCAAAGTTCCCACAGTCTGTCAATCAGCTCAAATTCTTGGGTTTTATAATCAAGATAAGCTGTTGCTAGTTCATTAAAAAAGTCTTCAATTTCTTTACAGAACACACTGAATATTACACCTAAACATTAATTTTTACAATCAGAATTTATGCCTAATTTAAACATACTAGGATTAGACTTCAACATATAACAGTCATTAAAAAGATCTTTAATAGTATAACACAGTTTGGATATATCCAAAAAATAACTATTTGTTTATTCTTGTAATGGCCATTACCACATGACTTTCTCTCTTAAAAAGGCTTTTATTTTCATAAGTCAGCTCAAGCTATTTATCAAAATAAGAGCTGAAATTACAAAGGTAAAAAATCGTATTGTAGCTAGTAAAATTACATTAAAATTATGGACTAAACAGAAGCATGCCCTCCCATTTAACTTACCTGCTTTGTATGAAGAACGGACCAGGGGGCCACTTGCAGTATAATGAAATCCAAGTTCATTTCCTACTTTTTCCCAGTATTTGAACTTTTCAGGAGTAATGTATTCTTCAACCTAGATTTAAAGAATTAATTCTAGATTCTAGAATTTTCTGAAATCATTTTAGTTCTATATGAAAATCTACTTGTTGGCTACTTGGTCAGAACATAATGGTAGTGAATCACAGCGAAGGGGAAACATCAATTTTGTATTACACTAGCTATTCCAAAAGAGAAAGGATCAGTCATGCCTGTAAGATTCCTAAGGATAAGATTGTGTTACTTATCTTGTATCTTCTGCTCAGCACTGTGTCTGGCACATGGTTACTACTCAAGAAAAGTTTTCTGAATGAATGAATAAATGTCTGATATAGAAATAGGGAGACTGGCTTTTCTATCTTTCTTCACCTCTGGCTCTCATGTAATTCTAAAACAAATCACAAGATTGGCAGGAGTGATATGAATGTACTTCCCAACTTAAAAGTTTTTTTCCTATAGGTCATTTTAGTAAGACAATATTGAGGGCAGCAAATAAGTGCCAGCATAGCCGCTTTATGCAGATAATAAAATGGAACTGGAACTCAGAAATATACATGGAACATTACACTAAAAAGCCAGCAGCTTCTGAATTTTACCTATAGAAAATAAAGATATAATTCAAACTACCAAGAAACATTTGGCAACTTATGGTAGTTGTACCTTAAGGTGGCGCTTTGTTGGCTGCATATATTGTCCTAAAGTCAAACAGTCCACATCTGCCTCACGAAGTGCTATAGGAAAAAAAGCACACATTATATGAGCAGATTTTTTAAAGTGCTATCTGTATGCATTGCTGTAAAAAGTAGCTTTTAATTATCATTTGAATTTATTACTCTTTGAACCAATAGATAACTGCAAGTTGGCCAAGGACCTTCAGGTAAAAGAAAAGCTTTTATATTTTAAAATTTAAGAAGCTCAAGAATTATAAAGTAAGCAGATTTAATAGACTAAAAGTCAAAAGCACACCATGTTATGTAACAATGCTATAAGTAAGCACTTTCTCAAAGGCCTGGATTCATCTTAGTCATCTTTGAGTCGTCAGTGGTTGACAGAGCTCCTGGTACCTGGCTGGCACTCAAAAATTGTCTTGACTGGACAAGAAAAGCAAACAAAAATCATGTTTTTAGTTGATGAAAGGGTAAGGAATAAAATGGGATGCAAATTCCATATTCTAAGCATCCTGTACATCATTCCATAAAGTTTTAAGAACACATTCTTCCTTTCCTTTCTATGCTGCTGTTTACAACCATATCCTGAATTTTTGTTCTCACTAGCACTTTCACTGAGACTATGGAGAAAGCATACCAGGTTTTCCAAAGTGGGATTCCTGCTATCACTCAAGTTAAATGGAACAGAGTTTTCATTTTTAAATTTCTTTACCTTTCATCGTGGCATATATTTGCTCATCATTCTCACCTAAACCCAACATAATAGATGTTTTAGAAATAACATCAGGTCGAACCTCCTTGGCATGTTTTAGTACACGTAGAGACTGGTCAAAATTGGCCCGGGGATCACGAACTTTCCTTGAAAACAGCAGAGCTGTTGTCAGCAAGAATAACCACAAGCTCAAGTAAGTACATAATTATGCAAGCAACCTGAAAGACCAGGAAGGTACATTCTGGACATCACGCTGCATCATATGGTTCAATGGTAGCATTTGTGCACAAATGTCTAACTGTTACTTTGAGAAAGAAAATCAGCCTTCACTAGGCCCCCAGTTCTGTTGACTTTTCAGGCCTTTCAAGCCTGGGGCAGAGAAAATGAGAACAGAAGTAATGAATGAAGTAATTCAGTTTATGAATTACTCATTGAGAAACCAGGATTCTGAAGCCAGAGAATGAGTGATTATAAGGGTAACTGAGAGAAGGGGGAAAACATGGAAGAAAATTTCGATACTGAACAAAGAAAAAACTGTTTAACCTGAACCATTTCAGAGGATTGAAACTTTTATGTTCATTTCTTTTCTAAAGACTAAGCTGCCCTCTGCTGGTAAGGATACAGCATTGACATCTCTTAGGTTAAAAAAAAAATGCATGATTCTGGAATTTTCACTGGAAAGGATAATGTTTTTTAAATGAAAACAGAGAAACTGGCACCCACTGGTGGTGGGATCATAAGATATGACAAGGCTGGAACAGGCTGTGTGCTTGACTTCAACAGGGGACAAACCACCAAGTTTTAAATGGATAAAGGCCCAAAGGACACAGTTGCTGACGTTAAATTGCATTCATTTGAACTCTAATGTACCTTTCTTCTGTGTAACTGATCTGTTGTTATGGTTGCTATGTTTAATCAGAGACCAGTTCACACAGGAGGAGAGGGAACAAATTTATGAATTTAAAAGTAACCACAATACTGATAATAAGGAATATACTTTTTGAAAGTATTTCTCCACTGAATTTAAATTATGCTCCCTAATACAGTTATGATTTAGCAGAAATGCTGGTTATTGTTTACCATACTTCTTTCTATGATACAGAATAATGTGTAGAACCTAATAAAATCACTACCAAATGCTTTACTAAACTAATGAAAATGAATGTATAATCTTGCCTGAAATTTTTTATTTTTCTGAAATATGAATAGTTATTGATACAGAACAACAATGTGTAATTATTCCTAACTACTAAAATTACTACGAAGAGTAAGACAGCACAGTACCTACTTTTTTTAAAAGAGATTTAAAATACATCTGAATGATACCATTTTTTTCTTCAGCATCATTTACTGCATATATTATTGTCAAATGCATTGTTATATGTCCTTTTTTAGAACTACAATCAATTGCTCTTTTATAATATTTTTCTTTTTGAAAATTGTTCTTTGGGGAAAAAATCCCAGCTCATCAGCACTTGCAATACTTTACCAAAAAAAGGAAAGCAAAAAAGATGCTAGTTATGTTTGTATGCGTATACCAAAACATATACACACATGTATAAATATGTAAGTATATAGACACTGAGATGTAAGTAATTGATATTACCAGGTGGAAATACGGATGATGTTTATACTTTTTGTTGTCTATATTTTCTAATTTTTCTGTACTAGACATATATATTTTTTTAAAAAACACCTTTTTGTTTTAAAAAGAGAGTTCACTTTATAGAATTACAACATTCTCCCCTGAAAAAAAGTATAGCAGATTTGACCCTCCAAACTTCCCAACATTACTCAATACGTGAAATCACCTCTGTAATTCTGGAACTGTTTCTACATTATGTGCATATACATCTAATCCTGACAGGGCAACTTTTTCTATCGCTTTAAGATCTCCTCGGAAATCAGGGGTGAGACATTCCACAAGAATTTTTGGATTCCTATAGTGAAAAAGAGATAGGTATCAATCACACTGAGGAAAAGAATTGACAAAACTTGCTCAAAATAGAAATCATCAGTATGCATTCAGTATCAGTTTCAACACAGTAAGCTTCAGAATCTTGCCAAGAACAGCACAAGCAGACAAGTGCTTATATATGAACTGCTAAATGAAAACGGTGACAACCCAGAACATCAGATAACATGTACACTGTGGTTAAAACACATCTGCTTGCAAACAATGATCAGAATACATTTTGGGATTACATAAACTTTTAAACTTTATTAAAAGTTGTTTGAAGAAATTAAAATATAAAGTATTAAATATAAAATAAATTATATTTTTAAGAAAGTAAATTAGGATACCTCTTATGTGAATATAAAGTGATTGCCTTAATTTTGATTTCTTTTAAAATTCATGAATAATGCCCTCCTCCCTTCCTCTAGGTAAAATATTTCACAAGTGCTCTGGGCTTTAAAACCTATCTTCTGAGTTGCTGAGTCATGAGCTTTGCTTAAATGAAATACAAGCCAAACATTAATCTTTCTATTTATACTAGGCATTCAAGCATTAAAGTATGAACTAGGTAATAGAGCTGTTCCCTTTGACAAGCAGTAGAAATGACTGAGAAACTAATAAACTTTTTCACAAACCAAACTGCAACTTTTTTTTTTTGGAGTTGTTTTATGAGAGAACAGATGTAGAAAGCACCACATCACACCCTCTCATGGATTCAAGAGATGCTGAAAGAACACATCCTGTAACTCACTGTTTCATTGCAAGGAGGGACCCACTGGTAGTTTGTGAAATCAATTTTATGGGTGGAACAGCCAAACTTTTTTGAAATGAACTATTAAAAAAAACAAATAGAAAATATTGGGGGAATCAGGGCAAAAACATTTACTGAGTGTGCTAGGTGCCAGACTAGTTCTGAGCTGTAGGAAATAAGCATAAACTCCTTTTTAAAGGCTTTTAAAATAAAATTTACATATTAATAAAATGTGAGTTATGGGTAAAATCCCCAGGGTATGTCAACATCAATAAAATTTATATTATGATTACATATTTTAACAATGTGGGCGTTTATCTCATCCTAACTTCTCCTAGATGATGATTTATTCAGTTCAGTCCTGGGAAGACTTTAATTTCCAGCAGATTATAAAATGGGTTTACAACCCCCTGCAAAAGGTTAGTAACCACTGCTTTAAGTTAACCTTAAAAAAACCTTAAATAAACGGAATTTAGTATGGGTCAACAAAAGTCCCTAAATTACACAAGCAAATGCAAAAACAAGTACCTTTCCTTTAAGTAAGATACAGTCTTTGCAAAGTGCTCAGCTCCTCCATCAGGCATATCTGGAATCAAGAGAATCCACTGCTTAAGATGACGTCACAGCTTAATAAGTCAATTTAAGAAGAGGTAATGATGTCGCACTAACCATCTCGATCCACAGACGTCAGGACAACATAATCCAGACCCCACTCTGCAATTGCCTTTGCAGTATTGTAGGGCTCATTGGCATCCAGTGGAGGTGGATTTCTTGCAGTCTTAACAGAACAAAATCTACAACCTCTTGTACATGTGTCACCCATCAACTAGAATAGAGATGTTACAGTTTAAATCAAATAAACAAATGACTTTGAAGAATATAATCGTAAGGGAATAAAACTGCAAGGAATGAACAAATTTTGACCCTGTTTATATGAAATTTTAAACATTCAAAGCTAAACAATATAGTTAAGGAATACAAACATATATGGTGAAACAAGAAAGAAAAGGAAACAATAAACTTAGAATAAGGAGTAGTGTTAAGGGAAAAAAAAAGGGGATGGGATCAAGAAGGGATGAAAAACTAATGTTCTGTTCTCAAACTGGAGGTATCAGGGTATCTGCATTTTGGTAGTCTTCATAACTTACACATAGGTTGTAAAAATTCTTTTATATCTATTTAATTTTAATAAAAATGATGTTAAAAGAAACAAAATATTCAATTAACCTATCAATATGCAGATCTCTGTGGAAGTTAAACAGAAGGCATAGCTCCCTCTTGTTAAACAGATGAAAGAGAAAAACACATAAAAAGTTAGTAACGGGATTCCCTGCTGTTTCTCCAGGACACTGCTTCTGCTACCATGGGTCACTACCATGCTCTACCCCTCACCAAGCACAGCCACTGCAGATGTTTTGGAGCCACTGGAGTCTCAAAGCCCTGTGGTAGGGGTTTTGATTTGAGACAGAAAGCAATTCTTTCCCTTTATGCTTAACTCACTCAGAAAGAACTCACTGCAATGGTAATTAGGCCCATCATCTCACAGAATGTTACTGAAACAATGAAACCTCCCAGGAGTCACTATGCACCAATAGTGATCATGGAGAGCAGGCAAGGGATAAAACCAGAAATTTTCATCAGGGAGTATTCAGAATAACTCCTTCCTTCAAGAAGTGATGTTGCATAACTTAGAAAAGCTCTTGGGCTGGCTCTGTATTATTCTAGAAGGAGCTCTATCTCACACGAATCTCCAGTTTCTCATGTAAATAGTCTCTTGCTGGTATAACTCATTTATAAGACATTCCCCAGACAAGTATAACTTAAAGCTAGACATAATTTAGATTTAACCCAATATTTCAATCTTTTTGTATGAATAAATATGGTAGACTGCATTGTTAATTCCATTTCTTACTCCATCATATTAAGACCGTACATTTTACCCATTGCCATGTAACTTGCAGGGCCCACCTTCTGAGGGAGGAACTTAGGTCTCTACTCCCATTGATGTCTGGCTTGGCCATGTAACTTATTTTGGCCAATAGAATGACAGCAGGCATGACCAAGCACAAGCCTCAAATGTGCATGGATGCTTGGCTTGCCTTCTTGTGGTCCTTCCATCCTCTGTGATAAGAATATCCTTGGCAAGCAGCTGGTCCAAGAATAAAGCTCTGCAGAGGAGACCTGAGCTCAACCTACTTCCTGGAGTCCAGTTTAGCACATTCAAGATCAGATGATCATGGGCTAACTGAAAGGCCCATGAGAGGGAAATATAAATTAATAGAAGAGGTAGTTCAAGGTAGCACATAATTAATTATTATATTCTATCAGGTAGATGGAAGAATCAATAACAGACTTATTCAGAGAAAGGTGAGATGGTAACAAGCTAGATTATTCCGTCAAGTTTCCCCCCCACCACAAACTCATATGTAGCAAAAAATATCATATTTTTTGAGCCTCAAAATGAACATTTGTAGGAAAAAGACATAAAACATTTCCTTTCGGTTTCTAAACTAAAACTCTGGAATTTGAGGGTGGCTTTACCATGATTGTGGCTGTGGCGGTAGCATATTCTCCACCTCCCCAACACTCTCCAATATTGGGACATCGAGCCTCCTCACACACCTATGAGCAAGAGGGAACTGAATACAATCAGGTTGAAAATATTTACCAATTGAGCAAATAAGTCATCAGACATTTTATACTATCCATTCTTTATATAGTACGTTAAGAAATTCACTATTTGGAAATGCCGTTAAACTGCCAAACCACGCAGATATTAGGATTCTATTTTTATTTCTTTTTTTTCTTTTCTTTTTTTTTTTTTAGGATTCTATTTTTAAATTAAAAACTATGAATGCATATGTTTCATATGTACAAATAAAAAAGTCTGCAAGGGTATATGTTGAATAGTTAAAGTGGTATAACAAACATTTGAGATTTCATATAGTATGTTTCATATTTAATATATCCTTTCCAACAAGCATGTACTTAATTTGTAATACAAAACAAACAAAAATTCTCATTCCCTAAATGGCAGAAAAAAATTTTTTGGTTTGTACTATTAAATAAGTGGCTAAGAAATACAATTACTTTTTGCTTCTTTTGCACAGAAAATAACTTTTAAATCTATTTCCATTACTGAGAGTAATGTGAAAATGCCTTTATTTACTTTCCTTGCTATTTTCAATATGTATTTTATTAATTTTCAAGTTATATATGCATAGAAAAATTATGTCTTCTGGTAATGAGGGATACTTAACCCTTAACAGTAAGTAAGAAAACTTACTGTGTGAAGATTTAAATTCCGCAAAGTGTTTTTCAGTTTATTATAATTTTTCCCCATAGGAATCTCTGTTTTTAGCCATGGAGGTAGTCTTAACCTGCAGAAAGCCAAAATAACTATATGTTAACAAATATGTTCTTAAATAAGCACACAGTTTTGAAGTTACTTTGCTCTATTATGATGGCCAATTGGGAATTTTCCCCCTGTAATCCTGGAATGATTCTTTTAATTTCTGCCATAGGAGATAACAGAATCAAACTTAGATTTGCTCAAATCACTTTAGAAAACACTCATAACTGTGTCTATCAGGGCACTTTGCTCATGTCTTTGTTTTGCAAAGGCACAGAGGAATACCATCTTTTTTTTAAAAAAAAAGAGCTTTTGAAACATCTCATTCCCTAATGAATAATACTGACAAAAAGTTCTGTAGTTGTTCAGATTAAGAAGAGACCCCACAAGTGAACTTTCTGCTCTTCGATTTTGATAGGTGTTAAATGGAAAAAAATCTAAAATTTGGAGTAAAGACTACATATCCTCAGGTTTCCCTTGACTTCCACCCACTTGTAGTCTAGAAGTTGCTGGGTAAAGTATCTCCCAAAACAATTGGTGCTCTGCACTAAATTCTCTTACCATTCTTTTAAACTAAGGCATGCTATCCTTGCTAGGAGAAACAACAAGTTAGATCATCAGCACCCAGTAACAATGAAAACCTTATCGAAGTGTAACAGACTAATATCAAGGTGATAATCTTTGCTCTCTGAAGACACTTGTTGCTGGATGGACAAAGGGAGATGGTGGTGTAGGATGCATAAGTCCTAGCAAGGCCGTCAAAGGACAGAGAGAAAAGAAAATTTCACCTATTTGCCTATTTTATGTTAGTTATCAGTTCTTTCTAATGATTTTTAGCTAAATTTAATAAGCTGATTAAAAATGTATTTCAGGCTTTGGTTATATCTGAAAATGATGCACTATGAAGAAATGGGATGTTAAAATTACCCCAAATTTTCAATTACCTTTCTCCTTTCTGGCGTTTTAAATTTCCTTTATATTCATCCCAGGTACTCTTGTCGGCCAGATTACCAGATATAAATTCTTGAAGGTCTGGTCCACTCTGTAAAAATTCCTTTTTTTCATCTGGCAGGAAACTTACTTCTCTGACAGGGCTGCATAAATATCTTCCAAATACCTAAACAAAGGGTTCATTATGACATTTATTTAGTTTGCTGTTGTCACTAAGTCATGTCTGACTCTTTTGCAACCCCATGGACTACAGCCACCAGACTCCTCTGTCCATGGGATTTCCCAGGCAAAAATTTATTTAGAAGAGTTAGTAATAACTTAGTTTTAACCTATTTACATAGCTAAAAGGAAGAGTGGCAAGAGATCTGATTCGGAAATTAAAATGTTAAACTATTTACAAGCTCTGTGTTGAAGCTTAGAATCTAAGGTTAAGGAGGACCCAAAGGGAACAAAACAAAGCTAAAGAAGAATAGGAATTAACTATTTCTGTCTAGATTTAAAATAGATTTGGAAACTTCTGGAACTGGCTAACAAAACATGCCACACTTTATCCGTATCAGGACTAAAAGTCTGTCTTTCAAGTTTAAACTGCAATAACAGGAGAAGATGCTACAGATTTGAATTTTCTATTCCTGACGAGTCAAGGACGTTTAAATAAAATCTGAAGTAAATTATCTCTGCTTTGGGCTTTGGATAAACACATGTGTTAAAACTTAGAGGTTTAAGGTTTAACCCAGCTGATTTCAGAGAACTTGAAGTAGGGAAACCAAACTTACTATTCCAATTTTCTACGTTACATTCTGTGTTTGATCAAAGAAGTCACTCAATATATATTTGTTGACCAAAAGAAGCCGTCAGCTTCTGGATCTGAACACACACATGGACAAGACAGCCAAAATACCATAAAACTCAAAGAGTAAAAAAAAAAAAAAGTGTGCCTATTAAGATGCTGCACAATTACTACTGTTCTCGCCCAGGTCTTCCGCTCAAGCTTACAGCACAGATTTGGGTTCTAATTGCCCAAACCGGTGTCTAGTAGAAATGACTGATATGCAAGGAAAAAAAAAAAAAAGACACCTCTCAGCGTCAGCCAGAGATAACTACAAACAAATCACTACCAGAGACTTAATTTCGTGGGGGTGTCTGAAGAATTAGACGATACCACACGAAAAATGTTTAGAACAAAACCTGGCTAGAAGTAAACATTCAATAAATGCTGGCATTATTGGACGCTCTAAAAGGATGGGAGCCCTCTACCCTACGCCCGCACCCTGCTTCCCCAGCCGCTCACCCGGGGGCCCACAGTGCGGACCGCGCCCCCGCAGCGTAGAGACATCTTGCTGTTTTTTTCCTACCAAGGACGAATAATCAGTAATTCCCGGGAAAAGAGAAAAGGACAGACCGTCGCCAGATTTATGACAAGCTGAACCACCCTGACCCGGAGGAACTCGCACAGCTCCGCGATTGGCTGCTTTAGTCTGGCGGCGTCGCGCACTGATGACCCTACACGCAGGCCCCATACGGACTATAAGAGCGTGATGACGAAAGACGCTCTCTCTTTGCCGCATCTACTGCGAGGTGAGGTGGTTTCTGTAAGCGGTGGGCTTTGGGAATCTGAAGCCATCGGCTCTGGGAAGGCCCGCGGCGCGCTTGTGGCCCCCAGGAACTCTATCGTGGTTGTCTCCCCACACAGCGAACGCCATATGAATTTGGTTGCGCTGGAATTCGAGCCCTGTATTGGGCTTTCAGGCCTACCCCAGCTCCTCAGCCTTGCCGGGATGGCGCCAGCTTGACAGGACACCCAGGGATGCGCTGAGCGGGGAGTTCCCCGGTTGGGCTTATAAAGTGCGCCTGCGAGCTGCTCCTTCCGTACCAGGGCGCAGCGGGGACCGCTGTCGGTTCGGGTCCTCCCGTATTTTTGCCGGCGCTCTCCGGTAGGAGAGGAGCTCCGTGCGGTGGAGTTTGGTCGTTAGCGGCCTTCTTACCCCAAGTGTTTGTGTTTCAGAATGAAGACCATTCTCAGCAACCAGACTGTCGACATCCCAGAAAATGGTACGAGACTTGGTGTTTGCGTTTTTCTTACGTCTTTACTACATGCTCTATACCTTGTTCCGAGGCCTCACGAGTACATTCTCTCCTAGTCGACATTAACTTGAAGGGACGGACAGTTATTGTGAAGGGCCCCAGAGGCACCCTGCGGAGGGACTTCAATCACATCAATGTAGAACTCAGTCTCCTTGGAAAGAAAAAGAAGAGGGTGAGTTTTTTGTTCGTTTTGGGCACAGTTGCTTGTTTGGAAGGTTGTGATTTGAGAGGAACAAGATGGGTTGCTTTTCAAATTACTACATTGAGATTCTGTGTTTTAGCTTCAAATTGACTCAGTCCAGAATTATAGCTAGTTTCAGTGTTGTTGCTTTAACAAAATTGGAAGATCAAATTCTGAACAAAGTGGATTAGAAAAACTCCTTCCAGACCAGGGTGCAGCGGAGTAGTAATGATTCATAGCAGATCTTAATAATACTGTTAACAAGTTAAGTTTATTTTTTTCCTGATTGTTTTGTAAAAATCTTAGGGAGGCAGCAGTGGGTCTTAAACCTGATAATTTTCCAGGATTGACGTTTAATGCAGCTTGTACCATACTTCTTTTGTTTCTGGGTTGTCGTTCCTTTGTGAAATAGTGTACCTGTAATGCCTAGTGATAAAAATAATTTGAAGTGGTGTTTTTTTTCTTTTGGCAAGTCGTACTTTTTAATTAGGGCAAGTACTAGAATTTACAGTGATCGTTGTGAATAAATGGAGTTTTTTCTAAGCCTGCTTATTTCTGGAAAGAGTTTTCTAAAGTTTTTTTGTTCTGTTACAGCTCCGTGTTGACAAATGGTGGGGAAACAGAAAGGAACTGGCCACTGTTCGCACAATCTGTAGTCACGTACAGAACATGATCAAGGGTGTTACACTGGTAAGCAGATTCCTCAGACTACTTTGTCTTGGAAGGGGGGGTTTCTCAGCTGTACTTTGTGTATGCAACATAAATGTTTGCTGCAGAGAATAGATTATGCATGTAATTTAGTGGTGTACTTGAGCTCTAGTACTTGGGAAGAGGTAATGTTGGCAGATGTGTCCAATAGGCCTTCATGGGTCTTGGGATTAAGTGTTGGGCACACGCACGCGTGTGTATGTGTGTGTGTACAGACCAGGTAGTCTATGATAGTCTGCTAATGGTTTTTCTTTTTTCCTACACAAATTAAGTCTCATTTTCAAGGTGCGTGTTTATAGAAAATTAACACATGGGGTAGACTTTGGTTTCCTGTTCGATGCCTGTCACTTCTACTCTCGTGGGGATAGAAAAAGGTGGATCTAATTTCTGAACTCCATGTCCATTTCCTTAAAAACATATCAGGGTAGGTTCCTTGAGTGTGGGTGCCATTGTATCCTTAATTCTTGCTATCTGGTGTACCTTAGTAATTCAGTATGTTAGCCTCGATGCCCAAGATGAAGGGCTTTGGGGTTCTTTATAGGTGGTTTCTCTACCACTGAGCCACCTGGAAAGGCATCAGGTCACTCGCTCAGTCGTATCCGACTCTTTGCGATCCCATGAATCGCAGCATGCCAGGCCTCCCTGTCCATCACCAGCTCCCAGAGTTCACTGAGACTCAGTGTCCATCAAGTCAGCGATGCCATCCAGCCATCTCATCCTCTGTCATCCCCTTCTCCTCTTGCCCCCAGTCCCTCCCAGCATCAGAGTCTTTTCCAATGAGTCAACTCTTCACATGAGGTGGCCAAAGTACTGGAGTTTCAGCTTTAGCATCATTCCTTCCAAAGAAATCCCAGGGCTGATCTTCAGAATGGACTGGTTGGATCTCCTTGTAGTCCAAGGGACTCTAAAGAGTCTTCTCCAACACCACAGTTCAGAAGCATCAATTCTTCAGCACTCAGCTTTCTTCACAGTCCAACTCTCACATCCATACATGACCACAGGAAAAACCATAGCCTTGACTAGATGGACCTTTGTTGGCAAAGTAATGTCTCTGCTTTTGAATATGCTGTCTAGGTTTGGTCATAACTTTCCTTCCAAGGAGTAAGCGTCTTTTAATTTCACGGCTGCAGTCACCATCTGCAGTGATTTTGGAGCCCAGAAAAATAAAGTCTGCCACTGTTTACACTGTTTCCCCATCTATTTCCCATGAAGTGATGGGACTGGATGCCATGATCTTTGTTTTCTGAATGTTGGGCTTTAAGCCAACTTTTTCACTCTACACTTTCACTTTCATCAAGAAGCTTTTTAGTTCCTCTTCCCTTTCTGCCAAAAGGGTGGTGTCATCTGCATATTTGAGGTTATTGATATTTCTCCCGGCAATCTTGATTCCAGCTTGTGTTGGAAAGGCATAGGCGGTAGTAAAACACTTTTCATTAAGGTGGGCGCTTCGGTCCAGCAAAGAGACAACAGAAACAGATGTTTCAGTGTACAGTTGTTATAAGGCTTGGTGTGGGTGATTTCATAAAACCTTGACATGAGTATGTGAGAACAGTTTTCAGTTTCCTTTGTCATGGAGGAGGAAGTTTTCCTCTAAAGTCTCTGTAGAGATTTTGTCATCCTTTTCTAGGTACAAAGAGGGAGACAACCCTGACAAAATGTAAATATTCCTTTCAAAGGGGCAGTTCCTACTTGGTTTTCAGAGAAAAACTGGGTATCCTGTTCAAATTTCTCAGCATTACTAATAGTCTCTTTATTTAAATCTAGGGTTTCCGTTATAAGATGAGGTCGGTGTATGCCCACTTCCCCATCAACGTTGTTATTCAGGAGAATGGTTCTCTTGTGGAAATTCGAAATTTTTTGGGTGAAAAATATATACGCAGGGTTCGAATGAGGCCAGGTATGATTCATAAATTTTTTTTTCTGCTTGTGAAGGCTTAAATATATTTTAGGTTAATTATAGCTAAGGTCAGATTATTTCAGAATTACCCAGTATGGTTAAAGTAGAAGTGCACTTAAAATAGTTCTTCTCTGATACATAATTGATGCTTCTAACATTTAAGCATTAGAAAATTTTAAAACTTAGTGCTCTTTGATTCTGCTTTTTTTTTTCCTATTGAACTTGGGGGGGAGTGGGAGGTCTTGCGCAAGGTTTGTGAGATCTTAGTTCCCCACTACGTATCAAATCCTTGCCCCTTGCATTGGCATCATGGAGGCTTTAACCACTGGATCAGCAGGGAAGTCCCAAAAAATGAGCTTTGACGAATACCAAATGTATACAATAGAAATAAGAAATAAAATTGGAAACAAAGCTTATTTATTTGGTTGAGTCTTAGTTTTTGCTTATTTAGCTATGGAATTCTTAGTCACAACATTCAAACTCTTTAACTTGTAGCATGTGGGAACTAGTTCCCTGACCAGGGATTGAATCCAGTCCCCTTGCATTGACAGCCCAGAGTGTTAGCTACTGTACCACCAGGAAGTCCCAGAAATACAAAATTTGCCCAGATAATTCAGATTCAATTACAAAACAGTTTGATTTGGTGTGTGGAATTTTAAATCAAGTAAATTGCTCCTTAATTTAAATATTTTAAATATTCTACAACTCTTATTTTATGTTGACACTATGCACATGCTCTCTTATATTTTAGGGGTTGCCTGTTCAGTATCTCAAGCCCAGAAAGATGAGTTGATTCTTGAAGGAAATGACATTGAACTTGTGTCAAATTCAGGTTTGTATGTTTACTGTGCATAATTAATGCCTGTAAAATCTTATTTATCTAAATCCTGGAGTTGAATACCTAGTATTTGTTCATTTGGTGAGGGTTGTTGTTTTTTTGTTTTTAATTTTTGGGATCTTAATTAAAAGCTATAAAGTACAGCAGGTGATGAAATACTTGTGATGGGTTTGGCTGATAATTGCCTTATCTTTTTCACCCTTATAGCTGCTTTGATTCAGCAAGCCACCACAGTTAAAAACAAGGATATCAGAAAATTTTTGGATGGTATCTATGTTTCTGAAAAAGGAACAGTTCAGCAGGCTGATGAATAAGATCTCAGGTGGGTTTTTGTAATATCTGTATAATTTGATTGCTTTCAGTTCAGTTCAGTCGCTCAGTCGTCTCCGACTCTTTGCAATTGCTTTAGTTGGGTCTAATTAATTAAGAAACTTAAATGGTAGTTGTAGCAGAGGCAGAAAGCATGTTTTACATGATTGAGAATAAAACTTTTCTGGGCAAGAATATTGATGGAGAATTACAGACTATTTCTTTTCTTTTTTACAGTGATCCTGCTGCAGAAACAAGATAGCAGATGGTTCTATGGACTCAGTTGTGATGTTTTAAAGAGACAATAAAAACTTGATTTGAGATTTTTTCCTACTGATTATCATTTCAAACTATTTGGCCAGTAAGCAGTTAAGTAAATTCTAGTGTGTTAAAAACAATAACAGAAGGAATAGGAGTGGTTGATTGATTTTGTTGTTGTTAGAAAGATGTTGTTAGCAAGACTTAATGGCATAGGGGGCTTCAAGGAATACCAAGGACATTTCAGGCAAGAGGAATATGGTTATCGTGGGAAGAACTTTCGGAGATCTAATTTTGCAGTGGCACAGATTTGAATATTTGTGAGGCAAATGCCTGAGTCACAGTAACTGAAAAAGCAGCTGAGAAGTGATACTGTCTTAGTAAGAATTAAAAGATGGAGTTAATTTGTATTTATGATAAACATGGTTGCTGTAGTCTAAGGTTCTCTCAGTTATACTCAAATTTCAGCCACATCTACATCCTAGTCTTTGATGGCTTTAAAAAAAACTTAAACGTTCCATGTGTCATACTTCAGATATACTACTATACAGTACAGTAGGGTTGCCCCTAAACCTGCAGTCCTCCCCTATCTCATTTGTTAGAAACTCTTAACCGTGTAATTTCTCAGGCAAAACATTTAACTTTGTCTTACATACTGTGTCTAGTCCATCAATAAAATCTGTGCGCTTACTAAGATCTTGGTTTAAATAAATGAAATTAATTTTATATTGAGTTAATCATTGGTTTGATAACAGTTAAATTTTTAAGACATGGGTGAAATTGTAAATACAGATTTTGCTTTGAATTGTTTTGAGATGAGGTTTGGGGTAGGTGTTGGATGATTAAGTTGTCTTTTCCTTTGAGTGACTTTTCAGTGAAGCCTGTTGTGCTCATTCCTCATGTCCATCCTAGCACACTCTGCTCCAGTTTTTGTCCATAATGTTTATAATGTAAGATTAATAGTTTACTTTGTTGGGTATTGATTATATGCTTTTTTCCTGCTAAGAGTCTAACCTTCATGGAGGGGGGTGTGACCTTGTCTACCCTGGGGTATTCCAAGTTCTTAGAACAGTGTCTGTCATATAGCTGTTTGCTGAGTGATTGGTTCCCACATTGCCAGGGAGATTGAGGTTGTGGAGATTGAGTAATAGTAATGGGCCTCGAAATATGTTTTTAAGGTATCGACAGAATTTTAAAATTGAATTTGAGGGTTGAAACCTCCAAGTGGCAATGTTGCAGAGGGATAAAGGTGTTAGTATTGAAGAGTGTCAGTATATAGGCAGTGGTAGCAGCAATTGGAGTGTGTAACACCAGAAGTGAAGTGTGGAGACTTTAAAGGCTAACTATTGGCAGTCTGGTTGTAGCTGAGGAGTTACTTCAATTTAATAACTTAGATGTGGTAAAGGAAAGTGTAGTTCTCCCCAGAGAAGCTTTCCGTGTTTTCTGTTTACCATGGATGAGCATGTAAGTGCATCCTCAGTTTTGAGGTGTAGCAGTCTACATTTTCTAATGAGAAAACATACTTGGGAGTAAATTGCTCAATTGGCACAGTTTGGGAGGATGGAGGGAGGGGGTGTTGGCAAAACCCAGTTAAAACACCAAACATTCACATTCCACAGCTCTTAAGTTGAATATAAATAATCAGCATAAGCCAGTTTATTTGGAATAAATTACATTGAGAATTAAAACATCTAGTCATAATTTACTGACCTCAATTTCCAGAGGCTCTTTAAAACCATAATTGCAATATTTCCATATATATCAGACTTGGTGAAAGGGTTGTTGAACTGAATGTGGAGACTGCAACAATATACAAAGTAAACTACATTTTAAGATGTTCTTCAAGTTTCGAAAGGTAAATTAAAAGATCCTGTCAAAAGCTGCCAACAGTTCCTAACTGACTCTTTATGGTTTTATTTTTTAATTAAAAAAAAATGTATTTGGTAATGCAGGGTCTACTTGTGGCAAAGGCTCTTTAGATGTGGTATGTGGGTTCTAGTTCCCTGACCAGGGATTGAACCCAGACCCCCTGCATTGGGAGCATGGAATCTTAGCTACTGGTCCACCAGGAGAATCCCCATGTATGATTTTAAAATGAATTTAAGAAAAACCTGAAAGGTATAACTGAGCATGAGCCAGATTAAAGTATGTACCTAGGGACTCATGTATAATGATGGCTTAAAGACTAGTAAAATTCCCAGGTGGCAAAAAAGGGAGGACAGCATTGAATTAGGGACTTTACTATTGATACCTTTTCTTCCCTGGTGGCTCACATGGTAAAGAATCTGCCTGCAATGAAGGAGACTCCGTGAGATCCCCTAGAGAGAAGGGAAGGGCAACCCACTCCAGTATTGCCTGGAGAACCCCATGGATGGACCATAGAGTTGCAAAGAGTGACTAACAGTTTTCACTTTGTGGCAAGATGACAAGTTTAAAAGATACATTAAGCTCTAAATGTAAAGACTTACAAACAATATAAGATAATATAATCAAAACAGGAAAGCAAAAATCTTAATTCCAAGTCTGTTCTTATGACTGAATATGGATTTATTTTTCAAAACCTTGGATGTTGATGAGTTGCTCAACTGATACTCTAGGATTAAAAAACTAGTTACTGTAATCACGTATAGCCTCAAGCCTGATAATCAGAGGAAAGTTGCTCAGTCGTGTCCAATCTTTGTGACCCTTTGGACTATACGTCTTCAGGCCAGAATACTGGAGTGGGTAGCCGTTCCCTTCTCCAGTGGTTCTTAGAGAAATATAAAAACTTCTTGGAAAATAAAAGCTGCTAAGGTTGGAGGAAGGATGCAGTTGGAACAAAGAGATAAGAAAAACATCTGAAATTTTACTATTTGAATTGGCCAGCCAGAATATTGATGTCTTAACCACTTTTGCATTTGTTTGAATTGACTAATTGTGTTATCTGTATCTTTGAAACTTAATGCTGTTATCAATTAGTATCTCAGTTATGCAGGAAATAAGCTTTCCTTTGACTCTGGAAGTCAGACTTCCAGAGGAGTAGACAGTAGTTAAATATTGACTCACCTAAGGAAAGAATGGATATAAATGGGTTTAGATTTGGGTTTTCTTCCCCCCAACATTTAGAATACAGTGAATGAATGTTAAGAACAGAATTCAAAAAAGTCAAACTGCAAATTCAGTTTTAAGGATTCACTTAATCCTAGCTTCAAAGGTTGCAATGTAAGAATAGTTTACTCAGGCCACCAATATTCTGAATTGTGTCCACAGTTGGGAGGTGCCTTCTACACCTTGAGAGGTCCATATGTGCTTGTGTTAGATCAGTGAAGGACTTCAGGGGAAGAGAACAAGTCTCATGGGATAAATGGTAATTTGATAACGATAATATAAAAAAATCTTTATATCTTAGAATGTTTGCCACATCTGTCACCTCCTAAGATTCAGTTGAGGAATAAAACCCATTTGAAGAAGTTGCTGTACTGTGAGGTTGAATGACTTCTCTGTCTTCACAGGCAGTTGGGTTTAGTTCTCTTTAATCTTTGTCCTCTGATGTTTACATGAGTTACTGGAAATTAAATGTTATTTTTTTAAAAAATATCTGATAAAAGATCTCATAAAATGAGATGTTTTATAAATGCTCAATTTTAATTTCTATTGAGAAAAGCTGAGGGATTGATGTGCTTAAGAGTCTATATATAACTGGCTATAGACAAACACTACTTCTTAACCCTATTTTTTTCCATTTGAGAACCACCCTGATCAAAGGGGAAAGCACCTAAAAAGTGACAGAATTTTATCACTGACAATCTCCACTGTAGAGTCTCAACAAAGTTGTACTTTCAAAACAATTTCTTTTACCATAAATAGCTACTGGTATGAATAGAGGAAAACTAGAGAATAATGATAGGAAACGGCTCATCAAACGCCATGAAACAACATATCAGATAATCACAGGCTTACTGTCTAGGGAAACCTTTACCTTAGATCCAAGAACTGAATTCACTGATGTCAACACCTTTTAAGGGAAAATTTGAACCACACAATGGAGACCAAGATTGTCATTACCTTGGCTATCACTAAATTCTCAAGTTCTTTTTTTCTACAATATAGGTGTATCTTCTGTAAGTTACCAGTATATGGAACTGGAGTGAATTTTTAAACTTTTCCATTCTGCAGACAGAAATAAGATCAGCTTAGCTAAGAACTCTATTGTGGCCTTTCTTTAACGGTATGTGCTGTGAGTTCTTTGCTTTCCAAATTTTTCTTCTTTTTCGCTTATGAAAAATGGTAATTGATAACAGTAGAACCAGGGTGGAGAAGAAACAACATCCAAAGAATATCAACGGTTTCTTCTGCACAAGAAGTAAGCAGACAATACATTCCGTGTTTCTCTGAGCCTGACTGCATCTAGGACTACTGTTCTCAGAAAGGAAGCCATTGTCGCTGATCAGTTTGTTGTAAAACTGGATTGAGGATTTAGCTTTGAAATCGGGTGTGAAGAATCCAAATCTGGGTCTAGATTTTTCTTCAGTCAGTTTGAATACATAATAGCCTTTGATTTTGATTTTATCAATCAGGTAGCCTGAAAAATACCAAAAATAAACATTATTAATCACGTGAACTATTAGATATCCTTAAGAATTTAGTTTTCATTGAAAACAATCTAAAATGCATGCTCATAAAACATGATTTTCATTAAAGGTTTTTTGACATTCTTTAATCAGTGATCTTTCTTGAGAAGATGAATATAGGTATAATAATGTAATTTTTAAAAGATTGAAGTAAAACATATCTATCATAATACAAAAACACCTGCAGGAAACTCAGATTTAAGAACTGGAGCCATAAAGGTCCAAAGGACTTAACTGTCAACTTGTTCACAATGTTAAAAGCAGAAAAAGATTGCTTGTTTACCTTGATTCTAGAGCTCAGATGTGAGATAACTGCCCAATAACTGCACTTGGTTTCCCCAGCCACTCACTCTTACTCTCCTACTCAACTCTTTTATACCTTCTGTCAACAAACTTAAAACACCTCCTCTGTTGGAATCATCTTTGACTCTACTCTCATACACACATCCAATCCTGTTGACTACCTTCAAAACACATCCAGAACCTATCCACTTTTCACTCCAGGACTCTTGCTTGGAAAATTCCATGGATGGAGGAACCCCGTAGGCTACAGTCCATAGGGTCTGCAAAGAGTCAGACACGAGTGAGCGACTTCACTTTCACCACTCTTAATAACCTGACCCAGTCCACCATTATCCTTACCCAGAGCAGTTCAATTCGCCCTGTATCAGTTCTTGCTCCTTTATGGGGTATTCACAAAACAGCAGCAATTCTTTTGGTGAGTTGGATCTTGTCACCCTTCTGTTTAAAACCTAGAACCTTCCTATCCCTGGGAGTAAGCTACAGTTTTTACAACTGCCTTTTTCTAAGCCCATAATAGACTGTCATTAATGACCCCGTTCCCCCTCATTCTTTGGTTCATATTACCTGGGAATGTCATATAACTTCGAGGGAAATGGCCCTCGAACCTCACCTTTCAAAGCCTCCTGAATGTATTTCTCTAAGTAGTATTTTCGGAGTTCATCATTTTCCAGAGACTGGTCATCGATGCCACTGGCCGTGATGTAAACATCCATGTCTCCATAATTCCTCCGGATCCACTTCAGCACCCTGCGCTCTCCCCAGGGCATCACGGCCAGGCGGGTGGGGGAGCTCAGGCAGGTGATGTCCTGCAGAAACTGGATGTCCCTGTCCGTGTCGTAGGTGCTGCCGTTCTGGCGCTCGTGCATCACGAACCTGGTGGTAAAGTGGTTCAGGGCGTAGAAGTCCGCAGTGCCCTTGACCAGCCTCCTCTCCTCCTCGGTGAACTGAGGCAGCGTGGAGCGTGCGAGCCCCTGCCTATTCTTGAAGGCGACGTACTCTCTCATGGTCAGCGGGTAGTCCCCCGTCTTGAAAAGGGGTTCTGCGAACCAGGCGATTTCGAACTGGAGGAAGCGCTCGGCCGCCTTCCAGTGCGAGTCCGCGTAGGGATTGGCGGGCTCGGCCCAATCCGAGTGCAGAGACAGCGACACGGCCCCGCGCTGCACAGGCCTGTACCGCCGGTCGTAGAGGTGCCAGGCCAGGGCGTGAGCGATCAGCAGATGGTGGGCTGCCCAGTAGGTGTCGTTACTAGACTGCTCGTAGATGTCACTCAGTCGGTTAGGCTCGTTGATGGTGATCCAGAGCTTCACCAGGTCCCCCAGCTCCCGGAAGCACAGGTCGGCGTAGTCCTGGAAGGCCTCGGCCGTGGACCGGTTCAGCCACCCTCCGCTGTGCAGCAGAGGCACAGGGAGGCCTAGGTGGGCGTGGGTCGGATAGTACAGCGTGACCATTGAGGAGATGTTGAGCTTCAGCCCCTCACTGACCACACACCTGTAGTACCTCAAAGCCTGTCGGTTAGCCATGGACAGGTTGCCAGTGGGAAGGATTGAGGGCCAGTCCAGAGCAAACCGATAGTGGGTCACTTTCATTCTTCCTAACATCTCAAGCTGTCTTTTGATGCTGACAAAATCCGTGCATTGAGCGGGCCTTGTTTTCAGCCTCACTCCTTCCACTCGATGCAACAGTCTGTTGCCCGTCACATTCCACACGTACAGATGAGGATCGCTGAACTGTGGGGAGGAAGCCACCGACTCAGGCTGTGAAAACAAGCACATACAGGCAGGCAGAATCTTAGCATGCGTCCTCTAAGAGAAAGAAGTGTGTGTGTGTTAGTCACTCAGTCATGTCCAACTCTTTCGCAACGCCATGAACTGTAGCCCACCGGGCTGGAAGTGGGTTGCTATTTCCTCCTCCAGGGGCTCTTTCTGACCCAGGGATGGAACCTGGGTCTCCTGCATTGCATTAGGATTCTTTACTGTGTGAGCCACTTCAGACCTTCAGACCAGAAAGGAAAAGCCTGATCTTATTTTGTCTCTCACAATAGAGAAAATAAATGATGCACATGTCCTTCAGAACAACCTATGTCGTCCTGCTCCTTTCCTGTTGATGTCAGCAAAACAGGCCTGATGGATTATCCTCCCTCCCGGCCCTTGAAATTTACCAGGGAGACAGGAAAATGTAGAGAAAGAACCGCACCTAGGGCTTGGCTTGCAAAACAATTTGTCTTGCAGAAAACAAGAGGATGTTTTCCAGTTCCTGGATCCTAAAAACCAGGTAATGTGGGGGTGGGGGTGGGGTGGGGTGGGGGTGGGGTTCTCATGTGATTCTGTTCAAATGCATCAGGAAATTGACTTGGTTCTCTCAGTTAAAAGGAACCACAAAGATAGACCTTCCAAACCTGCCACGAATTAAACGCAAATTAGCATTCCAGTTGTGGAGGATTTCACTGAGATTAGCATTTGGGGTTAGAGGTGGCTGGTGGACCCCAGCCACAGTTCCTAAAAGAGGCCAGTGGGAAAGAGTAGGAAATGACCCCTTGGATTTGCTGAATGCGGCTAACACATCCCATTTGAAAAATCCAAGTGATGTCACATGTCCATCGTTCAGTTCTCCCCTTCCCATGTGCCTGTGAGAAGACAGCATTTATTCCTCCAAAGGGAGGATTCTGAACACCCTCCTTATATAAGGTAATGAAGCATGAAAGGAGAGAACCCTAAAATAACCCCCAGAATCTTGCAGGTTGACTCTTGAATCCATTCTCTGCCCCTCCACTAAGCAGAGAGCCCTGGACTCCTGCTCTAGTTCTGTCCCTTTAAAAGCCAGGCTTGACAACTCTGTTTAGTGACAGAGCAATCTCACCCACCTCACAGGTGTACTGTGCGATGTCTGTGACTCTGGGCAATTGCTCTGTCAACTCTAAAGCACTCTACAAACATAAGGTACTTATGACTTGGGTTTAGTTCTCCCTGAAATTATCGCCTGTTAGGTCCTTGAGTTTAAATTAAAACAGAAAAGGACTTAAGAAAAACAAGTTCAAGATTAATAAGAAAAAGTAAAAGTTCTGTTCTTGTTTTAAAGTGCTTTTTCTTCCCATGACTGAATTTAAATGCACCTGGAATCAATGGTAATTAGCCTTTGGTAAATATTTTCCCTCTAATTGTTTTCTCATGTGTCATCTTTCATAGTCTAATTACAAAATCATATCATTGCCCACTTGCCATCTGCCAGCTAGCTATCTAGAACATTAAACTGAGACAACATTGATCATGTGAGCATGAAGCTAAATCTGTATATAATTATTTGAGTAAAATCCTTTGCCTAGATAGCCAGTTTCAGTGTTTTGAAACCTCAGAGCATCATGGTATTGAAAAGATATTTATTTACAAAGGGCAATCTTGTAGTAAGGTAAGGTACAATCAAATGAAAATCTGTTTTACTTTTAAAAATCTCCAGAAAGCATTAGTCTTAGCAATTGTGTGATTAATCTGCTAAGAGAAATAGTTAAAGTATTGCACTCTGACCTCCGCCCCAGCTCCCAGAGCTTGGTTCTCAAGTTCTATTTTGCACTAAAAGGATCCTGGACTCCTTGGAAAAATGGCTGTTTTCAGGTCTGATTCAGGAAAGGAATGAGGGGGTCCTGGTGAATATTGTGCAAGAAAAATAAGAACATACTTAAAAACTGGAAAGGAAATGTCTAAAAGACATAAGAACAGCTT
The DNA here is from genome assembly GCF_019923935.1 of Bubalus bubalis. NCBI lineage: Eukaryota > Metazoa > Chordata > Mammalia > Artiodactyla > Bovidae > Bubalus > Bubalus bubalis. Next base: position 58,784,052 of record NC_059163.1, read on the forward strand.
GAAAGAGTCCCATATGCCAAATTTGAGATAATTTGAGCATCAAAAGTTCCAGTGAATCAGTGACAACAATGAATTATAACATTGAGTTAATTCACTCATTAAACAATGAGTTTAATTCACTTAATAAATACAGAGAAATAATCTAATTAGAAATTTGCCATTTTGCAATCTACAAAGTAATAACTAATTCAGGCAAGGTTCATAAATCAATGTTAAGAGCATTGGTTGAATGTTGTTGAGAAATAGGATATTTATACAGTCTCAAAATATCACCATCAGATTAATTCTTAATTACAAATGGAAAAGGACCTTTCAGTTAAGAGATCTGGCAAATGCCACATCAAGAAACCTGGTGACTGCTACCTCAACTAGTGTCTCCAGTGATGAAAGAAACTGACTTTATGTGCCTCCTATGGGCTGGAGGAAGCACAAGCTGGAATCAAGATTGCCAGGAGAAATATCAATAACCTCAGATATGCAGATGACACCACTCTTATGGCAGAAAGTGAAGAAGAACTCAAAAGCCTCTTGATGAAAGTGAAAGTGGAGAGTGAAAAAGTTGGCTTAAAGCTCAACATTCAGAAAACGAAGATCATGGCATCCGGTCCCATCATTTCATGGGAAATAGATGGGGAAACAGTGGAAACAGTGGCTGACTTTATTTTTCTGGACTCCAAAATCACTGCAGATGGTGACTGCAGCCATGAAATTAAAAGACGCTTACTCCTTGGAAGGAAAGTTATAACCAACCTAGACAGCATATTAAAAAGCAGAGACATTACTTTGTCAACAAAGGTCCATCTTGTCAAGGCTACGGTTTTTCCAGTGGTCATGTATGGATGTGAGAGTTGGACTGTGAAGAAAGCTGAGTGCTGAAGAATTGATGCTTTTGAACTGTGGTGTTGGAGAAGACTCTTGAGAGTCCCTTGGACTGCAAGGAGATCCAACTAGTCCATCCTAAAGGAAATCAGTCCTGGGTGTTCACTGGTAGGACTGATGTTGAAGCTGCAACTCCAATACTTTGGCCACCTGATGCGAAGAGTTGACTCATTTGAAAAGACCCTGATGCTGGGAAAGATTGAAGGCAGGAGGAGAAGGGGATGACAGAGGATGAGATGGTTGGATGGCATCACCGACTCAATGGACATGGGTTTGGGTGGACTCCGGGAGTTGGTGATGGACAGAGAGGCCTGGCGTGCTGCAATTCATGAGGTCGCAAAGAGCTGGACACGACTGAGCGACTAAACTGAACTGAATATGATGTATTGGAAAATACACAACAGCATCTATATAGTATTATTTCTAGAATTGCTTAACTGAATCTAATAAAGAAACAGAGAAATTCATGCTTGCAGATATTTTACAAGCAACTAGGATGTCCCTGGTGGCTCAGTGGTTAAGATTTCACCTTCCAATGCAGGAGGTATGGGTTGCGGAGCTAAGATCCCACATGCCTCCTGGTCAAAAAAAAACCAAAACATAAAGCAGAAGCAATATTGTAACAAATTTGATAAAAACTTAAAAAAAAAGTCCCACATTCTACAAAGTAACTGGCCTGAACTCTTCAAAACTATCAATACCATGAGATTAAGGGGATTTCTCTGAATTAAAGAAGCTAAAGATATACATAGACCCAGATGCTGGGGAAGGCATAGTAGTATTTTTTAAATGTTATTTTCATTTTGTAGTCTTCCTATAGAGCACATCTACTCTTGCCTGCCCATCATCTATTCATACAACCTTTGGATGAGTTTTCAAAAAACATCCAAATTTTTCTTGGTAAAGCATTTATCCTCATTCCTTAAGTGCAAAGGAAGCTGACTCCTCAATGGGCTCCAGGTGTGAGCAAGAAGCCCAGGTCTGATTGATCACAGCATTACTTTCCGCTGACCAAGTGATCAGCTCTTGCTCTGAGGAATACAAGTAGGGTCCTCAGAGTGGACTGACAGTCATAGTGTCAGTTAGTGGAGAGCAGATGGGTCTTCACATGAAGCAGGGACTTGCAGGTTGGGTTATGTACCATCTGGAACTCTTGTCCCTCCTGGGGCCTGTCGCTGCTGGTTCTAGACTTTGCAAAACATAAACCTACTTGAAGTGGTGGGGAAAAGATGGTCTGCCTGTGCCATGCGGAAGAGGAGAGAGATACTGGGTAAGTACGTGCCTCTCCAGGGGACCCAAACTGAAGGTGAGTCACTGTGTTTATTTTACTCCCTATATCTTTCCTCCTTTTGTCACTCCCAGGCCTTTACTAAAGTTTTGTTGAAATACTGATAGGGGTTGAGATTCATAACTTTGGTCACTCACGGTTTCGGCCCTTTTGTCTAGTCGTATCCCTTGCACATCTTGTTTTTCCATAAGCTTCTAGAATACAAGTACTATGAGGTCTTATAGCATAATGGTCAGAGACAGACAAATCAGGGTAAGTTGGACAAGTTATGTAACTTCCCTAAGCTTCGATTTCTTTGCCTATAAAATGAGGGTTTTATGATTAAGGATACTGAATGCACATACATTCAGAAGTTAAATGCTTGGTACATCAAAAATAGTTTCAGAAAAATTATTTCGGAAAGAGCATCGTGCATCTGAGAACTTGAGGATAGCTTGCTACAGTTCTGCCACTATTTGTTAATTAGGCAAGTCACTTTCTGTTATTAATTGACAGGCCTTACTTTCCTCAGCTATAAAATGAAAGATTTGGTATAGGAGGTTTCTAAGGGCTCACCTGGGTCTAAACGTTGACCTTTTTCATACACTATGCACTGAGCACCTACCGTGTATCTGAAACTGCTCTAGTAAGGCACCCAGCAGGCGGTAAAGCCTCAAACATCTTCACCCTCTTGCGGAGAAAGTTTGCATTCTAGTAGGAGAAACGCGTGATCAGTAAGGAAAATGTGTAAAGTGGTTAACAGAGGATGGCAGTTGGGGAAATGAGATACTGGTTGAAGGGTACAAACTTCCAGTTATAAGATTAACATATTCTGGGGGTCTATTATACAGGATGGTGACTACAGCTAATAATATTGTATTGTATACTTGAAAGTTGCTAAGAACATCTTAAATTTTCTTGCCATAAAAAAAGAAATGAGGTTTGCCTGTGATGGTATGGAAGTGATAGCTAATGCCATAGTGGTAATGTTTTTGCAATAAAAGATGTATGCAATCAACACATTGTACACCTGAAACTTATGCAATGTTGTATGTCAATTATATCTCAATAAAGCTGAAAAAAAGGAAAATGTGTAAATACATAGTATGGTAGATGTGATGAATGCTATATAAGAAAATAAAGCAGGAAGGGAGACTAAGCAGTGATGGTGATGAAGTTATGCTGTTTGGAGTAGAGGGAAGCCTTCTTGAGAGGTTGACATTTGAGTTACATTTGAAGAAGGTGAAGAATGAGGCAAGTCAGGAGGCCCCACTGGGGTATAAAGACCTCATAAGGCAAATGACCCGAATTTATCATAAATCACTTAAATGAAGGGCCACTAGTAATTTACTTCTGGCAAAACAAAAATCTAGGGAATTGCCTGGTGGTCCAGTGGCTAAGACTCCATGCTTTCACTGCCGAGGGTGTGGGTTCAATCCTTGGTCGGGAAACTAAGATCCTACATGCTACATGATGCAGCCAACAAATTAAAAGAAAAACTGTAAAATTTGTTTCCTGTAATTTTGATACTACTGACAAATGGCTGTCACAAAAATGACTAGAAGATCTCTCTGGACTATATGCAACTTGAGGGCAGTATGAAAAGCTCTCAGTAAGCATGAATTCTTCCCTTCCTCTCTCTTCTTTCCCCAATGTCCCCTTATAACCCCCAAATAATCATGGTATTTGATATTATCTGATAGCTGTTTCTTAGATGTCATTGAGTAAAATGAAAGGGAATATTGTGTATTATTTGTACCACTTTATCTATGGGGTCGCACAGAGTCGGACACGACTGAAGCGACTTAGCAGCAGCAGCAGCCTAGTTGAATTTGTGGAGCTTCCTAGGTGGCGCTAGTGGTAAAGAACTTGCCTGCCAATACAGGAGACAAAAGAGATGCATGTTTGATCCCTGGATCAGGGAAGAACCACTGGAGGAGGGCATGGCAACCCACTGCAGTATTCTTGCCTGGAAAATTGAATGGACAGAGGAGCATGGTGGACTATGGTCCATAGGGGCGCAAAGGGTCAGACACAACTTAGTGACTTAGTATGCATGCATAGTTAATTTTTAAGTAGCCACTTACCTTAAGGACAGATTCAGTGACACCCCAGGAGAAATCACAGGGAAACTGACCCTGCACATCTGGTGTGGACTCTTTCACAGTGAAACCATTTTCTTGAATGATCTGTTTATAGTAATGTGCTGAAGACTTGGGCTTTCTTTCTTTTTGTTTACTATTAAAATCCACATAAAATAATCCTCGGCGAGTGGTGTAAGCATCCTGCCATTCAAAGCCATCCAGGAGGGACCAGGCTGTGTAACCAAACACTTGTATTTCATCAAACTTGATTGCTGTACAGAAGGACAAAAGCAGATGTTCAGAGGCCTAAACACTCTGGTTCATGTTTACAGCTTCACAAATGCCATGCCAGGAGCAGGATATTGTGAAACCAACCTTTTACCTAATTTGCAGGCCCATTATATCAACTAGAAATTTTATTTTATTTATTTTTTTGAATTTTATTTTTATATTTGAAAAGGGGCAGTTATTTTCAACTAGAATGGTCTTCCCAAGTGAACAACACAGTTAAAGAGTCAAATTTAAAATATTCCTGGTGAGGGAACTAAGATCCCGCGTAAGGCACCACGTGGCCAAAAAATAAATACATAAACTAAAAATAAAATATTCATGAGACTTAACTTAGTGTGCAAATCTGTGTCGGAGGGCATGGTAATTTCCAGAACCCTTTGGGACCAATGCAGATGCCAGCTTTGACCAAGAGTTTCTCATTTCAAGCTTGGGTTGTTTCCCATTTGTGGACAAACTGTCTTCTATGAAACAATCCTCAGGGACTGAAACATCAGCTTTGAGAATGAACATATGTGAATGCAGCTTTAAGGAGGAGACAGAAGCACAGTGATGTAAGAGAACAAGAACTGAGTGGGCCGAGGGGCAGGAGGGGAGAGGGCTTGCTCTATTGTGCTCCTGGGCGGGGCTATTGGACAGGTTTCTCGACCTCAGTTTTCTCATTAGTATTGAAAAAGATGATCTTTCAGAAATTTTCTAGCTTTACATTTAACAACGTTTAGGAATTAGATAAAAATTAAATATGCAATAAAAACAACAATGGTTCAATCAAACATAAACCTTTGTTCTTAAAAGCTTTCATTTTCTCATGGAAATGTCTCCTTTCTGCACTTTGGGGGTTTTATCACAGAATTTATTTTCCTAAAAGGTAGAATTGATGTCAAGAGATTCTAACGAGATAAATGTTTCAACAGGCCCTGGCTCTCGTGCTTTGGTGTCATAGGGTCCTGTGAAAGGAGGAATGGTAATGCCTAGGGAATGACACCACCTCTGCCCAGGCTCTGTGGACAGAGTTCTCTGCTCTGGAGGCCCCCATGTGCACGAGCCCTGGGGCTGGGCCTGGCACAGCTCTATTCCATGCGATCCTCCTGCAGGTTGGAACAGTAGTGTCTTGCTCTCCCTGGGGACCTTCCCTGAACACTCTGTACAGAACCAGGGATTTTTTTCTTGAAGTTTGTGATTTTTGTTTTGGCCATTCCATGCAGTTTGCCATGATCTTAGTTCCCTGACCAGGGATCGAATCCATGCTTTGGCAGTGAAAGCAGGAAGTCCAAACTACTGGATTCCCAGGGCATTCCCTTCAAGCTTGTGACTTCTAAGGAGAGCTACAGAGTTGTAGAAAGAGCCACTGAGAATTCCTTTATATGGGAGAGAAATGGAGCCCAACTCTGTAGGGGACAGAACCATTATAATTAAAGCTTGTCTTCTGCTCCATTATTTCAATCCGCCACCTGCAGATGTCACTCCCTGAGTAAATGGAAAAGGAATGAGAGGATGAGCAGAGCTTAGAGAAATATCCAGGAACAATAGAAATTGTTCAGCTTAGCCATTCATGGCTCATTCTTGGTATTCAGACTTCATCATTGAGTCGTGTAATAGAGTAAAAGGAGCACAATCAAGAAAAGCTTTCAGCATCTTAAAACTGTTAAACTTTGGACATGTCTCCTTTAGCACTGTGGCTCACACGGTAAAGAATCTGCCTGCAATACAAGAGATCCAGGTTCAATCCCTTGGTCAGGAAGATCCCCTGGAGAAGGGAATGGCAACCCACTCCAGTACTCTTTCCTGGAGAATTCCATGGACTGAGGAGCCTGGTGGGTTACAGTCCATGGAGTTGCACAGAGCTGGACACTTTCTTTTCGCTTTCCTTTAGCATTGTGTTCTTTTTGAAGGAATGAAGCAGCATCTTGTTGCCAATTAAGGATGTATCTACAACCTAAAATTATTTTGCTTTCAAGCTCATTTAAAAAGGACATAAAGCTGAAAAAAAAAAAGGACATGAGAGTAACATAAAATTCTATCATCACTGCACAATAGAAAAGTCCAACAATACCAGCAACCTATTCAAAGGTGACCTTAAATATCCTATAGCAAAAGTATCTGAAACAGTTTTTAAAATTGAGCTAATGTATGACCAACCTTGAAGAACCTGGTTGAGGAAGTTCTTCATCATGTAGATGGCTGTGGTATCCTCTGTTTTTACGTGACTGTCCGTGAACCAGCCATTCTCGGTAATCAAGATTCGGGGATTGCCATATTCCAGTTTAATCCAGTTTAGCACATCTCTTAAATTGAGTGACACATTTTGTCCCAGTTTAGCCATAGTGTTGTGGGGCTTGAAATTGTTGGGTCCAAAGGAAAAGGCAAAGAAGTCAGCTGTGCCCCTCACCTCATTCTTCTCTGCTTCAGAGAAACGAGGTAGAATGGAGAACAACTGCTTTCTCATCACTTCTGGATAGTCGCCATCCCTGTGGATAGGGTTGGCAAACCACCCAAGCACAGAAACCATGGATTGTTGGCATTTGAGTATATCCATTGTATTTTCTGATCTGTTTGGTTCAATCCAATGGGATCCCAACGTGATTGACAGCTGACCCTTCTGATGTGGGCGGAAATTTCTGTTGTAGTTATGCCAAACTTTCGAATGAGCCTAGTAATAAGAAAATATTGTTAATCTTTATTGCTGTTACTCACAAGGTTGTGACTTGGCTGGTAGAAGGTCTTTTCATGGATAAATTAATGAATTGCTGGGTGATGCAGGGGGAAGCTGCCAGAGAACTCTGATAACTACAGAGTCTGCTCTCTGTTCACTTCCTCCATGCTTCCAACTTAAAGGCTCCCCTGTAAGATCACCGAGTGGCAGGCAGAGAGCCCTTGTCCAAGCTCCATCTTACTTTTTCTCTCCCTGTCTCCCTTCCAGGCTGCCTTGGGGCTGCATGCAGGTGAGATACTATATAGATTACAGGGTTTTTTCCTCTACATAAAAAGACTCTGAGCAGTGATCTTTCACTATTCTACAGAATCTTTTGGCACTAAGTTAGAAATGCAGGATAACACAGCCTTTAAATTCTGTAAATGGATAATAACAGAGCTCACCTCTTATTGTAAGATTTGAATGAATTAATGTACTTTAGGAGAGTACCTGGCACAGAGTAACCTCTATATGAGCCTTAGCTATTATTACTGTTATTACAAAAGGGTGGTAGGCATGATACAAAACAGAAAACCAGTGGAAATAGTGTAGGATTTGGGGTCAGCACACTGGGGCTTCACGTTGAATTACAAGCTACAGTGGCCTTTGACAAGTCACTTAAACTTTCTGAAATCTCTTTTTTTTTTTTTTAATTTTTAAACTTTACAATATTGTATTAGTTTTGCCAAATATCGAAATGAATCCACCACATGTATACCTGTGTTCCCCATCCTGAACCCTCCTCCCTCCTCCCTCCCCATACCCTCCCTCTGGGTCGTCCCAGTGCACCAGCCCCAAGCATCCAGTAGCGTGCATCGGACCTGGACTGGCGACTCGTTTCATACATGATATTATACATGTTTCAATGCCATTCTCCCAAATCTCCCCACCCTCTCCCTCTCCCACAGAGTCCATAAGACTGATCTATACATCAGTGGCTCTTTTGCTGTCTCGTACACAGGGTTATTGTTACCATCTTTCTAAATTCCATATATATGCGTTAGTACACTGTATTGGTGTTTTTCTTTCTGGCTTACTTCACTCTGTATAATAGGCTCCAGTGAAATCTCTTCATATCTTCATCTGTAAAATGAAGTTAAAAATAATAATCCCCTTTGTAAAGTTGTTGTCAGATGCAGGGCTAATGTATATACTGATTATGTAGCATAGAATAGAGCATCCAGGAGCTACTGCCTAAAGATGGGTGTTATTATTGGTCCCCCTGGAGTTTACATTCCCAGTTGAGCTCACTTAAAACAAAGCCTCATGATCAGTCCAATCTATTTAGTAGGTACTTACTGAGTGCTGACTCAGTGAATGCCTGTCTTGCCTTGCCTTGAGAAGCTGAAATAAATAGTACAGGAACCTGCTCTCAGAAGCCAATGATCTCAATAGGAAAATAAGACTAAAATGTGTGAAAGAGAAATATATAGCACCACATAAAATAAAACAGTAAATTAAGCCAGTAAAGAACCATGGGGTGTATCAGAAGGAGAAGCAAAGGTTAAGGATTCCAATTAATGGCTCTAGGCCAGTTAAGGGCTTCCCTGGTGGTTGAAACAGTAAAGAATCCACCTGCAATGTAGGATACCTGGGTTTGATCCCTAGGTTAGGAAAATCCCCTAGAAGAGGGTATGGCACCCATTCCAGTATTCTTGCCTGGAGAACTCCATGCACAGAGGAGACTGGTGGGCTATCGTCCATGGGATCGCGAAGGGTCGGACACAACTGAAGCGACTAAGCACACACACAAGCCAGATTAATGCCCAAGGTCTCTATCCTGTCCTGGGAAGCCAGAACTTCCTGGGGAAATGAACACATTTTCAATAGGCTTCCCATATTTTTCTACATTTGCTTCTTTTTGTTCCCCTTCTCTACAAGGAAGGTGTTTTAAAAAATTAATGCACATTTAGTGTGCGTTATGTAGTCTATTGGACATCATTGTGTAGTCCATTCACTTTCCTCTTCTCAGCACCTGACTTGCTTGCCTCTTCATGTCTCTTCCTAAATCTGCCAACTTCTCCTCTATTTGGATGCTTCTAGAACAAAAGCACAGACCCTTACTGCTTCTAACCCACAAAGTCAGCTTTCAATCTCTTCCTTTTTTTTTTTTTTTGGCTCACTGGAGGTGTTTTATCATATTGGGTTGAATTATCCAGAAGTGCCTTTTTGTAGGTCAAAAACAATAAAATATGAACAACGATTCAATCCTAACAGATCCTGTGGACATTAAAAATGCTCCATAAACTCTTGTTAGGGTGGGGAGAGAAAGACATTAATGTAAGGGGTGAGGATTTCAAAAATGATGTCTCCTTGCTTTATGCAAGAAGAGCTAAATTAAACAATTTCGTGAAAGATTTTCTGAAGAAGGCGATGCCTCCAGCCATTACCTCTATCTACCTGTTCTTACTCAGCTTTCATTGGAAGATTCTGGGACCACTTAGCAAGCACCCTAATGTTCTTAAAGATCCTTCAAGAATATTCTTCTCAAAAAAGTGTTCAGGCTGTAGCCTCCTCCCCTGCCTCCAACCTGAGGTTCCAGTTTCTGGAAGGACTCTCAGTATTGCCGGGGACAGACTCCATCTGAAGTGTTATCAGCTGCTCCAGACTTTTCTGGGGCTGGAATCACAGCGGATCTTAACTGCATTTTTCCTGATTTGAAACAAAAGCAATTGTGCATTGCTAGAATTCAAAGGGAGGCATTCTTTGCTTATTCTAATCCATCACTTAATCCTTTGGTAGCCTCAGTGCTTTCGTCCATAAAAGCCCCAGTGATCAGTAGTACGCCTCCTGTGGGTGGGTGTGCACCTCTGATGTGTAAACGGTAAAGCACTAAACACATGTAAGATTCTGAGCCATAAACTAGCTGCCTGGCAAATATGATGTCATCAGACACTAAAGGGAAAGTGAGTTGAAATTAGTATAATGTATTAAACCAGTCCCAATAGCAATTAACCAGTTCTAATAGGAAAAAACAAGAAGGGAGAATTTTCTTTGAAATAAATATTCTACTGCATATTTCAGTGATTAAATGAAAGATGACGTAAGTTGAGATAAAACAGACATGTATCTTTGCAATAGTTTTCCAAGCAAGTTTTCTGGAAATATAGATCTCTCCATATATCTAGATACACATGTTGTTATGCCCCAAGGTGACCTTGGTGTTTCACAGTGTCTCTTTCACCTTTGCTGCTATTTGCATAGGCTATCAAGGTATCTAGGGTTATCTTTGCTCTGGGCTGAAGAGAGCCTCTCCATTCTCATGTAGAGAATGGGGGAGGTTCTTTGTGCAGTATTTATAGTTATAACTTGATCCTGTTTGCCAAGTAACCAGGTGAAAAATATTGCTCCAAAAGAGTGAGTTTGACATAACTCTTGATGAAACTGGAATATCTATGCGCGTGCTTTGGTCCAATGCTCATAAAGGAGGTCTGCTGGGGAAGCTGGACCACAGTTGGAGGGGGGAGTGCAACCTGGGCCCTGCAACCTTGCACAACCGTCATTCTGTGAATTTCCAAGGTTACCCTCTATCTTGTACAAGGCCATCTACCTTTGGAATGATTGATTTAAGGGAGCTTCAACCTTTGTTCTTTAGATTCAGTAGCTTAAAGGAGAAGTCCGCTTTTTCTTTTTGAGGCAGATAGCAGGGCCTAATGTCACTGAGAGACAGCCAGGGGCCCAATATCTCATTCTGTTCCCTCCTCTAATCTAACATAGCAGTTCTCTGATGCCACGGGAAGTCCAGACACGTGATAGGAAGCAAATAAGATAGCTGGACAACTTTAGAAACAAAGATGAAGAAGGGGTTAGGGTCCGGAAGACATGGTGGAAGGGACACAAATGGAAGGCAGTGCTTTGGATGGCATGTATTGAAGAAACCTAGTACATCACACGTGGCTGTATTTAAGGAAGGCCCAGTCATTGGTCAAAAATTAAATTTTCAAATCTGCGTATGGTTTTAGTCACATTTTGGCTGAAATATTTGCATGTGAACTATAAACTTGTTTATTGTTAAAGCTGTTAAATAAAGTATTAGCACCATTAAATAAAATTTACTTTAAAACTCCACAGAGCACATTGTTTTCATATTTCTGTTTCCCTCCCAGCTTTTAAAAATATATTTCTCAGCTAAAGTCACTCTAACATTTTCCATGTTATTTTTAGTTTTCATAATAACCTTAACAGTATGAGTTGGATGAAATATGATTTCCTTAGTCATCTCCCTCTTTTAATAAAAATTAGCTTGTTTTTCCTTTCCTGTCTCCTTTCCTCTTTCCCTCCTCCATCTCTTTTCTCTCTCTTCGTTCCTTCTTCCCTCCCTCACACCCTTTCCTCCTTCCTTTTTGCCATAATAATATAATGACTCACTTTGGTCATATAGCTTTTAGTTTGTTTGAATTATTTCCTTAAAAAAAAAAAAACAAACCCAGGAATGAGCTACCTATTTTTTTGAAATGCCTTACTTATTTCCAAATTGCTTTGCATGCATTTTGTCCTTCAGCGTGACTGTTTTTCAACCATCTACTTGGAATCATTGATTGCTCTTTTGGGGGGTAACTGGCAATCAGGAATGCTATGTAAGTGCTGCTCGCCTGCGTGGTACCACAGGGGACAGGACCTGGGTCTTGAGAGCAGGACACCTAGGCTTTGGCACTGGCCCTGCTACTAACTTTAAGGTCTTGCCTCAGTCATTTCCCTCTCAGCGGCAGTCAGGTCCCTCCTTCATTATACTGAGCTAAAAATAGACAATCCAGAATATTATTGTGAAGATAGAACAGGTGATATACTTAAAGACCTTGTGAAAACCACAGAAACCTAAATTTAAAGTACTTTAAGGGAGGAAGCTGGAAATTATTTAACTTGCTGTGGAGAACGACTGTGGGAAGTTGTGTGGGCACGACCAGTGTTTGCAGATGGCGCTCCCTGAACTCTCAAGGCTCCTGGCTGTCAGTTTTGTCCTCCTCTATTTTTGTTGCTGCTGACTGAGTTTATTCATTGTCCATTTGGGCTAGAATTAATTTCCGTTTGATTCATTTTTTCATTCACCTAGCACTTTAAAACAATTTTTTATTTTTACCCGGCACTTCTTTATATTAAGTATCAAGTTTTCTACTAGTTACAATCCTGCTCTTCTAAATTATTTAATATTCATTCATTCCACATTATTTATTGGGTGTTTAAGATATGTCAACTTTATAGTTCATTGCTAAAAAGATTGTATGACTATTATTTCCTTGAAATATATTATGTGATTGTTATTTTCTTATTATTTTTTGGACAGTCTTGAAACTCTCGGAAACAATCTTATGCTCATTATTCTTAGGAGAGAATTTAAATATTAACAAAAGTTATTACCTTTCATAAAGAAGATATTTACCCATTTAATTTCTAATGGTTTGAATTCATGTTTTGTATGGTTGGAGTAAAACAGATCATGTTAAAATTGATTTTCCTCCTATTTTCTTTTCAATCATTATATCTTCAACTTATTCTTACAAATCATTGATTGTTATCAATTTGCATAGTGTCAGGATTTCCCCATAGAAGTAATGTAAAAACTACTCTAATATATTTTTTCCTGCAAAAAAAGGTCCGATTATTGTCATAGAATTCTAATTTCAATTTTAATATTACTAGATTAAACTAATGCCTGAGCCAGAATCTAAGCCTGGCAACACAAAGAAGAAAATGTTTAGAATAAAGGCAATAATTTATTAAGGGAAGCATCTGTAGGTTTCTCCAGATATTAGGTGGGCACTTAGAAGAAATCAATATCAGTAAATTGGTACCTTACTGAAGTTCAGATTACTTGCCCAAGGAGAATATTTGCATGCCAACTTTGCAGAAGGCAGAATGACATTTTAAGTTTTCTGTTATTATTAAATTGATAATAGTGATCCTGTTAGTAATATTTTCATGCAAAAAGACTGTATCTCCAAGTATAACTGAAGCCAAAATGGCCTGGGTTGGAGACTTGAAGCCTTTCCTCAGAATTTAGAAATAAAAAGTTAAAGATAGTCAATATAGAAACCACTCTGAAAATTACAAATAATATAATTATTACAAAAGTAAAAAGAAGACCTACCACTTTGGGGCTTGCCACAAAGGCAGACTGGCTGTGAACCTAAGGAACCTAAAACTTCAGGGCTCCTCACTGGCATGAGTCCCCACGAAATGTCCTGGGTGGGGTGGAGAGCCAGACAGTTTTTGGAAACGTTTCTAATTAAGTATTTCTGATAAATTCCTTGAAGAGACCTCAGAAAATAAGGAATCTGAATCTCTAGGACTACAGTTACTCCAGTAATTTGTTGTAGTATTTTTCTCATTCTAAATAGATGTTTAATTTTGTACCAACACTTGTGTTTATGATTTTGTTTTGCTTTTTTTACCCTTTATGTAAATTTCAGGCCCATGCAACATAGATCCACTCTTGGCCTACAGGCTTCTTAAGTGTAGGGACTGTATCTATTTTGTTCACAGTTTTACAAACAGATGCTCAGGGGAGAGCGTGGCATAGAATACTTGTTGAATGAATGCCCACTATGGATCAGCTAGTTTGGTGGTGACCTGAGATACATTGTTGATAATACAGCCTCTGCAGAGCAGGTTTTATTTTTCCCATTTTAGAGAAGAAACTGAAGTTTACAGAGACTGAATAGTGATGGATCCAGGATGTGAACCCAGGCCTCTCTGAACACGATACTAAACCATCCGGTTTTCTCTATGTCCCACCAGTTCTAAACTTTGAATCTTGGGGAAAGGCCATTTGACATGAACCATGACAGACTGTTTTAAAATTACATTTTCTTTCTGCTGCACTTGGTGATTAAAAGAACTAGTCTTAGAATGAGGGTCTCACTCTTGCCTGTTGAGAATAAAATATCTATATACGTGTCTGAAATTTAGGATCATGTAGAAAGTTCATGGAGGACCTACCAGTGAATTTGGGATTTTCAGAAAACCATGCTGTTGTCCAAGTGCCCAGTACAGCATGTGACATTTATGTGTAATTCCCCTCTTTCCTAGAACTGGCAATGTTGACATTGGATATTGTCCTCACTGGTGTCAGAGGCTAAATGAATCCCCTAGGAACCATTTTACACTTGACTGCCTTGACTGAAGACGGTGATCTGTACACCATTGTCAGTGTTAGACTGAAAGGGCAGGGATGCTTTGGTTGCATAGCACTTAGCACAGCATCATCTTTGCACAAGTCTTAATTAAATAGTTCCTTAAAGGTGAGGGACTTTCATGATAGAATAGAAGAGTGTTTAAATTGCAGAATCATAGAAAATTTATAATATAAACAGTAATAAAAATAAACATATATCTAGTGCTAAACATACTGAGCTTTTTAATACACTGTCTAGGTTTGTCATAGCTTTCCTACATCACTTTGCTAACAAAGGTCCGTATAGTCAAAGCTATGGTTTTTCCAGTAGTCATGTATGGATGTGAGAGTTGGACCATAAAGAAGGCTGAGCTCTAAAGAACTGATGCTTTTGGTAGTGCTGGAGAAGGAAGGCTCTTGAGAGTCCCGGGGACAGCCAGGAGATCAAACCAGTCAATCCTAAAGGAAATCAATCCCAAGTATTCATTGGAAGGACTGATGCTGAAGCTCCAATACCCTGGCCACTTGATGAGAAGAGCCGACTCATTGGAAAAGACTCTGATGCTGAGAAAGATTGAGGGCAGGAGGAGAAGAGGGCGATAGAGGATGAGATGGTTGGATGGCATCATTGACTCAATGGACATGAGTTTGAGCAAACTCTGGGAGACAGTGAAGGACAGGGAAGCCTGGCATGCTGCAGTCCATGGAGTTGCAAAGAGCAGACACAACTTTGCAACTGAATAACAGACATTTGTGGTTCAGTCAATAAAGATACTAAGCACTATTCTAACTACTTTCCATGTCCTATCTCATTACAGTCCTCATTTAAATCTCGAGAGGTAGGTACTATTATTATTCACATTTTATAAGAGAGCAAGGGAAGAGAGGTTAGGTGGTTTGTTCGTAAGTTAAGTCAAGCTGAGGCTGTATTGCTCCAAGTTTTGTGTTCTTGCCTGCTAATTAGAGGTAGAAGATGGACTTTAGAGATCATTCGGTCTAATTCTTCAAAACTCTTTGTTACGGAAAAGATGCTGAAGCACAAGAAATAAGTAACCTGCCCAACGTATCAGTTAGTGCAAAGCTAGAATTAGAGCTAAATCCTTCAACCTCTAGGTCACTGTCATTTCTGGACATGATGTACATTAAACTATGTGCTTTCAAAACAGACATTTATATCTTAGACTCAAAGGTGATTGAACAGGCTGTGTAAATGCAAAGAGTATGTAACAGACATGGCACAAAAAGGAGGGGCAGTACACTGAGAAAGACATGTGACAGTGGGTGCCAGGAACACTTTAAGAGGACTTCCCTTGTGGCTCAGCAGTAAATTCACCTTCAATGCAAGAGAAGCAGGTTTGATCCCAGGGTTGGGAAGATTCCCTGGAGAAGGAAATGGCAACCCACTCCAGTATTCAGGCCTGGAGAATTCCATGGACAGAGGAGCCTGATGGGCTGTATAGTCCATGGGGTCGGAAAAGAGTCAGACACAACTGAAGGACTTTCACTTTCACTTTTCATCCAGCCTTACCAGCTGGGACATTATCTCAGTCCCAAAACAGAGAGTTCATCAGCATTACCTCCTGTTCTGCTTAATTATTTTTTTCCCCTTAAAGAAATTCCACACAACAGTAAAAGCAAGTTTAGAGAAATCATTTTTACTTCTTGCTTTCCTTCAACCCATGGCTATTATTTTATCCTTTTCTCCACAATTCATTCATTATGGTGATTAATTGTTTAAATTCAAGTCTATAAACACTTAACAAAACAAGGCAGCTTTGCACAGTGACACTATTGTAGCCAATTAAATTTATCTAAAGTGCAATTGTTGCTAATTGAAAACTTTTCCCAATACCCTGCTTAAAAACAAACAAAACAGCAAAAAAAGCATACAAACAAATACAAAGAGAAAACAAATAACAAGGCACTTTAGTAGGCATTTAGAAAAAATATTAACAAGATAGCTCCTGCCTTCAGGTGACCTATGACCTCTAGTAGGAGAGAGAAGTACAGAAAGAAGTAGAAGAAAAATTAGAAATAATAAAAAAAATCTTAATGTAATAATATGATTCAAAGTTTTAAAAAATGTCTGTATGTGTAGGCTTATATATAGAGAGAAATATATTTTGACATTGAACAAGCTGCTAGCATTGTTAGTTCTGGGGTATGGATTTAGGGAGTAAGAAAAGAGAAGACTGTTTATTTTTAACTTTATGTCTTTCTGTATTGTTTAAATGTTTTGTAGTAAAAATGCATTATTTTGAAATTTTAAAAAGTCAAGAGACTAGGTTGAAACAGATGTTTCCTGTCAGTGAATTTAATTGCTCTTTGCTATCACTTTTCACCTTCTCTGAAGTTCCAAAAGTCTCAAAAAAAAAAAAAAAGTGACTTAAATAAAAAGTTCTGTTCTTCTGGATTTCATTATATATTAAAGAATTTTTTTTTTTTTTTACTCCAGAATAACACGTTGATATTTAAAGGTAAAACGAGGAAGCATACAATAACATGTGATTACCAGGTAAAATGAACTGATAACAGTAAACCCAATCCTTTATTTAAGACTCAGTCACAGAATCTCTGGTCAAGATATGATGCTATAGAGAACCAATGAATGGATTCCTCAAAAATACTAAAGGATCCTGGTTTTCACCAGCCTCAAGGCTCCCCCAATTTTTAGGCAGCACTATTAGAACACCCAGGAAGTCACTTTCATTACTTCTGTGATTCACTATTTATTGGTTAGTAAGTTAGAAGGTTCTAGTCTATTCTCAGTGTCCCTCTGCTTTTCAGCAACAGAATAGCTGTTAATGTCCAATAATTTTAATTACTCCTTTTTCTTTTAATATAAGCTATTTTCTAATACTGAGTTTTCTCAGTAAGATTTTTTGTGTGCAATTAAATGACACATGTATTATATTATAAACTAGTATAATGTTTCCCTCAGTTCATAGTTTCATCGTATTCACTGTTTCCGTTAGTTACAATATTTTCAATCTCCAGTTGGGCCTAATTTTCCATGTATGAGAGCATTCATATCAAATCAAGCTGTTTAAATATGATCACAATGTTATTCTCTGAACATTTATAATTACATTTATTTAAACCTGTTAATCATTCACTGAAGTATAACTTTTTCTACTTAATGATTAGAAAAGGTAAACACTGGTCTCTTGAGGGTTTTAAAATACCAACTGTCCTCTACAAATAGTTTTTTTACTAGACTCTTCTGTCAAACAATGGTATTCTGGTTATTGAAACTCTTTGACAATTCTTATCCAAAAGCTGTTTTAACCTTGTATTCAAATTTGATTAGAAACATTGTTAAGAATACTATTTTTAACTTGCTTGATCGCTATTTCCTATATCTTGTTAGATGTGTCTTAGTTGTTAGATGTGTCTAATAAAGATGAGTTGGGATTATAATATAGGTACTGTGGCGTTCCCTGGTGGCCTAGTGGTTAGGATTCTGGGTTTTCACTGCCATGGCCCGGGTTCAATCCCTGTTGGGAAACTGAAATCCTGCAAGCTGCTCAGTGAGGCAAAAAAAAAAAAAATATATATATATATATATATATAATATATATATACACATATTTGTGTACATATAATGTTTTATATATATACCATGCATTAGCTAATTAAATGAATAATTATGTTAACATTTTTAAACTTTAGATGGTATTGCCAAAGGCACACATATATGAGTAAATAGCACTTTAATGGGACATTAAAGTTCTGACAAATAAAAATTAAAATCATGGGACAAATAATAAACCTTATGATTAATGCACGCATTAGGGATAAACTGTTCATAGATTTTGTGGACAAATAAAACACATAGCTAGATTGTTTTGGTCTTTAAATAAGCAAGGTGAAGTCAAATATCTATCAAGTCTGCATCAACACAAGTGGCTGCCATGGGGTTGTAGGCTGTAAATTGTTCTTTTTTGCTGAGGCTAGGTAGCTGATTCATGTCACCTAACTTGCTAACTTGTATTCAGACCGATGAAATTTAAATTTTGGATCTGACACTTATTGTGAGTTTAAAAAAAAATGCATTTGTATAGTTGTGTAATCTCACAATTATACAAAATACAAATTTCTGTGGGCTTCAGTTTCATCAACTATAAAATGCCTATAAGAATACCTACCTGGCAGGGTTGATGTAAAACTTAAATGAGATAACATATGAAAAGCGGGGAAGGAAATGGCAACTTAGTATAGTTTCTGACACAATAATAGGTATGCAATAAAATAGTTTTATCATAATAGCTATTAAGAATAGTATAATAGAATATAAAAAAGTTATCTGTAATAATTGTCTCAAGTGCCCATTTTAAGAATTCAAACCAGTTTCTGTCCTTTATCCCATTTCTGTGTTATTTTTCCTTTGTTTTGTTTTTGGTGTTAGAAGGGAAGTGGTGGAAGGTAGCAAGTTAGTTTTTTTTAATGTTCTCATGGACAGAAAAGCTTGGGCAAGTTTTTTAGCTAGCAGATTGAACAAAAAGTAATTTTAATATATTGTTGTCTTGCAACCCAACTTTAACAAGGGAGCTTTTAAAAATTCCTTTCTTTTTTCCATGGAAAAAACCATTTCAGATGATCCTTGAAGGTTTTGCTTCTCTGTAACCAAGACAAGCTAAAAAGTGCTCCTGCTAGAAACTCCATTTTGAAATATTATGCTTAGTTTTCAAAATATTGGTGGGAGGCTGGGCTGAAGAGATTTAAAAATGACATTTAATCTATTTAAATGTGCCTACCAAACAGGGCAGCCTTCTTGTTCAAGAAAACAGTTGCAGCCGTCTGTTGCCAAAGAAGGCTTAGCTATAAATCATGTGAATGATGGCTTTTTCACAGCTGTTTCTACAGTTTTAGCACTAAATTTTGGTTAGGAATTTTGACAGAATCCTTAAGAAGCGTACGATGTAAAGATGACTGTTTTCTTTTCAAAATACAAAATAATCTCTTTACTTTCTTTATGTATTTTTTGCTTTTATTTTTATTTTTTGCTTTTAATTGTGAAAATTGTCATAACACATAAAGGTAGAAGAATAGTATAATGACCCCTGAAAACACATCACTCAGTTTTAAGAGCTGTCAACATTCTGTACCTTGTTTTGAGATGGGCTTTCAATGTAAACTTTTTAATAGAAGCAGGTATACACAATGAATTTGCATGTTCTGAAAAGACAATATGTTTATGCCAGTATCTGGCTTGGTGTGTGTGTGTGTGTGTGTGCGTCTGAAACCACTTTTATTCAATTACAATTTTAAATCCTTTATGGGGCAAAGCAGATTTTCCTTAAATAAAAAATAATCAGTTGAATTATTTATTGAATACCTAATACATATGCAGCCTTGTGTGACCTTCTCTGAGGGAATGACGCCAGTAAATGCCAAGACAGAGTTCCTCAAAGAGGTGGAAAAATAGGGCATAAATCAAGTCGTATTCCAGGCTCAGGAACAAACTGGTGAGGCCTTGACCTCAAGTAGAGTTTCCCAACATATCTTGTCCTGAAAGCCTCTTTCACAGTATTAAGCAATCTCTTGAGCCCCTGAGGAATTTAAAGATATCATTTCATCATTTGTGTGTGGTATACAAACAAGTGTTGACCTATATTTTCTTTTATGTAATTCTATTTCCTAAAGATTGTACTGAAAAGTTTATTTCAAATAAATTTAAAATATTCAGAAAATAAAATATGAATATTTAAAATACTCGTACATAAAGATAAATATTGGCATTTTCCCATTTAATGAATAGTTTTATGTTACTAAAATTATTTTAACTACATAATAAAATGTATTTTATGACACATTTTTAAATGACACACTGTGTTTGGTATTAGGACTGAAAAAAGTGAAAAGTGAAAGTGAAGTCACTCACTCGTGACTGATTCTTTGCGACCCTGTGGACTGTAGCCTGCCAGGCTCCTCCATTCATGGGATTTTCCAGGCAAAAATACTGGAGTGGGGTGCCATTTTCTTCTCCAGGGGATCTTCCTGACCCATGGATCAAACTCAGGTCTCCTGCATTGCAGGCAGAGTCTTCACCCTCTGAGCCACAAGGGAATCCCACTGAATATATACTCAAATACAGAATAAAATTTACATATTCATCATGGTTTTCCAAGGCTGGTACATCTATATCTTTTTGTATGGAATGTGATATTGGGCATAACAAAGATGAACATTTTTTTATTTTAAATGTCACATATTTAAGGATATTAGAAAACACTGGTCTTTCATATATAATAGGATGTAAGATATCCTTTCAAAATAAACTTTTTTTCACTTTCTTTTTTTCTGGCCAATCATCTTATGGGATTTCAGTTACCCAACCAGGGATTGAACCCTGGGCCATGGCAGTGAAAACACCAAATCCTAACCATTAGACCCCCAGGAGACTCCCCTCAAAATAAATATTTTTAAAGAAAAAATAATTAATAATACATGTGGTACTTGGGTATACAAACAAGCCAGCAAAAAGCCACCACGAAGTAATGCTTTGTGAAACACAAAGTTATGGCATCAAAAATTGATAAATATTAATATATTTATAATATTGCTTCTATAACATTTTGTCTGAATTCTTGAATTTTACTCTTAAAAAAGAACAAGTGTGCAAAAATTAAGTTTATTGTTTTGTTCATAAATAACTATATAAGAGAAATGGGTTGGGGCAACTCTTTCAAGTATTTTACAAATAGCACAAAACTAGTAGGAACAGTCTTTATTCCCAACGTGTGAAAAGCCAAACTAGATACAATCATCAATGTTATTTTCTCATTTAATATTTTTTAAAGCATCATTTGTTCTCCAAAATCATCCTGGTATGCTATAAATTAGGGTCTGTGTATGGGACTTAACAAGTCTGGTGAAAATCTCCTTGAGGTGATTCTGTAAAACTGAGACAATTGTATGTCCCTCATATTGATTGTATTTCAAAGTTGCTGTTCTTTACGTTTCACATCTTTAACCAGTTGACAATTTATAACTTTAAGTCAGTGGTTTTCAAGAGAGGGAAGGGGGGGAAATTTTGCATCCCCCCTCAACTCCAGGGGACATTCAATAATGTCTGGAGACAATTTTGGTTGTAACCCTGGGGACAAGCATGCCACTGTCATCTAGGGGATAGAGGCCAGGAATGCTGCTAAACATCCTACAAAGCACGGGACAGCTCACGTGGAGGAAGAATTATTTGGCCCAATATGTCAACAGCACCCAGGTTAAGAAATCCTGGTACTATGTACACAGTACACATCTATGACAGATAGTAACTTAAAGCCATGAAATGATCAGAACTATCATAGAAGCTGGCAGTATTTAGTGGTGTAATAAACTGAAGGAGTTACCATCTTATGAGCAACCTCATATCCCCCACCTCCCTGTATGTTTACTCAGAGGCTCTCAAATATTTCATTTTAAGGTGGGGGAGGGGAGTAAAATTCATATATTTAAATTATTTTGCATATTTGTTGATTTACAGATAGAATAAAAACAGATACCATTACTGACTTCATTAACATGAAAACTTGGCGCTTTGCTGCTCTGAGGCATGCGTGCATAGGCCAAACAGGCTAGAATCATGTCTCTGGGATTTTAAAATCTGATTTTGGGACAGAACTCTTTCCTCTACAAAGGAGAGTATGGGGCAAACCCACAAGAAGAAATGAACAAGAGAGACTAAGATAAAGGGCTTGTGAGGGTGTCCTAGTTACTGGGTCCATTCATCCCTGTGATTTGGTTACAGGAAATTACTCATTTTTACTTAAGTCAACTTGAGTTAGGTTTCTGTCTCTTGCAACCAAGAATCCTAACTTATAAAACACACCACTGAATAAATATAAGCAATATTTCAAGAATTAGCTAGAATGCAATGAAATACGAATTTTGAACCTGTGGTTGGTTCTTTGATTACAAGGTATAAGATAGAAATCCCAAACCATTCATTCCACAGTATTAATACCTAGCTGCTGCTGCTGCTGCTGCTAAGTCGCTTCAGTCATGTGCGACTCTGTGCGACCCCATAAACGGCAGCCCACCAGGCTCCCCCGTCCCTGGGATTCTCCAGGCAAGAACACTGGAGTGGGTTGCCATTTCCTTCTCCAATGCATGAAAGTGAAAAGTGAAAGGGAAATCGCTCAGTCGGGTCCGACCCTCAGCGACCCCATGGACTGCAGCCTACCAGGCTCCTCCGTCCATGGGATTTTCCAGGCAAGAGTACTGGAGTGGGGTGCCATTGCCTTCTCCGTTAATACCTAGCATGTGCCTAATATTCTGTGTTAGGTGCTGGAAACGTAAAACACATCAAACACAGTCTCTCCTTGCAAAGAACTCTCAGGCTGGTCGAGGGAGATGGAAAAATACCACATGAAAAGAGTGCTGTGATAGAAGCAAACATGTCTTATTATGGGAACCCTCAGGAGGGGCACTAACTCTGATGAGTCGAGAACTTAGAAGTGGAGACTGCCGAAATTGAGTCTTGAAGGACATTAGATGGATAAAGCAGGGAGTTAGAAGGGCATTCTAGCTGGATAGAGCGCTAGTAGACTTAGCACGCGAAGAAGGCAATGGCACCCCACTCCAGTACTCTTGCCTGGAAAATCCCATGGACGGAGGAGCCTAGTGGGCTGCAGTGCATGGGGTCACTAAGAGTCGGACACGACTGAGCGACTTCATTTTTACTTTTCACTTTTATGCATTGGAGAAGGAAATGGCAACCCACTCCAGTGTTCTTGCCTGGAGGATCCCAGGGATGGGGGAGCCTGGTGCTGCTGCTAAGTCACTTCAGTCATGTCCGACTCTGTGCGACCCCAGAGATGACAGCCCACCAGGCTCCCCCGTCCCTGGGATTCTCAAGGCAAGAACACTGGAGTGGGTTGCCATTTCCTTCTCCAATGCATGACAGTGAAAAGAGAAAGTGAACTCGCTCAGTTGTGTCCGACTCTTAGCGACCCCATGGACTGCGGCCTACCAGGCTCCTCCGTCCGTGGGATTTTCAAGGCAAGAGTACTGGAGTGGGGTGCCATTGCCTTCTCCAGGGAGCTTGGTGGGCTGCCGTCTAAGGGGTCGCACAGAGTCGAACACGACTGAAGCGACTTAGCAGCAGCAGCAGCAGCAGCAGCAGACTTAGCTCGCACGCACAGAGGCTTCGTGAAGAGGAGTAAGTGAAGTGAAACGAAGTCGCTCAGTCGTGTCCGACTCTTTGCGACCCTATGGACTGTAGCCCACCAGGCTCCTCCATCCATGGAATTTTCCAGGCAAGAGTACTGGAGTGGGTTGCCATTTCCTTCTCCGTGGAGAGGAATAGTAGCGTAAAATTAAGACCCTCTTGGGCTTCTGGGGTGGCTCAGACGGTAAAGGATCTGCCCGTGATACCAGAGCCCTGAGTTCGACCCCTGGGTCAGGAAGATCCCTTGGAGAAGGGAACGGCTACCCACTCCAGTATTCTTGCCTGGAGAATCCCATGGACAAAGGAGCCTGGTGAGCTACAGTTCATGGGGTCACAAAGAGTCGGACACGACTGGGCGAGTTTCCCTTTCACAAAGCGCTCCTAGTACTGCGTTATTACGGAGTGTAGAGTACTAAGGGTTAGCGTTACTGATGGGGACAGGAGTGTGGCCAGGAGGGAGGAAATGGAGGCTGGGGTTGTGTCTTGAAGATCTTGTGAAAACTTGGGACTTCATTCCTAAAACTTTGGAAAGCCACTAATGGATTTTATGCAAAGGAGTGACATGATGCTTGAAATGTCATTGTATAAACAGAGATGATAATAGGTACCTGGGAAGGTTGTTGTGAAAATCATAGAAAATATTTAAAGCTATGATTACAGTGCTTAGAGATGGTCAAGGCCAAAGAATGCACCCTCTTTGTGTCCAAATGTTAAAAACTCAGAGTGGAGCATCTATTAGTAGGTATCATTGTGGCAGATTTTTACCTGAGACTTAGCTTGCTCTAAGGTAATCCCCAGATATTCAGTAAAGTGAAATCTAGATTCCAGGTCAGTCTCAGGACTGGCTAGACCATTCAGGTTTCCTGCAAACCAGAACATTTAAGACTGAGCTGGTGTTTTCAACATCATCCTGGAACTAGGCTACAAAGAGCCACTGTGAAATCTTTTCAGTACCTGAGGACTGGGGAATAAAGTGGTCTATAAATGACTTATGAATTTAGTTTTATATTAGTTGTTTTTTTTTAACTCAATAAATGTTCTTGGACAAAAAACTAAGCCTAAAGAAATGCTTCTTCTGGGTCACAAGTTGGCATAATAAGGGAGAAATACTTCATTGCAACATAAAATATCAAATGAATCTTTTCTATGTTAAAGGAAGGGGAGAGAGGGGGTAAATGAGAAAATCTAGTTCACCCTGGGCTGTCAAACTATTGCGAGATTTCTCTCTGGTGCTATAAGTCACTGGGTTATGCAGTAGATTTCACTTTCTGACTGATTGCAAGGGACCCCTCATGCTCCTTATGTAGGTCAGTGATTTAGAAACGTAAAGGGATAAAAGTAATTATTTGGAAAATAATTAAAATGTAATCCTTTTATTTTAAACAACAAAATTTATCTTACTATCTAATTTTATGTTAAAGACAGAGTTTATTTCAAATTACAGAAAAATGAAAAATATCTGAAAATATAGCTTTGATAGAATAAGTTTGGAAACAGTATCTATTTGTTAATTAAAACTTTTTTTCTGTGTGTTTTTATCAGATAGTTTTTAGGGCTTTAAATTAACCACTGAAACATATTCTTCATGATAATTCTAATTGTTAACATTTTTCCAGGTAGGTGACCAAAAACTTTTTAACAATTTAGAATATTTTTCTTTATAAAAAGGTTAAATAAGCATATATGCACATGTGTATATTTGCATAGAAAGCTTTATAAAGACTATATGAGATACTAACAGTAGTTTCCTTGAGTTTGGGATTATCAGGTGCAGAGGGAGGGATAAATTTAACTTTCACCTTATATTCCAATTTACACAAACATGTATTATTTTAATAATTTAAAGAACTAAATAAAAGGAATATTTTTCTAAAATATATATGCATAATCTTCATAGTTAATAGCTGTATGCTTTCTCCCCTTTGAGGTCTGTTTACCAAATCACAGTATACCCATACATTAATATTTGTTCTGTATACAAGTACAGTCAAAGATACCTAAATGACCTTGAGATTGTAATGCAATATGTTAACTGAACTGCAAGGGCATGTGTGACTGAAACATAGTGCAATGCACATGTATAATAATCCAAAAAGTTCAAAAAGGAAAGAAGGGTTAACAGGTATTTTTGTATGTGAAAATTTAGACATGGAGTAATTTTATGTTCCTATACATTTTTCTGTTTCTATATATTTAACATTTGATTATTAAAACATCAAATTACTTCTCCTAGCACATTATGAAACCCTACTAGTAAAGCTTTTTTCATTTTCAAAATGTAGCAGGTGTCCAGAGTAATTTATTTTTTCCAAGTAAACTATTTAGATTAAAAATTGAAGCCTGATTCTAGATATTAGCCTCAATGTAAGACAAAACTCTTGAAAATTCCTGAAAGATTGCTCTTTTAAAAATATTCTTAATATAGATATTCTGTGTTTAATAATGTTGTAATTTATAAATTCCATGGTCACAACAGCTCATTTTACTCTGTAATGGTGGGCAACTTATTTAATCTCACTAAGCTTCAGTTTCCTCATCTTTAAAATGGGGACAATAAAGGACCTAGTTCATAAGGTTATTATGAGGATTAAATATGATAATACATATAATATGCTTAATGTCATTTGTGGTAAATAATAAGCTCTCAATAAATATTAGCTATTTTTTGCTTACACTTCACTATTCTTTTAATCATTTTAGCATTTCCCAACATAAACTCTAGGTTTTGAAATATACTCCTTTAAAACACTTAGTAGAGCATTTTCTTTCCAGTTGTTATATTACTAGTTTAATTTTAACTCCTAGAACAAATAGTCTCATCTTTTCTGCCATGTAACACAAAATCAACTGTGGAATACATTTATTTCAATTCTTGCATTTAATATGTATTATCAGTTAGCTAACATTTATCTACCTCATTATTGCTAAATATCACTAAGAATAGCAATATCAACAACAAATACATGTTTGAAATGGTCATGCCTTAACATTAAGTTCTGAATTGGTTGCATATGGTCAGAAAAAGGGTTTCAACAATTAAATTTATGAAGGACTGGCTTTCCACAGAATGAAAGTAAACTCATATTCTTTCTGATGTATAGCTGTAGATTTAAGAATAGTTAATTTAAAAAGTGCAATATTTAAGGAAAATAATTGGGTTAATACAGTAATATTAGCTTAGGTAAATAAAACATGCTCTACCTTAAGTATGAAATCTGAGGATAGAACTTGTGAATTAGACTAAAATTAGTTGAGCTGATTTCAATAAAAAGTTATTTAAAGGAAACATACATTTTCATAGAGTTTCTTTTAAACTCCTGCTCTTTATATTCTGAAAGTATACTATGAAGTCAGCTGTACAGTACCTTGATCAGGTTGTGTCCCACGGTGTAGACAGCTGCTAAATTTCCCTTCTCTCCAGGAGCATGGATACCAGTCCCATACCCATGCCAAGCGACTAGATATGGGTTGTGAATTGTAATCCAATATTTGACACGGTCCCCAAATGTCTGGAAACAGTATGTGGCATAGTCATTGAAGAAATCTATTATGGTTTCATTTTTCCACCCTCCATATTTTTCCTGGAGTGCCAAAGGCAAATCCCAATGATATAAAGTAACCATAGGTTCAATGTTTCTAAGTACCAGAGCATTGAGAAGAGTATCATAATACTGGAGACCTTTTGCGTTGACAGCTGATACTATTCCACTTGGGAAAAGCCTTGGCCAGGAAATTGAAAATTGATAGAAAGAAACACCTATAAAATCCAGGGCTGATAAGTCCTTTTCCAGAAAAATGTAACTGTCACTGGAACTATTCGTGCTGTTGACATTTTTAAGGTCAGTATGGATGAACTGATCCCATATAGAAGGTCCTTTTCCGTCTGCCTTCCAATTTCCTTCCACTTGAAATGCTCCAGTCCCAACGCCCCAGAAAAAGTTTTTAGGAAAAGTGTCATAGAGAAACAGCTGACTTTCATTTACCGGACTGAAATTAGGATTTTTAGACCATATAGTTCTTCCGTCTCCAGAGAATCCAGTAACAGCTCGTAGGAGGATAAACGCTGACAGGATGACAGATCTTTGCAGTCCCCCGCTGGACATTGTTTTCCTATAGCGTATGTTTCTTTCATCGGTGCTGAAGAAAATCCATTCATTCCCTGGAGATCATGCCGCACAGCCTGGCTTCATTTGCCACTAACTGCTCGACTGTCTTATCAACGCTTCAGTAAAAAAGCTTGTGATTGTAAAGCTCTGTCAATGATTAGCTTGAACTGTGAGACTTAGGATGGGTCAGGGAGAGCAACGTAATTTGAGGGAGGTGGCTCTATTGCACTCACCAGCATGTTGCCTTCTCTCTTATTATTGCAAAAATTATATGGAAATGCATCAGTGACAAATAGTTCAAATGTGTAACTTATATACAAACAAGGAAGAAAATGCCATAGTTTCTTTGTCGCCTTTCATAGTGATGCAAATCTTTTCTGGCTGTTTTGGACATTATTGAGTAAAGTGTATACCTTTTCTATTTTTGTAGGTTTTGAGTGGTAATTTTATGTTTCACATTTCAGAAAAAGCAATTTTATGGACAAATAAACAGCATTCCTATATGCCAATAATAAAGAATTAAAAAACATAAGATATTATACGTCCATGAAAATTACAACACATTTAAGAATAATCTTATTAACTACTGTTTATTTTAAGAAAAATTTTAAAATGCATTTATAAATTAAAAAATGAAGGAAAAAACATACAGCACTTTCTGGGTGGAAACATTGAATAATTTCCAACTTAATTTATACATTTAATTCACTTTTCACCAAAGTCCTCTGATCCCAAATTTTAGTTCAACAAAATTATTGTGGAAATTCATTTAAAGAATAAATACACAATAATTACAAAAAAAACTGAAAAAATAGTGATGCTGTGTACTACCTTCAGATATGAAAACATAAAGAAAAATTTAAAGAGCATTGTCTGGAATAAGGATAAGTATAAATAAGTATTGCACAGAACTTATAGCCTCCAAATGACCTTGGTTATTTGGTCATTAGTTAAAATTTTAAAAATTTGAAGCATTACATACTAGTGAGAGGCAGAGTGGTTCATGGTGTGGCCTCTAGAGTTAGACTGCCTGAGTTTAACAGTTGTGTGGCTGAGGACAAGTTTTTCAGCTTTCTGCACCTCCGTTTCTTTTCATGTACAATAAGGCATAATAATAGTATCAACTACCTGAATTATTGTGAGATAATACATGTAAAGCACTTTGAATAGACACACATAGTAAGTGCTCAATGGACATCATTCTTATTTCTATGTGAAAAGTGATGATTATTTCAGAAAGTGGTGCAAGGATTTAGCATAGAGGACACTAAGTTCTGGCTCCTGCCTACATGTCTAGCTTCATTTCTCATCCATTAACGACACGCAACCCCCTTCCCTGCAGCGGTAACAGCCTTTAATGAGCTGTGCACACGTCCACTGCCCCCACCCCTGTGCCTTGGTCTGTGTGCTCTCTGCATAGATGTGCTCTCCCCGCTTCAGTTAGCTCAGGTCTACCCGTTCTTCAAAACTTCAGTACGTTTTCTGGAAAGCCTTTCTGACTCCCCCATTGGATTTTATTTTTTTTAATTATTTTGTTTATTAATTTATTTTTGGCTGTGCTGGGTCTTTGCTGTTGCTTGGGCTTTTCTCTAGCTGTGGCGAGCAGGGACTACTCTCCAGTCGCGGCGCACGGACTTCTCCCTGGAGCAGCTTCTTTTGGTGTGGAGTCCAGGCTCTGCAGTGCGCGGGCTTCAGTAGCTGTGGCGCACAGGCTTATTTGCTCAGTGGCATGTGGGATCTTCTCAGATCAGGGATTGAATCTGTACCCACCTGCATCGTCAGGTGGACTCGTCACCTCCTTATTTTATTTATTTTTAAATTTAGATTTTAAGAAGGTTTTAGCTTATTGGCCCTCTCCTGAAAAAAATCTTCAGTCACTGCAGGTAAAGTCACTCCATCTGTAGAACCTATTCCACCTGTTGTCCAGGCTGCAGCTCGCTATTTGCCAGTGTCACCCTTGGCCCTACAGTCCTGACTTCATTCTGTGCCTGCATTCCTTTGGCTGCTTTCCTGAGGTATGCTTCTTTTCATACAGGCCACATCTTGCAAGTCTGTGTCTGGGTTCATTTTGGGGGATGTAATCTAAGGAACTGTAAATCAACTGTCTTGTCACCATAAAATGGGTTCTTAATCCAAATACCAAGATGACATCTGGTGTGGTTTTATACATTTTAGCTAGTTTTTCCTGACTTTCTGTCTTAGGCACTGCTGTGTCCCCAGGGTGAGGGACATTTGTTTCTACTGAGGCAGTGGTTTGGTCATGAACTTCCT
Organism: Bubalus bubalis; assembly: GCF_019923935.1. NCBI lineage: Eukaryota > Metazoa > Chordata > Mammalia > Artiodactyla > Bovidae > Bubalus > Bubalus bubalis. Next base: position 58,813,922 of record NC_059163.1, read on the forward strand.
GGTCCAGATGGTTACAGTGACATGCATGATGGAAGCTGATCCTCAGGCAGGTCAGGAGGAAAAATAGCCACTCTGGTTTGATTTAAGTGAATATTCTCTGTGTTCCCATGGCAGCCCATGTTTTCGCTGTTATGACACTTAACATAGACTACATTTATCTGTATCTTTTGTTTGACTGTAATCTCTGTCTTTTAAAAACAAGAGCCATTACTGTTTGGTTCCCTGTTGAATATCTGGGGCCTAAACTTGTGTTGAATGAAGGCATGTAGCAATGATAGACTATGCATACCTCTATCACTGCATTTATCAGGTAATCCCAGAACTGTTTGTCTCTCTTACTAGACTGTAAGAATATCTCTTATTTAAATTTTTATCTTATCAGAGTAAATGCTTAATCATTGTCTGTTAAATGAATGGAGTTGATGCAATTAGTTCCCTATTTTAAAATTAAAATTTCCTAGGTCTTGAGACAAAATTGACATATAGGGCTTCCCATATGGCGCAGTGGTAAAGAATCCACCTGCCAATGCAAGAGATGCAGGAGATGCAGGTTTGATCCCTGGATGGGGAAGATCCCCTGGAGTACGAAATGGCAACCCACTCCAGTATTCTTGCCTGGGAAATTCCATGGACAGAGGAGCCTGGTGGGATACAGTTCAAAGTGTTACAAAGAGTCAGATATGAATAAGCAACTGAGCACATATGCACACAAGTGATATATAACATTGTTTTAGTTTAAGGTGTACAAATAATGATTTGATATATGTATATATTATGAAATGATTACTAAAAATTTTTTTAATGTAATAATTCAGAACCTCATAAATATATTTATTTCAAAAAATACAGCCACAGAAATTTAAGATGGTAAATTTTATGTTATATGTATTCTACCACAATAAAAAATATATATACATAGGGAATTTCCTGGCAGTCCAGTGGTTAGGACTCTACACTTTCATTGCTGAGGGCTCAGGTTCAATCCTTGGTCGTGGAACTAAGATCCCATAAGCCACATGGTCCCACAGAAATCTAGAAGGAAACAGAAGTAAAAATGAAATTATATAAACATATGGTTTATAGGATGATATATATATTTGAGCATACATAATTTATAATTAAAATATTTGAAAAAATAAAAAATTGAAAAGCTAATAACAAACTTGAAAAATGAGCAAATCTAGAAAGCTAATGGCCAACTTTTTATTATATAAGTAATTCATTGCAAATCAATAAGAAAAATAAATCAAATAAATGGGTAAACTACATGAGTAAAAAATATACAAGACAGGAAATTGTAACTGTGTAGCTAATGAAAAAATTTTAATGACTGGTAATTAAAAGCACTTACAAAAATTACTATACAACATTTTCTTTTATAAAATTATCAAAAATATACGTAAGTAATAAAAATCAACATTAATGAGGTTGTAAGATGTTGCTGATTAGAATATAAATTTGCACAATACTCATGGAAAACAATTTTTAATATTTCATGAATCTTAGATTTTATTCTCTCTTTGAATCTAGTGATCTCTGAAGTATAATAAATTAATTAAAAATACATAAAATGCTGTGTGTGCAAATATATTTATAGCAGCATTATTTATGACAGAGGGAAATTAGAAATAATTTAAAGATTCATTCATAGGGGAATAATTACCTAAAGCATGAAATGTCCATTTGATGAAATGTTTATCATTAACGTTTTCAAAGAATATGTAGTAACATTAAAATATTGAAGATAAAAAAAAAAACTGAAAAAAATCCAGGCAATAAAATGAATAATCAGTATGATTATAATGATGTAATAAAAACTATAACCAATACTTAGAATTATAAGAAAATACCCACATTTTTGTCTTCCCTGGTTCATTGGTAATAAATCTGCCTGCAGTGCAGGAGACATGGGTTTGATCTTTGGATCAGAAGACCTTCTGAAGAAGGAAATGGCAACCCACTCTGGTATTCTTGCCTGGGAAATTCCATGGACAGAGAAGTGTGGTGGGCTGCAGTCCGTGGGGCCGCAAGAGTCGGACATGACTTAGCAACTAAACAACAATAACAACAACAACCCACATTTTTTACCATATTGCATTTGGTAATATATCATATCATATCACACCATTTCTTGGTATTTCCCCAAATGAATTAAAAATTTATGTCCACACAAAAACATGCACATAAATGTTTGTAGAAGCTTTATCCATAATTGCCCAAAATTGAAAGCGATGTCATTCAATGAATGGGTAAACAAAGCTGTGGTAAATGGAATATTATTCAGTGATAGGAAATGAGCTATCAAGCCAGGAAAAGACATAGAGGAGCCTTAAATGCACATTACTAAGTGAAAGGAATGAATCTGAAATGGCTACATACTGTATGATCCAAACTATATGATAAGCTGTAAAAAGATTATTGGTTGCCAGGTACTGGGGAGAGGAAAGCATGACTAGGTGGATTGCAGGGGATTTTTAGGGCAGTGAAATAAGTATTCTGTAGGGTCCTGTAATATTGAGCCCGTTAATCAGAACGTATAGAATGTACAACATAAAGAGTGAATCTCAATATAAACTACAAACTTTAGTTAGTAATAATATATCAATATTAGATTATCAATTATAATAAATATACCACGCTAATGCAAGATGTTAAATATGGGGAAAATGTGGGGGAAGGGAGTGAAGCAATTTATGGAAACTTTGTAACTATAATTGCTCAAGAAAAAGTATTAATTAAAAAATAGGTTGTTAACAAAGACTAGGTTTTGAAGTGTATACTGAGCATTTTTTAAGTTAATTTGTTTAATTAACTATAGTTGGTTTACAATATTGTGTTAGTTTTAGGTATACAACTTCAGATTCTTTTCATTACAGATTATTAGAATATATTGAATATAGTTTCCTGTGCTAAAATGTAAATCTTTGTTGTTTACCTATTTTATATACAGTGGTATGTATCCCACCCCTTTTCCCTTTGGTAACCATAGGTTTGTTTTCTATGTCTCTGAGTCTGTTGCCGTTTTGTAAATAAGCTCGTTGTGTCATCTTTTAGATTCTACAAATAAGTGATAGCATATGGTATTTGTTTTTCTGACTTACTTCACTTTGCATGATGATCTCTAGATCCTCCTGTGTTCCTGCAAATGGTAATATTTCATTCCTTTTTATGGCTGAATAATATTCCACTATATTACTCATTCAGTTCAGTTCAGTCGCTCAGTCATGCCGACTCTTTGTGGCCCCATTGACTGCGGCATGTCAGGCTTCCCTGTCCATCACCAGCTCCCACAGCTTGCTCGAACTCATGTCCATTGAGTCAGTGATGCCATCCAACCATCTTATCCTCTGTCATCCCCTTCTCTTCCTGCCTTCAATCTTTCCCAGCATCAGGGTCTTTTCCAATGAGTCAGTTCTTCACATCAGGTGGCCAAAGTATTGGAGCTTCAGCATCAGTCCTTCTGATGAATATTCAGGACTGATTTTCTTTAGGATGGACTGGTTTGATCTCCTTGCAGTCCAAGGGACTCTCAAGAGTCTTCTCCAATACCACAGTTCAAAAGCATCAGTTCTTTGGTGCTCAGCTTTCTTTATGGTCCAACTCTCACATCCATACATGACAACTGGAAAAAAAACTAGACTAGACGGACCTTTGTTGGCAAAGTAATGTCTCTGTCTTTTAATGTGCTATCTAGGTTGGTCATAGCTTTTCTTCCAAGGAGCAAGTGTCTTTTAATTTCATGGCTGCAGTCACAAACTGAAGTGATTTTAGAGCCCAAGAAAATAAAGTCTTTAACTGTTTCCATTTTTTCCCCATCTATTTGCCATGAAGTGATGGGACTGGATGCCATGATCTTTGTTTTTTGAATGTTGAGTTTTAAGCCAGGTTTTTCACTCTCCTCTTTCACTTTCATATTACTCATATATATATGAGTAATATATATTACTCAAGAACCCCACATCTTCTTTATCCATTTATCTGTTGATGGGCACTTAGGTTGCTTCCATGTCTTGGCATTTTTAAATAATAAAAGAGAAAAATAGATGAAGAAATTTTATGATGACAATGACTCAATACTGAGACAAAAATTTCCAAATATTTACAAAAATAGATTATGAACTTATGAAGTATTTCTCATGGCTTAGTGAATCAAGACTAGAAGCTTCTTTTTTTGTAAACAACTATCAAATATTTTTTGAATACTTTACTCATAAAAGGATCCATCTTAGGTCCTAGGAGAGGACTATATACATCCCTGACCTTGCAGAGTTTACAGTTTAGTCAAGGAAAAAAAGAATAAAAAACATAAAATGTCTAAGAATTTAGATAGTGTCCACCACATACCAGGTGAGTGGGGCAGATCTATACACTCTAGGAATTCTACATGCAAAGCACCACTTCATAATGCTTTGTACAAATGACAGAATTTTATAGTTGAATGGGTCTTTAGAGATCATCTGGGTCAACCCTTTATTTTTTAGATGAGGGCTTTGAGACCAAGATATTAGAAGCCAGAATTCATCATTTACTCATTCATCTATTCATTCAACAAATCTTTATTGGGTATCTCCTATGATCAAGCACTTTGTTGGAGCTTGGAATTTAAAACTGAAGATGTCACAGTTTTCACTGATTCAATTCACAGATTCAAATCTTATAGAAACACATCTGTGCTCACTCAGTTGTGTCTGACTCTTTGCGGTCCGATGGACTACAGCCCGCCAGGCTCCTCTGTCCATGGAATTTTCCAGGCAAGAATACTTGAGTGGTGTGCCATTTCCTACTCCAAGGGATCATCCCAACCCGGGGATCAAATCCACATGTCTTGCGTCTCCTGCATTGGCAGGTGGCTTCTTCACCACTAGCGCCACCTGGGACGTATAGAAGCACATAGGAGTCATATGTAATCCAGCATTGTGAGTCTGTGTCGAAGAAGGCAATGGCACCCCACTCCAGTACTCTTGCCTGGAAAATCCCATGGATGGAGGGGCCTGGTAGGCTGCAGTCCATGGGGTCACTAAGAATTGGACATGACCGAGCGACTTCCCTTTCACTTTTCACTTTCATGCATTGGAGAAGGAAATGGCAACCCACTCCAGTGTTCTTGCCTGGAGAATCCCAGGGACGGGGGAGCCTGGTGGGCTGCTGTCTATGGGGTTGCACAGAGTCGGACACGACTGAAGCGACTTAGCAGCAGCAGCAGCAGCAGTGAGTCTGTGTGTGTGTGTGTATATGTGTATGTATGTAAGTGGAAGGCTGAGTGGAGATGCCTGAAAACTCTTATTTTTTTCTTAAAAAATGAAGAATGAATGATAAGATTTAGCCAGAAGGAGGAGGGGAGGAGGGAGAAAAGCTCTCCTATGTAGATGGAGAAGCGTATTTAAAGTCCCAGGAATGGAAACGTTTGGCAAGTCGTTTAGGACACCTGGGTCCTAAGAGTTAGAGGGAAATGGCAAGAAATGATTTGCAGAGATTGGCAGGGACTAGGTAATGAAAAAGTTCATGACCCATGTTGCTGGAATTTGGGCTTTACCTTGAAAGAAATAGGCAGCCATTGAAAACATTTTAAGCAAGTATGTAAGGTAGGGTAATACTGTATGCTATGCTATGCTATGCTAAGTCACTTCAATTGTGTCCGACTCTGTGTGACCCCATAGACGGCAGCCACCAGGCTCCCCCATCCCTGGGATTCTCCAGGCAAGAACACTGGAGTGGGTTGCCATTTTCTTCTCCAATGCATGAAAGTGAAAAATGAAAGGGAAGTCCCTCAGTCGTGTCCGACTCTTAGCGACCCCATGGATTGCAGCCTACCAGGCTCTTCCATCCATGGGATATAGACAGACCCAGAAATACAAAGTTAAGGCCCACACAGAAGGTCATCTGCCACACATTTGTCTGAAGAAGGAGTTCCAAGTTGTCAGCTGGCTCTTTACAGTGATTCAGAGATCCAGGCTGCTCATGTGTGTGGTCAGTTGCCCCTAAGGCCTCGCGGGGGCCTCACCCACTGCACTCAGTTGGGGAAAGTGGAAACCTTACAAGCTTTGGCCTGGAAGTGATGTACATAGTTTCTAATACATTGCAGTGGAGAAAACTAGTCCTGTGGCCACTTCTAGAGGCAGGGTGAACTGGGCAATATTCTCTGGTGTTCTTGCTTGCTCAGTCACGTCCGACTCTTCATGACCACATGCACTGTAGCCCGCCAAGCTCCTCTGTCCATGGAATTTTCCAGACAAGAATACTGGAGTAGGTTGCCATTTCCTACTTCTGGGTATCTTCCCAACCCAGAACCGAACCTGCGTCTCTTGTATCTCCAGCATTGGCAGGCAGATTCTTTACCTCTCCACCACTTCTGTCCCTACTCTGTTCTCTACTCAATGCCGTGGATGGGAGAGCACATGTTTTGGTATTTGGCCAGCATCCTCTGCCACAGGGAGGGCTCTGATCAGATCTTCACTCTAGGAGAATCACTCTGGCAGGGAGTGGGTAATACTGGAGGCACGGAAATTGGTTAAAAGGCTTGTTAATCTGAAAAATGATCTGGCTTGAACAAAACATAGTATGTAGCCGGGTAAGATGGTGAGAAAGAGATGAGTTAAAGAACTAGTTCGAAGATAATACCAACAGGCTTTGATAATCAAGTGGATATTGAGATGGAGTTTAGAAGAGAAAGGAGCCAGTGGTGACCCGGGTTTCTGACCTGGGCAACTGGGTCAAAGTAAGTACCAGGACTTTGAAAAGAAGATGGTATTCTTAACATTTTGAGTTTGAGGTATGAAATATCTGGTGTGCAGTTAGCTATTTGAGACTAAAGTTTGAGGAAAGATCTTTTTCCGAAAGTATAAATGTAAGCCCTATCAGTGTGTAAACAGTGGTTGAAACTTTAGAAATAAATGGAGATGCATCACACAAGAAGTGAAAAAGGAGTTTTTCGCAAATCTTTAAAACATTTTTATTGTGATAAAATATACATGGAATTTACCATTTAACTGTTTTCAGGAGTGCAGTTCAATGGCTTTAGGTACATTCATATTGTTGTGCCACCATCACCGTCCATCTCCAGACGTCTTTCATCTCCCCAAACTGAAACTCTGTACCCATTAAACAATGACTCCTCATTTCCCCCTTTCCTCAGCCCCTAGCAATCACCAATCTACTTTCTGCATCTATATGAATTTGACTTCTCCAGGTACTTCATATAAATAAAATAATGCAATACTTATTCTTTTGTGTTTGACTTATTTCACTTAGCATTACATTTTCATAATGGTTCATCCATTTGTAGCATGTGTCGGAACTTAATTCCCTTCTGAAAGTAAAAGTGAAAGTCGCTCAGTCGTGTCCAACTCTTTGCGACCCTGTGGGCTGTCCATGAAATTCTCCAGGCCAGAATACTGGAGTGGGTAGCCTTTCCCCTTTCCAGGGGATCTTCTCAACCCAGGGATTCAACCCGGGTCTCCTGCATTGCAGGCAGATTCTTTACCAGCTGAGCCACAAGAGAAGCCCAAGAACACTGGAGTGGGTAGCCTACCCCTTCTCCAGGGGATCTTCCCAACCCAGGAATCGAACCAGGGTCTCCTGCATTGCAGGCAGATTCTTTACCAACTGAGCTATCAGAGAAGCCCTAATTCCCTTCTGAGGTCAAATACTATTCCATTGCATGGCTATATCACATTTTATCCATTCATTCATTGATGAACATTGGGTTTCTACCTTTTGGCTGTTGTGAATAATGCCACTATGAACAGCATTATTCCCCTGGTAGCCCAGTGGCTAAGACTCTGGGCTCCCAATGCTGGGGGCCTGGGTTCAATTCCTGGTTGGGGAACTGAATCCCACATGCCACAGCAAAGAATTTGCATGCTGCAACCAAAAAGATCCCATATGCTGCAACTAAGACCCAGCAAGCTAAATAGATAGATATTTAAAATAAATAAATAAATTTATTAGAGTCCCTGCTTTCAGTTCTTTGGAGTATACACACAAAAGTAGAACTGCTGGATCACATGGCCCTTCTATGTTAAATTTTTTGAGGGATTTCCATACTGTTTGCCACAGTCTCAATTTTTGTTGCACATCAAACTCACCTCGAGTTTTAAAAAAATACATGTGCTCAGTCTCCATCCCCTGGAGACTGATTCAGTCTATCTGAATAGACACCTGACTTCTGTTTCTTTTTAGAATTCATATTCTTCAAGATACTAGAAACAAATTAATAAGGTTGGTTCTAAAAGAGTAAGAATAAAAGAATATGGAACAAAAAGTTGAAGTCCTCACTGTTAACATTTGGAGTGTATCCTTACACACACACACGCACACACACACACACACACACACACAAAAGAGCCTGGCAAGCTACAGTCCATAGGGTCACAAAGAGTCAGACACAACTGAAGTGACTTAGCATGCATGCATGCTAATTATATATAAAGCATTAAATAAATCCCTTGCCTGATATATATGTTGCAAATACTTTCTCCCAACAATTTCTCTCTCAACTCTTTTAAAAAACAGCTTTATTGAGATATAATCCCCATACCATGCAATCATCCACTAAAGGTATACAGTTCAATAGTTTTTAGTGTATTCAGAGTTGGGCAACCATCTCTACAATCAATTTCAGAGTATTACTGAACTCTGCTTTAATATATTTACATGTGAATATGGTTTTCATTTTCTATAATCAAATTATTAATTTCCTTTTGGGTTTCTGGGCTACAGAAGCAGTCCCCATTCCAAAATTATAAAGGTAGTCTCATATCTTTTTAGTACTTTTGTAGTTTGGATTTTCATGTGTGATTTTCTTAAAATTAATTTTTACTTTTATAAACTGACTCATTTGAAAAAAATGTGATGCTGGGAAAGATTGAAGGTGGGAGGAGAAGGGGATGACAGAGGTTGAGATGGTTGCATGGCATTATCGACTCAATGGACATAAGTTTGAGTAAACTCCTGGAGTTGGTGAAAGGGAGGCCTGGCGTGCTGCAGTCCATGGGGTCGCAAAGAGTCAGATATGACTGAGCGACTGAACTGAACTGAACTACTCCCCTGTCCCCTGCCCTACTTTCAACTCTGTAGCTGTTCTTCTAGAATTTGTATATTTCCACATTTGAACTTTGCATAATAGTCAGGTACGGTTGTTATCCTTCAGTTCATTAATTTGAGACTATTGATACCCTTCCATGGTAGATAAAGATTTTGGTTTCTTATGTCACCATTTTTTGTTGGTTAAAAAAATTTACTTTTTTGGTTAAATTGATATTTAGAGTTTACATTATTTTTTATGCAAATATTATTCATTGCTGAGTATCGTAGTATACTATGATTATGTTCTCTCTCTTCCTTTTTGTTTTTCTTACAGTTTAATAATTGCCTTGTTTTTCACTTGCTTAGTTGTCTGTAGCTATTGTCAAATTCCCACACCTACCAATAGCTCTTAGTACAAGGTCGATCTCTATTATTAGTTTCAATCTTTTTTCTCAGGTTACTCCTCCTGGAGACCTTTGTTTGCCTCCATCTGCTGATGCTCTGGGCCTGATCCTTTCTGCCTATTTGTCATTTTGGGCCTTCCCTTTGCTGACAACTTAGGAATTCCTTTACCTTTTCATGCTTTCAATTCCATTATATGAATCTCATTCTTTCATTTTTCCTGGTTTATTCCCTCCTGTCATGGAGTGAATGCCCCAGTAGCTTTGTTCAGGGGGCACAGTGATGACAGCCCGTGATCTGCCTGTCTCCTGGGTGACAACTTCTACAGTCCGGACTGCATGCCCTCTCACTACACCTGGGGCACAGCTGCCACCTGGGGCTCCTCTCTCTTTTTTTCTGTGCAAATGGTAGGATGCCATCAGTTGAGACACAGGTTTATGAGGGAAGATCAGGAGTTTAGTTTTGGACAGATTAACTTTGATACATCTATTAGTGGAGATGTGAAGTTGGAAAATGGATATAGAAGTCTGAAGTTTACAGGAAAATTCAGCAGCTGATAGAAAATTGGAAATGTCAGTATTCATGTAGTATGTTAGGCTATGATATTGGATGAAATTACCAGGCAGTGAGTACAGAAGTAAGCCCTAGAGCAATCAAATATTAAAAGGACAGGAAAATTAGGAGCAACGAACACAAGAATCTGAGGAGTGGCTGTTGAGGAAGAAAGAAAACCAGGAGACCAGATGTCCTTGAAACCAAGAGAAGGAATGTTTCATCAAGAAATTATTCTCATGAAGAAATGCTTTGTGAAATCATAGAGGTAAGATATAAGGTTATCAATAATTTATTAATTATACCCTCAAGTTTTTTTTAAAACAGAGGATGCTTCTTAAAAATTTTATTAAGCTTCATAGCCATGTTACTTGGACATAAATACAAATTTTCTGATTTCTTTGCGGTGACTATTTCTTTCATCCCAAGTCTAAAGACATCTCAGACTTAACATGTTCAAAAATCAAATTCTTGCTTCCTATCTTCGACAGTCCTGTGTGTTTAGTGGTACAAATATCCACTTTAGGGTCTTCTTTTTTTAATATAAAAAAGTTATAGGAAAGTGGCTAAAAGAGTACAGAGAGTTCACACACATCTTTCACTCAGTTCTGTTTCATGTTAACTTACATAATCACTTGCAATGATCAAACGGGGATATTATGCTATGCTACTATTTACTAAAGTACATATCTTATTAAAATTTAGCCTATTTCCTTCTAATCTCCTTTTTGTCCATTATTCCACATTGCATTTATTTACTGTGTATTTTTAATCCTCTCCAATCTGTGACAGTTTCTCCATCTTTCTTTGTCTTTTATGACCTTGAAAGACTGTTGTTGAATCCTGGTTAGTTAATTTATAGAAGGTCTTTCAGTTTTGGTCTGTTTGATGTTTTCTCATGATCAGATTTAGATTATGCACACAAGTAGAAAAAGGTAAAAGAGGTGAAATTCAACTTTTAGTAATGGGTTTCAACATAATGGGTAATGTTAGGTTTTGCAGATCATATATTTAGATCAAGCTGAACATCTTCTGAAAAATGTCTAGGAAATCCCAGGTGTTAGAGATATGCTGCTGCTGCTAAATCACTTCAGTCGTGTCTGACTCTGCGATCCCATGGACAGCAGCCCACCAGGCTCCTCCGTCCATGGGATTTTCCAGGCAAGAGTACTGGAGTGGGTTAGAGATATGCTATGTAGTGCTAATTCCAGAGCTAATGATAATGTTTATATAAAGATATCAATATTTTATAATTTTGGGTATAATATTTAAAAGCATAGAATACAAAGCACTTGACTTTCTCTTAAAGCAAAGTTAACTCTATAGGAACTAGCAGTTTAAACAGGTATCTTAAAATTATTGTTTATATCCTTTCTGTGACAATGAATCAGACTTCATCTGACCAAGATTTTGCTGTATATTTTATGAAAGATGTGAATTTATTGGAATTCCTTTTTCATGTGTCTTTTCTATTCTGGCTTGTGTTCATTTGCAAGATATTTTCCCCCTCTAATATACACTACTCTGTATAAACAGTGAGTACATTCAATTCTACTTAAACTGCACATTGAGAAAGATGACCTGTGAGACTTCCATGGAAGTTCAAAATATTTTCATTGTAAACTTTGTTGAAATATGCACAATTCTGGGTGTATCTTATCATAGAAACTCAGATTCTCAAGAGTCTTAAACTTCTATAATATCCAAGTATGTGGTCATTCTTTAGTGTGCGTGTGGGCATGCTAAGTCACTTTGGTCGTGTCTGACTCTTTGCAACACTAGGATCGTAGCCTGCCAGGCTCCTCTGTCCATGGGATTCTCCAGGCAAGACTACTGGAGTGGGTTCCATGCCCTCCTCCAGGGAATCTTCCCAACCCAGGGATTGAACCCGCGTCTCTTAAGTTTCCTGCATTTGTAGGCAGGTTCTTTACCAGTAGCGCCACCTGGGAAGCCCTATAACTGGTAATTTCCTTTATTTGTTGTATGATTATTATGTATCCTCACATTATTCCCATGAAACAACAAAAGTTCTAGAACTACTTTGATTTGTAGGACTTGGAGAATGAAAGACTATTTTAATTGTAAAAAAAATTGTAGAGTACTCACTACAAAATACGGTTGGCATTCCTGTTGTTCTGTCTATAAACAACTTTAACATTGCCAATGCATACTTTATTTATTTATTTTTTCGCCCCACGTGGCCTGCAGGATCTTAGTTCTCCCACTAGGGATCAAACTGGTGCCTGCTACAGTGAAAGCACGGAGTCTTAACAACTGGACCTCCAGGGAAGTCCTGCCAGTGAATATTTTAGGGATTTAATTCATAATTTGAGATACATTTTATTTATATAATCAAACATGTACGCCAGAAGTAAAGTTATATGCTTTTTGTTAAATTTACTATTTTTAATGCAACTTTCTTCTAACCTAAGGGAAGATACTGATTTATTAATGGAACAAACATTTTTATTATTTGTAAGATATCAGGCAAGTTTATATAAATTTAGATTACTCAACCATAATCACATTAAGAAGATATCATCCAACAATTAAGATAAATGACCTAGTTACTACCTAATTTCCTAACTTAGAATATGTCCACTTTAATGGTGACAGATTATGACTTAATGATTATGTTCATAAATGGATTATAAGGTCAACATCACCCTTCTGGGTCTCTGCAGGCATCACAAACACAGAAGAGGACAAGCTGCCTAACAGACGGTTTCTACAAGGAAAATGTTCCAATAAATCCTAGCAAAGCAGGACGTGCTAATATTTATCCAGAGGGCAGAAAGTCACATTTGTTGTTGCACAGTGAAAACTCCATTGATTTCTGCTGACTTATAAATGTCTAAGTGAAAGACAATGTAACTATTGTGCTCTTGAAAAGCATTTCAGAGTGACTCTAAGAGTTATTTTCATCACACAGATGAGTTAACTAAGACACAGGCATTAACACTAAGAATTTAGATTGCCCTTTGCAATTGTTTTTCACTTATGTATGGCAGTAGATAGTAAGATTATAAAGGATGACCAAAATTCAAGTTATGCACTTCCTAACTAACACATAGCTTTTAAGTCACTTTCAAGAGGGCAATGGAGGTTTCCCAGGTGGTGGCAGTGGTAAGGAATCCTCCTGCCAATGGAGGAGGCATAGGAGGTGTGGGCATAGGAGGCTCAAGAGACACGGGTTCAATCCCTGGGTCAGGAAGATCCCCCAGATTAGGAAGTGGCAACCTGCTCCAGTATTCTTGCCTGGAAAATTCCATCAGCAGTGGAGCCTGGCAGGCTCCAGTCCACGGAGTCACAAAGAGTCAGACATGACTGAGTGTTCACATACATTATGGAAAGAGAGCCAATTTTTATTCTCATAATCCAAACTGTTCACAGATTTAGAAATATATTAGCAGAGATGTTACTGTCAATATTCTAACTTATGAAGTAAAGAGTTCTCCATGGAATGTCAGCAATTCTTCTACCAGTGATGTATCCCTAAGTGGAAGAGGGAAAGAGAGCCCTACCTTTCACAAAACTGACTTGCTCTACAGAGTTTTCCTTGAAGCTTTTTCTTTTAAGAACTAAGACAAGGCCAGTCAGTATCAGATGATCACATCCAATATTTAATATATCCCTTAAAATGGGTCTTCTCTGTGATATGTCTCAAACCATTATTAAAAGCAAAGAATTTTTAAAAAATACTTTAGGCTTTTAGATAGATACCCTTAATTCTGGAAACGGCAGCATTGATCTAATTGCTATATTATCTGTTACTGGTGTTATTCTACAAATTAATTATTGGTCTTATTTATTCATCAGCTGGTTTTAGAAACATTTATACTAAGAAGAGCTCAACTAAGGAAAGCATGACCAAGGAAAACATGAGGAAATAGTTTTGGTGAAAATACCTTCAAGAAAACATGCAAGGAATCTCTGTTGGCTAATGTTTTACATCAGTGATAAATGACTTTTCTGGGCCTCTCTAGAAAAACTATCTAAAAATCATTAGCCCCAGTTTGCTGTATTCTTTTTTGGGCACCCTCAGTTTCCTGGAGATGCATTGTTGCAGTCTTTCAGTTAATAGTGAGAGACGGGAGTAGTTATGACCTGTTGTCATTTTATTCTCATCGTTGAAGAAAGACCACATAGAGATGGAAGGTGCACACAGGCTGGCCTTTTGCTTGGAAAAAATTCAAACTATTATAGAGTAGAGCCCTGTAAGGGTTAAAATCCAGATGCAATTATCATGTAGAAGCAAACTTAACAGGGAACTCTGCTGCTGTCCTATAGACAACTTTTTAAAAAATCACATTTGATCATCTTTTTAGCACTCTTCAGATTTCTCTACCATGGAAAACAAATGTGTATCATATTTTGCCACAAAACACTTAGCAATCTGTTATTTTTCTTTTTTTGGTCATAAAATACAAAGGTGGCTCAGTTGGTAAAGAGTACACCTGCAGTGCAGGAGATCCAGCTCAGTTCCTGGATGGGGAAGGAAATGGCAATCCACTTCAGTATTCTTGCTGGGAAATCCCATGGACAGAGGAGCCTGGTGGGTTATAGTCTGTGCAGTGGCAAAGAGCTGGACACGACTTAGCAACTAAACCACCAACCAAGAATAATAGGATCGTAGCACTCTTTAGGCTTCAAATCTTATGATTTCTTTATAGCATTTCAGTTCAGTTCAGTTCAGTCACTCAGTCGTGTCTGACTCTTTGTGACCCCATGAATTGCAGCACACCAGGCCTCCCTGTCCATCACCAGCTCCCAGAGTTCACCCAGACTCACGTCCATCAAGTCAGTGATGCCATCCAGCCATCTCATCCTCTGTCGTCCCCTTCTCCTCCTGTCCCCAATCCCTCCCAGCATCAGAGTCTTTTCCAATGAGTCAACTCTTGGCATGAGGTGGCCAAAGTACTGGAGTTTCAGCTTTAGCATCATTCCTTCCAAAGAAATCCCAGGGCTGATCTCCTTCAGAATGGACTGGTTGGATCTCCTTGCAGTCCAAGGGACTCTCACCCATATCTAAAAGTACAGATTTTATTTTTGTCTACTTATTTTTCTCATTTCCTCAAAAATATAGACTTCAGAAAAGCTGGGACTGTCTGTCTTGTTTGCTATGGTTTCCCAGCATGTACATAAAATGTGCTGACACAGTAGATGCTCAATAAATATTTGTTGAATGATGCATCAGTAAAAAAGCACCACAGTGGAGAAAATAAGCCTGAGTATTTTGTTGCTGCTTATTTTTTTGGTTATCCTTTGGTTTCTTTAAAACATTGCTGTTCTGGTTATCTATTATTTTACAAAAAACTACCCCAAACTTAGTACCCTAAAAGAACAATCATTTTATTATGCTCACATTACTGTTGGTCAGAGAATTTAAACAAGCCTTGACTAGGTGATTTTTCTGCTCCACATAGTGTTGACTGGGGTCATTTAGTGGAATTCCACCAGCAGCTGGTACCGTGTGTTGAAGATGGTTTCACTGATGAGCCTGTAACCTGGTGGAGACGGTTGTAAGCCTGGACTCAACTGGCCCTCCTCCTGCTTTACATGGTGGCTCAAAGCTCCAAGAGAGCAAGATGGGAGCTGCTGGTGTTCTAAAAGCTTTATTAGGAAGCTTTACTTGGAACCGTCCTAGCATCAGTTCCACTATATTCTTTGGTCAAATCTGTCACAGGCCAGTCCATGTTTGGGGAGGAGCATCAAACATATATAGCCATTTCAAATCTGGTACATTTCTGAGATAGGATAGTTCCAAGTAAATGTTCCTAAAGAAAACAATCCAACAAATTCAGTTCAGTATCTTTTTAGTAGTCAGTCTTTTGATTTAAGTCTTGCCTAAGTTCAAGGAAGGCTTCAAAATACTAAAAAAGAAATGCAAAAGTTTAAACTTGTATAATGTAAAAGATATGTAAATGTTTTAACATACATCTTATTTGCTTGGGCCTCTTTGGTGGCTTGGCTGGTAAAGAATCCGCCTGCAATCCAGGAGACCTGGGTTTGATCCCTGGGAGAAGGGAACAGCTACCCACTCCAGTATTCTGGCCTGGAGAATTCCATGGACTGTATGTCCATGGGATCACAAAGAGTCAGACACGACTGAGTGGCTTTCACTTATTTGCTTATTTACAACACAATGAACACTGTAAATTAGTTTAGGTTCTCTGAAGTTACAGGCAAAACCTTTTGTGATGTGTCTGTCATGTACATTTTTCTGGGGAGTAGTTTTTTTATTGATTTCTCAAAAGATTTGATTCCCTTCCTCCCCAGTCAAGTATTTCCCCAAGCAAAACTGTGGAGTAGGTATGTTCATTTTTGGAACTATCTCTCTTGATATTACCTAGCTTTGTGTAATAATGATGATAATAATAACAACTGATTTTTAAAAATTATTCACTTATCCAGGAACAGTTTCATAATAACCTTAATAACCCTACGAGGAACACAGAACTATTATCATTGTTTTACAGTTGAGGAAATGGAGGCATAGTAACTTGCCCATGGTCACACAATTAGCATGTGGCAGGGCTAGGAATCCTGGCATATTGGCATCAGAGGGTCCAATGCACTGAGGCTCTGTTGATGAGAATAGTTTACTCCTTTGTAAATTGTGGATGTTAATAGTAGCCAGTGTCACTAGGTATCAGATGAGTTCAAGTGGGATAGTCCATAGCTGCTTGCCTGGCACATATGCTGTGCAGTTAATAAATAGGACCTCTCTGTGCTTGCATGCTCAGCTGCTTAAGTCCTGTCTGACTCGTTGCGACCCTGTGGACTATAGCCCTCCAAGCTTTTCTGTCCATGGGGATTCCCAGGCAAGAATACTGGAGTGGATTGCCATGCTCTCCTCCAGGGGGTCTTCCTGACTCAGGGATTGAAGCCAAGTCTCTTATGTCTCCTGCACTGGCAGGCAGGTTCTTGACCACTGAAAGTGAAAGTGAAGTCGCCCAGTCGTGCGGACTCTTCGAGACCCCATGGACTGCAGCCCATCAGGCTCCTCTGTCCATCTTTACCACTAGCTCCACCTTAACCTCTGTTTCATTCCTGAAGGCTTTGCTATCTTTCATTGCAGAGATACTGGGTGTGATAAAATGCAAGATGGAACAAGGGGTGGGTGAGGGTGGATAAGGATTTGAAAGTCTAGGGCCAAACCTGGAGATACTGCTCTTCCCATTCAACTACTTAAGGTCTCCGTTTTCTCTTAAAATTGTATGCAAATGTCACATTCTATTCCAAAATGCCATTGCTTATCTATTAATATAAAACTTGTTTACTCCAAAGCTTTTGGGATCATCGTTCTTCTAGGAAGATGTACCTCGTTTATGCCTTGGTTTCCAACACACTTTTTTGAGACTCAGCAGCAGCTGAGGTAGGGTTGGGAATTTGAAGGCCTAGATTCTCAGTTAGGGCCCCTAGCTTGTTTGGGCGTTATATTCTTCATTTATAAAATGGAGTGGGTGGTAATGACTATTTTATCAAAGTCTTTTTTGTTTTGGAATTATACAATATAAAATTGTCCTAAAAGTGTTTTCAAAGTGTGGGTCTCCACTTAAAAGTAGGCGAACAAAACCAACTGGATTGGTCAAACATTTAAAAGAAGATCAGGGTAAATACTGTTCGGTGAAATTTTTATTTCAGAATAGATGTTAAAATGTAATTTGTGAAACATACACCTAAAATGTTTGCCTTACTGCGGCTGGTAATGGAAACATTTAAAAAAATATATATAAACATTTTAAAGCTACTAAGGAGGGCAATGAAACCTCCAAAGGTGTCCGCCCTCGGAGGACATCGATCTCGAGACCTCCCCAATTGAGGGCCCCTACCAAAAGTCGAAGGCGCAAAACTAGGCTCGGGCCATGGTCCCGCCACTCCTTGCGACGCCAGCGTCGCGGCGGTCTCAAGGGTCGCACCTGGGCTCACGTAGCGCCTCCCGCCTCCCGCCGGGACCCAAAAGAAGCTGCGCGCCTCCTGACGTCATCACCGGGCGCCGCTGCCTCGACCTCCTTCCACTTCGCGGGAGAAGTTGTTGGCGCGAATGGATCCCGAGCCCCGGTAACGGATTCCCCAGCCGGCCGGGCCTGCTTGCTCGCGCGTTCATCCGTGGGCTGCAATGGTGAGCCCTTGGGAAAGGCTTCGCGGCTGGGGGGCTGGGGAGAGTTCGCAGGCAGGGCGTGGACCTGGCTTTCCTGGCGTGGATGGTCTGGGAGGACCGGGATGCGTGGCCCCGGAAGGGAACGAAGGCACGAAAGGGGCTAAAAACTGGGCGCCGGGCGCACAGCTTTCCTTCCACTGGGGGCTTCAGCTTTCGGCCGCAGCCAGCGCGCAGCGCTCTTGGTGCTGCGCGGCAGCTCCACGTTTTCCCAGTGTTGGGGGAAGGGAGGAAGGAAGGGAGTAATGAGGTGATTTGGGGGACTCAGGGGTAAAGTTGCTTTTCCTGTGAAGTGTTGCCTCCAACTTCTGTTTGAGTCCTGCCTAAAGCGTTGATTTCAAGCTTTGGGTGTCAGAGAAGAAGAATCGAACAAACTTCCTTTCTGATGAACAAGTTTCAGGCCTTCAACTTTCGTCTTCAACAACACCGCGAAATGCTCTCATGAATAAGTTTCTCAGCCTTCAGTTTTTGTACTTTGCTCATTAGCAGCTCCGCGAAGTGCTCATCAGCCGTTTTGAGATCGAGGGCACGGGGAGGATGTTTTATTTGGTTCAGATGAGTTCATAGAAATTAAAGGGATAATACGGTTTACAGGAGGGAGGGCAAACCTGGGAGGAGCAGCTGTAGTGCATTTGACAGCTGTCATCGCTTGTCACCTGATAGTAAAAATAATCTTAAAACCCTCAGTGCCTAATTCTGCATAAACCATATAAATAGTGAAATAATTATGCAGCCGTCAAAACAAAACATTCATGCTAGAATGGCAGTTGATACTAGTGTGTGTTTGAAATATTTTAATGTAAAGGACAGTTTATTGTGCTGCGTTAAGCTGGAGTCTACTTAATAATCAGACATTTTTTTCAGTCATTTGATTTTCAATCAGCGTGTTTGTCACAGTGTCAACATTCTGGGCTGTGTGTGTAATTTTATGCCAGATTCGGAAACCTTACAGCCCTTTGTGTTTCTTCTCAGAGAAGGATGAAATAATGATAACAGCGTAATAGCCAGCTTGTAGCAAGTATCTTCAGGTGGATATGTGGGCTGTTTGTTTTACATGTCTTTTCTCGTTTAAACCTCACAGCAATCCAGTTTTAAAGATGGTAAAGGGGGCCTTTAGAGTTTAAAACATTTTGTGATGTAACTAATAAATGGTTGAACTAGAATTAGAACCTAGGTTTTTCTGACCACCACATTATTCCACCCCCCTAAAATGACTGTAATTAGTAATTACATTTTGGACTTAAGGCACTGCATGGTAATTGTGGAAAATTCTTAAGATTTGGAGTCTTGAAGGTAAGAGTGAGGCGATGTTTTGGTATTGCTCTGCCATTTAATGATGAAGTGGTTTTTGAACAAGTAAATAGCTTAACTTTAACCTCTTAAATTATGTTTCCTTAACTGTAGAAAGGGAGAAATATAGCTGCCTTGAGTGATTGTCTTGAAGGTTAAACAAAATCATAAATGTAAAGCTTCTATTCTGGTCCCTGGCTTGTGGTAGGAAACATACAACTACATGACTAATGATCTATATTTCTCAGGAAGGATTGTGTGGAACATTAAAGAGTTTAAGGGGCATCAGAGATACCTTTGATGTTGTCAGTTATGGAGAATGATAGCTTATGTAGTCAACTTTTGATCATTCAGGTACTTTACATAATTGGTTCTTCTTAGTACTCCTGTTCAAGGTGCAGATGAAAAATAAAGCCCTTCTCAAAAAAAGTGGGAGTCAAAGGGATCGGTTTTGCTGTTTGTAAAGGGAAAAGATTCTATAAAGAACATAACAAGTTTGGATTTTATTGGTGTTTAGTTCTCTCTTTAGTACAAAAATGAGCTGATCCTCGACCAAAATTCTGTTCAACATATGTTTATTAGACACCTGGAGAAGGCAATGGCACCCCACTCCAGCACTCTTGCCTGGAGAATCCCATGGATGGAGGAGCCTGGTGGGCTGCAGTCCATGGGGTCGCAAAGACTCGGACACAACTGAGCGACTTCACTTTCACTTTTCACTTTCCTGCATTGGAGAAGGAAATGGCAACCCACTCCAGTGTTCTTGCCTGGAGAATCCCAGGGAAGGGGGAGCCTGGTGGGCTGCCGTCTGTGGGGTCGCACAGAGTCGGACACGACTGAAGCGACTTAGCAGCAGCACACAAGTTATATTGTACAGTAGTTTGTAGCTTTGTTTGGATCACAGCTCTCCCTTTGATAATGTGGTGAATGGTATGCAAGTTTGCTGCCCACAGTAATACGTAAGGACATATACACACCACTTAAGGGAATTCATATATCTTCTGAGGCCCTTCGATAGATGTAAGGTTAGCAGCTCTTGCCCTGGGAGCTGCATCTTTTTCTCAAATCTTTTCCAATTAAAAGTTATCAAAGGTGTAAAATACTGTGTATCTACAAAATGGAATACTGTGCAACCATCAAAAAGAGAAAACTTTGTACCCTGATACGGAACAGTTGCCAAAATAATTCAGTGAAAAAAGAAGATACAATGTTAAAAAAAAAAAAAAGAAGATACAAGACAGTATGTAAAATATGCTGCCAGTTTATTGTAGAAAAGGAGAGAAAAGAATATACACATATTTGCTTGAAGATGGGAAGGATACACAAGGCACTGATAACATCTGTTGCCTCCAAAGATGGGAAATGTGTGTCTGAGAGGCAGGGTAGGAGGGAGACATTTTACCCTTTTGAATTTTTGAACCATGTGAATATAATGTCTATTAAAGGAATTGAAATGAAAATAAATAGAATAAAAAGTAGCCATGTAAATGATTTGGATTGCTATGAGGATTTAATTATTTGCTTAAAACATTAATAAAACTTGAGAGATGCCATTAAAAAAAGTCAACATATTTAATTCATTGACTGTCATAGTTATTTATTGAAAATATGGAGAAGTTTGAATTAAACAGGCATGAGACTTGAGGGATGAGAGAGGTCAGAACACATCTAAGCTGCTGCTCTGCCACATTCTAGGGGAGCCCTTTCACATTGAAGTTTACTGCATGAATGCTTCCCTGGAACAATGTTGTCACTCTTTTGTATTAATAATGTAACTTTTGCCATTTGTACTGGTACTTGACCTATAAGACTCTTATTTCCTTTCCAGGCTCATCTATCTGTTCTTTGAGTGTGTTAAGCTGGTTCTGTCTCAGCTTTTATTTTTATTTCCTCTCCTTGGGATACTCTTCCTCCTCTTGGAATACCCTGCCTTTTTCTCACTCATTCAAGTGTCAGTCATCACTTCCTCAGAGCTTTCCGCGTCATATCTAAGAAACCCATTACCTGATCCAGGGTCATGCAGATTTATGCTTCTATTGTCTTCTGACCGTTTTATAGTTTTAGCTCTTAACATTTAGGACTTTGATCCATTGTGAGTTAATTTTTGTATATGGTGTGAAGTGGGGGGGGGGGGTCCAAGTTTTTTTTTTTTTTTTGCATGTGGGTCTCCAGTTGTTTCTGCACCACTTGCAAAGTATTCTTTTCTCATTGAATTGTCTTGGCTCCCTTGTCAAAAATCAGTTTACTGTAAGTGTGAAGGTTTCTTTCTGGACACTGAATTCTATTCCACTGATCTATGTGTTTTCCCTAAAGCCAGTAATGCACTGGCTTTATTACTGTAGCTTTGTGGTGCATTTTTAAATTGGGAGGTGTAAGTCCTTCAAATTAGACCTTTTTCAGGATTGTTTTGCCTGTTCTGGATCCCTTGAATTTCTAAAATATGAATTTTAGAATCAGCAAAGAAGCCAGCTAGGATTTCGTTAGGGATTGTATTGAATCTGTAAATCAATTTGCAAAGTATTGCCATCCTAACAACATAATGTCTTCTGATCCATGAATATGGGCTATCTTTCCATTTGTTTGTGTCTTCTTTAATTGCTTTAAACAATATTTTATAGTTTTCAGAGTATGGATTTAACACTTCTGTCAAATTTATTTGTAAGTATTTTGTTCTTATTGATAATGCTATTTTGTTCTTATTGATGATGCTATAGATGGAATTGTTAATTTCATTTCTGGTTTGTTCTTGTGAAAAGTATAGAAATACAGTTGGTTTTAGTATATTGATCTTGCTTGTATCATGCAACCTTGTAGAACTCATTTAAATTAGTTCTAACAGTTATTTTAGTAAATTCCTTAGGCTTTTCTTTATTTAAGATCATTTCAGCTGCAAATAAAAATAATTTTGCTTCTTTCTGCCCAATCTGGTATGCCTTTTATAATTTATTTTTGCCTAATGGGTTTCTTTTTTTTTTTAACCAGAGTGTTGAATAAGAGTGGTGAGAATGGATCTCTCTCCTGAACTTAGGGAATTACATTCCAACAGCTTACCTGTCGTTTTTAAAGTATAAGGTTTTAATATAATTTAAAATTGTTTAATTTCATTTGTCTATTCTGTGCTGCTGTTAATATACGGTTTTAGTCAGATATATCATTTTGCATTTAACTGTTTTTCAGAATTATAGATTTTTGCATTTGGATAGATTTTGTGAAGTGTGTTGGTGATAATCAATTTCTGCTTGTGGATTTGGTGGATGAATTAAACATATTAATCAAAAATATTTGTATTTCTTTACTTTCAAAATAGAGAAGTAAAGCCAACCCCACAGAGCACTGCAGTGCTTATTTTGCATAAAATCCTGTACTCTTCAAAGTGAGTGAACACAGTGCAGGATATGGTTTCTCTTTGCATTTTTGGTAGACAGATATAACTTGTTCGCTGGTTGAGCCCATGTGCAGTGGAAAAGTTACTAGCTGTTTGGTTATACTTCAAAGTAAATATGTATTAGATTTTGTGCTTTGATCTTTTAAAGTTAAAAGGTCATTATGGTGGCTTCCTTTGTGCAGGTTTAGGAGTATTTATTGCAAAGATTTTTTTTTTTTCATCTCTAACTCTACTAATAGATTTGTAATTAGCAGATTTGGAAACTTCTAAAAAATTAATAATTTTTTTTTTGAGCACTGGTGAGGTCTGGTACTTTGTCTTGACTTAATGTCAGTTCAGTTCAGTCGCTCAGATCAGATCAGATCAGTCGCTCAGTCATGTCCGGCTCTTTGCGACCCCATCCAGCCATCTCATCCTCTGTCGTCCCCTTCTCCTCCTGCCCCCAATCCCTCCAGCATCAGAGTCTTTTCCAATGAGTCAACTCTTCGCATGAGGTGGCCAAAGTACTGGAGTTTCAGCTTTAGCATCATTCCTTCCAAAGAAATCCCAGGGCTGATCTCCTGCAGAATGGACTGGTTGGATCTCCTTGCAGTCCAAGGGACTCTCAAGAGTCTTCTCCAACACCACAGTTCAAAAGCATCAGTTCTTCGGCGCTCAGCCTTCTTCACAGTCCAACTCTCACATCCATACATGACCACAGGAAAAACCATAGCCTTGACTAGACGAACCTTTGTTGGCAAAGTAATGTCTCTGCTTTTGAATATGCTATCTAGGTTGGTCATAACTTTCCTTCCAAGGAGTCAGCGTCTTTTAATTTCATGGCTGCAGTCACCATCTGCAGTGATTTTGGAGCCCAAAAAAAGAAAGTCTGACACTGTTTCCCCATCTATTTCCCATGAAGTGATGGGACCGGATGCCATGATCTTTGTTTTCTGAATGTTGAGCTTTAAGCCAACTTTTTCACTCTCCACTTTCACTTGCATCAAGAGGCTTTTGAGTTCCTCTTCACTTTCTGCCATAAGGGTGCTGTCATCTGCATATCTGAGGTTATTGATATTTCTCCCGGCAATCTTGATTCCAGCTTGTGTTTCTTCCAGTCCAGCGTTTCTCATGATGTACTCTGCATATAAGTTAAATAAGCAGGGTGACAATATACAGCCTTGACGGACTCCTTTTCCTATTTGGAACCAGTCTGTTGTTCCATCTCCAGTTCTAACTGTTGCTTCCTGACCTGCATACAAATTTCTCAAGAGGCAGGTCAGATGGTCTGGTATTCCCATCTCTTGAAGAATTTTCCACAGTTTATTGTGATCCACACAGTCAAAGGCTTTGGCATAGTCAATAAAGCAGAAATAGATGCTTTCCTGGAACTCTCTTGCTTTTTCTATGATCCAGTGGATGTTGGCAATTTGATCTCTGGTTCCTCTGCCTTTTCTAAAACCAGCTTGAACATCAGGAAGTTCACGGTTCACATATTGCTGAAGCCTGGCTTGGAGAATTTTAAGCATTACTTTACTAGCGTGTGAGACGAGTGCAATTGTGCGGTAGTTTGAGCATTCTTTGGCATTGCCTTTCTTTGGGATTGAAATGAAAGCTGACCTTTTCCAGTCCTGTGGCCACTGCTGAGTTTTCCAAATTTGCTGGCATATTGAGTGCAGTACTTTCACAGCATCATCTTTCAGGATTTGGAATAGCTCAACTGGAATTCCATCACCTCCACTAGCTTTGTTCGTAGTGATGCTTTCTAAGGCCCACTTGACTTCACATTCCAGGATGTCTGGCTCCAGGTCAGTGATCACACCATAGTGATTATCTGGGTCGTGAAGATCCTTTTTGTACAGTTCTTCTGTGTATTCTTGCCATCTCTTCTTAATATCTTCTGCTTCTGTTAGGTCCATACCATTTCTGTCCTTTATCGAGCCCATCTTTGCATGAAATGTTCCCTTGGTATCTCTAATTTTCTTGAAGAGATCTCTAGTCTTTCCCATTCTGTTGTTTTCCTCTATTTCTTTGCATTGATCGCTGAAGAAGGCTTTCTTATCTCTTCTTGCTATTCTTTGGAACTCTGCATTCAGATGTTTATATCTTTCCTTTTCTCCTTTGCTTTTCGCTTCTCTTCTTTTCACAGCTATTTGTGAAATGGGCTGCCTCCCCAGACAGCCATTTTGCTTTTTTGCATTTCTTTTCCATGGGGATGGTCTTGATCCCTGTCTCCTGTACAATGTCACGAACCTCAGTCGCTCAGTCCTGTCCAATTCTTTGAGACCCCATGAACCGCAGCATGCCAGGCCTCCCTCTCTATCACCAACTCCCAGAGTCCACCCAAACCCATGTCCATTGAGTCACTGATGCCATTCAACCATCTTATCCTCTGTCATCCCCTTCTCCTCCTGCCCTCAAACTTTCCCAGCATCAGGGTCTTTTCCAATGAGTCAGCTCTTCACATCAGGTGGCCAAAGTGTTGGAGTTTCAGCGTCAACATCAGTCCTTCCAGTGAATACCCAGGACTGAATTCCTTTAGGATGGACTGGTTGGATCTCCTTGCAGTCCAAGGGACTCTCAAGAGTCTTCTCCAACACCACAGTTCAAAAGCATCAATTCTTTGGCACTCAGCTTTCTTTGTAGTCCAACTCTCACATCCATACATGACCACTGGAAAAACCATAGCCTTGACTAGACGGACCTTTGTTGACAAAGTAATGTCTATGCTTTATAATATGTTGTCAGGTTGGTCATAACTTTCCTTCCAATGTATATGTATATTAAAATTGCATTTGGGCTGCCTGATAGGCAATGCTTTTCTTTAATAGTGTTGTAGAATTGTTACACCTTAGGGTAGGAGAGTGCAACAGATCTTTTCCTTTTGGTTACATTTATGTGACTCAGCTGGTAAAGAATCTGCCTGCAGTGTGGGATACCTGGGTTCCATCCCTGAATTGGGAAGATCCCCTGGAGAAGGGAAAGGCTACCCACTCCAGTATTCTGGCCTGGAGAATTCCATGGGCTGTATAGTCCATGGGGTCACAAAGAGTCAGACATGACTGAACAACTTTCAGTTCACTTCAAGAACGTCTTATATTTCAAAACATTTACTAGAAAATGTCTTGTTAGCATTTTCAGTTTTTTCATCTATGAATTAAAATTAAAGACTGTCATAGACTTTGTTATGTGGATTAAATTAGTTTTTTAAAATGTTTAAATCATTGTCTGGCACAGAGTAAGTCCTATTTATGCTATGCTAAGTCACTTCAGTCGTGTCTGACTCTGTGCCACCCCATAGACGGCAGCCCACCAGGCTCCCCGTCCCTGGGATTCTCCAGGCAAGAACACTGGAGTGGGCTGCCATTTCCTTCTCCAATGCATGAAAGTGAAAAGTGAAAGTGAAGTCACTCAGTCGTGTCGGACTCTTAGCGACCCCATGGACTGCAGCCTAACAGGCTCCTCCGTCCATGGGATTTTCCAAGCAAGAGTACTGGAGTGGGGTGCCATTGCCTTCTCCGAGTCCTATTTAAGGGTTTGTTAAAAAGGTAAATAGGGACTTCCTTGGCAGTCCAGTGGCTCAGAACCTGCCTTCCAATGCAGGGGACGCAGGTTCAACTGCTGGTCCTGGAACTAGGATCCTGCATGTTGCAACTAAGCCTTGGTGCTGCAGCTGCTGAGCCCACACTGTCTGGAGCCCACAAGCCACAACTTGAGGGCCTGCATGCTGCAAAGAAGAGCCCATGGTGGAGGATCCCACATGCAGCAACAGAGATCCTGTGTGCCCCAATTAAGACCCAACACAGCCAATGAGATAAATAAATTTTTTTTTTATAAAGTAAATGAAACCCTAAATCAGGGCATTGGCAATAGAAATAGAAGAAAGAGGACAGCAGTATTCAGGAGATTCTTAGATAGGATAGTGAGGTGGAGGGTCAGAATGAGGAGGAAAAACAGTGCCCATTTTTCTGTTTTGAGTGAATGCTGGTGCTGTGCATTGAGGTGGGAAACAGAGAGAAACAAGTACCCCCAAAATATGAGCTTGGTTTTGGATGTTATGAGTTGGAGGCACCTTTGGGGCATTTGGATAGAGGTGAAGATGACAGACTGGCTACATGGATATGGAGCTCAGAGGTCTGGAGTAAACACAAGATTTAGGAGGCTCAGGTGGCTCAGTGTTAAAGAATCCACCTGCTAAGCAGGAGACGTGGGTTTGATCCCTGAGTCAGGAAGATCCCCTGGAGAAGAAAATGACAACCCACTCCAGTATTCTTGCCCGGAAGGTTCCATGGACAGAGGAGCCTGGTGGGCTTTAGTCCACGAGGCCTCCAAGAGTTGGTCACGACTGAGCGACTAAACAGCAGCAGCAGTGTGTTTTTAAGGGGTACCTGATTTTAAGATGGATGTAACTTAGCTTATGCAGTGTGAGTATGTGAATCAGAAGTTTTTAACTTAAAGTTCATGGAGAGCCATTAATAGGCTTTAGAGAAAAGCTGTGAGGAAGAGTATTATACTAAAAGTGAAAGTATTTTGTTTTTTGTAGCCACAATACTCTAATATGACAAGACTACCATATGATAGAAGAGTCAACTTGAATAATTTTCCTGGGAAATAGTACACAATAATGTTAATTTAATACCTGCTTAAAATTCCTTAAAACAAAGAGCAGTAAATAAAGTCATCCCCACAAATTAATCTCAAAGTTTATTTTAATAAGCAATCTTTAAAAACAAATCTACCATCAATTTCATTTTACACAGTTAAGAACCATTCTTCCTGAGCCCAGGTGTGAAGGTCAGTGACCTTAAAAATAACCACTCATGTGTTTAACCATTATTAATTAAGCATCTGCTTATCTGAGGTGCTGGCCCTGTACTTGAGATACAGAGGTGAGTAAGATAGACAAGCCTCCTGTATGGAATTTATAGCAATGTGTTCGAACTCGGATTTCTATGACTATCAAAAGTATCTCCTACTAATCGTTTTGGGACCCATTTCAGGTCTGTCTTCTGTCCTTGAGGCTGTCTGTATTAGGTGCTCCTGGTGCTTTTATAGTTTTGTGATTAGCTCTGTCTTAGCACTCTTTTGTATTTAATTCTTCATATACTAATTTGTCTCCCAGGTAACTTTATGAGGTCTTTTTCCTGTTTGTTTCCTAAGTCCCTGGCATGGTGCCTGTCTGTAATCACATAAGGATCAAATGTATCAGGAATAATAAGGGAAAGGCCATATTGCTAGTGATGGGGTGTCAGGATCTATCAGGGCTTCCCTGATAGCTCAGTTGGTAAAGAATCCGCCTGCAATGCAGGAGACCCCAGTTCGATGCCTGGGTTGGGAAGATCTGCTGGAGAAGGAATAGGCTACCCATTCCAGTATTCTTGGGCTTCCCTTGTGGTTCAGCTGGTAAAGAATCGCCTGCAATACGGGAGATCTGGGTTCGATCCCTGGGTTAGGAAGATCCCTTGGAGAAGGGAAAGGCTACCCACTCCAGTATTCTGGCCTGGAGAATTCCATGGACTGTTGTCACAAAGAGTTGGACATGACTGAGTGACTTTCACTTAGAATTATGGTAAAATGATGAGGGGACAGTCGTGGTCAAGTAGAGAACTATGAAAGGAATTTGGAGTCAGAGGACCAGGTTGCAATCTGGGTGTGCCATCTCTAATCCCCACAAGAATCTTGTGAGGCAAGTGGCATTATGAGGAAACAGGGCCAGAGAAGTTAAGTAATTCATCCCAAGTGCCTGGTGCATGTGTGCTAAGTTGCCTCAGTTGTGTCTGACTCTTTGTAACCCTATGGATGGTAGCCCACCAGGCTACTCTGTCCATGGGACTCTCCAGGCAAGAATACTGGAGTGGGTTGCCATGCCTTCCTCCAAGGGATCTTCCTGACCCAGGATTGAACCCATTCTCTTACATCTCCTGCATTGGCAGGCAGGTTCTTTACCACTAGCACCACCTGGGAAGCCCCCAAGTGTCCAGTAGAAGTGAAAGTCGCTCAGTCGTGCGACCCCATGGACTATACAGTCCGTGGAATTCTCCAGGCCAGAATACTGGGAGTGGGTAACCTTTCCCTTCTCCAAGGGATCTTCCCAACCCAGGTATCGAACCCAGGTCTCCCGCATTGTGGGCAGATTCTTTACCAGCTGAGCCACAAGGGACGCCCAAGAATACTGGAGTGGGTAGCCTATCCCTTCTCCAGTGGATCTTCTCCACCCAGGAATCGAACTGGGGTCTCCTGCATTACAGTCAGATTCTTTACCAACTGAGCTATCAGGGAAGCCCAAGTGTCTAGTAGTAAGTGGCAAAACTGACTAAAAGCTTATGTTTGTCAGACTTAATTCTACTTACTTATCTATAAAATGGAGATAATTCATTCTATTTGCCTTTATACCTCATAGAATTGTCAAAAGAGATAAATCTGTGTCCAGTAGCTGTAAGTAGAAGTGTGAAAAACTTGTTGCTGTTAGCTGTCTGTGCTAAAATTTGTTTTAATGTTTATGTGATTTTTGCCTAAATCTTGCTTATTTAAACTGTCATGTTCAGTTAATAACTATTTAAAAAGAAAGTAAGAGTTAATTACTACTCTTTTGGTTTCCCCAAATAAAGCTGTTTCTTTTACCATTTCTTTTAGAAGTGAAATCCTGGGACAAAGGGTATGCACATTTAAAATTTTGATAAGTGTTGGATTGTCTTGGAAAGGTTATGCCAATTTTTACTTTTATTAGCAGTGTAGTGTGTGAGAATCTGTTTCCCCACACCTTTGACATACCTGAACATGATGAATCTTTTAACACTTAGACAACAATAATCAAGTTCCAATTTATTATTTGTTAGGTTGAGCATCTTTTATTGTTTGGTTATTTGCATTTCTTTTATAATTTGTCTGCTGGTAACTTTTATCCATTTTTTCTACTGGATTATCTTTTATTGATTTGTAGGAGCCCTCATATATAATGTGTGGTAGATATTTTCATGTTAGTTATTTTTTAACTTTGTTTATGATATCTTTTATTTTTATGTAGTCAAATTTTTCTTTCTTAATGGGTAGTTTCTAGTCTTGATGTTCTGCTTGGAAGGACTTCCCTTTGCTAAGATTATAAAAATAAAATTTAAAAACGTGTTCCTTTTTCTACTCATATGCTGAGCAAGAATTATTCTGTGCAGGTAAGAGTGATGTTTAGATCCATTATTTGGTAATTTGATTAGTCACTAGTCTTGTTCTTTATTTGATGAAATCTTTAAAGACCTGCAATACCAGGTAGGGACTGTTAATAAAGAGTAAGGTAAAGTCATGATATAAATTAAAGTCAAATTGGTGACCTTTTTCTCTTAGATGCTTATACACCAGATGGCTGCTCACTTTGGAGGTAACTCCTAAAAAAGTGTGAGTAGAACGACTTTCATTCCAATGAAAATTCTTTTTCAAAAGTTTAGATTTTTAGTAGATATTGAGTTAAGATCAGGATGCTGTAATTTAATTGTTTTGCTGCCGTCAGAGTGTAAGGGCATGGGGAGTGGGAAAGTAGGGTAGAGTACAGGGAGAGGAAAGGGGTTGTGAATAGGAAGAATTACTTAGGAAGAAAAGGTTACAAAAATGCTTAGGATTGGCAGTGTGGTACAGACAGAAGTCAGAGAGCTCAACGTTACCAGTAGTTCCATTTCCTGAATTATGTTTTGTTTTCTCTTTGTGGTTTTAAGTATTTGTGGTTCCATCACAGATGGAAAACCACCACCGACTTTAAGCTGTTTATTAATGTTCAGTTTTGAACTGTGGTGCATGCGTGCTGTGTGTGTATATTTGAAAAATCACACTATTTGAAGACCTACTTGGTAATTTCAAAAGTGAAACTCCAATGTGAAACTCTCATTTCCTCCAGAGGCAATAAAGTAAGTAGTTGTCAGCCTCAAATTCAATTCTTTGCAAATTATACGGAAGACTGTGGCTTTCTGGCTTTCTTTATTATCTATTTTTTCTTAGCAACTGACACAAATGTCTCAGTTTCATAGCTAAGGTACCATTTTGCGAACAATATATCTTAGATTTTATTAGGATGGATTTGTGACTTTTTAATATTAGGAAATTTACAGAAGAGGGTATAAAACCAGGGAAGTCTGTAACCTTTCAAAAAAATTTAACATGTCTGTGTATCTCGTTTATCTGTTTTCTTTATTGGCTTAACCACAAAGCTATGTGTTTCTGTGTTTGCAGAACACACTTATTTGGGATTTTTGACATTTTAAGAGTGTGACAATTACCGCCAGGATTGAGGAAAAACATTGTTATCTTTCTTACACTTGACAAAGTACTTTTAACAGGTATTTTCCTCACTACAGTAAAGAGAGAGAGCTTGGAACAGGCAAAAAAAAATTGAAGACTCAGGATTATAAACATTGAGGATAGGAATAGGGAAAACAGTTCAACTGCCTGTTGAACCCTGTTCTTTGGAATTCAGATCCTAAATTCTCATATTCTGTGTTCCTTATACCCTTCCTTTCCTGTGAGTAGAGAACTGTAGGTGGAGAACTGTAGGTGGATATGGAGGGATAATAGTACATAAATGAGGGAGAAGGGAAGCTTTTTACTGAGTCAGAATTGTGACAGATGCATAATTAATCCTCATGAAGTGTAAGGAGTATTGATCTCACTTTACTGATGAGAAAACAGATTAAAAGTCAAGGTCATCCCTTGGTCCACTGGAAAGTGCTAGAGCAGAGATTCATACCAGGGATTTCTTACTCTAAGGGCTATTACTTTTTCTCTATACAACAGTTTATTCAGAGCTTAAATCTAAAAGTCCATCCTAAAGAACATCAATCCTGAATATTCATGGAAAGGACTGATGTTGAAGCTGAAACTCCAATACTTTGGCCACCTGATGCTGGGAAAGATTGAAGGCAGGAGGAGAAGGGGACAACAGAGGATGAGATGGTTGGACGGTATCATCGACTCAATGGACATGAGTTTAAGTAAACTCCGGGAGTTGGTGATGGACGGGGAGGCCTGGTGTGCTGTAGTCCATGGGGTTGCAAAGAGTCAGACACGACTGAGAAACTGAATTGCACTGAAAATCTAAAAGTGTAGGAAGAATATATATCATAAGAAAGATAAGTGATATTAATTATATATTATATTGTAAAAGTATGATTATTACAAATGTATGATAAATTACATTGTAAATATATGATTAATTTGACAGTAATTGAAGCAAGTGTGATCAAAATTTTTCCTTTGGAATTTGGAAAAATCATATAACGGGAAATAATTTCAAAGTTCTTAGTTATTAAGGTCTTAAATGATCAGGGTTGTAAGAGTTATTCTTCTCTCAAACTGGAGTGTAAATTCCATAGGCAAGGATTATGTTCTTCAACTCTTTGTCTTTTCCCCTAGTGTGTCTGTGATGATGGGATATGTGCAGGCATAATCAATAAATGCTTGTTACTTGCCTCTTTTAACGGTGCTGTTTTTAGCAAAAATTTCCTTTGTTAATTTTTGCCCTGGTTTTGGCCAGATTCTGAGAATTAAAACTGCTTTTCATTAGGCACATTATTATTATTATTTTTGAATCTTTTTGCCTGTGATGCTCAGCTTGTAGGATCTTAGTTCTCCAACCAGGGATCGAACCCGGGGCCTTAGCAGTAAAAGCTCGGAGTCCTTACTAATGGACCACCAAGGAATTCCCTAGACTCATTATTTTTAACTCAGGTAATTTTATCAGTTAATTTTTGCATATAAAAAGGATGCTGCTGCACACTTGGAGCTATATCATTATGAAGACATGATTGAGAGTACACCAGTGTGTATGCAGAGTTGTTCCTTTTTACAATTGAGATTAGAATTTTGTGCAGTTAATGTTTGTTTATGAATCTCCTTTTTTGCTTCTAGGATATTCGAAAATTCTTTGGGGTTATACCAAGTGGAAAGAAACTTGTAAGTGAAACAGTAAAGAAGAATGAGAAAACAAAGTCTGCTGAAGAAAGTTTAAAAGCAAAGAAAGGAATAAAGGAAATCAAGGTCAGTTTTCCAGATGCAATGTTGAATTGTATAAAATAAACTCAGTTCTGAGATTTAATATATTGAGAGCCTTAAGTAAATATAAATTTCGACTCATTTAGCAGAAAAAGAAGAAAAGTAATAAGGTCTTACTTATTTCTAGTTAATATATCTTACTGCATCTATAGTTTGGTATTTTCGTTAATTGATTTAGTGAAAATTTAACCAAAGTTTGCTCATAAAGACATAAGCTCCAGTATTGGGCTTCTTGTGAAGGAAGGCTTTGGAGGAAAGCTTTATTCTTTTTCCTGTCCTCCTTGGGCTTCATAGAATTTAAGATATAATATCACTATGATGAGCAGGCAGTGGTGTCAATAGTGTATTTGAGTTAATATTGTTCCTCTTTGTGTAAAATGTGAGAATTTTGCAACTCGACAGGTTGGTTTACTACCACCCCATCCTTTATGCCATAATTGGCATATGAATTATATCTATATATGTTAATACTCCACATTCAATATAATAATTATTGCTCTAAACCAACGTTATTTTAAAGGAATAAACAGAGGAAAATTGGTTTGTGACTACATATGGTGATGGATGTTAACTAGACTTATGGTCATTTTACAATATGTATAGATATTGAATCATCATGTTGTAAACCTGAAACTAATATAATGTTACATGTCAATTATATCTCAATAAAAACTTACTTTGTAAATAAGATAAAAATAAACAATATTTTAAAAACATATGAGTAATTACAAATGCATGTAATTAAACTGTTGTTAAAATACCAATAAACTATAATTTAAACACATAAATTAACTTTTTTAATTTCCTAGGTGAGACTAAAATAAAAATCTCAGTCTTTTGCTGTCAAAAAAAAAAAAAGAGGAAGATTGATCTTTTGTACTTAACCATATATTGGCCACTTCTGGTTTCATTTCTTATCAAAGATCTGAATTTCCATCTACTATAATTTTCTTTAATTAATATTTTTATTTATTTAATTATTTAAATGCACCCAGTCTTAGTTGCAGCACACAGGATCCTTTCGATCTTTGTCGGCAGCATGCAGAATCTTTAGTTGTGGCATGCAAATTTTTAGTTATTGCATGTAAAACCTAGTTTTCTGAGCAAGGGTTGAACCCAGACCCCCTGCATTGGGAGTATGGAGTCTTAGCCACTGGACAACCAGGGAAGTCCCTTATACCATTTTCTGTAAATCTGAAGAATTTTCTTAAGCATTTCTTGTAGAATAGGCTTGGCAGCGAATTATATAAGTTTTTGTTTATCTAAAAATGTCTTTATTTTGTCTCTGTTCTTGATATTTTTGCTGGATATAGAGTTTTGGATTGATAGTTTTTGTTTCAGCACTGTAAAGGTGTTCCATTCCTTGTTTTTGGTCTCCATTTTTTTCTGGTGAGATGGTAGCTGTCATTTATATTGTTTTCTCTTGTATGTATTGTATTATTTTCTCATGCTTCTTTAAAAGACTTTATCTTTGAGTTTCAGCCTTGCCCATGGTGTACTTGGGTGTAGTTTTCTTTTTTTATACTGTTTAGGGTTTCTGAGTTCTGAGTCTGTAAATTTATATCTTTTTTTGAATTTGGTAATTTTTTACCATTGTTTCTTCAAATATATTTCTGCTTTACTCTCTCCTCTTATAGGAGAAGAGTCCTTATATATAGACACACACACACACGCATATACCCCCACACACACATATGTATCTATATTAGAATTTTGGAATTGCACTACAGATAATTGAGGCTTGTGGTTGTTTAGTCCCTCAGTCGTGTCTGACTCTGTGATCCCATGGACTGTAGCACGCCAGGCTTCCCTGTCCTTCACTCCCAGAGTTTCTCAAACTCATGCCCATTGAGTCAGTGATGCCATCTAATCATCTCATCCTCTGTCATCCCATTCTCCTCCCACCTTCAATCTTTCCCAGCATCAGGGTCTTTTCAGATGAGTTAGTTCTTCACATCAGGTGGCCAAAGTATTGGAGTTTCAGCTTCAACATCAGTCCTTCCAATGAACACCCAGGACTGATCTCCTTTAGGATGGACTGGTTAGATCTCCTTGCAGTCCAAGGGACTCTCAAGAGTCTTCTCCAACACCACAGTTCAAAAGCATCAATTCTTCAGTGCTCAGCTTTCTTTATAGTCCAACTCTAACATCCATACATGACCACTGGAAAAACCATAGCCTTGACTAGACAGACCTTTGTTGACAAAGTAATGTCTCTGTTTTTTAATATGCTGTCTAGATTGGTCATAACTTTCCTTCCAGGGGGTAGGCGTCTTTTCATTTCCTGGCTGCAATCACCATCTGCAGTGATTTTGGAGCCCCCCAAATATAAAGTCTGCCACTGTTTCCACTGTTTCCCCATCTATTTGCCATGAAGTGATGGGACCGGATGCCATGATCTTAGTTTTTTGAATGTTGAGCTTTAAGCCAGCTTTTTCACTCTCCTCTTTCACTTTCATCAAGAGGCTCTTTAGTTCTTCTTCACTTTCTGCCATAAGGGTGGTGCCATCTGCATATCTGAGGTTATTGATATTTCTCCTGGAAATCTTAATTCCAGCTTGTGCTTCTTCCAGCCCAGCGTTACTCATGATGTACTCTGCATATAAGTTAAATAAGCAGGGTGACAATATACAGCCTTGACATACTCCTTTTCCTATTTGGAACCAGTCTGTTGTTCCATGTCCAGTTCTTACTCTTGCTTCCTGACCTGTATACAGGTTTCTCAAGAGGCAAGTCAGGTGGTCTGGTATTCCCATCTCTTTCAGAATTTTCCACAGTTTATTGTGATCCACAGAGTCAAAGGCCTTGGCATAGTCAATAAAGCAGAAATAGATGATTTTCTGGAACTGTCTTCCTTTTTCCATGATCCAGCGAATGTTGACAATTTGATCTCTGGTTCCTCTGCCTTTTCTAAAACCAGCTTGAACATCTGTAAGTTCACGGTTCATGTATTGCTGAAGCCTGGCTTGGAGAATTTTAAGCATTACTTTACTAGCGTGTGAGATGAGTGCAATTGTGCGATAGTTTGAGCATTCTCTGGCATTGCCTGTCTTTGGGATTGGAATGAAAATGGACCTTTTCCAGTCCTGTGGCCACTGCTGAGTTTTCCAAATTTGCTGGCATATTGAGTGCAGCACTTTCACAGCAGCATCTTTCAGGATTTGAAATATATCAACTGGAAGTCTGTCACCTCTAATAGCTTTGTTCGTAGTGATGCTTCCTAAGTCCCACTTGACTTTGCATTCCAGGATGTGTGGCTCTAGGTGATCTTTTTTGTACAGTTCTGTGTATTCTTGCCACCTCTTCTTAATATCTTCTTAATAGGTCCCTACCATTTCTGTCCTTTATTGAGCCCATCTTTGGATGAAATGTTCCCTTGGTATCTCTAATTTTCTTGAGGAGATCTCTAGTCTTTCCCATTCTGTTGTTTTCCTTATTTCTTTGCATTGACCGCTGAGGAAGGCTTTCTTATCTCTCCTTGCTAGTCTTTGGAACTCTGCATTCAAATGGGTATATCTTTCCTTTTCTCCTTTGCTTTTCGCTTCCCTTCTTTTCACAGTTATTTGTAAAGCCTCCTCAGACAGCCATTTTGCTTTTTTGCATTTCTTTTCCATGAGGATGGTCTTGATTCCTGTCTCCTGTACAATGTCACGAACCTCTGTCCATAGTTCATTAGGCACTCTATCTATCAGATCTAGTCCTGTAAATCTATTTCTCACTTCCACTGTATAATCATAAGGGATTTGATTTAGGTCATACCTGAATGCTCTGGTGGTTTTCTCCACTTTCTTCAATTTCAGTCTGAATTTGGCAATAAGGAATTCATGATTGGAGCCACAGTCAATTCCTGGTCTTGTTTTTGCTGACCGTATAGAGCTTCTCCATCTTTGGCTGCAAAGAATATAATCAGTCTGATTTCGGTGTTGACCACTTGGTGATGTCCATGTGTAGAGTCTTCTCTTGTGTTGTTGGAAGAGGGTGTTTGCTATGACTAGTGCGTTCTCTTGGCAGAACTCTTAGCCTTTGCCCTGCTTAATTCTGTACTCCAAAGCCAAATTTGCCTGTTAACTCCAGGTGTTTCTTGACTTTCTACTTTTGCATTCCAGTCCCTTATAATGAAAAGGACATCTTTTAATTGACATACATCACCTATTTGAGGTTTGAGGTGTACAGCATGATAGTTTGATATACACATATTTTGAAATGATTATCACTGTGGGCTCAGTTAGCATCCATCATCTCATATATGTACAAAGAAAGGAAGAAAATTTTTTTTCCTTGTGTTAAGAACTCTTGGGACCTGCTCTCTTAAATTTTCCTGTGTATCATACAGCAGTGTTAACTACAGCTGTCATGTTGTACGTCACATTCCTAGCACTTATTTATCTTATAACTGGAAGTTTTTACCTTTTGACCACCTTCCTCCAGGTCCCCCTTCCCCCCACCCTCTGCCTCTGGTAACCACAGATCTGATCTCTTTTTTTATGAGTTCATGCTTTTTAATTTTTTGCTTTTGATTCTATGTACAGTGAGATATACAGTATGTGTCTTTCTCTAATTTATTTCACTTAGTAAAAGGCCTTCGAGGTCCGTCCACTTTGTTAGAAATGGTGGGATACCCTTATTTTTTATGGCTGAGTAATATTCATATATTCACAACTTCTTTATTCATCCCTTATTGACTGACACTTGGGTTGTTTCTATGTCTTGGCTTTTGTAAGTAATGCTGCTATGAACATGTGGGTGCAAATAACTTTTAGTTAGTGTTTTTTCTTCCTTTGGATATATTCTCAGCAGTGGAATTGCTAGTCATGTGGTTCAGTTCAGTTCAGTTCAGTCGCTCAGTCATGTCCGACTCTTTGCGACCACATGAATCGCAGCACACCAGGTCTCCTTGTCCATCACCAACTCCCAGAGTTCACCCAGACTCACATCCGTTGAGTCAGTGATGCCGTCCAGCCATCTCATCCTCTGTCGTCCCCTTCTCCTCCTGCCCCCAATCCCTCCCAGCATCAGTCTTTTCCAATGAGTCAACTCTTCGCATGAGGTGGCCAAAGTACTGGAGTTTCAGCTTTAGCATCATTCCTTCCAAAGAAATCCCAGGGCTGATCTCCTTCAGAATGGACTGGTTGGATCTCCTTGCAGTCCAAGGGACTCTCAAGAGTCTTCTCCAACACCACAGTTCAAAAGCATCAATTCTTCAGCGCTCAGCCTTCTTCACAGTCCAACTCTCATATCCATACATGACCACAGGAAAAACCATAGCCTTGACTAGACGAACCTTTGTTGGCAAAGTAATGTCTCTGCTTTTGAATATGCTATCTAGGTTGGTCATAACTTTCCTTCCAAGGAGTAAGCGTCTTTTAATTTCATGGCTGCAATCACCATCTGCAATGATTTTGGAGCCCAAAAAAAGAAAGTCTGACGCTGTTTCCACTGTTTCCCCATCTATTTGCCATGAAGTGATGGGACCGGATGCCATGATCTTCGTTTTCTGAATGTTGAGCTTTAAGCCAACTTTTTCACTCTCCACTTTCCCTTTCATCAAGAGGTTTTTTAGTTCCTCTTCACTTTCTGCCATAAGGGTGCTGTCATCTGCATATCTGAGGTTATTGATATTTCTCCCGGCAATCTTGATTCCAGCTTGTGCTTCTTCCAGTCCAGCGTTTCTCATGATGTACTCTGCATATAAGTTAAATAAGCAGGGTGACAATATACAGCTTTGACGGACTCCTTTTCCTATTTGGAACCAGTCTGTTGTTCCATGTCCAGTTCGAACTGTTGCTTCCTGACCTGCATACAAACCTCTCAAGAGGCAGGTCAGGTGGTCTGGTATTCCCATCTCTTTCAGAATTTTCCACAGTTTATTGTGATCCACACAGTCAAAGGCTTTGGCATAGTCAATAAAGCAGAAATAGATGTTTTTCTGGAACTCTCTTGCTTTTTCCATGATCCAGCGGATGTTGGCAATTTGATCTCTGGTTCCTCTGCCTTTTCTAAAACCAGCTTGAACATGAGGAAGTTCACGGTTCGCATATTGCTGAAGCCTGGCTTGGAGAATTTTGAGCATTACTTTACTAGCGTGTGAGATGAGTGCAAATGTGCAGTAGTTTGAGCATTCTTTGGCATTGCCTTTCTTTGGGATTGGAATATTTTTAGTTTTTTGAAAAACCTCCATACTGTTTTTCATAGTGGTACTCCAATTTACAGTTCCACCAACATTGCACAAGGGTTCCCTTTTATCCACATCCACACCAGCATTTGTGATCTCTTTATCTTTTTGATGATGGGTCTGGCCTAGTCTGCAGGGTTTCTCAGGTGGTACTCTAGTGGTAAAGAACCCGTGTGCCAGTGCAGGAGACCTGAGAGATGCGGGTTCGATCTCTGGGTTGGAAAAATCCCCTGGAGAAGGAAATGGCAACCCACTCCAGTATTCTTACTTGGAAAATCCACATGGACAGAGGGGTCTGGTGGGCTACAGTCCATAAGGTCGCAAAGAGTAGGACACAACTGAAATGACTGAGCATGCACGCACTCACTGGCTTATTCTTTAGCCTCTGCTACTGCTGCTGCTAAGTCGCTTCAGTCGTGTCCGACTCTGTGCGGCCCCACAGACGGCAGCTCACCAGGCTCCCCATCCCCAGGATTCTCCAGGCAAGAACACTGGAGTGGGTTGCCATTTCCTTGCTTGCCTTGTGGCTCAGACAGTAAAGTGTCTGCCTCAATGCAGGAGACCCAGGTTCAGTCCCTGGGTTGGGAAGATCTCCTAGAGAAGGAAATGGCAACCCACTCCAGTACTTTTGCCTGGAAAATTTCCGTGGACTGAGGAGTTTGGTAGGCTATAGTCCATGGGGTCACAAAGAGTTGGACACGACTGAGCAACTTCATTTTCACTTTCTCCAATGCATGAAAGTGAAAAGTGAAAGTGAAGTCACTCAGTCGTGTCCGACTCCGCACGACCCCACAGATGGCAGCCTCCCAGGCTCCTCCGTCCATGGGATTTTCCAGTCAAGAGTACTGGAGTGGGGTGCCATTGCCTTCTCCATTCTTTAGCCTAATTAGGGGATTATTGACATTTGGGGTGAGATAATTCATTATTGTGGAGGACTGTCCTGTGCATTGTAGAATGAAGCATCCCTTATCTACCCATTATATACCTGTAACACCCCGACCCCAGTATGACAAGTGAAAATGTATCCTGTAGGGGCAGGGTTTCTCTGGTTGTGAACTATTGAGCTCAAATCTAACAAGGAAAAAATAGGTAAGTTATATAGGCTTCCTTGTATTCTAACTATACTGTGATGTTTATAGGTAAATAGTTCTTGTAAAGAAGATGAATTCAAGCCGAAGCAGTCAAACAAGAAAAAGAGGATCATCTATGATTCGGGTAATATTTCTTTTCAGGAGTTTTCAAGTTTAAAAATTTTCATTTTGTATCTGTTAGAGCTGATGTTCTGTATAATGTTAATAGGTGCTGTGAGAAGAGGACTCTGTGTTCAAGTAAAGTTGAAAACAACTTTTATTATTACTAGAGAATTTATCAGAGCTGAAATATGTTAATAAGGTTTTGTTCTGTAGAGATGTGGTATATATGGCGTGTCTGAAACTTACTTTGAATATGCTAAAGTATTTGTATTAACTTCTCTTTCAGCTGAGGTTCTTGGAAACTGAATTTGAAAAAGAGTGCCATAAAATGTTGCTTTACAAACAAAGATCTAAAACTTCATTTTTATCCTTTTGATTTGGTCCTTTTTTGTTGCAGTTAAAAAGGAACAAACACACTTTAAAAACTTTGACTATAAGATTGACTTAAAAAATATGAGGGTTGGGGTTCTGACACCCCTTGCAATTGAAAATCTACACACAACTTTTGAATCCCCCAAAACTTAAATACTAATAGCCTACTGTTGATTAAAAACCTTGCCAATACCATAAACTGTCAGTTAACACATATTTTGTATGTTATATGTATTTTATACTGTATTCTTGCAATAAAGTAAGCTGCTGCTAAGTCACTTCAGTTGTGTCCGACCTTGTGCGACCCATAGACGGCATCCCACCAGGCTCCCCCGTCCCTGGGATTCTCAAGGCAAGAACACTGAAGTGGGTTGCCATTTCCTTCTCCAGTGCAGGAAAGTGAAAAGTGAAAGTGAGGTTTCTCAGTCGTGTCTGACTCTTAGCGACTCCATGGACTGCAGCCTACCAGGCTCCTTCGTCCATGGGATTTTCCAGGCAAGAGTACTGGAGTGGGGTGCCATTGCCTTCTCCGATAAAGTAAGCTAGAGAAAAGAAAATGTTATTAAGGGAATCTTAAGAAAAATACATTTATAGTACTATACTGTATTTATTGATACTATAAGTTTATGTCATCTGTTTACAAGATGAATCTCAGTACCTACATCAATCTTGTCTAATATAATACAAAATAAAATACTCTAGATGTTATATATATTACTACACTCTATTATAATACAGATGTAGATGTTGTACATATTACTAACTTTTGACATCAGAAATGAAAAGATAATGTGAAAAGGAAATTCATATTTACAGGTATAACAATTCATGCATTAATAATGAAGAAGCAGCAGTATGATTGTTTTATGGTAGCCTGGTGTAATTGATAGGATTGCTTCATGATAGCCTAGCCTATGCACTAATGAATCTGTTAACAAAATTTTGGCATACAGTATGACTATAACACGGTATTCATAATACAGTATTGGAAACATTGTTACATAAAAAGAAAATCCACTTACCTGTTACGATAAATAGGCTGTTATGCAGTTTACCCAGTTACAGAGAGGCATACTTTATAGTAGTAAATTCTTTGAAATTTATAGTAGTAATTCTTTATAGTAGTAAATCTTTATAGTAGTAATTCTTTGAAAGCAATGTTATAAAACAGAAAACTAATACAGATTAATTTTATATGAAAGATCACCTCATACCTATGTAGATATAGACTAGTATCTACATATATTTCATGCATTCATGACATACTTTTTTCTTAATTTTTTTTTTAGTATTTCTAGGCTATGTGGTTTGTCTGTTTTTTCAAATTGTTGCAAATCTCCAAAATTTTTTTCAACATGCTTATTTGAAAAAAATCTGTGTAGAAGTGGACATGTGCAGTTCAAACCCATATTCAAGGGTTAATTGTATTTTTAAGATAGGGAACATACATTTTTATGCGTGCCTTTTATGGTATGCTAAAATAATGGTAAAAGTTTTAGATTTTGATTTTTTTGGAGAAGATCTATTCAGTATGAATTCTTAAAATTAAGAATGTAACCTAAGGAAGCATTTATAGATTATCAGGATTTTGACAGTGATAGCAAAGGTTCTAAAAGTACTTGAATGTTTATAGTGAGTCTTTTACTGCTGTATATAATAAAGAATTTGAAATAAGTACATATCCCTATTCCCCAGAAGTTTACATCTTTTGGGAAAGTGGAAATATAATTGATACATTTTAGAACTGTATGAGCCAGGATTTATAAAAGCATGGTGAGAGGAAGAGGAGGGACACTGAAATTTCTGAAACTCCTATTTTGTACCAGACATATACTAGGTATTTATACTTTGTCTTGATTTGTATTTAAGTGCTCTGGGTAATTAGACTGTGGTAGACAGAATAATCGGAGAAGGCAATGGCACCCCACTCCAGTACTCTTGCCTGGAAAATCCCATGGATGGAGGAGCCTGGTAGGCTGCAGTCCATGGGGTCGCTAACAGTCGGACACGACTGAGCAACTTCACGACTGAGTGACTTCACTTTCACTTTTCACTTTGATGTATTGGAGAAGGAAGTGGCAACCCACTCCAGTGTTCTTGCCTGGAGAATCCCAGGGACGGGGGAGCCTGGTGGGCTGCCATCTATGGGGTCGCACAGAGTCGGACACGACTGAAGCGATTTAGCAGCAGCAGCAGACAGAATAATGGCCCCTAAAAATGCCCACACCCTAGTTACTAGAACCTGTGAATATGTTCAGTTGTATGGCAAAAGAGGTGATATTAAAATTATAGGTGACATTAAGGTTGATAATCAGTTGACCTTAATGTAGGGAGATTATCTGGATGGGCCCAGTGTAGTCACAAAGAAGAGCAAGGCAGAAGAGGTTTAGAAATTGACTGTGGAAGGAGGTCAGAAAACTGGAGAGATGGCAGTTTGAGAAGGACTCGGCCTAATGTCGCGGTCTTTGAAGATGGAGGAAGGGAGGGGGCTATGAGCTGAGGCATGCTTGCAGTCACTAGAAACTGGAAAAGACAAGGAAATGGATTCTTCCGTATAGTATCCAGAAGGGATCACAGCAGTCCTGATGCTTGATTTTAATTCAGAGACCCAAGTTGGGTTTCTGACCTCCAGAACTGGGAATAATACATTTGTGTTGTTTTAAGCGAGTAAGTTTGTGTTGATTTGTTACCACAGCAATAGAAAGGCTTAACCACTGGGTAGTGATAATCTATCAGAATTTAAAAAAGAGATTTGTTTGGAAAAGAATCTCAAGGAATTGATTAATAATAATCACTTGAATCCCCTGGTAGTCTAGTGGTTAGGACTTGGTGCTTTCACTGCTGTGGTCTCAGGTTCGATCCCTGGTTGAGCTAAGATCCCACAGGCTGTGTTTCATGGGAAATAAAATAAAATAAAAACCCCACTTTAAAAGCAAACTATATGGGGGTAGGGTAGGAGGGAGGTCCAAGAGGATGTATGAATATGGCTGATTCACTTGTCTTAGCAGAAACTAACACAAGGTTATAAAGCAATGATATATTCCAATAAAAAACTTAAAAATAAAAGCACACTATATTAATACTATTTCTTTTCAGAGTTTTTATTTTCCTCTTGTATTCAGATTCAGAATCAGAGGAAACAGTACAGGTAAAAAATGCCAAAAAGCGACCAGAAAAATTGCCACTGTCTTCTAAACTTGCTAAAATCCAACAGCAGGATCCTGTTACGTACATTTCAGAAACAGGTAAGGGAACTAAATATGTTTGTTTTAGAGACAAGTGCACGGTGTGTTGTGTTCTTGAGCTTCTCTTGGTATCTAAATGTATCTCCTTCACTTTGAACCGAACTTCAGTTGCCTTTTTCTCTGTGTA
The DNA here is from genome assembly GCF_019923935.1 of Bubalus bubalis. Classification (NCBI taxonomy): domain Eukaryota; kingdom Metazoa; phylum Chordata; class Mammalia; order Artiodactyla; family Bovidae; genus Bubalus; species Bubalus bubalis. Next base: position 58,857,853 of record NC_059163.1, read on the forward strand.
GAATTGTACTTAGCAGAGGAAAGCTGTAATTATCTTTGGCATTTCCTGTGAGTTCAGGGCCAATAACAGGGTAGTTGTTTCTTGGAATTTTTTTTAAAGTGCTCCATATCAAACCATACATGTTGATACTATGTCTTGAATCATATATTATATAAGTATTATTGGATTGTTTAAAAACTTTGGTGTTTTTTTTTACCTTTTTAAGTCATAACAATCTTAAGAATATAATGACTATGCAAATTTGTGCCTTCTAATCTATAATCTTGTGACTTGAATTCCTTATATTCTCTGGTGACCCTAAAGATTTAATAGTGGCTTTAAAAATATGCTTGTTTTTGTGTTTATATTTATTTGATCTTTTTTGAGTGGTCCAAAACAAGACATTTATAAATGTACACTAATCTTAAGATGTTGAAGTATGAATAATTGTCATAGTATATAAATAATTGCAGTATTCTTTTATAGTGAGAGGCCCTGAATTACGTTGTCATCTTAGGGGAAAAAAACTTAGGATGGATTGTTATAAAGTCATTTTGATCTGAGCATTGTTAACTCCTAGAGGAGACTGTCTTCAAATTCACAGAGCCTGTTGAATCAGTTCCTAATAAAAATGTTTGGGGGCCATGAGAGCATCTGATATACCTCATTGGTTTGTTCATCTTGAGGAGAACCTCTGGCAGCATTATTTTTAGCACTCAGCTACTTGTGTTGCCAGTGAAGTGAATACACCTGGTTTGAAGAGATAGGGTAAAAACCACATAATTATTTTGGGACAGCATGTTGCAACTTATATTCAGCAGGCTTTTATTGATTATCTTTTCCATTCTGTTTACTAGGAGCTGGGGATATAAAGGTAGAACTAAAGACTGCTAACTACTGTAGGAATTGCCTGAGGCTGCAGTATGCATTAGTTAGTGAGAGAGCTTAATGGAGAGGGTAAGATTTGGTCTAATCCTTGAAGGATGAGCAGGTGATGGAGGGAAAGAATATGTCTGGTTGTTGTTTAATCTCTCAGTTGTGTCTGACTTTTGCTACCCAATGGACTGTAGCCTGTCATGCTCCTCTGTCCATGGGATTTCCCAGGTAAGAATACTGGAGTGGATTGCCTTTCTTTTCTCCAGAGGAATCTTCCTGACCCAGGGGTCAAACCCATGTCTCCTGCATTGGCAGGCAGATTCTTTACCACTGAGCCACCAGGGAAGCCCTTCTGGTTAATAGGATGGGATTATTTAAGACAGAGCATCCAGCACAAGGCTTGATATGTTCGTAGGACCCCAAAGAGATTGCTTGCCCACATGATGAGAAATAATGAGTGGTATATGAGGCCAATTTAGGGAAGACCTTGAAAACTAGGTGGAAGAATTTAGTTTAATGTAGCAGGGAAAATGGAAAAATAATAATTGAGGAGGCTGAGGCTCTTAACGGTAATCTATGAGTGAAGTAATAGTATTTTAAAAAGGTACCAATAGTAAGGGACTGATCTATAAACATTTGAGAGATGAGTTATAGATTAGGTTTTTGGATTGCCTGTGGTTCAGCCATGCTGTCTATGATTTACTACTAGGATAATTGGAAAGTTGATGTTATTATCCTGCTTATGTTTAATTTTTTTTTTTATTTTCTAGCATCAGCTTTATTGAGATAGAATTCACATAGCCTCCAATTCACCTTTCATGTTTTAGTGTTACTGGAATTTTATTATTTATTACATGTTTGAGCTGGTACTTGAGAGCATGAAGGTACCCATGGTAGATAAGTTGGTCAGTAAGTAGGGAATGAAACAGGATAACACAGTCCCTGTGTTATAGAAGGAAGCTGAAAGAAGCCCTGCTTGGGGGATACATCCTTGGTTCCCGTCTAACTCTAAAGGGCTGAAGGTCAGTGACTCTGCCTCCTTTTCTGTAAAGCAGAAACTAATTGAATAGGACAATTGGGACGACTTAACAGGGTGATGCACATGAAAGGGCCAGACCCAGTGCCTGAAACATAAATAGCCAGCTGTCAAAAGGGAAAAATAAAAACAAAGGAAGCCCACAGATGAGCTTTGCAGGCTCTCTGAAACATTTGCATATTTGATAAAGTTGTTCAAATACCAAAGGGAAAATCTAAGTGGCATGAGCATATTTTCTATAACATTTTTTGTAAGCTGAGATGTTTCTTCATTATGGCTTGTGGCAGGTTGACTTTTGAACCTCTTTTGTTGCTAAATATGTGCTCAGGCACGGTGTGCAAATGCAGTCTTCCATTAAAGGGCCCCCTCTTAACATCTGGCCACCTTTGTCAAGTTTTAAATATGTGGGAGGGATGGTAAAACTGGTAAGGTGATAGGTTTATTATGTAACTGAAGGTGGTGTGATCAGGCTTTCCCAGTGACACCCTGAAAACGTCAAAGTTAGTGGGCAGACAGCAATGGCCTTCAACCGGGGATCAAGGCTATCCTTGTCTTGTGATTTTTAGGTACACAGAAAGGTCAGACAATTTAAACTCTGGTCACCGATTTTCTTTAACATGGGACTGTTTATTTCAGAGCAAGTATTTTTGAATGTTATTTTCTGAGGAGATAGCTGACATCTTATCTGAAAATTTTATGACCATTAGACAGTATTTAGGTCATTCTGCCAAGGGTACGTGCGTGTGAAAGTGAATGTTTTCTCCTGGTTTTATCAAAGAATCTTGGGGTACAATGTATCCATCTAATATGATGCTATTTTCTGCTTTTTCTTAGAATTAAGATATAGGAAAGAAGCTAACTTTTTTTTTGCCTGTTTTATCTTCTCATACTTTTTTATACCTTCAAATGATAGGTGAATAGGAGAAAGATAAGCCCTTTTCCTTCCCTTCATAAAAGAGAATGAGACTTTTAAAAGAAGTCCGCAATAAAATTAGAGTAATGAGATCAGAAATAAAATGAGTTTGTAAAACATAAAAGTACAGCTTGAAATAAACTTGAAATTTCTTGACCACAAAATAATCTTTTTATTCATTTTTAAAGCTAAATCTATAATTTTTCAATGATGATTATGAATAAATATTAATATTATAAATATAAACATCATAAATTTAAATAAAATGTGTGGTAATAATAGTTTACAAATAAAAATTCTAACCTAAAATTGTTTTTTTATTTTATTTTTTTTGGAGTTTGGAGCTTCTTGTGGAGAAGAATTATATGATTCAGTTTTAATAACCTATTCCTAAAGAAATGATTTTGCTTTACTATTCCATATTTTATCTTTTATAAATCAGCTTTTTTTTTTTTCTTACAGTATAGCATGTATAGTGATTAAGAGCATGAGCTCTTGAGTTAAACCTCCTACTGCCTGGGTTAAACCTTCCCTATGTCCTATTTTCCTTGTTTCTAAAATGAGGGTATTACTAGTGCCAGCATCAGAGGCTTTTGTGCTTGAGCAGATGAGATAATGCTGGACAAGCACTTAAAGTAGGGTCTGGTACATATGAAATGTTTTGACTTGATTGTTTACCTACATCTGCCTTTAAAGATTATGCTAAAGACATTTGCTTTTGCTTAGCTATTTAGGGCTTCTTTTGATTATATAACTGTGCTTCAGAAATTTAGAAATTGTATTTGACCCACTTACGTTATAGATGCTCTCTGACCAATATAGGAACTACTACGTGTGTCTGTGGAGCACTTGAAATGTGATTAGCCTAAATGGAAAAGGTGGTATGTGTGAAGTGTAGATTTCAAAGACTTTAAAAAAGATAAATTATCTTATTAATAATTTTTTAGCATCAGTTACATGTTGAAATCATCTGAATATTTTCGGATAGATGAAATATATTGTTAAAGTTAGTTTCATCTGTTTGTTTCTACTTTTTATTTATTCTTTCTACTTTTTAAAATGTGGATCACATTTTATTTCTGTTGCATAGTGCTTTATAAACAATGAGAAATATATTTAGGAAATAACATTACTTTAGAAAATAACCTACTTAACCTACTTCAGGTGCTTTTCTTTGTACTATCATATGAGTCTTTAGGCTATATTATTATACAGTTCTTCAGGCTTACCATTTAGCTCCATGACATACTTTTCATCATCACTTTGTTTGACTAAACTTATCTTCTAATACTTACTGATTTTTAAAGTACTTTAACTACATTAGTTTCCCAGATTATAGGAAAGGGAAAAAATTCTTTATATTATTATACATATCTTCATAGCAACTGTTGACTGTAGTGGGATGTTTTTGAAGGTTGGTAAAAATCCAAAGTACTGGGTAAATATATTTACTTTTAGCTGTTTAATGAAGTGAGAGACCTTGAGTTTTGTTTGGCAAAAGGTGACCTTTTACTATGCAGTTTCATCAGGAGCTGTGGGTGTTTGCTTGAAAATAGTGAGGGTTTTCCATGTCTTGAGAATTATTTATGACTGGTAATTTAAAAAAGTAAATTTTTTTATTGAAGTATAGTTGATTTGCAATGTTGTATTAGTTATAGGTGTACTGCAGAGTGAATCAGTTATGCATATATCTACTCTTTTCTAGATTCTTCTCCCATATAGGTTATTACAGAGTATTGAGTAGAGTTCCTGTGCTATACTATAGGTCCTTATTTGTTATCTATTTTATATATAGTAGTATGTGTATGTCAATGCCAGTCTTCCAATTTATCCCCCCTTCCTCCTCTAGTAACCATAAGTTTGTTTTCTCTATCTGTGACTCTTTCTGTTTTGTAAATAAGTTCATTTCTTTTTTTTTTTTTTAGGTTTCACATATATGCAATATCATGATATTTGTTTTTCTCCGTCTGACACACTTCGTTCAGTATGACAGTTTCTAGGTCTACCCGTGTTGCTGCAAGTGGCATTATTTCATTCTTTTTCACGACCGAGTAATATTCCATTGTGTATATGCACCACACATTCTTTATCTCCTCCTCTGTTGGTGGACGTTTAGGTTGCTTCCATGTCTCGGCTTTTGTAAATAGTACTACAATGAATATTGGGGTGCATGTCCCTTTTGGAATTAAGATTTTCTCTGGGTGTATGCCCAGGAGTGGGATTGCTGAATCATATAGTAGTTCTATACTTAGTTTTTTTGTATCAGTTTACATTCCTAGCAACAGTGTAGAAGACGTCCCTTTTCTCTACCCTCTCTCCAGCGTTTATTATTTGTAGACTTTCTGTTAATGGTCATTCTGACCTGTGTGAGGTGATATCTTGCTATATTGTAGGTTTGATTCATATTTCTCTAATAATTAGTGATGTTGAACATATTTTCATATAATTTTTAGCCATTTGTATGTCTTTTTTGGAAAAATGTCTATTTAGATCTGCCCATTTTTTGATTGGGTTTGGGGTTTTTTTTTATATTGAGCTGCATGAACTGTTTGTGTATTTTGGAGATTTAATCCTTTGTTGGTTTCTTTGTTTGCAAATATTTTCTCCCATTCTGTGGGTTTTTATGACTGGTAATTTTTAGTGAGCACATAATTCCAGAGGCAGAGTGCTCTTACAGTTATAATTATTTGGGGAACATTAAGTGGGAAAAAATTGGGAATGTGGTGTTCTCTAGGTTTACCAGGCAGTATCCGTGACTTGGGAAAATAGCAGTAGAAAATATTACTGGAGATGTATGTGCTAATTTTTAATGACCTATAGCTTTGTGTACTGGATAAATGGAAATGGATTTTATATAGGATAGAGACCTTCTCTTAGACTTGTCAGGGAAACCCAGCATGACTGAGACAGAATTTCTTTGAAGTGAGGGGAAACTTAAGAATTATATTTCTTTCATTATACTTGTTTAAAAACTAATATCGATTTGTGCACTAAGACTATAAAAGAAACTAAGTTTAGGTTTTGGAGGATGAGTATTTACATTAATATTATATAAAATTATCTAAGGAACACATTCTCACTGAAAAAGAATTAATTCAAATAAAAAATATTCAATTCCTTCTTCCATCCCTTTTGCCTTACATAGCTATATAAAATGAAAGAAAGTGAAGTCGCTCAGTCATGTCTGACTCTTTGTGACCCTATGGACTATAGCCCCCCATGTTCTTCTGTCTGTGGGATTTTCCAGGCAAGAATACGGGAGTGGGTTGCCATTTCCTTATTGAGGGGATCTTTCCCACCCAGGGATTGAACTCAGGTCTCCTGCATTGCAGGCAAACTCTTTACTATCTGAGCACCAGGGGACAGATTAAAAAAAAAAAAAAAAATATATATATATATATATGTACATATATACACACATGTATGTATTTGAGAGCGGCATCTTGTAACATTTCTGTAGCTTGGTTTTTCATAACTTAATGTCTCCCTCTTTTCCTCCTTTCTTATCGCCTTTTCTCTCCTCCTCCCATCCCCACCTGCCCCAGCCTCTCTTTCTTTCAATACAGAAAGATCCGTATCTCATTCTTTTAAACTTCTGCATTTAATTTAATAGTATGCATTTAGTTTTTCTCATACTCTTATTTTGGATATTGGATTATTATATGAATATCCTTGTTTATGTTTCATTGTAAGAGAACATATCTAACTATCAATAAGTGGGCAGTTCACAATGAAGAATATGATCACTTTAAAGAGAGTAGTAGGGCTTCCTTGGTGGTCCAGGGGCTAAAACTCTGTGCTCCTAATGCAGGAGGCCTGAGTTTGATCCCTGGTCTGGAACTAGATCCACATGCTCAGACCTACTGCAGCCAAATAAATAAAATTAAAAAAAAAAATAGTATTTCTTGAGATTCAGTGGTATTCATTTTTAAGAATGTAGTTCATCCACCTATATTATGAAGAATAGAATGGGGCTTCTACTCTTTGATTCTCAGGTCCAGAAAAGGAACTTTACATTGATTCTCATTAAATTTTTTTCTGAAGCTCTTGACATTTTTATCTTGATTCCAGGCTTTTGTATTCTGATTCTGTCATCTATTTCTAAAATTTTAACTTTGAATACTTTAATTGAATAATAGTAAATTCTTTGGACTCCTCTGGTGGTCCAGTGGCTAAGACTCCACACTCAAAATGCGGGGGCCAGGGTTTGATTCCTCATCTGTGAACTGGATCCCACATGCTGCACCTAAAGAGCCCATATATCCTAAGACCTGGTGCAGCCAAATAAATATTTTAAAAATGTTAAATTCTCACTAATTTATTTATTTAACAAATGTGATGGTTCACCATATATGCCCAGCCGTGTACTGGACAATCTATAAAACAGATAAGAGAATAAAGTTCTGTCCTATTTTCAAGGGCTTATAAACTATCAGATTATCTTTTAAATACTAAAAATTGTAATATAAGGAAACAATTAACAGTGATAGAAATATCTTCCAAAGATATTTGGGCATGAGAGAAATTGCTTTTATTTTGGAGGTTCGGGAAGCATTTCCTGGGAGAGAGATTCAATTTGTAAACATTCATAGATTTACTTAAACTAGATTGTTACTACCTAGTATTGTGTTATACCTTGTATTTTCTTAATTATAGTGTCATCTGTGTAGGAATCTCTTACTCTACTTGAAACCCCTGTGTCCACAGTGAAAGGCAGGGGGAGCTCGACCATAATAATGTTAACATATGTTTTGTCTTGTATGGTATTGTAAATTTTTTTCAAAGCAGTGTTTTACAGACTTCATGAACAGAATAACATTATTATATGGCTTGTATTTTTTATCTGTCTCATTGATCTTTAAAACTACCTTATATTCAGGGCTGATTTACCTTAGGAAAACTTACTTTTGAAAGAATCAACTTTCAAACCATTACACAAACCTTCACTGTGGATGAATTCTGTAGTTCTTTGGAGGTCCCCATCCACTTTTTTTTTTTTCATATCATCTGATTTCATATCTTCCAATTTGATGAACCTATCTATGTACATTTTCTGGATCATAGTAAAATGCAGGAGATACAGGAGATACAGGTTCAATCCCTGGCTCAAGAAGATCCCCTGGAGTAGGAAATGGCAACCCTCTGTAGTAATCTTACCTGGAGAATTCCATGGGTAGAGGAGCCTGGCGGGCTGTAGTCCATGGGCCAAAAAGAGTTGGACATTACTGAGTGACTGAGCGCACATGTGCACACACACAAAGAAACCTTTTTCAAAATGGACATGATCCATTATCAGCACCCTGGATACAGCTTTTCAATTTCTTTTGAATAGCTGTTCAATTACTTATGAATTTCAGAAACCACTGTTACTTATCTTGTATTTCTCCATTTTGCCATAAATCAGTACTTCTTAATCAAGGGTGATTTTGCCTCCCAGGGGAACTTCGGCATATCTCGAGTGCTATTTTTGGTTATCACAACTGGTGGATCCTGTAGCATCCAGTTGGTAGAGGCCAGAGACATTATTAAACATCCTACAATGCAAAATGTCAATAATGCAGAGGTTAAAAACCCTGCCATGGCCTATCAGAAGACAGTTTTGGTAGATTCTTTGTTGAAATCCAGACATCCCTGTTTCTAGTATTCTTATCATCTACTAGTCCTATAACTCAAGGAATAAATGATGGCTTAGGCCAGTGTAGTTTAGTGTCAGTGAGTCCTCTGCTTCTATTAAATACTTTTTTTTGTTTTAGTTTTTTAATTGAAGTATGGTTGATCTTCAGTGTTGTGTTAATTTCTGCTGTACAGCAAAGTAATTCAGTTATACATATATGCACATTCTTTTTCATATTTTTTTCCATCACAGTATGTTGATTATAGTTCCCTATGCTATACAGTAGGCCCTTGTTGCTTATCCATTCTATATGTCATAGTTTGCGTCTGCTAACCCCAAACTCCCACTGAAGCCCTTCTCCACCTCTGTCCCCTTTGGCAACCACAAGTTTATTCTCTGTAAGTCTGTTTCTGTTCTGTAGATAAGTTCATTTGTGTCATATTTTAGATTCCACATGTAGGTTGTATCATACAGTATCTGTCTTTTTCTTTCTGACTTCACTTAGTATGATAATCTGTAGTTGCGACCATATGGCTGCAGATGGCATTATTTTATTCTTTTTCATGGCTGAGTAGTATTCCATTGTATATATGTACCACATCTCCTTTATCCATTCATCTGTCAGTGGGCGTTTAGGTCGTTTCCATGTCTTGGCTATTGTGCATAGTGCTGCTTAGAGCATTGTGTGGGGATGAGGGTGTGAATGTATCTTTTTGAATTATAATTTTGTCTGGATATATGCCCAGGAGTGAGATTGCTGGGTCATGTGGTAGTTCTGGCTTTTTAGTTTTTTGAGTAACCTCAATACTGTTTTCCATATTGGCTGCACCAGCTCACATTCCTACCACAGTGTACAAGCGTCCCCTTTTCTCCACCCCCTCTCCAGTATTTGTTATTCGTAGACTTTTTAATGATGGCCATTCTGACTTGTGTGAGGTGGTATCTCATTGTGGTTTTGATTTGCATTTTTGTAATAATTTGCAGTGTTGAGCATCTTTTCATGTGCCTGTTGTTTTAGTTGCCAAGTTGTGTCCAGCTCTTTTGTGACCCTGTGGACTATATTGCCTGCCAGGCTCCTCTGTCCATGGGATTTCCCAGGCAAGAATACTAGAGTCGGCTGCCGTTTGCTTCTCCAAGGGATCTTCCCAATTCAGGAGTTGAACCTGCATCTCCTGCATTCACACGTGGATTCTTTACCACTGAGCCACCAGGAAAGCCTGCATGTGCCTGTTGGCCATGTGTAAATACTCTTTTTTTGAACTATTCTTGATATTGATGCATAGAATTGTCACCAAACCTTTTTGGTTCTATTGTAGTTAGGGATTTGCCTTTTTCGTTTTGAAATTAGGACTCTACTTATACTCTTTAATCTTTAGAGACTTCTTCCATTTTATGTCATGATTCACAGGTCACTGATACCCTTTAGCAATTTTTATTCACAGATTTATTTTGACTAAAGCATCATTATAAGAGCTCGATGCTTTTTTAAAAATATAAGTTTATTTATTTTAATTGGAGGCTAATTACTTTACAATATTGTATAGATGCTTTCTTGAAATATTTTTTGCCTACTTTGCCCTTTATTCCTCTTTCAATATTTGACCTAAAAAACTTTAGTGGCATATGGAGAGGGAGAATTTAAAAGGACATACTGATAGTGAAGCACTAGAGTATCTGGAATGATCATTTGTCTGAAGCAGCTCTGAAAGTGAGCAGACTTGTTGGTTGTTATCATGACATGTATTTTGTTGTCAGGCACTTGTGAAACTAGGAGAGACACAGGATTGTATTCCAAAATGCTAAGTAGGATTATGTTATGAAAATGTCAGCAAGTACTAATAAAACAATATACGGTGATTTATGCTTAGTTGTTACACCGAAACCATAGTCGTTCGTTCTCTCACATGCAGGGACTTGGAATGTGAATGAAAGTGGGGAATTGCGTTGTTGAACCACTCCCTAAACACTTCTGGTCAGTCAGGTTTCCTTCTATAACTGGTTTCATGCCTTAGAAGCTCTGGAAAATGTACCTGTGGCCAGTTGTCCAAGCCTTCCCTCCCCTAACTCCAAACTTCCTTTTTCTTTTCCTGAGAGATGCAGTGGAGATGGAGGAAGGAGGCCAGTAAGTAGTAAAGTATTCCACTTTCTTCTCCTGTATTGTGCTTTCTTAGTAATTGAAACCAGTCGTGACTTTCCATGGACTGTTATTCCTGCTGTGGTGGGGACTCTGTGGTAGGTAACATCACAGCACAAGTCAGTGCTTTTATCTCTTAGTGACAAATATCATTGCTTACCTACCTCACTGTATACCTCATGGATTATTAAATATTTTTATTCTTAAGATATAACTGACTCCATTTGATTGTAAGAGGATTTATTAGTAAAGAATCATGATATCTTTAATTTTTTGATTAAAGATGGTCAGTCTTAGTTTTATTTCATTATACTGAGAGCTATCTGATTCACCACAGAGTATCTGATTCTCACGCTCCATAAGTTTTGCAGAGGTGGTATGTGTAATTTATCTTCTGTCCACTTAATTGACAGATATTTATTGAAGATTTGAAATATGCGTGAACCTTTCTCTTTGTCTATAACCAAAGTTACAGTTGGGATTTTTGACTCATGGAGGTATTAAAAAAGAACTTAGTAGAGAAAAGCTCTAAAGACTCAGATTCCCTTTTTAGCTTTTGACTTGTTGCAAAATAAAGTATTTTAAATCTCTGTAACCAGATTCTCTAGCATGGTCTCCATTAATTTGGTTTCTGTGTGTTTCACACTGAAGGAAAAAAATCAGAATCCCAAACTCTGAGCAGTAGGAACGTCAGAATTAGATTTTTTTAGAGAGCTGCACATTATTTTTTTGTTCTTTCATTTGTTACCCTTTTAAATAAATGAATGTATCTAACTCAGAGTGGCAAAGCAATCTTCTTTTCTAGGCAGTTTCTCTGCTGTGTGTTGGATAATGCTAGTTTACGTGGTGACTGTTACCATGTTTGAGGTTATGTTGTATATAAATAAAAATAAATGGTGTTTTTAAAAGGAGTCAAATATCCTGGGGGGAGATTCTGAGTGTTCAATTGCCAAATTTTCAAGTAGGTCATAGAAATTTGACTTAGATTTATTTATCACTACTTTATTATAAGTTTCTGGGAGGAAAAGAACACAATTTTGCCTTTGGCTTCTGACAAGGCAGAACAAATTTAGGTTCATTAGAAAACAAGAATAAATGTTAAAAAAGGAAAACAACCATAACTTTATTTGGCATGTTTCATCCCTATACACTGTGTAGAATTGTAATATACTTATTTTACGTGAGGTTGGTCATAACAACACCTGTTAAATGATGGTCTTTGTCAAGCAGCTAGTTGCATTGTTCTGATCCCTGGCCTTTTTTGCCTTCTAGAACTTCATAATATTTTGGTACAGGTTTTGAAATATCTAGGAGGAGCCTGGTAGGCCGCTGTCCATGGGGTCGCACAGAGTTGGACACGACTGAAGTGACTTAGCATGCATGCATGCATTGGAGAAGAAAACGGCAACCCACTCCAGTACTCTTGCCTGGAAAATCCCATGGACAGAGGAGCCTGGTTGGCTGCAGCCCATGGGGTCACTAAGAGTCGGACACGACTGAGTGTCTTCCCTTTCACTTTTCACTTTCATGCATTGGAGAAGGAAATGGCAACCCACTCCAGTGTTCTTGCCTGGAGAATCCCAGGGACGGGGGAGCCTGGTGGGCTGCCGTCTATGGGGTCACACAGAGTCGGACACGACTGATGCAACTTAGCAGCAGCAGGGCCAAAAGAGTTTTAGGGGTCTCTCCAGGTGGCATTAGTGGTAAAGAATCCACCTGCCAATACAGGAGACAGAAGAGGTGCAAGTTCAATCCCTGGATCAGGAAGATCCCCTGGAATAGGAAATGGCACTCCACTTCAGTATTCTTGCCTGGAAAATCCCATGGGCAGAGGAGCCTGGTGGTCTACAGTCCCTGGGGTCGCAAACAGTTGGACAAGACTGAGCATGTGAGCTCAAAGGGATTTTAAGCTGGCTAGTTCAGAAGTCCTAAGATAGAGCAGCACTGCTGCTTTGTTCAGGTTTTCTGGTGTCACCAAGGCAAGGTGACAGCATGCTCTCAGATACGCCTGTGACTTTTTCAGTGTTACCTTGATGAAACCCTAAGAAACACAGGGTCGTGAATTTGCGTTTGGGTGTTAGTTTTCCCCACACAACTCTAAAGACTCTGGAGAAGTGCACAAATCACAAGGCACTAAATAAGTATTAAATCAAACATTAATTTTTTTTTCTTCTTGCATAACTGTATTTCACTAGAATTGCTCCTGCTTTCCAGGTGCCTGAAGAACCATTTTTGGTGTGGTTAGTAGAGAAAAAGGAACTTTGATACAATTTCTTCTTAGTACAGTGAAAACATACTTGATATTTCATGCAGAATGTTTCTTTTTTTTTTTCTTGAGAATTACATTTTACTTAGTATTTATGAAAATGTTTATAAAATTATGTTTGTGTTTAGGTATAATATATTTTTGGAATCTATAGCTTGAAGATATTTTTAGTTTTAAATTTTTAGTTTTAAATCCATGTATTCTAAGCCAAAATTTCAGAGAGGGACTGTATTACCCTCCACCATTGTAAAGAGATCTCTAGTAGAGAAGGCTGTGAAAAGAAACTATTTTAGGAATGATGTTTAAGGCTAACTTAAAAGAACAAAGTGATACATTTTTGGTTTTCCATGAACCTATTATATGATTGGGCTTCCCTTGTGGATCAGATGGTAAAAAAAAATTTGCCTGCAATGCGGGAGACCTGAGTTTTTGATCCCTGGGTCGGGAAGATCCCCTGGAGAAGGGAATGGCATTTTTACCTGGAGAATTCCATGGACAGAGGAGCCTGGCAGGCAAGCTACAGTCCATGGGGTCGCAGAGATTCAGACACAGCTGTGCAGCTAACACTTTCACTTTCATTATATGATTAGATCACAATTTATATAGCCCTTCCAGTTTTAAATACTTTTGTTGCTTACATTTTTATGTTCTCAATAGTGTGATGAATATATTTGTATATAAATATTTGTCAGCACCTCTGATTCACTCTAAGAATTACTATGCTAAATGTTATGAACTTCTTTGCCAAATTGCTTTCTAGAAAAGTTGTGCTAGTTTACACTTTCATAGTTAGTGTTTATATTAGTACATACTTATCACATTCTCACCAGTACTGAGTACGGAAGCTACAAAATCTATGTGACCATTCACAGATTCTCAGAATTATAGACGGAAAATCTGAAGAGTTTGTCTGGTCCAACATTTTATGTAGGAGGATAGTGAGTCTCAGATAATTAAATAAAATAAGTTGAAGTCAGGTTAGAATTTTAGTTTTCTGGATTTCTTATTCAGTATTGTTTTTATCAGAGAATACTGCTTTATTATTTATTGAATGTTTATTATAGCATGATGAGTTGCTATACTGGGCAGTTTGATTTTTAAAAATCTAATCTTCCCAGTAACTCAAATGGTGAGTCGTTTGAAACTGTTTTACCATTTGTAGGGAAGAGGAGCTAAAGAGGAGAATGAGAGCAGTCTTCAAATGCTGAATGTGAGAAAAGGAAAATAGGTAGAATTCACAGGGAAATATTTTGGCTTAATATAAGGAAGAGCTCTCCTAAGGAGTACAGTAAGTGCTATTCACTAAAGAGAGAGGAGGCTGTGTTGGGTTTCACTGCTCTATTTTGAAAGTGTTTAAGCCAATTCTGTGTTTGCCAGGAATGTGGAAAACACATTCAATACATGTGGAGTCCATCTATTGACTAAGAAAACTAGTTGACTAAAGGTAGTGGATTCTAAAGAATGTGGTAGAGTACCTGGCATGAAGTTGAATGCCCAATAATGATAGCTATTATAAATTTTTATTATATCATATATTAGATAGATACCATGTAGTCCCTGAAGCTAGTGACAGAATAAGCAGAGATGTTAATAAGTAATGAAAGAAGTAGCAAAGAAAAATGGGGAGAGAAGCTAAAGCCAAACCTTTCTGTCTCAGAAAGCCAAAGGGACAGAGTTTCTAGGAGATAGTCGATTTGTTGTAAATATTAGATGTAGGTTAAAAAGAAAGACAAATATAATATAAAGATGAAAAACATACGACGAAAGAAATTAAAACCACCCATAATCCTCAATCTAGAGATAAAAGTTGCTCACATTTTATTCTTTTCAGATCTTTGAACATGAATTTAAAAGCATAAATGAGTAGATTTAGGTATATCACTAAACGTCTTGTTGTATATCTTTTATCACTTAAACATAAGCATATCTTGATGTCAGTAAATATGTATATGCATTGTAACTTTCTGTCGGAGCATAGAATCCATTACAGGATTGAACATAATAGTAGATATTCTGGTAATTTGTTTTCCCACTTTATGAACAGTGTTCACTTACCTCTGTCTTTGGTGCCACTTCATAGCTGAGGCTGTCTTTTTTGCCTCAACTGTATTCATCTTTTATTTAGCTATTATTTTCGGCTGCCCTGGGTCTTTGTTGCTGCACAAGCTTCCTCTGGTTGCGGTGAGCATGGGCTCCTCTCTAGATGCGTGGGCCGCTTGTGGTGGTGGCTTCTCTTGTGGCAGAGCATGGACTCTAGAGCGTGGGCTCAGAAGCTGTAGCACATAGACTTAGCTGCTCTTCAGCATGGGGAATCTTCCCTGGCCAGTGATCAAACCCATCTCCCTTGCACTGGCAGGTGGATTCTTAACCACTGGACCAGGGAAGTTCCAGTCCTTTAATTTTTTTTTCATCTTTTCTTACCCTCTTGCAGTCTGTTCTTTATACTTTTGAATGGACAAATGCCGTGACAAGCATTTTTGTACATACATCTTTGTATGTTTTTTGTTTGTTTGTTTGTTTTTTGGCTGCAGCATGTGGGATCTTAGTTGCCTAACCGGAAGTGAACGCACGGCCCCTGCAGTGAAAGCGTGGCATCTAAACCACTGGATCCCCAGGGAAGTCTGTTTTGTTTTTAGACTAATTAGTTAGAGGTGGAATTGCTGGGTCCGACTAATGGGTATGCATAGTTGAGATTTTGATATATATTGCAGGTTTGCCCCCATAAAGGTTTTTTAAAGTTTACTATTTTTAAATACCAGAAGATCCTTTTGCATATATGAAGGTCCCATTTCCCTATACCCTTGCCAACAATCTTTTTAATCTGATAGTCTTAGAAATTCTGGATCTCACTAAATTTCATACTAGTCTGTTACCTGTGAATATTTATGAGATTGCTAGAGAAAGGGTTAAGCTAGGGATTGCAAATATCGCTAATACCGTTGTTTCCTTTTCTGGGGTAGCAGTGGTTGATCTCGTCTGAATTAATTCCTTAAGGACAGTTATAATATTTGCTATACAAATGAAGTTCTTGAGTGAAGGGGGAAGAACTATAACAGAAAAACATAGTGCTTAACCTGATCCATTCAGTTCCAAGATTTTCTGTCATACTGCTTGTATACATGGGTGGATGTAGTGGAAATTAAATGTTACTGCCTTTGACATTTTTAAAGTGAGGGAAAAACTAGTAGAGGACTGTCATTTCGTAAATACAATTTAATTTATTTTTCTCCATTAAAGGAGTCCTTCCTGCCCAAAAGTACAGTTGTTGAACTTAAACCAAGTAAAAATTGTAAAATTTAATAAGCTCTCATATATGATTGGAAGTCTTATATATACTAGCTATGCTCTTAATTTTGCACTTATGGCCTAAGGAGATGTATTGGATGTCCACACCTAGGAGCTTCCAGGTTTGTTGTTTTCTTATTTTTATTAAAGCTAGATATCAGTGATTTTGTTTTGAATCTTCTTTTAGAGGCATTTTGTGCAATTTGTTTTGGCTGCTAAGGGAGAGTAGTTGCTGAACACCGATGGTTTGCCTGTGCTGCACCTTAACTGAGTGTAGGGATTTAAAATCGACAAACAAGAAATTATTAAAAAAATTGTTTGGGTTGCTATAACAGTTCATTTTGTTGTTATCTTAGAAGGAGAGAAGTTTCAGATTATATTCTCTGTGGTTACTAGGACTGCTGTGGGTGATCTGTGTGGCCGTTGTACCTACGTGGAATGGGGATAATGTCACCTAGACTTTGCAGAACCATCTGAATAAGATGGCAGGGAAAGTGAAGGACTGATTGTCATGTAGGGAGAACAGATATACGAGAGACTGAATTTAGTCTGTTGACTCTTGTCAACACATGGTTAAACTGAAATCCGGCAAGTGTATCGAACCTTGCATTGTGCTTAGAAGGATTGAGCGAATTTTTAATTTAATCTTGAAGGTAGATTGGCTATAGTTGAAGCTAAGTAAAATGAGTATGTTTTAATTAAAATCTTTGGTTGCAGGTTAAGAAGAAAACCTAGCTTGTTGTGAGCAAAATGGAATTTATTAGGTCATTGTTGAGTCTCATTGAATGTAAGAATAAACCTTTAGCACCTTAGTTTAAACATGTGAGTTCAGCAAAACGATTAAGGGTAAGATTGGGCCCACCTTGTTCAAGTGCCCATTCCTTGTCCAGTTTGTGATGGCACAGAATATGTGCATGAGTACTAAGCTGCTTTAGTTGTGTCTGACTCTTTGTGACCCTATGGATTGTAGCCCACTAGGCTCCTCTGTCCATGGGATTCTCCAGGCAAGAATACTGGAGTGGGTTGCCATGCCTTCCTCCACGGGATCTTCCCGACCCAGGGATTGAACCCGAGTCTGGTATTCTCCTGCATTGGCAGGTTCTTTACCACTAGCGCCACCTGGGAAGCCCTATGGAATATGGAACCATCTAATAAATATATCTGTGGTTATAGGAGGCCATTGGGATGTCAAGTGGGGTATAAGTCCTTAAGGGAACATGGACTTGTGGCGAGCTGAATGGGCATTCTCTGAGATGTCTGTTATATTTTTGCTTTATATAGTGGATTACTTTTTATGTTTAGTACTCAGAAACCTTTAAGAGTTATTTATGCATTGTTTATAGTTTCATTTTAATATAAATAGAGAATAAGACTAAATCCTTTTTGATTTTTATATATCTTAGGCACTTTTTATGTTTGAGATGGCAGCACCTAGGAATAGCATAGTTCCTGCCATATAACACCCTTAGCAAATACTAGTGGTTGAATGAGTACTAGAGAGGAAGCAAGGCTCATTCGTAGGTGGCCTTGAATAACAAACTTACAGAGTGAACACTCGCTCCTCCAGAGTGACCTGGCAACTGCCTTTTAGATTTTTCTTTTCATTGGATTTCTTTTTTTTTTATTAGGCCAAAGTGAAAAGCCTTTTATCTTGTGAATCACTGAACCAAACAAAAAGAGTTTACTGAGTTCCTTTTGAGGTGCATTTTTTGGGGTCTCTAGTTATGTATTGTCATGCATGCTTATAAAGACTTTTAAAGCCAAATGTTCGATGAAAACATTTTAGAAACATAAAATGTAGCACAGCAAAGTGTTTAAAGTCTTCAGTGGTTAGATATTGCTAGATATTCCACCTTCAAAGTGTAGCTGTACTCTGCCTCTTCCCACCTCTGCAGCTACCACCCTAATCCAAGGCTTCAGATTTCCTCTCTAACTGTGCAGAACAGCTTCCTAAATGGGCTCCCTGCATTCACTTTTATCCCTTGATATTGTGTAATCCAAAGGACATGACTTAACTTGGATTACTCACAGCCCTGCTGAAAATTCTCCATATTGCATAGGAACCTGGAATGTTAGGTCCATGAATCAAAGTAAATTGGATGTGGTCAAGCAGGAGATGGCAAGTGTGAACATTGACATTTTAGGAATCAGTGAACTAAAAATGGATAGGAATGGGCAAATTTAATTCAGATGACCATTATATCTAGTACCGTGGGCAAGAATCCCTCAGAAGAAATGGAGTAGTCCTCAAGTCATCAGAGGTGTCCAAAATGCTGTACTTGGGTGCAATCTCAAAAGAGAATGATCTCAGTTCCAAGTCAAACCATTCAGCATCACAATAATCCAAGTGTATGTCCCAGCCACTGATGCTGAAGAAATTAAAGTCGAACGGTTCTGTAAAGACCGACAACACCTTCTAGAACTAACACCAAAAAAAAGTTGTCCTTTTCATCATAAGGGATTGGAATGCAAAAGTAGGAAGTCAAGAGTTACCTGGCTAACAGTCAAGTTTGGCCTTGGAGTGCAGAATGAAGCAGGGCAAAGGTTAGCAGAATTTTGCCAAGAGAACGCACTGTTCATAGCAAATACCCTCTTCCAACAACATGAGAGACGACTTTACACATGGACATCACCAGATGGTCAGTACTGAAATCGGATTGTTTCTACTACCCTATCTAAAAGAGAACCCTTCATCCACTGTCAATCTTTCATTCTGTTTTACTTTTCCTCATAGCACTTATAACTTGACGGCATATGTTTGTATCTATTTCCTCTTCTAGGTGCCAAGCTTTATAGGGGCAGGAATTTTGTCTTTTTAAAAAATTTTATTTAATTTTAACTGAAGGATAATTGCATGGAATTTTGTCTGTCTTATTCACTCCTGTATCCTCAGTGCCTTGCACATAATGGACACTCAGTAAATATTTGTTGACTACGTGAATAAATATACATGTTTATGTACTCTGGGTAGTCAGTGGGGGATATGGTGTATTACAGACCTAGCACTGGTAAATGTGAGGGTAACTGTTGAATTTAGCAGATAGCAAGAAAAAAGTCATTAGCATCCCATAGCATGTATATATTTTTTAGAAAGTTGGTGGAAATGGTTGTTTTTGTAGTTAGAATTGATGTTTTATCAAACCACATTTGGTTATGTTTCGTTTAAGATGAAGACGATGACTTTGTGTGTAAGAAGACAGCCTCTAAATTAAAAGAAAATGGAGGATCTACAAATAGTTATCTTGGAGCATCAAACATGAAAAAGAATGAGGAAAACACTAAGACCAAGAATAAGCCTTTGTCACCAATAAAACTTACCCCCACATCAGTGCTTGATTATTTTGGAACTGGAAGCATCCAAAGATCAGATAAGAAGATGGTGGCAAGCAGAAGAAAAGAGGTGAGTGTTTTCCACGCTGGCAAGAATGTTCAGGATTTGTCCCCGTTCACTGTTGTTAATAAGAGGTGAAATGTGAATTTTATAAATAGATCAACATTTTATTGATGAAAATAATTTTCCTATGGGTAAAAGGTGTGGATGCTGTTTTGGAGAATGAAGAAATTGGCATATCACACATTGAAGCTTCTAATATTTGAAAGTGGGAAAAGATCATTTAAATCATGAGAATAAACTGTAATTCTTAGTGTTTAAATACTCAGAATGTAAACTAATTTTACCGTTAACCTCAGCTAGACAAAACTGGACAACATAATTGTTCCCAAGTGAGGTCATGAATACGTAACTTAGAATAGAGCCCACCCATTCTGTACATTTGACCTCTCAGGCTGATGGTTGGATTTATTTTTTTTGGACACTTAGGAAACAGAAATACAGATAAATAAAGTAGTTCCCTGCGTGGAAACCTGGCACGTGGTGTGTGTGTGTTGATTTCACTAGTGCCTCCATAAGACAGTGTAATTTCTCTCACTATTGGTTTGCCAGTGTTGGGCTATTTCTGAAGTCAAGACATTAGATAGTATTTTGGGGATATTTCTTTTGGATATTTCAATAGAATATGTGAGAATCATCTGTCTGTAGGATATTTGCTCATTAGGAAATTGAATGTGATCATGGAGTAGATGTGAACATAATTTTTTGGCTGATGCTGCGTTGAGACTATATTTATCTCTCATTGATGTATTGGGTTAGCCAAAAAGTTCATTCAGGTTTTTCCATACGGTTTTACAGAAAACCCAAATGAACTTGTTGGCCAACCCAATATTTATTCATCTATGTTTAAAAAAAAAGCACCTTATTTTGAACTTAAGGTTTATGCTATTCTTGCTTGATTTCTTTGAAATATAGCCTTCACAAAATGCAGATGATTCCAGATTAAATGATGAAGCCATCGCCAAGCAATTACAGCTTGATGAAGATGCAGAGGTATTGGCATTTTCATTAGATAGTCGTAATCATTGGAGTTGTCACTTACTATTTAGTCTACTCAGGAGACAATTAGAGTAGTCTTATTTTGAATTGAGCCTCATTCTAAGAGTTATGTGTAAAATAAGTTAAGATCTAAAACTATATGAAAACCTAAGTTTATATAAAAGATAAATGATGAGAGCAGAGGATAATTGTTTAAAGATTTATTTTTAGATTTCTTTGAATGGAAGCTTCCTTTAGTATAATTAAAATAATTTAACTTGGTCATATCTCTTTTCACTATGGACAATCTCATCTACTTCTGTGGCCTTAAGTAGTATGCATGTGTTAGTGATTCCCTAAATCTACCTTCATTCAGAGTACTGTTTGTGGTAAACCTGTTCCATTCATTTAATAAGTGTTCACCGAGCACTTACTGTGGCACACTTCTAGTTGTTAAGGCTACTGCAGTTAAAAAAAAATAATGTCATTATAAATGCTATGAGGACAAGTAAAGGGATAGCTGCTTTTGGGGGCAATCAGTCCCTGGTGGCTCAGATGGTAAAGCGTCTGCCTGTGATGCGGGAGACCCGGGTTCGATCCCTGGGTTGGGAAGATCTCCTGGAGAAGGAAACGGCAACCCAACCCACTCCAGTACTCTTGCCTGGAGAATCCCATGGACAGAGGAGCCTGGTAGGCTACAGTCCATGGGGTCACAAAGAGTCGGACATGACTGAGCGACTTCACTTTCACTTTCAATGGGGTTATTTAAATAAGAGATTGGGAAACCCCTCTTAGGGAGTGACATTGGGGCATAAATTTAAGTGGTAAGCTTCCCTCCACTTGGAGGAAGATTTCCTCTAAACAGAGAAAAGCAGGTGCAAGCCTCCTGAGGTAGAAATGTTTGAGCTTGATGACTTTGAAAGAAATAGCAGCAAATCTTGTTAAGTCATGACTGGTCTTTGGTACCTACCAGAAGGACTTGGGATGGAAAGGAGTCTGGATTTTAGTCTCTGTGAGATGAGAAGCCATTGGAGTACTGAATAGAGAAATGACATGACTTGATGGATCTTAAAAGAAAATTATTTGGGCTGCTATGAAGGTAATAAACCATGGTGGGGCAAAATCAGATCAGTTTGGGGACTGTTAGAGTGAGTGGGGGGCAAGAGACAATGTTGGCTTGTACCAGGGTGGTGGTAATGGAAGAGGTGGTGAGAAGTGGTCACAATCTGTATGTGCTTTTTGAAGATATAACCTTCAAGTTGTTGCTGATAGATTGAATGTAAGGTATGAGGGAAAGAGAAGATTCAAAGATAACTCCATGTTTTTTTTGGTTTGGGCAACTAGGTGAATGGTGTTATCATTTATAAAGACTGGAACATTGATACAGGGAAGTCAAGAAATCTGTTTTGCTCAGAAATGCCTGATAGGCTTCCAGATGGAGATGCAGAGTGGGTAGTTGGTAGAGGAATCTGGAGCTCAGGGGAGAGGTCTAAGCTGAAGATACTTATTTGGGATCAGCAGCATTTGAATGGTATTAAAACCAGTGTAACTAGATGAGATCATGGAGAGAATGTAAACAGGAAAGAAGTGTCAGAATTGAGCTCTGGGCCACTGTTAACAATGAGAGGTCAGGAAGAGGAGGAGGATCATGCAGAGGAGATTTACCAAAGTGGCTAGGAAAGTGGAGCAATCAGGAAAGCTTGGTATTTTATGGGAGCCAAGTGAAGAAGGTTATTTTAAGGACAAGTGTTCATCTCTGTCAGAGGCTCCAGACCTTGGTGCCTGTTGTTTGAACCCCCTTCCTATTTATTAGCTTAAATGTCGCTCTCTCATATTCCCTAAACTATGTAAGACATCCCTTCTGTGTACTTTACTGAACCCCCTGTACCTACTGTTAACATCTAAATGTCTTCCTGTCTGTCGACTTTAAGCTCTGTGCCGGGGTGTTTATGTCACAGCTATTGTACATCAGCGCCCGTTTTAGTGCTTGGCAAGGAAGAGGCTCTTGACAGCAGTTGTTGTGAGAGGACAGTATCCCAGTCTTCTGCAGTGTATGTTGCTGTTCACGTTTTATTGATTTGGCAGTTTATAGTTTGTGTTTTCAAAATCTTTTTCCATCTTACTGTCTATACTGAATTTTATAAACTACATACAGGTATCCATGTGACTCAGGCTAGCACACATGGCCTAGGTAAAACTGTGGAGTGAGTTTTAGGGACCTGACTTCTTATCTGTCCCAGATACTGAAGGCTTACCCTATCCTTTCCAAACCAGGTGTGGCGCTTTATATCACAATCCTCTATTTTCCCATTTCTGTCACATTCTTTCAGAATCTTGTTTGGGTAATTTATTAGTCTATGAAGGACTTTCAGGGTGTTAATAACTGACTGATGCTGTCCTTCTTAATTATCCCTCTAAGAGCTTCTGTTTTCCTCCCCTCCCCTTCACTTTCACCTTTTTGTTTATTCATTTAGTGAATGTGTGCCCAGAATCTAACTTGCAAGTCAGTATGTTAAACACTATCTGCTATGATAAACATTATATTAAAATATAAGACTTTTGATCACATAATACCATAATTACCAATAATGAATTTCTAATGGAAGTATTTACATTTCTTCTGAAACAATTAGAATCCTGTTTATTAGAAGTATACTACTACATAGTGTGAAATTTTAGAAAAATGTAAATTTCAACCAGAAATCCTTGCAGGACCACTAGAAGTTTAGAGTTTAGAGGAACTTTATATGATGAAGTTTGTTTGTTTGTTTTAGAAATTAAATGTGTAGTTCAGTTATGGTAAAGAAATGCTAGGCAACAGAGAGCATACTGATGTGCGCCTGTCTGGCTTGCTTATAGTTCTGTGTAACTTGAGTTAATTCATTTTATAAACAAGAGGAGACTTGGTTACTGAGTTCTTACCAGGCTTATACCAGTTTGCAAATCTTTTCTTTTGGATTGTTTTTGAGGTCCTTTCCTTTGTTTGAATAAGGTATTGTATTAGGCCATTTTATCAAGGAGCATAAATTTATAATGACAAATATAATCTGTTTCCACACATTCTCTTCTAGAAGAGTTCCATTTAATTGAAAGTAAAAATAGTAATATTTGGAAATAACAGCATGGTAACTAGAATGTCTGTGTGTTATATTAGCATGTTAGGAAAACTGGTATAATGACTTAAATTTTCAGAAGTTAAAACAGAGAAATTACTACTGTGTTGTATACCTTAAACTAGTATAAAATTGTTAAGTCTGCTATACTTCAGTTAAAAAAAAAGAACAGATACATTTGAGTTAGTAATTGAAAATAGAAGTTTGATGATATTAGTGATAGTTGCATTGTATGTATCTTACTGTCATGTGCAAAGGAACTATATAATTTTCTTGATTTATTTAGTTTTTTGTGTCCCCACCCAGGCTATTGCTTTTTGTGTTAGGATAATGATTCTTTTCTGAGCCCTTCTTAGAGTTTAGAATACATAGAAATGAGAGATCTGTAAGTATTGCATTGGGACCATTAAGAAAAAGCTAAAGACTTGGATCTTTATGCTCAGATCCATCTATCTTGCCTGCAAAATTAACAATAAATGTTCTGCAATCAAATTTGGCTTAGCAAAGCAAACCTGTGATACTTAACTTCTAAGTGAAAAAATGTCATAGTTACTTTCTAGAAAATCTTTTTCCAGTTTCTTTTAAGTATCACGAACCGAACATTTTAAAGCTTTTTATTTATAAAAAGAAAAAAAAGCAACTCACTGTGTTGACACTTTTTACAGCTGGAGAGACAACTGCATGAAGATGAAGAGTTTGCCAGAACGTTAGCCATGTTGGATGAAGAACCCAAGACCAAAAAGGTAGTGTTTTACCGGCTCTTTGCATTCTGAATATACAATACAGATCAGTGTTTCCTTTCAGACCTTTGTATCTTAGGCTTTGGAGATATAACCATGAATAACTCTTCTGTCAGATCAGATTAGATCAGTCGTTCAGTCCTGTCCTACTCTTTGAGACCCCATGAATCGCAGCACACCAGGCCTCCCTGTCCATCACCAACTCCCGGAGTTCACTCAGACTCACGTCCATCGAGTCAGTGATGCCATCCAGCCATCTCATCCTCTGTCGTCCCCTTCTCCTCTTGCCCCCAATCCCTTCCAGCATCAGAGTCTTTTCCAGTGAGTCAACTCTTCGCATGAGGTGGCCAAAGTACTGGAGTTTCAGCTTTAGCATCATTCCTTCCAAAGAAATCCCAGGGCTGATCTCCTTCAGAATGGACTGGTTGGATCTCCTTGCAGTCCAAGGGACTCTCAAGAGTCTTCTCCAACACCACAGTTCCAAAGCATCAATTCTTCGGTGCCCAGCCTTCTTCACAGTCCAACTCTCACATCCATACATGACCACAGGAAAAACCATAGCCTTGACTAGACGAACCTTTGTTGTCTTCTAGAGAGATGCTTAAAATTATTTCAGTTAATGAAAATGTTTTGGGGAAGCTCATTGAGAAACTTATTCTTCCTAAAGGAAGATCGATAGGACCAAAGCTAATCAGAACCCTTCTTCACAAAAAAACAAATTGTAACTTTGGCTTTCTGTTCCAAAGAGGTTCTTATGTACTTCTTCAGAGAATAACACTGATAAATAAACATTTCAATGGAATCTAAAGTTTAATAACTATAATATTAATTACTGTCTTTTTTTTTTTTTTTAATTACTGTCTTTTTAAAAGCATAATTTGTTGTTTGTAGCTAGCTAACTTTAAGATCTGTATTAGGACAGTCTCAAATAGTGAGTATTTTGGGGAATCTCTGAAAGCATCAAGATTTTTTTCTTTAAGCACTTGATCTCCAAAAAATTAGCCTTATTTCTGTGAATCACACTCTGTTAATATTGTCAGTATCAATCGGACCGTTTTAAGAGATTTTACAGCAGGCAGATGTAAGGCAATGTAGGGAATGGTGGAGACTTTGTCATTAGAAAAGCCTTATTATTTCATCTAAAGACATTCAAATTGAAAATACTGCATTATACACCCCAATTGTGACCTTTCTGCAAAATGGAGTTTTGAAGAGCAGTGGAGAGAATGGACATTTTTTTCTTTTTTGAGAAAGTACTCTGTTTTTCTTTTGAGCTTCAGATTGTTGTTAGTCTTTTGGGTTAGATTTTAATTTTTAACTGCATGTGATGTGCTAACAGTTTGAGAATTGAGATGAAAGCAGCAGAAACAAGGCTTTCATTTTCAGCGTCACAAGTGGGGAACAACTGGGATAGGTTTTTTTAGGTCTGTTTTTATACTCTTTCATCTGTTTCCTCATCTGTAAAATTGAAAGTAATTAAACATGTTTCATCTGCCCCAGAAATTTTGTGTAAGAATGAATTAAAATTTATTGCATTGTTTTGCTACTTTGGAAGATGACCCTTAATCTTTGGTTGATTTTAACAACATACTTTGTGGTAAAAGTTTTCCTGTTGTCGCATTTGACACTTTTTTACATTTTCTTAGGCTGAAAAGGATGCAGAAGAAAGAGAGACATTTTCATCTGTACAAGTCAATTTATGTAAAGCAGAGAAACCTAAATATCCTCATAAAGGTAAAACTAGCAGAACAAAGTAAGCCGGAACATTTATCTTTATAGAAGAAACTTCATGTAACCTTTTGTTTAAACATTTGTCCAATAATTGCCTGGTATTTTTTTTTTTTAATTAACTTATTTTAATTGGAAGATAATTACTTTACAATATTGTGATGGTTTTGCTATACATCAGTATAAATCAGCCATAGGTATACATGTGTCTCCTCCATCCTGAGCCGCCCCCCCCACCTCCCTCTCCACCCCATCCCTCTAGGTTGTCACAGAGCACCTGTGTGACAGGTGCCTGTCACATGGTGATGGGTTTGGGTGCTCTGCTTCATATATCAAACTTGCACTGGTTATTTGTTTTACATACGGTAATGTATGTTTCAATGCTATTCTCTCAAATCATCCCACCCTTGTCTTCTCCCACTGAGTCCAAAAGTCTCTTCGTTACATCTGTGTTTCCTTTGCTGCCTTGTATATAGGATCATTGGTACCATCTTCTAGATTGTATACAGTTAATATACAGTATTTGTCTTTCTCTTTCTGACTTCCTTCACTCTGTATAATAATTGCCTGGTATTCTTAGGTTGACATTATTTCATAGTACTGGAGCATGTTCTACTTAGATGCTTGGCAAACTGTGTGGTTGTTAGCTGGTACAGAATGCCTGTCTGCTCTGTAATTGTTGTTTGGGTTCATGTTAATTTCCAAGTGTAGTGCAAGTGTGTGGACTTCAATACATGAAGACAAAAGACTAGATGTTTCAAGCTTATGTAGTTGAATCATCATCGTCCAGGTCCTCTGAAGCTCTTCTGCTAGTTGTCTGTAGGTTTTAGTTTTTTTTCAGTTGTCCAGGTATCTAAGCATGTGCTACTGGTTAGATGCTAATAGATGGGCTTAATCTCATAAGTATTAATGTATCTGTTCATATAATTTTAGTCTTGAAATCCCAGGATTCTTTCAGACTTTATTACAAGCAGAATTTTTATGTGACAGGATATTCTAATTAGTAACTTTTCTCTGTGAATTTCGGATCATTGAAGTTTATCTGTGGAATAAAGTCCATGTTCTCAGATGTAGTTTACCATTTCATTTCAATTAATGAATAATTTATAGTTAAAAAGGCAGATCTCTTATTTTGAACTGGTTACACAAGGAAGTAATATACAAATATTTAATTAAAAAAGTTTTGTATAAACTTAAAACTAAAATTTTAATGTGAATGTTATGAAGTCACCATATAACAATATGTCCTACTAAGATTATTCTTAGTTGAAAAATGAAAAAATAGTCTTGATATTGGGTATCATTTTGCAAAAACAACATTTATAATCCTTTCTTTCTTCCTCATAAAAACAGAACAATTTTCAGATGAAAGAAAGAACTTCAGCCCTAAGAAGCAAACTAAGTGTGAAGGTTCAAGACAATCCCAGCAACGTTCCAGGTCATCAGCTCATAAAACAGGAGAAACTTCTCCAAAAGCCAGTTCTAAGCTGGCACTTTTGAAAAAAAAAGAAGAGAGTTCTAATAAAGAAACAGAGTTTATGGCCTCAAAAAGAAAAGAAAATGTTATTGAGTTAAAAGAGACAAGAACTCCTAAGAAAATCAAAAGTTCTCCAGCTAAAAAAGAGGTAGACATTTTCGAAAAGGGTATCATTGAGGGGGTTGTGTGTTGGTCTGGTTTGTTTTAAAGTTTTGTCTCTAACTTTATAAGGCATTATAGTATCTTAAAGATACTCTCTTATTTAAAGATGCTGCTGCAGAATATAGGTTATTATTAATAATATAGCTAAATAAGCCCGTATGTATTGAGGGTTAATGTGTATCAGATACTGTGCTCATACAGGTGATATGTCATGTAATCTTCACACAAGAGATATTTACTTTTATTATTCAACTTTTGAAGATGATAAAACAGGCTGAAAGGGCTTAAGTAGCTTTCCCAAGATCATCTGGTGAGTACATGGCAGAGTCATTTTGAACTCAGGTCCTCTAAGGCCAGTAAAAAGTAATGTAATATTGTGGCTCTGAACATGGACTCTGGAGCCAGTTTTGGATCATAGTTCTGCCACTGGGCAGATATGTGACCTCGGTCTGGTTACTTCCCCTCTCTCTGCTTTGGTTTCTTCATTTGTAAAATTGGGATAATAATAGTATGCAATGAGATAATGTGTATAACTGCTTGGAACAGTGCCTGGTACATAATACATGCTATATAAATTTTGGCTATTATTATTATTAAAATAACTTATTTGGAATTGTCCTGAATGTATGCCTTTTTGCTCCTGTTTAACAGGAGCAAATCATTTTCAGAGGGATAAACAGTGAAGGAATGCAGAATGACTTTTATTTATATATTTATTTATTTATTTTTCAGAATGACTTTTAGAAGTTTTTTTGTTTTCATATGTATTTGAGAATTGTTTCTTAGAGTCTCCAGTTTGAAACCACCTTATTAGGATCATAAGAGAAGCCACTGTTCCTTCAAGCCTCTTTGGCACTTGCAGTTAAAAGCAGAATATTATCTATTTTAAGTGCTCATTACCATTATTTTTTAGTGAAAAACTGAAATGCTGGATGATTTCTAGATGCTTTTGTTTTTGGTCAGTGCTAATAAATATGCTTAAGGGGACAATTAACTTTTTGGTCTCAGATTTTTCTTCGCAAAGTACTTAGCTGGAGAATGAATATTTTTTTCAGACACACTAAACATGTTCAGTTTATAGACGCTTGTCTATTTTTATTAAAGCAGAATAATTTAAAAATGATACTGTTGCTATTCACCTTATTTTTCAAAGTTGAAATAGAAATGACTCAGAGAACTTAAGTAGTTTTGGGAACATGAAAGTCTGTTTTATAAATTCAGTCTATCTCAGTCAAATAATTTTGACTTCACAAATGAATGTGCTTTAGATTTCTTTTATAATTTGTTTATAATTCAGTTATTTTTTCACAGAATTATTGTTATAAATGATTTTCCCATTTTGGCATGCATTGTACTTTCCTGTGACACTAGTTAAAAATATGATTTCCTCGGGCACGTGGTCTGGGCAGGTGTATTTCAACAAGCTTCTGAGATGATATGGTTGCATACCACCATTTGAGAGCCACTGATAAAAAGTAGGATTAGAGTCTAGGATTAGCCTATAGCCTATGGCACAATTAACTCAAAACCAAAGCAACTTATTTTCTTTTGTTGATTAAATCATCTGTTTGTATAAAAGTGGTATTTTGTCTATTCTCAGAGGACTTTGAGGTGGCTTACAAGTTAACAATAATGTAAAATTAGGAAGTGGAAAAAATGACAGAGATCATTCTTGTAGTAGTTCTTAATTATCTAAGATGTTCTTCCCCCAAATGTACACATGCTGGTTATACCACCTATCTCTGGGTCAAAAACTTGGAGTGCATCCAGGGATTACAGTTTAAAAGATTTCCCCAGTATTTTCTGAGAGATACCCATGGTCAGATCCCTTGAGAGAAGCAGAATAGGAGAGATTAGACCCAGAAGGGAGAGTGGTGGCATACAGAATGTGTCTGCTTTTTGGAGTATAGCTCGCTTCTCATTTGAGCCAGGTGTTTATATAAAGCCATTAATTCTCAGACTGTAGTGCCTGTTTCCCCAGGAGTACAGGGGATAAGTTATATTAAGGGTATTCAGAGCCATTGTCTAAAAATAGTATATTTTCTTCTGTGATCGTTTACTTGGGAAAAAATTAATTTTTCCACTGAAATACACATGATATACTATGGAATAGAATTTAAAATTCACGTGAATTTTTGAAATAAAATACATCTTTTTGTTTTGTGGCTTGGGGCTAGCAGCTTGGCTTGTATGCTCAGTCTACCCTGAGGTTTGTGCCTTTAGAGAGAGTTGAAGGGTTTAAGAAGGGCTTATGACAGGGCTGTTTGTAAGCCTGGCGTGTGTAGATCGGGACGTACCTATGTGGTTGAAAATGTTAGTATCAGGATCAAGCACCGAAGTGACTTACTGTTTGTTTATTGATAGGTATTTTTATTTATTTTTTGATATGTATTTTTAATTTTGTAAGAATTTTGCATGACTTTATTCATTTTTCTTTCCGTCTCCCCAAAGTCTGTAAGTCCTGATGAGGCTGAAAAGAGACGCACTAATTATCAAGCTTACCGAAGCTACTTAAATCGAGAAGGTCCCAAAGCTCTGGGCTCCAAAGAAATACCAAAGGTAAGAACACTGAGAGGGTGTTTCAAGGCCTCTGGTCTATGGGTCCCTGTATGTATTCACTATGTCTACAGTAGCAGAGAATTAATAATTAAAAATGAGCAGGGATTCTCTGGTGGCTCAGTGGTAAAGAATCTGCCTGCCAATGCAGGAGACATGGGTTCGACCCCTGGTCCAGGAAGATCCCACGTGCCGTGGAATAGCTAAGCCCGTGCGCTGCAGCTACTGAGCCTGTGCTCTAGAGCCTGAAACCGCAACTGCTGAGCCCATGTGCTGTAGCTGCTAAAGCCCACGTGCCCTAGAGCCAGTACTCTGCAACAGAAGTCACTGCAGTGAGAAGCCCTCACACTGCAAGTAGAAAGTAGCCCCCGCTCACCACAAGAAAAAGCCCACACAGCAGCAGACCCAGCACAGCCGAAAGTAAATAAATAAAAAAGAACAGGAAAACATTAGTCACCATCTTTACAAATTAGGATGTAGGATACGGCAGTCACAAGACTAATGCTTTTTGCCTTCATGGTACTTAATTATTATAATTGTGATATGTGCCATAAGGGAAAAAGCAGAGATTCTTTTAGGGAATCTGGTCCTTAAGTGGAGTTGTGGGTGGGGGAACAGTATGACCAGATTTGCATTTCAGGCTGAGCACTCTTGGCTGCTAAATATAGAGTGCAGTGGAGGCAGGGGGGAATAAATGCAGGCAGATCAATTAGGAGAGATGGTGAGAAATGATAGAGACTTGTCTAGAGTAGTAGCAGTGACCAGGCTGAGAAGTGAAGTAGCTTCAATGAAAAAGGAAAATCTATAGGACGTGGTGGTAATTGGGAGTGGGAACTGAGAAAGAATGAGCATGGGGTGATTTCCTCGTTACTGGTGTGAGCATCTGTGGGTGGATGCTGATAACCGCTGGAGGCAGAGCAGATTTGGAGAGATGATAATGAGTTCATTGTGACCATGCTGTGCTTTAGATGTATGCAAGGTAGCCAGGTGGAAATATTCAGTGGACAGGAGGACTGGAGCTCAGAACAGAAGTCACGATGGGATGCAAAAGATTGGGCATTATTGGCGTGTAGAAAATGTTTGAAGAACTTGATGTCACCTGGCAAACAAGGACAGAATGAGAAGAGACCTTGGACCTAGCTTCCTCATGAAGTGGAGGAGGGTGAAACCCAGAAACAGACGGAGGAGCAGCAGCCCCAGATAGAGGAGAGAAACCTGGTAAAGGTGGTATCACAGTAGCAAAGGGAGGAGAGAGTTTTAAAAAAACATTGAGGAGACTGAATATTGTCCACTGCGTTCAGTAATGTGAATGATCCTTAGTGATCCTAGCAAAAGTTTTGATAGAATGATCGAGGCAGAAACTGGTGGAAGTGGGTTGAAGAGTGAGTGGGAGGAGATGAAATGGAGGCAGCATAAGTAGATGATGTTGGTTGTGAAGGGGAGAGGAGAGAGAGGACTTCTAGCTATAATGGGAGGTGGCTTTAGGGGGAAAATGTGAGCGTCTTTAAGGTTTGTTGCTGTTCAGTTGCTCAGTCACATCTGATTCTTTTGCCACCCCGTGGGCTGTAGCCTACCAGGCTCCTCTGTCCATGGGATTGCCCAGGCAGGAACACTGGAGCCAGTTGCTGTTCCCTACTCCAGGGGATCTACCCAGACCAGGGATTGAACTGTCATCTCTGTAATTGGCAGGCAGGTTCTTTACCACTGAGTCAGATGCTTAAAGCATGTTTTTTTTGATGATGGAATTGATCTATCAGAAAGGGAGAGATTGAAGATATCCCAGAAAGAGAAGGATAATCAAAGGTACTATGAGGTTTCTGAGAATGTAGAAGGGTAGGGGATTCAGAACACAGATGGAGGTGTAGTTCCCATAATAAAGAGGGGCAGAGGATGAGCCAGAAGGGGCTAGTGGGCTGTGTAGGAGGCTGGAGGAAGATACCAGGCTTGCCTCCTGTATGAAAGATAAAAAAGCTTCTGCTTGAGAGGACTTGAGCCAAAGTGGTGTTCTTAGGGGGTGGCCAGGTTTCAGTGAAAGCAAGGTCATGGATGGAATATTGGAGAAGAGGTTGAGAATATTGGGTGGTTTGCTGGTCCTGCAATGAGAGTTCGAGAATGAAAGAGCGTGGTAGGGAGATCCACAAGGTCGTTTCAATCCTAGAGTCATAGGGACCTTGAGATGTTGTTAGTCAAACCTTTTCTCTCCAAACAGACTTACTACACTCCCCCTACCCTCCCAGCAACAGTTCTTCACCTGGATGGTGAAGGATTGAGCTTGTATTGGGGCAGTCTTTGAATTTTGCTTAGCTGCTTCTTTGCAAGCATGTTTTAAGTCTATGTTGATCTCAATCCTCTTTTCAAAAGTAATAAGTAACTTGGAATGACATATATTTTTCCTTTTGCTTGGGGTTATACCATATTGAACCATTGTGAAAGTAAAAAAAAATCTATACCTGTGCACAGTTCCAATTAAGGTTAAATGTCTTTCCATCTAGCCTTCTTTTGCCGAGTGTCTTTTGTCTTATCAGATTAACTTTTCAATCAAGAGATGGTATGATAGGGTAAGAGCTCAAACCTGTGTAGTTTTTTTCAGAATTGAAACTTTTTTTAGCAGAAGCAAGATATTCTGTAGGTGCATTACATCTGGTTGCTTACTTAAAGTTATACAAGTTAACTAGTAGTTTAAATATTTTTTAAACAGTGAGGATAGTATGAATGGATAATTTTAATAAGGTTTCCTAACCATACTGAACATACATTTTTTTGTTGCTGGTTTTATAAGCTTGTTAAATGTTAACCTACATAAGAATTTCTCAGGATTTAATTTCAGTTTCTGTGTATTGACTGTAAATTTCCTGCAGATTTTTTCATGCTGAGATTATTTATGATGTCAAATGAGAAAAATCAACTTCCTGCAGTTTTGATGCCAAATATTTCTTTGGAAAGCTACCATGTAATTTCCTCTCTGCTTGAACGTTTTGGTTTTTAGGGAGCTGAAAATTGCTTGGAAGGCCTTACGTTTGTAATCACAGGAGTGCTGGAGTCCATTGAACGAGATGAGGCCAAGTCTCTAATTGAGCGTTATGGGGGAAAAGTGACAGGAAATGTCAGCAAGAAAACAAACTACCTGGTCATGGGTCGTGATAGTGGCCAATCCAAGAGTGACAAGGTGGGTAGTGCTGTGTTCTCAGCACAGTGAAATAGCCTGCTTGCCTTGGCAGGCTCATGATGTGACCATACGTAGTAATGTCCTGTACACAGAGGGAAATGAGGAGAAAAAATGGAAAAGTAATTTCTTCTCTACGTTATTTCTTCTCCACAGAAGTGTTGTTTGTCTTTGACCCGGGATTTTGGTTTTCCAGCTGAAGGCACAGTTCCTATTGACTTGGCTTTCTTAGTGTAGTATTCTAGCCAGAATATTTTTTTTGAAGATAGAAGCAAATGCAGTTTTCCTCTAGAAGCAAAAGCAGTTTTCCTCTTCTTCTAGTCCTAAGTATTCCTATATATGCTGCTGTGGACTCCATCTTGAGTTTTTTAAGTGGAAACTCTCTTTTATACTTAGTTCCAAATAGTAGAATACCTGACTGTGGTTTTGACAAATAGCTGCTTATTTCCTTACCTTATGAGGATTCCAGAGGTGGGCAGTTGCTGGGGATGGTTCAGCCCCTCAGAGATGTAGCTGGACTTAGCTCTGTCCTTCACTTCTGTCTCCATGCATGTTGCCTTGTGTGGCAAGCTGGCTGCTGCTCTCAAGTTCACATTCAAGGCAGGAAGTAGGGGGCAGTGGCAAGATGTTACACTAGGTGTAACTGACCATAAGAATTTTCCCGGAAATACCTCTTACAGAATTCCACTTAAGTCTCATTGGCCAGAGCTGTCCTGTGGCCATTCAGAGTGATAGAGTTTGGGGAGGATGAAGATTCTTCTGATTCTTAGACCAGTCATAAGTCATCCCTTGGAGATAAACACACTGCAGTTCTGTTAGCAGGGGAGATGGTGGAGGAGGTCTGCTAGCCAGTCGAGCCTGGCAGAGGGTGTGAAGAGCTGGACTTAGGCCTTAGAGGCTTTGACCTTCTTAGGGTAGAGAGAAAGGGAAAGCAGTCCACAAAAGGGGCAGTGTGATACCCCACCATTCTTAGAGGAGGTTCTGTTATTTTCTTTTTAGTGATGCTTTTTCATGCACACTGTTTTAAAAAATATTCCAGTGTTACCTAGTTTACAAATGTGGTTTTTCACCTTCTGACAAGCCTGAGAATCATATTTCTTTTTTGTAGAAAGTAACGGTTTCAATGATTTGCATTTTAAATTAATAGGCAGCAGCCTTGGGAACAAATATTATTGATGAAGATGGCCTGTTGAATCTGATTCGAACTATGCCAGGCAAGAAGTCCAAGTATGAAATAGCCGCTGAAGCTGAGGTTTGTATAAAGTGAACTTGACTTATTTATGTTGGTGTATAGACCTTCCCTGTTTCATAGAGACATTTCTTGGGTGAATATAGGCCTGTGGGCTAAAAAATTAACTTTTCTTCCTGCTGCAAATGAACTTCCCTTATTTCCTTTTGAGTAGGTGGACTCAGCTGTCGGCTGTTGTCATTGATGTATTTCTTTAACTTTCTCAAGGGAGTATGAGGAGGAAGAGGGGACCATACATTGTACTACCCATATCTATTAATTACTGATTAAACTGTCCATATTTTCCTTATTCTTACAGTAAAACTCTGCAGAGCTTCTTGATTAAGAATTCTTTGAAGGTTATATCATACATATCAGCATGATAAAATCATTTGCTTTTAGAACTATATTGGGACTTTTTCAGTTGTGATAGAAACCAAGCCCATGTTACCTTTAGCAAAAAAGGGAACCATTTTGACTCACATAAGTAAACTCTGAGAAATCTGATGTGGGGACTGCTGGGTCTGCAGACTGCAGTGCTTTCAGTACTCTTTCAGTTTCGGTCTCTCTACTTCTCCTAGTGTTAGCTGCATTCATTTCCGCTATATACATGTCCATGTGTGGGACACAGGGCTGCCAGCAGTCCAAGTTTGATGTCCCCAGCTCTGTCACCCAAGTGGTGAGGTGGTCTTCCAATTTATTCCAGTTAGAAAAGTCTTGGGGAATGATTTGGATTGTCCCATCATCCATGTCCCCTAATGTTCACAACTTACATAACATAGTGCAGTTCTCAAAACCAGGAGATTAACATTGATGCTAAACATGTTAACTTCACATTTAGCCCCGTCGTCCTTAGGATCTCACTGCGTTGAGTTGTGTCTTCTTAGTCTCCAATCTGTGAGAGTTCTGCAAGTCTTTCCTCTGTCTTTTTATGACCTTGATTTGATGAGTGCTAGTCATTTCTTTTGTAGACTGTCTCTCAATTTGGGCTGTTGATCTTTTCTCATGGTGAGGTTGAGGTTATACATTTTGGGCAAGACGACCACATAAGTGATACTGTGTCCCCTTCAGGGCATCACATCAGCTGTGCATGATGTTGATATGTCTTATTATTGGTGGTGTTAGCCTTTGTTACTTAGTTCATATGATTTCTGCCTGGTTTTTTCACTAGTGAAGTGACAGTTTTTCCTTTTGTATTGATAAATGTCTTGGGGAGATACTTTAATACAGTGCTAATACCTTGCTTTTGGTCAGATTTCCCACTAATTTTAGTTTTCATAGATCATAAAACTCACCTGCTGTAAAATGTACGTCCGTGGTTTAGTTTATTCACAGGACTGGGCCGCTGTCACCACTGTCTATTCTAGAACAGTTGTCCCCCCACAGAAACTGATCATACCCACCCCTTGGCAACCGCTGCTCTATTCTGAACATTTTGTATAAAGCGAAACACGTAACATGTGGCCGTCTTACCTTTTTTCACCTAGCACCTTGTTTTCAAAGTATTGAAGCATGATTGGTGCTCCTCTCCTTTTTGTTGGTGATTAGTATTTCATTGTGTGGATATACCATGTTTTATTTGTTCATCCTCTGATGGCCAAGAGTGGTGTGGCTATAATATTTGTATATATAAAATGTAATAATGCTGCTATGAACATTTATGTAAATGTTTTTGTGGAGGAATAAAATATCAACGAGTCACAAAGCAAAAATTCTTAATCCTTTTTTTAAACTAATTTTATAATACTTAATTGCTTTCAAAAAGCTATTTTCATTTTTTTTAACTCTCATTTTTAAAATTGCATGTGGATGCTTTTGGTGTGTTGTTCATTTTTTTTTTTTAAAGTTTGGAACATGGAGATTTCCACAAATAGCAGAGTCCATTGTGAGAAGACAGACCCAGGTTGAGTAGCTCACCTGGGGACCTCAGTTTGTCCTCTAGAGTACATTTAGCAGGATAGAAATTCTGTATATCTCATCAGGTTTCTTTTTTCCTCCAATTTTTAAGATGAAGAAAGAAAAATCCAAATTGGAAAGAACACCCCAAAAAAAAGATCAAGGAAAAAGAAAAAGTAGTCCAACTAAGAAGGAATCAGAATCTAAAAAGTGCAAACTGACTCCCAAAAGGGAAAGCTCTATAAAGTCACTAAAAAAGGAAGCAAGTGTGTCTCAGAGAGGCCTGGACTTCAAGGAGCAGGCGGCTGAGGAGACAAATGGTGACAGCCGGGCTAGGAATTTGGCTGATGACAGCAGAGAAAGCAAAGTGGAAAGTTTGCTCTGGGTGGATAAGTATAAGCCAACCTCGCTCAAGACCATAATTGGACAGCAAGGTGACCAGAGCTGTGCCAACAAACTCCTGCGCTGGCTCCAAAACTGGCACAAGAGTCCATCCGAAGATAAGAAACACGGTGATTTTACAGCTTCATTCATTCTTGTGTGTGTCTGTCACCATGTCATTGCTCAGGAACACATATGTTAGGAAGTGTAATAGTTGGTTATTGATTCTCAGCAAGCATTTATTAAGAGCCTGCTCTGAGCCTCGGTGTCATACTAGACCCCAAAAGTGCTGTTGTGAACAAAGCACAGTCCCCTTTAAGAATCTTCCAGTCAGTGAGGGAGACGTAGATAAACCAGCATTTAAAATGTACTGTGCTAAGTACAGTTAGAGGGTTAAGTGTAGGGCACTCAGGAGTTGGAAGAGTGTGGACAGGGATTCCCGTCCCTAGAGGAAGGGATAGCTAAGCTAAGACTTGGAAACTCAAAGGAGTTAGCTTGGTGAAGGGAGGGGAGTGTCAGGTGGGACATGTCTCAAGGTCCGCGACATGTGAGAGCAAGACCCCCGAGAGGGCCAGAGAGACTCGGGGGGGAAAGGTACACTTAAAAAGCTGAGGCATGCTGCAGAGGAGGCAGCCTGAGAACCCCAGCAGCGTGTTTGCTTTTGCTAGGCATGGAAAACGAACGGTCATATATATTTATTATTGGAACTGAAGTTTCCAGTCACAAATGCTAGTAAAGTCTTGAATTCCAGCCACAACCCTGGGGGATACTGTGTGAGAAATAAAAAGGAGAAATTTAGTGAGCAGCGTAGTGAATTTCCAGAGTGATGGCTGGGTTATTTGCAGCGAGGTCATCACTAGACATTGGTCAACAGAGCCACTTTATTTTATTTATAATATTTAAATAATATAATTTTGATGATACAGGGTTAAACTGACCCTTTTTCTCTTTCAAAACCAAATAAAATGTGGTGTAAGTGCTTTATGTGCCTAAAGAAGAGGTTTTAAGGCTTCAGGCGAGCTGTAGTCCCTTTCCCCATGCCTGAGGTAGGCTTAACCATCTCTCTCTCTCTCAGTCCTTGTGCACATGTTGAGCACCTATTATGTTCCAGGCCCCCATGATAAGGGGAGGAGTTGAGCTGGGCAGGATAGTTGCGGATGCAACGTCTTCAATTCATTCTTTTTGTGGCCATTCTTGTTAATATTTATTAAGACATGCCAGGCTCTGTGCTCAGCTTGTCCATCCTCACAGCTTCCCCTCCAGGCACATCGCTGTTGTTTCCCTCATTTTACAAAGGAGGAAACAGACAGGGTTAAGTCACCTGCAGTTCTCCCAAAACCCAGGGAGTCTGCTCAATGACCTATGTTTTTGTAGGAAAGGAGGCTCATAAAATTATTGTTTTGAAGTTTTTTTATTTGAGTGAAGATGAGGTAGGGAGTAGAATTTCACTAAATGCTCAGGAAACTATTGCTTGAACTTTGCAAAAAAAAAAAAAAAATTGCAGATTTTCAGTGAAACTGGAGGACTGCTCTTGATGCTAACTTAATGCACAGTTATTCCTGTCATTCTTGCATTTCTGTTAGGTCGTAGAGGTTAACATTCTGGAATTTCTTTTTCCCTAGCAGCAAAGTTTGGGAAATTTGCTGGCAAAGATGATGGCTCCAGTTTTAAAGCGGCGCTGCTCTCAGGTCCTCCTGGTGTTGGCAAAACAACCACAGCTTCTCTGGTTTGTCAGGTGCGTATTCCGTCATTACTTTTCTAAAATCCAACCTCTGCAGTTTGCTTTGGTTCTGAGCCTATTTGTCATTTTCCCCCTTTTAAAAATATTGGTAATTATAATAATAGGTGATATTTACTTGTGTGCCAGGCCGTGTGCATATAAGCCCTTGGGTGCATAATCTTACAGATAATATGTCTTACAGACTGTTACAGATATCTTATATGCCCCTGTAGGAAAAATTCTGTGTACCGAATATATGTACTCTTGCCGTCGTCATGTGACAAATGAAACAGATTTGTAGAGGAGGGTGGTGGCACAGTGTGACCCCGGCATCTGGCTCTCACACTGCGGGTCCTGCCTTTGCTCTTGTTGTCTCTACATTTGCCACATCTCTGGACAGTGAGAGCATGAGGCACTGGAGCAAACCAGGACTCATGTATCAGAATGCGTGCTCAGCCACTTCAGTCATGTCCGACTCCTTGTGACCCCATGGACTGTAGCCCGCCAGGCTCCTCGGTCCATGGGATTCTCCAGGCAAGAGTACCGGAGTGGGCTGCCATTTCCTTCTCCAGGAGATCTTCCTGACCCAGGGATTGAACCCAAGTCTCCTATGGCTCCTGCGTTGCAGGCAGATTCTTTACCGCTGAGTCACCAGGGGAGTCCAGATGTATCAGAATGGTGTAAAACAATACATGAAGTAGTATCAGAAAAATTAAATGAGAGATTTTACACTTACTTTAAATTTATTACTGGATTTCCCAACCCTTTGTCCCATAGGTTGATGTCTTTGTTTAGTATTTTTTATTATAGACCAGA
The DNA here is from genome assembly GCF_019923935.1 of Bubalus bubalis. Lineage (NCBI taxonomy): Eukaryota > Metazoa > Chordata > Mammalia > Artiodactyla > Bovidae > Bubalus > Bubalus bubalis. The sequence continues at coordinate 58,897,305 of NC_059163.1, forward strand.
CCATAAATTTTTAGCTCTTATAATAACTATATATTTTCTACTCTATTATTTAACATTTAAAAACAAAAACAAAAAATGTTTTCCCTAGTCTTTACAATTGTGAAAATGACGCCTTTTTTCCCCTTTATTATTAGCATTACTTTTTTGTGGAATTAATGGTTTTGCATAATGCCTTAACATAATGATCCCTTTTGGGAAATAAGCCCAAGTTAGTTGATTTTTCAGTTTGAGAGGGAGATTATATATTGGGATAATTTGACACAGAACAATTTATAGTTTATCTTGAAGAGTCAATGATTACTTTTTGTTATCTTAATGTACTTTTTGATATCTTAATTCTATATCTGGTATTGAAATTTTGGGGTAGTTATATTTAATTCTTTTGGGGACTTTAAGAAGTGAACTTTAAGAAGCGAACTAGTAAAATTGCTTGTTCAGATATGCTCTTCCAGATTAGTTATATGTAGCAGTTGAGGTTTTAAGACCACATTTGTGTGTGTATTTATGTGTTGTGTTATATATGTATATGATATTAAAAAATCTCTTATTGTGATTCATATTATAGTTAATCTCATTATCTATTAGTGTCCACTGTATTAATGGCACCCCACTCCAGTACTCTTGCCTGGAAAATCCCATAGATGGAGGGGCCTGGTAGGCTGCAGTCCATGGGGTCGCTAAGAGTTGGACACAACTGAGTGACTTCACTTTCACTTTTCACTTTCATGCATTGGAGAAGGAAATGGCAACCCACTCCAGTGTTCTTGCCTGGAGAATCCCAGGGACGGGGGAGCCTGGTGGGCTGCCGTCTATGGGGTCGCACAGAGTTGGACATGACTGAAGTGACTTAGCAGCATGGTTTCTTATGTGACTTTTCTAGCCTCTTTCTTAATTGCTTTGTTTCTGTGCGGAGAGCTAATAATTTGCATTGTGATAGTAATGTTTTCCAACGTTTGGATTAGGAATTGGGATATAGCTATGTGGAACTGAATGCAAGTGACACTCGGAGTAAGAACAGTTTGAAGGAGATTGTTGCTGAGTCACTGAATAATACCAGCATCAAAGGCTTTTATTCAAGTATGTGGGTTTCTTTTTTTTTTTGGCAGAGGGGTTGGGGGGAAGTTATGTAAGAAAAATGGGTTCGTTTCAACGTTCAGTAACATTACTATGATTGAACATTACTATGTGCCAAGCACCCTATTAAATCCTGGGGTTATTGAGAGAATGACATAACCCTGATAGGCACTAGTTAACTTTTTTTTTTTTAGGTCTTAGTGGTTTCTAAGACTGTGATAAAAATATATACATGGACATAATTACGCAGATTTTAGAGGATTCAAGAGTGAATCCTGTGAAGAAAGTTAATAACAACTAATGAAGTATGATGAGTGAGGAAATAGAGGCCTGTAGGTAAAGGAATGGTTCTATCTGGGACACTGGGGAAAGCTACCATGAAAGGGTGACGTTTGTTCAAAGGGCCTTGAAGAATGAGAAGGAGAATAGTTTGCGGGTGGAAGAGATTATTTCAGGCAAAGGCAGTAGAGGAGATGAGACACAGTATAAAAGTGCCACTGCTTCAGGTTGTAGCTAGTGGTCTGGTGTGGCCAGAGTTTATGGGGAAAATAGGATACTCAAATTACAGACCATACTGCATATTTAGAATCTATGGTATTTTGCATGGTCACTGAATGAATGGTAGAGATGATTGTTAAAAAGAATTTGCTCAGGAAATGTTACACATATGCATGATTATTGGGAATGTAAATTGGTACAACTCTGGAGAGCAATCTAACAGCATTACTTGAAGTTATTTAATAAATTATATATACCCTTAACCCAGAAATTCTGATTCCTGGAATTTAGCAACTGTTATACTTGTATATATGCAAAATGACACATACATGTAGGGATCTTCATTTCATATAATTCATAATAGCAAAAGATTGAAGGATCTTCATATTATATCAATGAAAAGTGATTGATTTTTGATATATGTGTAAAATGGAATATTATAGCATTTAAAAAATGAGGTGTTCTGTATCTACAGATAAGGAACAGAATACCAAGGGGTGTGTGTGTGTGTATTTTAAAAATAGAAATTCCATTTTATTTTTTTGGCCATGCCATGTGACATGTGAGATTATAGTTCCCTGACCAGGGATCAGACCCATGCCTTCTGCAGTGGAAGTGCTGAGTCTTAACCACTGGACCATCAGGGAAGTCCTGAAGGTGTATATTTTTATGTACACGTTTTTAACATGTAGGATATCTCTTAAGGGGTACGTCCCTGAGTGAGTTTACATCATTGCCTCTAGAGAGAGAAACTGCATACCCTAGCGGACAGAGGTGGGAGAGAGTTTCACTGCTTACTCTTGTGCCTTTTGAATTTTGTATCATGTACCTATGTTATTTATATATATGTGTATATAGTATTTTTTTTTTAAGCAGCAGTGTTTGAACAACAATTTTTTTTGTCCCATCCCATTGCTTCTCACCATGGGTCAGGTGGAACAGTCCATTCAGTAGGCACGAGGCATGCTCTCATCATGGATGAAGTAGATGGCATGGCTGGCAATGAGGACAGGGGAGGAATTCAGGTAATGAAAGGACTGTATTTCTGTAGTGGTGCTGTTAATTTTTAGGTTTTAAAAAGAATTTGAAGAGCTAATTATAATTACTGCAGTTAAGGCATGTTGCTGAGGAGGTTTTAAAACCTAAAATACATATATTTTGTGATCTTTTTTTTAACAAATTATATTTATTTTGCAAATTTGCTTTTCAGGAATTAATTGGCCTGATAAAACATACAAAAATTCCCATTATTTGTATGTGCAATGATAGAAATCATCCCAAGATTCGCTCTTTGGTTCATTATTGTTTTGATCTTCGTTTTCAAAGACCTCGGGTTGAACAGATTAAGGTATGATAATTGGATTTTTTTCTCCATCACACTGTCATGTATATTTTTGGGTCAGTTTTTAAAGTACCTGATAAATATTTTAAAATATCTGATTATGTGAATTAAAAAAAATCATTGAAGGTTCATTCTCCTTTGTCAATTTCAGGGTGCTATGATGTCTATTGCATTTAAAGAGGGTCTAAAGATCCCCCCTCCAGCTATGAATGAAATAATTTTGGGAGCTAATCAAGATATCAGACAGGTAAATTAAATATATGTTATATAGCAGTTGACAATTCTTTTCAACTGATGCCTTTAGTGTTTTGGGGACAGGGAGTGGCAGTGTTTTCTTATCTTGATAGTATCTTGCTTGTGATTCTTTTAGGTTTTACACAACCTGAATATGTGGTGTGCACGGAATAAGGCACTAACTTATGACCAGGCCAAGGCTGATTCTCATAGAGCCAAAAAGGACATCAAACTGGTAAAATGAATTTTCATTTCCTACTTTCTTAGCCAAAGCATTTCTTCTCCTATCAGTATTAATCTAATGGAAATAGTTATTACAGTTCATAGAGACATCTACACAACGTATGGATGTTTATAGTAAATAGATATAGAACTGAAATGGACTGGAATGGGTGAATTTAACTCAGATGACCATTATATCTACTACTGCGGGAAGGAATCCCTCAGAAGAAATGGAGTGGCCATCATGGTCAACAAAAGAGTCCAAAATGCAGTACTTGGATGCAATCTCAAAAACGACAGAATGATCTCTGTTTGTTTCCAAGGCAAACCATTCAGTATCACAGTAATCCAAGTCTATGCCCCAACCAGTAACGCTGAAGAAGCTGAAGTTGAACGGTTCTATGAAGACCTACAAGACCTTTTAGAACTAACACCCAAAAAAGATGTTCTTTTCATTATAGGGGACTGGAATGCAAAAGTAGGAAGTCAGGAAACACCTGGAGTAACAGGCAAATTTGGCCTTGGAGTACGGAATGAAGCAGGGCAAAGACTAATAGAGTTTTGCCAAGAAAATGCACTGGTCATAACAAACACCCTCTTCCAACAACACAAGAGAAGACTCTATACATGGACATCACCAGATGGTCAACACTGAAATCAGATTGATTATATTCTTTGCAGCCAAAGATGGAGAAGCTCTATACAGTCAGCAAAAACAAGACCAGGAGCTGACTGTGGCTTAGACCATGAACTCCTTATTGCCAAATTCAGACTGAAATTGAAGAAAGTAGGGAAAACCACTAGACCATTCAGGTATGACCTAAATCAAATTCCTTATGATTATACAGTGGAAGTGAGAACTAGATTTAAGGGCCTAGATCTGATAGATAGAGTGCCTGATGAACTATGGAATGAGGTTCGTGACATTGTACAGGAGACAGGGATCAAGACCATCCCCATGGAAAAGAAATGTAAAAAAGCAAAATGGCTGTCTGGGGAGGCCTTACAAATAGCTGTGGAAAGAAGAGAAGCGAAAAGCAAAGGAGAAAAGGAAAGATATAAACATCTGAATGCAGAGTTCCAAAGAATAGCAAGAAGAGATAAGAAAGCCTTCTTCAGCGATCAATGCAAAGAAATAGAGGAAAACAACAGAATAGGAAAGACTAGGGATCTCTTCAAGAAAATCAGAGATACCAAAGGAACATTTCATGCAAAGAGCTCGACAAAGGACAGAAATGGTATGGACCTAACAGAAGCAGAAGATATTAAGAAGAGATGGCAAGAATACACAGAAGAACTGTACAAAAAAGATCTTCATGACCCAGATAATCACGATGGTGTGATCACTGACCTAGAGCCAGACATCCTGGAATGTGAAGTCAAGTGGGCCTTAGAAAGCATCACCATGAACAAAGCTAGTGGAGGTGATGGAATTCCAGTTGAGCTATTCCAAATCCTGAAAGATGATGCTGTGAAAGTGCTGCACTCAATATGCCAGCAAATTTGGAAAACTCAGCAGTGGCCACAGGACTGGAAAAGGTCAGTTTTCATTCCAATCCCAAAGAAAGGCAATGCCAAAGAATGCTCAAACTACCGCACAATTGCACTCATCTCACACGCTAGTAAAGTAATGCTCAAAATTCTCCAAGCCAGGCTTCAGCAATATGTGAACCGTGAACTTCCAGATGTTCAAGCTGGTTTTAGAAAAGGCAAAGGAACCAGAGATCAAATTGCCAGCATCCGCTGGATCATAGAAAAAGCAAGAGAGTTCCAGAAAAACATCTATTTCTGCTTTATTGACTATGCCAAAGCCTTTGACTGTGTGGATCACAATAAACTGTGGAAAATTCTTCAAGAGATGGGAGTACCAGACCACCTGATCTGCCTCTTGAGAAATTTGCAGGTCAGAAAGTATGCAGGTCAGGAAGCAACACTTCGAACTGGACATGGAACAACAGACTGGTTCCAAATAGGAAAAGGAGTCCATCAAGGCTGTATATTGTCACCCTGTTTATTTAACTTATATGCAGAGTACATCATGAGAAACGCTGGACTGGAAGAAACACAAGCTGGAATCAAGATTGCTGGGAGAAATATCAATAACCTCAGATATGCAGATGACACCACCCTTATGGCAGAAAGTGAAGAGGAACTCAAAAGCCTCTTGATGAAAGTGAAAGTGGAGAGTGAAAAAGTTGGCTTAAAGCTCAACATTCAGAAAATGAAGATCATGGCATCCGGTTCCACCACTTCATGGGAAATAGATGGGGAAACAGTGGAAACAGTGTCAGACTTGATTTTTCTGGGCTCCAAAATCACTGCAGATGGTGCCTGCAGCCATGAAATTAAAAGACGCTTACTCCTTGGAAGGAAAGTTATGACCAACGTAGATAGCATATTCAAAAGCAGAGACATTACTTTGCCAACAAAGGTTGATCTAGTCAAGGCTATGGTTTTTCCTGTGGTCATGTATGGATGTGAGAGTTGGATTTTGAAGAAGGCTGAGCACCGAAGAATTGATGCTTTTGAACTGTGGTGTTGGAGAAGACTCTTGAGAGTCCCTTGGACTGCAAGGAGATCCAACCAGTCCATTCTGAAGGAGATCAGCCCTGGGATTTCTTTGGAAGGAATGATGCTAAAGCTGAAACTCCAGTACTTTGGCCACCTCATGCGAACAGTTGACTCATTGGAAAAGACTCTGATTCTGGGAGGGATTGGGGACAAGAGGAGAAGGGGACAACAGAGGATGAGATGGCTGGATGGCATCATTGACTCGATGGACGTGAGTCTGAGTGAACTCCGGGAGTTGGTGATGGACAACGAGGCCTGGCGTGCTGCAATTCATGGGGTCGCAAAGAGTCGGACACAACTGAGCGACTGATCTTATCTGATCTGATCTAATAGCTGCTAATAGCTTTTCCAGAGTCCCTTGTGTATGGGTTTCAGGTTTTGAATGGTTTTGAAACTTCAGAATTAATCTTGTTTCAAATGGTTTATAGTTGACCTCTCTGAGACTAGAGGTCTACATAAATTGAGATTTCCTAGGTATGTCCTGTCCCCAGACTTGTGTAATGTCCCCTACCATCAATATCCCCTACAGGAGTGTTACATTTGTTATAACTGATGAACCTACACTGACATATCATTGTCACCCAAAGTCCATAGTTTAACATTAGGGTTTGCTCTTGGTTTTATATGTTCTGTGAAATTTGACAATGTGTAATGGCTTGTATCCCGAAGAAGGCAATGGCACCCCACTCCAGTACTCTTGCCTGGAAAATCCCATGGACGGAAGAGCCTGGTAGGCTGCAGTCCATGGGGTCCCTAAGAGTTGGACATGACTGAGTGACTTCACTTTGACTTTTCACTTTCATGCATTGGAGAAGGAAATGGCAACCCACTCCAGTGTTCTTGCCTGGAGAATCCCAGGGATGGGGGAGCCTGGTGGGCTGCCATCTATGGGGTCACACAGAGTCGGACATCACTGAAGCGACTTAGCAGCAATGGCTTGTATCCACCATTGTAGTATTGCACAGAATACTTTGACTGCCCTAAAAATCCTCTTTGCTTTGCCTCTTCGTCCCTCACTTCTCCCAACCCCTGGCAACCACTAGTCTTTTTACCGTTTCTATAGTTTCAGGTTTTTCGGAATGTTATACAATTGGAACCATATAGCATGTCACCTTTTCAGATTGGCTCCTTTCACTTAGTAGTATCCATTTAAGGCTTCTCCATATCCTCTCATGGCTTTATAACTCTTTTTTCTTTAGTGCTGAATGGCAGTACAGTGTTTGGGTATACCATAGTTTATCCATTCATTCACCTGTTGAAGGATGTCTTGATTACCTCCAGGTTTTGGCAGTTTTGAATAAAACTGCTATAAGCATTCATGTGCAGGTTATTTTGTGTTTTCAGTTCATTTAGGTAAATATCAAGGAGCACACGTGCTGGATGGGATGATAAAGAGTTTTGTAAGGTCTGCCTTCCAAAGTGCCTATAACGTCTTGCATTCCTGCCAGCAGTGAAATGAAGTCTCTTTTGCCCCACATCTTAGCCTGCGCTTGGTGTCGTCAGTGTTTTGGATGTTGGCTGTTCTACTAGCTATGTCCCTCTCTCTTTCAGGGCCCATTTGATGTTGCCCGGAAAGTGTTTGTAACTGGAGAGGAGACTGCTCATATGTCACTTATGGACAAATCAGATCTCTTCTTCCATGATTATTCAATAGCACCCCTCTTTGTCCAGGAGAATTACATACATGTGAAGCCCGTGGCTGCAGGGTGAGTGTTCAGAGGTAGCGAGGAGTTAGGATCGGCACCCTCGCAGCCCCACGAAGGCCAGGTGCCCTGGGAGGGAGGGTGTGGAGTGTGGACAGTGGTGTAACCCAGACTGGTGTATTCCTGCAGGGGTGACATGAAAAAGCACTTGATGCTTTTAAGCAGAGCAGCAGACAGCATATGTGATGGTGACCTAGTGGACCGTCAAATCCGGAATAAGCAAAGCTGGAGTCTTCTGCCCACACAGGTAAGCACAGGGCTCCCCTTAAAGTGCAGACTCGGCTTTAGTTAGAACAAAAACAGCTTTTAGCTCTTGTAATTATTTGAATACTAGATAAACATTTAAACTTTTAATGGCAAAAATACAGTCTTTTATAAAGTATCCTGTGGTCACTATTCTGTTTCTTAATCTAGCCTTACTTTTCAATGTTTTTTTATAAATGGACATATGAAATAGGAAAGTTAGATTTTGGTCCTAACTAAGATATGAATCTAGTTTCATTTGCTTTCTTTTATCTTAAGAATCCTTTTCTTTTTTGTCATTCTTGGCTTTCCCATATTGTTACTAAGTAGCTTATTCTTGAAGAAATGCTGCAGGGGCAGGTCTGTAGCCACTTTTCTGATACGTGAATTCTGATTTTCTTTAATTTCCTTGCTACAGAGGCAGTTTTATATTGATTACTTTATGTAGGTTGATATCTTTTACTCAAACAGAATTCTGCAAACTTTCGTTGTTAAGACTGTTACTTGCTCTTGAGTTTTGTATATTTAATAATTGACCTGAGTAACAAGCAAGGGACTTCTGGAAGGTCTACTCTTCTTTTAAAGATATCTTTTTATTTTGTTTTAGAAGTGTTCATTTTTCTCTGTACCTAATAATTATACCTGTGAGGATTTATCCTAAAGAAATAATGCTAAACACAGCAAGAATTTAATGTACAAAAATACTCCCTAAAACATTAATTCTGATAGCAAGAAATGGGAGAAAATCTCTATGGTCAGCAATAGGAGTCTGATTAATTATGGTAAATCCTCTTGATGGTATGTTTATGCAGCCTTTAAAATTGTAAAGATGATCTAATATAAAGAATACTAATGACAGAAAATTGTTAAAGCAGGGTAGAAAATTTATGTATAATTCCAGCCTTAAAAAAGTTAGAAACTGTGGCTATAAAAGATAACCAAGGATGCCTATTTAAAAAAAAGAACTTTCCTCAAGTCCCAGTTTACTTATTTCTCTAATTATTAGATTTTCCATGCTTTGATTGACCTGGGTCTATCAATATATTTTTTTTAAGACAGTCATATCCCTCTTAAAATCTTTTCCGTGACATTGACCTGAAGTAGCTGGTGTGTGTGTTGAGACCAGCTGGCTGAGGAAGCTAGGTCGGTGAGATGATCTCTGAGGGCCATAACATGTTTTGGTCCAAGACATTTATAGCAATCAGTTGTTCCCTCAAGTTGAAGCTTCCCATATCAGCAAATCAGAGACAGAGGGAAAGGGCACAGGGGACAGTGTTGCCTCACTTTCCAGAGACTGCTTAGAAGCCAGCAGCTGCTAAAGAAGCAGCTTAGTACTGGATTTAACTTGTGGACTGCAATTCATTTTTTTTTAGGCCATTTATGCCAGTGTTCTTCCTGGAGAGTTAATGAGGGGGTACATGACCCAGTTTCCTACCTTCCCGAGTTGGTTGGGGAAGTACTCATCTATGGGCAAACACGATCGTACCGTTCAGGACCTGGCTTTGCATATGAGTCTCAGGTAAGCAGTATTACTCCATGCTCGACATTTTAAAATCAGGGTAGTATATTTAGCCTTTCTCTAATAATGACACCATGAGTCACAAAGATTTGTGTTTTAGTTTTGATTTTATTACTAATTAGATAAATGATCATGGATAAGTTCATGGCCCTGAGTTTTATTATCTATAATTAGTGTAACACTTGCTTTATTACTTAAAAGGATACTTTGGAAAATAAAGCCAGATGGTAGATGTGCCATAATGTTAAGTTTTAAAACTATATAAATCTGAGATAGTGCTATTATTTGTTGTTATTGTGAGTATGTCTATTACTAGGAGGCATACATAATGTCTTGGTCTCCAAAATACTTAATAGGAGAAAGAGAACTATTTAAATAGATGAACTACTTTTTGCTTCCTATGCTAATAGTAAACTGACCTGGTCATTTGGGGTAGGGGATACAGTTTAGCATATCACAGAATGTAGATACTCAGAGAATTGAAAACCAGTCTCCTTAGAGGAGTTTAAGAAGTTCAAAAATTCTTGTTATTTGGTAAAATTCTGTTACAGTTTAGAAACTTAGAAAATGTATGTGCACACAAATATTAGGTGAACTTTCAGTTAGGTTCAGTTCAGTCGTGTCTGACTCTTTGCGACCCCATGAATTGCAGCACGCCAGGCCTCCCTGTCCATCACCATCTTCTGGAGTTCACCCAAACTCATGTCCATCGAGTCAGTGATGCCTTCCAGCCATCTCATCCTCTGTCGTCCCCTTCTCCTCCTGCCCCCAATCCCTCCCAGCATCAGAGTCTTTTCCAATGAGTCAGCTCTTCGCATGGAGTTTCAGCTTTAGCATCATTCCTTCCAAAGAATGCCCAGGACTGATCTCCTTTAGAATGGACTGGTTGGATCTCCTTGCAGTCCAAGGGGCTCTCAAGAGTCTTCTCCAACACCACAGTTCAAAAGCATCAATTCTTCAAAGCTCAGCTTTCTTCACAGTCCAACTCTCACATCCATATATGACCACTGGATAAACCACAGCCTTGACTAGACGGAACTTTAGGGATTCATTTTTAACCACGAAGAACTACTTGAATAATTGCATTTTCCTTTCTGGTCCCTGAAGAGAATATTAGTCTACTGTTAACTTTTATTTAAAACTGAACCAAGACACGCCTTTCTTTTGTTCCTATAGAATCCTGCTTCCTACTCTTTTCCCTCTTCATAGCCTGTGGTATAGGGGTTTTTTTTTGCTACCCTGTATTAGTTTTCTATTGCTGCTGTAACAAATTACCAAAACTTAATGTCTTAACACGAATTTATTCTCATCTTGAGATAGTAGTTACCCTGGATTATCAGGATAGGCCCAATGTAATTGTTAAGTGTTTTTACCAAAAAAAAAAAAAAAAAAGTGGTGGGGGAAGGCAGCAGTTAGGCAGAGATCTGAAGATGCTGCTCTTCCTCTGCTGACTTGAAAATGGAAGAAGGGACTGTGACCCAAGAGACGTAGGTGGCCTCCAGAAGCGGGAAAGGGCTCTTTCCCCAGCTCTTCTCATTAATAAAGCTGAAGGCCTGCATCTCAGCTCTTTTCCTATTCTCTGCCCATTGCTTTTTAAAGATGAAGCATCAGTTTGCCCAGGTGTCCCTCTCTGATGCTTCCACTGTATTTGTGTAGATACACTAATGTGTATCCATCAGCCTAGTGGTGTAAGTGCTAAGCTTTCCCTACTCCAGCTATTAATTAGTAAGCATTCCTTTGAGCTTTACTAAAAGTGGATTAAATTCTAGCAAACTGTGAGCTGGTGGTAGTTTGCCAGTGACTACATTTGTATCTCTTTTGTTTTAAGAACTTACTCCAGCAAAAGGACAGTAAACATGGATTATCTGTCACATATAAGAGATGCACTTGTACAGCCCTTGGCCTCACAAGGGATAGAAGGAGTACAGGATGTTGTTGCGCTTATGGATGCATATTATTTGATGAAAGATGACTTCGAGAGTATTATGGAAATTAGCAGCTGGGGAGGCAGACCTAGTCCGTTCTCTAAACTGGATCCCAAGGTAAACTATGTACTCCACTGGTTTTCCAACACTTTATAATTACCATATACTGGAGTATTTCAGAAATGTTTTAGATGCTTTCAAAAGTTTATTTTTTTTTTTCTTAAATGCTTTTTGCTTATGGTCTGCACTTTCCAAAGATACTATTTGAGTACAATATTAAGAGTAGACTTTGGGATTTGACTTTGTAATTTATAGTTTTATCTTTGCTTTATGCTAAATGGGAAAGCACGATGTGAAATCTGAGGAGCAAATATATTAATAAATGTATCCTTTATAAGGATGGGCAGATGAGCCTGGGGGAGTAACAGACACACAGACTTCTTATAATGAGCATGAAAAAACTAAAGTGACATGAATTTGTGACATCTAAGACTTCACCCGGTGCCTTTTTATTTGGTGCTGTTCTGGAAGTTATATTCTCTGTGACTTGCCTTCTCTAGAACTTTGACTTGACTATGGGAATGACTATAGGTAAATTCTCACAAGAGAATTTATCCATTGTTAGAATTTTTGCACTAATTCAGCAGTTAGGTTTAGAAGCTTGAAATTAAGGCTTTTCAAGTTACGTAGTATTTTGAAATAACCTGTTTTTGTGGGAAATGTAATTTATATATTCTGTGGTAATTAGAGGCCACCTTTAGTCTTGTACTTCATTGTAAATCTTTTTTGATTTGTTGGTTTACTGATCAACTTTGTCACTTTGTAGAACTGCAGAGAGCACTGAATAGAAAAAAATGATGACTTAAAATGATTATTAGAAATCTGCCTAATGTTCCCAAATACTGATTCATATTAAAAAAAAAAATTTGTTGAAGATAGTTGATTTACAGTTTAAAAAAAAAATACATTTATTTATTTGGCTGTGCCAAGTCTTCATTGCGGCATGTGGGATCTGGTTCCCTGACCAGGGGTTGACTCTGGGCCCCGTGCACTGGGAGTTCAGAGTCTTAGTCACTGGACCACCAGGGAAGTCCCTGGTTTACAATGTTGCATTCTTCCTTTTTGTCATGGGCTCTATTAAGAATGTCATGAAAAATAGGAACTTCTCCATAGAAAAATGCATAGAGATAGACTTGCATGTACTTGCATGCATATTTTACAAACAATTTCAAGGGGTTCCTAGGGTCTCTCAAAGCCTCTAGGCCTACAAAGTTTAAAGGGTTGTTTGACACTTGAAGTTTTAAAAACTCTATTCCTTTTGTGTAGGTGAAAGCAGCCTTCACAAGAGCTTACAATAAAGAAGTCCACCTTACTCCATATTCACTCCAGGCCGTAAAGACACACAGACATAGCACAGGCCCATCTCTGGATTCTGAATACAATGAAGAGTTAAATGAAGATGACTCTCAGTCTGATGAGAAAGACCAGGACACTTTGGAAACTGATGCTATGATCAAGGTACTATTTTAATATACCAATAGGAGAAGCCATGATACTCCCTCAAAATAGCTTACCTTGTATGTAACTTGCCTTTTGAATTATTCAGAGCCTGTTTAGCAAGTAGCAGAGGAAGCTGAGAAAAAGTTTTTTTGTTCATCACAGTTCCAAGGGTAAAGAAAGTATAGATTTCGTTTTTATAAACAGCTTCTTATAAGGGTGTAGGAGCCTGATAGCAAGAAACTAGGCCATCATATTGATGGTCTTATTCTCTGTTGGAGAAAGGACTGTTTTGGTTTTTTTTTTCCCGCTCTTGGTGTGTGCTTTACACACAGACACATTTTCACAGCATAATTAAGAAAAGCATTTTTAATGAAACTATTCCTCCCTTCTGTTGTTTTTTTTTTGCTATGGCTATTGAACTGCCTATAGAAACTTCTCAGAGCAAAACATCCTCATCTTTTTCTAGGAAAGATTAAAATCATTTATGGTGTCGGTTCACTGTTTACCATGGGCCAAGGCAAAGGAAATCTAGTTTGTATCTTCTTCTGTCCTTGGTGTGGGTGCGTTTATCATTTGTGCCCCTCGATTCTGTTTTGTATGTGTAGGGGTGGGGTAGTGGCCTCTCCAGTGTGGCTCTCACTAGTCTTGTCTAGACACACCACTCCTTCCCCTGCTCAAACTGTGTGTTTGGATCTCTAATCTGAAACTGAAAGAAAAGACAATTCTTCATGAAACCATTACTGCGTGTGTAAATGATCTCTTGCTTGTTTTGTCTTTCCTAAGTATATCTATACCTGAAGTCTAAGAAACTGCATATTGGGGAACATAGTCTGGTTCTAGAGGCTAAATAGCTTTTCAGTAGTTTAAAGGCCACACACCTAGCCAGTCGCTGTTAGTAAGCACATCAAGGGTAGCTGCAGTTCAGGATACAGGCGTTTGCAGCCTTGCTTCTTTATTAAGTTGCAGATAAAGATTTGATTTATTGTAGAGATGAACTAACCCATAAACACAAATGCTAACTATTTTGTGCATCTTTCCCTCCCAACAGAAAAAGACAAAATCTTCAAAGCCTTCAAAATCAGAAAAAGATAAGGAGTCCAGAAAAGGAAAAGGAAAAAGTTCAAAGAAATGAAACTCTTTCACTGTTGACAGCTACTTTTTGCTTACCCTGCTGACCAGTCTCAGCTGGTCTTAGAGAATACCTTGTTTTCCCAGAGGAACCATGTTCTAGTGTAATGGGACAGCCTCATGGTCTCATTGCAGATAAACGGTGGTACAGCTAGAAGGACGTAACCAGTAGGCTGATGTACACCTCTTATAGAGGTTATTAGGACTGCGTAGGTCCTCCACTGTCCCTGTCAGTCTAACAGATTGTACTTCAAGATGACTGTATAATCAGAATTAGAAACTGCATGTGGGCTTTGGAGTCAGATTTTTAGTGAACAGCGATATGTCTGGGAACAGAGGTAGTAAGGCGGCTTTTGTAGGCTTACGAGTTTATCCTAATGGCCATTATGGGACCAATCCTGACTTTTTAAAAAGCATAGTTACTATAATGTGGTGAACTTTTGTAAATAAATCATAATACAAAATAATCACCACCTAGAACTGGGTTTTCTTTGTACATTGTCAAATATCTTGCCAAATATAAACTAGGAATAAAAATGTGTCACAGGCTACATGTACAGATTCTTAAGATTGTTATCTTGTACAGTAAAATATTATGTTGGTATATTTTTCCTTACTAATTTGCAGATGATTGGATACAAAAGCTAACTATATTCCTACTAACCTCTTGTGTAAAACATGTAACTTTTGCAGCTGAAGAGTCAAACTCTAATTCCAAACATCGTTCCCCTGTGAAAGTCAACCACACACACCTCTGCTGTGAACAGAATTTCATGGAGAGGCCTCTTTGTTATTATTAGAGAGTATTGTGGCTGCAAAAGGAATGTCAGACATTCCTAACCTTCCAGAGTTTCAGCTCATCAGGTTCAAACCAGAAAGGCCTAGGCTGGCTCAGACTCTTACCTTCCTCTGGTTTGGGACAAAACGCACACAGGCTTTTGCTGACTTTGTCCTTGGGAGAGCCGGTTCCATCCTCACAGGCTCACAGCCCTGCTGGGACTTTCCATTGTATCTGCAGCTGCGCTTGTTGAGGAGCCTTGAGGCTGTGGAACCAGCCTTGAGTTTGGGTGTCTAGCGATTATTTAATCTTGTCAATAAATGCTCAGAGGTACGTGCTACTTCTGTGAGGTATGTGTTAAAAGGAATGTAAAATCTGGAATCTGTTCCAGCCTTTAGGGAACTGATTGTCTCTCTCACCTCTATAACAAGATTAAGTCTTGAGACATTTAAAATGTATTTACCAGTGTGAAAAACGTCTTCCATATAGATTAAGTTCATTATGGGAATAAACTGTTTCCTTAAGCCTTTGCCTACTGAGCCATGTCCCTCTTTTTGTTAAAGCCCTGCTTGAAACTTCTGCTTCAGTGAAGATTTCCTTGATTGATGACTGCCTCACCTCACCAGTGGGTGAGCACACATTTCTTCTGCATATTCTTCTGTCACTTTTGGATGTGCAAGTTGTGTCTGTTAACTTGCTCTGTGCTCCCCGGGAGAAAGATTGTAATTGTAATCTCCTTGCGCCCAGGTCAGCGGGTTGTGTCCTTGACTTGTTCAGTATGATTTGGAGCAACCAGCAAATCCTTATTGGAGCCACTGGAGGCCACACATCATCCTTGCAGCATACTTTCTTTTTTTGAGATCCATTGAATCTTGGCTATTTGGTAGTCTGTAAGAAACTACTAGTTTATTACTACTACTACTTTATCCTTCATCTTTTAAGTTTTGGCAGTCTTTTATTTGCAGCAACATTATCGGGCCTCTTGAAGTTATTAACAAGGAGTATACTGGTGTATGTATTGGGAAGAGTATCTTCCTAAATAAGTTTTGGTACAGTTATGTTCACTAGTGAATGTCTAAGCCCCTTATGGGTAGGTTTAATGATAATGACTTGTATCACTTAGAAAGTAAGGCCAAGGCCTCTAGCCAGCCTTTGGGAGGGAAAAAAGAGATTATAAAGCTGGAGGTATTCATATGGATACCTGGTGCTGTAAAATGTCATTGGCACTTTGGTTTCTACCCTAGGCTCGTAGGTACCTCTGTAATGCTCAGGATGCTGGTGGCTACCCTGTAAAATTGTATCATCTGATACATTCAGAGTTAGGCTGCATGACCTTGTCTCTGCTCAGACTTTGGTACTCTGGTTTTGGATGGCAAGGAAGTATATACTCACCTGTATAGTATGCGGGGTACTATACTCTGGGGAAGGAACCCTCAGGGCCACCTTGGGGAAGATACTGAATAATGTACATCTCTAGCGGATGTCAAATGATTTAACTTTTGACAGGAATTCTGTACTACATAGTATAATGACTCAGGAAACATAAGCTTATAGTTTCACTCATTCTTTCAAATATTGATTTTACTGATTTTTGATATTTTTATTCTAGGACTTGATTTGTGTAAGCCTCTCACTTTAAACTTTTTAACACCTGTGCTGTCTAAACTTCAGTGTTTCAAAGCTACTTTATTTCTTTTTCTGTCTTTAAATACAGGAAAACATTACAAATATTTAATCAGTTTATTTTAAAGGGGATATTTCAAAATATAAAAGATATCAAAAAGCTGAATATTTACAATTATGTCATAGGTTACTATTAACAGTACAGAGCACTGAATATGTAAGACTCAGAAGAGGAAATATACAAAGTATAAAAAATAGCATGTTATATATCACTGTCACTCTACAGAAGTTGAAAGTGGTGACCTGGAGATGTGACCTTATTTTTTTCTGTATCCAGGAAGAACCATCCTTAAACTGCTAGGGGCAGAAACACAGCCTCTTGTAGAAAAATGCTGTCTTCTCAGGATCATTATACCTAAAAAGTATACCAAAAAAAAATAAAAAATAAACCCCATATGCTTTTATAAAGGCTTCAAATAATAAACTGGCATTTAGTAATAAAAAAAGCTAAGCATGATATTTTGCACATTTTCTGGAATGTGAAGCAGGATCACTACATGTAGGTGAGAAATTTTCAGTCTGTAATTAGTACTGAGTTTCAGTCTTGGCCTTTCAGTTGATAAAATTGTATGGGCAGGTTGTTGAACCTCTGTTATAAAGTGAGGATCATGTTGACAACAGCCACCTTACTGAGAAGAATGAGGAAATGCAAAGTTAGTGCTCAGCAACTCAACCCAAAGAGACCCATGCCAAGACACATTACAATTAAACTGCCAGAAGTTAAAGACAAGGAAAGAATCTTAAAAGCAGCAAAAGATAGCTTGTTATGTCCAAGGGAACCTCCTCCTCCCCATAAGAACGTCAGCAGATTTTTCAGGAGCAGCTTTGACAACATCAGGCCATTCTCTTCTAGCCTGTAAAGTGCTGAAAGAATAAAACTGCCCGTCAAGAATAGTTTATCTGGCAAAGCCATCCTTCAGAACTAAAGGAGAGAGAAAGAATTTTCCAGACAAGGAAAAGCTAAAGAGGTTCATCACCACTAGACTGGCCTTATAGAAATGTTAAAGGGACTTCTTTAAGCTGAAATGCAAGGGCACTACTTAATAATAGGGAGATATATGAAATTGTAAATCTCAATGGTAAAAGTAAATATAAATGCAGACTAATGAAAGGTACTTATAACTAGTGTGAAAGTTAAACAAGAGTAAAAATAATGTTTTATTATATCCATAAAGTGAATAAGCTATGTATATAAACTATTCTATAGATATCCTTCTCATAATGCAAAGGTTTTATAACTACAGTAATTTGTTAATGATACATAAGGTTCAGTTCAGTTGCTTGGTTGTGTCCGACTCTGCAACCCTATGAACCACAGCATGCCAGGCCTCCTTGTCCATCACCAACTCCCGGAGTTTACTCAAACCCATGTCCATTGAGTGGGTGATGCCATCCAACCATCTCATTCTCTTGAGGGCAGGAGGAGAAGGGGACGACAATCTTTCCCAGCATCAGGGTCTTTTCAAATGAGTCAGTTCTTGGCATCAGGTGGCCAAAGTATTGGAGTTTCAGCTTCAACATCAGTCCTTCCAGTGAACACCCAGGACTGATCTCCTTTAGGATGGACTGGTTGGATCTCCTTGCAGTCCAGGGGACTCTCAAGAGACAAAGATGTAAACTGTGATGTCAGAATGTGGACAAAGAGAGTAAAAATGCATTTGAACTTAAGTTGTTATCAGCTTCAAATAGACTGTTGCATTTTATGTAAGTCTTATGGTATCCACTCCAGTGTTCTTGTCTGGAGAATCCCAGGGACGGGGGAACCTGGTGGGCTGCTGTCTATGGGGTCGCACAGAGTTGGACACGACTGAAGTGACTTAGCAGCAGCAGCATGGTATCCACAAAGCAAAACCTATAGTAGACAAAAGAATCTGAACATACAACTACAGAAAACTGTCAAATCACAAAAGGAGAGAAAGGAGCAAGAACAAAGGAATAACAGCCAGAAAACAAAGCGGTAGTAAGTCCGTATCTATCAGTAACTATTTAACTATAAATTCTCTGATCAAAAGAGAATAGATTAAAACCAAGATCCATCTGTAGGCAGCCTACTAGACTCCACTCTAAGGACACACAGACTGGAATGGAAAAAGATAGGGAAATCAGAAGAAACCGGGAATAGCTATACTTAAACACAATAGACTTTAAAACAAAGACTGTAATAAAGGACAAAGAAGGCCATTATATACTGATAAAGGGATCAGTCCACAAGAGGATATAACATTTGTAAATATAAAGCAAATATTAACGTATCTCAAGGGAGAAGGAGCAATACCATAATGGTAGGGGACTTCACTATCCCACTTTCATCAGTGAATAAATCTTCCTTTGACAGAAAATCAGTAAGTAAACATTGGTCTTAAATGATGTGTTTGACCAGATGGACTAAACAAGCATAAGTGGACAGATCACATGTCAGGCCACAAAACAAGTCTTAATAAATTTAGAAGACTGAAATCATATCAAACATCTTTTCTGACAACAGAAATACAAAACTAGAAATCAATTTCAAGAAAACTGGAAAATGTACAAATATGTAGAAATTAAAACATACTACTCAGCAACCACTGAGGTCACAGAAGAAATCAAGAAGAAAAAAAAAACTTGAAAATGGCAATATCGTTGGCCCTTCATATCTGTGGGTTCTGTATTCACAGATCCAACCAACCATGGATCAAAAAAATTCAGAAGTACCAAAAAGTTCCAAAAGGCAAAATGTGAATTTGCCACATGCTGGCAGCTTTTTATATAGCATTTACATTGCATTCAGTTATATAAGTAGTCTAGAGGTGATTTAAAGTGCATGGGAAGAGGTGCATAGGTTATATGCAAATACTACACCACTGTAAATAAGGGACTTGAGCGTCCATGGGTGTCGGTATCCACTAGGGGTCCTAGAACCAATCCCCCACGAATACTGAGGGACAGCTGTACAGCAAACCAAATCTTACGGGATGCAACAAAAACACTTCTGAAAAGAAACTCATAACAATAAATACCTACATTAAGAAACAAGAATGATCTCAAATAAATAGATCAGCCTAACTTAAGGAGCTAAATGAACAAGCTAAGCCCAAAGTTAGTGGAAGGAAATTTCAAAGAGCAGAAATAAATGGAGACTTAAAAGACAATAGAAAAGTTCAATGAAACTAATAGCTGCTTTTTATTTCTCAGAAGATAATAAACCTTTAGCTAGACTCACCAAGAAAGAAAGGGGACTCAGAAATGAAGGAAGGGATATGATATTCAATAACATGGGAATATAAAAGATTGTAAGAGACTTATATGAAACTATAAGACCAGCAAAATGCACAACTTAGAGGAAATGGATAAATTCCTAGAAACACACAACCTTGTTAAGACTGAATTGTGAGGAAATTAAAAAAAAAAAAAAAAAAAGGCCAATTACTGTAAAGGAGATTGAATCAGTAATAAAAAAAATCTAGGACCAGATGGCTTCACTGGTGAATGCTACCAAGCATCTAAAGAATTACCTTCTCAAACTTTTCCAAGCTCATTTTATGAGGCCAGCATTACTTTGGTACCAAAACCAGACAAGGAAACTACAAAAAAGAAAATTACAGGCCAGTATCTCTGAACATAGTTGCAAAAGCCCTCAACAAAATATATGTGGTGTATATCTTGTGTATATACATATACAAAAGAAGGCAATACTGCTATTTGCAACAACGTGGATGGACCTTAAGGGCATTATGCTAAATGAAATGAGAGACAGGTAACTGTACTATCTACTTATGAAAAGTGAAAGTGAAGTTGCTCAGTTGTGTGTGACTCTTTGGGACCCCATGGACTGTAGCCCACCAGGCTCCTCTGTCCAAGGGATTTTCCAGGCAAGAATACTGGAGTGGGGTGCCATTTCTTTCTCCAGGGATCGTCCCAACTCAGGGATTGAACCTGGGTCTCCTGCATTGCAGGCAGACTCTTTACTGTCTGAACTACCAGGGAATCCCCGTCTCACTTATATGTGTAGTTAAAAAAAACCCACTGAACTCACAGATGCAGAACAAATTGTTGGTTGCCAGAGGCCCAGGGTGGTGGGTAGGCAGAATGAACATGGCTGAAAGGTATAAAATTCCGGTTACAAATAAACCCCAGGGATGTAATGTACAGCATGGTGATTATAAGTTAACAATACTATATATCTGGAAGTTGCTAAGAGAGTAGATACTAAAAGTTCTCAAAAAAAACCTGTTAACTGTGTGTAGTGATGGATGTTAATTACTGTGGTAATCATTTCATAATATAAACATAAAATCATTATGTTATATGCCTAAAACTAATACAAGATGATTAATTATACCTCAAAAAGTTGAGATATTAAATATATATTAAGATGCTAAATATGTGATAATATGTTATGTAGCAACAGAAAAATAAATGGACCCCAATCATAATTTGAGCAGGCTTTTAAAACAGAATCTGACAAGCTGATTCTAAAATTTTATACAGAAATGGAAAGAAAAGTAAGAGTAGTCAAAACAATCTTGGAAAAGATGACAAAGTTGTAGGATACACAATACCTGGCTTTAAGATGTATTATAAAGTCACAGTAATCAAGACAGTATAGTATAAAAATCGGGGACATGCACACTGAAAACCCAACTGATTTTCAATAAAGGCATGCAGGCAGTTCAATGAGGAAAGACTTTTCAACAAATGCTGTTGGAAGAGTAGATATCTACTTGAGGCGGAAAGAAATCTCAATCCCTACCTCACACTGTAAACAAAAATAACTTCAGGATGGATCACAGACCTAACACAGGTGAATATGCGCCTGACTTGCAAGTAGGGAAATATTTTCTTAGACACAGAAAGTCATAACAATAAGATAAATTGCTAAGATATAGTTCATCAAAATCAAAATCTTCTGCTCATCAGAAGACCACTAAAATAAATGTATAACGGATTCACTTTGCTGTACACCTGAAACTAATACAACATTGTAAATCAACTCTTAGATAATACATAAATTAAGAAAAGGAATTGGGAAGCCATAGTGGGAGAAAATATCTGCAAAATAAATTTGATGAAGACATATCTAGAACATACAAATAAAGAACTTACATAATAAGACAATCATCTGGTAATAATAGGAAAGGAACAGCCTTTTCAACAAATGGTGCTGAGACATCTGGTCATCCACGTGCAGAAGAAGGAATCGGGGTCCCTACCTCACATCATACACAAAAATAGATTGAAGACATAAATGTAAGAGTAATAACTGTAAAACTCTTAGAAGGAAGTGTAACTGTAAAACCTTTGTGGTCCAGGATTAA
The DNA here is from genome assembly GCF_019923935.1 of Bubalus bubalis. NCBI lineage: Eukaryota > Metazoa > Chordata > Mammalia > Artiodactyla > Bovidae > Bubalus > Bubalus bubalis. The sequence goes on from NC_059163.1 coordinate 58,919,022, forward strand.
GCAATGGCTTCCTAGACATGACACCAAGCAACCAAAGGAGAAAAAAACAGATAAATCGAACTTCATCAAAATAAAAACTTGAGTACAGTAAAGGATACTATCTAGAAGGTATCTGCAAATCACGTATCTGATAAAGGACTTGTACCTAAATATATTAAGGATTCTTACAACTCAATGAAAAGATGAAATACCCAGTTAAAAAATAGGCAAATGATTTGAACAGTTCTCTAAAGAAGATATACAAGTGGCCAACAAGCTCATGAAAAGATGCTCAACATTATTATCATTAGGGAAATGCAAATCAAACCACAGTGAGATACCACCTCATACCTACTAGGATGCCTGTAATCAAGAAGGCAGACAACAAGTGTTGGTGAGGATGAGGGGAAACTAGAACTCTTTATGCTGCTGGCGGGAATATGAGAGACTGCAGGTGCTGCCGAGAAAGCAGTTTGGAGTCCAAGGACAGCGAAAGGCCAGTGGGGCTGCAATAAGTAGAGGAAGAGGCTGGGGCCTCTTTGTCTTTTCACTTGCAATCAGAAGCTCCACCTCTGGAAGGGAGCCAGATACACTGGAGGCAGACTGAAAGGACCTGACCATGGACCGGGTGACTGGGGGTATGGTTTCCATCCTGATCAGCTGGTTGGATGGAGCTGCAGTTTACCAAGGGAGTAAAGGAATGCAAGAACAGGCTTTGTGAAAAACGAGTAGGGCTTTTGGCTTCCTAGCTAGAGACTGCATTTCCCTGCCTCCCCTGCAGTGTGTGTGGCCACATGAATAGGTTCTTCCCAGTGGAGACTGGAAGGGTTATGTGCTGCCTCTATGCAACAAAAATGAAACTTGGAAAGACTAATGGGAATTTTTCAGGTCTCTGGAAACAAAAATTTTTACAATTACTCTGCTGAGTTATGAACTAAAACAACCTCCATTTTAACAGCTAGCTATAGTTTTAATGAACTGGTTAAAAAGAAACCCATGTGACTTGATAAAATACACTCTGGTTGGAATCCATGATGCTATTCGGTCAAATAACTTTTGTCACCATGGAGACTGTACAACCTGTCTTAGTTTGTTGTGCAAATCGGACAGGTTCCATGACACACAAAAAGGAACCAATGGCAGAACACACTGTAAAGCCGTGTCTGCCCTGCGGACCCTGTGCCCTGAGAAGGTGAGTGGATGGCCTGGTACTTACTTGCACATGCCGCTCATTGCTCCACTTCTGTCCGCAGGTACTGGGTGCAGTCAGAGGTTTTTTTCAGTTGATCCAAGTTTAATCTTTCTGAACACATAGGACATGTGCTTTCAGTGCTTAACATGCTGTTTGGGGAGGGAAAGGCAGAGTAGATTAAATAATATTCCTTTACCTTTGGGTTATTGTGATATGAAAAACAGCTGTTCCTTTCTATGTCTTAGTTACACGTTCATCACGCAACTTAAGAATTAGGAACATTCAGTCTTAGGCAGGAGTCCCTTTAAGGAAAATGTTCTCAAAAGTCATAGAAGATTCTCCCAAGAAGACAATTTGAGTCTTCAGAGATTTTTAGGAACATGAACAAATAAAGAGACCTCAGTAGAAACTGGCTGAATAAAAGGTCTATTTTTTGATAATAAGTCTGTATGACTAAGTGAAATGATACAACTTACACCTTGAATTCTGAGTACAGAGCAGGGAAGTCACAATGTGGACACACCGTCCAGTCATCCTTCAACATATGTCGACCCTGGAAACAGCACATTGGAGAGTAAAACTCATCTTTATTCAAATTTCCCGTTATTCAATTACAATACATGGTTACAGTTAAAAGCCAAACCTCTAAATCATGATATAATAATAATAATAGGTGGGTAATTGATTAAGAAGAGATGACATCAAAAGGACTAAAGCCAGATTTTATCAAATTTGTGTATAAAAGAATAATCTTCAGTATTGTGACATTACCTAAATTTATTTTCCTTTAAAATAAAGCTTATATTAGTCTAGTGATGAACAAACATTTTAATATTTTCTAATAATAGGTCTTAGTTTTAAATAGATGGGGACAACAGTGGAAACAGTGGCTGACTTTATTTTTCTGGGCTCCAAAATCACTGCAGATGGTGATTGCAGCCATGAAATTAAAAGACGCTTACTCCTTGGAAGCAAAGTTATGACCAACCTAGACAGCATATTCAAAAGCAGAGACATTACTTTGTCAGCAAAGGTCCATCTAGTCAAGGCTATGGTTTTTCCAGGGGTCATGTATGGATGTGAGAGAGGGACTGTGAAGAAAGCTGAGCGCCGAAGAATTGATGCTTTTGAACTGTGGTGTTGGAGAAGACTCTTGAGAGTCCCTTGGACTGCAAGGAGCTCCAACCAGTCCATTCTAAAGGAGATCAGTCCTGGGTGTTCACTGGTAGAATTGATTTTGAAGTTGAAACTCCAATACTTTGGCCATCTGATGCGAAGAGCTGACTCATTGGAAAAGACTCTGATGCTGGGAAAGATTGAGGGCAGGAGGAGAGGGGGACGACAGAGGATGAGATGGTTGGATGGCATCACCAACTCAGTGGACATGGGTTTGGGTGAACTCCAGGAGTTGGTGATGGACAGGGAGGCCTGGCGTGCTGCGGTTCATGCAGTCGCAAAGAGTCGGACATGACTGAGGGACTGAACTGAATAATAGGTCTTAAAGTTTATAATAAAAACCACCACTTAAGTGCTACAGCATGCCAGGTATTGAATTAAGGCTTCATATTCATTCTCTGGTCAACCTGCAGTTCATCTCAATAGACAAGAGATTATGATGGAGGGACCTAGTGAGGTAAAAAGCAAGTCGCACAAGGTTATACAGCCAGTACGTGGCAGAAAGACGATCTAAGCCCAGGACCACCTGATCTCCAACTCTGGGCTCTCCTCTGCAGGGCCTCATACTTACTTAGGTTATTATATGCCTTGAATACAACTTTCAGCTTTACTGATCATGCAATTATATGCTAAATGTTGCAGGAAATTTGAGAGGTAAGATTATTTCGGAAGCAGAGAAAGTGTTAACACATCAAGTCTTCAAGCGAGCTATAGATTATATATATGCAAAGAAAGGGAAATGATAAACTTACTGTTGCAATGCAATATGGGATGTTATTTTTACACCCAGGACAGAGGAGTTCACACTCTGGGAGAAGAAATTCGCAGAAGGGACATGGGGTTGTGGCCTCTTCTGTCTCTGATGTATCAGGTCTCCTGTGAGGAAGAATCACATGAAATGCACCTGTTTCTTCATAATCAGGTCCTGAGACTAGAGATACAGGCTAGAGACTATTGGGCCCATGCTCCAGCCCAGGGAGGAGCAAGAGGAATGAGCATGGCTCAGACCATAGCATTACATGGGCCACCTCTGCTGGGGGGGTGGGTAGAGGCCACAGCACATTACGTGCAGAAAGCATGGTTGGGTCTGGCTGTATCCTGTCTCCCAGATCACTGGAGCAGTGAGCCCGCCACTTCGCTTTGTGTACTGAAGTGGTAAAGGCTGTCCAGGGCTGCGCAACACAGCTTTCCGTGCCGGCGGCAATGTTCTAATTGCGTGCTCACCAATATGGTAGCCAGGAGCCACACAGAGCTCTGAGCGCTTGGAATGTGGGTAGTGTGAGAAACTTTTAAGTTTTATTCACTTTTCAATGTAAATAACCATATGTGCCAGTGGCTACCACAGGAGACCTCACAGCTATAGAGCACTCATGCGTGGGGCGAGATCCAGTGCCTCTCCAAGCTGGCACCCAGGCTGGTGTGGCACGAATCTGGGGGTCAGTGTGCTCCAGCGTTTTCTCCCCACTTCACTTCCCATGCTGGCAGGCATGCTCGGTCATGAGGATTTGGTCTGAAGCTACTTAGGCTTATTGGCTTTAAAAAAAAAACGGGAGTAGTCCATGTAGCCCTATCCAGGTGAGAGTTCCCTGCCATGAGCCCAGCTGGCAGTCAGTACTACTTGGTTTCCCTTTGCTGTTACTGGCGCAGCCATGGCCCTTGGCTGACATGGGAGTTCTGGGTCAGCAGGCAGGTACACCTGAGTTCCCTGGTCAAAAGGGGACCCACAGGCGCCCCAGATGTCATCACTGCAGACCTGGTAATACAGAATTACCACATGATTGCTACTACCTTCGCCTTTTGTAAAGATGAGTGCTACTTTCCCCGGGTTTTCCTGTAGAAAGTCAGGTCACTGGACTGCTTTCTGAAGCGGGGCTGTGACTTGTGTGCCTTTCGAGGGTTTGGAAATGAACTCTTCTGGCAATAGGCTGTGTCATCACCAAATTGCTCACACTGAGAAGCACTCACTCTTGGTCCTTCCGTGGCCGACAGTGTTTGCTGCCTACCTAACAGCCATCCTGGCCAGCAGAGCTTTGTTTTCACTCAGCAATATACTTCAGAGCTAGAGGGAGCCACGCAGCAGAGGACTAGCCAGTAAGAGGTAAATGCCATGTCCTTCCTAACTAACAAGGCAAAAACCTTTGCGTCTTTTGATTTCCATACTTCTTTCTTCCTGCCTGGAACAGGGTACGTGATGTCAGACAACCACAGCTGTGCAGCTGTGAGGCGGGAACTTTTTTTGTCCTCGGTGACAAGCAGGACACAGAGATACCAGCCTGGGACTATAACACCTTGTGTGTGAGTCAGACAAATCCTGACTTATTCAGGTCTTCTGAGTAAGGGTTTCCTGCTCCTGGTGGCTGAGTACAAGCCTAATTGCTCTCCCCAATCTGTGTTCTTACTCAGTCCACACATTAGTAGCTGTGTTCTGAAAAATATACTTGTGATTAGACGGTAGGAACAGTTGTCCCCACGTACCTGACCATCGCCTCGATCTTCTTCTTGTATTTGGCGTCTATCTTGTTGCGGTACTCAGGCCTCATCAGCATGGCTGCGAAACTGAAGGCCGAGTTCTTCAGGCCGGCCCTGTGACACTCGATCACAGTGGACGTCAGGATGGGTACGATGTCTGCAAAGCAAATGGAGGAGCGCTGGCATGATGCCAGGATCGCCTCTCTCTCAATCTGCCTTTTCTGGCAAAGAACCTGTGATGGACCGTTTGAGGAGGAAAGGGCACAGCAGTGCAATCGGGTGTCTTTCCCCTGGTGATACTGTGTTTTGCCAGTAACACGGGGCCCCACACTCCCTTGAGGTAACCTTTGGCATGTTTCCTTTCCTGCCTCGAAGATAAAAGTTCTGCATTTGACGGACAGCTGATGAATGAGTGGGGAGATTAACAATTTTATGCACTAACCTGAGTGCACTTGTTTCTTCAGGACAGATACCTAGAAGTCGAATTATTGGCTCAAAGAGCATAACTTAAAAAATACACACACACACACAGACACGTGCACACACTCAGTGCAGATTGTCAAACTGCTTTCTGGAATGTTTGTTCCCACCAGCATCAGGAGAGTGCCTGTCTAGCACACCCTTTGCCAGCCACATATAGTTATTTAGTCTTTTTCATGTAACAAAAATAAACTCATTTAAAGAATGGGGTGAATTGTGACCTGTGAGCTAAATGTGCCCCTCTGTTTTTGTATGGTCCATGGGCTTTTACATTTTTAAATGGTTGGAAAAAAAATCAAAAGAATAAAAATCTGTGATGTGAAAGTTATAGGAAGTTCAGATTTTAGTGTCCAAAAGAATGAAGTTCTGTTGGAACCCAGCTGTGCTCATTTACATATGGTTCACGCCAAAACGGCAGAGACTGGCCCACAAAGCCCCGAGCCTTCGGTATCTGACGCTTTATAGAAAAAACTGACTCTGTCATATAGAATGTGACAAAATCTAATCACTGAAAAATGTTATGACGACATGTCTTATAATATTGGGACTGCTTTCAGAGGCAGGCACCTACAGCGGTTGAGAACACAGAGTAAGACTTATTAGCTGACTGTATGATCGTGGGCAAGTGCCCCCTCACTTCTCTAACCCAAGTTTGCTTATCTATAAAGCAGAGAAAATAGGACACATGTGCAAACTGGAGACTGGTGGCCTGAAAAAGACCTGCTTGAACCTGGGATCTGGGAACTTGGATTTTTGGAGAGTTCCCATCATTTCCAGAGCAGGGAATGAATGGTTCCCTGTGCCTGGCCTCTGTACAAACAATGGGGTTTATACTGAGCATCTGCTTTGTGGGAGTCAAGACTGGGTACCTGCTCATCAGGGGGTACCCATGTGGCCAGGCCCCCAGGGTCCGCCCGGGCACTGAGTCACGCGCACGCCGGTAGACTCCAGTTACGTGCTGCCTGGAGGCGCTGAGTGTGTCCAGTGTGACAGCACGGGGGGCTTGGGTGCTGGCCCCTGACCCCCAGGCCCTGCCCCTCCCCTTTTCCCTTTCCTGGTTTTGCTTTGTATCCTTTCCTCATAATAAATCTGAACCTTAGCACTACTCTGTGTTGAGTTATATGAGTCCTCCTTGTGAATTATCAAATCTGGGGGTGGTCTTGGGAATGCCGGTTACACCTCTTCATGGGGTGGCTGTGAGGATGAAATGACTCGCTACGTGTAGAGAAGAGAGGCTGGCAGAGTTAGAGAGGCTAGATCTTAACCATGCTACACTCAGGCAGAAATGGGGACAACTGGCTCCCCTCAGGACTCACGTGATGGAAATTTGCTGATGTTGTTGGCCACCCGGATAAGCATACGTGCCCCTTTCATATGATCTCCATTTTTCACGTGAATCTGAAATAAGTGACACATTAGACTCTTAGAGACTTTTAACACTAATTCAGTATACTCCAATTAAAAACAAAACAAAACACGAATTCACCTTTTATTCTCCCAAATAAACAACTCAGTTATGATCCTGAACAGGGTGGTCACGAGATTCTGGCAGTCTTCCTTTCTGTCACTCACTTGAGGTTTCTCCCTTATTTCTCCTTCTGGCAGCTGCTGCCCGGCCTCATGGCCTTGCCAGCCTCACCCTGCTCTACACTCTGCTTTTTACTTTGCTCTAGATCACTCAACATCTTTTACTGGTCTTTACTGGGGAGCTTGAGTAACAATAACAACTTTACCAACTTCCTGTGAGCCCTGAAGTCTGAGTTAGTGAGGCAGGAGGAAAGAGGATGGGCTGTTCCGAGAAGAGGGCGCTACTTGTGAGAGGCAAAGGGGCAACGATGGCTGGAGAGCCTGAGCTTGGGTGAGCATGAGTGGGGTGTGTGATGCAAGGAGGTGGTCCTCTTAGGATGACACAAGGCTGGGGAGTTGGCAGGGCCAGACCACCATATTGCTGCTGTTGTCCAGGTGAGAGGAGGCGGCCCTGAGAGGGTGGGGAGTGGGGATGGAGAGAAGCAGACAGACAGGGAGCCGGAAGTGGTGCTATTAATGGTGAGAACGTGAAGGGTGAGTAGAGTAACTCCCAGCTGTAACATCCATCAGGTCTGAGCAGATGGACGATGGTGTAATTAACTGAGCATTGCAACGTAATTAATAAATATTAACTGAACCTGAAGTCGCCTTCCACTGACTCCCTGGGCCAGCTCAGCCATCCATGTGCAGAGGTCCCAGGCTGTCCTTCAGCTGGAGTTCCTGTCCCAGCTCTGGGAGGAAGCAGCCACTAACGCCAAGTCTCCCATTTCCCCTGAAACACGGATGGCTTTCTCCAGCCCTTTGTGTCAAAGAGGCCTGTGACACTTTTATATCAGTTCTTACTTGATAAGGTCTAATAGTTTCCCTTTTGAATGCCAGACGCAGTTAAAAATCTTGAATATATCTGGTGCTGGGATAAAGGAGTAGAGTGAAGGGGAAAAGTTACATGGGTGCTCTTCAGTTGGGGGGGGTGCGGGGGAGGACGTCTGGTCTCGGGGAAGTGATGGGCCCACTCTTAGAGCCAGAGGAAAAGAAGACTCAAGAGCCATCCCTGTGGCTTTTCGTGGGAGAAAGCCCTGGTCCTGGAGGGCTTCTAATAGGAACCTGTAATTTTTGTTCCCATATTCCACCAACTTGTTTCTGTCCTCCCCTCCATGCCCAAAGGCTCCATTTTGCTGGATTCTGTGCCTCAGCACACTGGCAGTGCCACTCATGTCTAAGCCGAGAAAGCCCTCCTTCCCCATTTCTAGTCCTTTCTGTACAAGAGCCCTCCTGTGGCTCAAGAGGAAATGCACTCCTGGTGGCTGCAAGCTGGAATTCTCCGATTTCCCTTACAATAGGTTCTGTAGACCTGTGGGTTAACCTGGTGGCTCAGACACTAGGTAAAGAATCCACCTGTAATGCTGGGGACGGGTTCGATCCCTGGGTTGGGAAAATCCCCTGGAGAAGAGAATGGCAACCCACCTCAGTATACCTGCCTGGAGAATTCCATGGACAGAGGAGCCTGGCGGGCTATGGTCCATGGGGTTGCAAAGAGTTGGACACGACTGAAGCACAGCACAGCACAGCACACCTATGGGACCTAAAATGGTAGCCACTAGTCGCATGTAGCTACAGTAAAAATTAAGATTATAAAAATTTAAAATTTAGTTTATCAGCTGCATTATGTGTCATTCAAGTGCTCCACGGCCAGGCTAATGGATATAGGACACACCCATCACTGCAGAAGTTCTAGTAGGCCGTGCTGTTGCAGGTCATAATTAGCATCTAAGTCATTCATAGCATGACTGCTGTAACATAGGAAGCTTCCAAATTGAATTCACTCTTGTGGACTGGCCTGAAAACCAACTTAGCATTAAAATGGGAAGGCGTACTTTGACATAAATCAAAATTTGGACAAGTACGTACGTTGGAGTCTACCTGTATTTTTACAAAGATATGTGTGCATATAAAATGTATATATACATACACATATGTAAACTACATAGAAGTATTTCAGGTTTGCACATTCTGTTTTTACTAAAAATCACTAATTAAAAATAGACAACTAGACATAAATATATTCCTAATAAAAAAAATGGCTGCTCTTTAGTTGTTATGTCCAACTCTTTTGCAACCCTATGGACTGTAGCCTGCCAGGCTCCTCTGTCCATGGGATTTTCCAGGCAAGAATACTGGAGTGGGTTGCCACTTCCTTCTCCAGGGTATGTTCCTGACCCAGGGATCAAACCATGTCTCCCACATTGGCAGGTGGATTCTTTACCACTGAGCCACTTGGGAGGCGCCCCCAAAATGGTGCACACATGTATTTTAGAAGCATGGAGGATATAGTGTACAACAGTGGTAACAACTTATATCTGATGATGGATTTAAAGGGGGAAAATTATTTTTCATTATATTTTCCTATATTCTCTAAATTTTCTCAGTATTATTTTATATTCAGATGAAAACTAAATAGTATTAAAGCACAGTGGAACTGTATAAAATTCATTACCCTGCAATTAATAAACTAGGAAACTGGTTAAACAAAAATGTTTTTAGTAAATTTTTTTTTTTTTTTTGACAAAGTAACACATTTGTCTGCTTCAAAAGCAAGACAACATAAAAAGGTATTCTATATGGAGGGGCCTGTTCTCCCTCTTCTCCCTTGACTGGGTTTAGTGCTACACTCCGCCTCTGCCTTGATCCCTTTAGGAAACTATTTTTCCTATTTTTTTTAAATGTATTTCTAATTTTACTTGGGGTGAATATATATTTTTTCTGCCTTTTTGTACACAAAAGGCAGCATATTATATAATTATCCTGTCTCTTGTGTCTTCAGTTAACAATATAGATCTGGGAGATGGCTCCAACCCAGGGGAGGGGTACCCAGCTTATGTCCCACGTCACCCGAAGGCCTCACCCTCACTAGTATGTAACTGTGCAGAATCATGAGGTTGGTGGCCATCTCAGAGGGAATCTTGATCTTCTGAGATTTAAGTTCTGCATACATGCTGAAGAGAACGTCATGCGCATTCCGATAGTTTCCTTGAAAAGAGGTGGTAAACGACGTTACTGCAAAGGATGAAATCTGAGGACTTTCCATTTAACAGGTGGATTTTGTTAAATCGTCTTATTAAGTTATTAATAAAGAATGATTTATTTAGTTCCCTGTTTTCTGGAGCATGCTTCTACTACTTGTTTGGGGTGTAAACCATGGCTTCTGGGGGCCCACCTGCAGACTGCTCTTCCCTGGCGATGATGATGGCGGTCCGGGCGGCTTCTCGGTACTGCGTCAGGGCCATGTACAAGCGGAACAGGTACTTGGCGTCCTGACATACAAGCCATTAGAGAAACATCACATCCGCATTAGCTGTGTGCGAAGATGCCTAAAATTTTGCATTTTCATTTAGGATCACATTTACTTCCTAGTTAAGTAAAAGTGTCAGTCACTCAGTTGGGCCCAACTCTTTGCGACCCCATGGACTGCAGCCCACCAGACTCCTTTGTCCATGGGATTTTCCAGGCAAGAATACTGGAGTGGGGTGTCATTCTCTTCTCCAGGGGATCTTCCTGACCCAGGGATCGAACTCGAGTCTCCTGCTCTGCAGGCAGATTCTTTACTGACTGAGCTACCAGGGAAGCCCTTCACTTTCCAGTAACTGAGTGTTAAAATTGTTTTTTAAAAACCCAATAAAGAGGGCCTTTCCTGGCGGTCCACTAGTTAAGACAGCATACTTCCACTGTGCAGGGGCATGGGTTCCATCCCTGGTTGGGAACTGAGATTCTGCATGCCGCACAGTGTGGCCAAAAAAAAAACCCCCAAAATAATTTAGCTTGTGTTAAGAGGCCATTTTTTAAAAACAACCTTTTTTTTTTTTAAAGAGTCAACAAATAATTATTTATTAAGTATTTATTCAGAGTTTAATATGTGCCAGGCAGTATTCTAAGTACTTGAGAAATAACAACTCTATTAAATCCTCATATCCTCCCTGGGAGGAAGGTGTGATTATGTACTGAAACAAAGTACCTCTCCCAAGCCAGGATCTGAACCAGCGTCAGAGTCTGGGCTCCAAACCCTAGTCCACAGAGTTCTCTCTCGTGTGCTTCAGCGGAAAGGTGTGCTGAGACAATGTACCAATTTCAAAAATTTTTACACCTATAAAAATTTTTTGAGCCCATTTTCCATTCCTATTTTAACTCTAAACAATTTCACATACTTGATATTGGTTTGCTGATTATTAGAATAAGTGGATATAAGGTGAGCTGGTTTGGCAAGTTTAACCTGTACCCTTTGGCAGGTTCTCTGAGCCTCCCTGGGTCTCAGTGTCTTTATATCTATAAAACATAGGAAATGGACTCGGGGATCAGGATGGCCAGTCCTCTCCAGGTACGACTTTCAGCACCTTGTATCCAAATCAGTTACAGCTGACCCCTGAACAATGATGGGGTTGGGGTGCTGACCTCCACAGAGCTGAAAATCATCGTGTAGTTTATAGTCCACCTTCGGTACCTGCAGTTCCTCCATGTCCATGGACTCAACCGACTTGGGGTCATGTAGCACCATGGTATTTACTGCTGAAAATAATCTATATGTAAGCGGAAACGCAGTCCATACCCACATTGTTCAGGGGTCAACTGTACTCAAGTTCCTCACAAACAGGCCGATTCCCTTAAACACCAAAGCAAAAGGGGAAAAAAAGGCTCTGGGGCGGCATTCTCGAAGGAGTCTGTCCTTATCAGGCCTGAGAGAAGACCAACTTCTGCACAAAATCCGAGAAAGTCATCTATTTTGAAAACATGTTCTTAATGATATCTAGTTTTGGTGAGTTACTTTTATAGTAAATAGGATTTTTATTAATTCCCATAATTTTTGAAATATGAACAAAGTACACTGATTTTGGAGGATTAGTGCTAACTCATGCTTTTAATAGTCATTTTTCAAAGTTCTAAGAATAAATAAAACTCTACCACATTTGAGAAAAATGGCAGGTGGTGAGAATTGTTACCCAGAAGGGCATGGCAATCACAGGAAGTGATGCCAATTTCCAAGAGTGAATGCACACAATATCTAAAATGCAGGATCTGTCTAGATGATCTAAGGCTGCACACAGAGAGAGAAGTCTGTACATCTATGATGCCAAAGCAATAATAGATAAAAACAGTGCATGCATGTGTGCTAAGTAGCTTCAGTTGTGTCTGACTCTTTTACGACCCCATGGCTGTAGTCTGCCAGGCTCCAAAATAGGGCAGATAAAAGTAAAAGCACAACTAAGATACTTAATCCCAGTGGAGAAAATGGTACCTTGGGCATGCCATCACTCTCTCCCATAAGATGGTCTATCAGTTGACTGGTCAGCAGTTCATCTTTGGCCTGACCAACCTGTTTAGGAAAAGAAAGAAACAGTAAGTTCAGCATCTTAAACCTAGGAAGAGAATGGAGAGGAAGGACAAAAAGTCTGCTGAGGTGACAGAATTTAAAAAGTGTGTAAAAACACCTATAGTCAAGAGCCTGAACCATGATGTAAGCTCAGGGTCTCTGTCTTCATTCATTCGTGGGTGTATGCTAAGTCGCTTCAGTCGTGTCCAATTCTTTGCGACCCACGGACTGCAGCCTGCCAGGCTTCTCTGTCCAAGGGATTCTCCAGGCAAGAATACTGGAGTGGGTTGCCGTGCCCTCTTCCAGGGATCTTCCCAACCCAGAGATTGAACCCACGTCTCTCATGTCTACCTACATTAACAGGCAGGTTCTTTACCACTAGCACCACCTGGGAAGCCTGTCATTCATTTGTAAAGTCTCCATGAATAAAAATCCATCCTTAGAAGCTCTAGCTTTTCTAAGTTGCTGTATCAAAATACTGTAGTATTATTTTTACACACAGAATGTACTCCTTGGATGTTTCAATAAGCACTTTCTTACGATGAGTGATTATGACATGGGCAGGATGCCATCTTGAGCACAGGAACTGAGCCATTCACAACAACGCACCCCTAAACGCTCACCTCCAGCAGCTCCCTGAAGACACATGCTCACATGTGGTTACTGGTAATCTACAGTAGAAATGAAAGTAGGCCAAGGGATCCCAGAAGTGGGTGGGCAGCTGGAAGTGTGGGGTGGAGTTCTGGAGAGGACCTGGCCTGGAGATCCAGATTTCAGAGTCCGCTCCATAAAGCTCAGAGTTAAATCACTGCTAGGTTGGGCAGTGATGATCAGGAAAATTATTTACCAAATTGGAGAATGGAAATATATTAGTTTTAGCGCAGTTCAGTTCAGTTCAGTCACTCAGTGGTGTCCGACTCTTTGCGACCCCATGAATCGCAGCACGCCAGGCCTCCCTTGTTCATCACCAACTCCCGGAGTTCACTCAGACTCACATCCATCGAGTCAGTGACGCCATCCAGCCATCTCATCCTCTGTCATCCCCTTCTCCTAGGAATAATTATTGTCATCGCCTTCTCCTAGTAGGAATAATTATTGACAAGATCTGGAGGCTTAAGAGTCTTGCGTCTATAAAAAAAAAGAGGTGAGCCAAGAGCCCAACTGGAGCTCAACCAAGGAGCAGGAAGGAGCCCTGCCCTCCTGTCACAGCAGTGATGTGGTAAGAAAAGAGACTGGAAAAGGAAGGAAACTCATTAGGGACAGAGCCACACAAGGCCTAGCTCACCACAGCTCAGGGAAAGTGTAAGAAGTTCAGAAGCTCTCTGTGCAGCAGAGGGAGACTGTGAGCCAGAAGGGGTCTTCGCGAACATTCGTGAACCTGTTGTGGTGGAGGGTGGGGGCATAGGCTCTAGGGCTACCGAATTTCCACACACTCCACTGCCCGTGGTCCTCACTGCAAGAAAGCTAAGCTTTGACCAGTCTGCTGTCTCTGCTCTGCCCATGGCTGTAAGGAAGGATGAAAAGGCAGAGCTCATCAACTTTAAGGCTTTTGGGGATGGCTCTGGGTGAATAAACCTGTACGAAGAAATGGTTAAGGCAAAGGGCTTTGCGGTCAGTCTGCCTGAGGTCAAAAGGTCACCTGTGAGATCCAGAGCAGGTCACTCTTAGGACCTCAAAGGAGATAAATATAATACCTTACTCACAGAATTGTTGTAAGGATTAAATATGTTCACACACAAGTAATCAAGTGCCAGATAGTGTTGCCAGAGAGAGCAAACAACAACAAAAATGTGATGCCTAGTTAAGTTTGAATTTCATCTGAAACACTAGGATAAATGGAAAGGGGAGCCAGGAGAGAAGAGATGTTGCCACTCAGAATCAAAATTAAAAGAAGCATAGAGACAGAGTGCTGCGGATACTCCCACTGAAGGGCAGTGGAGCCAGAGAAGAAGGCTGCGAAGGTGCATCTGAGGGGTAACTGGAGAACAAGCGAAGCAGTGTTCTAAGGGAGTAAAAAAGTTCAAGAAAGATACGGTATAAGAGTATAAAATGCTACCATAACATGGAGTAGGGTGCAGGCTGAGAAGAGACGTCTGTATTTAGCAAGAAAGAGACCAGTGGCGACCCTTCAGGGAAGGCTATGATTGGTGAAGGCAAAACCTGACTGCAAAGAGGGAAGCAGGCCCCCAACAAAGCTACGGATGCCGTACAGTTCCATCCTCCCCATCTGTATTGTGGGTTCACGCTGGTACTGACTCCTAACGTGGGGTCCATTACAGCCCCCCTCCACCAACACAAACACCAAGAAGGTATTTCAGAACCCTGAGGTGTGGAGGGCGTGGGTGGGTGAACTTTGAACATTTTAAAGATGTTCTCAAAGGATTAAGGGCTGTGCCTTCTAGTTGAGAATCAGCAGATACAAACACACAGGTTGTGAGCAAATGCATGTCATGAGTAAAGGTGATTCTTTTTTCAGGGGAGGGTTTTCAAGGTGGAAAGGAGAAGAGGGATGGGAAGGAAACTAACATCACCTATACAGTACTTTCAGAACTGGGGCCAATGTGTTCATTCCAGTGAATATTAATTGAGTGTCCACAATGTGCTAAACACTACAAAGAGATGGGCCTTTGGCTTAGAGGGACTATTAATTTGAAGGGGGTTAACTGTAGCAGTAAGGGAGGTTCAAAGTATTCATGGGATTCTAAGGAGGCTTAATTTACATCCAGAGGACAGTTCAGGAAAACCTTTGCAGGAAGTGGCATGTGAAGTGGGTCCTGCCTGTTGGGTAGGAGGCAAGGTTGCAGGGAGGAGGGTGTCCCAGGTGTGGGTAACAGCAAGAGCACAGGAACAAAGAGATGGGAGCCCTCAGCTACTCGGGGAAAGGGGCCAGTTGGGCTGTAGCACAGAGCACCGGCCTAGGATTGTGATCAGGCAGTCTGGTTGGGAAGAACACTTGGGTTTTGGTCTTAGCTCTACTCCTCTGTCTTTAGGTTGGTTTTATCATCTTCTGGGACATTGGTTTCCTTGTCAGTAAATGGAGATTAGGTTGGATCATCTCCAGGGATATCTAAGATTCTTTTTGGAGTCTGCAAGCCGGGAAGAGAGCCCTCAGCAGGAATCAAATAAGCAGGTCCCTTGATCTTAGGCTTCTAAGCCTCCAGGACTGGAGAGAGATAAATGTCTGTGTTTAAGCCACTTGGTCTGTGGTATTTTGTTACGCTAGCCTGAACTAAGACTTGGGCCTGCTAATGTGATGATATAACAAGTACATGGCATTGGGACTTCCCTGGAGTCTTAACTCCAGGCTCTCAATGCAGGGGGCCCAGACTGGATTCCTGGTCAGGGAACTAAATCCCACACGCCACAACAAAGAGTTTGCGTGCCACAACTGGAAAAGACCCTGTGTGCTGCAACGAAGACCTGGTGCGCCCAAAGACATAAATAAATATATATTTTTAAAAAAGAAGCCCATGGCATCATCTATGAAGTAGTGTTTCAAAAAAAAATCTAATCTAATGAAATACCTAGATTAAATACCTAGTTAGTTGGAGGTGCAGGAGGTAGAGAAACAAATTATACCACAAGGATACAATCAGCTAAATCTAAATGTCAGGAATTCCTCAGCACAAATAACCCATTTTCTTAACAAATAAATGACAAGGGGGTAAAGAGAGAGGGGAGAGGGGGAAAAAAGCAGAAGTGAGAAGAAAGAAGGGGGAAGGAGGAAGAGGAGGAAGAAAAGAGAAAAGGAGCCAGAAGGAGGGAGAAAGGGAGATGGGGGAAGAACAATCTTTTGATAGAAGAGATTTAAGGCCCATGTAAACTGACTGCAAGGCAAGGACTCTGTTTGGATATGATGTGAAATAACCAACTGAAAGGCACTCATGCAACATTGGGGAAATGTGAACTCTAGCTACATGTTGGATAATATCAAGAAATTATTGTTGGAGAAACTGGAACTTAATACATTGTTGCTGGGATGTAAAATGGTGTAGCTGCTTTGGGAAACAGTTGGCAGTTCCTCAAAATGTTAAATGTAGACTTAACGTATGGCCTAGCAATTCTACTATTAGGTATATTCCCCAGAGAAATGAAAACACATGTCCACATAAAACCTTGTACACAATGGTCACAGCAGCATCATTCATAATAGACCCCAAGAGAAAGCAACCCAAACGTGTAACCACTGGTGAATAAAGACAAGGTATACAGCATTCAGTGAGACATTATTCTGCCCTTAAGAGGGATAATATATCAATACATGTTACAACAATGCTTCTATCTGATGAAAAGAGTCATATCCAGAATATATAATACAATTGTACAAACCAATAAGAAAGAGATGATACCATTAAAAATTAGAAAAAAAGATCTGAATAGAACTTTTTAAGATAGGACATTCAAATAGCCAACAAACTTAAAAAAATGCTCAATATGATTATTCTTTAGAAAAATGAAATTAAGACCATAATGAGATACCACTACTTATCTGTCAGCATAGTAGCGATGAAACAGATCAGTGCTGGTGAAGATGAGGTGCAACTACATTCTTTTACATCGTCGGTAGAGTGAAACTGGTACACCTAGTGTGAAAAAAGTGTTTGGCAGTACCTACTATTGCTGACTGCCGCCATGAAATTAAAAGACACTTGCTGCTTGGAAGAAAGGCTATGACAAACCTAGACAGTGTATTAAAAAGCAGAGATGTCACTTTGGCAACAAAGGTCTGTATAGTCAAAGCTGTGGTTTTTCCATTAGTCACGTACAGCTGTGAGAGTGGGACTATAAAGAAGGATGAGTGCCAAAGAATTTGAACTGTGGTGTTAGAAAAGACTCTTGTAAGTCCCTTGGATAGCAAGGAGATCCAACCAGTCCATCCTAAAGGAAATCAGCCTTGAGTATTCATTGGAAGGACTGATGCTGAAGCTCCAACACTCTGGCCACCTGATGTGAAGAGCTGTCTTACTGGAGAAGACCCTGATTTTGGAAAAGACTGAGGGCAGGAGAAGGGGGAGACAGAGGATGAGATGGCTGGATGGCATCACTGACTCAATGGACATAAGTTTGAGCAAACTCCAGGAGATACTGAAGGACAGGGAAGCCTCGTATGCTGCAGTTCACGGGGTCACAAAGAGTCAGCCACAACAGGGCGACTGAACAACTATTGCTGAAGATATATATATATATATATATATATATATGTATTCTGTAAGCTAATAATTCTACTCCTGGATACATACCCAATAAAACTGAGTGCTTATGTCCACACAAGGATATGAACAGCATTATGGCAACTTAATTCATAATATGCCCAAACTGAGACAACCTAAATGTCCATTAATAGAATAGTGGGTAGAGAAATTGTGATAGTCACATGGTGGAATACTACACAGCAACCAGTAGGAATGAACTATTGACACATGTGATAACACAGCTGCCTTTGTAGACTTACTATTGACTAAAAGAAACTGGATACGAAAGGAAACATATGGGCTTCCCTGATGGCTCAGTAGTAAAGAATCTGCCTGCCAATGCAGGAAACATGGGTTTGATCTCCAGTCTGGAAAGATCCCATCTGCAGTGGAGCAACTAAGCCCATGCACCACAACTATTGAGCCTGTGTTCTTCTAGAGCCCAGGAGCCGCAACGGCTGAAGCCTGCATGCCCTAGAGACCGTGTTGTGTAACAAAAGAAGCCACTGCAATGAAAAGCCCACGAACCACAACTCTGAGCAGCTCCCACTCATTACAACTAACAAAAAGCCCATGCAGTACTGAAGACACAGAGCAGCCAAAAAAAAAAGATTGTATGTATGATTTTTACATGAAATTCATAAACATGTAAAACTATAACAATGGAAGTCTGAATTGTGGTTACCCTTTGTTGGGGGCCAGAGTGAGGCACTCTGCCCGTGGCAAAGGTCATGAGGAAGGAGGCTCGACATACGCAAAGGCGGGATTGAGCCTCAGGAGTCCCCCTGGAAATCCTCGAGCATCTACCCCCATAACCAGAGCCTGCCTACTTTACTACTTTGTGCTCTCACCTTCACCTCTGACTTTACGGGGGGCTGTCCCCCACCACCTCTTTCGGAGAAGGAGTTAACCTAGAGCTCCAGTTAATAAAAACTCCTGGGCGTGACAAGAGTGTTTTAACCTACAAACTCCTCTGAAGGTTCTCTAGCCTGCCTGACAGGCTTGTCCGGCCACATGTGATTGCTCACAGCCTCCCAACCATGAGAGGCACGAGATGCTTTAAACCTTCTAAAAACAGGTTCCTTAGAAAAGTTAGAAAACTGTTAGTATAAGTATAATGGGCTGATTAGAAGTTGTATTGGTGAAGGGTTTTTCATTTGTTGAGCCAATGCTTGTTGCTAAGTCTCCATATCCCCTGCCCTTACACACATTAATGAATATATAGAAGAAATAAGTATTAACCTTTGATATAAATCACATTAGACCTTAGGCTAAGTAAATTCTTTCCTTAACTAAAACCCACTACACCCTCACCCTATAGGAATGTAACTTTATTTGGGTGGCGTCTGTTTTAAGAATAATCACCCCTAGAAAAATAAGTGTCCTGGTTGACTGACCGCTGTCACAAGAAGAGGGTCATAAATTGTCAGCAGGTCCCCTGGCCAGAAGATGATGTAACACCCCCTAAGACCTCTGTATACATTTGTATGAAGCACCTGACTTTGATAAAAGTCAGGACTGCTGACCCCACGTGACTTTTGCATAACATCTCAGTGTATAAAAGTAGACCATGGAAAATAAAGAATTGGGATCAGTTTCTCGAAATACTGGTCTCCCCATGTCGCTCTCTCTCTCACTCTGGCTGAGTCTCCATCTGGAGCGCGGAACCCGACATGCTTACTAATTATGCCTGGGCTTCTAAGATCCGACCGGGGAGGCCTCAGTGTCTCCTCTCCTTTGGGAGAACGGAAGGATGCCTGCGGCCTCCGTAAGTGGTGCAAACTTCTTGTCTTGAAGTTTTATTGGTCTCCTGCGTAAACCAAGCGACTCAGCCTCTTTTCTCCACTGAATTTTCCTACTGAGCTATCCTTATTCTATTACTCTTTATATCTTTAATTAATATCTAATTGAAGCTATTGTATCCTGATCCTCGCCGACGCTGTCCCCACTTCGAATACCCTGGATCAGCCGGGGCTGGACCCCGGCAACCCTTGTTGGGAGGCAAGGACGTCCCTGGTGGCTCAGATGGTAAAGAATCTGCCTGCAATGTGGGAGACTCGGGTTCGATCCCTGGGTCTGGAAGATCCCTTGGAGAAGGGAATGGCAACCCACTCCAGTGTTCTTGCCTGGAGAATCCCATGGACAGAGGAGCCTGGTGGGCTCCATGGGGTCGCAAAGAGTCGGACACGACTGATCGACTAACATTTCTTTTCTTTCTTGTTGGGGATCACTGATTGGGAGGCGGCACAATCGGGCCTTCTGGGGAGCTTGAGCTAGGTGGGGGTTACACAGGTGTACATATTTGAGAAAACTAACTGAATTGTATATTTTAAGATTTTTGCATTTTACTGGATGCAAATTACATCTAAAAGAAAATCGAAATGTTTTTATCTTTCAGAGATAATTTTTGTATTCACAAATGAAATGGTATTTGTGATTTTTGTGATATTTGTGATTTGCTTTAAAATAATACAGGGAAAGAGGGTGGGGGCAGGAATAAAATATGATGGGCCATGTGTTAGCTGTTGAAATGAGAGATGATGGGTACCTGGGAATTTGTTATACTGTTAGGTCTACTTTTGTAAATGTTTGAAAATTTCTTCAGAAAGTTTTTAAAAAGTTAGCATTCTTGAAAATTTCATTACAGAGTTTACTTACAGTTTCAATGGCCATTTCTATTGCTGCATTATCTTCTGAGCTTGGACATTTCAGGAAGTGTTTAAGTGCCTGAAAGGAGAATTGTATAACAATTAAAAAATTTCAGACTGCTTTCACAACAGGAGACACAAAGCTTTCACACACACATGGTAATCGCAGTTTGTGAAAGTATCTTCATCTCAACCAGGAACTTGCACCATGTTGGGTCATATAACACATACTTAAAAGGCTAAGTGTAGTTTATTTAAAAAGTAGAAGGATCCAGTCTGAAGACTCTAGTTCTGATTTTGAATGAAATAAGAATGAAAAATGTGCCCTCTTTAGATAGGAAGATGCAATTATTTTCATTGATTCATTCAACAAATCATTTACTGACGATCTGCTGCTCTGAATATAAGGCTGTGCTAGATGCTGAGGAAGATACCAGTTAAGGGGATTCTGCAGCTTGTCTTTTTGTATCATGTACAGTCTCACTGGGGGGATCTATGTGATGTGATGATAATACAAAGAGCCAATCTTTCTTTTAAGTTTTTTTCTTTTTTTTTTATGTGAACCACTTCTAAAGTCTTCACTGAATTTGTTACAACACTGTTTCTGTTCCTCTTCCCCTCACCCCCCCCATGTTTTGGTTTTTGGCCACAAGGCATGGATCTTAGCTTCCTGATCAGGGATCCAACCCACACCCTCTGCAATGGAAGGTGCAGTCTTAACCACTGGATCACCAGGGAAATCCCCAAAAGCAATTATTTAAACCACGGTTGTCTAATTCCTAAACACCATACCACCACAACTATGACGACATTTATGGCTATAAAGGCTTCAGAGACAAATGGCAATATTTTCTTTCCAATTTATTTATACACAGTATGTCCTTGTTGGTTATCTATTTAAAATTTTTAAATATAGCAGTGTGTGCAAGTCAGTACTAAATTGACAAATGAACAGTATAGCCTGTTGGTTTTATGGCTGGTGTGAGGAAGAAAGGATGTTCTTGAAGGTATCACAGAGGAAAAGGACATGAAGATGAAAAGGTCTGTGGTAGGTGGGGAAGAGGGCAGAGAGGAGCCCAGTGGAGAACAAGGATGGGAAAGGCTAGTGGGATAGTAGGACTCTTCACTGGAAAAAGCTAGATGCCACTCTGCGAGGTTCAGGCTGGTTGATCAATCGTGGAAAATCCAGCGAAGGAATTTAGACTCAAGAACCAAAGGGCCAGAACAGCAAATTGGTGGCCTGAAGGCCATGTTCACACACAGACTTGTTTCTTTGGTCAGAGAGATGTTATACAAATATCCGGGCCTATATTTTAACACTGACCCAGACTTATGTTTATGAAAAATCCTATAATCTGAAACTAGTAGGCCCAAACTGCTGAATGGCAACACATTTTTGAGGGTGAGTAGCAGCCATTTCCTTCATACGAGGTGCCATCCAGCAGTCCCGGCCCTTCACTCACTAAGCAAGCCTTACTACACAGTTTCACTTGTTTACGTCCCCTGCTTAAACACCGTAACTCTGCCTTAGGGGTTCTTTGGCAGTCAAAGTCAGTACCATTTGGGGAACAAAACGAAGAAAGATTTATAGAGAGAGAAGGTAAAAACAAGGAAAATAGGAAACAATCTAAAGTGAGGTGACCCGGGTCTGGATTATGTGGACGGTGGTAAGAACAAAAGAGAGAGCTGTGAGAGAGGTTACGAAGGCAGCTGTGAGAGAGGTGACTGGGTGTGGGAGAGAGTGGAAGATGTCAAGGTTGACTTTCAGATTTCAAAGCTGGGTGTCTAGGAGCATACTATGTTTTAACACATTTCCCCTAATCATTCCTGTGGAGTCCAAAGTATGTTTTCTTTGCAAATACTCACTCGTGAATACTGGCCACACAGCAAGAAGAATTTTCCAGCCTGAAAATGTCTTTTTTCTCCTTCAAAATACAAGGCTATGCTTTGATAGTCCTCATTAGTGGTATCTTCAGAACCTACAACAGAAATCAGAAATTCATTGAGTAAAATATCTGAGCATAAGCTGTTTACTTCTTATTGCTAATTCAAAAACAAGATCTAAAAACAGGTAATCTAAAAAGAGGCAATTAAAATCACTTAACAGCAAATATTATTATCAGTGTCTTTTTCATCACAAAACACATTCACCATAATAACCTCACAGATCAACCGTTCCACCTTCTTTTCTCTCTAAACAGCAATCAGGAGAGGAAGCTAGGAGGTTTTGTGAGAAGCTAGGTTATGGTTTGACATTACCCTTAGGGACTTTTATCTTTCTTTAAAAGTTTCAATCTCATTTCCTAAAACAACAGGAACAATCCAGGATTTCCCTAGGGTTTCAAAACAGTTGGGAGC
Organism: Bubalus bubalis; assembly: GCF_019923935.1. Lineage (NCBI taxonomy): Eukaryota > Metazoa > Chordata > Mammalia > Artiodactyla > Bovidae > Bubalus > Bubalus bubalis. The sequence continues at coordinate 58,941,402 of NC_059163.1, forward strand.
CAAGTTAACCATAATGCACATGCAATCCATCTCCTTTCTCAGTTTCTCCAATGCCTGGTTTAAACAATAGTCTGTGTGTATTTGTCAGACAGGGAAGATGATACTCAAGTGGATAATAGATGCTATTAAAGATAATTACTGTTTTTCCTTTTTTACTGTTGTTCTTTCAGTTTGAGGCTTAAACATATTAAGCACAGAAGACCCCAAAGCTGCTGGAGTTCCAATTCATTGTTTACATTCATTTCACATTTACTCACGGGAGTTGGAGGCCCAATAGGGCACCAGAGTATGAACAGCCCTTATCTCCAGACCAAGCCAGATTTAGAGTTTATAAAAGAAGAGAGTAAAGAAAGATGAAGGAAAGTGTGTGTTATGTTTGGGGATTAGAGTGTGTATTTGTGTGTGTGTATCGGATAAGCCACATCCTTATGAAATTAGAAAAACTTAAATGCTTTAGTGCAATGATGACTTGTAATGTTAGGACAGAAATGTCATCAGCCATGTTAAACATTAATAATCATAATGTGACTTTTATCTGTACTTTCTTTTTTTCTTTAACTCTTTATATTTCCAATTATCTGAATGACTTCTGAAGATATTACAAGATGCTTTTACCTATCATTTCCCTTAAAGACTGAAAAAAAATTTTCTTATGAATCCCACCATCATTTCTTATGGTCATTTTCTGAATTTTAAAACATGAAATAACATAAAAGGACAAATATTATAATTCCACTTATATAAGGTCCCATGAATAGTCAAATTCATAGAGACTGAGAGTAGGACAGTGTTACCAGGCCAGGAGGTGAGGGGAATGGGGGCCATTGTTTAATGGTTAGAGTTTAGGATGGTGAAAAAGTTCTGGAGACAGATGTGGTGACGGTTGTACAACAACGTGAATGTACTTCACGCAACCAAATTGTGCACTTAAAAATTATTAAAATGGTAAATTAATGTTTTGTATATTTTACCACAGTAAAAAAAAAAAGAGAAAAATCACACCACAAATAATGTTATATATGGCCCATGAAGTGAAAAATCTGAAAGTTATTTCAGTAAGTTCTAAGAATAATTACAAACAGGGGAAGATAACCTATAAGCTGGTATTCTCAGAATATAAAATTTTCTTTCGGACTTTCAAAATCTTTAAAAACCACATCCTATATTCTTAATTTACAACTCAATTTTTAAATTTGATGAACACAATTACTTTTTCAAAAGTCACTCTGCCTTTCCTATTACTTTCGTTTTGGAACCTTCCTTTACCACTGGTGGATTGGCAGGAGAATTTGGGAAATCTGGCCTTCCGTGGAAGTCACCTGAAACACCTTAATTTTTCAAAGTGGTCTTACGTCCATCTCACCTTGAAGGTGACAGTAGGGATCTTGAAACCTAACAGGTAACATATGGTTGTATGTGTGTCTGTGTACAAATGGAATGGTGTGTGTGCCTGTGTACAAATGGTGTGCGTGCATGTGCATGTGGATGTAGCCAGTCTGATTATTAGACCAGATAAAATCTTTAAGAGAAATTGGGGAAAACAATGATATTTACCAATAATGTCTGCATAGATTTCCATTTTGTTGTGTTGCTGAGCCAGTGTGAAAGCCTCATTATTGCACTTGGATATAACAAGAAACTGGATGGCAGACCCGTAGTCACCGAGCTGTAGAAAAAATCTAAAGCAAAGAGTACTTTAATTAGCTTGACTCATTTAAGAGAAGTCTGTCATTCACAAAATAAAATCTTTTTCAAGCCCGAGAAACCATTCCAAAGTAAAACGTATTGGGTAAACTAGTTCTACACCATATGTTTACATTTGGTAAACATACTCGCGTATGTTGACCATAACAAACAGCCTTTGAATTTAAACTCTCAGAAGAGATAATTTTGAAAAGAAAGAATAAATATTCCATTTGAAATGATTTTTTTGACAAGGGGAAGTGGGGGCTCTCTTTAAAGGCTAGTTTTTGGAAGTCCAAAAATAACGCATTGCATCACCTGGCTACCATCTTGGCGCCTTCCAGGGACTGGGTCTCTCTGACGATGCTGACAGCCTTTTCTGGATTGTTGAGGTGGTCCAGGTAGATGCGGATCACACTGTTCCACTGTTTTGCGTTCTCATAAGCCACAACAGCTTCTTTGTATCTATAAGAGATACTTAGTTCAAACAAACTTTCTCAACCTTGTCACATTTGGGAGAAAAATGTCAATAAATGCTTAGGATATTGTTTTTTGTTTTTTTTTTTAATTGATGGTGGTTGCTCACTTTTCTTGCACATCTTTGTTTTTTATCAGAAAGAATACCATGAACCATTTCATTAAAATATGCTGTTTTTAGAGGTTTGATAAACTAACAGTAAAATACCAAAAATGAACTGTTTTCTCATCTGAATCATATATATACAATTTTTAATATTTTACTGTTCTGTAACAGTAAAATATCTTCTGTAAAGAGGAAAGATTATAACAGTAATACAGGCTTATTTTAGCAAACAGAAAATCAGGAATTTTTCACAATTACAGATACAACAGTAATCTATAAAATCATTGTGTATTGACCTCTAGATGGAGCTCAAGACTTCTGTTCAGTCTCTATGAGCTCTCTAGCTCTTTCTATTTCAATAAGACATTTAGTGTGTATCTCTTTCTTAAGGTTACTTTTCTAAAAGTAGAAGGAAGTAACCTTTAAAAATCTCTGAATACATATTGCTAAATAACCTTCTAAAGACTTTAGAAATTTACAGTCCTATTAGTCATGCATAACAAGTGCTTTCTGACAATATGGTTATTAGTTTAAAATAAATCTTTTCCCAATATAAGTTAAAATGATATGCTGTTGCTTTAATTTAATTACCATTAGTGAGATGGAACTTTTTCGTATCTGTATAAAATATAATTTCATAACTGTATTTCTTCCTCTGGCACTCCTTCTTAGCCCATTTCCTCCCGGTGGATTTGAGTTTCTTATATTAAGTTCCAGAAAATCTTTGTCTATTTAAAGTACCAATAATCCATTGTTATACTGTAATACTGTTTTTCAGCTTAAACAGAGCAGCCATGAAATTCACGTTTCTTCACTTTTCTTTGCCTCTGTAAGTTATCTTCCTTAATAAAATGACTATTGCCTAATTTCATTTTCATGCCATAATTATATCAAAATTTCAACTTCTAGTATTTAACCTTCAAATAAAAATGAGATAGGAGTCCACATATAAATACATAAAGGACTGACTGGATGAACTATATAAAGTATGGGGAAAACTTAATAGATGTTTTCTGTTTTTGCCTTTCTTAAAGGTTGCAGATATCAACAATTACTTTATAAAACATCCTTTTAGATTTGTGTAAACTTGAGACATTGTACAAACCTTCCATCTGCTTCTTTAGCTTTGGCGTACTGCAAGTGAATCTTTGGAGAAGAAACATGAGGGAGAAGCTCACCAACTTTTGCCCTAGAAACGTAGGTTGAGAATAATGTCAGCGCTACATTTGCTCCAAAAGTAGCTTCCTACAATCAGATGTTAATTTTTAGGATTCAAGAAACAGTTATCATGATCTTAAAAAAATCTTGGCCCCTACAGTTAAAAGATTTAATTGCTTTTTCTCCGGCCCCCGACCCAGCCAGCCCACCCTCTGTGGGAAAATGAAGGCCAGTTCATTGACTCTGTGAATAATAGGGCTTTTTTATTCTAGTAATTTATCTGATCAGGTTATTTCCTCATATTAAGCCAAGAAAATGTGCTGTTCTTTGGATACAGAACTATTAAAATGAACTCATCTATCTATAAAGAAAAACAGGCGATGGAGGGAAGACCCAGACAGAGGCAAAAGCTGCACAGCTGGGAGGAGGAGCAAGAGAACCAGAGGGGAGGGCATCTACTCACGTTCATTTCCACGCCTGCTCAGAACACACTCTGCAGCAGATTCTTACCAGTTCTTACAGCGGATGTACACAGATGCTGCTTTGTCGTAGTAGAGACCTTTCTCATACAGTTGAGCCGCTTCTGAAAATTGCTAAAATAGTATGAGATTATCAAAATACTAGTTTTATTGTGTATGAGACCTCATAAATATGTATTCCCAGGAAACTCTACCTTCATATTCTCCAGGATGGCTCCGCAGTCTCTTTTAAGGACCCTGCTGGGGTGCTTGAGGGCTTGGTTAACCCCGCGGCGGATGTCTCCCATTCTTATGGACATTTGGGCCACGCCAGCCAGGCACACCTCATCGTGTTCCTGAAATTAGAAGGCAAATAACTAACAAAGCACACCCTAGCTTAAAATGATGTATTTTATTTTTATTAATTTCTTAAAAGCTTTTTATTTTGTATTGGGATATAGCCGAGTAACAATGTTGTGATAGTTTCAGGTGAACAGCAAAGAGACTCAGCCACACATATACGTGTATCCATTCTCCCCTAAATCCCCCTCCCATCCAGGCTGCCACGTAACACTGGGCAGAGTTCCACATGCTACACAGGAGATTCCTGCTGGTTATCCATTTTAAGTACAGGAGTGCATACATGTCTGTCCCAGACTCCCTAACTATCCTGTCCCCCCAGTCTTTCCCCTGGCAACCATAAGTTCATTCTCTGTGAGTCTCTTTCTGTCTTTTAAGTAAGTTCACTTGTAAAAAGGATGTATTTCAGCCAAACAATTTAAATCTAAAATGAGTCTAAATGTTATGGTTTACTTTCAATAGTCTTTGCTGGCAAATCTCAAGATTCTGAAATAATATGGAATCTTTTTTTTAATCATCTGTTACAAAGTCATATTCTTTTCTTTAGAAGTCTAGATCTTTTCTGCTCAAGGCCAAATTTTTACTGCACCTTTGTCATAATACCTTGCATATCTTTGTATGTCTTCTTGGTATAAAATTTTATGTGGGAGGAAATACACTGGGTACATAGCTATGCTATGAATAAAATTAAGAGAAAAAACATTTATCAAATTAAAGATTGCTCTACTAGGCATGATGAAACATAAAACCTTTACTTATTTGTGACAGAGGATCTGAGTTTTACATTTTATTTAATTTTAAATAACTTAAATGGCCCCATGTGGCTAGTGCTGACTGCATTTTAATAACACAGTTAAGAATGAACGAAAATAGATGCAGCCAAACAAAGAAATTGTCAAAACTCTGAGATAAACGAGCAAAGGATATAATTAGGCAATTCATATTAATTTTAAAAATATACAATTGGCCAATAAATAAATAAAACACGCTTGGCTTCACTAATAATCAAACACACAGAAAATAAAATTAAATACCCTTTTTTTTTTAATGCTGATCAAATTGGTAGAGATTGGTAGTGTAGAGAATATGGGGGAAATGAATACTTTCATACACAGCTGTATGAATTACCATAAGTTCTTTTGGAGAGCAATCTAGGAGTTTAAAGATTTGAAAGCACACATTTTATGATGTAGAAATCCCACTTGTGAGAATACAGCCTGCAGATATACTATCTTAAGTAGCTAAGATACATATATTAACACCAGGCAGAATATTCACCATGGTGTATTTGATAGAAACAAACCCCCAAATAACTATAATTATAGTTATTTGAATTCAACAAGGGAGTGGATGGAAAAAACCATGGTACATCCAAACAATGAAAGTTTAGAAGCTCTTAAAAAATTAAAATGTTCATATGTATTGACTTGGAAAGACCATAAGGCAAAATGCTGTTTTTCTTTCACAGAACAGATTCTCAGTTGATCTCTGCTGAGAGAATGGAAGTGAATGATTTTTAGTAAAAACCCCTATTGTGTACATATCTATATGCTTAGAAGAGATTCTGGATGGAAATATACAAGATCATGACCAGTAGTCATCATTAAGGAGTGTGCTTGGAGGAGAGAACGTTGAACTCTCACTTTGTAAGGTTAACAGACTTTGGTGATTTTTCAAATTGACTATAATGACATTGTTATCACTTTTGTAATAAAAGGCTAGATATAAAACAGAAAATAAAAAGGTTTTCAATCTTGACATCACCTGCTACTGCTACTGCTGCTAAGTCGCTTCAGTCCGACTCTGTGCGACCCCACAGACGGCAGCCCACCAGGCTCCCCCGTCCCTGGGATTCTCCAGGCAAGAACACTGGAGTGGGTTGCCATTTCCTTCTCCAGTGCATGAAAGTGAAAAGTGAAAGTGAAGTCGCTCAGTCATGTCCGACTCTGTGCGACCCCACAGACGGCAGCCCACCAGGCTCCCCTGTCCCTGGGATTCTCCAGGCAAGAACACTGGAGTGGGTTGCCATTTCCTTCTCCAATGCATGAAAGTGAAAAGTGAAAGGGAAGTCGCTCAAATTTTTATCGCAAAATTTAGCTTCTTGAGTTAAATTCTGGGATGGTCTGGGACAAGAGAATGGACTGGAATAGTGGGTAAAGTATATGCTTACCAGGTTAATCATAAAAGATACAGCATGAGCAGTAAAATAGCAGAAAAACCTTTATGGACTGGGAATTCACTTTTAAAGCGGTTATTGAAACATTTTAAGAGTGAAACGAAAAGCCTTATGAAAATCATAGCTAGCCTGTACGTGGAAAGGGATACAAATTTTACTCCCAACCTCAATAAAAAGCTCATATTTAGGGTCCAATGGAAAACAAAGCTTTTTCAGACAGATAAAAATATTGTCAATGTCAGTTTTCAAGAGTTCAAAGTGTTTTAAAATGATTTAACTATGTCCTTGCAAAGTTGTTAATAAACGGAAAAAAAAAGGCTCACCTGCTTCATACTAAATAAATACAATGCAAATAAGATTATTTCTTACAGGAAACTAACAACAAACTCAAAGATAACTATGCATATCTTATCTTTATTCAAGGTTACCTTATTATCACCTGTTATTCCTTTCTCATAATGAGCCAAAGCATTTACATAATCACCTCTGAAAAAAAAGAGAGTGAATTTTAATACACACTTAAGTATCTTGTTTACATATACAAGATTTAAAAGATAAACTGTCACTGAGTTGCTTAAGCACATGAAAGACGATACACAATGTTTATGCATGCATTCTTTGAAGTGCAGGCCATTATTTTGCTACTTTAAAAATAAGTATTAAAGTAGATTATGCTAAGAGTGTAAGGTACTAACTTTGTAGTATGCTAGGCATTTTGGGGAGCTACATTAAAATTTTGGGGTCACTTTTGTTTAATTATCTCCTTTGGGGTTCTAAGGGACTTCCCTAGTAACTCAGTTGGTAAAGAAATCTGCCTGCAATGCAGGAGAGCCGGGTTTGATCCCTGGGTAGGGAAGATCCCCTGGAGAAGGGAATGGCAACCCACTCCAGTACTCTTGCCTGGAGAATTTCTTGGACAGAGAGGATGTGGTGGGCTACAGTCCATGGGATCGCAAAGAGTTAGACACGACTGTGCGACAAACTTTCCTTTCCTCCTTTCCTTTGGGGTTCTAAAGACAATCATGAGACCATAAAAAGCAATGTTTTTTTTTTTTTCCCCAAATACACAGTATTTATAAGTGCAATATGTATTGAGAGAATATGTGTAGAAATTAAGGAAAATACTGGGGATGACAGTATTAAGGGCCCTGATTCTTATTCTGATAAAAAGTATCATGTTGTTTGTTTAGTCACTAAGACTCTGCAACCCCATGGACTGTAGCCTGCCAGGCTCCTCTGTCCATGGGATTTCCCAGGCAGGAATACTGAAGTGGGTTGCCATTCTCTTCTCCAGGGGATGTTCCTGACTCAGGGATCGAACTCTTGTCTCCTGTCTCCTGCATTGGCAGGCAGATTCTTTACCACTGAGACAGCGGGGAATATAAATGATACCACTCCCTCTTCCCATGATGGATGCTAATATGGATCTGCGTATCTAGAAGTCATATTTATTACCTCAATTCATTCTTACTGCTTGAAACAGAATGGATCAGTGATCAGTGATTGCTTAGTATCTATCTGGAAATCCATTGTCCTTTAAGAAACCATCTCCTCCAGAATCATCAGCTCTGAGAAATCAGCTTAGACCAGTCAACCTCCCTCAGCTTCACTCAATTTCCTCATCTGTTGGTTACAAGGAATTTGTGGGACAGCCCAGAGCCTCACAGTCGGCCGTGTTCCTACGTGGGGATTTCTAATGTTGCCGTGCTATGCTTAGTCGTGTCCGACTCTTTGCAATCCTATGGACTGTAGCCTTCCAGGCCCCTCTGTCCATGGGGATTTTCCAGGCAAGAATACTGGAGTGGGTTGCCATGTCCTCCTCCAGGGGATCTTCCCAACCCAGTGATTGAACCCAGGTCTCCCGCACTGCAGGCGGATTCTTTACCATCTGAGCCACCAGGGAAGCCCCAAATACTGAAGTGGGTAGCCTATCCCTCCTCCAGGACATCTTCCCGATCCAGGAATCAAACTGGGGTCTCCTGCACTGCAGGTGGATTCTTTACCAGCTGAACTACCCAGGAAGCCCAGGAATTTCCAATATTTGGACCCAATTACATCAACACAGATAGAGATGTCTCCTGATAGCTCCTTCTTCGGGAACTGAGGTTTTCCTTGAGCAAGCCCAATTAAGAGATGCTAAACTGAGACTTGGGAACTCTCACTTTATTTTTATGGTATTTTTAGTTCATGTACTTTATTTAATTATTTTGGAACTCTCGTGTGGCTCTAGCTCATGATTCTAATGTCAGACTGGAGAGCGAATCCTTCCCACAGATGTCAGATGGGTCCTTCTTTGATCTAATCAATGTGTTGGCTGTAGAATGAAACAGACGGTTGGAACTGAGCAGAGGCCCAGGGCCTTAGAATCAAAATCAGCAGCTGGTGGGACTCCTCTGGTGGTCCAGGGGCTAAGACATCACACTCTGAATGCAGGGGTCCTGGCTTCAATCCCTCCCTGGTCAGGAAACTAGATCCCACATGCCATAACTGAGAGGTCACGTGCCACAACCAGACCTGGTGCAGCCAAATAAACAAATATTTTTTAAAAATCAGCACCTGGTAGCTACCGGGGTACTGGATGGTGATAAGCTGTACCTACTTAGTTACAATTTTCACAAGAGTAAGTCTCTTGATTTGGGTGTTGGGGTGCATACCTAGATCAGGACCCAGGGGTCAGCATAGAAACAGCAGTGAAAACTATGGAAACTGGTGGCTTCACAGTCACATGTTGAGCAAAAACGGTTAAAAAACTATCAATAACATCAGACTTTCAACTGGCTCAGCTCACCTAACTGTGATGAGACAGCTTTTGAGGGTTTGCTACAAAGACTGATTCTCCTGAAAGGAGGAACAGTGGAAGTTTTCTGGATAGTTCCAGAGCTTCCTCAAGTGCTTGTGCTCTGACAGGGGAGGGTGGGTCATCTCCCAGTGCAGTGACCCTCTTCTCTTTACTCTCAGCCCCAGTCACTCTCAGGACAGAGATGCAGGGCCAGGGCACTGAGGCCTCCTCACCTGTGTTATGCACTAAGATTCCTATTTGTTCTTTTCAACATATTGGATTAACTTTGTAAGGGGCAGAAATGTGATAAATTTAGATTAAGATCGACTAAGAAGAAATAAAATCTCCAAAAAGCTTTTATTTGCAAAATGGGGACTTTTAAATAAGGTATCCTGGTTAGAAATGAAAGAGTACTTTTTGATGGAGTAATTTCTACAACTATTATCTGTCAATATTCTCAATGACTATAAAGTCTATATGAAAATAAAATGGAACTACATAAAAATGATTTTTAATGTTAGAACCATATTTTCTTTGTTCAAGAAGCAGTGTTTTTCCCATTTTATAATTTTTGAAAATGGAATATATCCTATAATAAATCACCCAGTTATGATGTAGTTGTCCTTGCAACTACATATACTTGCAAACTTCTATTTGTCAATAATGATTCATTGCTTGTCTCTGCAGGTATCTGCGTTAGTGACATTAACCACAGCTGAATGGGAGTTTCAAATTGGATCCGGAAATCCCTCTAAAATTACACTTTTAGGCAGGACTGAAGTAAAACTGTATAGTCTATCAATTAAGACTATTGACAGTCAAGACCGTCTGGCAATTAAGAACCAGAGAAGGCAATGGCACCCCACTCCAGGACTCTTGCCTGGAAAATCCCTTGTGGGCTGCAGTCCATGGGGTTGCTAAGAGTCGGATACGACTGAGCGACTTCATTTTCACTTTTCACTTTCATGCATTGGAGAAGGAAATGGCAACCCACTCCAGTGTTCTTGCCTGGAGAATTCTAGGGATGGGGGAGCCTGGGGGGCTGCCCTCTATGGGGTTGCACAGAATTAGACACGACTGAAGTGACTTAGCAGCAGCAGCAGCAGCAATTAAGAACACTAGAAATTTCTAAATCTCTCAGAACAGATTATGGCATTTTCAAAGGTAGGCAAGATCTGTGAAGCATATTCATCATGCATCAGCAGGGCTTATTACTCAAGCACTGCAGCTTCACCTTGAAAAGCTTCTGGCTTGATTTGCAACATGAACTGATGAATTTTTATCCACGTTCAATTCAATTTTAAAAAGCAGAAGTACAAGTTGAAGCAAAGAGAATTGTGGAACAAAGCCTGGTATCTTTCACCATGCCTTGAATTCACACTGCAAATCCTCAAAGTGTTCAAAGTGGTCAAGGTCATGATCGTAGATTAAGAAAAGCAGAGTCACCTTGACACTATGTGTAACTGTTGTTGGCCAAATGTGTTTCAAAACAATATTTCTCAATTCAAAACAATTCTAAATATGGAAAAGGCTTAGACCCAAACTGAGATTTTGATGCTGAAAGGGAGTGGATAGATACATGGATAAGACATCATTAGTTAGAATAAAACATTTTTGGATGTATAATTAATATGGGTTTTTTTCCACCTAAGAAGCCACTATTAAATCCATGTATTTAATTATTAAATCAATGGCCTTATAATGGATAGGAGTTTAGAACTGAAGATATTCAATAATTAGTTACTGACTGAAACATATAAAGACGAGGACTTACGTGAATTCAAGCTGAATAGCATATTCTTTTGATATAAACGGTATTTGGTCTGGGGCTAATCGTTTTGCCAATTGTAGAGCGCTGTCCCAGTGCTGCAGATCCCTTCTCATCTATTAGAAAGAGAAAGATATGAATTTCAAATAGCAAATTATTCTGCACAGTTACCATACAGTGCTGGTTTTACACTCCCCATGGCTCAGTGGACCACTGCCAACGCAGGGGACGTGGGTTTGGTCCGGGAAGATCCTAAGTGGCGAACCACCACTACTGAGCCTGTGCATTCCAGGGCCGTGGCTATTACAAGGGTCCCTGGCCCTCCAAAACTCAATCCTAAACAAAATCTTATTCTCTGTAGTATTTAATTTGTCTCAATAGGAAAAAATTACATTGAATTAAAATTAATTCAATCAACTAAATTAAAACTAGTATTTCTTCTTAGAGGGGAGATAATAAAGAAAAAGTTGAGAAATACTTTACTATAGGAATTGATCTTATTTTCTGAGAAAATCTGAACCTGTATCATAAGATGAATAGTAGCAAACACAAATAAAATGTGAATATGTCTTTCTCCCTGGCTCCTGAGGTCTTTTATCTGTGTCTGGTACACAATTCCACAATTCCAAAATTGTATGTAATTATTTTATATTGTTAGGTTAATCATGTTCCCATTATGGCTTGAAATTGTAATTATCTTTTATTTTTTGTCTGGCTATAGATTGTGAAAACTGATAAACATCTTTTTACTATTGTGATTTTGTAACTATTACTTAATACCACTGTATTATGATTGGTCAACAGAAAAATTACAGAATTCTTTATCACCAAAGCTACCATTTAATAGAAAAACCTGTAATCACTTTTTAAAATTCATATGCATATCAGAATTATCTTGGAATTTTTTTTGAAAAATACAAGTACAAATGCCCAGGTATTGCTTTTTTTTTTTTTTGCTAAAGCTCCCGTTTCTAATGAACAGCCATGTTATGGGAGAATGGCATTGAAACATGTAATATCATATGTGAAACAAATGACCAGTCCAGGTTTGATGCATGATACAGGGTGCTCGGGGCTGGTGCACCGGGATGACCCAGAGGGATGGGATGGGGAGGGAGGTGGGAGAAGGGTTCAGGATGGGGAACACATGCACACTCAGGGTGGATTCAAGTCAATGTATGGCAATACCAATAAAATAGTGTAAAGTAAAATAAATAAATACATTAATTAAAAATAAATAAATACACCTGGAATATACGAGGATCTTTCATTTTTATCTAGTTTGTTTCATTTTTTTCTATTTCATATTCAGTGCTCCCATTTCATTTTGTTTATGTTTTCCAATTTTCCATCTTTTCTTTTCTGGATGTTCTTTCTCAAGTGTTTATCAAGCATAGTAGAAAAGCTTTTGTAAACATATATATATATTTTTAAAAACTTATGAATTTTTGTCTAACTAAAAAATTAATGACATTTTGATTCCACTTGTTTTTCTTAGTATGAATAGAATGCTAGATTTCCAAATTAAAAAAACAGATATGCAACAAGCAACAAAGGTTTACTGTATAGCACAGGGAACAGAATGATGTAATAACCTATACTGGAAAATAATTTCAGAAATAACGTGTATATGTATAACTGAATCACACACACAAAAAAGAATTCTACTTTTTGAAATCGCCAGTTTTTCTAAATGTCCTATGGACATCTAATAACATATGAGATACAAAATTTTAAATATATTTGTGTAGGATATGATTAGGGCTTCCCAGGTGGCACTAGCGGTAAAGAACCCACCTGCCAATGCAGGAGATATAAGAGATGTGGGTTCAACCCCTGGGTCTGGAAGATCCCCTGCAGGAGGGCATGACAACCCACTCCAGTATTCTTGCCTGGAGAATCCCATGGACAGAGGAGCCTGGCAGGTGCAGTCCAGTGGGTCACAAAGAGATGGACATGACTGAAGTGACTTAGCACACAAGCACACAGGATATGATTAACATAAATTAATTAAATATAAATCTATTATATTTAAATTATTAATGACATCATTCAAGATGCTCCTATTCTTTTTTCTGCACTTGATAAAATAGTCTCAGAGAAATGTTAATATGTCTCATTATGATTATATATTGCTTCTTTTCCCTTTTATTTCTTCTGATTTTTGCTCTATGTCTTTTGTTTCTTTGTTAAGTGTCTAATGGTTTATGATATCTATCTTCTTTGTGAATTGTTCCTTTTATCATTAAAATATTCATCTTTGTTTCATTTAAAATAAATAATAAAAAACCATTAAAGAGTAAACCATTAATCTTCTGGAGTTCATTCCTCACTTTATTCACCCTTTGTACAGAATTAACAATGGCTAACATTTTGCAAGTGGTATTTTCTACTCTAAGACATTAGCCTATTTACTTTCCACAACTAGGCCTTTTGTAATGAGCTGTTCCTGTGCCCATTTTAGGGATCCAGAACTGAGGCAAAGGGAGGCTAGTTTTGCACGCACAGTCTCACTGTTAGTGTGTGGCAGGGCTGAGCAGTAGGACTCTGCCTCCAACGTTTTTACTTAGCTAACCTGTCAGCCTTCAAAGTGAGGTTAAAGGAACAATGGGGTGCAGTCACCACTTCCCATTGTGAAGCCATCAGCTTAAATCCTTTATGAAGCCAGGAGCATGTGACAAGTGTCCACAGCTAACGCGGAAGAGCAAGGATGACATCTCTGCCCTCACTCAGGGAAGCCCTGTTCCTACTCCAGCACATACCAATCCAAGATCTGAAAATTTCTCAGGGTGTCCCCAGTCATCTCAAATAATATTGTGAGTGCATGCGTGCTAGGTCGCTTCAGTCACGTCTGACTCTTTGCAAGCCCATGGACTTGCAAAGTAGCCCGCCAGGCTCCTTTGTCCATGGGCTTCTCCATGCATGAATACTGGAGTGGGTTGCCACTTCCTACTCCAGGGGATCTTCCTGACCCAAGGATTGGGTCACATCTCTTTCATCTGCTGTATTGGCGGGCGGGTTGTTTACCACTAGTGCCACCTGGGAAGCCAATAACACTGGGACATCATCTAATTTTTTTCTTAACATTCAGTTCACTTAAAATTTAAAAATGAAATTTGCTGTGGCCAAAACTTCTAAAACTAAAGAGATACAGATGTATAAAACAGTCTTTTGGACTCTGTGGGAGAGGGAGAGGGTGGAATGATTTGGGAGAATGGCATTGAAACATGTATAATATCATATAAGAAACGAATCACCAGTCCAGGTTCGATGCAGGATACAGAATGCTTGGGGCTGGTGCACTGGGATGACCCAGAGGGCTGGTACGGGGAGGGAGGTGGGAGGGAGTGTTCAGGATGGAGAGCACGTGTACACCCGTGGCGGATTCATGTTGATATATGGCAAAACCTACAATATTGTAAAGTAATTAACCTCCAATTAAAATAAATAAATTTAAATTAAAAAAAATGAAATTTGCTATAGAACAATTTGAAAAAGAGAAGTCGTGAAATCAGTAGCAAATATGCTTTCTGTATGTGGCTGTGGAAATGTTGGCTGAGGTGGAACAATGTTAGTGATGAAAGCCACCATCTGTGTCTTTACAGTCAATCTGGCACCGTTCCCAAAGATCTACTCTCATTTTACGTCTTTACGGCAACCCTATGGGCTAGATATTATTATCCCTCCTTTAAATGGGATCTAGGGCACTGAGACATGGAATAACTTGTCCAAGGGCACGAAGAGGTGGGATTTGAAACCAGTCACGTCCAACTCTGAAGTCCACGTTCTTAACTGCTCTTCTACACAGCCACAGTTCTCTCCTACCTGTGAGGCCCTAGGTCCTGCATTCTGTTCTGGTCCTTCCCTTGTAATGCTCACCTCTGGGAAACTGGTGATGATAAACAAGCCTTAGCCTCCCCCTCTTCACACACAAGAGAACGTCACACAGTAAATGATAAATATGCCTCAGGTTTCCCATTTGGAAAATAGAGAAAATAATAGTATTATCTCACAGGATTGTTGTGAAGGTTGAATGAATTAAAATATTTATGTCAACTCTTAGAAAAGTACCTGGTACACGTAAGTGCTCAATAAATGATGGCTGTTTTCACTTGTATGTGTTTTTGTAAGTTACAGAATCTGTTCTCTTTGGATACACTCTGACTCTAAATTAATGGGTAATGTAACAATACCATGCCTTTTACTGCTCCATAGAATGCAGAGTGAAAATACTTCTAAGGTTAATGAATACTCAAGGGTTCTTGAAGCTGAAGTCTGAGTTCAAGGAGGGGGAAGGCATGTGGTGCCTGGTGCTGAGAGATGTTAACTCTTTAAAGAGGTGAGAGCCTCTTTGCACGTTCTTTCCCTCATCTGCGGCCTTACCTCAAGGGCGGCAACAGGGCAGCTGGATGCCAGGTACAGGTCCTGAGCCAGGTTGAAGTCATTGCTGAACATGGCAAGGTGTCCTGCCAGAAGATTGTAGTCCTCTATTCCCTACAAATAAAAACAGGTTTAATGAGAAGAAACTCAAGGGTTTAATTTTTATTTAAGGACTGTGCTTAGGAAGAAGTGGTAGTATCTATCAGTTTTTGAGCTAGGTAAGACTAACTGCAGAAATTTAAATGGTTGACTCAGTATCATTTAAATGCGAATCTGATAATTCCCATAAGATGCTATTTACCTTTATTTGTTCCAAGGACATCACCATGCCAACGTTTCCAATAGTGCGATAAACACGGATTGCAAACTCCACTTCCATGTGGTGTAGACAGGCTCTGGCCAGTTCATTCCAGGCAGCCTGGTCATTGAGAATCTTGCACAGTTCCCAGGCATCAGGAAACCTGTCATTTGAACATATAAGCATAATCAAAGAGCTCTATTTGTTTCCCACTAGGCAGCTTTTAGACTGTATGTAATTTAATGTTATGCCTTAGATAAATTTTGCAAAAATACTTTTCAATCTTTAATCATTTCCAAGTTATAAAAGAACTACATAGACTTTTTTTCCTTTTTTGTATAGATGTTTTTTCCTGAATTTATTGAATTAATCTGAGTCGACGTTGTGTAACCACCCTCCCTCATCAGTAACTAATTCTACTCACTTATTTTTTGGTTTACTTGACACACATATGAAAATTATTTCTGCTGTCATATAAGTCTAATAACATTAATATTCTATTCCTATAAGCTGGAAAATTTAAAATAGGTCAGCCACTATGGCCTGCAGCTTCCTGCTTTGGGAAATAAAGTGAGTGGAAGACAGCCACTAGCCCGCCTACCCTTTATGAGCTGTCTGGGCTCTTCTCATTCAGACAACCAACCTGGGTAGTTGTGATGGACCCTATGGCCCTTAAAGCCTGAAATACCATTTTGACCATAACAGAAAAAGCTTGCTGACTTCTGGTTTAAAACTTAACCACAAATGTCAATGAGACTTTTGTGGGACTCCTATATTAATGAATATGTCACCCTCCCCATCTAGTCATCAATCCAGTTTCCACCCAACACACACTCACTGAGCACTGTTATGTGCTTGGAACCAAGATGTAAGGATCAAATGCAGTCACTGTCCTTAGGTGGTCACACTTGGGGAAGGCAGAAGAGACACGTGAGCAAACAGAGGACTATGACACAGGATGACAGAGGTACCAGAGTGCCTACAATATGTGCATCTTTGTGCTTAGTGCTTTGCATACATTATCTCACTGGATCACCCTAACAACCTATTCCCTATGTATTATTATTATTTCTCCTTTATAAAGGAGGAAAGTGAGGCTTTGCAGTCTTAAAAGACCAGCCTAGTGGTAAGAGACAATGTGCTCTAAACCACTCTGCACACCAGATCCTGGCTCTGAGGCAACACATGAGAAAGGCCTCAATCTGTACTGCCAGTGATCAGGGGCTTTGGGGAAGGCTTCCTGGAGGAGAGGGCTCTGCTGAATGGTGGAGAATGAGGCATTACTACCTACACAGACAGGGAAGGGCAGTCTAAGATGCGAAAGCAGCACATGCCAAGGCAGGAAATCATGAAAAATTATTGAATTCAAGCAGTCAGTGGACAGAGAGCAGTGGAGGAGTCGGGGCAGGTGAGGCTGGTATTAAATCAGCAAGAGCTGTGTGTGTCAGGCTGAGGTCCCTGAGAAATAAGGGTTTCTTCCTAAAGGCAATGGGAAGTCACTGAGGATCAGACTCACATTTTCCAAAGTGTACGGAGAATAGATTGTCTTGAGGCTACCTGGAGAGAGAGCCGACAGAAGTCGCTCTGCTACACATTACACCATTGGAAGGCCTGAGTTAAGGTGGAGGAATAGTGGAGGAGAAAAAGACCTGGGTGTGTGTGGGTGTGTATGCGTATGTGGGGGTGTGTATACATGTGTGTCGGTGTGCGCTGTAGGGCATGTGCACAATGTGATTTGGGCAGGGGGAGAAAAGGAGGCTGGGAAAGATGATGATGCGAGTTTGAGGAACTCGTGGACTCCCAGCTACACAGGACTGGGAGGTACTGGTGATACAGATTTAAGTCAAGGATGCATATTCTGGAGTTAATCTCATATATAAGGTATTGAAACCACCTTTGAGGAGATTCATTCTGGAAGAATAATTAGAGTGAGAAGATAAGAAAGGAGCCCAAGGGATCCTGAGGAAGAGCAACATTTACCAAAGGAATTCACAGTCACCCTAAGAGGTGAGAGGAAAAAGCAGGGGTAGCTCAGACGGTAAGGCGTCCGCCTACAATGCAGGAGACCCACGTTTGATCCCTGGGTTGGGAAGATCCCCTGGAGAAGGAAATGGCAACCCACTCCAGTACTCTTGCCTGGAGAATTCCATGGAAGGAGGAGCCTGGTGGGCTACAGCCCATGGGGTCACAAAGAGTTGGACATGACTGAGCGACTTCACTCACTTGAGGAGATTCACTCTGGAAGAATAATTAGAGTGAGAAGAGAAGAAAGGAGCCCAAGGGACCCTGAGGAAGAGCAACATTTACACAAAGGAATTCACTGTGGTCCTAAGAGGTGAGAGGAAAAAGCAGGGGGAAAAAAATCTCAAGTAAGATAAAATCTAACTTTGTTATAATGAAATTAAGGGAGTGTTGAAATAATTACATTTATTAGAATTTCACAATAACTGTGCTATTTGGGAGATTAGAAACTTTTTGTTCTGATAGGCTTTTCCCATAGTACAAAAGCCCTTCCTTTAGAATTTACTTATATTCTCAAATCGATCATATCTGAGCCTCATGATAATCCTGTGAAGTAAATGAGGTAAATACTATTATCTCCATCTTTTTTTTTTGGTCATGCTGTGTGGCATGTGCGATCTTAGTTCCCCAACCAGTGATCGAACCTGTGCTCCCTGCATTGGAAGAGTATAGTCTTATTAATCACTGGATGGCCAGGGAATTCCTTTCCATCTATTTTCACAAGATTTGACCTTTAAAATCACAAAAGGAAATGAGAAGCTCCACAAGAAATGTTTAAGCCATACCTTTTCAGCATTAAAGTCTGTGTCAGCACCTGCCTCAGTTCATGAGGCCCCAAGTCTTTTAAAGTGTCAAGGAAGCGGTGAGTGCTTAGGTAGATGTTGTTTATTTTTCCACTCTGGGTCTGGCAGGTCAACTCTCCATTATATAACAGCAAAGGTTTATGAGAGAAAGGAACTTTGGTGCCACCAGCCAGAATGACCTTGGATCCTATATTATAAAACAGACACCTTAATGTTAAAAGCTAATACTCAGCAGACACATTAAAAAAAGAATGTTTTAATTTTAGTGCAATGGAAATGTAATTCCCAACAAACATACAAAAAAGTGATTAAGTACCTTGGATAGTGTCCTTGTGAAAGACATACGTGTACACCTTATCGTCATCGTAGGCAATAAATACACCTTTATCCATTGGCCAGTTTTCCCAAAGAACACCTTTAATGGTTGGTGAAAAGTCTGGAATCTCATAGGTAGCATCATTAACCTAAAAATTGAGGATTTACAGATTTTACCCAAGTCTGCACTTAAACCATTATCATTTGCCTTGGTAGGATGGAGCTTGTCTGCAGCCTTAGCTGGCAAAGCTTACCAACTCATATTCAACTTGCCAACATCCTAAGATAAATGAAGAAAAGTTTCTTTTCCCCTTTCTATAATGAGCATAGCTTGAAAAAAACTGTAATTACATGTAAAATCAAGGGTTTTATCTAAAATTTGGTGAATTTGCCAGAAAAACTACAAGTCTGGACACAAAACTTCAGGTTAAGAAAAAAAGTTGAAGTTGCTCAAAATGATAACAGAAATATTAACTATGAACACACTTGTGCTTAGAGAATTTCCAATAATATTGGGTATAGAAATGCTCCAACTAGAGAAGAAACAAAATAATTCATACATGATTTGAGATCTAAATAAATTCCACTTGGTACATTTTATTTAAAAACATGCATTCCAACAATGTATTCCAACAAACTGTAATTACAGTAATATAAACTATTTAAAAAAATCAACCCATATATCCCTATAAACTCAGGCAGATAGGCTTACATATATATCCTGAAAGGAAATCTCTACAAGATTTAATTTCCTTATTAAGTAGGGGGAACTCAAGGTCATCTTTACATTCAGGTCGTTTTTTCTCATTTACTTTGTAACTGAGAAATGGGTTGGAAAGAACTATTAGGAATTTTGAATAAATAATCCAGGCACTTCTGTGGAAACCTATTACATATTTGTCAAAGAAAGAAAAGAAAAGAAATAAAGAGAAGAGAAAAAGAAAAAGGGAGGAAGGAAGTTTTACTATCTAGGAGGGTATATCGTGAGTGAGAGCTATCTTCAGGGAATGTGTCCTCACTGTGGTAAAGCTAAGACACCTGGGAACAGTCACTAAGGTTCAGTCCAAGCGCAGCTGTAGGCTGTGTCAACTATGAACAAAAATATACTAACTGGATATCCAAATAAAAAAAAAATCCAAGTATAGTAAGTGAGATAAAACCACACTATTTCCTTTTTTCTAAATTTAGCCTTGTAAAAATTAACAATGTTTAAAAATAGGAGTAACTAAATCCAAAAATCTTCATCAACCCTGACTATTCATTGGAAGGACTGATGCTGACGCTCCAATACTTTGGCCACCTGATGTGAAGAACTGACTCATTGGAAAACACCCTGATGCTGGGAAAGAGTGGAGGCAGGAGCAGAAGAGAGTGACAGAGGATGAGATGGTTGGATGGCATTACCAACTCAAAGACATGACTTTGAGCAAACTCCTCCAAGATAAAAACTTCCTTTATCTTGGACATGAGATAGGCAAGGACTTGGAAGCCTGGTATGCTGCAATCCATGGGATGGCAAAGAATCAGACACAACTGAATGACTGACAACAATAAAAAAAAGTCTAAAAATGGATTCATCTGTTTTTAAATCACCTAATTAAAAAAAAAATATTTCCTCTGTGTTCAGGATCTTTAAGAAAAGAGGAAAATCAACTGAGGTGGGCAGAAAGGACAGGGAACAGTCCTTGCTCTCTGAAGCTATTGCATTTCCAGAGAGAAAATTCATATGTTACCTGAAGATACACTGTAATACTGTGCCATAAATAATGTTAAAATGATGCAGAATAAGAACTATTTTTTCCATTAAAAAGCTAAGATATTTTAACACTTAAAAATTACAAAATAATGTAAAAATTTTCTAGATGAAAACAGTCATGAAAACAAATCACAAATATACCACAAACATAATAACAAAGTACTATAATTCTCGGCACTGTTTTAGAGAAAGTGATCTTATATATGAAATATATTTTAAAAACACTTTTTTCTTCATATGTTGCCATTTAAAAGAATAACTATTTGAAAAATTTTCTAGACTTACTGGACAGTAGACATATCCATCACTTTTTTCATCAATGAAAACTAATCTGGTCCCATTTGGGTCAGGAAAAATCTTTTTCACACTGACGGGATGTCGATAATCATTAACAAACTGCCAGTCTTCAATGTAGAAATACTGAATGACACCAGTCTAAAAAAATCCAGTCACAGAAATGAAAGGCTGTCAAGAAAATACTGAGTTTTCAGCATTTATGTTAAGCATATTTCCTAATTTGAAAAAAATAAGTCATATTTTTGATCAAGAGTCTAAAAATATTTGCTATATAAGCAAAGTACAGATCCAAGAAAGTAAGTTAAATGAGTATGTACATCTAACTCAACAGTCTATTATCAGTTCTAATATCCTTAGTCATATTAAAGCTTAATTGATTTTCAGATTTCCCACTTGTAAGAAATACTCTTATTGGTTAAGAGTAACTTTCAAGTCATATTATTTTAAATATTTTTGCTGTTAATAAATTAGAAAATTAAGTTTAAATAAACAAAAACCCACAAGATACAGTCACAGTTCTCTAATAACAATGAACACGTAGACATCAAAATTTAAAAATATACCATTTACAATCACTCAAAAAAATTAAATACTTAGGTGTAAATTTAACAAAGCATGCATAGGACTTGTGTGTTGAAAACTAAAAATCACTAATGAAAGAATGCAAGAATATCTAAATAAATGGAGAGGCATACTGTGTTCATGGATTGGTATCAGAATAAAGATGTTATTTCTCCTGAACTGATATACAAGATTTTTTTGTAGATACAGACAAGATTATTCTAAAATTTATATGGCCCTGCAAAGGAACTAGAATAGGTAAAACAGTTGTGAAAAAAAATGGGAAAATCAGTCGGTTAATTTTTTTTTTATAGCTACAGCAATCATTGTGTAGTACTGGTGGAGGGACAGACACACAGACCATTGGAATAGACCGGAAAAGCCAGATTGTTATCAAGGATTAAGGATAAGGCAGAGGCAAGAAGAAAGTGGGTGTGGAGATAAATGCAACATGAAGGGTCCTGGTGCTGACAGAATTGCTCTGTATCTTGCCTGTTAATGTCAATACCCTGGTTGTGATACGTAATATAATGTTACCATTGGGGGAAACTAGGAAAAGGATTTATAGGATCTCTCTGTATTGTTTCTTATACCTGCATGTGAGTCTACGATGATCCCAAAATAGAAAGTTTAATTAAAATAAAAACACATGTTAACATCTTACATTTCTATTCAGGCCAAGATGGCATGACTGGACTTGACTTGCCCACCCAAAAGAACCAAAAATAACAGACAAAAGACATGAAAAATGATTTTCAAGATACTGGAATAAGGCAACACAGGATAATGGTCTCTTGGAGATGGGAAACAAGATAAGTCCTGTGATTGCTCCAGTTTTTGCCTTGGGAGAGCCTTCAAGCCATGGCAAAGCGAGGGAACATGCAGGTGGAGCACGACTCCCTGAGTTGAGGAGATAGAGCTGAGGATTCAGTGGGGCAGAAGGGAGTTGGCTAGACTTGCTGCGTATAATACCAGAGAGGAGAGAGATGCACTGGGAGAGAGCACTGAAGATCTTCAGAGGGTCCATCTTGAGTCTTCAGCATAGATCACTGCACACTTATGAGAAAATTGTCAAAGCCAGGGAGAAGAACCATCCAAAGGCATTAGAGGAAACAGTGACTGGCACTCACACAGAACTGGGAACAGTGACTGTTTCCAATTGGCAGATTAGAAAACGTAATTCACAGGATATTGAACAGAGTACTCAGGCAGATCTTGCCTCAAAAGTGGGAAATAATTAGGTGTAGACTAAGCAATGTTTCAGGCTTCCCTGATGGCTCAGTGGTAAAGAAGCTGCCTGCCCATGCAGGAGACACAGGAGACGGGGGTTCAGTCCCTGGGTCGGGAAGATCCCCTGGAGAAGGAAACAGCAGTCCACTCCAGTATTTTTGCCTGAGAAATCCCATGGACAGAGGAGCCTGGGGGCTATAGTCCATGGGGTTGCAAAAGGGTTGGAGACAACTTAGCAACTAAACAACAAAACGAAAGTAGTGTTCCACATCTGCCTAACAAATCACAAAAGCCAAGACTCAAAAGGATCAGACTGTTTCCAAGCAAATTACCTGCATTCCGGGAACAAAGCTCCAAGTATCTTTAGGAATACAAAACATCCAGCACCCCCAAAGGAAAAAGTACCATGTATGCAAAGAAGTAGGAAAAAACATAACCCATATTAAGGACAATAATTAATCAAAACTGACCCAGAACTGACCCAGATATTAGAATTAGCAAATAAGGTAACTAAAACAGTTAATATAATGGTATGGCATATGTTTAAATAGATAAATGGAAGATACAAAAACAGATTCTAATATATCTTCTGCAAATGAACTATGGTATCTGAAATGAAAAGTACAGTGGATGAAGCTACTGGCAGATTCAGTATGACAGAAAAAAAGGCTAGTAACCCTGAAATACAGCAGTAGAAATTATCTAAAATGAAACTGAAAAAAAAAAAACGAGTAAAAAAATTTAAATAGCATAGACTGTGGGATAAGTTAAAGTGGTTTAATATATGTGTAATTGGAGTTTCTGAAATTGGAATGCAAACAGAGGGAGGGAAAACATCCTTGGAGAAATAATGGCTGAAAATGTTCCAAATTTTATTAACGCTATAAACCCTTGGGTTCAAAGAAGCTCAACAACCCAAGCACAAGAAATATGGAGAAAACTACATCAAAGCACATCACAATTAATTTACTTAAAACCAGCGATTAAGAGAAAATATTAAAAGCAGTCAGAGGAAAAAGACAGATGACACACAGAGGGACAAAGATAAGAATGACAGAGATTTCACTGGAGTAAATGTAGGCAAGATGACAGAGGAGCTACATCTTTAAAGTATTGAGAGAAAAAACTGTTCATGGAAACAACCTAACATCCACCAACAGATGAACAGATAAAGAAGGCGTGGTGCATATATACAATAAAATATTACTCAGTCACAAAAAAGAATGAAATAATGTCATTTGTAGCAACATGGACGGACCCAGAGATTGTCACACTGAGTGAAGTAAGTCAGACAGAGAAAGACAAATATATGATATCACTTATATGTGGACATCATGATATTATATACACTATATACATATATATATAAGTATATATATATCTATATAGCTTCCCTGCTTATTTTATAGAGTTAATGAGATAAAACAAGTGAGATCAGGGCTTTATAAACTGTTGTGTGTTATACAAATGTACTATTAATTTATTTACTACTTATTTACCATATCACCACCACTTTATCTGATACATGAGACCTACCTTACTTGTGTATATAAGCTCAAAAACTGATTTGGGGTCAAATTTAAATTTAAAAAGTCTCTCTTCTGGCAATCAGCATGTTTTAAAATATGCTTTAAAAAAAAATAATGTGAGAAAACAGAACCTTTGAAACAGTGATTAATTGCTTTTCTAATGAAGGACAGGGAAGCCTGGTGTGCTGCCGTCCATGGGGGAGTCAGATACGGCTGAGCAACTGAACAATAGCAACAAATGTGGAAAATAATGCCTTTTTTTCAAAACCAACTTAGTGAATTCTTCTAGAGGTTAAGCAAGGTAACAGGTATGATATGCTTTGAAAAATCTTTATAAGTTTTTACAAATATAAATACTATTACTAAATTATGCTTTATATATATGTGGCTAATGTAACATTTAAGAGTACAGGGTGTTGGTGGTTCAAACGACCAAAAGGTTGAAGTGGGATTCTCAATATTCAATTAATTATAATTAAATGCCCGCTAAATGTAGGCACTGGACAGCTAAAGTTGAATGAGGTGTCTTACATTTGTCATCAGATTAAATCCTGAAAGCATCAAGATAAGGAAAATGAGACTGGGAAGTGTCAAGCAGCAAGTAAGAGGACTAGTATTTGAGCCCAGATTGTCCAGACTCCAAAGTCTGTCCTTTCCATTGTGCCAGCAAAGTTGCTTATAGTTACAAAAGCACTTGATGATAGCAAATCACACCAATGTGCTCTACATACATATATAATAATTTTTTGCACATATAATGCTTCCCAGGTGGCTCAGTGGTAAAGATTCTGCCTGCCAATGCAGGAGGCATGGGTTTGATTCTTGGGTTGGGAAGATCCCCTGGAGGGGGAAATGGCAACCGACTCCAGTATTCTTGCCTGGATAATTCCACAGACAGAGGAAAACTATAGTCCATGGGGTTGCAAAGAGTCAGACACAAATGAGTAACTGAGCATGTATGCATGCGTGCACATATAATACCTATATAACACATATACATATACACACACATATATAATACATTACAAGGTAAAAATGAGAAATTTTCCCACATTGTATATTACAGACGACAACACGTACATCTGTGCCATAGATGAGGAAATCACCAGTTAAGGCATGACATAAAATACGGCACTTATCATCCACTGCTGGGAAAAGTCGCGTCTCACGTTCTTCTTGAGCGTCCAACATTTCACTTTCTATCTAAAACAAAGAATAATAGTGGCTCATAGACTTAACTGAATAAATCTGGTTTGCAACATCTAGCGGGTAAGGGAGAGTCTTTTTCTTAAATTCAACTAAATATTCAGGCTCACCAGATAAACCACTTTACTCAGAAAGGTATCAGGCAGGAACCCAGCTTGCCAGCAAGGCACATTAAATATCCCTTTTAACGAGTTTCCCTGATGGCTCAGATGGTAAAGAATCTGCCTGCAATGCAGCAGACTGGGTTTGACCCCTGGGTTGGGAAGATCCCCTGGAGAAGGGAATGGCTACCCACTCCAGTAATTCTTGTCTGGAGAATTCCATGGACAGAGGAGCCTGATGGGCTACAGTTCAAGGGGCTGCAAAGAGTCGGACAGGACTGAGCGACTGACACTTTCACTTTCTTTAATGGTAAAAGTCTTTGCAGTAGCCTCTGCAGTTGTCTTGTAGCTAATCTCTTTGGCTTCCCAGAAGTAAAGAACCAAGAAATACATGTGGGAAGTGTCCTGGTTGAGAAGCCCCAAGGGCCAACATCTCCTGAACAACTCATGGGGCATAGTTTCAAGATCCCCACCAGTGACAGGACCAAACA
Source organism: Bubalus bubalis (assembly GCF_019923935.1). Lineage (NCBI taxonomy): Eukaryota > Metazoa > Chordata > Mammalia > Artiodactyla > Bovidae > Bubalus > Bubalus bubalis. The sequence continues at coordinate 58,967,356 of NC_059163.1, forward strand.
CATGCATGGGTCAATCCATTCCAGGAAGCCAGACCTATGGCATTCCCATCAGTTTTTACAACTTACTTATAGTTCCTTCTAGACGCACTTTACATGGCCATTTTTACATAAGCAATGTTATGAGCAGCACAGCTGAAACTTTGTTGGGTTTCTTGGGAACAGAGTTAAAGGGTTAATTGAGGGTTAATCTCATGCAGAAGGGTAAAGAGTTTTGTCAATCCTTTATCACATATGGCTTTCTAGCTAGTCTGTACATGGTCGCTTCTTGACCAAAGTTCTTGACTACAAAACATTAGGCTATTCATTGTCATCACTGACCTGAGCAGGCCATGGGACACCAAAAATACTTACCAAATGTAACTGGACTTTGCCTTCAAAAAGTGCAGACGCATAGTCAGAATAAAGGCAAACACTGGCTACTGTCCCCAGATACTCCACATCTTTCAATTTTTTAACAGCTGTGGTAGTCAAAACAAGAACAAACACAATAAAATATAAACAAAATGATCTAATCTAATGATCTGCAAATAAGTTTTAAATGTGTGCCTTTGAAAGAATATTCTGAATCTGAAAGTTTTATTTTAGCCATTCTAAAGAAAATCTTAGTTGCCATATAAATTTGCCTTTAGGAATTTCATAGTGGTTCACAAGAAACAAAGTAATAAAAAATAGAGTCAAAAAAAACAAAAAAATAAAGTCACTTGCAAAACAACCAAAAATTAAACCTTAGTGACAAGAAGATTAATGGAACATCTGAGGATAATTCTTAGGCTGGCTCTATTCCTGAGGGACATCTGACCTCCTTCGGGAAAGAGGTGGAGGAGGAGGAGAAGAAAAAGTGAGGTTCCCTTCAGACGTCAGTGGTCATTCAAAGCATACAGTGGGGCGGGGGTGGGGGGGTGGGGTTGGGGGGTGGTGGGTAGGGAATTAACATTTACTAAGTACCTACCAGACCAACACGTGCCTAAGAAAGACCAGGCACAAAATAGATTACACATTTTATCCCATATAATTTTTCTCATAACCCTTTTCAAGTAGAAGAATCTTCATTTTCCAGATGAGGAAACCAAGGCTCAGAGGGGTAAATAATTCGTCTACAGTCACCCAGCTAAAAGGGGCAGAAGGGAATTTGAACCCAGGGCCCAATTCTAAAGAACACAATCTGCTCAGGATACCAGTGTCTTCACAACAAAGATAAAGAACAAAAGAACAAAACAAAAATTTTTAGAAGATTAGCAAAAAACCATTTAAGCTAAGAAAGAGATGTCTGAAGAAAAAGTAAGATTTGGTCTTAAAAGAGACTATTAGTGCTTCCCAAACAAACAAACAGACAAAAAACCAAATTATATGTTAGATAAGAAAACAACTGGATTTAGACTTGCCATTCTCGCCAAGGACATAAAACCAAGCTCGATTATTCATTCCCACAGCCAGGTGATAAAGTCCCACTGCTACAAAGTTGGGCTCCACGTCGACAGAAACTGTGATTGGCAGTTCCTATAATAGAGAAAAGAAGCACTAGTGAATCAACTGTTAACACTGTTTTAATTTTATTAACAAATAAAGATAACACTGTTTTTGTACTCCTTCAACAGGGTTGGCTACGGTGACTTCAAGGAGGGAGGTGAGGTATGCAATCCTGGTGCTGCAGGCGTCTCCAAGGATGGGGAGCTTGGTCAGGAACACGTGCAGCGAGCCTCTCTGGGTGGACAGTGCCAGCAGCTGGCCATCATCTGTCCAGGACAAGGTGCCCAGCCCTGAAATGACGGAGCACATAAAGGATTATTTAAAAACAGATATGCTGTTACAGGAAACCAAGCACACTAAATATCTTAAGCTACCAGAGGCATAAAAATCTTCAAAGTTTTTAAAAAAATAGTGGAAATAGCTTTAGTCTAGGACATTCATCATGGATTGGCTTATGAGCATGAGCCCCGATGCATTCAAAACTGGCTCAAAGGGAAATATATAAGAATTTAGATTTTGCAACTGGATTTGGGATAAAATACAACAGGAATCTTTGAATCAAAGTATATTCACATCCTCCTATTCAAGAAGTTTTTTGTTTTTAGTCACTAAGTCATTTCCAACTCTATTGTGACCCCATGCACTGTAGCCAGCCAGGCTCCTCTGTCCACGAGATTTCACAGGCAAGAGTAATGGAGTGGGTTGTCATTTCCTTCTCCAGGGGATCTTTGTGACCCAGGGATTGAATCTGCGCCTCCTGCAACGGCAGGTGGATTCTTTACCACTGAGCCAACTGGGAAGCCCAGTCAAGGAGTATGACTCAACATAATTACTAATAAAGAAGCTACTTTAGGGAATTCTAGTGAAAGGTGTTAATTTGCTTCCTCCTACAATGAATGCAAACCATACATTAACAAACACATTACTCTTTTACTAAAATGATCAAATGCCAATTTGCTTCAGAAAAATCAATACCTTTATGTTCATCATCCAGGTTGACTATAGCATACATGTCTTTTAATTCTGCCAAGTCATGGATTTTAATGCTGAAAAAAAAAAAAAATATATATTTTAAATATGAGCACTAAGTTAAATTCAAGCAATTATAAGCTATGGAACAGGTCAGTGTTCTCCAAAAAGGGAGGTACAGGAGGATCTATAGGGTTAAGGTAAGAAAATATTAAACTTTCTATATTTAATTATATTTTCTTTAAAATTTTTGTTTGTTGATAGGGGGTGGGAGTGGTGCCCAGCTGAGTTCTTTGATCTACAGTCAGGAACAAGGAGGCGGAAGATCCTGAGGAAAAGTTTGAGTAGGCAAACTTGCCCCTGAGCAGTACTGATTATTGTAAAATGAAGCAGGTCTCTCTTTGCAATATGTCCTCCCCTCCTCTCCCCTCATCCACTGCTCCAAGAGTTCTTTCCTACAAAAATAAATGAGGTATAACAGAAAGATTTGGAAAGGTCTAGGTGGAAAGCTCTGAAAAGTGGAGGCATAATGTTACTTCAAAGGGTTATTGGGAAGGGTAAGTAGGCTTACGGAGAAGGCAATGGCACCCCACTCCAGTACTCTTGCCTGGAAAATCCCTTGGAGAGAGGAGCCTGGTAGGCTGCAGTCCATGGGGTCGCTAAGAGTCGGACATGACTGAGTGACTTCCCTTTCACTTTTCACTTTCATGCATTGGAGAAGGAAATGGCAACCCACTCCAGTGTTCTTGCCTGGAGAATCCCAGGGACAGGGGAGCCTGGTGGGCTGCCGTCTATGGGGTCGCACAGAGTCGGACACGACTGAAGCAACTTAGCAGCAGCAGCAGCAGTAGGCTTATGCAAGTGAAACCTGTGTAGTATGATGTTGGGACCTAAGAGTGGTATTTCTTTCTTCCTGTCTCCCTTCCTCTCTCCTTCCTTTGTCCCTTCTCCACCCTCCCAGTGCTGCTTCTTCATATATTTTCCGTTTTCATTTAATTAAATTTTTGATATAACTGTAGGTCCACATGTGACTGTAAGAAATAATAGAGAGAACAAAGAGCCCAGAAGTAAATCTGTACACCTACAGTCAATTACTCTTCAACAAAGGAGGCAAGAATACACAATGGGAAGAAGACAGTCTCTTCAGCAAGTGGCGCTGGGGAAGGTGGACAGCTGCATGTAGATCAGATGTTAGGGCACATCCTCAAAAGGGGGGTGCGCACCCTTCTGTGCACACCACCCACAAACATACTCAAAATGGCTTAAAGACAAATCTAAGACAAGACAGTATAAAACTCTTAGAAGGGAACATCGGTGGAACATTCTCTGACATAAATCATATCAATGTTTTCTTAGGTCAGTCTAGCAAGGCAATAGAAATAAAAGTGAAAATAAACAAATGGGATCTAATCAAACTTAACAAGATTTGGCACAGCAAAGGAGACCATTAAAAAAAAACAACAACAAAAATGAAAAGAACCTACAGAATGGGAGAAAGTATTTGCAAATAATGCGACAGACAAGGGCTTAATCTCCAAAATATATAAACAGCTCATACAGCTCAACAAAAAAACCAAACAACCCAATTGAAAAATGAGCAGAAGACTTTAATAGACATTTTTCCAAAGACAACATACAGATGGCCAGTAGGCACATAAAAATGTACCCTCGACTGAGTTGCTTCCTATGTTCCAAGTCATCAAATTTCTGAGTATAAAGTGGTTTGTAGTGTTGCTTTGTTAGTAGTTTTCAGATCTGTAGTGATACTTCTATTTCACTCACGATATTGGTGAACTGTATTCTATTTTTGTCATCCTTGCTAGAGATTTATCAATTCCCCCCCCCCCCCCCCCCCAAACCCATAGCTTTTAAATTTTTTCCCTATTTTCAATTTCTGCTCTTTGTTACTTTCTTCCTTCTGCTCTGGGCTTGTTTTGCTCTTCCTAGTTTTTTGAGATAGGAACTTAGATAATTGATTAGATGTCTTTTCTCTTTCCTCTATATCAATTTAGTACTATAAATTTTCTTCTCACCACTGCTTTAGCCGCCTGAAAATAGATATTGCTATGTACATCTATTGAAGATTGAAAACAGGAAGAGAAGGGGACAACAGAGAATGAGATGGTTGGATGGCATCACCAACTCAATGGATATGAGTTTGAGCAAGCTCTGGGAGATGGTGAAGAACAGGGAAGCCTGGCATGCGTGGGGTCACAAAGAGTCGGACACTGCTGAGTGACTGAACAACAACAAATGTACATTTCCATTTTCACTCAGTTCTACGTATTTTCTAGTTTACTTTTAGATTTACTCTTTGACCCATGAATTATTTGGAAGCAGGCTGTCTAATTTCTAAGTATACAGAGAATTTCCTGTTATCTTGTTACCAGTTTCAAGTGTGATTACATGATGGCTTAACACATTTTGTATGATTTCAATTTGTTGAGGTTTGTTTCATGCTCCAGGATATGGTCTACATTGGTGAATGCTCCACGGGTATCTGGAAAAAATGTGTACTCTGTTGTTGTTGGGTGGAGTGGGCCTCCTGTAGTGGGCCCCTCAAGCGGGCCAGTTCTGTAGATGTCTGCTAGGTCTAGTTGGTTTATAGTGTTATCCAAGTCTGCTGAAAGTTTAAGTTACACCATGATATAGCTGTCTTGGCATCTATTTTGTTTGGCCAAGTGGCCTGCAGTGATCTTAAATGAACACTAGTCCCTTTATGCACATTCATGCCCTTCATAGCAGCCCACAGTCATAAGCAAATATAAGTTCCTGATGTGATTTCACCAGTAGCCTTTGTGACCAACACCTTCACTTTATCTACTCAGTTATTTCCCATTTCTGTTGCCTTCCTTTTATTTTTGACATTCCAAGTTTCATTCTGTCATCTGTTATCTCCTATCTGAAGAACTTCCTTCAGTAGTTCTTTTAGAGGAGGCCCACTGGCAGTAAATTCTTTTCATTTTCCTTCATCTGAGAATGTTTATTTCACCTTCATTACTGATTGCTATTTTTACTGGATATAGATGGAAGCTTGGTTGACAATTCTTTTCTTTCAGCAATTTAAGAATGTTATGAGTTTCCTCCTGGTCACTAAGGTTTATGGTGAGAAATCTGCTGTCATTCAAAATGTTCTCTGGCTGCTTTCAAACCTTTTCTTTGCTTTTAGTTTTTAGCAGTTTAACCATGATGAGTCTGGGCCTACATTTCTTTGGATTTATCCTTTTTGGGGTTTGCTGAGCTAGTATAATATATAGGTTGTCTTTTGTCAAACGTGAGATGCTTCCAACCTTTATTTTTGAGATTTTTATGACACAAATGTTAGATATTTTGGTAGTTTCAAGGTCCCTGAGGCTGTTTTTTTTTTTTTTTTTTTAATCTTTTCCTCTGTGTTCAGAATGTGTATTTCTATTGATCTATCTTTAAGTTCACCAACTGTTTTACTCTGTGATTTCCATTCTGATATTACATACACTATATTAATTTTATTTTTTCACCTCTAGAATTGCCATTTGGTTCTTCTTTATAGGCTCCATTTTTCTCCCCCTGAGGTTATGTTTCAGTCTGTTTTAGAATGCTGTTACCTTTTGGAACATTTTTATAATAGCTGCTACATGCATCACCTCAGCACTGGCGTCCTTTGATTGTTTTTTCTCAAGTGAGTCAAAATTTTCCTGATTCTTCACGTGTCAAGCAATTTGGGGTTATATTCTGGACAGTTTGACAATTATGTTATGAGACTCTGTCTTGTTTAAATCCCACGGAGGAAGTTAAATTATTTTTTTTTAAGGAGGCAATTGGCCCAGTTGGGTTCAGGCCACACATTTCGACCAGCCTTCTGTGGGCTATGATTTCAATGTCTGTTCCACTTCCAAACCCTTTGCAGTGGTATTCAGGTACGTCCTTGTATGGTCCACTCAGTGGCCAGTACAGGACCTGGGCTATGATCTATCCCTTAGTTCAGTTCTCAAAGTCTTTGTCAGGCATGTACGATATGATACACACACGCAGCTCAGAGATGAACCTGGGACCTCATAAGTATCTTTGTAGGATCACTTTCCAGAGTTCCTCCTTCTCTAGGACCTCCCAGGTATATCAGAATATACCTGGGCTTCCCCTTGTTGGTCTTCCAGCACAAAAGCTGGGCTCTAGTTATTCTGCTCTGGTCTTCCTACAACTGTACCGGCAGCCAAGCAGCGAAAGGACAGAGAGAAAAATAAACAGTGGGGGTATCCCCATCTTCTCGGGACCACAGCTCCCCCAACTGGAGAGGAAGGTTTGCTTCCTTCAGGGTTTCAGGTGCCTGTGGGTCCTTTCTGTCACTGCCATGGTGGACTGCTTGGTGGCTGGGGCATGAGAGAACAAAGGGCGAAAAAAGAGAAAATTGAGGGATTTCCCCAACTTAGCCTGAGTGTTAGGAGTTCTCTTTCCTGCAAGTTGAGCCAGAACTAAAGGGCTTCTTTCAGAGCTCTCTCTGTCTCTGCTCCAGTGCTTACTTCCAGGTCTCAGGCTGCCTTGAGTCCTGGCTGAGAGAGACCAGAAGACACACAGGAGACTCACCGCTGGCTCAGTGGTACTTCAAATGCTGGCTTTCTTCTCCAGTCTGCCTGCTACTATTTACTTTTCAGAATCCTTACATAGCTGTTTTATGAGTTCTCTTCAGGTTTTATGGCTGTATTTGGTGAGAGAGATAGGGTCAAGGGTACTAACTCCCTGTTACCCAGAAGTGTCCATTTTATTTTTATGACTGATTTTCAAGTATACTCCATTTTAGGTTTTGTATTTGGTACACATTTAGTATTTTAGGTTTTACCCTGAGTGTTCAAGGCAAAGGTAAAGATATCTTAGAAATTTTCAACTGCAAACATGTTCTAATAGTACAAGTATGGTGGATAGATTAACATTAGTTAACAACATCTTGTTGAATCTCTTGACCATTCCTTAAATAAGCTTTCCTAGGAATATGTGAATATAACTTACCAGTTATCACCACACGTAGCAGCTTTGTTAAGGGTCTGTGATACTGCAATACTGGTTAGACTGTCTTTATGGTCACGAGCCTGAAATATCTCTTGACCAATCTCTCGAATATGAGTGGAAATGACCACAAAAGTTCCACGTGAAAAACCAATCATGATGTAGCCATCACCGTACCTACAGCAACAAAGGCAGTAATACAGTAAAAGGAAGATTAACTGTCATTTGCAATACAGTAATAAACAAATACCTTAACATTGAGGAAATAGAGAATATCATTTATCAAGGGCCTATTTGCCAGATAACATGCTAGGTAGTTTCACACCTTAAATCACAGACTGCAATCCAGAAAATGTCACAGAGAGGAGTGAAAATGCTACAGACAAAAACGAAACACATTATACTTAGTAAGGAAAAACACTCTTTATGTATAGTGCTTCTGTACATACCAACTGTAGCAGACAATGTTGCCATAGTGTTGCTGAAACTCCAGATCAATTGGGTTATCTGGTTCATTCAGATTAAAAAGAAACAAAGTTTTCTTGCCAACCACTACACTTATCTGCCAAAAATAGGAATTATGAGAGGAATGTTCAGTACTTCATGAAGAGACTAATAAGCAAATTCAAACAGCATAAACTTAATTTAGAAAAACAACTGAGCCAAATTTAGGGTTAAATATTATAAATTAGTAAGGAAACAATGTGACTAACTCAAAACATTTGTATCATTTTCCTAAAATGTAGTCTGGGAAGGATCCTTGGGTTTACACATACCCAAAATATGGGGTCGCACAGAGTTGGAAATGACTGAAGTGACTTAGCATAGCAATATACCCTTGGAAGTATACTAAAATAGCTCAATGGAATAACTTTTAAAAATTCTCTGTACCTCTAATAAGAGTACCGTGCAGTACAAGAAGGTAAGTCTGACACAGTTTCATTGTAACTAAACTCACATTCAGAGTATAGCAACTCTTCTACCCTGAGGCCATCTGATTTTGATTCTAAGCTACGTGGGTTTACCTGTCCACACCCGTGTGGATAATCTAGCTCAGCTTTTTATATCATCACTTTTTCCATCACCTGCAGGGCACTGGTCAATGTGGCTAGACTAGTATCCCTGTTACTCACAGGCCAATACTAAACTGTAATTCTCAGCTGAGAGTGTAACTGTGTTGAGACAGAAGAGTACACTACTGATTTGGGCTCACTAAGGGTAATGGATATATATATATAAACAGAAACACTTTGGTATATTTCCTTGCTTTGAAGATGCTATCGGTTATGAGTCATTATCAATATAACATCTTTTAAAGAAATAAAGAAAAACATTACTTCATTAAATATATTCTGGTTGATTGTGAAAACCATCTGGACTTCAGAATGTTAAAATGTGGCAGGGAAAATAAATCTAAGGTGTTAAAAAATAAAACTAGTAATTTCTGGCATTCTGGTCCCCATATCTGATAAGAATGAAAAAACTTTAAAGATATAGAAATCAATACTCTTGTTTTTCAAGGCGCCCCCACTGTTTTTGCTACCATAAGGAGAGCAGCCACGGTGCTACAGGACTCTATCTTCAATTGTTTTGATGTTAGGTGGCAGCAAAAACAATATTTAGGCCTGAGAAACTGGGGTCTATGTTGCTTTCATAAGTGATGTACCATAATTTTTTTAACAGAGATTCTGAACCATCCTAGAAAAGGAGACAGTATATCCTACAAAATTACCAAAATAATTTGGGCCTGGATTTAGAACTCTTACTGTGCTTTCAGCAGTGGAGGTTCGGTCATCAGTCTTCATCATGGAAAACTGCATGTCACTAGGCTCCGATCTCACTGGTATCTGTGGAGATGAACATAGTATCACCATGAATAAACCCCACACCCAAATTCCATTAACAAAACAGGGAGCTTGCTTTCATTTCTGAATACATTGGACTGAATAACCTGAAAATCCCACTGCTACAAAGTTCTAGAAATTCAGGATGAAACTGAACACGTATCTTATTAAATGGCTAAGATAAGCCTGAAAGAAGGTAAGGAAGATTTCTGTGGCCCATAAGCAAAGATCAAACTGAAAAGCAAAGTGAGTGCAGGAACTGATGCTGCAGATATCTGGCTGATAAAGAGAGATGATAATGAACCCATTTGACTCGAACTGGGCTTTGGTTAGAAAAAATTCTTTTCAAATCAGTTTTCCTCCTATGTTCATTGTGGTCTAAGGTCCAAAGTTATACTCTGAGTGGTCTAGAAACTCCCTGCAGCGTTCAGCAAAAACAAATCTAAAGCCTCTTCCAAGGCTGCAAACAACTTCCTACAGTAGGTGAGCTCCCAATTCAAAATGAGAAAATTCACAAGCAATGTACCAAGAGCAAGGGTCAGCAGATCTAAAAAGAACAGAATTATCAGAAAAAGATCATAAAATACTTTTAAAATGATTACAAACATAAAAAGACTCATAAATAAAAGAAAAGACAACACTTTCTTTAAAAGTCCAAGCAGGTTTTAAAAAAGAGCTACAAAGTACTTTCCACCAATAACAATTAGGGTCATTAAAATGGGAAGGACTGATGGGATAGAAGATTAGACATATTTGAAGAATAAGTGGACTGATTTGTGGAAATTATCCTGAAGATTGCACAGAGTGACAAAAAGAAAATATGAAAGAGAGATTAAGAGACATAAGATGGTCAAACATATGTCTAACAGTTGCTGCAGAAAGAGAAGAACAAGGGCAAGAGGCAAATTTCAAACAGACAATGACTAAGAATTTTTCAGAACTGATGAATGACAGCAATCTTCAGATTTAGGAAGCAAGACAAGCAGGATAAATAAAAAATAAATCCACAGAAGTAACGATGGTGTGCTTTGCAGAATAGCCAAGTATAAGCAATTTGGAGAAAATACCAGATGAAACAATACTTATAATGTATGCTTTGTTTACTAAATTACAACTTTAGTATGTCATATTCTGGAAGCATAATTCTTGGGATTAAAAATGGGAAATAGTTATCTTGTATGTAAATAATAGCTCAGTGGTAGAGCTTCCTGGGATGTTATATGTGGAAAAGTATTCTAAGGTCATGTCTTGATTCAGTGAAGAAAAAAATGCCAGTATCTACTGACGATGTCTGGTATGGACACAAGAGCAGGGACCTGTAGTATTAGAATTCTGAAGGACATCAATACAGATTGATGAAAATTACAAGGTTTCTAGAAACTATTTTTACATCAATGCCTTCCTTAAGAATCACTGGAATCACGCTGTGGTCTGCTCAATATGACTGAGTTACTTCTACCTCAATTTCAAAGCTTTCCAGATATAAGAACCAACTTTCTTCTTCAGACTTCTGTAAATTCTCAAAGCCCAAATTTTCAGTCATTCCGGTCTTCAGCAAGCCATAGTAAGTTTTTCCTCTTATCTTTCTGTTCTGCTTGGAGTGAATGACAGCAACTGATAAAAGTCTTTCAATATCCTCTATAACAAGTTTTAGCAGGGTACATGGTCACCTAGACAGACTAAATTTGCAGCTTCCATGGCAGCACTTAGGTTTGACCATACGACTAGGTTCATGTGATATGAATGGCAGTAGTGACTGCATCTTCCAGCTCAGGTAGCTTACAATTCCTTGCACTCTACTACTCTTTTTCCTTTCCCTGGGGCTGAAATGCAGATGTGGTGCTAATGAGGGCAAAACACCCTAATAAATGGCAAAACATTAAGATGGAAGGAAGGGTGGGGAAGCAGAGAAGGGGGACTTTACACAACCTGGAGAAGCAGAGATACACAGATGACCTGCTTACCTCTGTTATATAATAAAATGAAAGAGGAAAAAGCCACCTGAACTACTATATTCTTAGAGTCCTTGTCATTTTGGGTCTCTGTTACAATAGTTTAGCATACACCTTGACTGATTTAGATCTTCTCTCTTACAAATTCACAATCCAACATTCATTTACCTCCTCTATCTCACAAATGCTACAGGGTTTGTAAGCTATATCACACATTTGACAATCATATAAGGCTACATGTGTTTTATCAGGATTAGCTTTCTCTTCCTGAGAGAAGGGGGCCTATGGCGGGCAGCCTCTAAGATGGGCCACAATGGTCCTCACCTCCTGGCTTTTATGCCTTAGTGCGATTGCCACCCAGACCCTGAGCATGTGCTGAACCTAGTGACTCACTTCTAGAGAACAGAATATGGCAAAAATAATTCTGAGATCAGGTTATTTATTAAGAGGTTGTGGCTTAAGTCTTGAATGACTATTCTCATTCTCTTGCCAGTGGCTTTGTTGTGAGATATGCTACGGAGAGATACATGTGGCTAGAAAATGAGGCAGGCTTCCAGTCAATAATGACAGGAGCTAAGCCCTGAGCCTAACAGCCTGCCTTTCAACAACCACATGAGCTTGGAAATAGACTTGTCCCTAGTCAAGACTCCTGATGAGACTGCAGTCCAGACTGCTAAATGACTGCAGCCTCGTGAGAGACCCTGAGGCAGAAGCACTCAGCTTAGCTGTGTCTGGACTGCTGCTGCTGCTGCTGCTAAGTCGCTTCAGTCGTGTCCGACTCTGTGCGATCCCATAGACGGCAGCCCACCAGGCGACCCCGTCCCTGGGATTCTCCAGGCAAGAACACTGGAGTGGGTTGCCATTTCCTTCTCCAATGTGTCTGGACTGCTGCTGCTGCTAAGTCGCTTCAGTCGTGTCCAACTCTGTGCGACCCCATAGAGGGCAGCCCACCAGGCGACCCCGTCCCTGGGATTCTCCAGGCAAGAACACTGGAGTGGGTTGCCATTTACTTCTCCAATGCATGAAAAAGAGTGAAAGTAAAGTCACTCAGTCCTGTCTGACTCTTAGCGACCCCATGGACTGCAGCCCACCAGGCTCCTCCATCCATGGGATTTTCCAGACAAGAATACTGGAGTGGAGTGCCAACTACTCACCCACAAAAACGGCAAAGCAACATCTGTTGTTTTAAACTGCTAAGTTTCAGGGGTAATTTGTTATGCAGCAATAAATAGCTAATGTAGGACCTATTAATGTAAAACTAGCAGTATTCAAAGAATGTGTCAGTCACTATTGCTCTAGAAATACTAAACCATAAGCCAAGTCATCCGAATTGAAATTTTGCCACTGGTAAGATTATATAGCTATGGCTAATACAAATTCCCTTAATCTTGGGCAATTTGAACAGCAGTAAAATTTAATCCTAAAATTTAATTAGGATTAGTTTAGAACCAATTTAACATATCAGCTAAAGGAGTGGGCTTTAGAATCAGGCAGATCTGACTGAGTCCAGTGGTTATGATTTACATTGTAAATACACAAATAAAATAAGAGATATTCACAAATATAATGGTTGATTATAACCACAGAGCTGATAATCCAAGCTAACACTAGCCAAGGGGAAGTGTACAAAGGAGGAAATTTAGATAAAGTATTTGTATTAAAAGAAAAATGTCCTAGTACATAAAAAGAAAAAACTTGATGTTTAGAATATGAAGTTATTGTAAACATCTTTCATAGAGATTTTAAAATTTTATAGGTCAGTTTGATAGACAAACCTTATTTTGGAGGAAAATCTGAACACAGCAAGTCAAAGAGATGTTACTGTATTACCTGTCTTATTGTGTCACCTTCCTGATTACTAACTGTAATCATTTTATCTTCACCACCTAAAGCAAGCATGTTTTCTGCATTCCAACTTCCACATGTGATTTTCTTAGTATGTTTTCCTGCAAAAGAGATGATTGTTGTACATATTGATTTCTCAAAAAAAAATTTTACAAAATCTGTGATGGTAATCTCAAAGTTTAGATAATATACTATGGAAATTAAACTAACAAGGAATTTAAAATCTCAAAGCAGTTTAGTGTCTAAGCAGCCTTATTTAAAAGAGTTTATAACAAAGTTGTAAATCAAGATAACTGTATATAAGGGCAATCCTATTTTCCAACTTTGTATGTGAATATGAGCATAGGTCCTAACATAAAAAGATATCCCACCCCTCGACAAGCTTGTTTGTTTAACCATATAACAAAACCTATCACAGTAATGTCTTAAAAGAAGTAAATCTCAAAGCACTGAAGTTATCTTTATTATATTCAGCTTTATGATGTGGGAGATCCTTGGCATAAGCCGATTCAACATCACAATTTTGATTATTTGTATATAACTGAAAGACATACAGTGATTCGTGACAATATTGAGGTACAAATATGAATGCACCTTAGTGAGACTTATGTTAAGAACTGAGTCATTTAGCTAGTGAGGGATATTAGAGAGCCACTAAGTATCAGAACGCTTTTTAATTAAGCAATCTAGCCAGTGCAAAAACTACATTTTGGGGTGGAAATCACATGACTTGACACCAGGTTTTCGTTAAAGGTCCTAGAATAGATAAATACTCAAGAGTCTCAAGGTTAATTAAGTATACAGTTTCTGGAGGCAGGCTGCCTATTTTGAGTAAGTGGCTCCACTACTTATCACAAAACCTTGGGTAAGTTAACCTATCTATTCCTTAGTCACACTGTCCTAAATCTGGGGATAATAGTAGAAGCTATTTCACAGGGTTGGGGATCAAATGAGCTAAAGCCCTTAGAAGAGTGCCAGCCATACAGGAACTGCTATATAAGTGTTAGCTATTTTAGCTGTTATGGAGACAGAGATCATGCTTATTTTATTCCTTGTACCCCCTATTGAACCTAATACAGTATCTCTGCAGAAAGCAGGCTCTAAATAAATAGTTATTAAGTCAGTAGACCCTGAAGCAAGAGTGTGTCCAGTGTGTTAGAGGCTCAGCTAGAACAGTGTGGCTGGAGGCCAGAAAGTAAAGAAAGGTAACTAAGAGATGAAATCACAGTTTTCAAGGGCCAGGTCATAGAGGGCTTGGCTAGCCATTGTAAGGATTCTGACTTTGATCTTGGGTGACATGAAGAGCCACTGGATAGTTCTGAGCAGAAGGCTCACTTGGGCTTCTGAGTTGAGAATATTCTTATAGCAGGGCAAGAGTTGAAGCAGGGAGACCGGTTAAGAGATTGCAGAGATGCAGGCAGAAGATGTCTGAGCCCCACACCATGGTGGTGGTGGTAGTGGTAGAGGTGATGAGACAAGTTGATTCTGGACATATTTGGAGGTAAATCCTGTAAGATTTTCTGGCACATTTGGTATAGAGGGTATGAGGAAGATAAGAGTCAGGATAACAGTAAGATTTGGCTTAAACATCTAAGAGGATGAAAAGATATCAATGATGAGAGGGAACAGCTGCACGGTTTGGTGATATCAAATCTGAAGTATTTACTAGAAATTTCATTGGAGCTGTTGAGTAAGCAATTGCTTGCATGAGTCTAGAGTCTGGAAGAGACAAACATGGGACTACAGAGGTAGTATTTCAAACCAGGAGACCAGAGCACAAAAATGAAGGGACATTCAGAGAAGAGACTGGGATATAGGAGATTTTGCTGATCATGGATTGATTAAGAGATATAGGTAGTACAATGGAACTGGGTATCCAAAGTAATAGGTATTAGAAGGGATAAAGGAGTACATTAAGAGAGGTGGAAAGATGCCAAGGACAAACTTCATCCTACACTCAGGACAGAGAGAAGAAAATCTCTCCTTTTCTTCTAGAGCTCAGAACTCAGGTTAGTCCTAACATCAGTGATAACAGTTAACACTTTCGTGTGCTTACTTAACAGTGTTCTGGGCAGGTATTGACTCATTTAATTAATATTAGCTTACAGGAATATACCACAGTTACTGAAATGTGAATCATGTTTTTGGGAGACTGGCAATATTAAGTAAACTGTGGTCAATGAAATTCATGCATATTAGAATCATGCAAAGTGAGGATTGCCTGTATCTAACACAGTTCAAGGAAAGAAATCAGAGCAAGACCTAACAAGGGAACAGACATTTAGTTACTGTAAAAACCACTTGCTGATTGTGCATTTGTGCAGCTGCTACTGGAAGTGAAATGCCTTGGTTTTAGAAAAGTAAATTATTTCAGAGGAAAAAAAAAGCGCACCTATAAATCACAACAAACTCTGAAAGAGGCAGTGAAAGGGCCTAAAATGTAAAATTAACCTGAATATTTTCAGGTCTATTTTATACAGTTAATAAATCAGACTGAATTAGAATCAATATTCATATTAAATACAAAGATCACATATAAAATCATGTACATATGAACAAATACTGACACCAAATAATCATGTTTTGACATGATTATTTTCTTCTTACCTCAAGTGTCAAGCTATCTAAGGATCGTAAGTTAACTGGTAGGACATGCCTATAAATGAAGTGGGATACAGAAAATGCCTACTGAAGTCAAACAAATTAATTTACATGGTGAAAGCTGATTTTTTAGTTCAACTTTTCAAATGGATCAATGGTGTAACTGTATAGCCAGAGTGCTAAAAATACACATATGAAAGATATACATATATGTGAAAATAACTTGAAATGAATAAGTGTCTTTAACTGAAAAGCACTTTCTCAAGTATTCTGTGGGCACTATTATCTCCAGCATTTAATTCTTCCATTAGCAGTAAATTATAATTAAGCCTACCGATTTCACTCCTCACCAGCCTGATGTTACAACAATTGAAAAAAATCAATACTATTTCCTTCAGGTAGTCAGATGCTAAGTGCCAGAGGCTGGGGGAATCAAAGAGGCTAAATCAAGAAGGTCAAAGAAGGAATAAATATGCATACCTTCCAGTCATATACCCTGAGGTAAAAATAACTCCTAGTTCACTCCTAGATTAGTGATTGGAGAGAGTGAGGGGTCAGAATTAGGAATATGGATATACTCTGTCCAAGAAGTCGCCAAATGTTTTAGCCCATCTACTAATGTGTTGATAGGCACATGAGCTACCCCATACCAGAGGCATAATCTGGGTGAGAAAGGGACAGATGGAAATCATGCTATTAATGTACTGGTGTCCAGAGGCACAGGCTCACTTACCTGAGGGCAACTTGTTTTATGTAACCTGGGAAGTTTTTAGTAGGTAGTGAAGATGGATCTTCTAGTTAGACAGAGGTATGGCTTGACAAGGGAAGTCAATTTTAAACTACAAAATTTCCCCTGCAATATCAGGGAAACCTGAGGTGATAAAATTTACATTTATGTTAAAGCATCCCAAATATTAAGCAGTGTTTCCAGCTGTAACCTACCAATGACAGGAATCTTTCGAGATGTCTGATGATTATAAATTAGCAAATTTCCTTTAACAGTTCCAACGGCCAGGAAACTTCCAAATTTTGACCAAAGAAGGAAAGACAATTGATCCCTGTAACGTTAAGATGTAAATTACTAAACAATTTACAACCTAACCTCCTAAGCAGTCCTTTTAAAAGTGCTTCGTGAATTTCATGAATAACTGTAATATCTAGTTAGAAGCTGAAGTATAAAATTACAATTTTAATGATTTAGGACAAAGAGTAAGTGCTAAAGGCATTTTGAGACACTATAAAGTGATCTTAAGTCAGTGAGACCTAAAATACAAATGTATAATGAATAAAAGGCTTCAATTCAGTCATGATGGAATCTCACATTTCAGGAGATGACTAATGATAAGACAGTTATTAATCTGTCTACTAATAATTGTTGTAACTCTAATTGTGGTAAAAATCTTAATGGATAACATCTTAAGCTTTTAAAAAGTCTAAAAATGTGATACAGTAAACTGAAAAAATTATTGGGAATTCATGATTTGAAAAAGGATATAGATTTTCCAGCTCTGTCACTATTAAGGGCATCTCAGAAGGAGGTTTGGGCTTCCCTGGTGGCTCAGATGGTAAAGAATCCACCTGCAATGTGAGAGACCCGGGTTGGAAGATCCCCTGGAGGAGGGAATGGCAACCCAATCCAGTATCCTTGCCTGGAGAACTGCATGAACAGGGGAGCCTGACGGGCTACAGCCCATGGGGTCACAAAGAGTTGGACAGAATTGAGCAATTAACACTTTCACTTTCTTGAATGGAAGCACAGAGTGTGTAAAATCCTTCTGAAAAGTGAGGTATGGAAGTGTAAAAGGACAGAGCAAGAAGTGGAGGTTCTCAGATCTAGTAGACTTGATGTTGGTCAGACACCATTGCCTGTGGGTGCATTTCTTGAGCCTCACTTTGGAGGGTCGAGGGAACCTGCAGTAGGGGGATGTTTTGACCTGCTCTGTTATTCCTTGATAAGTCGGAAAAGTAAAGCCTAATCTTATGGTAGATGTGTGATCTCTTCCTGCACTTATAGGCCACATGATGCTATGAGGCAGATATTATTACTAGACTCATTTTACATATATGAAGAAACTGAAGCTTAAGCAGAGGTTAAGCAACTTGTTCAAGGTCAAAATTGCATTTCAGCTGTAAATACTGACAAGTTTTTCTTTTCCATATGGCAAACAGCTTCTATTTTAGCAGAGATCTGTAACTTATTCGGTCTGCCCAGGATTTCTTCCACTTGTGAACTGCCCCACTCTTACCCCAATCTTCATGGGTAGGATTATCAACCCTATGGCCCTGTCTACCCTATTCAAAGACCTTTTAAAGAACTGAGAGAATACTGGCGATGTAATAGTGGCATGCCCTTTTCTTTGGCATAACTTGCTGTGAAGAATGGTAGAAGCTGATGCCAGTAGCCATCAAAAGAGTCTAAATATATACAGGATGGATAAATGACTTGGACCTATTGTATAGCACAGGGGACAATATTCAATATCCTGTGATAAACCACAATGAAAAAGAATATGAAAAAGAAAGTACATATATGTATAACTGAATCACTTGGCTGCACAGCAGAAATTAACACAACATTATAAATCAACTATACTTCAACAGAATTAAAAAAGGGAGAGAGTCTGACTTAGAAGTCAATACAGAGAAAGAAAGAGCTGTGAGATGTCTAGATTGCATCACTACAACCCCTAGATCCGGTCATGCCTGTAGTCATCCTATTTCCAGATTTTCCTATAAATGTTTTCTCTCTTCTTTGGACTTTTTAGTCTATTTCACTGAAAGCAACTTTTTAAGAAGCTCTTTATATTTTAGAATGATACTGTATTCTAATTAATTGGGCAAAATTAATAGGATTGTATATAACAATTTTAAAAGAAATGAATTTTTCCCTTTTATAAGAAAATAACTCATCAGGGCATATTTATAATGAATGTAGTAAGATCTTTTTAGCATCAAAGCTGCAAATAGTATTTCTAAGTGAAGATTTAAAAAATAAAAAAAGTTATCCTTACCTCAAGCCACTGTCTAACTGACTGGTTTTGTTCGTGTTGGCATCCCACAGATAAATGCAACTGGATTTCTCAGCAATCACTGCTAGAATATCTCCATCCTTGTCCCAATCCATAGTAACACAGTTACTTTTTTTAAAAAGAGAACAAAACAATCACTATACATTAAAGTAGGGGAAAGAAATTTAAACAATCAACTATTTGTGATTTTTGTCTATAGCAAGTCCATTCAATCTATTTTTAAAGTCATAAACTTTCTAAAGTAAGAAACAGAACTCCAAATTTACTGCCTGGATAACACTAACACCAATTTTGTTGTTGTTGAGGGGATGGAAACATTTTGAATTCTATTTTAAATATCATTTTCACATACTATATTAAATACAATTATATCTAATAGGTTAGCAGATTTTCTTGACACCTGTAAAGAGCTGGGCTCTTGTGGTAAAATACTCATCAAGCACCTCTAGAAAGGAATCATATCTGGAATCAAGAGGAAATTTGTGTGATCAACTTTTGAAAGGTGGTTTCAGATGCACAGAGGGAAAAAGAAGGTACTGATAAGAAGTGAAATATCTAGACAAGCTGTGTATTAAACAGAGCAAGGCTGGCTAGATGTAGGATTGCAAACAGTAAGAAATACTGAATTCTGAAATACATAGTAAGAAAAGTCATTTTCATTTCATATCTTAATACTGAATAGAATAAGAAGAGTGATTTAAGGTAACAAAATAGTTATAAATAGGAAATGCTCTATTTAATATGTTTCTTACTGTTTAAAATTACTCCAAGTGTTTATTATAATTTAAGAACTTCCCTGGAGATTAACCTTTTCTTCCTCTTCTGATTCTGTTTCTCATTTGGAGACTGTTTTGGGGCACCTGCCCAGTGGTCCCCAACCTTTTTGGCCTTTTGTGGAAGACAATTTTTCCGTGGACCCGGGGTTGGGGAGATGGGCTCTGGATGATTCCAGTGCCTTACATTTATTGTGCACTTTATTCCTATTATTATTACATCAGCTCCAGCTCAGATCCCAGACTTTGCGGGCCCCTGAAGCAACACTCAGCTTTCCATTTAAGACATCTGGGAATCACTTCAGTTATTTTATTCTTCAAACTACTAAAATATGTTTGGGGATCTTAATTTTCTATAGTATTTCCACAGATTTTGAGAGGTATGGAAGAGGGAGGCTTTCAAATTCTTAATAAAATCATTAAAGACAACATATAATAGCATTTTGTTTATCTGGTGATGTTTTGTCAGTCTAATTCAGCTATGTTGAATACAGCAAAAGAACTCAGAAGCAAAAAAATAAGGACATTGCATAACCAAAAGCAATGTTACAGAGATTATGCAATAAAGCTCCTACAACTTAATCAGAGAAGTTTTTTACTAAGTGCCTTTTCACTTTATTCTAAACATAATTATAACTAGCTTGCCCTCTGTTCCCCAGAAAATAGAAACCAGAAGCAACAATTAAGAGAGCAATAGGAAATGCTAAAATGGTGGCATTAGGTGGGTGTGAGATAAGTAGAGCCACTAAATTTGCAAAGATGGTGGCTGATAAACTACACAAGGCTGATGTGAATTTAAAAAGCCTGGCAGCTTAAGACCACTTAGGTCTTATGCAAACATCATAATAACCACTAAGACTATGGGTAAAATAACTAATACAGGGAATGATCACACTGAATTATTAAAAATGCTTATGTTATGCTTACTGTAATCTAGAATGACTTTCTTAAAAAGGATAAAAAAAGTGTGGAAAGTAACTATTTTCCAATTTATATTAGAGAGGAAATACTACATCAATAAGGGCTTATCTGCAAATATATACACTAAGGCTTGTTTACAATTAAATAAGAATTCTTTCACATAGACTCATTTACAATTCTGCCTTAAAGCTTATCTGTCAATGAATGTATTAAACTCTTAATTCATATGCTATATACCTATTTCATTAACTGCTTATGGTATACAAAACTAAATCTCTTTGCAAATGGAGAAAGCAAAAGAAGAGATACAGGTTAGACATAAATTACAAAATTCTACTTGATTATAAGTTTTAAGACAGTGTTTTTTTATCTTTTAGGCCACAAAGTTTGAAAAAATTTTGATCTACCTCTGTACTTACCCAGATAAGTTGATTTCACTTCTTTTTTGACCATGGCGATCAAAGATTTTCACAATATGATCAGCTCTAAAAGCAATTAGAACAAAAAGATATGATTTAAATTTTACTTCTTATGTATCTAAAGAGTTCTTATACATTCAAGTGATTTCTATATTTTCTCATGATAGTTTCATCATTTGTATGTAAAAAGTTATCACTAGGGAAAAGGTTCTATGAATTGTGATATTAATATATTACTTTTCTCACCATGCAACCATCATTCAAGAATTTCTACTGAACAGATGGTGCGGTTTGGTGGGCATACAACCACGTGGAGTCAGGGTGATTTACTAACAATCACTGTTATCTTACCCTGTTACAGCAAGATAGTTTCCTGATGTTTTCTGCCAGGTAAACTGTATTGGTGTGCCAAGCCAAGTCTTTTCTAGTAGTGAGAAAACACGCTAAAAAAGCACAACACAATTTTTATATTTTAAAACAT
The DNA here is from genome assembly GCF_019923935.1 of Bubalus bubalis. Classification (NCBI taxonomy): domain Eukaryota; kingdom Metazoa; phylum Chordata; class Mammalia; order Artiodactyla; family Bovidae; genus Bubalus; species Bubalus bubalis. The sequence goes on from NC_059163.1 coordinate 58,988,634, forward strand.
ACAATTAACAGTTGGTCAGAAAAGATGTCAAAACATAATAATGAAAACAGTAGGATTCAGGATGGTGAAGGCTTATGCTAGAGCTTACCCAAAAGAAGTCAACAATGTAACAAATAAAATGACCAATTAACCAACCAACCAACCAAATAACCATAATCTGGCTGGTCAAGTACAGGCCTCAACATACACAGGAGCATTTACTATAAAACTTTTTTGCTTTTGAATGTTTCTAAATGTTAATTTTATAAACATTTATGATTTAGTGTTTTATAACTATTAAAAATTTTAAAAAATTAAACTTGAATTTGTGAAAGTCACTCAGTCATGTCCGACTCTTTGCAACTCCACGGACTACAGTCCATGGTGATTCTCCAGGCCAGAATACTAGAGTGGGTAGCCTATCCCTTTCTCCAGTGGATCTTCCCCACCCAGGGATTGAACCCAGGTCTCCCGCATTGCAGGTGGATTCTTTACCAACTGAGCTATCAGGGAATTTAGCTAATTATTGATAGCATGGATTTGGGGAGATTAAATTTAATAAAGTTGCTACTAAAAAACCTTAACCATGACAGAAATACAAAATATCTATACCTCCTTCAAAATTATTTTTTCTCCTTTCTCCATTAGATACACTTTATCATTAAGTGTTTAATTTGGCTATTGGGTGGATACTTTTTCAACTGAAAAATCATTTTTTTCACTTAGACAACAAAGAACTGTGTATACAATATGGAGGGCTTCCCAGGTGGCTCAGTGGTAAAGAATCTGCCTGCAATGCAGGAAACCCAGGTTCGATCCCTGGGTCAGAAAGATCCCCTGGAGGAAATGGCAGCCCTCTCAGGTATTCTTGCCTGGAGAAACCCATGGACAGAGGAGGCTGGAGAGGGCTACAGTCCTTTAAGTTCCAAAGGGTCAAATACCACTGAGCACATCTGATATAGAAGCCACAAACCACATGCGTACTTGGAATTTTATTGAGGACTTGAAATACGGGTAGTCCATGACTATATGATTTCAAAGACAATACAGCTATATATGACAAAACCCACAGCAAACATTATCCTCAATGGTGAAAAATTGAAAGCATTTCCCCTAAAGTCAGGAACAAGACAAGGGTGCCCACTTTCACCACCACTATTCAACATAGTTTTGGAAGTTTTGGCCACAGCAATCAGAGCAGAGAAAGAAATAAAGGGAATCCAAATTGGAAAAGAAGAAGTAAAACTCTCACTGTTTGCAGATGACATGATCCTCTACATAGAAAACCCTAAAGACTCCACCAGAAAATTACTAGAGCTAATCAGTGAATATAGTAAAGTTGCAAGATACAAAATGAACACACAGAAATCCCTTGCATTCCTATACACTAATAATGACAAAATATAAAGAGAAATTAAGGAAACAATTCCATTCACCACTGCAACGAAAAGAATAAAATACTACCTATATATAGAAAACTATAAAATACTGGTGAAAGAAATCAAAGAGGACACTAACAGATGGAGAAATATACCACGTTCATGGATGGGAAGAATCAATATAGGGAAAATGAGTATACTACTCAAAACAATCTATAGATTCAATGCAATCCCTATCAAGCTACCAATGGTATTTTTCACAGAGCTAGAACAAATAATTTCACAATGTGTATGGAAATACAAAAAACGTTGAATAGCCAAAGCAATCTTGAGAAAGAAGAATGGAACTGGAGGACTCAACCTACCTGACTTCAGGCTCTACTACAAAGCCACAGTCATCAAGACAGTATGGTACTGGCACAAAGACAGAAATATAGATCAATGGAACAAAAGAGAAAGCCCAGAGATAAATCCACACACCTATGGACACCTTATCTTTGACAAAGGAGGCAAGAATATACAATGGATTAAAGACAATCTCTTTAACAAGTGGTGCTGGGAAAACTGGTCAACCACTTGTAAAAGAATGAAACTAGAACACTTTCTAACACCATACACAAAAATAAACTCAAAATGGATTAAAGATCTAAATGTAAGACCAGAAACTAAAATTCCTAGAGGAGAACATAGGCAAAACACTTTCCAACATAAATCACAGCAGGATCCTCTATGACCCACCTCCCAGAATATTGGAAATAAAAGCAAAAATAAACAAATGGGACCTAATTAAATTTAAAAGCTTCTGCACATCAAAGGAAACTATTAGCAAGGTGAAAAGACAGCCTTCAGAATGGGAGAAAAATAATAGCAAATGAAGCAACTGACAAAGAATTAATCTCTAAAATATACAAGCAACTCCTGCAGCTCAATTCCAGAAAAATAAACGACCCAATCAAAAAATGGGCCAAAGAACTAAATAGACATTTCTCCAAAGAAGACATACAGATGGCTAACAAACACATGAAAAGATGCTCAACATCACTCATTATCAGAGAAATGCAAATCAAAACCACAATGAGGTACCATGTCACACCAGTCAGAATGGCTGCAATCCAAAAGTCTACAAGCAATAAATGCTGGAGAGGGTGTGGAGAAAACGGAACCCTCTTACACTGTTGGTGGGAATGCAAACTAGTACAACCACTATGGAAAACAGTGTGGAGATTCCTTAAAAAACTGGAAATAGAACTGCCTTATGATCCAGCAATCCCACTGCTGGACATACACACTGAGGAAACCAGAAGGGAAAGAGACACGTGTACCCCAATGTTCATCACAGCACTGTTTATAATAGCCAGGACATGGAAGCAACTTAGATGTCCATCAGCAGATGAATGGATAAGAAAGCTGTGGTACATATACACAATGGAGTATTACTCAGCCATTAAAAAGAATACATTTGAATCAGTTCTAATGAGGTGGATGGAACTGGAGCCTACTATACAGAGTGAAGTAAGCCAGAAAGAAAAGCACCAATACAGTATACTAAGCATATATATGGAATTTAGAAAGATGGTAACAATAACCCTGTATGTGAGATAGCAAAAGAGACACAGATGTATAGAACAGTCTTTTGGACTCTGTGGGAGAGGGTGAGGGTGGGATGATTTGGGAGAATGGCATTGAAACATGTATAATATCATATGTGAAACGAATCACCAGTCCAGGTTCGATGCATGATACAGGATGCTCGGGGCTGGTGCACTGGGATGACCCAGAGGGATGGTATGGGGAGGGAGATGGGAGGGGGGTTCAGGATGGGGAACACATGTACACCTGTGGCAGATTCATGTTGATGTATGGCAAAACCAATATAATATTGTAAAGTAATTAGTCTCCAATTTAAATAAATAAATTTATTTTAAAAAGACAGAATACAGGAAAGAAGGCAAACTATCTTTACTGATAATTTTTCATATTGATTACATGTGAAATGATAATATTTTGGATATACTGGGTAAAACAAAATATATTATGAAAGGTAACCTTACCTGTTTCGTTAAAAACATTTTAATGTGGCTACTAAATATTTTAAAGTACATTGGCTCACATTATATTTATATTAAACACTGTTGATACAAAACATCTAGGGCCATAAGTTTGAATGAATAAATTTACATTTTAACATTAGGTTAAATTAAAAATTAAACAATGATGCCTATATCTAGGCAAGTGAAGTTTAGATACAATTGCAGGTGGTGTGACAGTCTCAATGGTAACACAAAACTCTTCCAATGGTCTAAATTTTACACCAATCACAGGCAATTACTACGTTAAAAAGATGATCAAATCCACCTCTATTGAAAACAGAGGTGCCTATAATCAATCACAGGTGCATCCAAGTTGTGTGGAGCAAGACGACACCCTTAAAAAAAAAAGTATAAAAGCATTTTACTTTTGCAATTTTATGACCACATTGCCCTGGAACCCCTACATGCAAGTGAGGGCTTCCTAAATCTGAATGTCACTAGTTTCTTGGTAGACCTCCTCTGGTTGTGATTTTACATACTATTTTTCTTCAAAGAAGGTCAACAGGCGCTCCATACACATACAACACCCCGTAAAAAGGTGCTAGCTTCACAACCAGAAAACGAACCTTTAGACTCTTTTTTTTTTTTTCCCTTTCAACCTTTATTTTTTAATACAATTGTTTTTTTGGCCACCCACATAGCTTGTGGGATCCTAGTTCCCTAACCAGGTAACTAACCTGGACCCTTGACAGTGAAAGAAAGGAATCCAAACTACTGGACCACCAGGGAACTCTAGATTTTGCTTTTCACTTATTAGCTGTAGGGCTTAAAGCAGGTCTATTAAATGGCCTCAAGCATAGAATTCTCAACTGTAAACCAGGAATAACAGTATCTCCTTACTCTGATGGTTTAGTCCTTAAGTCGTGTAGGACTCTTGCGACCCCATGGACAGAGGAGCCTGGCAGGCTACAGTCAATGGGATTCTCTAGGCAAGAATACTGGAGTGGGTTGCCATTTCCTTCTCCAGGGGATCTTCCCAACCCAGGAATCGAATGCAGGTCTCCCGCATTGTAGGCAGATTCTTTACCAACTGAGCTACAAGTACTTCGTAAATGGTGAAGAGCTTTAGAAATGTGAGTTAAGATTACAGGTCAACTCCAATTTACACTATAGCCAAGAAAATGTACAAAACAATGAAAAAAATTAAGCTTTCCATTTCTATGCCAGATCAGGGCCTGTGTGTGTAGGGGGGGAGGGGGTGGAGGGGGGGTGGGATGGGGAGTAGGGGGCACTAGGAGTGGGGCGGGGGTATTGTTTGGTAAGGCGACGGGTGAATGAGCTGTAGCCAGTGACCCGGGAATGGGGTTCATAAGCGCAATCCTAAAACCGGTGCATGCAGAGGATGACGCTCTAGAGATTGAGACCTGTGCATGCAGATTTCCCCGTGAATAATATTCACCGTCACCAGGTGATCTGTAAATTGCGCCAGTCACAGCCAATACAATTTGAGATTCTTTCGGAGATTTTCACTCATTTTAAGGAGCTGAACAGCTGCCAGGAGGCTGTTCAGGAGCCTTGCCAGGTGTTTAGCTGCAAGAAATGAGGCAGCTCCTGACACTCGAACGAGCCAACTTCACAAGGACCCTCCGAACGCTTTTTTCCCCCAAACTCATTCTGCCCGCCGTGTGAAATCGGGCGAATTCGGAGTCTCTTCAGATCCAGTCTGCTCATTTCCAGCAGAGGAGGAATGGCCAAAACGCACCAACTCCGTCCGCGGTCCTAGAAATGAGAGGCCTCCCTCCCCGCCGTCTCCTCTTTAATTTTCCTTCCTTTCCCCTTGTTTCTTCAACTTCGCCTCTGCTCTCCCTGGTCACCCCGCTCCTTTCCCCATTTCTCAAGCACTCTGGAGAAGGAAGGGAGGTCACAAGCCTCTATCCTCAAAGCGACTCTCGGAGAGTTTAAGGGAATGGCCAGTGGTCGCACAGTCCCGCACCCCCCGGGTTTGTAAGTTATTTACCTTCATCTCAAAGATCCAGCAGCGGCGCGATCTAACAAGTGCGCAAGCGCACCGGGTCTTCTTCAAGAAGGCTACCGCGTTCCCGTCACCCAGGAGACCGCGCGAGCAATAACCAATCAGCGAGCGCCAGCTGAAGGGCGGTGCCTCCAAACCTCGGAGGGAGTGGGTGGGAAGCGGGGACTTGAGTCACGTGATGCCAGCGAAGCGAGGCCCTGAGTAGTTGAACGTCGTGAGGCGTTGCTGAGCCTTGGCTTTCTAGCTGGGCCGTGATTGGATGACATCGGAGGGTTCTGTGAGATGTGGAAGCCGCAGGCGTAAATTTAGGCCCTGACAACAAAGAAATCAGTGGTGGCGAGTAGGGACGCTGAGAACTTCAAGGAGCTGAGTGTTGTATAAGAAGAGGCGGGAGTTGATTCCTGGGGCCGTACTCACGCAGTTCACGCAAAGAGCTCACACTGCAACTGTTCAAAGGATATTCAATTTGGAGGCTGATTTTGGCTGGGAATATGTTTGTGTCTTCAGATATTTAAATTTGGCTGCAAGACCCACACATTTAAACGGAGATGTCTTTAATAGGTGATTGGGTGATGGAGAAAAAGGTTAGAGAAGTAGAAATTCGGAAATTGTTTTTGTATTGATAATAATTAAAACAGAGTGAATGGGGCTTCTTAGATTTAGGGAATGTTAAGAGGGAGAAACTTTTAATTTTAGGGGCTGAGAATTAAACTGACAGAAGACCAGTTAACAGGAGAAAAGCTTACGAATTTATATGTATTATGTTTAGCCGATATGGGAGAATTAGTTAAAAAGAGAAAAGAAACGAAACATGAAATCTCACATCAATGCGTTAATTAGGGTGCTATATTTCTCTCTAGTTTTTGTCCCTGTGTATACCAATTTTACTTTGTGTTTATAATTATGATATATGTGTATTTGAGTTATTTAGGTCAAATAATAAAGCACATTTTTTAGGGTGGTTAGTACTATTAGGTAGCAAGTTAGGCATGTGCAACAAGGAATGGCCTAGCCAAAAAAGACCACTCAGTCGTGTCTGACTCTTTGCGACCCCATGGACTGTAGTCCACCAGGCTCCTCTGTCCATGGGATTCTCGAGGCAAGAATACTGGAGTGGGTTGCCATTTCCTTCTCCAAAAAAAAGATGCAAGCTGATCTCTAAAACCCCTCCCAGACACACTCAGGAAAATTCACAGATGCTATAGAAATAACCACAGAGACTTTTCTAACTCCTGCACATGTGCCCTAGACACACAGTGGGTACAACCTAACCACAGGGGCTTCCTCAAGTAACCTTAGGCAACTAGGAGCCAATTAAGGGTTCATAAATATTCTACACACACACACATATATATCTTGATTATAACAGACTGAATTATGGGAAGACATGCACAACAGAGCCTGCTGTTACATAACTTGCAGATGCCAGTTGGCCTAGAGTGTATGCCTATTTGCATTCCTTTTCTTGACTGGTGGTGGGTACAAGCCCTACTTTGTATAGGGCACAACCAAAAGGAAGAGACAGGAAGTATAAAAAGGGGGAGGCCAAGAGGGATCATGACCATGGCCTACTCCCATGTCTTGGGAGTGTCTGTCGAATAAAAAAAGATGTGCCTGCTTGTACTGTAACTTGTCTGTTGTTTTAAACAAGAGAAATAAACTGACCTGATAGTACTGAGTAATAGAGCATACAATCCTAATAAAATAGGTTTTAATTTCCCCCTACTAAGTAAATAAATTTTTTCAGCTCCTTTCTACAACTTTTGAGGCTGAATCATTTAGATCATTGGTTCTATAACTTTACTGTGTATTTGAGAGGTTTAGCGGGTGTTTGGAGAAGGCAATGGCACCCCATTCCAACACTCTTGCCTGGAAAATCCCACGGACAGAGGAGCCTGGTGGGCCACAGTCCATGGGGTCGCTAAGAGTCGGACACAACTGAGCGACTTCACTTTCACTTTTCACTTTCATGCATTGGAGAAGGAAATGGCAACCCATTCCAGTGTTCTTGCCTGGAGAATCCCAGGGATGGGGGAGCCTAATGGGCTGCTGTCTATGGGGTTGCACAGAGTCGGATATGACTGAAGTGACTTAGCAGCAGCAGCAGCAGCAGCAGCGGGTGTTTGAACCACCTTGGAAGCCTGCTGAAACATAGATTGCTTGGCCCCACCACCAGTCTTTGATTAGTTGTCCTTGGGTGGATTTGGAGGATTTCCAGGTCTAACACATTCCCAGGTGATGCTGATAATGCCCCTCTGGATTACACTGAGACCACTGTTCTCTAAATTTGTTTCCTAAATCCTCTGTATTCTTTTTCATGGTGTTACAAAGCAACAGTTTTTTTCCAAGTATATGCCTTCTGAAAAATCAATTGTCAATTTATTTTTAAGCTGCAAGGAACATTTGGTATTATTATTTTACATAAAGCAGGGAGCCTAATTAATGCCTAGTTTCTTGTTTTTTATTATTCTGTTTTTCTCCTTAGGGTAACAGAATAGGCAGAATTTCAATATATGGATGCAAGAGAAAGGATATTTAGAGGTAATGAGGTACACGGGAAGATATAGACAATGTGAACCCAATAACAACCTTTTAGTAACTTAGATTATGTACTTAACTTTCTCAGCTCTACTTTTAAAAAATGGGAGTTATATATTTTACATAGAGTGTGGTGTAGATTTAAGGTGTACAATATGTTAATTTGATACATTTTTATATTGTAATATATTGCCACTGTAGTGACAATGATCAACTTCACTTTTCTTTTTCTTTTTTGGCCATGCTGTTCAGCTTGCAGGATCTTGGTTCCATGACCAGGGAAGAGGCAGCTGATGCGCTCTTTGGGGACTACAGGGCTCAGAGAAGCTGAGTGGCATGAGGCCCTGCAGGCTCTCAGGATTGCTGCCCACTCAGCCCAGGTGTAGCCTGTAGGTGAGGCTACCAGAAAGAAGAGCTGAAGGGTCTGCAGACCTCATCCAGAAAGAAGGTCCAAGGGTACCTCGGATACTCGTGATGAAGAGTTTAGGTTTAATTTCTTTTAGCCTATTCCCTATTCTAGAGTGGCCACCTCTGCAGTGGTGCAGGGTTTCTCTGGAGTGCAGCACTTTTCTAGGAATGCTGTGGGGCAGATGGGAAACCTGCATGTTTGGTGCTGACAAGCCCAGGACCCCATTTGTAGGTTTTCAGCTGAGATATCCCTCCTGCCAGAAGAGGTTCCTTTAGATGGTTCTACAGTAGACTGAAGTGAGTGTTCACAGTGTGTTGTAAAACAGCTGACCCCAACCTTTTTGACACCCGGGACAGATTTCATGGAAAAGTTTTTCCACAGAGAGGGTGGGAGGTGAAACTCAGGTTGTAATGCAAGCAATAGGGAGTAGATATAAATATAGATGAATCTTCCCTTGTTCACTGTCTTTTCATCTCCTGCTGTGTGGCCTGGTTCCTAACAGGCCATAGACCAGTACTGGCCCAGGGGTTGGGAACCCCTGTTCTAGAAGACTCTCAACAGTCTCAGGAGCAGACTAAGTAGGTGTTTTTAATAAGGGTTAGTGGGGAAGCTGTATAGTTGTACACTGGTGCTCACTTATGGGAGGATGTCCTCTCAAGTGGTGTGGCGCTCCATACCACTGAGTCCCATTGCTGTAATAAAACTGTTTCTTATAAATGTGGATTAAAAAAAAACAAAACTAGGGAAGCCTGGCATGCTGCAGTGCATGGGGTTGCAAAGAAGTCAGACATGACTGAGCGACTGAATTAACTGAATATTTGGGAAAGGAGGGAAATACAGTGTCTCATTCTAAAATTTAAGAACTAGGGACATGATTAAGCCTGTTCATCTGGGAAAGGATCTGGTGTCCACATGCTGGGAAAGAGCTACTGAAGAGTTAGCCAATCCATTATACAACCTATCAGATCAGATCAGATCAGATCAGTCACACAGTCGTGTCTGACTCTTTGCGACCCCATGAATTGCAGCATGCCAGGCCTCTCTGTCCAGCACCAACTCCCAGAGTTCATTCAGACTCACGTCCATCGAGTCAGTGATGCCATCCAGCCATCTCATCCTCTGTCATCCCCTTCTCCTCCTGCCCCCAATCCCTCTCAGCATCCGAGTCTTTTCCAATGAGTCAACTCTTCGTGCCCAAAGTACTGGAGTTTCAGCTTTAGCATCATTCCTTCCAAAGAAATCCCAGGGCTGATCTCCTTCAGAATGGACTGGTTGGATCTCCTTGCAGTCCAAGGGACTCTCAAGAGTCTTCTCCAACACCACAGTTCAAAAGCATCAATTCTTTGGCGCTCAGCCTTCTTCACAGTCCAACTCTCACATCCATACATGACCACAGGAAAAATCATAGCCTTGACTAGACGCACCTTTGTTGGCAAAGTAATGTCTCTGCTTTTGAATATGCTATCTAGGTTGGTCATAACTTTCCTTCCAAGGAGTAAGCGTCTTTTAATTTCATGGCTGCAGTCACCATCTGCAGCGATTTTGGAGCCCAGAAAAATCAAGTCTGACACTGTTTCCACTGTTTCCCCATCTATTTCCCATGAAGTGATGGGACGAGATGCCATGATCTTCGTTTTCTGAATGTTGAGCTTTAAGCCAACTTTTTCCCTCTCCACTTTCACTGTCATCAAGAGGCTTTTTAGTTCCTCTTCACTTCCTGCCATAAGGGTGGTGTCATCTGCATATCTGAGGTTATTGGTATTTCTCCTGGCAATCTTCATTCCAGCTTGTGTTTCTCCCAGTCCAGCGTTTCTCATGATGTACTCTGCATATAAGTTAAATAAACAGGGTGACAATATACAGCCTTGATGTACTCCTTTTTCTATTTGGAACCTTTTCCTATTTGGAACCTATATACAACCTATGGGAGGGGGTAATTCTAGAGTGCACAGAGCTATTTTAAAAAATAAACTATATAACTTAAAATTGATTGCTTATTTAAGTATAAATAAATATCTCTTAAATATGCTATCTTCAGGATAGGCTAACTCTTCAGTAGCTCTTTTCCAGCATGTGGACACCAGATCCTCTAATTTATTTGTTAAAATATGACATTATGAAAAATATTTGTCAGAATTTGCTATAAAAACTGGCAAAAAATAGCATGAAGTTTGTCAAAAGGATATTGAGAAAAATAACCTAACTTGTTATAATATCAGAAAAATGTTTTTCCAGAGAGAGAGAAAATGAGAGAGGAGAGTTTCCATGGTGAAGAGAAAGAGGCATGGTATGGGATTGGGGATGGAAAAGAATGACATTTAAACTAAGTACAGATAAAGAAACTAGGAAATTTAGGTGGAATTCAGATTTTTAAAATAAATAGATATAATACACAAAATTTTTATTGTATACATTTCCAGTAAATGCCAGTATTGTTTGATCATCTTATATTTTGCTTTCAATTTATTTTTTATACTTCCAAACTTTAAAATGATGCCCATTAGAACAAATAAATGATTTTCTACAATATTATGTAGAAAGTCTAATAAGCATGACAATTAATAACTAGGGAAGACAGTATATTCAAAAATAATATCTGATCAGGGGATCCTAAATTCAGCACAGTTCCCTTTGGTTTCCTAAGGAATATTAGTAGCTAAAAATATTAATGTCATTTAAAAATTAATAGCTATTATATATGATTAATTTTAAGCTTAAATTATAATTGAATATTCAACATTTAGACAATTATTTTTGTCCAGTTCTGTGCGAAGCATGATTCTAGGTGCAGATACTTGACTGTGAATAAAATAGCCAAGGAAATTAATAAAATTAGTGCTGGGTCCATGACAAGTTAATGATTCCTATTCTCTGGAGAAAGTTTTTGCACTACTTCCCCTGAGTTCATACTGTAGTTCTTAATCCTTACTGCCATTAGAATTAGCTGGGGCTCACTTGCAGTAGCTTAGGCTCAACCCAGATTTATTGAAACAGATTTCTGGAGATGAAGCCTACCTTTTCTTTCTTTCCTTCTCTCTTTTTAAATTCTGTGGTGCACAGAGTTGAGAACCATTGGTCTAGAGTATGCCAAATGTAAAGCAGCAGATGGAAAGCCTATTTTGTTTCTGAAGATGGATAGCTACTTCTGCTAAAAAACTTATGCTCACTCTGTTCCTCTGGAAACCAGCTTGATGGTTCCTTAAAAAAAAACTGGGTGTTTAGGGAGCATGCAGTGACTAAAACGTGTATCCCTTGTTTCAATAATTACTATTAATGATTTAAAAACTTCTGGATGGACTTGTCCACCAAGGGTAAATGATTGAAGATATTGCTTTCTCTAAAAGGGCAGAAGAGAAGCACGCCAGAGGGAGGGAAAGAAATTAAAGAAAATAAAAAGAGAATAGGAAAAACAAGACTAGTAGGGTTGAGAGATGTGAATATTGTCTTAAGTAGCTGCAGACTTTGAGATTTTTCTTGAAAACATGCCAGACGTGAATTTTTCTTCAAAAAAGATATCAATACATTCTGATAGTATTTTAAAATGCCAAGCAATGGGTTACATTTGAGACCTGGGGAAAAGTTACTGTTTCAGAAACAATCTTCTGAAAGAATGGAAATTATAGATAAGTAATGTAACTGTTATTTTCCTTTATTTCTTTGCATTGATCACTGAAGAAGGCTTTCTTATCTCTTCTTGCTATTCTTTGGAACTCTGCATTCAGATGTTTATATCTTTCCTTTTCTCCTTTGCTTTTCACTTCTCTTCTTTTCACAGCTATTTGTAAGGCCTCCCCAGACAACCATTTTGCTTTTTTGCATTTCTTTTCCATGAGGATTGTCTTGATCCCTGTCTCCTGTACAATGTCACAAACCTCATTCCATAGTTCATCAGGCACTCTATCTATCAGATCTAGGCCCTTAAATCTATTTCTCACTTCCACTGTATAATCATAAGGGATCTGATTTAGGTCATACCTGAATGGTCTAGTGGTTTTCCCTACTTTCTTCAATTTCAGTCTGAATTTGGCAATAAGGAGTTCATGGTCTGAGCCACAGTCAGCTCCTGGTCCTGTTTTTGCTGACTGTATAGAGCTTCTCCATCTTTGGCTGCAAAGAATATAATCAATCTGATTTCAGTGTTGCCCATCTGGCGATGTCCATGTATAGAGTCTTCTCTTGTGTTGTTGGAAGAGGGTGTTTGTTATGACCAGTGCATTTTCTTGGCAAAACTCTATTAGTCTTTGCCCTGCTTCGTTCCATATTCCAAGGCCAAATTTGCCTGTTACTCCAGGTGTTTCTTGACTTCCTACTTTTGCATTCCAGTCCCCTATAATGAAAAGGACATCTTTTTTGGGTGTTAGTTCTAAAAGGTCTTGTAGGTCTCCATAGAACCGTTCAACTTCAGCTTCTTCAGCATTACTGGTTGGGGCATAGACTTGGATTACTGTGATATTGAATGGTTTGCCTTGGAAACGAACAGAGACCATTCTGTCGTTTTTGAGATTGCATCCAAGTACTGCATTTTGGACTCTTTTGTTGACTATGATGGCTACTCCATTTCTTCTGAGGGATTCCTGCCCGCAGTAGTAGATATAATGGTCATCTGAGTTAAATTCACCCATTCCAGTCCATTTCAGTTCGCTGATTCCTAGAATGTCGACAATCACTCTTGCCATCTCTTGTTTGACCACTTCCAATTTGCCTTGATTCATGGACCTGACATCCCAGGTTCCTATGCAATATTGCTCTTTACAGCATCAGACCTTGCTTCTATCACCAGTCACATCCACAGCTGGGTATTCTTTTTGCTTTGGCTCCATCCCTTCATTCTTTCTGGAGTTATTTCTCCACTGATCTCCAGTAGCATATTGGGCACCTACTGACCTGGGGAGTTTCTCTTTCAGTATCCTATCATTTTGCCTTTTCATACTGTTCATGGGGTTCTCAAGGCAAGAATACTGAAGTGGTTTGCCATTCCCTTCTCCAGTGGACCACATTCTGTCAGATCTCTCCACCATGACCTGCCCATCTTGGGTTGGCCCACAGGCATGGCTTAGTTTCATTGAGTTAGACAAGGCTGTGGTCCTAGTGTGATTAGATGACTAGTTTTCTGTGGGTATGGTTTCAGTGTGTTTGCCCTCCGAAACAGAAAACAACAGAATGGGAAAGACTAGAGATCTCTTCAAGAAAATCAGAGATACCAAAGGAACATTTCATGCAAAGATGGGCTCGATTAAGGACAGAAATGGTATGGACCTAACAGAAGCAGAAGATATTAAGAAGAGATGGCAAGAATACACAGAAGAACTGTACAAAAAAGATCCTCACAACCCAGATAATCACGATGGTGTGATCACTGACCTAGAGCCAGACATCCTCGAATGTGAAGTCAAGTGGGCCTTAGAAAGCATCACTATGAACAAAGCTAGTGGAGATGATAGAATTCCAGTTGAGCTATTCCAAATCCTGAAAGATGATGCTGTGAAAGTGTTGCACTCAATATACCAGCAAATTTGGAAAACTCAGCAGTGGCCACAGGACTGGAAAAGGTCAGTTTTCATTCTAATCCCAAAGAAAGGCAATGCCAAAGAATGCTCAAACTACTGCACAATTGCACTCATCTCACACGCTAGTGAAGTAATGCTTAAAATTCTCCAAGCCAGTCTTCAGCAATATGTGAACCGTGAACTTCCTGATGTTCAAGCTGGTTTTAGAAAAGGCAGAGGAACCAGAGATCAAATTGCCAACATCCGCTGGATCATGGAAAAAGCAAGAGAGTTCCAGAAAAACATCTATTTCTGCTTTATTGACTATACCAAAGCCTTTGACTGTGTGGATCACAATAAACTGTGGAAAATTCTTCAAGAGATGGGAATACCAGACCACCTGATCTGCCTCTTGAGAAACGTGTATACAGGTCAGGAAGCAACAGTTAGAACTGGACATGGAACAACAGACTGGTTCCAAATAGGAAAAGGAGTACATCAAGGCTGTATATTGTCACCCTGTTTATTTAACTTATATGCAGAGTACATCGTGAGAAATGCTGGACTGGAAGAAACACAAGCTGGAATCAAGATGGCCAGGAGAAATATCAATAACCTCAGATATGCAGATGACATCACCCTTATGGCAGAAAGTGAAGAGGAACTAAAAAGCCTCTTGATGAAAGTGAAAGTGGAGAGTGAAAAAGTGGACTTAAAGCTCAACATTCAGAAAACGAAGATCATGGTGGCATCTGGTCCCATCACTTCATGGGAAATAGATGGGGAAACAGTGTCAGACTTTATTTTTCTGGGCTCCAAAATCACTACAGATGGTGACTGCAGCCATGAAATTAAGAGACGCTTACTCCTTGGAAGGAAAGTTATGCCCAACCTAGATAGCATATTCAAAAGCAGAGACATTACTTTGCCAACAAAGGTGCGTCTAGTCAAGGCTATGGTTTTTCCTGTGGTCATGTATGGATGTGAGAGTTGGACTGTGAAGAAGGCTGAGCGCCGAAGAATTGATGCTTTTGAACTGTGGTGTTGGAGAAGACTCTTAAGAGTCCCCTGGGCTGCAAGGAGATCCAACCAGTCTATTCTGAAGGAGATCAGCCCTGGGATTTCTTTGGAAGGAATGATGCTAAAGCTGAAACTCCAGTACTTTGGCCACCTCATGCGAAGAGTTGACTCATTGGAGAAGACTCTGATGCTGGGAGGGATTGGGGACAAGAGAAGGGGATGACAGAGGATGAGATGGCTGGATGGCATCACTGACTCGATGGACGTGAGTCTGAGTGAACTCCAGGAGTTGGTGATGGACAGGGAGGCGTGGCATGCTGTGATTCTTGGGGTCGCAAAGAGTCGGACACGACTGAGCGACTGATCTGATATGATCTGAATGTAACTGTTATGCTAGAACAATCTGTGATAAACACACAGGATCAGATTTACAGGGCAGGAGTGGTCAGAGGCTCAAAACCTGCCATTAGATTTCTTCTAGATGATACTCATATTCACAGGAGGACCACTAGTATAACACAGCTAAGACCCTTACACACTCTGCTTACCTCAGGTCTTCCAAATCCTAAGGCTGGCCCTGAGTATAAAATACCTTTTTATCTTCCTAGTTAAAGTGTAAAAGAATATGCTATTCATTCCAAAGTTTTCAGCATTTCTTTCCATGCCCCATTCACTTTCTCTAATCTCTTCCACAGGGAAGTCATCATTAAGTGGGAATAATCATATCTACTTCATAGTGCTATTGTAAAGATTAAATGTATGAACATATATATGACATGCTTAGCACATATCTGCCACACAATCAAGATGACTTAACCTTCCTACATTTCAGTAAACAAGTCTGAAGAAATTTAATAAAACATGAGATTCAGCCTAATTACATTTAAATACTTCAAAACCTAAGAGATGCTCTGCTTGTCTTCAGGCCCAGAGACTCAGTTATTCATCCTCTGTCTTCTTTCAATAACTTTCTTGATGTTGGAAGCCCCACCTTGGTTTACCATTTTCTTTGCTATATAATTTCTCCTGCAATGCAGGAAACTCAGATTCAATCTTTGCGTTGGGAAGATCCCCTGGAGAAAGATATGGCAACCCACTCCAGTATTCTTGCCTGGGAGATCCCAGGGACAGAGCAGCCTGGTGAGCTACAGTCCACAGGGTCGCAAAGAATTGGGTATGACAGCATGCATGCATGCATCTGGCACCATTTGTTGAAGAGACTGTTTCCTGCATTGAATGGTCTTAGCACTCTTACTGAAAATCAACTGACCATAAGATATTGACTATAGTTTATTTCTGGACTTTCTATTTTATGCTTTTGGTCTGTATGTTTATCCTTGTAACAGTACCACACTGTTTTCATAAATTTTGATATAAGAAAGTCCTTCAACTTTGCTATTCTTTTTCACACTTGTTTTGTCTCTTTTGGGTCCCTTGAAATTTTACAGGAATTTTAAAATTGGCTTTTCCATTTCTGCAAAAAAGACCGTTAGATTTTTGACAGGGATTGCATTGGATCTATAGACTAATTTGTGGAGTATTGCCATCTTAAGTCTTCCAATTTATGAACATGTCTTTCCACTTACTTAGGTCTTCATTAGAGAAGGCAATGGCACCCAACTCCAGTACTCTTGCCTGGAAAATCCCATGGACGGAGGAGCCTGGTAGGCTGCAGTCCATGGGTTCCCTAGGAGTTGGACACGACTGAGTGACTTCACTTTCACTTTCCTGCATTGGAGAAGGAAATGGCAACCCACTCCAGTGTTCTTGCCTGGAGAATCCCAGGGACAGGGGAGCCTGGTGGGCTGCCGTCTATGTGGCCGCACAGAGTCGGACACGACTGAAGCGACTTAGCAGCAGGTCTTCATTTCGGCAATATTTTGTACTTTTCAGTGTACAAGCCTTATACCTCCTTTGTTAGATTTATTCCCAAGTTTTGTAAATGAAAAGGTTTTCTAATTTTCATCTTACACTTTTGGCCAGTATATAGAAATCAGCTAACATTTGTGTGTTGACCTTGTAACATTAATGATAGCTCTAATAGTTATGTGTGTGTTTTCTTTAGGATTTTTAATATATAGGATCAAAACAGTTGCAAATGGAGTTTTACTTCTTCCTAATTGCTAATTCCTTTTCTTTCTTGCCTAACTGCTTGGGCTAGAACTGTTGTACAATGTTGACTAGGAATGGTGGGAGTGGACATTTTCCCGATGTTGGAGGAAAACCTTTTAATCTTTTGTCATTTATTGTGTGGTTAACTGTGGGTTTTTCATGAATGTTTTTTAACAGGGTGAGGAAATTTCATTCTCTTCCAAGTTTGCTGAGTGCTTTTATCATTAAAGGGTATTGATTCCTGTCAAATGCTTTTTCTTATCAACTGAGATGCTAATGTTATCTTTTTTTAAATAATGAAGAGCTTTATTTTCATGTCACTGACTAGCTGAGTTCTCTTCGTTCTATTAAGTGGTAAATTACATTGATGGATTGATTTTTGTATTTGAACCACCCCTATATTTTTGCAATAAATTCTTACTTCATCATGGTATAAAATCTGCTTTTGCCTGGCTTAAGTATCAAGGTAATGCTGGTCTTATAAACTTGTGAAGTCTACCAAATTCTGGTTCTGAACTTTTTTTGTTGAGAGGTTTTGATGATTGAGTCAATTCTTACTTGTTAGATTTGTTTAGATTTATTTCTTCTTAAATCAGTTTTAGTGATTTGTGTATTTCCAGAAATTTGTCTATTTCATACAGATTATCTATTTTGTTGGCCATAAAACATTAAAAAATATATATATTTATTACTTATTTATTTGGCTGTGCCGAGTCTTAGTTGTGAAATGTGAGATCTTTGATCTTCATTGCAGCATTCAGGATCTTTAGTTGTGGTAGGTGGGATCCAGTACCCCAACCAGGGACTGAAGCTGGGCCCCCTGTATTGGGAGTGTGGAGTCCTAGCCACTGGACCAACAGAGAAGTCCCATAAAGCGTATTTTTGATTTGTTTATGATTGAGCCATCCAAAATACCATGAAATTTATCTAATATTCATAAAACCTGGAAGTATGTTTACTTACATTTACTTTTCTAAAGCAAAATGTATATAAAATTCCATATGAGTTTTACTTAAATAAAATATCCCCCCAATATTAAGGAACCAAAATTTTCTGGTAAGAGTATAACTGATAAATTTTACTTCTAAAGCATTAACATTCTTTTAAATTAAAATAAATGATTTATTTAAAATAAAGTTTTTTTAAATTAAGGATTTCTCACATGAAATGAAACTTCTTTTCTACCTAGAAGCAGGAGTGATAACAGCATGGACTCCCGAGCCAGACTTCTACACCTGAATCCGTACTGTGCCACTAACTTGCTATATATCATCTTGGGGTTAAACTCTCCATGCTCCAGTTTCCTCATCTGAGTAAGGAGAATAATAAAAGGAGAACAATTAAGTACATTAATGCATGCAAAAAGCTTGGATCCTAATTCATAAGTATTCAATAGTTCACAAATATTCTTAATTTTCATAAGGTGGTCATTAACTGGGGCTAAAATTAAGAGCAGCTGGATGAGATGTTCATTGGGATAATGGAGAAGCTAATAGTAAAAGTTAAGACAGCAGTCTTGGATGATGCACACAAGGAAGGGCCATATTTTCCTCTAGATTTACAAGATCCCAGTCTAAGAGAAGAATAAATATTTTGGCAAATGCTCTGTCACTAGAAAAGAAATAAGTTTTCTTCATTTGTATCCAGGAGAGCAGGTCCTATAGACTACAAAACTCCATTAGAAAGGCCCTCCAGGGGGACAGAAAATCAAAGGTACTGTTCTAATGAATCCCATAAAGGAAAGGAAGATCCTCAGGGACAAGAATCAGTTCCTTACCTTTAAGGTGAGTCTGACTCCACTGCAGACACAGGGAAGGAGACAGTGAATGATGAATGGAGATGAGAAGTAAACAAAAGGATAAGCACTTTTCTTTCAAATCCAGGCCTAAGCCTCCACATGAAGGGACGATGTACTAACACATTTCTACTTTTGAAATTTTTGTTTTGTTTCTTATACCTTTTTCCTCTTCTCTCTCTTACCCTAAATAAATATACTCTACAGCTGACCCCACCTTTTGAGGAAAATATCTGAATTCATATACACGCTACAATGAATATATGAAATAATAATATATTTGTCATGATCACTGCTATTTTCTTAGTACCCACACCAGTAAAATGCCCATGGAATTTCCTTTGAGAATAGAAGTCCTAGGTTTGTTGACTTCAAAAAAAAAATTTCATGAGTATTCAAAATCAGCTCAAAAAAAAAAAAAGTTCAATTTTTAAAGGAAGCAACCAAAATAAAGGCTACACTGATACAGAATGTAAAAACACATTAACCACAATATGAACTTTTAAAAGGTGAGAATTTAGTTTATATTCTTTTTATATTAAGATATAAGTTAATGACTTATACCCTAAAGAATTTATCATAAAATAATACTGCCCAGTGCACTTGTGCAAACAATAAATAATTCACTGACAGTATTAACATTCACATGTATAATTAAGAGTTTACAAATGTACAAAATTTTGGGTAATAAACACTTTAAACTCATTTGCCAAACATTCAGTAAGCCCATCCCCTCCAAACTGTTTGATTACAAAGATGCACAAAGGATTACTAATTCTGGCAAAAGATAAGAAACAAGGCAGGAGAGGCAAACACAGACTTGAGAACATAAGAATATCCAAACAGTTCTTTGATATAAAAAGACAAAATCAAAACATTTTTAATAATATAAAAGAAAACAAATCCATATAATTAAATGCTACTTAGGTGAAAGAACATTAGAGGGTATATAGCATTTATTTTCTCCACAAAATCTGCATATCTTGAATTTAATGTAAAACACCTTGTTTCAGTTCCAAAGGAAGACTATCATAATATGGAGTTCTTGATGAATCTAGATGGAATGAATATTTAAATAGATCCCAAAGATCAAAACAAGCTTTTATTTGGTCATTGTTCTAACTCTTTAATGTTCATTAAATTGATTCACTTAGACATTTTAGAAATAAAACTCTACAACCAAAGCACAGAAAATTCAGCTATTCCTGAAAAAAACTAAATGCATAGTCTTTAGTATATCATTAAAATAGTGGTTGTGGTTAAGCAAACAAATGAATAAAAATTACTACAACTCATGTATGATAAAGTTACAAAGCAATACATTAGAAGTTTTATCAGATGTATTTGCACTATAATAAAAGAAATCCAGATAATAGTATTCAGTAAAATGTTTTTGATTATTGAAAGAAATGAAATTCCCAATTAACCCTGGGTTGTGTTAGGAGCAGTGCATTTGTCGTCATATTCTATATATCAGGAACATACATTCACAATCCACCAGATGCAGTTTTACTCTCCTAAGAAGTGAAAGTTTTTAATCCTGGTTCTGCTCTTTCCTTCCGTGTTTTAACATCTTCATTTAGAGATCAGGCACTTTGTGCCCAGGAATGTGGCGTTGCAAATTTACTAAAAACATATTCATTGATAGTAGAATAATTATACTAAATTCATAAAGGAAGAAGATATCTTCATTTAGAAAAACAAGCACTAAGTTATAGTTTCACAGTCACAACGCAAGCTCCAGCTCTTCCAAGGCACAGTGGAGCAACCTAAAAAAACAAACAAAAAACCAAAAAGACTTGTGTTGGGATTGTGGGTAAAAATGTTGATAATACTACAACAGTCAATGAAATATTGAAACAGTTTGCTCACAGTGGTTGCCAAAGAGCTGCTGCCCAAACCCTACTGTCCGAGCTCTTCTGCTGGCTCTTTTCTTAAACGAGATCCTCTTTCCTGATGCCAAAGCTTCAGGGACTAAATCGTTTTGGGTATATAACATAATGTAGCATTCACTTCTCTTTAAAGATGACTTTTAAAGACAGATCAGGAGCTGTTCTATGTGAAACACTATTTTGGCCAAAATTATGTGCAATATGGATGTGAGACAAGGCTGAACACTTAAAGTAACTTTGTGACCAACATGGAGAAAATACTAAGTATTATCCAGAGCTGCCGTGACTGCTGTCTCAGAGAGTACACAAAATACACTGCTGCCTGGGATCTGCTTACTCTGGAGGAACCACTGACCTCACAGTTATTGATGACCTTCTCAGCATGGCTGAAAAGTCTAAACTCATTCTACTACTTGTTAGCAGAGTGAATAAATAACACATATCACCCACCCAGCTTCTTGGGAGTGAATATAAACCTGGTGAATAAACTCTACAACCGTGAGAACAGTGAGACAGAAATATGAGCCACTTGGGAGAAAGTATAATCTTATGAATAAGCAACAATTCTTAAATATTTCACTTATTGTCTTTTTTTTTTCTCCAAAAGTACTCTAGACACTGGGGTAATTCATAGTGGAGATAAGTGTAGACAAGAATAGTTTTAAAAGAAAGACTACTTTGAGCCCAGTAAGAATCTATGCATTTGAGCTAAGAGAATTAAAACATTAAGCATTTGGAAAGGGTTTTGTTTTGTACCTATGCATGTACGGATATGTCGTAAAGTGTTTTTGTCAAATGGTGGTGGGGGTTAGTCTCTCAGTCATGTCTCTTTGCAACATAAGAGCCTGCCAGGTTCCTCTGTCTTTAGGATTATCCTGGGAGGAACAGTTGAATGGGTTGCAATTCCCTTCTCCAGGAGATCTTCCCGATCTGGGGATGGTAACCCAGGTCTCCTGCTTGGCAGGCAGATTCTTTACCACTGTGCCACCTGTACATGATATCAAAATGACCTTCTAGTCATTTTGACTCTCCTCTCCTGACCAATTAAGGATACACCTGACTTCAACGTGAGTGAATTCATGGTTGTTTTCCACCTGAATCAGTTGTTTTCATCACTGTTACATCTTTTTGATTAAATAACCTATTTTAAAACCATATTTACTTACAGTATTCTAGAAGTAACCTCCAAGTCATTTAAATCACAATGTCTGTAATTAGTAGTTTTTCTCAAAACACTCAAGACACTGTCTCTACCCTGTGAATAGTTGATGTTGTCATGATAACCAGCTAGAAAGTTTAGCTTTGAGAATTTACTAAACGCAATGTGGTCACCTGTTTTGGGTCAATGCTGGTAGTGGGGTGAGTGGTAACTTAAGACTTCATAATCATATTTCATTTCCTATGCAAATAAATGTCCTCCTGTCCATTTGTAGGACCATTGAATGGAAAACATTTATTTTTCAGATATTATGGTTATAAGTTCATATTTGGGAACTTTAAAATCACTTATATGTGGAATCTAAATAATGCAACAAACCAGTGAATATAACAACAACAACAACAACAACAAAACAGACTCATGGGTCTACAGAACTAGTGGTTACCACTGGAGAGAGTGGAGGGGCAAAACAGAGGTAGAGAATTAAGAGTTACAAACAACTGCATATAAAACGGGGCTTCCCAGGTGGCACAGTGGTAAAGATTCTGCCTGCCAGTGCAGAAGACCCAAGAGAAGTGGGTTTGACTGATCCCTGGGTGGGATCCCCTGGAGGAGGAAATGGCAACCCACTCCAGTACTTTTGCCTGGAAAACTCCATGGACAGAGGAATCTGGCGGGCTACAATCCATGGGATAACAGAGTCAGACACGACTGAGCAAACACATGTATAAAATAAGCCACAAAGACACACTGTACAACACAGGGAATACAGTCAATATTTTATAGTATGGATAAATGGAGTATAATCTTTAAATTGTGAATCACTATATTGTATACTTGTAACTTATATAATATTGTATACTAATTGTACTTCAATAAAAAAATTTTAAAAAGTAATGCAGATGGCATGTAAAGCAAAGGGCTGTATGGTCACAGATTATGAATTCTGATACAAAGTGATTCAGCATAAAGTATTAATTATCTGTAATAGCAAGTTTGAAATAGATTTCCTTATAACTGGCCTAAGGGCTTAAATGAAATACATTTCAGGAAAAGAGAGTCTTTTCTCTCTCCTTGGGTTCCTCAATTATCATTCACAACTTCTTCTGCCACAGTAGGAGGCTGATGGTAGTTTCTAATGAAATTCTGTAGCTCTACCTCAAGTCCTCAAATTATGCCTTCTCCCCTTCACCAAGTGATCTCGCTTATTTAAGAAATACAAGGTTATACAATCTAACCTTTTTACCAGTCTCTTTACCTACCATTCTCTTCACCTGAAAATACTTTCTATCTTTCAATCCTCATATTCTCATCTTCCCCTCCAGTTTTGGAGGATAAAACCTTTCCTCCAGTCTGAGGATAAAAACTTTCCTCCTGCCTTTGCCCTCAATTCTGTTTTCTGTCCTTCTTTTCAGAAAAATGCCTTCAACTTTGCTTTCTGTCAACTCTTCTGTCTTCATCTTTAATTGTGAAAAAGATTCTAGGCTCAAATTTTAACTCCACCATTTACCTGCTGTGTGACACTGAGTCAGCTATTTAGACACCTCATCCAATATAGTGAGGAGATAATAGTACTTACCTCATAGAGTTGTTGGGAAGATTCTTTAATGTGAACTGCTTAGAACAGAGCCAGGTACATAAAATGTATTAAGTGTTAACTCTCTATCATTATCATTATTTTACAATTGTATGCCCCTCTAGCTTCCACATTTACTTTTAATCTTCTGGTGGCTTCCGCTTCTATCACATTCTCAAAGGTCCTGACAACTTCATGAATGACAAATCTTCATTCTTTTATGTTATTGAAATCTTCTCTCCTTTCTTTTAATGCTCTATTTCATTATCTACTAAGATACTCTCTGATCATTCTTTTGCTGTTTTCTCCAGAAGCTGCACCTCTCTAGACAACCTGCTGCTGCTGCTAAGTCGCTTCAGTCGTGTCCGACTCTGTGCGACCCCATAGACGGCAGCCCGCCAGGCTCCCCCGTCCCTGGGATTCTCCAGGCAAGAACACTGGAGTGGGTTGCCATTTCCTTCTCCAATGCATGAAAGTGAAAAGTGAAAGGGAAGTCGCTCAGTCGTGTCCAACTCTTAGCGATCTCATGGACTGCAGCCTACCAGGCTCCTCCGTCCATGGGATTTTCCAGGCAAGAGTACTGGAGTGGGGGGCCACTGCCTTCTCCATATAAATGAAGCAACCTTCTAAATGTCCTTTCACCCAGCCTTCACTTACCCTGCCCCAACCCAATTTACCTTGGCCCCAGCTTCTGACATGTGGATTTTCTATTACTGCATTGCTCTCTTGGTTAAAAGTCTCCACTGGCTTCTCACTACCAAACTCTTTAGGTTAACCATTACAGACCTCCATCCTGATTCCAACCTTCCTCTCCAAGAATTCCTACTCTTCTCAAGCATGGAGTCTTATAACCAGCCCCACTTCCTCAAGATAGCCTGCATATTTCCACTTTAGTGACATTTATTTAATGTTTTCTTACATGATTTCCTTAATTTGATCAATTCATTAAGGCTTACACTAAATCCCACTTCTTCCTCACTGAAGCCCTCTCAACAACCATTTTCTCTCTTCTCTTTGATTTCCCATGCAGCTCACTGCCTAGACCATGCGACACTTCATACCAACTTCATACCAACACTTCATGCTCCACACTGTGGATCCTCCCTTTACACGTGCAGATCTCACTGACCCAAGTAATTAAGTTCTATGACAGCAGAGCTTCTCATAAATTCTGTTATATTGACAGTACTTACCACTACTCCTTGTATGTAGGTAAAAGTGAAAGTGTTAGCTGCTAAGTCATGTCTGACACTTTGTGACCCCATGGACTGTGGCTCACCAGGCTCCTCTGTCCATGGAATTCTCCAGGCAAGAATACTGGAGTGGGTAGCCATTTCCTTCTCTAGGGGATTTTCCTGACCCAGGGATTGAACCCAGGCCTCCTGCATTGCAGGCAGATTCTTTACTGCCTGGGAAGGTAAACCTTGGCTCAATTAAAGATCTAAGTGCCTTTTCTGTACCAGATATTGAATTATGTGCCAGAGGCAGAAAATTCATGGTTCTGTTCTGGGTGATAATGGAAACAAATATCTCAAAAGATCATTCTCAGAAGCTCTAGACTCTTTTAGAAATAGATAAAGATGGATTTTTTTTTTTGTTAATAAGATTCCCAAGTCAAGTTTCTTACTTGTTAATATTAAGATTGCCATCTTTATTAGGTTATAACCAGACATTTGTTATTGTTGTTGTTTAGTTGCTAAGTCATGTCCAGCTCTTTTGTGACCCCACGGACTGTAGCCTGCCAGGCTCCTCTGTCCATGGGATTCTCCAAGCAAGAATATTAGAGTGGGCTGCCATGTCCTCTGTTCCCAAATATCAGTTGCTTGAGTATTTAAAAATTATTGCTCATCTATGGCAAAGTGATTCAATTTTTTTATTTTCCACAATCTCTCCTTTATTATAGCCTCTTGTGGTTCTATCTGCTCTACTGATGCTAGAATATCTCATCAATTCTCAGTAAGCAAATGGTGGCAGCTAATAACAGTAATAACAACAACAATAACCAATTAATAATTTCTGAGTATTAACTCACACTTTAAAGGTAATTTTGAATTTTAACTATACTATAAAATTAAACACTCCCTCTGTTTTCTTATATTTAATTAAGAGATGACTTTATCTTGCTTATGCTATGTATTTTGATACTGGACATAATTAGGGTCTGTTTTACCAAAAGAATTGTTTTTAACAAAAATACAGTAAGTGTAATAATGAAACATGAAATGCCATACCTGGGTCCACTCATTTGTCTGGGGATCATAAGCCTCCACTGTATTAAGATAAGTCTGTCCATCATATCCTCCAACAGCATATAATTTATCACCAAGTAAACAGACCCCCACAGCATCTCTGCTGATGCTCATAGAAGCCACTGCGGTCCACATATCTGTTTTAGGATCATATCTGAAAGGAAATTTTAGAAATGGAGCTGACATTATTCTCACAACACTTTACATAAAATCCTTCTGTCCTTTAATCCTATTTTATGTCTTATTATCTATTACATAAAGTAAATTTGAACACATTTTAGAGAAAAAAATCAGTATTTTCCTGAAAACTTCTAAATTACAACAGAATTATTTTACAGATGTGTAACATTTAAACTAGTTCAAAAGAGCTCATGTGAATGTTTAAAACTGCTTTAGGGTTTTAGATTGCCTATTGCAAATCTGAAGAAATCAATTCATGAAGCTCTGCATAAGATGGGTGCTCTATGTAAGATGACTTACAGCCTCAATTGCAGCTTTTTTTTGCTTTTTATGTTTTTTTTTGCGGGGGGTGGTGGTGCTGGGATCGAAACCTGTACCCCTCACAATGGAAGCTTGGAGTCCTAACCACTGGACAACCAGGGAATTCCCCTCAATCACTGTTAACTGCTCATTTTTAGAGTTTCTTGTCCTTTTCATGAAGTATGTTAGCTAGAACTGCTCCCAAACTGTCTAAGAGCAGATACACCATGCTAAGATGACTTATATTGCTTCCAAATGACTTATATATGCTTCTTGTAGTAATGAACAGCTTTTCACTGGATGCGGTCCTATAGTGGGCCTGTAATTTATGGGACAAAGTGTTTAAACACTTCCATATATCTTTCCTGGATTTTAACATGCAGCAGGCAAAGTCTGAATTATTTTCTTCCTGACACAGGTGAAACATAGGTGTTAACTATCTTGCTTTCTCAAAAAACACCAACTCTGCTTATTATTTTATAGAAGGCACTCACTGTCATCAACAAACCTTCATTTTTTATCCTTCTTTTAGTCATTTATAGTTTATTAAATAATTCACACACATACACATATTTGTTAACTTTTCATTGCTCTTTAAAATCCAAGATCCTTAACAGGGCTTCAAGACTCTACAAGATCTGCCCCGACCTCCCCCTACTACTTTCCTGCCACTTCTATCGTTCTGTGTTCTCCAGTGACAGTGGCTGCCTTCCAGTTTTGAAACGTATACCTTTCTGATGTGTTCATACACACTCCTACTCAATCTACTTCCTGCTGCTGCTGCTGCTAAGTCGTGTCAGTCGTGTCCGACTCTGTGCAACCCCATAGACAGCAGCCCAAAAGGCTCTGCCGTCCCTGGGATTCTCCAGGAAAGAACACTGGAGTGGGTTGCCATTTCCTTCTCCAATGCGTGAAAGTGAAGAGCGAAAGTGAAGTCGCTCAGTTGTGTCCGACTAGTAGCGACCCCATGGACTGCAGCCTACCAAGTTCCTCCGTCCATGAGATTTTCTAGGCAAGAGTACTGGTGTGGCTTGCCATTGCCTTCTCCAGAATCTACTTCCTAAATCCCTTCAATTCTCTGCATCCCACTGATCACACAGAAGATGGGGCAGGGCGGGGCCTGAACCACTGTCCAGAGCTTGTGTTGATGTCAGGCTCTTTACCTAGACCCATATATGAGTTTTGAACATGGATAACTTGTTCAGGTTTTAAGTCTTACTAGCCCTTTTTTTTCGTTTACTATTTCATACTTCTTCATTTTATATCAAAACATGTCAGAAATGTCCCTTTCCTTTTTGCTTATTTGCTTCTAGCTCCTAATTCATTCTCTGTAAAATTCATCAGACTCCTTTTCTTATTAGGTACAATATCCAGTACAAAATAGGTATACACTAAATGTTTGTCATAGGATTCAATTAATGAATTATGTAATCAATTCTAAGGTAACACTGAGGGAAAACTCTGAGGGGGTTGCTGGAGACAGATCAAGAGATGGCCTGAGCAAACCACCCAGTATTTACAGAGCTCATAATGAACTGCCTTGTTTGTGGGTGCTCAAGTTGGAGAAGGTGAGGGTGGGATGATTTGAGAGAATAGCACTGAAACATGTATATTATCATATGTGAAATAGATCGCCAGTCCAGGTTCAATGCATGAGGCAGGGTGCTCAGGGTGCACTGGGATGACCCGGGGGGGATGGGATGGGGAGGGAGGTGGGAGGGACGGTCAGGATCGGGAACACATGTACACCCATGGCTGATTCATATGAATGTATGGCAAAAACCACCACAATGCTGCTGCTGCTGCTAAGTCGCTTCAGTCGTGTCCGACTCTGTGCTACCTCATAGACGGCAGCCCACCAGGCTCCCCCATCCCTGGGATTCTCCAGGCAAGAACACTGGAGTGGGTTGCCATTTCCTTCTCCAATGCATGAAAGTGAAAAGTGAAAGTGAAGTCACTCAGTTGTGTCCGACTCTTAGCGACCTCATGGACTGCAGCCTACCAGACTCCTCCGTCCATGGGATTTTCCAGGCAAGAGAACCACCACAATATTGTAAAGTAATTAGCCTCCAATTAAAATTTTAAAAAATAAAAACAAACCAAAAAAAAGAATTATTAATTTGTGTGGAAGTGTCAGAGGCTTAGGTTTGTTTATTCATTCCTAGTTTTCTTTCACAGGAAATACCTCTCCACACAGTCTGACAGCCTGGAAGTCAAGTTGGATGCAGGTGCGTCGTGTCCTCCGATGGCATACAGCAATCCATTCCAGGTAGTGACTCCTACTCCCCCTCTCCTTTTTGACATTTGTGCACAGAGTGTCCACTTATTAGTATGAGGATCAAAACATTCTACTGACTTGAGACAGGAACTTCCATCACGACCACCAACTGCATAAAGTCTATAAAAAGAACAAATTGAATGGTAAATAAGAGACAGTCCTATTATTATGCATAGGACAAAGAAAGAGGTTATTCTTATGGTATTTCATTGAATTCAGGGTGTCATCAGTTATAAGAAATACTGTCAATCTATGTGCCATTAAGAAAGAAGATGTGCCACCTATTAAATGGCACATGTATATATCATATATTTGTATATATTACATATCATTCTGTACATACATAAAAAAGAACACATAAACTCACGGGAGCAAAGACAACTTTTTCACAGCTGCCATCTAACTGACAAGTTACCACTGATTGTAGAATACATCACAATTTTAGAGATGTTAAAGTGTGTCTTAAAACAGATAAAAGATGATATATAAATATACTATGACATTTCTTAAATCGCTAAGATAGGACTTGGTGATAAATAAAAGAAACTAACCTCTGAGCACTACCACAGGTGAGGCACTCTACATGTATTAATTTAATCATTACAGTGATCCTATGACAAACTATTTGTATCCTTGTTTCACAGGTAAAGAAACTGGGATTCATGGAGATTAAGAAACTTGCATGTGGTCACTCAGTAAGAAAGAGAAGCAGGACAACAGTTACATTAATGAGCAGTTGTACAGTCAACAGTCATCTGGGATGTATTTGTAATAGTGAAATATGAGAACAGAACTATCGATTCAAATATACTCATCTACTAGACAATGTTTAGGACACTAAAATACCATATTTATATTCACTGGTATGTTAATGTTCTAAATGTTGCCTAATAAACCAATAGAAATTCATTATCAATCAATACACTGCACTAAGATTATTATTAATTATATTATTACTACTGCACTAATAAAAATATTATTTTAAAAAATAATTTTATTTATTTATTTTTGGTTGTGCTAGGTCTTCATTGGTGTGTGAGCGTTTCTCTAGTTGCAGTGAGCGGGGGTTACTCTCTAGTTGTGGCATGAGTACTGCTAACTGCGGTGGCTGCTCTTGCAGAGCACAGCTCTAGGGTGTGCAGACTTCAGCAGTGGCGGCACGTGGGCTCAGGAGTTATCGCTCACAGGCCCTAGAGCATAGCCTCAGTAGTTGTGGCACATGGGCTTAGTTGCCTTATGGCATGCAGGATGTTCCCAGCCCAGGGATAGAACCCAAGTCTCCAGCATTGGCAGGTGGGTGAATTCTTTACCACTGAGCCACCAGGGAAGCCCTAATTAAAAATATTTTTACTCTGATCTTAAAATATGTAAAATATTTTAAATATTTGGACATATAAATATTTTTTATTCAGCACAAAGTCTTCTTAAACTTACTATTCACCTGGGAAACTCTTTGTAGATATTTTTCTATCAGTTTTTTGTAAAATAATAAATTCAGCTTACTGCACGTACACAAGCTTACACATTTTGAATTTATGGATGCCTTAGTTAATATTCAGCTATCTTTTAATTCTTAAAGAATAGCATTTGAACTATATCAAATTTCTACCCATTAAAACTCTAAGTATTTATATTTGGGTAGATATACATATTTAAAAGAAATATTTCATAATTTTAATTCATAATTTGTAATACCTGTGCCACTCAAGTGAAGTGTTAGTCGCTCAGTAATGTCTGGCTCTTTGTGACTCCATGCACTGTAGCCCGCCAGCCTCCTCTGCCCATGGAATCCAGGCAAGAATACTGGAGTGGGTAGCCATTCCCTTCTCCAGGGGATCTTTCTGACCAGGGATCAAACCCAGGTTTCAAACTGGTTCTTAAATAATAAGATAACATATCCTAAACAGTAAAATATAGTTGCAGCAGTATCTTGTTTTAAACTTAAAATATATTAATAGCATGGAATTTGAAATTTATTTGAAACTTCAACCTGTTAAAATTTTATGTTAAAAACTTTTTTTGATGTTATTGCCTTAACAGTCAACTGTCCTCATCTTAAACTAATACTTGTTAGAGTAATTATATAAATACAGATCACAGAATGTTAGAAGGAATCAACAACTAGAAATCTCAATAACTAAAAACACATATACACATGCACAGTTTAATAGGTTTTCAGGTACTGCACAGTCTTCACAGTGAATTCCTGGGTCTTCCTTGTGAAAAGTGGTATAATATACTCATTAAGAGAATGGACTCTGGAGCCAGACTCTCTGGGTTTGAATCCTGGTTCTACCACTTATCACTTACTAGCTGTGACTTTGGACGAGTTATTTAATCTCTATCTGCTTGTACTTTATCATCTATAAAATCTAAATCTTTTAATAATCAGTAACAATCCTACAAATAATTTTAAGTTTCTGTATTTTAACCTTTATTCTTTTCTCTTTCTGGAGATGATGATAAAGCATTTTAAATGAGTAAAGTTATGTAACAAAAAACTTTTATTTAATAACCATATAGGTCTTCATTTTATGGAAGAAAGGCCTGGAAAAGATACTATATGTTTTAGTCTTTGAGTAACTAAGAGCTATTAGTTGTGGCTCTATCCAAATATGTTTATTTAGAGCAGACAAGAAACAAGGAAACATGTCTTTCTAAATGCATTCTAGTATTCAGCAGTTTACCAAGATAAGAAAGAAGTGTTAAGTAAGGAAAGGCTTCCCCTACAGCTCACTGCTAAAGACTCCACCTGCTAATGCAGGAGATCTGGGTTCAGTCCCCTGGGTTGGGAAGATCCCCCGGAGAAGGAAATGGCAACCCATTCCAATATCCCTGCCTGGAAAATTCCATGGACAGAGGAGCCTGGCGGTCTACAGTCCATGGGGTTGCAAAGAGTCAGACACAACTGCGTGACTAAAACACACATATATTTAAGTAAGGAAAAATCAGTAGCAGAGATGGAAGGAATTATTTAGAGAAATACGAGCGAGACTATATAATTAAAAAAAAACTTTTCAAGTTATATAAACCACCAGATTTTCACTATATTGAATATTTATATAAAATTTACTTAAAATAACTAGAAATTTATAATATCTGTACATTAAAATAAAACCCTAACTTAATGTTGAGCTATTTATATTTAGAACTATTATAAAAAAGAGACTAAAAAGTTTGTTTACATCATTCAAAGTATTTCTCTCATGATTTCTATGTATCTTTTAAGTTGGACATGCTATAGCTTGATACATTTAAGTGGAATTTTAAATATATCCTTACTTTCCACTTAGTACAGCCACACCAACTGTGCTCCTGGGAGTGGACATGGTAGCAACAAAGTTCCACTGGCGAGCCTGAGGGTCCCATCTTTCCACTGTATTCAGATAGCTCCAGCCATCATGTCCTCCTACTGCATACATAGGACCTTCCAGTACAGCCACGCCTGCAAGGAGACAGGAAAGAAGCAAACTGAAAAATCGTTCATTGACATATAAGTAAAATGAACCTTTAAGAAGCAAATTTAACTGAGCAAAAATTGATGATAAAAATTTATGACGAAGACATTGGTTATGAGGGACACAGCTCTTCTTGATAGATAGGTGGGTGGGTAAGAGGGAGAAACAGCACTGTAATTCTGGTCTTAAAAGGTTTAGAGGCAATCTTTTGAGGCCCAACAGGGGAAAGTTATTTAAAAAACATACAATATGTGCAATTTTGCCATATTTAGAATATTTTTCAACAATTTGGATTTACAATATATTTGAAAACAGCAATTTTATTCCTTTCTTCCTTTAATTCAAATTATGAGATTCTGCTTGTTAGATTTGATACCACAATATATTGGTCTGATTCATCAAAAGAGAACCAAGTCAGATTCATATGTTCATTTATTCAACAGCTACTGAGCTTCTACCACGGGCCAGGTACTTAATGGGGCATAACAGATAAGGGCTCTGCCCTGATGGATCTAATATTTTACTTGGGAATAAAGGAAAAGGGTAGAGAGGATCAGGGAGACCTCTCGGATAGACTGATGTTTGAACAGAAATGTGAATGAAGTTAGGAAACCAGGCTTGAAGGTATCTAGGGGAAGAGAAGGTGAGATAAAAGGACTAGTATATACAAAGGCCCTGAGGCATAGTGTGTCTGTGGTATATACAGCTAGGAGGCCAGTTGGTGAGTAAGGGGGAGAGAGTAGTGGATGAGGGGAAGGGTGGACTCAGATCATGTAGTGGTCGGGACAATTGTAAGGACTTTGGATTCTATTCTAAATGAGATGGAAAGCCAGTGGAGGGTTTTGGGAAGTGACTTAGCAAAAGCAGCAGGAGTATGACATGACCATAGTCAGGTAAGATATAAATACATATCACCTGAAGGCCAAAATACACATATTGTGATACAAAGACATCTATTTTTGTGAAATCATAGCCAGATGACATAAATAGTCACCGTCCATGCAGGAACCAAATCAACATACCATCCTACTCATTTGTGTCCTACCAGTACTAGCTATAGGAGATTACCTATCTATCTCCAAATATACATAAAACATAGACAATTTTATATTTTTACATGTGTGTGAGTGTAATTAAGTAATTTAAATTTAAAATTTACTTAAGTAAAGATTTCTTCTGTAAGTTCAAACATTATTTTAAATAATGTTTATAACGTTTATTATAAGGTAAATTAGTAAGAACAAAGCTGTTCTGAACAACATAAAATGGAAATAAAGGCTTAAAGAAGACACTTTGAATGATATGGTCATTCTCCTTTGAACTTGCTACAGTTCAATAAACTCTTTTGTATGGTACCTAGAACTAATGATAGAATCCCATGCACAATCTCATCTGTACAAGACATAGGTAGATAATGGCCATTCCCATTCTATGTACTATAAGAAATTACATTAAGTTAGAATTGACTTTCTTTTCCCCATAATAGAGGAACGTTTGCAGCTGAATCATATTTTTGACCCTGGATTTTATGCTCAACACAAATTTAAAAGCCTCGTTCAGGCTGCTTTTAAGATACATCTTTCCATTTTGTGCCTATGTAATAGTTACCAACAAAGGTCCGTCTAGTCAAGGCTATGATTTTTCCAGTGGTCATGTATGGATGTGAAAGTTGGACTGCGAAGAAAGCTGAGCACCGAAGAATTGCTGCTTTTGAACTGTGGTGTTGGAGAAGACTCTTGAGAGTCCCTTGGACTGCAAGGAGATCCAACCAGTCCATTCTAAAGGAGATAAGTCCTGGGTATTCATTGGTAGGACTGATTTTGAAGCTGAAACTCCAATACTTTGGCCACCTTATGTGAAGAGTTGACTCATTGGAAAAGACTCTGATGCTGGGAGGGATTGGGGGCAGGAGGAGAAGGGGATGACAGAGGATGAGATAGCTCGATGGCATCACCAACTCGATGGACATGAGTTTGGGTGAACTCCAGGAGTTGGTGATGGATAGGGAGGCCTGGCGTGCTGCAATTCATGGGGTCGCAAAGAGTCGGACATGACTGAGCAACTGAACTGAACTGAACTGAATAGTTGATTTTATGGATTCAAGATTACTATTTGTTTTGTTTGCTGAATTTCATGTAGTTAATTTTAAGCTCCTCTCTCAGTACCTTAGCCCCAACTCTCTGGTTTTACTTCCTTATCTAACTTGAAACTGAAGATCATCTTTCACTGAAAGCTAATTGCAACTAGAGGAATCCCTTGTCTCTCTGATCTTTTGCTGTTCCCATTACCATACCAAGCTTCATGCCTAGACAATTTTCACTGGCATTTTGGGCAATTTCTACTCTGGTGCTCAGTATTAATAAACTGGGTATAGTACAAAGCCATGTTATCTAAACTCAACTATCTCTTCACTGTAACTCATTCATCTTTTATAATAACCTATCAAATTCTTTATTGCAACTATTTTAAGCCTTTTCCAAAACTCTGATAAATTGACAATATGGTAACAAATTCTCCCTCTCCCAGAAGACATGTCTATTTGCAATGGGATTCTGTAGGTCCTCCCATCAAGAAGTGGAGTCTGTTTTTCTACCTTTTGAATCAGGGCTTGCCCACATGACTTATTTTAGCCAATGGGATATTACCAAACATGAGGCAAGAAGCAGCTTGAAATGTTTGTGCATTGGGACTTACCTTCTATTGCTGCTTTTGAAACCCTGTGACTCCCACCATAAGAATAATACTGGGCTAGCCTGAATGACTAGAGGCATGTGGCCCAATTGCCTCTGCTGCCTAGGCTGATAGCTGGTGTTCCACACATGTGAGTGAGGCCATTCTAGATCAATGACCAACTAGCCTGCCTGCCTACTCCAGATTCATGAGAAAACCCAGCTGAAATCTTCTAAGTCAGCCCAGACCAGAAGAACTCCCCAGCTGATGCACAGATTAATGAGCTAAATAAATAATCCTTGGTTTAAGCTTCTGTGTTTTGGAGTGGTTTGTTATACAGCAAAATCTGGGTGATATACATACATTTCAAGCCCCATCTAATTTTATAATATATCCACCCCTTCACTCTCAGCAAACAATTCTTTTCATTTTTTTCTATGAGAAAAGAGAAGTCATCTGATACAAGATCCCTAAATTCTCTTCTGTCCATTTCAGAATGAGTCATCAGTTTCTTGAAGATAAAGACAGTGTCTTCCTCATCTTTATATATCTACAGAACAGAGAGCATGGCACACAGCACATGCTAATCAATATTTGCTCAGTGAATTACTGAATTAAAGAATGAAGAGTCTCTATCATGACATTCTCTGTGCTACCTCAAAATTTTTCTGCATCTTATTCATTTCTGCTTAAAAACAAAGGAATATACATGAAAAAAAAATAATGCTAAAGATCTTTAAATAAGCATTTCAGTTAGATAACATTAAATGTCAACATAGAACACACATGTCAAATGGTGGCTTGTCAGTCCATCATGCTACACCATAATTCTTAAATATTCATGTTTTCACTTGTGCTGGCTGCACATATACATGCTTGTTTTCTCTGCTTCTGCTTCTCAGATAACAGGGAGCATGAGAGAATGCCGGTGACTGCTGTTGGCTCAGCAGCTGCGACACTGATCTTCTGCCAGGTAAAGAATGTGAAAATGCCATACAGGCCTATACATGAAAGTATGAACAAATCTGCAGTTATCTCACCAAGGCCATGCCTATGTGTAGACATAGGAGGCATCACACTCCAAGTTTTTGTTTTAGGGTTGTAGCATTCTACAGTATTCAAAGTCTTCAGTCCATCTCTTCCTCCAACCACGTACAGTTTGTCATCTAACACTGCAACGCCGAACTGCAGCCTCCGCCCATTCATATTTGCTACAGGAGTCCACATATTTGTACGAAGATCATACTTTTCGATGCTTGTTGCTCCTTAATAGTAACAGAAAGAAGTTATGCAAATAAAAAGCTCACCATCATTGAGTATTTTATGAACTTAGACATATAAAAGTATAGGATTAGCACTGACAATAATATTTCTAATATGTTCCAATAAGCACCTGCATGATCTCAACTTCCCTGCCCTCATCTCCTTCTACTCTCTAGTGCTTACACCAGACTCTGGTACTAGAAGGTCAAGTGAGAAAGGACAGTCTGTCAAAGAGGGCTGAGAAGCAACAGCCAGAAGGGAAGAAAGCAGGGTAGTTTAGCACGATGGAAGCCAAAGTAAAAAAGAGGATCAAGTAGGATGAAGACTGAAAAGTATGACTGAATTTAGCTACATGGAGGTCATTCATGACTTTAGGGAGAGTCCTTTGTTTGAGCAGTTGAGACAGGACTACGAGGTGAGGAAATGGAGAAAATAAGCATCAATCATTCCTTTAAGAAGTCTGGCTACAAAAAGGTGGAGAGAGAGAAGAATTATTTGGTGGGCTGAGGGAAGTTTTGTTTTGTTGTTAAAAGTGGATAAACCTGAGTTAATAATCGGAAGGATCTAGCCGTGGGGAAGGAAGTTGAAAATACATGAGACGAAGGGCTCCTACTTAACAGTGAGAGTTCCTGAGAAAACATGAAAGGGCAGTATCAGGGCCCAGGTGAGAGGCTGGCTTTCATAGGAGGAGGGGGGATACACACTTCACCGAAACCAGGGAAGGACAAGAGCTGAAGAGTGGATGCAATGCTTTGAGAATCCTAAGCATGGAAAGTTTGGGGAATGATGGTGTCTACATGTTATCAAGAATTACAAGATCCAAAGAACTCTTCTGTTTTCTTTATGAGGTAAGAACAGTGGAGTTAAGGTTAAAAAAAAAAAAAAAAGACGTACTCCTCTAAACAAAGAGCCAATTCTCAGTAGTTCAGTTCAGTTCAGTTCAGTCGCTTAGTCGTGTCTGACTCTTTGCGACCCCATGAACCGCAGCACACCAGGCCTCCCTGTCCAGCACCAACTCCTGGAGTCCACCCAAACCCATGTCCATTGAGTTGGTGATGCCATCCAACCATCTCATCCTCTGTCATCCCCTTCTCCTCCTGCCCTCAATCTTTGCCAGCATCAGGGTCTTTTCCAATGAGTCAGCTCTGTGCATCAGGTGGCCAAGTATTGGAGTTTCAGCTTCAACATCACTCCTTCCAATGAACACCAAGACTGATCTCCTTTAGGATGGACAGGTTGGATCTCCTTGCAGTCCAAGTGACTCTCAAGAGTCTTTTCCAACATCACAGTTCAAAAGCATCAATTCTTCGGCGTGCAGCTTTCGTTATAGTCCAACTCTCACATCCATACATGATCAATGAAAAAACCCTAGCTTTGACTAGACAGACCTTTGTTGACAAAGTAATGTCTCTGCTTTTTAATATGCTGTCTAGGTTGGTCATAACTTTTCTTCCAAGGAGCAAGCGTCTTTTAATTTCATGGCTGCAATCACCATCTGCAGTGATTTTGGAGCCCAAAAAAAGAAAGTCAGATGCTGTTTCCACTGTTTCCCCATCTATTTCCCATGAAGTGATGGA
The DNA here is from genome assembly GCF_019923935.1 of Bubalus bubalis. NCBI lineage: Eukaryota > Metazoa > Chordata > Mammalia > Artiodactyla > Bovidae > Bubalus > Bubalus bubalis. The sequence goes on from NC_059163.1 coordinate 59,026,016, forward strand.
CCCAGATGCCATGATCTTCGTTTTCTGAATGTTGAGCTTTAAGCCAACTTTTTCACTCTCCTCTTTCACTTTCATCAAGAGGCTTTTTAGTTCCTCTTCACTTTCTGCCATAAGGGTGGTGTCATCTGCATATCTGAGGTTATTGATATTTCTCCCAGCAATCTTGATTCCAGCTTGTGTTTCTTCCAGTCCAGCATTTCTCATGATGTACTCTGCATATAAGTTAAATAAACAGGGTGACAATATACAGCCTTGACGGACTCCTTTTCCTATTTGGAACCAGTCTGTTGTTCCATGTCCAGTTCTAACTGTTGCTTCCTGACCTGCATACAAATTTCTCAAGAGGCAGATCAGGTGGTCTGGTATTCCCATCTCTTTCAGAATTTTCCACAGTTTATTGTGATCCACACAGTCAAAGGCTTTGGCATAGTCAATAAAGCAGAAATAGATGCTTTCCTGGAACTCTCTTGCTTTTTCCATGATCCAGCGGATGTTGGCAATTTGATCTCTGGTTCCTCTGCCTTTTCTAAAACCAGCTTGAACATCTGGAAATTCACAGTTCATGTATTGCTGAAGCCTGGCTTGGAGAATTTTAAGCATTACTTTACTAGCGTGTGAGATGAGTGCAATTGTGCAGTAGTTTGAGCATTCTTTGGCATTGCCTTTCTTTGGGATTGGAATGAAAACTGACCTTTTCCAGTCCTATGGCCCCTGCTGAGTTTTCCAAATTTGCTGGCATACTGAGTGCAGCACTTTCACAGCATAATCTTTCAGGATTTGAAATGGCTCAACTGGAATTCCATCACCTCCACTAGCTTTGTTCATAGTGATGCTTCCTAAGGCCCAGTTGACTTCATATTCCAGGATGTCTGGCTCTAGGTGAGTGATCACACCATCATGATTATCTGGGTTGTGAAGATCTTTTTTGTATAGTTCTTCTGTGTATTCTTGCCACCTCTTCTTAATATCTTCTGCTTCTGTTAGGTCCCTACCATTTCTGTCCTTTATTGTGCCCATCTTTACATGAAATGTTCCCTTGGTATCTCTAATTTTCTTGAAGAGATCTATAGTCTTTCCCATTCTTGGCGGCGGCTGAGAGGACCTACCCCACATCCAAGGTAAGGAGTGCGGCTGGCCTTTGCTGAAGCAGCTGTGAAGAGAGAGATACCCCATGTCCAAGGTAAGAGAAACCCAAGTAAGATGGTAGGCACTGACAGAGCGCATCAGAGAGCAGACTGAAACCACAATCACAGACAACAGGCCATTCTGATCAGACGGACCAAAGCCTTATCTAACTCAATGAAACTAAGCCATGCCCGTGGGGCCACCAAAGACGGGCGGCTCATGGTGGAGAGGTCTGACAGAATGTGGTCCACTGGAGAAGGGAATGGCAAACCACTTCAGTATTCTTTCCCTGAGAACCCCATGAACAGTATGAAAAGGCAAAAAGATAGGACACTGAAAGATGAACTCCCCAGCTCGGTAGGTGCCCAATATACTATTGGAGATCAGTGGAGAAATAACTCCAGAAAGAATGAAGGGATGGAGCCAAGCAAAAACAACACCCAGTTGTGGATGTGACTGGTGATGTAAGCAAGGCCCGATGCTATAAAGAGCAATATTGCATAGGAACCTGGAATGTTAGGGCCATGAAACAAGGCAAACTGGAAGTGGTCAAACAGGAGATGGCAAGAGTGAACATCGACATTCTAGGAATCAGAGAACTAAGACGGACTGGAATGGGTGAATTTAACTCAGATGACCATATCTACTACTGTGGGCAGGAATCCCTTAGAAGAAATGGAGTAGCCATTATAGTCAACAAAAGAGCCCAAAATGCAGTACTTGGATGCAATCTCAAAAACGACAGAATAATCTCTGCTCGTTTCCAAGGCAAACCATTCAATATCACGGTAATCCAAGTCTATGCTCTGACCAGTAACACTGAAGAAGCTGAAGCTGAACAGTTCTATAAAGACCTACAAGACCTTCTAGAACTGACACCCAAAAAAGATGTCCTTTTCATTATAGGGAACTGGAATGCAAAAGTAGGAGGTCAAGAAACACCTGGAGTAACCATCAAATTTGGCCTTGGAGTACAAAATGAGACTTCTGCCAAGAGAACGCACTGGTCATAGCAAACACCCTCTTCCAACAACACAAGGGAAGACTCTACACATGGACATCACCAGATGGTCGACACCAAAATAAGACTGATTATATTCTTTGCAGCCAAAGATGGAGAAACTCTATATAGTCAGCAAAAACAAGACCGGGAGCTGACTGTAGCTCAGATCATGAACTCCTTATTGCCAAATTCAGACTGAAATTGAAGAAAGTGGAGAAAACCACTAGACCATTCAGGTATGACCTAAATCAAATCCCTTATGACTATACAGTGGAAGTGAGAAATAGATTTAAGGGACTAGATCTGATAGACAGAGTGCTTGATGAGCTATGGACAGAGGTTCGTGACATTGTACAGGAGACAGGAATCAAGACCATCTCCAAGAAAAAGAAATGCAAAAAAGCAAAATGGCTGTCTGAGGAAGCCTTACAAATAGCTGTGAAAAGAAGTGAATCAAAAAGCAGATAAAAGAACGTTGGGGTACACGTGTCTCTTTCAGTTCTGGTTTCCTCAGTGTGTATGCCCTTAGAAAAGGCAGAGGAACCAGGGATCAAATTGCCAGCATCCGCTGGATCATGGAAAAAGCAAGAGAGTTCCAGGAAAGCATCTATTTCTGCTTTATTGACTATGCCAAAGCCTTTGACTGTGTGGATCACAATAAACTGTGGAAAATTCTGAAAGAGATGGGAATACCAGACCACCTGATCTGCCTCTTGAGAAATTTGTATGCAGGTCAGGAAGCAACAGTTAGAACTGGACATGGAACAACAGACTGGTTCCAAATAGGAAAAGGAGTCCGTCAAGGCTGTATATTGTCACCCTGTTTATTTAACTTATATGCAGAGTACATCATGAGAAATGCTGGACTGGAAGAAACACAGGCTGGAATCAAGATTGCTGGGAGAAATATCAATAACCTCAGATATGCAGATGACACCACCCTTATGGCAGAAAGTGAAGAGGAACTAAAAAGCCTCTTGATGAAAGTGAAAGAGGAGAGTGAAAAAGTTGGCTTAAAGCTCAACATTCAGAAAACGAAGATCATGGCATCTGGGTCCATCACTTCATGGGAAATAGATGGGGAAACAGGGGAAACAGCGTCAGACTTTATTTTTCTGGGCTCCAAAATCACTGCAGATGGTGATTGCAGCCATGAAATTAAAAGACGCTTGCTCCTTGGAAGAAAAGTTATGACCAACCTAGATAGCATATTCAAAAGCAGAGACATTACTTTGCCAACAAAGGTTTGTCTAGTCAAGGCTATGATTTTTCCTGTGGTCATGTATGGATGTGAGAGTTGGACTGTGAAGAAGGCTGAGTACCAAAGAACTGATGCTTTTGAACTGTGGTGTTGGAGAAGACTCTTGAGAGTCCCTTGGACTGCAAGGAGCTCCAACCAGTCCATTCTGAAGGAGATCAGCCCTGGGTGTTCTTTGGAAGATATGATGCTAAAGCTGAAACTCCAGTACTTTGGCCACCTCATGCGAAGGGTTGACTCATTGGAAAAGACTCTGATGCTGGGAGGGATCGGGGGCAAGAGGAGAAGGGGACGACAGAGGATGAGATGGCTGGATGGCATCACTGACTCGATGGACGTGAGTCTCAGTGAACTCCGGGAGATGGTTATGGACAGGGAAGCCTGGCGTGCTGCGATTCATGGGGTCGCAAAGAGTCGGATACGACTGAGCGACTGATCTGATCTGATCTGATCTGATGGCCGTTCTATTTCCAGTTTTTTAAGGAATCTCCACACTGTTCTCCATAGTGGCTGTACCCCAGTGTTCATCGCAGCACTGTTTATAATAGCCAGGACATGGAAGCAACCTAGATGTCCATCAGCAGATGAATGGATAAGAAAGCTGTGGTACATATACACAATGGAGTATTACTCAGCTATTAAAAAGAATACATTTGAATCAGTTCTAATGAGGTGGATGAAACTGGAGCCTATTATACAGAGTGAAGTAAGCCAGAAAGAAAAACACCAATATAGTATACTAATGCATATATATGGAATTTAGAAAGATGGTTAACGACAACCCTGTATGCGAGACAGCAAAAGAGACACAGATCTATAGAACAGTCTTTTGGACTCTGTGGGAGAGGGAGTGGGAGGATGATTTGGGACAATGGCATTAAAACATGTATAATATCATATAAGAAACGAATCGCCAGTCCAGGTTCTATGCAGGATACAGGAAGCTTGGGGCTGGTGCACTGGGATGACCCAGAGGGATGGTATAGGGAGGGAAGTGGGAGGGGGGCTCAGGATGGGGAACACGTGTACATCCATGGCAGATGCATGTTGATGTATGGCAAAACCAATAGAATATTGTAAAGTAAAAATAAATAAATAAATAAATAATTTGCAAACTGAAAAAAAAAAAAAAAAAGGCAGATAAAGGGAAAGATATACCCATTTGAATGCAGAGTTCCAAAGAATAGCAAGGAGATATAAGTAAGCTTTCCTCAGTGATCAATGCAAAGAAACAGAGGAAAACCCTCAGTTATGAAGAGTTCAATTAGTATCTACTTTACTTCTCTCTTCTAAGCCTCTAATACAACATGCAATCAGTGCTATTCTTATAGCACTACAATCAAGACAAGCATTTATTCTGAAATATTTGTTACAACTAGGTCATCAGAGCACTGATGCTACTGATGTCTACTAAAATTTAGAAATAGTTTTGCCATTATACATATGGCAAGAAACCTTTAAAGTCTTTAATACATGTGTGTATGCATATTTTTGTTGTTGTTTAGTTGATACATTGTGTCTGGTTCTTTTGCAACCCTATGGACTGCAGCCCACTAAGCTCCTCTGTCCATGAGATTTTGCAGGCAAGAATACTGCAGTGGGTTGTCATTTCCTTCTCTAGGGGATCTTCCAGACCCAGAAACTGAACCCATAGCTTCTACCGAGTCTCTTACATTGCAGGCAGGCAGACTCTTTACTGCTGAGACACCAGGGCTGTGTGTATGCATATATTTTTCTTAAATTAGTGTTACTATTTTTATTTACCTTATAAAAGTTTTAAGTTATTTGAGATAAATACTGAGTCTTTTTCCACTGTAGCACTCTCAAATGTCATATAATAGACTCTGTTGTATATAGCAGCTGTTGAAAAATATTTTTGAATTTGAATAATCTTTGTGATTTTTAGCCAAAATGAGGCTTTACCGATACAAATATTTTATGTAATAGTATACTTGAATCATCACTCTAAACTTGACCTTAAAAACTTCTTTCTTCCTCAAATAAAAAGCCCCTGCTACTTATCTGTCCTAATTTGAATTTTGAGTTATTCCTTTTAGATCCAGTTCACTAAGCAGTATCAGAGGCATATGAACTAGTAACTAAAAATTCTTTTGTTAATATCAAATGTAATTTTAAAGACATTAAGATTTTAAAATCTGAAACATGTATCTTAAAAAATGTTATCTCCAAATAACAAAATCTTAGTAATTATAAAAATCCTATGTAAAAGCTTGGAATTTCCCTAATTTATACTGAAGGACTGACCTTTAAAAAAAAAATTAAGTACAAATATATCCTGATACCATTTTAGTGGCTATTTAGAACCATTACTAGCTCATTTGGGGGTTCTATACTAAACAGATATATGAAGGGACCAAGAACTTAATAATCAAGACTCCTATCTAACTAATGCAAATTGCTCTTCATTATTTCATGGGTGGAGGAGCCTGGTAGGCTGCAGTCCATGGGGTCACTAAGAGTCGGACACGACTGAGCGACTTCACTTTCACTTTTCACTTTCATGCATTGGAGAAGGAAATGGCAACCCACTCCAGTGTTCTTGCCTGGGGAATCCCAGGGACAGGGGAGCCTGGTAGGCTGCCGTCTATGGGGTCGCACAGAGTTGGACATGACTGAAGCAACTTAGCAGCAGCATGAAGACACTGGGAATAAGATAAAGCCTTGGAAGACAGCTTGAGTAGGACAGAACCTCAGAGCATTTGATTATTAAGAGAGACTTAGAAATAAATTTGGTCAAACTGCAAAGGCCAGATTACAGAAAGTCTTGAAATCTAGAGAGAGGAATTTATACTTTGTGCAGTAAAGAAATTAAGATTGCTGAAACTTTTGAGCAGAGCAGCGGCATGTTAACGGAAGTTAACATGGGAATTAAGCAGAGTATAGTGTCCAAAGTCAAAATGCCTATCTGTATCTTGATTCCATCACTAATTAGCTGTGTGAACCTAGGAAAGTTATTTAACTTCTCTGTCTCAGTATCCTCTTCTCTAAAAGAGGGCAGTATGGCAGAAAGTGAAGAGGAACTAAAAAGCCTCTTGATGAAAGTGAAAGAGGAGAGTGAAAAAGCTGGCTTAAAGCTCAACATTCAGAAAACAAAGATCATGGCATCTGGTCCCATCACTTCATGGGAAATAGATAGGGAAACAGTGGAAACAGTGTCAGACTTTATCTTTTTGGGCTCCAAAATCATTGCAGATGGTGACTGCAGCCATGAAATTAAGACGCTTACTCCTTGGAAGAAGAGTTATGACCAACCTAGATAGCATATCGAAAAGCAGAGACATTACTTTGCCAACAAAGGTCCGTCTAGTCAAGGCTATGGTTTTTCCAGTGATCATGTATGGATGTGAGAGTTGGACTATGAAGAAAGCTGAGCGCCGAAGAATTGATGCTTTTGAACTGTGGTGCTGGAGCAAGGAGATCCAACCAGTCCATCCTGAAGGAGATCAGCCCTGGGTGTTCTTTGAAAGGAATGATGCTAAAGCTGAAACTCCAGTACTTTGGCCACCTCATGTAAAGAGTTGACTCACTGGAAAAGACTCTGATGCTGGGAGGGATTGGGAGCAGGAAGAGAAGGGGACGACAGGAAGAGATGGCTGGATGGCATCACCGACTCGATGGACGTGAGTTTGAGTGAACTCCGGGAGATGGTGATGGACAGGGAGGCCTGGCGTGCTGTGATTCATGGGGTCGCAAAGAGCTGGACATGACTGAGCGACTGAACTGAACTGAATCGAGTAACATACAGCTCTGAAAGTTGCTAGGAAGATGAAATGAAACAATGTAGGTCAAGTTCTTAGCATAATGCCTGACATTTACTAAGAATATAATGAATGCTACTCCCACAAAATTAACATAATCAAAATTTGTGAGTTGAGAGAAGGCTAATTGGAATTATCAGGACAGCAGTGGAGATTTGGAAGAATTAGGAGTCATTTGAAAGAAGTCACTTGGTGACTATCAGAATGTAAGTTTGAGAGACAGAAGGAGAGAGGAGGTAAGTATTGTTTACTTGGCTACTTAGAATTCAAGTTCCTTCCCCAAGTTTGGGGACTCTTCCTATGTATGTATAAGCCTTGATGGGAGCCAGGAACCCATCTCCCAGAAAACTGAAAAGGCAGGTCTTTCTCTTTTAAAAAAAAATTTACTGGAGTATAGTTACTTTACAATGTTGTGTTAGTTTCTACTGTACAGCAAAGTGAATCAGTCATATGTATACATACAACCCCTCTTTTCTGGACTTAAGACAGTCATTGTCTTTGGAATTTTGGGGCCTATGACTGACCTAAAGCTAGTCAAATGGATGTCTGAACTTGGAATTTAAAACCTAAAGCAGGATTTATAAAGAAGCAGGGACAGTGGATGTAGTCCTATCCATTTCTCAATAGCCTTCCAATAAATTCCTTATTTGCTTACATGAGCCAGAGCTGATGTCCTCTGAAGAGCACTGAACTATGATCACAAGCTCTCAAGTCTGAGAGACACGGTCAGAGAAGGTTTGAATACATGACGTTTAAGGTGAAAACCAAACGTCAAATAGGTATTTTATACAAGTTGGAAATATGAGAATAAAATCAAAGTGCAAGACTTATTTTGTGGAATCTGAAATATGATACAAATGAACTTATCTACCAAACAGAAACAGACTCACAAGGCATAGAGAATAGATGTGGTGCCAAGGAGGAGCGGAGGTGGGGGAGGGATGAACTGGGAGTTTGGGATTAGCAAATGCAAACCATTTTATAGAAAATGTTAAACAACAAGGTCCTACCGTATAGGACCTATACAGGGAACTATATTCAATATCCTATGATAAACCATCATGGAAAAGAAAATAAAAAAGGATATATACAGAACTCAATCACTTTGCTACAGAGCAGAAATTAACACAATACTGTAAACAACTATACTTCAATAAATTATAAAAAATCAAAATGTGAGAGTATAATTAATACAGAGATAACAGTTAAAGCCTTGAAAAAGAGAAGGAAAGACTGAGGAGAAGAGTTTAAGTGCTGGTAATGACTATAAAGCTAAGCACCAGTTTCAGACATAGAGCAGGTTATTTAGTAAGTATTTGCAGATCAGTTATCTGGACAGTGGACGTCTCCAAAAATGTTCAAATACTTACATTATAACTCCAATCAGTTATCTTTATGTACTTATAGAACACTGAGTCATCAAGTCTATATTTAAAACTTAAGCATCTATATATACATAGCACTATATGCTATGTGCAATAATAGCTATATTTATATTTATTTATATTTTATAACCTAAAAGCTAAATAACAATGCAAGATTTTCAATTAGAGCTCACATTTTGATATTTCTTAGAAATATCATATAGAGGAGAAACCTTTAGATATGATCACTGTATCAAGTGCTTTAGTCATACAAGTAATACAAGAGAACTGAGACCACAGCGGTAGCCAGAAGTCAGAGGTATTGTCAGGAGCCTGCAAATTATTAGTACTAGGAATTCAGAGGAAGAGGAGATCGATGTATGCTGAGAAAAAATACACATAAACAGAAAGCTTCTAGCACAATACCCGGCATTGAGTAGGCACTGGGCATGGTGTTTGTTGTTATTAATGTTACTATGAATAACAAATGCTGCAAGAAGGGTACAAAGATTTCCAGATACTCTTAACCGAGATTTCCTGCATATTTATATTTTACATTTGTTTTCTATGTATGTACATGTGTAGGCATGAATGTTTTTCTGAACTGTTTTCATCAGATTAAGTTGCAAAAATGATGACCATGCATGCTCAGTCGTTCAGTCGTGTCTGACTCTTTGTGACCCCAGACTGTGGCCTGCCAGGCCTCTCTGTCCATGGCATTTCCTAAGCAAGAATACTGGAGTGGGTTGTCATATCCTCCTCCAGGAAATCTTCCTGACCCAGCGATTGAACCCACATCTCCTGTATTGCAAGTGGATTCTTTACCACTGAGCTATTGGGAATCACGATGCCCCTGTATCCCTAAACATCTCAGTGTTGCTTCTTCTAAACCAGAAATCCTCTTACAAAACCACAGTACAATCATCAAAATCTGGAAATTAACATTTATACAATGTTGCTGTCTAATCTACAGACCTTATTTGGATTTCATCATTTGTTCCAATTATGGCTTCCCTGGCAGCTCAGCTGGTAAAGAATCTGTCTGCAATGCAGGAGACTCCGGTCTGATTCCTGGGTTGGGAAGACTCACTGGATAAGGGATAGGCTATCCATCCAGTATTCTTGGGCTTCCCTTGTGGCTCAGCTGGCAAAGAATCCGCCTGCAATGTGGGAGACCTGAGTTTGATCTGTGGGTTGGAAAGATGCCCTGAAGGGAACAGCTACGCACTCCAGTATTCTGGTCTGGAGAATTCCACAGACTATCCATGGGGTTGCAAAGAGTCAGACACGACTGAGCAACTTTCATTTTAATGTCTTTCATAGTAAAAGAAAATCCAAGATGATATATTGTAAAAGCTGTCGTATCTCTGTAAGACATATGACAGAGACAAATTCCTAAACCTTTTTTTTTTTTTGTATTTCATGATGCTGACATTTTGGAATACTTCAGGTAAGTTATTTTGTAGCATGTCTCTCAATTTGAATTTGTTTGTCTTTTTCTTATGATTAAGTCCAGATTATACACTTTTGGCAAGAATACCACAGATGTCCAGGTGAGTTCTCAGTATATCACATAAGCACAGGCTGCTGGTTAGTCTCTTTACTGGCAATATGACCTCTGATTATTTGGTTTAGGTATTGTATGTCAAGTTTCTCTACCATAAGACATAACTTATGATTGACTAATAAGCAAATGATTGGGAGATACTTTGAGACTAAAGATCCTGCTCTCAAAAACTTTCACCTATGAGTCTTAGAGAACTGATGATTGACTGAATTACTTATTAATATGATGATTGCCAAATGGTGATTTTTCTAATCCCATCTTTGCTTCTATATTTTAATTAGTTGGTATTCTACTGTAAGGAAGAGCATTCCCTTCTACTTCTGTTTGTATCGGTATGAATTCATGAATACTTAGTTATAATCTTTTGCTACCATTATTTATTTTGACATTGAAATTATCCCAGGTTTGGACAGTGGTAGCCCTTACAGCCATGAAATTAAAAAACGCTTACTCCTTGGAAGGAAAGTTATGACCAACCTAGATAGCATATTCAAAAGCAGAGACATTACTTTGCCAACAAAGGTCCATCTAGTCAAGGCTATGGTTTTTCCAGTGGTCATGTATGGATGTGAGAGTTGGACTGTGAAGAAGGCTGAGCGCCGAAGAATTGATGCCTTTGAACTGTGGTGTTGGAGAAGACTCTTGAGAGTCCCTTGGACTGCAAGGACATCCAACCAGTCCATTCTAAAGGAGATCAGTCCTGGGTGTTCTTTGGAAAGAAGGATGCTAAAGCTGAAACTCCAGTACTTTGGCCACCTTATACGAAGAGTTGACTCATTGGAAAAGACTCTGATGCTGGGAGGGATTGGGGGCAGGAGGAGAAGGGGACGACAGAGGATGAGATGGCTGGATGGCATCACTGACTCGATGCACGTGAGTTTGAGTGAACTCTGGGAGCTGGTGATGGACAGGGAGGCCTGGTGTGCTGCAATTCATGGGTAGCAAAGAGTAGGACACGACTGAGCGACTGAATTGAACTGAGCCCTTATCAACTGTCTGCTGTATCTCTTGACCTGTTTCCATCATTGGGCACTTCCTTACTTTCTGGCGCTACAAGTTGTTCTAGGCTTATCTTGTACTTTTCCTACCTCAGTGCTAGAATCAGCTATTTCTCCAAGGAGCTCATAAGCCTTAGTTATTACTAATTCATTTTTCTGTTTCTTTCAAAAAGATACATGTACCCCAATGTTCACTGCAGCACTATTTACAATAGCTAAGGCAAGAAAGCAACCTAAATGTCCACCGACAGATGAATGGATAAAAAAGATATGGTATACATATATATATAAGATATATAATGGAATACTACTCAGCCATTAAAAAGAACAAAATAATGCCTTTTGCACCAACATGGATGGACCTAGAGATTGTCACACTGAGTGAAGTAAGTCAGAGAAGGACAAATATCATATGATACAGCTTATATGTGGAATCTAAAAAAAAATGTACAAATGAACTTCTTTACAAAAGAGAGAGAGAGTTACAGATGTAGAAAACAATCTTATGGTTAACAAGGAAAAGAGGGGAGGGATAAATTGGGAAACTGGGATTGACATATACACATTACTATATATAAAACAGATAACTAATAAGGACCTACTGTATAATGAAGGGAATTCAATATTCTGTAATGACCCATATGGGAAAAGAATCTTAAAAAGAGTGGATATATGGCTACGTATAGCTGAATCACTTTGCTGTACGCCTCACACTAACAACACTGTGAATCAACTATACTTCAAAGAAAAACAAAAATTCATTTTGTATGTTTCTTCAAATAAAAGATTATTTAATACCTTTTGTTGAATCCATTCCTCCAACTGCAAATAATGTACCAACAGTTGACTTCCTAGGTTTTGTCCGAGGACTCTGTAACATGGGCCGTCTCTCTGGTAGTAAGTGATACTTCATTGCTTCCATAATTAGTTTCTGACATTCTATATCATCTCGAAAAAGTGCATTATTTTCCATGTCTGCTAGGAACTAGAAAAAAATAGTGAGTAGGTATATTGACTGATCAAGAAATTGATGAGGCTAAAAGAATAAACACAAATGTTCACAAATGGAAATTATCTCATTAAAAAAAATCCAAGTCTGGACATCTATTTTTAACTAAAATATTCAACAGTTACAAAATTTACATTTTACTGAAAAACAGAACTAAGGAAAAGTGGTATGCTTTAAAATCTTAATAGTGCTTATCTCCGGGTAGTGGGGAAACTGGTGCTTTTTAAAATAACTTTTCTGGTATGTTTCTATATTTTCAAGATTTTCTAAAATAAATCATTTTACTAAGTTAGAAATAGTTTTAACTGAAGAATAATTATAAGTGGGAGCTGACTAATTAGACTGCATTTATCTGACCTCTCTAAAGAATGTTCAACCAGCAAGAACAGCAAAAACAAAGTTTTCAATTTTTCCAAGGGGCAAAGAACTCCGAATGGTGATTATTTTAAAAGAACTAAAATTCCTTGTACTTCATTGAATTCTACATGTTTTACCTATGTAATTTTACATAAATGGATAAGTATGGTTACAACCTACCTTTAAAAGATGAATTAAAAAAAAAAAGATGACTTTCTTTTCTTTTGTGCTTGGTTCTTCGTCCCCCTACTTACCTCTTTATTGCCTTATTTCTTTCATTTAGGATACTAATTCATATGAAGTTAATTTTTAAACAGCGTATGAGTTGAGAAATACTTTTTCTTCCAAATGAATAGCTAGCTCTAGACCAATATAATTCCATTTCCCAACTGAACTGACCCTTGGTTACAGTAGTCTCAAGATATATGAGATCTATTTTTTGATTCTCTATTCTGTTCCACTGATATATTTGTCTATTCCTTTCCTAATACTATAGTATCTTTTTAAAAAAGTCTTTATTGAATTTGTTACAATATTGCTTGTTTTATGATTTGGTTTTTTTGGCTATGGGGCATGTAGGATCTTACATCCCAGACCAAGGATGGAAACAGCACCCCCTGCATTGGAAGGCGAAGTCTTAACTGCTGGACTGTCAAAGAAATCCCTATTACAGTGTCTTATGACATTTTTTGCTTATCTGACATAAATCTACCTTCACTATTCATTTAAATAATTTTCTGGGCTATTTTTGAGTCTTTATTTTCTATATAAACTTAAGACAGATTTGTCCAATTCCCCTTCACCATCTTGATCCTGTTTGAATTCTAATAGGAACTGCATTAAACCTTTTTGTAATGTATACACCAATTATATCATTTTCATTTCATTAATGCAATTGCTAAAACCTTCCAAGCAGTGTTAAATAATTAGAGTGATAAAGAGTATCCATCTTATAGTTTAAATTGATATGGTTTCAGTCTTTCACTATTTAGGATAATAGTTACTATAGCGGAGAAGGCAATGGCACCCCACTCCAGTACTCTGGCCTGGAAAATCCCATGGACGGAGGAGCCTGGTAGGCTGCAGTCCATGGGGTCTCTAGGAGTCGGACACGACTGAGTGACTTCACTTTCACTTTTCACTTTCATGCACTGGAGAAGGAAATGGCAACCCACTCCAGTGTTCTTGCCTGGGGAATCCCAGGGACGGGGGAGCCTGCTGCGCTGCCGTCTCTGGGGTCACACAGAGTTGGACACGACTGAAGCGACTTAGCAGCAGCAGCAGCAGCAGTTACTATAGCATTTAATTTTTTACTATGTTTAAATAATTTATCTTTATTATAGATATGTTGTTTTCTTCTCTCCCTATTTTAGAGTTTTAAAATTAAGAATGGTTAATTTTTTCCAAATATCTTTTATACAGCTAGTGATATGATTATATGGCTTTTTCTCCTTTATTGATATAATTACCTTGACAGATTTCCTAACACTCAACCATTCTTATATTCTTGGAAAAAGATCTTCCTGATCATAGTGTATTACCCTTTTGATATACTGCAGGATTGTATTTGACAACATAAGGTGTATTTTGCTGCTGCTAAGTCGCTTCAGTTGTGTCCGACTCTGTGCGACCCCAGAGACGGCAGCCCACCAGGCTCCCCCGTCCCTGGGATTCTCCAGGCAAGAACACTGGAGTGGGTTGCCATTTCCTTCTCCAGTGCATGAAAGTGAAAAGTGAAAGTGAAGTCGCTCAGTCGTGTCCGACTCCTAGCCACCCCATGGACTGCAGCCTACCAGGCTCCTCTGTCCATGGGATTTTCCAGGCAAGAGTACTGGAGTGGGGTGCCATTGTCTTCTCCAAAGGTATATTTTATATACTGTATAATTCACCATTTCAAGTATACAGTTCAATGATTTTTAGTAAATTTACCAAGTTGTGCAACCATTACCATAAAAACAGTTTTGGAACATTCTCATCACCGTGAATGCCTGTTTACTGTTAATCTCGGTTCCTATCTCCTGTTCCAAGCTCTAATCTGTCTCTACAGATTTGCCTTTAGATGCTTTGTATAAATTGGATCACACAATGCACGGTCTCCTGCGTCTTGCTTTTTTCACTTATCATGTTTTTGAGGTTCATTGATATGTAACATGTATCAGTATCCATTTCTTTTTTTTGTTGAATACTACTTCACTGTATGGATGCATCGTATTTTATCTAACCATTTACCAACTGATAGGCACTTACATTCAAGTTTTTGGCTATTATGAATAAGGCTGCTAAGAACATTTGTGTGCAAGTCTTTATGTAGATATGTTTTCAGGAGTAGAGTTGTTAGGTCATATGGTACACATTTATGTTAACTGTTTAAGAAACTGCCAAACTGTTTTAGAAGGTGTCTGCACGATTTATATTCCCACCGGCTATCTTCGAGGGTTCCTGTTTCTCCACGTTCTCACCAACGATTATTACTGTCTTCTCTTTTCAGCCACTTGAGTGGGTGAAAAATGTGAGTTTACTTTGTGCTTACTTAATGGCTAATAATGTTGAGAATATGTTCATATTTTGATAATGGAAGAGAAGGAAGTCTACAACAAAAGTAACTGTAAAATAGTTTGTGGCATCTGGCAACTGAGAACAGCATGCAAAAGGCAAAAAAAAGCCAAATTGAGACAGAAGTCTCAACATAGAGAACAGATTGGTGATTTTTAAGGCAGAGGGGGTTGAGGCAAAAATGGAGTGGGAGGTTGGGGTTAGCAGATAAAAATTATTATATATAACTGACAGCACAGAAAACTACATTCAGTATCTTATGATAAATCATAATAGAAAGGAATATTAAAAAGAATTTATACATCTGTATAACTGAATGACTTTGATGTACAATAGAAATTAACAATATTGTAAATCAACTATACTTTAATAAAAACAAATATTAAAACTGAAAAAAAAGATGTAAGTCTCAGGATCTAAGGCAGAGTGTAAATTCTGATATTAATCATTCCATGTTATCCTATGCACACAAAATATAGTTATACTTTTTACAAGTCATTAATGAATACGCATCAAATGGCTCATTTAGATTAATCTCAGTATTTCTACTACTTGTTATACATAAATGCTTTAGTCCTTTCTAAATAAATATAAATGTGAAAAAACTGTAGAAAGTAAAGTCTTAGAAGACTCAACAGTTACTACAGTGAAATATATTTCTTAGCATGCTGACAGTATCTATAATTTATGAATAAATGGGATTAATTATATTTAAGTAGAGAGATGACAGTAATGGAAGAAAATATGAATCCAGTAATATAAGCATCAGATGAATGGAAGACCAGATATCACTCGGAAAATGATTCAGAAGGCACTGAGAAAGGACTACAAAATACAGACCCTCATATACTCTGCATTTTAGGGCAACACCATGTACTTTCTATGCCAAAAAAGAATGGCAAATTACTAAAGTGGAAACATTTAGAAAAGATGAGAAACATGTTCAATTTGTAAATTTTTATCGTTACTCACATACTTGACAAGGCCTTGCAAATAGCTGAGAAAAGAAGAGAAGCTAAGGGCAAAGGAGAAAAGGAAAGATATAACTAATTGAATGCAGAATTCCAAAGAATAGCAAGGAGAGAAAAGAAAGCCTTCCTCAGCAATCTGTGCAAAGAAATAGAGGAAAACAATAGACTGGGAAAGACTAGAGATCTCTTCAAGAAAATTAGAGATACCAAGGAAACGTTTCATGCAAAGATGAGCACAATAAAGGACAGAAATGGTATGGACCTAACAGAAGCAGAAGATATTAAGAGGTGGCAAAAATACACAGAACTATTCAAAAAATATCTTCAAGACCCATATAACCATGATGGTGTGAACACTCACCTAGAGCCAGACATCCTGGAATGCAAAGTCAAGTGGGCCTTAGGAAGTATCACTACAAACAAAGCCAGTGGAGGTGATGGAATTCCAGCTGAGCCATTTCAAATCCTAAAAGATGATGCTGTGAAAGTGCTGCACTCAATATGCCAGCAAATTTGGAAAACTCAGCAGTGGCCACAGGACTGGAAATAGTCAGTTTTCATTCCAATCCCAAAGAAAGACAATGCCAAAGAATGCTCAAACTACCACACAATTGCACTCATCTCACACGCTAGTAAAGTAATGCTCAAAATTCTCCAAGCCAGGCTTCAACAGTATGTGAACCATGAACTTCCAGATGGATTTAGAAAAGGCAGAGGAACCAGAGATCAAATTGCCAACATCTGCTGGATCACAGAAACAGCAAGAGAGTTCCAGAAAAACATCTACTTTTGCTTTATTGACTACGCCAAAGCCTTTGACTGTGGATCACAACAAACTGTGGAAAATTCTTAAAAGAGACAGGCTTATCAGACCACTTGACCTGCCTCTTGAGAAATCTGTATGCAGGTCAAGAAGCAGCAGTTAGAACGAGACATGGAACAACACACTGGTTCCAAATTAGGAAAGGAGTATGTCAAGGCTGTATATTGTCACCCTGCTTATTTAATTTATATGCAGAGTACATCATGCGAAATGCTGGGCTGGATGAAGCACAAGCTGGAATCAAGACTGCAGGGAGAAATATCAATAACCTCAGATATGCAGATGACATGATCCTCATGACAGAAAGCAAAGAACTAAAGAGTCTCTTGATGAAAGTAAAAGAGGAGAGTGAAAAAGTTAGCTTAAAACTCAACATTCAAAAAACTAAGATCATGGTATCTGGTCCTATCACTTCATGGAAAATAGATGGGGAAACAATGGAAACAGTGGCAGACTTTATTTTTTCGGGCTCCAAAATCATTGCAGATGGTGACTGCAGCCATGAAGCCATGAAATTAAAAGATGCTTGGTCCTTGGAATGAAAGTTATGACCAACTTAGACAGCATATTAAAAAGCAGAGACATTACTTTGTCAACAAAGGTCCATCTAGTCAAAGCCATGGTTTTTCCAGTAGTCATGTATAGATGTGAGAGTTGGACTATAAAGCTGAGCGCCAAAGAATTGATGCTGTTGAACTGTGGTGTTGGAGAAGACTCTTGAGAGTCCCTTGGACTGCAACAAGATCCAACCAGTCAATTCTAAAGAAATCAGCCCTGAATATTCATTGGAAGGACTGATGCTGAAGTTGAACTTCAATACTTTGGCCACCTGAGGCAAAGAACTGACTCACTGGAAAAGATCCTGATGCTGGGAAAAATTGGAAGGCAGGAGGAGAAGGTGACGACAGAGGATGAGAAGGTTGGATGGCATCACCAACACAATGGACATGAGTCTGAGTAGGCTTTGGGAGTTGGTGATGGACAGGGAGACCTGGTGTGCTGTAGTCCATGGGGTCGCAAAGAGTCGGACACAACTGAGCGACTGAACTAAACTGATGTAATTTGCACTAAAACTATCTCCCCCCAATACTAATATTTCCCCCAAATACTACTTAGAGTAAATAACAGAATGTGAATGATTTATGAACTCCATAGGCTTTAAAAAGTGTTTTGGTACCCCAAACTTGTAAATTAAAAGAATGCTAAAGATAAATACTGATTTGTTTTATATTTCTGAATTTTAGTAAAAAACAACAATGAGAACTGAGAACAGAATAGTGGAGACCAATATACTTGTAATGCAGACTAATCATTGGGAATATTAAGAATTTAGATATCAAAGTATTTAAAATAATGCCCTAATGCAGTTGACCCTAGAACAACATGGATATGAACCATGAAGGTCCACTTATACATAGATATTTTTCAACAATAAATACTACGGTATGACACAATCCATGGTTAGTTGAATGCATAGATATGGAGGAATCTCACATGGAGGGCAGGTGATACATTATACACAGAATAATCCCCATGCTGTTTGAGGGCCAACTGCATTTTCATCCACATTGTTTAAAATAGGAATGAACAGAAAAGTCTGGAATGCTTTCAAAGGTAAAATAAAACCACACACACCTATCTTCTGGATTATTCAGAGTTTAAAAATAGAGCCACACTAAAATGATTATTTGGTTCAGGATTATAATGATATATATTATTTCCTATATTATTTTAAAGAGACACTACAATAAAATGACTATATGTAGGTTGAACTCATTATAGTTAGGCTAAAAGAGAATGTTTCTTACCAACAGAATAGGGTTAAAACTGTATGAGAAAGGAATTATTTTATGAAAGTAAATTCTTTAGGTAACTAGATGTAATGGTAATTTTAAAAAAATCAGTCATTTATTTGATAGGCACTAGACATTTTTTTGCTTTGTCACTTTTATTTTTTATTAAGATATAAATGACATATAACATTAGCTTTAGATGTATAACACAATGATCTGACATATCTATATATTGGAAAATGATTACCATAGTAAGTCGAGTTAACATTCATCCCCACATAGTTATCTTCTTTCATGTCTGTGATGAGAACTTTTCAGACCTACTCTTAGCAATTTCATCCTTTTCCTATCTTTTAAAATAAAACATTCAGAACATAATCCAAGATTTTCTTGATGATTTTAGAGTCTACTTCAATACTTTATCACTTGACAACTCTAATTCTCCAAATCTGCCCTTTACTTTTAGTAAGGAAAAAAAAAGAACCTTGCTAGTATCTCTGAATGCCATAATGGTGCCATATAGAATTATCACTGTAGAAAAAAAAAACAAAACATTGTTCAAAGAGGTGTTATTAAGTTGTTTAAATTATACAGAGCAATGTGGCTTCCATCATTGCTACTCCCTGGGCTAAGACAGTGGTTCTCAAATTTGAGTGTGCATCAGATGCACTGAGGGCTTATTAATACACAACTGGCTTGGCCCCACCACCAGAGTTTCAGATTTAGTAGGTGGAAGCCTAATCATTTTCATTTTAAACAATTACCCACGTGGTACTGATCTTACAGTTGGGGAACACACTTTGAGAAACACTGGGTTAATCCAATGCATTTACCGTCCTTATCTGTCTTCTCTGCAGCATCTAATGATGATAAAATTCCCTTTCTGGAACCTGCAATCTCTTTTTAATAGTACTACAGTTATTTAGGCAGATATGGGACTATCACTAAATATTAGTATCTCCTAGGGTTCCACCTCTAGTGCTTTTATGTTCTCTTTGATTGGTGTCACTCTCTTCCCCTTGGCTTCAACAACCTAAATAAGTAGTTTCTAAAACTTCCTCTTAGACTCTAAGAGGATTAAAGATGTCAATAAGCTCTGGGAATGTGCTTCTTCTACTTCCTTCCCCACCTTCAAAATCAATGCTTCATCCTGTATTCTGTATTAACTGACAGCACCTTCATCAACTGCATTGCACAAATGAGAATTATTCTGGACTCTTTCTTTTTTTCACCTTGTACATTCAATCATTCCAGTGTATCAATCCTACCTCCTAAATAGCTCTTGACTGTCATAATTAATTTCTCTACCTCCACTTTTTTTTAAAAGTGCTTAATTCACTTGTCGGAATCCAACAGTCTTCCTTAGCAGGTTTCTACTTTGATCCCTCCAATCTATTCTCTGCAATGCAATCATAGGATCTTTCTAAAATAAAAGGTTAATTATGCCATTCCCTACTTAAAATCCTTTAGTGCTTCCTTATTGCTTTTAGATAAAAAAATCCCAGTTCTTTGGCATGACTAGAATTCCTCCACAATCTGGTCTGTTTCCTTCTCCAGTCTCATCTCTCAATATTGTCCTTTTTGTTTCTGTAACTTTAGCTATGCATGCTATCTTCAGATTTCAGAACATGATATATTTGCTCATGGCTCCATAACCAGGACTCTTATCTTTTCTGGGCTATCATGCCCATTCTTTTGGGTGACTAACATGGCTTGCAAATTGAGTGACACTTGAGAGATTTTCCTAGCTTCTCCACTATCAGTCTAGGTGGACCACTCCAATTGCTTTCATAATGCCATGTCTATCACAGACTTTATCTCATTATATTGTAATTACTGATTTGCTTTTTAATCGTTTTCTTCCTCCACCTGATATCCTCCCTACCCAGCAATTTTACATGAAGTACATTCAAGAGGCACAACAGTTCAGTAGAAAAGGCATGTAACTTTATTTGGGTTCAAGGTCTACCTCTGTCTCTTGTTCAGTTGCTAAGTCATGTCCAACTCTTATGCAACCCCATGGACTGTGTAGCTCACCAGGCTCCTCTGTCTATGGGATTTCCCAGGCAAGAATATTGGAGTAGGTTGCCATTTCCTTCTCCAGGGGATCTTCCCAATCCAGGGATCGAACCCAAGTCTCTTTGCGTATCCTGCATTAGCAGGCAGATTCTTTACCACTGAGCCACCAGGGAAGCCCCTGTCTCTTATTAGCTCTAGTCTAAAGTCAAATAAAACCACAGTGCCAAAGAACATGATTTATGCAATCACTTTGTGATTTTGAACATATGGCTTTACTTTTTTAATCTGTTATTTCATTTGTACAACAGGTGTTAGACTAAATGATCTCCAACATGCTTTTCAACTCATAAGATCTTATGACTATGATTATCAGCAGTATCCTGGATAAAAGAAATTCTAAAGGTCTCTGAGAGTCATGCAAATACGGTATCATAAATATTTGAAACTACAGGGCTAAAGTAAATTGTCAGGTTACTTAATTGCACAGGTTCTTTTCAAAGTATACTAGGATTTTTCAGA
Source organism: Bubalus bubalis (assembly GCF_019923935.1). Classification (NCBI taxonomy): domain Eukaryota; kingdom Metazoa; phylum Chordata; class Mammalia; order Artiodactyla; family Bovidae; genus Bubalus; species Bubalus bubalis. The sequence continues at coordinate 59,047,154 of NC_059163.1, forward strand.
CTTTATTTTCTTTCCTCTAGAGAAGGATAAGGAAAAAAATTAGGCTGGATACCAGTAAAAATAGTCCTCTTTAAATCTGATTTTAAGAAATGTTTTATGATGTTATTTTTCCTGAATTATCAAGTCATGCAGTTTCACTCCTATGAATTCATACAATATTCTACCTCTGAAGAGGGAAGTCGTTCTTGTAAAGTATCACACTGATTTTTGTTTCTGTAAGGTAGAGAGCAAACAGTAACTTTTGCTCACAACAGCTGGAAATAATACATAATGCTCAAGATAAATACAAACCAAACAAAACACACAACACTTAAAACAACAACAAAAAAATCTGATCTTGAGCAGTAATAGCTCATTTTTTCCTTTTCTTTCAAGGACTCTACTTAAGGCCTCAAAATAAGCAGCCAAGTGTGTGTAGGTCGCTCAGTCATGTCTGAGTCTTTATGAGCCCATGGACTGCAAGCCCACCAGGCTCCTCTGTCCATGGGCTTTTCCAGGCAATACTGGAGTGGGCTGCCATTTCCTTCTCCAAAGCAGCCAGGCAGGCAGAGGAAATTTTTGTATATTCCAATTGAAACTATAAAAAGGCGAAACCATGCATGTATATATGTTATGACTAATTGCCTTGAATACACCAACTAGGTATCTCTCAATTCTAAAACAGTGATAATACACTATCATTATTTATAGCACATTTTATTTCAGAGCACTTTTCTGATCCTCATAAAAATCCTGTGAGATAGAAAGGATGTGATCTCCACTTGACAGATGAAGAAACCAAGGTATGTGAACATGCCAAGTCACAGAGTTTTAAAATGTCAGAGTCAGAACTATGTCTCATTAATTTGTTTATCATCAGAGTCCAGCATTTAGTGGATATTTAATAAATGTGTGGCACATGAATTAATCTAAATTTTCTGGTTCCTAGAGTTCAGTGTTTCTTTCATTAGCAGCTTTATTAATTCTTCAATTGCTAGGATAGGTTTGTAGCTGAGTCAAATAAAATTACTAACCCCAAAGCAACGATGTTACTTAATGAATGCAATTTAGGTAGTCAGACTTTCTGGGTTGAAAAAAAACAAATTTTTTTAGCTCACTATCTTTTCACCTTAACATTTCATAGGAACATACATAAAACAACCACGTTGAACAGACTAAGGAAAAAACCTATAGACAAGCTAATATTAATGGGCTTCTCTGGTGGCTCAGATAGTAAAGATTCTGCCTGTAATGCAGGAGACCCAAGTTCAATCCTGGGTCAGGAAGATCCACTGGAAAAGGGAATGGGAACCACTCCAGTATTCTTGCCTGGAGAATACTATGGACAGAAGAGCCTGGTGGGCTATAATCCATGGGGTAACAAAGAGTTGGACACAACTGAGCGACTAACACAATTAGCATTAAGTGAAAATGAAGTTGCTCAGTCGTGTCCGACTCTCTGCAACCCCATGGACTGTAGCCTACCAGGCTCCTCCATCCATGGAATTTTCCAACCAAGTGTACTGGAGTGGGTTGCCATTTCCTTTTCCCGGGGATCTTCCTGACCCAGGGATCGAAACCCAGGTCTCCCGCATTGCAGGCAGATGCTTTACCATCTGAGCCACCAGGGAAGCCCAATTAGCATTAATGTGCACTAATTAATGTAATTAGCATACTGTAATTAGCTCATATTAATGTAATTAGTAGTCCCTCAGTATTCTGGGGACAGAGGGTTGGTACCAGGACCTCTGTCGATACCAGTATCTCAATTTAAATATGTAGTATTTGCAATTAAACTCTGCACAGCTTCCTATATACTTTAAATAATCTCTGGATTACCTATAATACCTAGCTAATACCATGCAATTCCTACATAAACAGTTGTAAATGCAATGTAAATATTATGTAATAGTTGCTGGCACAGAACAAATTCAAGTTTTGCATTTTTGAATTTTCTGGAATTAAAAAAAATTTTCAATTCATGTTTTGTTGAACTCGGGATGTGTGGAATGGTGTCTACTCAAAGTTGTTGAAACTTTAATTATTTTAAATAATTAAAAATAGTTTACCTGTGGTGCAAGGAGAGGTAGCCTAATATAAGCCAAAAGTTTACTGAGATCTTTCCGTCTCTGTTCCAAATCATGACGAACCCAAGTAAGAAGTGCGTTCAATATTGTCTCCTCATTAGGAATGTTCATGTCATCACTGGCTAAGAGCTTTGCAATTTCACTGGCTGGTAATAATACAAATTCCTGGTTTCGAATTACTTCCATGAAATTTTCCTGGAGGAAAAAAAGAGCATATAAGAAATACTGTTTCTTCTTTCCATCACAGTTTAAAAGAAACTAAACATTTCTTAATTAGATGCCAAAACACAGTTTATACTTTAGCCCTTTCTAACAATGTATTATTGCTTAAAAGGGGGAAAAAAAAGTAAAAAATAACATTTAAACTGTAATTGTTATTAAAATTCTCATTTCTCTGTATACACAGGATTAAAGTGATATATCAAGTATTACAATTTAAAAAATAAATCTAGGACTTTTAGGTATTGCTTTGCTCAAGTTAGGGAATAGTTTTGGCAAGTCTTTCAAAGGAAGATAGAAAAAAATGAAAGAAGACACTTTATATGATACTCCAACATCAAAAGTTAGTTCAGATTTGTGGTTGCTGAAGAATTTGGCCAACAGGGGAGCCAAATACCTGGGTAAGAGTGAAGTATTTCTCTTACCCAGAAATGGCTTCTAGGGTGGCTACATTTCCCAAGACCATTCTGGACCACGGAACTCTTCTCAGACTCTGCCTGGCAAGAGCCTGTGTCCTTAGAGCTATCCTAAACCCAAACGGGCCTTTTAAAGTGTTTTAATATTATTTATAAGACCACGAAGGATTTTAGGTCTGATGTGAAAACTTTAATCTCATCTAACCTGATCTATGTACAAAGTTCTTTTGCTCTCATAGGAAAAAGAGCTGATAGGGGTAGAGTAAAGGAAAATTCTGAAAGAGATGGGAATACCAATCCACCTGACCTGCCTCTTGAGAAACATGTATGCAGGTCAGGAAGCAGCAGTTAGAACTTGACATAGAACAACAGACTGGTTCCAAATAGGAAAAGGAGTACGTCAAGGCTATATATTGTCACCCTGCTTATTTAATTTATATGCAGAGTACATCATGAGAAATGCTGGGCTGAAGAAGCACAAGCTGGCATCAAGATTGCTGGGAGAAATATCAACAACTTCAGACATGCAGATGACACCACCCTTATGGCAGAAAGTGAAGAGGAACTCAAAAGCCTCTTGATGAAAGTGAAAGAGAAGAGTGAAAAAGTTGGCTTAAAACTCAACATTCAGAAAACTAAGATCATGGCATCTGGTCCCATCACTCCACGGCAAATAGATGGATGGGGAAAGAGTAGAAACAGTGTCAGACTTTATTTTTGGGGCTCCAAAATCACTGCAGATGGTGACTGCAGCCATGAAATTAAAAGATGCTTACTCCTTGGAAGGAAAGTTATGACCAACCTAGATAGCACAGTAAAAAGCAGAGACACTACTTTGCCAACAAAGGTCCTTCTAGTCAAGGCTATGGTTTTTCCAGTGGTCATGTATGGATGTGAGAGTTGGACTAGAAAGAAAGCTGAGTGCTAAAGAATTGATGCTTTTGAACTCTGGTGTTGGAGAAGACTCTTGAGAGTCCCTTGGACTGCAAGGAGCTCCAACCAGTCCATTCTAAAGGAGATCAGTCCTGGGTATTCATTGGAAGGACTGATGCTAAAGCTGAAACTCCAATACTTTGGCCACCTCATGCGAAGAGTTGACTCATTGGAAAAGACTCTGATGCTGAGAGGGATTGGGGGCAGGAGGAGAAGGGGATAACAGAGGATGACATGGCTGGATGGCATCACCGACTCGATGGACATGAGTTTGAGTGAACTCTGGGAGTTGGTGATGGACAGGGAGGCCTGGTGTGCTGAGATTCATGGGATTGCAAAGAGTCGGACCCGACTGAGCAACTGAACTGAACTGAAAGGGACAACACAGGCGATTAAATAGTAAATTGCCCTAGGGGACTGTAAGTAGGAGAAAAAAAGTATGGGAGACTCCTGGAAGTTAATGATCACTCAAGAAAGCAGGTTTTCTTACCCACAAAACCAAGCAGCCTTGCTTAGCAACCAAACAATAAGACAGAAGCATGAGACATGCTCCCAAACAATAGAACAATGGTGGCATGAGACCCATATCCTGCCCAGTGAGCTCAGTAAGTTAATGAACCCCTAGGACACGCTCTTTGCACACATCAACAACAACAACAACAACAGTATTTTATGGAAAGGTGACATTTCAAAGTGAAGGACCCTCATTGTACTGGGATCTGAAATAGTATTTCCATAGTGCCACGACAGTCCCACCTCCTCCATGTAGGGACAAGAAAACTTTCCTGCTCAATATTGAGGAGGAATTATGATGGAAGCGTGATATCTACTCCAGAATTGGCCTCTCACTGAATTCTTTCCGTGCTGAGACATAAAGAACTGGAGCTCCCTGGAGCCTCCTAGAGATTTCAGAGCCAAAATAAAAATGCTGACCTAGAATGTATTGGAACTCCAGGATCTTAGATTGAAGATGACTCAGTTCTGGCCACATTCTTGAATCACGCTCTTTGTAATTTGAAATGGAAGATAAAAATGTCCTCAGGTGTGAAATAGTAATAATAATTTTTACTAAGCTATTATGCTAAACAATCTAAAGAGAAGGAAAATAGTCTTCTGGTGTACAAGTCTTAATGCGTGGGCTATTTATATAGTTACAATATAAATGCAAATGCTGTGAAGTACTGTCCCTTAATGTTTCTTACGCTTCTTAATGCACTATGGCTGTCTCAGCACAGAGTTTTAGTAAAAAAGCTAAGGCTGTTTAAATTAGAGCTGTTTAAAAATAGCTTAAGCTATTTAAATTAGAGCTAGAGATAAGGACTATCAAAAATTATCTGCTATATTAAGATGAGAATTATATTTTCCATATAGCCTCTAGTAACCCAAGTCCTATACTGATCAAAGATATATCTTGGGTTGACATTTCATTCCTTTCGTAGAAATTCTTAAGAGGAAAACCATACATGAATAATTAACAATATTCAATAGCTTCAATTCATCATGATTTGTTAAAGATGCCCAAATGAATCTATTTTAAAATGACTGATTATCATTTTTCAGAAATATATTTTAATAAAACCTCAGGGCTGAATGGCTTCAAGCAAATTGTTCTACTCAATTGTATACTGACATTATAAAATGATTTCATAACACATAGCAAGAGCTATAAAAATGTTGAAGCTCTCAACTCCTAGCTATCCCATGAGCAGCTTAATCCTTGGTAAATAATTCACAAGAGGGGGGAAAAAACCTGATGCTTCTCTGTACTGTTATCTATAATATTAAAGAAAAAAAGAGAGAAACAGCCTAAATCTCCAGCTCTAGGAAGTTGTAACTCAATTGGCTATTATTCAGGCATCAAAAACTTTAGGGACAAAGATCACACAGATAAATAGAAAGATATTTATTATTTAATTTTAGATAAGATTCTGAAGAAATCAAAATAATATACATTTCTAATTGTTCACAAGTATAGTGTATGGCACCACTGACTCGATGGACGTGAGTCTGGGTGAACTCCGGGAGTTGGTGATGGACAGGGAGGCCTGGCGTGCTGCGATTCATGGGGTCGCAAAGAGTCGGACACGACTGAGCAACTGAACTGAACAGTCAACAGTTATACAACACTGAAGTAACTATTGCCATACTTTCAAATGGTATTAACTGCATTTCATCAGTGAGAAAGAGATTATACAAATATTCATTTAATAGCTTATTTGTTGATATATCTATTTCAGAACAATGCCATTCCATTCTGGTATAATCTGTATTAAGTGAAAATGGAGTTTTTCAACATCTTATGGAAATACTACTGAACTCAAGGTTAAACACAAAGTGCTCTTCAAAATTATTACTTTGGTTTTGAAGCAGGTATTTTAGCAAAATTCAATGTTTTAAATAGCTTTTCTAGGTCAAGAAACCAAATTTAAAACTGCAAAAAAATCAAATGTTTGTATTTATTCCATAATGGCATTAAATATCTGTAATGATATAACCAGTCTCGGAATTTTTCGTAGAGGTTAAACCATGTGTTTCAGGTCATGTTCAGTGGCAGTCAGAACAAGAACAAAAGTTTTCATATTTCAGGGTTACAAGAAGGAACTTCTCATCCCTTCCTACTTGTATTCATGCAGGATGAATGAACATCCCAAGTATATGCACTATTTGCTAATTGTGACAACTGATTTCATTCTGTTGCACTGTGCTTACTTCATATTTTAAATCCATTTTATGATATAAACAGCTATCATGCTACCAAACACTTGCTAGCATTATGCTCTTTCCCCCTTTGGAACAGTTTTTAAGCAAATGAAGTTACTGAGGGATTTATTTAAATTGAAGACTGAATTTTGCTATACATTTTCATTCAGTTCCCATAGCAACAATTCAAATCACACAATCTGTCTCTAAATTACTTTATATTAGAATTCAATTTTATGTATCTGTTGAAACTGAATAAAGTCAAATAATGGCCTTGAGGAAAAAAACTACCACAACTAACTGGCTATAAATATAGCTTTATAAACACAAGCTAATTTAGATTTAACTTATATCTAAGCCTTAAAGCAGCAATTATGCCTCTACTGTAAACAATAAGAATGACCTAAATGCATACAAATGTTTGCATGTGAATAAAACTCCTTCGTAGGTAAGAGATATTACTTAAATTATGAACTGATTACAAAGAAAAAAAAATCCAGCTTTATTTTACTTATGCGCATCTTATTCCAAAAAGCATTCGAACTTGAGGTGCAAAAGTTAAAATGAAAAATCTACAAGGAGGGATAAAGGCTGGAGTGGGAGGGGGGGAATATTTCAAAGGACTTAATTCATCAGACGTTAACCTAATACCATGCTAGGTCTGTACAGTACTGCCCTGTCACACAGTCTTTTTCACTTGAAGAAGTTAGACATCATAAACTAGAAACATTTCCCAGGAACAGTTATACCACAGGGAGAATAACATCCATAAAAGCTGTGCTTTTGCCTAAGGACTTTTGCTCACTCACATAGGTCCCTACTGTGTGGAACAGAATAAATCTAAATGATGATGATGATGATGATGATGATGGTGTCATTTAATGACCAGGTTGAAACTGTGTATCAATCACTGTTTTATTGGTACTATGTACCAATCACCATTTTAAGTGCTGAACTTCTATTAACTCACTTAATCCTTGCTTAAGCTTACGAAATAGGTAGAATTAATCTTCCCAATAGTTATAAACATCTGTTCTTGTAATTTTTTTTCCCAATTTCTATTTCTATAGTGCAAGATTCCTAAAGTACTGGTCAATTCCTTCACATATGAACCAACTCAATGGAAGGATGGGGAATGGAAGACAGGGTAGACAAAAATGTACCTCTTAAATGTTGACAAAATCAGTAACATGGATAATAACATATGTGTATGTGAATATTCATGTTCTTTCCTCTCTCAGAAGATGTATTGCCCTAAATGAAGCATTTAAAGCAAAAATCTTCAATCACTACCCAGGTATGAAAACCCACACATGGCAAAATGGTCACTCCTTAAAAATCCACACACCTCTGCTGCCCAAATCCTTCTACTATTTGATGGTGGAGGCTGGTCCTAACAGCATGCTCTCAACATGCCCTGATTTTCTTACTGTCCTAGATCAACTTGTATCCATTATCCTTAGCCTTCTGAATCAGAACTCCCTGGGATTTATTTTCAGCACAGGATTTGCTACAATCAATAGGAACATCTTTCTAGTCAGATTTACATATAGTCAGATTTATCCTTAATAAATAGCCTCTCCCTTCCAACCTCGTATCTTCTGTACTAGTACTGCACCAATACACTATCACGATCACCAACTTCCATCAGTGAGTAAGGGGATAATTTCTGAAATTCATTCATATGCCACAAGGTCAACTGTCTAGGGGAAATCTGCTTTTAAAAGTAGCAGATTGAAAATCTTGAATGAAAGGGTTCTAAAATACTGCTCTGCTTCTTAGTGGCTGTGATAATTTAAGGCCTGACTTATAAATCCAGGAGAAATATTACTTGGGGTTTTCCCCTCAGACCTCATTGAAAATATGACACACTAGACAGTGAACCTGAACCTCAAGACACACCGCAGAGCCACGGGAAAACAGCAACACGCAGACAGGCCTGCAACAATAAAGAATAAGGCAAGCGCCCATGCCTTCCTGCTTTCTTAAACATACATACCATGGTATAATTGTGAGCCACTTTATGCAAATCTGTACAACCTTGAGCATCAGCAAAAGAACGGATTCCAAGACAGTTGGATGGGTGAAGCTGTTTCATTAAAAACTTACAGCATGCTTCTACAACCTGTGAAAGCTGAAGAAGGCAAGCTGTAGACAACAGGCACTCAATATTATCTTCTTTTAATTCCAGGCGGCCTTAATGATAAAAAGAAATTCCATTAACTATGGAACTATATTAACTTTGGTTTATAAGGTAATTGATGCAAACAATAATAATTCTAAGAGCTCACTACATGCATTCCAGATATAGATGATTTAAGACATTCCAAAAAGAAAAAAAGTACTAAATGTGAAAAATAAGCTACTAGTGCTTTGTGACTTCTACTAAAATAAAAAATGAATAGCTTGTTTCCAGAATTTTCAAAGAAGGATTAGTAATAATGCAAAAGTTGAAAAACATTGTATAATTCATCAAATTATTACATTAACATGTAAAAATATCATTCAAAAGCTTAATTATAATAACCACTTTAAAGGTTCTAATATAGAGATTTTATCTATAGAGGTACCACCAAGGGTAGTTATAAACATCAGAACTATTAACTGCAGTAGGCTTATTAAAGGCAGAAATCTGAAATCTAATAATACAACTTAAATCTAAGAGGTTTTACATTCATTTTATTTTCAGATTTATTACCTGTATATGCATATTGAATCAAGGACCATAGGGAATTTGGTTCTACACCTTCCATTTTTATTTCTTCTTGTCTTGCTTCCCTGACATCACTAGTAAACATGGCAGCAAAGTAATCTGAGACAGAGGAGAGCACCAATCTAAGAGCACATCAGAAGAAAAAACATCAGTGACAACATCAAAGCTGATGTTCAGTAGTAAACACTTTGCTTTCTTTCATTCTTTTTCTTCTATTTTTTAAAAAACTTTGTTACCCATAGAAAGTGTTTGGTATTAAGAAATGCATTTTAAGTTTGATAAATTGCTTTATGCTCTAGTCGTTTCCTTTGTTTTTTCCTTTTGTGTCTTTTTTTAACTTTTAATTTTGTATTGGAGTATAGCTGATTAACAATGCTGTAAGAGTTTTCAGGTAGATAGCAAAGAGACTCAGCCATACATATACATGTATCCATTCTCCCCTAAACTCCCCTCCCATCCAGGCTGCCACATAACATTGAGCAGAGTTCCATGTGCTATACGGTATGTCCTTCTTGGTTATCCATTTTAAATACAGCAGTGTGTACATGGTGATCCCAAGCTCCCTAACTTCTAGTCTCTTCCTTTGAATAATAAATTTCCATTACTGAAAGTTTTCTGCTGATGTAAATGATTTACTCATTCACTACTCAAATATCCCTTTTTATCATCCCGAAAAAAAACTGTAATATTATTTAAACTAATGATATATAAAATACAGGAAAAAATGTAAAGGTTCTCCAGCTTATCATTTTTTAAAACAACCTAAGGGTTTTTTTTTTTTTTTTAATTATGTAAGTAGTAAATACATGGGAGATATCTGACACTGGTTTTTAGCAGGTTATTTTTAACTTTTATGATTTTTAAATTATTAGGGTATACTATAATGTTTATATTTTGTTGTAAAATTATAGTACCTTTGTTACCACAACACAAAAGTATATTTTGTATCTTTTTATAATAATACATTATTATATAATAGGTATGTCTCTGTCCAAATTATTGATAGTCACATATATGCAAGAATAGATTTTAAGTGGTGGCACTAGTGGTAAAGAACCCGCCTGCCAATGCTGGAGATGTTGGAGATTCAGGTTTGATTCCTGGGTCGGAAAGATCTCCTGGAGGAGAAAATGGCTACCCGCTCCAGTATTCTTGTTATGAGAATCCATGAACAGAGGAGCCTGGTGGGATATAGTCCATGGGGTTGCAAGGAGATCTAGATACTCTGAGATATACTGGTGTGAAAACTAGACAAAAGATCCCTTCTTTTATGGAGTCATAGTCTACAAGATGACAAACAATACATAGCAGAAGTAAATTCTAAATTATGGCAAGAAGTGATAAGTGCCATGGGGAAAAATGTAGGGTAAGGGCAAATGGGGAGTTGGTTTAAATAGGTGGTCTCACTAGAAGGTGACACTTGAGATAAAATTTGAAGGAGGTGCAGGAATTAGTTATACAGGTATTTGGGAACAGCATTCAGGAAGAAGAGCAGCCAGGGCAAACATCAAAAGGCAGAAGTGGCATGCCTACCACATGCAGGGAACAACAAGGGGGTCAGAGCGGCTGAAGCAGAGTGAGTAAGATGGTGGGCAGCATGATAAAGAAGTAACGGCAAGCTGGGTCACAGAAGCCACGGGGAAGACATGGGGTTTCACGCTGCAACATGAGGAAGCATTAGAAAGTTTCATCAGAGGAGCAACCACATCTGAGTACCACTTTACTGGGTCACTCAGGCAGCTGTGTAGAAAACAGAATGTAGGGAAAAGAGTGAAAACAGGGAAATGGGCCAGGAGTTTCTTGCACGAGTAATCTAAGTGAGATGATGGTGTCTTACACAGGTGTTGCAGGTAAGGTATTGAGTTCTGTTTTGGAAACAGGAAATTTGAAATGCCTCTAGAAATTCTGGTTGAAATATCTCTAATAAACCCACACTCACAACATGGACTTTTGGTCACAACATATAGTGGCATCTCAATAAATGTGTGCTGATTCAGGCATTAAAGACTATAAGACCAAGCCCATGCTTCCTAATTTTACTTTCACTTTGGAAGGTTTAACAAAACTTTTGGGACACAGTGTTAATTAGTTTTGAAAGGTATTAAAAAAAAAAAACCTCTGGGATCATAATGGTGATTAACACTGAACAATTAAATATGGAATTATTAGGAGAAAAATTATTCTTTATTAAACAGCTTTCATTTCCTTTTCTTACAACAAAAAGTAATACTTCATTACTGTTAAATGCTTTTATTCCCTAGTACTACTGCCTTTCATATTTTCTGGAGGTCAGCAAACAGAAGTTGGGATGTGCGGTGCTCAGTCATGTTCAACTCTTTGCAGCCTCATAGACTGTAGCCTGACAGGATCCTCTGTCTATGGAATTTCCAGGCAAGAATACTGGAGTGGGTTGCCATTTCCTACTCCAAGAAGGTGGGATAGAGTTGGCTATTTTAAAACTCAACAGTTTTCCATAAGACTGTTCTATACATCAGTGTCTCTTTTGCTGTCTCGTACACAGGGAGGGAGAGGGTGGGAAGATTTGGGAGAATGGCATTGAAACATGTAAAATATCATGTATGAAACGAGTTGCCAGTCCAGGTTCGATGCAAGATACTGGATGCTTGGGGCTAGTGCACTGGGACGACCCAGAGGGATGGTATGGGGAGGGAGGAGGGAGGAGGGTTCAGGATGGGGAACACATGTATACCTGTGGCGGATTCATTTTGATATTTGGCAAAACTAATACAATTTTGTAAAGTTTAAAAATAAAATAAAATTAAAAAAAAAACAAAAACAAAAACTCAACAGTTTTGCCACTCCATTCTACCAGTTTGTTTCTAAATGATCACCACTTTAATTTCCACTGAGTTTACTGAAAGTTATACAACAGATAAAATTAGGTGGGTGTGGCTTAAATAGTAGCTGAAAACTGTATCAAATGATACTGACAAACTTCAGGCTGGTATGTTTTGTTTTTATGCTTCTACAGAGGGAAAGTAACACTTTTGGAGTCATTTAATGTGTAACAAGGAGAAGGCAATGGCACCCCACTCAAGTACGCTTGCCTGGAAAATCCCATGGACGGAGGATCCTGGTAGGCTGCAGTCCATGAAGTGGCTAAGAGTTGGACACGACTGAGAGACTTCACTTTCACTTTTCACTTTCATGCATTGGAGAAGGAAATGGCAACCCATTCCAGTGTTCTTGCCTGGAGAATCCCAGGGACAGGGGAGCCTGGTGGGCTGCCGTCTATGGGGTTGCACAGAGTCGGGACACAACTGAAGCGACTTAGGGCTTCTCAGGTGGCGCTAGCGGTAAAACAAACACCTGCCTGCAGTGCAGCAGATTTAAGAGACGCAGGTTCAATCCCTGGGTCGGGAAGATCCCCTGGAGGAGGGCATGGCAATTCACTCCAGTATTTTTGCCTGTAGAATCTCATGGACAGAGGCACCTGGTGGACCACAGTCCATAGGGTCACAAAGAGTCAGACACAACTAAAGCGACTGAGCACATAGTGTGTAATAATTTCATATGCACTGCTTTCTTTGCAGAAAGTCCATGAAATATACCCCTTTACCAAAACACTCCACTGAATAATCAATTAGAACAAGTTACCTCAACATACACTACTAAAGGATCAAGGAAGTATTTCACACATATAGAAATTTAGAAAACAATTACCTGTGAGCTGGAATTCTGCGATCACCAGCAACTAAAATTACATCACATAACTGTTTGTGTCTCAAATAGTTTTCCATCTTTTTGAATGTTTGTTCAGCATGATTAAGGGCTTGGAAGAATTCATCTGATGAACATGGCTCCATAGTATGGCAGGATGATAACGTCTGACTACTATTGGAAGTCCTGAAAAGAAAGAGAACACATGTTTTGAAACGTTATGAACACATTAAAAATATCTTTCCTATTAAGTCCTTTTAAAGCCTTCAAATGTAACAGAAGTAATAATACCAGTCAATATTAATGTGTAATCATCTATCATTTTTGCCTTTTAAAATCAATGATAGATCAAATCATCTGTGTGTCTTACAAACACTGTGAGTAAATGTGGTACATTCTAGCCAACAGCTATATAACACATATTCTTTGCCTGTCCTTGAGATCTCTTCTCTGGTCAGTATGAAATCTCTGCTGAAGAAGCGCCAAACTATATTTATACTGACAGCCATAGCTCCGACATTATATTTAAGGGTATAAGAGTTCACTTTTTGAAGGCAGGAAAGCAATTAAACTATTTTGCAGATATAAATTCAAGCCATCCTTTATTTAAAATGGGTTATGTTTCACAGTTCATTTGTAAGACAACTGTTTACAATACAAAGTATACGGTCATAAATGCAGTATTGTAAATAATTCATTTGATTTTCTGGTCAGTCTTCAAAAGCCTGGGTAACCTATAACTTAGATTACAAATTAAAAAAATTTGATGGTCTAATCCAAAGAATTTTAGATAGTATCTAAAAATTATTTGAAATTTCCAAATTATAATGTGAAGAGTATGAGTTCAATATTTTCATTACGATTTATTGATGGAAAAAGTAAAAAGGTTGAGACTAAGAATGAAATCCTAAATCCACCCCTTTCCTCCCTCCCCCTAAGATCCCTTCTCCAAGATTACCTGAATCAAGTAATCAACATCCCATGGTTATGCATTTAACCACAAAACCACCAACTGGGCCATAACTTAGTTTTCATTTCTCATCAGATCTACTTTTAAGGATACTATGATTCTGATATATGCATTGTTGAATCAAGCCTCGCTATATCTTAAGAGAACTTTCTTAATATAAATATCTAATAATCTTATCAAAGTCTTTGACTCTTTTATAATAAAGGGAACTGAAGCCAAGGAGATTAACTGCTTTGCCAAAAGTCGGAGAGTTTGATCCTGGCAGAAATAGGGCTGTTGCAGAGAAATCTGTGTGTTCACCAAAACCCTTTTTCTCCTGAGAATATAGCTAGACTGCATTCCCAGCTTTTCCTGCAGATGGGTGTGGTCTCATAGTGGAAATCAACTGTTTCACCTCCCAGCTAAAGTGGCCAAGAGCAGGTGTGTATCTCCCATTCTTTCTTTCTCTAACCATGAGGACGGAGGACTTACATGGAGGAAGAGGCAAAATATACACAAGTGTTTATAACTAGGATTATATATACAGATTCTACTTGTAAGAATTCTCATGTTGATTCAGATGTATCAGTTTTGAAAGTTAGGAGGGCCATGAATAATAAATATCTCTACCTAAAGCCTCCCAGCCCATCGCAGTTTCAATGCCATACAAATATGGGTCCTAAAGAATGTTCTTAGAGGATAACTGTGAATAATGATAATAGAAGCAAAATATAAATTATCTACAAAGTATACATTGCACACTATGAATATTACTGGTGTAATGACTTGGGAAACCTAGTATATACAATACTCAACTTTACATTTAAGATCATTAGTATAAAAACAGAAAGAGTATTGTATAACTGTATGTTGCCTATATAAATAAATGAGAATTAGAAACTATTTTAAAATCTAGGGTAAAATGTAATACAAGCAAAAACAAATAGTTGACTTTGATGAATACCAATCTGAAGATTTAAAACATTTCTCAATAAAATGTTGTTTTCTATTGTCAAAATACTGACAAATGATTATGAAGACTAGAGATGTAAGGATGAGGGAAGATTAGAATACCTAATTCTGTGTGTGTGAGACAGCACAGCATGGCATGCGGGTCTTGGTTCTGATCCCCTGCAGTGTAAGTGTGGGATCTTAACCGCTGGACTGCCAGGGAAGTCTCTGAACATCTGCTTTTATAAGCCCAAATTCTTTCAAGAATAAGAACATATGAAGTAAAGTTGGGGGGGGGGGTGCTCCTATATTTTGCATCACATTTCTTATACTTTATAATAAATTCTCAGTAATGACTGGACAATGAATTAGCTGAGTGTTTTTTGAGTGATGAATTGCCATCATCAAAACACACTTTAATGTTTAATTTGAAAGAACAACAGAACTTTATAATACTAACATCACTAAGTTATTACAGGCTAGCTTTGATGTTGGTATAAGTCCAATTAATAAAGGGGCCATCTCTTTTCTTGTTAAGAACTTTCAAGGTTTTTTTTGTTTTGTTTTGTTTTCTTTTTTTTTGTGTCGAGGGCTGACTTCCAATAGATCGCAGCGAGGGAACTGCTCTGCTACATACGAAACCCCGACCCAGAAGCAGGTCGTCTAGGAACGGTTTAGCACCAGGTGCCCCACGAACGTGCGGTCGTGCGGTGTGTGACGGGCGAGGGGGCGGCCGCCTTTCCGGCCACGCCCCGTGTCCCGGGACAAAGGGCTCTCCGCACCGGACCCCGGTCCCGACGGAAGGTTTTTAGTTCTTCAATCTGAGACATGAATCAGGATAATCTGGAAAGCATTTCAGCTTTTGTGTTCAAGGTCTCATTCCTTACAATTGATTCAGCAGGTCTGAAATGAGACCTGAACATTGTATTTTTCAAAGCCCTACAGGTGATGCTAACACATCATGGATTAAAGGCCACCGATATACTTCAGAGAAGAGATGCATACATTATACAAGTCAGTGTGTGATGAATGTACAGATTCAAAACACTGATATATGTAATAGATACTTCAAACTTTACGTGTAAACTGAATTTCTTAGAATATTTTAAATGAACTAGTAGAACTTAGTACTTGTTATTTTCAAAATGAGCATAATGGTAAAACATTAAAATTGTTTAAATACATACACATTAACAAACAACTATTTGTGCTTCTAAAATAATATTTTTAACTTAATTCGCTTTCAAGCCTTCATTTGCTATCATGTGTTAAACATGCCATTTCAATGATGTGTTGAGCATGTTATTTCAATGTGACAATTAATTTAGAGATTTCTGGGTATAGCAGTCATTCCCACTGCTTCAGATGAAGGATCAAAAGAAGTACAGGCTTCTGATTTGTGTCTGTGGAAGACTGAAGCCATCCATTCACAAAAGGAACATGAAAGAGGAAGGAACAGAGCTAATCACACGTGAAAAGCTGCACACCTTTCCAACATTTCTTGTTGGAAATTTGGGGTTTTGTACATACAATTTTAATAATCTAAGAATTTACTTAAAAAAGAATTTACTGCATATCCATACAACTATAGAACCCTAGCCACTAGAACCATTATATGCAGAATCTTTGTATCTAGAAAGAACCTATGTGGTCATTTAATTCAACCCCCTTACTCTGCAGATGAGAAAATTTTGAGGCTCAGAACAGCACAAAGCGATCAACAAAGGACATATAGGCAGCTGGATACAAAGCCAGGACCTGAAGGCATTCAGAATGTTGGTCAAACCACTCACAAAGGAATGGAAATTTTTGCTAACCTCTGCCCTAAGTATCAGTAAGTGCAAAGACTAAAGGTTTGAAGGGAGAATGATAGTACAAAATGAAGGAGGATAATTTAACAAGAAGAAGACACTAGAATTAAAGATCATAGACAGAAGTCTACTACTGTGTTACTGCCCCTTACAATGGCACCCCACTCCAGTACTCTTGCCTGGAAAATCCCATGGACGGAGTAGCCTGGTAGGCTCCAGTCCATGGGGTCGCTACGAGTCAGGCACGACTGAGCGACTTCACTTTCACTTTTCACTTTCATGCATTGGAGAAGGAAATGGCAACCCACTCCAGTGTTCTTGCCTGGAGAATCCCAGGGACAGAGGAGCCTAGTGGGCTGCCGTCTATGGGGTCGCACAGAGTCAGACACGACTGAAGCGACTTAGCTGCAGCAGCAGCAGCTAGGTATAAGAGAAAAGGAGTCTCTTAGGTTTCTATGTGTAGAGATAACATCTCTAGCTCTGGCTAATCAAATGTTTTTAATACTGTGGGTCTGTGTAGTTTATAGTGTCAGTATTATTACTATTACCATTTTTTTCCTATTATGTGCTTTGGTTTGGAGACGTGAACTGGAGAGGTATGGTGTATGATTAAGAGTATTTTAGGAAGGTTCTAGAGCTGTGCTGTCCAATACAGTAGCTACTAGCCCCATGTGGCTATTTTAATTAAAATAAAAATGCACTTATTTAGTTGACCCAATCATATTTCAAATGCTCAAGTAGCCCCATGGGGCTAGTGGCTGCCAGATTGGACAGTGCAGATATAGAACATTTCTGTCATTGCAGAAATTGCTTTCTATTGCATAGTGCTGATTTGACTCTGTCACCATGTATCTGGACAAGTATTTAAGTTCTCTAAGTTTTACTTCCAACAGCAATACAGATAAGTAACACATAATACTTTCTTTCAGAGGATGCTTCATGGGAAGATTATTAAATGAAGTAATGAATGCATAGCCCTAGCATAGAATAAATATACATCAAGGTAAATCAACTCATAGCAGAGCCTCGCTTTTCAAAGGCCAATGGAAAGACCTGTAATCTCAGTCTTTTGTCTTACACACTGTTGTTCCTTTGGTTGTCTTCCTAAAAAATTTTTATAACTAAATTTCCTAATTCTTTATTAAAATGACCATTAAAGAAAGCTGAGTGCTGAAGAATTGATGCTTTTGAACTGTGATGTTGGAGAAGTCTCTTGAGAGTCCCTTGGACTGCAAGGAGATCCAACCAGTCAATCCTAAAGGAAATCAGTCCTGAATATTCATTGGAAGGAATGCTGAAGCTGATGCTGAAGCTGAAACTCCAATACTTTGGCCACCTGATGTGAAGAACCGACTCACTGGAAAAGACCCTAATGCTGGGAAAGATTGAAGGCGGGAGGAAAAAGGGAGGACAGAGGATGAGATGATTGGATGGCATCACTGATGCGATGGACAGGAGTTTGAGTAGGCTCCGGGAGCTGGTGATGAACAGGGAAGGCTGGTGTGCTGCAGTACATGGGGTCGCAGTCAGACACGACTGAGTGACTGAACTGACTTAACACACCCAGTGGACATCCTAACCCATAATATAAACATCTGGGAATAGGCCATTTATGGAGCATTTAAAACACATCTGTCTGTGAGTTCTACTTGATCTCTGCATGGTAACAGAGGAAAATATCTAACATTTCCGCTTAGTTTTATTTCTTTGATGTTACTAAGATGGTAAGTCATATTTCAAAGAACTGCATCATGAGAGCATTCAAATCTTTTATAACAGACATTCAATATAGAATAATGAACTCTATATTGCTGGATATTTCCAGGTCACAGGGAAACATTTAATTTCTAACTTACTGTTCCTATGCAGTAGGCAATGAATTTATAAGTCAGAAAAATGCCTAAACATAGAAAAGAGGCAAGTATCAAACAAATCAAGTCACCAACTATTTAAGATGAAGCACTGTGCCAGTTGTTAAAACTGTGGGGATGCAAAGAAGATATGATTTTCTTTTTCAGTGAAAGGACTTGGAATTTGAGGAGCTGAGTTTTATGAAGTAGAAAAAAAGTAAATAGCAACAATAATCACTTGCAATTCTTCAGATTCCACATGTGTGCACACACACACTATGCACCTCAGCCAAAACTACCTCTTTATTACAAATTATTTCGATTTCTTCACTTTCATCACCAGAACTTACATTAGGCTTTCTTTTTTTTTTTTTTTTGTATTTACTTATTATGCTGCGTCTTAGCTGTAGCATGCGGGAATTTTAGTTGTGGCATGTGGGATCTAGTTCCCTGACCAGGGATGGAACCCGGGCCCCTTGCATTGAGAGCTCTGAGTCTTTGTCAGTGGACCACAAGGGAAGTACTGCATTAGGCTTTCTTAATGGAGTAATTTTTTCAAAAGAAGTTTTAAGATTCACTTCCCAAGGATTATACACTATATGATTTTGAGTAGAAAACAAAGCTACACTGAAACTCTATTCATGGTCTGTCTGGCTCACTCCCTAGGTAAGTGATTTACTCCTAGCCACCTGCTTCAGCTTTTGGCATTCAGAATTCATGCCTTTGCCAAAGTGCAAATGATTATATCATGAATCTTTTGGCATCTTTTGCACATATTCAAAGTCACAAATGTAAAATAAGAATGTAAATTGCTTAGTATAGGCTAGCAGTCTCTAAAAGAATTTTTACGCATATCCTTTACAGTATACTTTTAAGCATGTGCCCCAATAGACATTTGAGTTTATAAAAGATATACATATATCATCATACAATTATTTATATTATAAAACAAAAAATAGAGATTTAAAAGATAAAATGTAAATAAACACATTCCAATTATCCATATTTTACCATGCCTCCAAAAAATCATCTTGTACATTCCCAACTGGAATGTAACTGGTATCAAAATACAAAGAAAGGAAAGATCAGTATGGGATAGTGTCTGGAAAGGCAACAAGTAACAGGTGAGATCTGATTACTGAAACTGAGTAACTTGGGAGTTTAGATGAGTAACGAGGAAGAGGAATTGGAGTCATTTCTTTTTTTTTTTTTTTTTTACTTTTTTTAAAAATTTTATTTTATTTTTAAACTTTACATAATTGTATTAGTTTTGCCAAATATCAAAATGAATCCGCCACAGGTATACATGTGAGGACAAGGCGAGGTGCATACCGAGAAATGACAAGAGGCAAAGAAAAAGATAACCTTCACCTCTTCCCTTTTCAAGAGAAATATTTTTGAATTTAAGGCGTTCTCTGCTGGTCCTGTGGCCAGAATATCTGTAAGGAAGAGAGTTAAATGTTGTTTATATAAGAATCAAAACTTCTAAAACAATAATCAGTGTGAAGGAGAAGAGCCAGGGGGCACTCTCATGCAATGCTGCTGAGAATTAAAATAGTTAACACCTCTGAAGGGCTTCCCAGGTGGTTCAGTGGGTAAAGAATCCACCTGCAATTCAGGAACCATAGGAAATGCAGGTTCGATCCCTGTGTTGGGAAGATCCCCTGGAGGAGAGCATGGCAACCCATTCCAGTGTTCTTGCCTTGAAAATCCCATGGATGGAGAAGCCTGGTGGGGCTACAGTTCATGGGGTCTCAAAGAGTAGGACGTGACTGAAGCAACCGAGTATGGACACACTCGATGTTCCTGAAATGACTTTGAGAATATAGATCAAAAACCCTAAAAAATGTGCACTCCCTTGGGGCTTTATCTAGAGGAAATATTCATCTGTATGCAGAGATCTAGCTAGGGGGTGTAGGGGAGAGGGGCTTATCACAGGTTGTTTCTAATAGGGAAATATTGGTTAAATAGCCACAAGTTTTGTCTGTGCATAGAATGATTCAGCCATTTAAAAAGATACAGAAGAACATTTAATGCCATAGCAGGTTGTTTCACTGGATATTGCCTTTGCCTATCCAGGATTCTTTCTTACGGTGACAGATCCATCTCTCCCTTTCGGGAAACCACACATTCCCTACCTCAGCTCTCAGGGATTGGGCAGAGGTGACTCCTCCCACTGGGCAGAGGTGAGCAGGGGACCAAGGCCTGGCCAATAGGAGTGTCATATCTTCTGGCAATCATGATCAGTTGGGTGGATATGAGAGCCAAACAAGGCCAGAGAGAATCAGTTTCAAGTTGTTTGTTGATGTTCTTGGAAAAGAGTCACTCTCTTTCCACTGAGGAGGCTAAGCTGATAAAAAGTAAGCTTGGAGCTGCTAGCGGCTTTTTGTTACCACACAGATAGCCTGCATAAGGAAATGCCATCACAGAGGAAAAGAGAATCTAGAAAGGGAGGAAAAAAAGGATTTCTGGCATTATTTGAGTATTTGGATTCATCACAAGTTGAGCTTTTATTTACTTCTGTGAATCAAAAACTTTAGTTTTTGCTTGTCAGTTTGAGTAGGGTTTCTGCCTTTTGTGACCTAATTTTATGTTTGTTGTCGTTTAGTCGCTAAGTTGTGTCTGACTTTTTGCGACCCCATGGGATTTCCCAGGCAAGAATACTGGAGTTGGTTGCCATTTCCTTCTCCAAGGGATTTTTCCAACCCATGGATCAAACCCACATTTCCAGCTTGGCAGGCGGATTCTTTACCACTGAGCCATCTGGAAAGCCCCTAATTTTATGTTTCAGCTCAGTTCAGTTCAGTAGCTCAGTCACGGCTGACTCTTTGCAACCCCATGGACTGCAGCACGCCAGGCCTCCCTGTCCATCACCAACTCCCAGAGCCTACTCAAACTCATGTCCATTGAGTTGGTGATGCCATCGAACCAACTCATTCTCTATTGTCCCCTTCTCCTCCTGCTTTCAATCTTTCCCAGCATCAGGGTCTTTTCCAATGAGTCAGTTTTTCACATCAGGTGGTCAAAGTATTGGAGTTTAAGCTTCAACATCAGTCCTTCCAATGAATATTCAGGACTGATTTCTTTTAGGATTGACTGGTTGGATCTCCTTGCAGTCCAAGGGACTCTCTCAAGAGTCTTTTCCAACACCACAGTTGAAAAGCATCAGTTTTTTGTGCTCAGCTTTCTTTCTAGTCCAACTCTCACATCCATACATGACTACTGAAAAAAACCATAGCTTTGTCTAGACAGACCTTTGTTGGCAAAATAATATCTCTGCTTTTTAATATGCTGTCTAGGTTGGTCATAACTTTTCTTCCAAAGGGCAAGTGTCTTTTAATTTCATGGCTGCAGTCACCATCTGCAGTGATTTTGGAGCCCCCACGAATAAAATCTATTTCCCCATCTATTTACCATCAAGTGATGGGACCAATGCCATGAGTAGCCATCATAGTCAACAAGAGTCCAAAATGCAGTACTTGGATGCAATCTCAAAAACAACAGAATGATCTCTGTTCATTTCCAAGGCAAACCATTCAATATCATGGTAATCCAAGTCTATGCCCCAACCAGTAACGCTGAAGAAGCTGATGTTGAACAGTTCTATGAAGACCTACGAGACCTTCTAGAACTAACACCCAAAAAAGATGTCCTTTTCATTACAGGGGACTGGAATGCAAAAGTAGGAAGTCAAGAAACACCTGGAATGACAAGCAAACTTGGCCTTGGAGTACAGAATGAAGCGGGGCAAAGGCTAATAGAGTTTTGCCAAGAGAACGCACTGGTCATAGCAAATACACTCTACTCTTCTAACAACACAAGAGAATACTCTACACATGGACATCACCAGATGGTCAATACCGAAATCAGACTGATTATACATTCTTTGCAGACAAACATGGAGAAGCTCTATATAGTCAGCAAAAACAAGACCAGGAGCTGACATGGCTCGGATCATCAACTCCTCATTGCCAAATTCAGACTTAAATAGAAGAAAGTAGGGAAAACCACCAGACCATTAAGGTATGATCTAAATCAAATCCCTTGAGATTATACAGTGGAAGTGAGAAATAGAGTAAAGGGACTAGATCTGATAAGACAGAGTGCCTGAAGAACTATGGACGGAGTTTCGTGACATTGTACAGGAGACATGGATCTAGACCATCCCCAAGACAAAGAAACGCAAAAAAGCAAAATGGTTGTCTGAGGTGGTCTTACAAATAGTTGTGAAAAGAAGAGAACCAAAAAGCAAAAGAGAAAAGGAAAGATATACCCATTTGAATGCAGAGTTCCAAAGAATAGCAAGGAGAGATAAGAAAGCCTTCCTCAATGATCAGTGCAAAGAAACAGAGGAAAACAATAAAATGGGAAAGACTAGAGATCTCTTCAAGAAAATCAGAGATACCAAGAGAATATTTCATGCAAAGATGAGCACAATAAAGGACAGAAATGGTATGGACCTAACAGAAGGAGAAGATATTAGGAAGAGGTGGCAAGAATACACAGAATTGTACAAAAATGATCTTCATGACCCAGATAATCGCGATGGTGTGATCACTCATCTAGAGCCAGACACCTGGAATGTGAAGTCAAGCGGGCCTTAGAAAGCATCACTATGAACAAAGCTAGTGGAAGTGATGGAATTCCAGTTGAGCTATTTCAAATCTTAAAAGATGATGCTGTCAAAGTGCAGCACTCAATATTCCAGCAAATTTGGAAAACTCAGCAGTGGCCATAGGACTGGAAAAGGTCAGTTTTCATTCCAATCCCAAAGAAAGGCAATGCCAAAGAATGCTCAAACTACTGCACAATTGCACTCATCTCACACGCTAGCAAAGTAATGCTCAAAATTCTCCAACCCAGGCTTCAACAGTATGTAAACCGTCAACTTCCAGATGTTCAAGCTGGTTTTAGAAAAGGTAGAGGAACCAGAGATCAAATTGCCAACATCCGTTGGATCATTGAAAAAGCAAGAGAGTTCCAGAAAAACATGTTACTTCTGCTTTATTGACTATTTCAAAGCCTTTAACTGTGTGGATCACAAGCAGCTGTGGAAAATTGTTAAAGAGATGGGAATACCAGACCACCTGACCTGCCTCCTGAGAAATCTGTGTGCAGGTCACGAAGCATCAGTTCGAACTGGACATGGAACAACAGACTGGTTCCAAATAGGAAAAGGAGTAAGTCAAGGCAAAAATGTTGCAAAACAGTATGCACAATGAAATTCAGTATTTATTCTGCTGCAGCTGCTAAGTCACTTCAGTCATGTCTGACTCTGTGCGACCCCATAGACGGCAGCCCACCAGGCTCCCCCTTCCCAGGGATTCTCCAGGCAAGAACACTGAAGTGGGTTGCCATTTCCTTCTCCAATACATAAAAGTGAAAAGTGAAAGTGAAGTCACTTCTAAAAACATATTTTTATTCTATACTAGTATAAAATATACTGGAAGAACACTTTCTCAAATTGTTAATAGTTATTTCAAGGTGGTAGGGTAATTAGTGATTTTTATTTTTTCATTTCTGCTTATCTCTATTTGCTAATGTCTCAAATGGTGTAAAAAAAAAAAACACAATATTGAAAAAAACTCATCAAAACTTAGATCAAAAGGTTCTGAAGAGTTCTACCCAGCTGTCTTCACCTCTTGCCCTGTTGATCATAATCCCAAACCATTCTTCACAGGCATCACAGTACTGAGTTTTACCTGGACACACGGCTACCCAGGCAGAGACCACATCTGAACCTCCTTTGCTCCTCACTGGGGCCATGTGACTAGGTTTTCAACAATGGTACATGTGCAGAACTGATACCTGTAATTTGTGTTAATAGCTTAATGTCCTCCCTGTTCTTTCCTTGCTCAATCCCACAGGCTAGAATGTGGACAGGGAGCTTAGGAAGCTTTGACCATAAAAAAAGAATAACGCCCTATGGGATGGAGAAAGAGTATGGAAGGAACCTAGGTCTCTGAGGGAACTTGGGTAGCAGAACTACCTGTCTGCCCTGAGCCATTTGCCCATTTGTGAGATGACAGAGAAATAAACTTCTATTTTATTTGAGACACTACATTTCTGAATATCTTTGTTATATCATCTTAGCATATTCTCTACTAACATACTCCTTAAAGTTAAATGGCCAAATTATACAGCTTTGTGCATATGAGTGATTGTGTGTATGTCTGTATCACTGTTTTTCATGCCTAATTTATCCAATTCTAAAAATGTAAAACTTCACTGTCTAGTTACAAATGGATGAACATATAAGCAGTTAAGTGTCATAAAAGTTTCCTCTGCCTTAAAAATTTGGACTTACAAAGGTCAGTTGTACAACTCTAGAATCCATTAGCCGTTTTGCTAAGCTAATTCTTTTTGGGAACTAATGATTCCAATAAATTTCTATTCTGTTTAAACCAGCCAGTCAGTTTCAGTTGCTTAAAACTAAGAACACTGATTGATACAATGTAAAGATAGGCTTTAGGGGATTTATGAAGCAGAGACATCACTTTGCCAACAAAAGTCTGTCTAGTCAAGGCCATGGTTTTTCCAGTGGTCATGTATGGATGTGAGAGTTGGACTGTGAAGAAAGCTGAGTGCCGAAGAATTGATGCTTTTGAACTGTGGTGTTGGAGAGTCCCTTGACTCTTGAGAGTCCCTTGGACTGCAAGGAGATCCAACCTGTCCATCCTAAAGGAAATCAGTCCTGGGTGTTCACTGGAAGGACTGATGTTGAAACTGAAACTCTAATATTTTGGCCACCTGATGCAAAGAGCTGACTCATTTGAAAAGACCCTGATGCTGGGAAAGATTGAGGGCAGGAGGAGAAGGGGACGACAGACTGAGATGGTTGGATGGCATCACTGACTCAATGGAGATGAGTTTGGGTAAACTCCGGGAGTTGGTGATGGACAGGGAGGCCTGGCATGCTGCGGTTCATGGGGTTGCAAAGAGTTGGACACGACTGAGCGACTGAACTGAACTGAACCCTGTATGAAATATTTAACATGTGTGTGTGTACATACATGCACATATAGACACACACATACAGAGGGTTTTCTGGGGAAAGGTTCTATAGCTTATGTCAAGGGAATCCATGACTTGGGCTTATGTGTGAGGAGGACGTTACGTCCTTTCTTGATATAGGTACAATATAGTAGAACTTTGCCATCTCTGGAAGCAAAGGTTTTTTTCATGTGGAGATGTATAAGATTTTAATTTTAAAATGAATCAGAATTAACAGACTAGTTCAAACAAGAAGATGTTTGACATAAAAACATACATTAAAAAGAGTCAACAACAGAAAGAGACACTGCTAATTACTTTCAATTAATTCTACATAAATTCTTGGGTTTAAAATTTATGCTCCTATTAAGATCTGTCCTAATCTAGACCTCTATTAAATAAAGAATGCTTCTAATGAGAAAAAAAAAGGGTCAAGAAAAAAGGGTTAGCACTTGAGAAATGCTATATTATGAAGATAACCCCTTGCTGGGAGAGGAGAAGGGCCTAAAAGTTTTCAAGATGAGTCAAAGAAAGGCAAATCAGACCAAGGAACAGAAGAGTTCAAGGATATCTGCTGAAACAGAATAGCAAGCAATGAATACGATGGATCTGATGACTGTCGGTAAATAGCTGTCAAGAGATTATACTTGTAAATCAGTCAGAGGTGGCTATGCTGGGAGGGATTGGGGGCAGGAGGAGAAGGGGACGACAGAGGATGAGATGGCTGGACGGCATCACCGACTTGATGGACGTGGGTCTGTGTGAACTCCGGGAGTTGGTGATGGACAGGGAGGCCTGGCGGGCTGCGATTCATGGGGTCGCCAAGAGTCGGACACAACTAAGCGACTGAACTGAACTGAACGCTGAGAAAATTAGTTGAGAAGGTAAAACTGGTTAGAATGAATCAGTAACTATTATGTTAATCCAAAGTGAACTCAGTGATTAAATGAAAAGTCACAGAAAACTGCCTACTGGTATTTGTGCATGAAATTTACATGTTAATGGTTTGGGTTCAAAATGCCGCTATTTCCAAGAGACCAAGGTCAAAAATGGTAAGTCAGATTGATGATATCTATCATTGATTTGGGTGTGATGAAAATGGCACTTTACCTTTGTGGTCTTCCTCCCTAAAACTTATAACGCCAGTTTAATCATGAGAAAAGTATCAGACAAATCCCAACTGAGTAAGACATTCTGCAAAATACCTAACCACTAATCCCCAAACTGCCAAGGTCATCAAAAACAAGGGAAGTCTGAGAAACTGTCACAGCCTAGAGGAGCCTAAGGATATATGATGATTAAATGTAATCGGTATCCTAGGTGGGATCCTGTAACAGAAAAAGAACTTTAGGTATTTA
The DNA here is from genome assembly GCF_019923935.1 of Bubalus bubalis. Lineage (NCBI taxonomy): Eukaryota > Metazoa > Chordata > Mammalia > Artiodactyla > Bovidae > Bubalus > Bubalus bubalis. Next base: position 59,073,794 of record NC_059163.1, read on the forward strand.
GACATTAAGGGAATCTGAATAAAGTATGGTCTTTAGTTAATAATAAGGTATTATACTGGTTCACAGTAATGGATGCACCATATTCGAACATGTTAATAACTGTTAGGGAAATAATAGGGAAAACTGGGTGTGGGATATATAGGAACTCACTACATTATCTCTGTAATTTTCCTGTAAATCTGAAAGTGTTATAAAATATAAACTTCAGTTTTTTAAAAATGCAGTTTCATTTTACTTACTATTTTTGAGCAAGTTACTTAACCTTTCCGTGCCTCACTGGTCTCATCCCTACAGTTAGAATGACAATAGTGACAATCTAACTCAGAAATCTGTGAAGACTAAATGATGTAATACAGTACTAAAGTGCTTAGAACAATGTGTCACAGATATTAAAAACCCAGTCAGTATTAGCTATTATTTTAGTGGGATATTTATAAAATACAGTAGTATTTTAAATACTACTACTATTTTAAATAAATTAAAAAATAATCTGATATAAAAAATGTTTAACTTTATAAACAAGGTTGAGATAATGAAAATTTCTTCACTATGTAAAAATACCATAATTTCAAAGTTGGCCAATCAAATACAGTGTAAACTGTGTTTATGTTATGGTCCCATGACGAGTTATCATGTAAACCTGACTGGCCCTGGTGAAAATTCATCTTGAGTTACAGTCATAGAAACCTACTGCTCACACAAAAGATCACAATTCTGTTACTCAGGGCCTAAAATTCCTCAAGGTGTAAAAATCAAAGTTTGTATTTTAATAACAAAGTAATGACATTGGAGAGAAAGTGGCTAAGCTATAGACACAAGATCAAAGTTAAAAGATAAGAAACTTTTAAATCACTTAGCTGTGAGACAGCAGAAATTACCATAAGTTGAAGAGCCAGGCAGGTTTGAATACAACTGATGAAACGTATATCATATGTATTCCCCCATCATGTCATGTCAGTCTATGGTATACTGAAATAAAATGTTTGCTATATATTTTATTGCAAGTACTATATAAGGAAAAGAACTATTCCCGTTATATACAGAATTTGATGAATGTCAGTGTAGCTTCTTTTGACATTAACAGTGATAGTTTTTGATTTGTTTACAGTAGAAGGGCAACCACCTAGAGAGATTGCTCACTTAATCAAAAAGCTGGCAGCAAATAAATGTATTCCTCATGATGAAGATCAAAGACTTAGAACTGGAGGACTGAAGAAGGATATGAAAATTAGATACATTTAATCTGGAGAAAAATGGAAATGTAAAAGTACACACACACATGACATTTCTAAAGTCTAAAATGATTTTCCCTTTTTTTGCAGTAAGATGTTGGGACAGAAATTTTAAGCCACCAGGAATATTAAATTTCTTTGACACATTTCCTCTCATATCTAAAAATTGAAGACATTTTCTCTAAGTACATTTTTGAAATAATAATTTAGAAAGAGTTTGATCACTGCAGATGTGAACTGTTTATTCCCTTATTATTTACTTTCTCAATCTTCTCTATTAGCATTTTAAAAACAACTACATTCATTTTAAATTTTAGAAAATATAATTTTCTGATTTTTATAACTCCTACAAATAAAAACATCAATTATATATTCTTGAACTATGCACACAGCAATCTAAGTCCAAAAAAAAAAAGCAACCTTTTTCTGTCATAATGACTATCCCATCAAGATGACATTTTAATGTGGATACTAAAGAATAGAGTAACTCAATTTCGGTAATCATTAGCTTTGCAAAGTACCTTTGCTGTAAGGAAGTAAATTACAGTGACCCAGGTGTGTGTAACGTAAGATTATATACATGTATACAAATTTTATACTCCCTCACATATGTATAATCTCTCCAGGTAGTAGACACATGTTAAGATTTTTATAACTTATGCTGATAAATGAATGAATTTATTTTTTTCCTCTAATTTTGTTAAAATATTATTGATACATTATATTGATTTTCAAATGCAAAGATGATTACTCTTTGATTTCTCACAAAAATGGTAAACCCTGAAGCTTTTACTAAATAAATCACTCCTTTTATGGCAACAAGTATCCAAAGAAAACACAAAACAATGAAACCATATTAATTCAAATGATCTCCATATGAAAATTATCAGTGGCTTCTATTCTCTTAATATAATGCTAAATCATGAACTAATTAAATTTTTAAAAATTAAATATACTAGTTACCTATGTAAAGATATTCCCCTCTCTCCATTACACAAATGAGCATAGATGACTGGTCTATATTTGTTATTATTCCAACACCACAGTTCAGAATTCCATATTCTGAAGATTAGAAGAGAAGGTGGTAAATATCCCCAAGTAAGAGATACTTCAATATATGAACTCATTTTGTCTCCATCTCTTATGATGCCTATATTATTAATAACCAAGATACAAATTACAAGTGTTATCAAAACCTGCAGAGAAATTTTAAAAGAAAAAGGATCCAGTAATTAATCTAGAAAAATAAGCCTTTAAATATTTTTGAGTGAAGATGAATCAGAAGGGTGACTTTCAGGCTCTAACTTATTTCTTAAGATGTGATAGTAGTTTATACTGATTAAGAAGAAAATTCATTTCAAAAGTAAAGCCTGGCTCCATGGGTGAAGATGGATAAAGTCATATGAATTTAACCAATTTTTAATTTTCAAACTCAATTCCCCTTCTTTTTGCCCCCCTTTTACCAGCTGACCACATCTAGCTCCTCTACGTTCCCTTATACTTTCCTGAAGGAATGTCCTTCATTTCCCTAAATAGCACAATTTTCAGTGAAGTGAAGGTAACAGGAATTAGTAGCTGTCATCTTAGAAAGAGACGTGCTACTGTATTCTCTGTATTAGTCAAGAGGGCTGCAACACAGGACAAAGAGAAATAACCATAAGAAAAAGATTATTGACAACCACAACGGAGTAAATAAAAATTACTGGCAACTACTATGTGCATCTCCTGGTAAAACCTTTCACTAAAATTAAAACATGACTATAATCCGTTGCAAACAAATGTCATAAAATGTTTTGTACTACAGAAATGTCTCCTATAGTTTTGCTATAAGACTATAGAAGGTACATGAATGAAGCAAACTACAAGGCATGATGCATAGAACTGCTAACATATATTATTTTCAAGGCAGAGCCAGATCTATATATGGAGCACAAGATATTTCAAAATGAAAGCTATTTGTTGTCTTTATAATTTTCTAGAATTAAAATCAATATTAGAACATTAAAAAATCCCAGTAAAAGAACCACATTACATACTATATATATATATAGAGAGAGAGAGAGAGAGAGAGAGAGAGGCATGTATGTGTATAATCATCGATTTTAAACAATAATACTAAATTATTTTAAACAGTATAAAGAATATCCCCCCACACCCCATTTCTAACAGTAAAAAAAATAATCAACCTGCATGAACTGGAATCAGATTCATTTTCTTCTTCACTAGTGTCATCATCCACTTCTGGTCTATCCAGCCAATGTGCACCGCCACAATCTTCTGCTGTAAACTCAAATGCAGGGACTTCAGAGGTGGATGCCATTGGCCAAGAAGGTGAATTCTGAAAATCCAGTTGGCTGGACCTTCGGTAACCAATTGAAGCCAAAGGCAATTGCAGGCTACATGGATCTAAAAACTTTCTCCCACCGTTTGCTCCGGTCTGTCCTCGATTCCAAAATTCTCCCTGCTGGCTGTCAACTGTAGAATTAGGAGATGATGCTTGATGGCTAAACCACCTCCATCTGATTTTCAAAATCTGCTTCACATCAAACTCTTTACGAGAACCAGACATCCTCAGAGAAACCAAGTGATCGTCTAGGCAACGGGCAAAAAGCACTGCACACAGATTTGTGCATCCAACCAAGACAAGAGAAGTATATGCCCTGCTGTACACAATAAACAAATTGAAAGGAAAATAAATCACATTCACATATATATCTACATTTACTTTTATACCAATATATCAGATTATAAAGAACAAAGGACAATGAAAAAAAGAGGAAACACGGTGGAACATTCCGTTCAATCAGAGCAAACTCTCATCCACCTATCCTGAAGCAGCTAGACTTTCCCCTGCTCTCCTTTCCCTTACTGACCATTAGCTCTCACAAACACTGACAGCATTCATTAAAGTCCTTTTAAATGCAGAACACCACCCCCTTTTCTTAAACCACAAATGACAGAGACAGAAAGCACTATCCCGTTGCAGTGTCTGTCTCTGCTGCTTAGTATGTTAACTCTTTTATTGCTGAAACAAGAAATGTATTCCACAGCATTTTCCTTTGTACTTAAAAATCACTGTAAAACTAAAATATTTCTATTTTTATACTAAGTTCCTAAATGAAATTTCACTATCACTTTTTTAGAAAGCATTTTTAAATTAGATGAGTTATAGTGATGTTGAAGCTGTACTCTGGATGGGGGTGAGAAAGGAGGAGAAATACAAAGGTGGGGCTCCCGTTTACTGCTCTCCACTTCTATTTTCTCCCTTAAGGAAAGGAGGGTGTTTCATTAATATAGTACAATACTGGGTAGGACTTCATTTGAGCAAAGAATATTGAGAAGACTAAAGAGAAAGAAAAAGTTTGGAAACTACAAAGGATCAAAATAACACAATACTTACTCTTTTTCAAATAAATAACCTGAAGTCAGTATGGCTCTGTAATTATGACTGTGCCATTCTGATTTAGTACAGTAGACAAATTTCTATGACACTACTTAGCAAAAGGAAAATATGGCTCAAGAAAGATACCTAGGTGGGACAGGATTCTTTCTTGGGTGTACAAATGCCCTAACGGTATCCTCTGCTATTGACAAAACAAATGGTCTGAACATGGTTATAGCTAAGGCACATTGATAAAGCAAATATAAATATTATCAAATACAATCAAATTTTAAAATACTGAATGGTAACTGTAAGCAAGACACTCTACCAAGCATTGTGGGGGACACCAATATACATCTTTGTTCTTACCCTCAAAAATAATTAAACTAAGTACTGAAACAAAAAATAACAACTTAAATATAAGAAACACTATAATGCTGCAGTATTAACATTTTGTTACCTACAAATGTACAAATACAGAATTTGAGCTTTCAGGGTGCCCAATATCTTTCAAATGACCAAAAAAAAAAAGAAAAAGCAAAGCTGCTTTGGAGACTTAGAAAATATTGTGAGGCATATACCTTAACCTTACACAGCTCTTTAGTAGGCGAATAAAAATTATTCAGAGACATAAGAATGAGAGGCATGAAAAGCCATATACAATTCTGTGCCAAACAGTGTACAACAAACCATAAATACTGTGAGACAGAGAAAGGAGATATCAGCATGGTGTGGAGTGCTATGGGTCAGTTTGATTAGGGAGAAGGCTTCTAAGAATGGGAAGAAGTTGCCTAGGCAGAATGATGAAAGGTTTTATCAAGGAAGAAATATATCAATAAAAGCATGAAGTGAGCATACTGACAAAGAAAGAGGAGGAGCTATCAGTTTGATCAGCCAACCAGACATTCCTAATTCATTTTAAGGAGCAGTAAGAGACAAAGTTGCATGCATAAGATGACATAAAACGTCCTGAGCACAGAGCCAAAGTGTAAAGGCTAGCAGGCAATGTTAAGTGGACTGCTGAAGAGGGCAATGCTTTTAGAAAGTTAATTTGGCAGTAGTATGCAGCATGCATTACAGTATGAAATAGTACTTTTCCCTCTTCTTCACCTCTGCCAGACTCCTTCTATCCACAACCTTCTAACTCCACTCTACCTATCCAACTTTGTTTCTAACTATTTTCCAACATGGACACACCACTTCAGAGCCTACATTATGGTGCTTCCTCTTCCACATGCTGTTTGTGTCCCAATTTCTCTAGTTTTGGAAATCCACTCATCCTTCAGGGTTTATCACCGGCACTGCTGCCCCTTAGAAAGGCTTCTCCAATTACTCTAGCCTTATGGTTCTCAACAAGAGTAGCACCAACCCCTCTGCTCCCACACTCCGAAATTAGGGGGCATGGATTTTTAGTTGTTGGAATGACAAAAGAGGGCACTGAGTGGGCAGGGGCCAGAGATAGTAAATATCTGTAAGTACAGACCCACACAATGAAGAAAGGCCATTGCAGTAGTTCGTGATGATCTTACCATCACTGTCTTCATGTAAATAAGTACAATATTTACCAAGTATTTATATGCTTAAGGCACCACAAGAGGTAGAAAGATAAATAACAAAGATCTTTCTTTTAAGAGGGCTATTTATTGTGGCAGAGAAAATAATTAAATGAACATTACAAATAAAGAATTTATCTTAATAAATATAACTTACATAAATAAAATGTTAAATTGGATTCAATCTGTCAATATGAGAACACTTACCAGAGAGTCCATTTACAATGTGCTAGCTTCAATAACTAATTTTAATTGTTTTGCTGTTTGGCTGACTGGTTGAAGCCTGAACACAAGAATGGACTTTAAAGGCCACTAAGGTGCCAGACATTTCTCAGTATGTGATAGACAAGAAATCCAAAGACGTGAATGTTACAATGTTGAACCATGCCTCCAGTCCCAAGAGGGGCCAAAGACCCTTTTCACAGAGGAACTGAGAAATGCATTAAATACCTCTTAAGTAGAGAAGCTCTTCTGAGTAGGCTAGAGATGCAGGCGGGAGATTAGCTCCTGAAACAGGCTTTCTGATTAAAGAGAAACTAGGATCCTTGGTCGACAAAGGCCAAGCAGAAGTTTTTAACCACTGCGGTAGTGCTCATGGGTTTAGTTGCATACATACATACATATGCATGTATATACAACGCCTGCCCCATCCTTCTACATCGGCAGGCTCACACTGCATGCTTTTCTTCACTGAGACACTTATTTTGTCAATCTTCACCACTCATTCTTCCTGGTAATCAATGCTGATAGCTTGGTGTATAGCCTTTCACATCTTTCTCCATGTTTATAGAATTCATATCCAAACTTACATACACATATGTAGGAGTTTTTATTATTTTGTTTTATAAAAGAGATTACATTATACATATTTTTGGCATTTTGCTTTTCTCACTAAAATTATATACATGGAAATATAAACTAATAATGATCTTATAATAGTTGCATAATATTTCGTAACTGTAAAATGCAATTTATTAAACTATTTCCTTGCTAGTGGGCATGCAGATTGATTTTACACTTGCTTTATGCTATTAAAATAATTTTGAGATAAAAATCCTTGTGAGACTTTTGTTATCTATGGAATTTATTCACAGAAGTGGAATTGCTGGGTTGAAAGTATGTCTATTTTAAATTTGAAAAGATAGTTAACTTTCATAAAACTCATATTTTCAAAACTAGAGTGAGTGTATCCTTCTTATTTATTTTTACAGGCCCACTAGGCAACAATAAGTATTATCAGTCAGTTCAGTTGCTCAGTCATGTCCGACTCTTTGCAACTCCATGGACTGCAGCACACCAGGCCTCCCTGTCCATCACCAACTCCCAGTGTTTACCCAAACTCATCTCTACTGAGTCGGTGATGCCATCCAACCATCTCATCCTCTGTTGTCCCCTTCTCCTCCCACCTCCAATCTTTCCCAGCATCAGAGTCTTTTCCAATGAGTCAGCTCTTTGCATTAGGTGGCCAAAATATTGGAGTTTCGGCTTCAACATCAGTCCTTCCAATGAACATTCAGGACTGATCTCCTTTAGGGTGGACTGACTGGATGTCCTTGCAGTCCAAGGGACTCTCAAGAGTCTTCTCCAACACCACAGTTCAAAAGCATCAATTCTTCGGTGCTCAGCTTTCTTTATAGTCCAGCTCTCACACCCTTACATGACTACCGGAAAAGCCATAGCCTTGACTAGATGGGCCTTTGTTGGCAAAGTAATGTCTCTGCTTTTTATTTTTTATTTTTATTTTTTTTTCTTTTTTTTTTTTTTTTTAATTTTATTTTATTTTTAAACTTTACATAACTGTATTAGATTTGCCAAATATCAAAATGAATCCGCCACAGGTTTACATGTGTTCCCCATCCTGAACCCTCCTCCCTCCTCCCTCCCCATTCCATCCCTCTGTCTCTGCTTTTTAATATGTTGTCTAGGTTGGTCATAGCTTTTCTTCCAATGAGCAAGCATCTTTTAACTTCATGGTTGCAGTCAAACCATCTACAGTGATTTTGGAGCCCCCCAAAATAAAGTCTGCCACCGTTTCCCCATCTATTTACCATGAAGGGATAGTTAACTTTCATACCATGTTTCCCCATCTATCTACCCATCAGGGACTGGATGCCATGATCTTAGTTTTCTAAATGTTGGGCTTTAAGTCAACTTTTTCACTCTCCTCTTTCACTTTCATCATCAAAAGGCTCTTTAGTTCTTCACTTTCTGCCATTAAGGGTGGTGTCATCTGCATATCTGAGGTTACTGGTATTTCTCCTGGCAATCATGATTCCAGCTTGTGCTTCTTCCAGCCCAGCATTTCTCATGATGTACTCTACATATAAGTTAAATAAGCAGGGTGACAACATACAGCCTAGACGGACTCCTTTTCCTATTTGGAACCAGTCTGTTGTTCCATGTCCAGTTCTAACTGTTGCTTCCTGAGCTGTATATAGGCTTCTCAGGAGGCAGGTCAGGTGGTCTGGTATTCCCATCTCTTTCAGAATTTCCCACAGTTTGTTGTGATCCATACAGTCAGAGGCTTTGGCATAGTCAATAAAGCAGAAAGATGTTTTTCTGGAACTCTCTTGCTTTTTCAATGAACCACCGGCTGGAAGAATTGAGAGGAATCAAGGTAATGGATCTACTTTGTCTACGTATTTGTTGATTTAAAAATATATAGAACATATTAGAATGATGAGAATGATCCAACAGGAAGGTGAGACTGATTATTGTAGGTGGGAGCACTGGAGCAAAAAAGTAAGTAAGACTTTGATAAAAGAAAAACGGATGGTACCTAAGCATAGTGGACAGTTTGGATAGTCACTGTAGGTGGGATAATTCCTCTACTGTAAGACTGTGACTTTCTAAATGCATCGATTATTTTAAAAGGAAAGAAAAGACATGCACTAAGCCATCTATTCAAGTTGAAAACTCCTCTAGGAGGAGTCATGAAATAATATAGAGGTGAAACTAAACAACTAAGAAATAAAAAGAGAGAATTAGAGACCTAGCTCTAAAAATCTCTTCCCTTCTAGCAAGTTTAATCAAAGAAAAATTAAAACTTAGAAAGAGGACAACATGACCATTAAAATATTTAAAAGATCTAATTCCGTTATTTTATTTAATTCTTTAGTTTCTCCTCTAATAATTGATACAAGAAAATTTTTAAATGTCAAGTTGAATAAGGGTAATGAAAGTGAAAGAGGAGAGTGAAAAAGTCGGCTTAAAGCTCAACATTCAGAAAACAAAATCACGGCATCTGGTCCCATCGCTTCATGGCAAATAGACGGGGCAACAGTGAAAACAGTGTCAGACTTTATTTTTGGGGGCTCCAAATTTACTGCAGATGGTGATTGCAGCCATGAAATTAAAAGACGCTTCCTCCTTGGAAGGAAAGTTATGACCAACCTAGATAGCATATTCAAAATTAGAGACATTACTTTGCCAATAAAGGTCCATCTAGTCAAGGCCATGGTTTTTCCAGTGGTCATGTATGGATGTGAGAGTTGGAAGAGAGTGTGAAGAAAGCTGAGCGCCAAAGAATTGAGGCTTTTGAACTGTGGTGTTGGAGAAGACTCTTGAGAGTCCCTTGGACTGCAAGGACATCCAACCAGTCCATTCTAAAGGAGATCAGTCCTGGGTGTTCATTGGAAGGACTGATGCTAAAGCTGAAACTCCAGTACTTTGGCCACTTCATGCGAAGAGCTGACTCACTGGAAAAGACTCTGATGCTGGGAGGGATTGGGGGCAGGAGGAGAAGGGGACGACAGAGGATGAGATGGCTGGATGGTATCACCGACTCAATGGACATGAGTCTGAGTGAACTCTGGGAGTTGGTGACGGACAGGGAGGCCTGGCGTGCTGCGACTCATGGGGTCGCAAAGAGTCAGACACGACTGAACAACTGAACAGAAGTGAATAATGACAAATGTAGAGAATTTAGGTAAGCAAAGTTGTAAAATCCTCCTGAAAGACAGAATCTGCTGAAAAATCCTTCATAGCTAGGTCTCTAACAATTTCTGCCTAAGCTTAAGCCTGGGTATGTATTTTGGGAAAAGAATCTTCACTTTAACAACATCTATTAAAGATTATCTATTGATAAAGTAGCTTGCTATAGTTACCATGACAGAAAAGGGTCTATAAAACTACTTCCCAGTGTTAACACTGAATTCTTGGGCCAAATATTTTCCTTAGGAAAAATATGTAGTAAACTTAGGCATTACTGTTTTCATGGCATGGAATTCAGAGTTAATTTAAATAAGACTTTTTCTTCTGCCCCAGTAAATTTTATTATACAATATCATATTGTTTCACTCAAAAATTTATCCAATTCTGATGAGAAGTACTTCTTAATTACTGATGAAAGATTAATACACACTAAAAGTCATTACACTTAAATTATTAAAATGGTTTGCAAGGGTTACACATATAAATTAGATCATCACTCTCTATATCGTTGACCCTCTTCCTTTTTTTAATAGCACTTGTCACCATCAAGCATATTAGATGTTTATTCACTTATTTGTTAGCTTTTTGCTCACCACAAATTAGCTGCAGTAGAGCTTTAGCTCACAGCTGTACCTAGCCCTTAGAACAGTATCTGAAAGACAGGTGCTAAATAAGTATTTCTCTAATGAATGAATGAATCCATAACTATAAAAGCAATAATAAAAGACTTATACTTGAAATGTACACTTCTGGAATTATAAAATAAACTTAAGAATTGAATGTTAAAAAGAACATTAGAAAACATTTACTGCTGGTGAGAAAACCTCTTTAGTATTTTTTCAACTTAGGAAAATTCACAACATATTACTCTAAGAGTTTCTTTTTTTCTATTTTGTTCTCTGGGTATAAAAATTTTTATCACTTTGACATCTATTGGCTAAACAACAAATGTCTTTTCAGATCAACATAACACTTTTTTTCAAATCGATTATCAAATTATACTGTAACTCTTTCTTGTTTTAATAACTTTGCTTTACTTAAACTTGAGATACAAAGGGTCACACATTGTTTAAAATAGATGTGTCAATTATGAATACATTTTTCAAAATGTAATTAAGGAATCCACATGCAACTTCTGCTTCAAAACTGCTCAAATGTTAGTTTGTGAATTTATAAGATGAAGTTATTCAATATGACAATAGCAACACTGAGATGTCATTAAGATAGACTGCTGATGAGCTCACTTCAACAGTGTGGCTTTCAAAGCTAAGGCTTCACTCAGCAATTCAAATTACAGTCATCCAGTAACTGGTTTATATGGGTAATCACTATTACACAAATCTCCCTGCACATGGAGTTTTCAAAAACAACAGTGTTTGTTTTATTGAGTAATCAATTTTAAAATTGAGTAATCAATTTTAATGAATCTATTCCTATAGTTTTAATATATACTAAATATACATGTCATAAAACATATATATTACCATATATATATATGTTTTATATACCAGTAATATATATGGCATAAAACACATCAAGAACTAATTTACTGTACTAACTCAGCAGTACTTCACCTCCCCAGTTTTCCTCTCAACTAAAATAAGTTACAGCATATGATTTCAAAGAAACTTTTAAAGTTTGGTAATTCTAGGATACTTTTAAAACTGTTAAATTAGGTCTTTTATCAGAATTTGGCTTATTTTAACAATTTGAAGACATTTAATTCCACTAAAAATTTAAAATGTACGATATCAGAAAATGTTCATTAAGTACCTAGATCAGGGAATATGTGAGATTTAATTTTAACTTTAATTTCAGAAATATAGTACATACTCTGTACCTCTTTTCCAAACTTATAAAAGCAAACATTATAAAGGTAAAAAAGAATCCTGTAATTATATAAACTCAATAAATTGTGCTATATGTAGAAAGAACTCAAAGATGAGAAAATAGCAAAATTCATCAGGGCAGGGGTCACTATACTCCTAACAACTTGTATAGTGCACAACATTCAAACATTTCCTGAATTTAGACCAAAGAATAAATGACTAAATTAATGGCCTCCGTCCATGGGATTCTGCAGGCAAGAATACTGGAGTGGGTTGCCATTTCCTTCTCCAAAATTAATGGCACACACCTTCATCTGAAAGGTCTTAAAATACAGCAGAAGAGGGTTTTCAATGAAACCTTTACTAATTATCAAGGAGTAAATATGTCTTTTATTTGGGAAAAGATGAGGTTCTTGAGTTGAGAATTTTGAAGTATGTCTCAAAAAATTAATTTGGCAAGTGAAGAATGGATTTGTAAGGGAAGATGCCATTGGTGGGAAAATCAGTTAGAAAACTTTGAGGTAAGAGGATAGTAACCTTGGCTAGAGGCAATGAGATCTGAAAGGGGAGTGGCTGTTAAAACCTACTACAGGGTCGGGCCTTATAAAATGCCCATGTCAAATGGATAGGAAGAGGTCAAAGATGACAACATTTTCAAACATGGATGGCTATGGGGGTTGAGTCGCTAAGTCATGTCAGACTCTTGCATCTCCATAGACTGTAGCCTGGCAGGCTCCTCTGTCCACGGGATTCTTCATGCAAGAATACTGGAGTACATTGCCATTTCCTTCTCCAGCGAATCTTCCCGACCGAGGAAACGATCCCCAGTTTCCTGCAATGCAGGCAGATTCTTTACTGATTGAGCTATGAGGGAAGCAGAGGTGACTATACGAACGCTAATATTAACATAAATAGGTTAAGTAAGAAGGATACTGTATCCTTATATATGTATGTTAGTTGCAAAGAGTTCAACATGACTGAGCAACTAACATATATACATATATGTTTTATATATGTATATATACACACACACACATACACAAAATGTGGTCCACTGGAGAAGGGAATGGCAAACCACTTCAGTATTCTTGCCTTGAGAACCCCATGAACATTATGAAAAGGCAAAAAGATAGGACACTGAAAGATGAACTGCCCAGCTCGGTAGGTGCCCAATATGCTATTGGATATCACTGGAGAAATAACTCCAGAAAGAATGAAGAGATGGAGCCAAAGCAAAAACAACACCCAGTTGTGGATGTGACTGGTGATGGAAGCAAGACCTGATGCTATAAAGAGCAATATTGCCTAGGAACCTGGAATGTTAGGTTCCTGAATCAAGGCAAATTGGAAGTGGTCAAACAGGAGATGGCAAGAGTAAACATCGACATTTTAGGAATCAGTGAACTAAAATGGACTGGAATGGGTGAATTTAACTCAGATGACCATTATATCTACTACTGCGGGCAAGAATCCCTTAGAAGAAATGGAGTAGCCATCACAGTCAACAGAAGAGTCCGAAATGCAGTACTTGGATGCAGTCTTAAAAACGACAGAATGATCTCTGTTCATTTTCAAGGCAAATCATTCAATATCACGGTAATCCAAGTCTATGCCCCGGCCAGTACTGCTGAAGAAGCTAAGTTGGTTCTATGAAGACCTACAAGACCTTCTAGAATTAACACTCAAAAAAGATGTCCTTTTCATTATAGGGGACTGGAATGCAAAAATAGGAAGTCAAGGAACACCTGGAGTAACAGGCAAATTTGGCCTTGGAGTACAGAATGAAGCAGGGCAAAGGCTAATACAGTTTGCCAAGAAAATGCACTGGTCATAGCAAACACCCTCTTCCAACAACACAAGGGAAGACTCTACACATGGACATCACCAGATGGTCAACACAGAAGTAAGACTGATTACATTCTTTGCAGCCAAAGATGCAGATGTACAGTCAGCAAAAACAAGACTAGGAGCTGACTGTGGCTCAGACCATGAACTCCTTATTGCCAAATTCAGACTGAAACTGAAGAAAGGAGGGAAAACCACTAGACCATTCAGGTATGACCTAAATCAAATCCCTTATGACTATACAGTGGAAGTGAGAAATAGATTTAAGGGACTAGATCTGATAGAGTGCCTGATGAACAATGGATGGAGGTTCATGACATTGTACAGGAGACAGGAATCAAGACCATCCGCATGGAAAAGAAATGCAAAAAAGCAAAAGAGCTGTCTGAGGAGGTCTTACAAATAGCTGTGAAAAGAAGAGAAGCAAAAAGCAAAGGAGAAAAGGAAAGATATACCCATTTGAATGCAGAGTTCCAAAGAATAGCAAGGAGAGATAAGGCTTCCTCAATGATCAGTGCAAAGAAATAGAGGAAAACAACAGAATGGGAAAGACTAGAGATCTCATCAAGAAAATTAGAGATACCAAGGGAATATTTCATCCAAAGATGGGCTCAATAAAGGACAGAAATGGTATGGACCTAACAGATGCAGAAGATATTAAGAAGAGGTGGCAAGAACACACAGAAGAATTGTACAAAAAAGATCTTCGTGACCCAGATAATCACGATGGTGTGCTCACTCACCTAGAGTGAGACATCCTGGAATGTGAAGTCAACTGGGCCTTAGGAAGCATCACTACGAACAAAGCTAGTGGAAGTGATGGAATTCCAGTTGAGCTATTTCAAATTCTGAAAGATGATGCTGTGAAAGTGCTGCACTCAATATGCCAGCAAATTTGGAAAACTCAGCAGTGGCCACAGGACAGGAAAAGGTCCGTTTTCATTCCAATCCCAAAGAAAGGCAATGCCAAAGAATGCTCAAACTACCACACAATTGCACTCATCTCACATGCTAGCAAAGTAATGCTCAAAATTCTCCAAGCCAGGCTTCAACACTATGTGAACTGTGAACTTCCAGATGTTCAAGCTGGTTTTAGAAAAGGCAGAGGAACCAGAGATCAAATTGCCAACATCCACTGGATCATCAAAAAAGCAAGATAGTTCCAGAAAAACATGTTACTTCTGCTTTATTGATTATGCCAAAGCCTTTGACTGTGTGGATCACAACAAACTGTGGAAAATTCTGAAACAGGAATACCAGACCATCTGACCTGCCTCCTGAGAAATCTGTATGCATGTCAGGAAGCAACAATTAGAACTGGACATGGAACAACAGACTGTTTCCAAATAGGGAAAGGAGTATGTCAAGGCTGTATATCGTCACCCTGCTTATTTAACTTATATGCAGAGTACATCATGAGAAATGCTGGACTGGAAGAAGCACAAGCTGGAATCAAGATTGCCAGAAGAAATATCTATAGCCTCAGATATAAGGGCAGATGACATCACCCTTATGGCAGAAAGTGAAGAACTACTAAAGAGCCTCTTGATGAAAGTGAAAGAGGAGAGTGAAAAAGCTGGCTTAAAGCTCAATATTCAGAGAGCTAAGATCATGGCATCCAGTCCCATCACTTCATGGCAAACAGATGGAGAAACAGTGGAAATAGTGGCTGAATTTTATTTTTTTGGGCTCCAAAATCATTGCAAATGGTGACTGCAGCCATGAAGTTAAAAGATGCTTACTCCTTGGAAAAAATTTTATGACCAATCTAAACAGCATATTAAAAAGCAGAGACATTACTTTGCCAACAAAGGCCCATCTAGTCAAGGGTATGGTTTTTCCAGTAGTCATGTATAGATGTGAGAGTTGGACTATAAAGAAAGCTGAGCTCTGAAGAATCGATGCTTTTGAACTGTGGTGTTGGAGAAGACTCTTGAGAGTCCCTTGGATGGCAAGGAGATCCAACCAGTCCATTCCAAAGGAAATCAGTCCTGGGTGTTCATTGGAAGGACTGATGTTGAAGCTGAAACTCCAATACTTTGGCCACCTGATATGAAGAGCTGACTTATTTCAAAAAACCCTGATGCTGGGAAAGATTGAAGGCGAGAGGAGAAGAGGATGACAGAGGATGAGATGGTTGGATGGCATCACCAACTCAATGGAGATGCTGCTGCTGCTGCTGCTAAGTCGCTTCAGTCGTGTCCGACTCTGTGCCACCCTACAGATGGCAGCCTACCTGGCTCCTTTGTCCCTGGGATCCTCCAGGCAAGAACACTGGAGTGGGTTGCCATTTCCTTCTCCAATGCATGAAAGTGAAAAGTGAAAGTGAAGTCACTCAGTCATGTCCGACCCTTAGCAACCCCATGGACTGCAGCCTACCAGGCTCCTCCATCCATGGGATTTTACAGGCAGGAGTACTGGAGCAATGGACATGAGTTTGGGTCAACTCTGGGAGTTGGTGATGGACAGGGAGGCCTGGCATGCTGCAAGTCCATGGGGTCGCAAAGAGTATGACTGAGCGACTGAACTGTACTGATCTGATATATATAAGAAGGATACAGTTTCAGTAAGATTGAGACTTTAGACAAATTTGTCTTTAATTATGTATTTAGCAACCCAATAGCTAGGAATATGGAGTCTAGAACCCTATTTTCCTGCATGTATGCTCAGTCTCTCAGTCATGTCATACTTTTTGTGACCCCATGGACAGTAGCCTGCCAGGCTCCTCTGTCCATGGAATTTTCTAGGCAAGAATACTGGAGCAGGTTGTCATTTCCTACTCCAGGGGATCTTCCGAACCCAGGGTTTGAATCTGCATTTCCTCCATCAGCAGGTGTATTCTTAATCACTGAGCCACCTGGTAAGCCCATGTTTAGCTTATAGTTTAAAATTAATCTGCAATCTATTTAAGAAACCAGAAATTTAAAGCCTGGATAGATATACCCTGGGCTGTTAACACTGATTATCTTTGCATTCTTTCCAATAGTTACCAAAAACACGACATCAAAATTTCTCTTGTAACGAAAATAAGCTTAGAAATACAGTCTGAAATACCAAATTAAATTTCTAGCACAATGTTAAGTTTTTCACTCTGTTAAAAATACTTGGGAAATATTTCCAATTAATCAGTAAAATTAAAAATAAGTATTTAACTTAAATTCAGCTATAACAAACTAAGAGATTTAGTTTAACTTTTTAAGTTACACGGTAGATTGAAAACTCAAAGTTGCAAACTCTTATATACACAGAAAATGAAGACTAGTTTCATAGTTACAGCCATTTAACCAAGCATTTTATTTCCTGCTGTACCCTAAAAGCATTGTGATCTATACTTACTTAACAGCAAGGTAAAAAAGATTAAGTGGGGTAAATTTTAACCTTTAAACTAAATTATGCCTCCTTGCTATGTGATGACATAGCATCCCAACTACTTGCTCAGATAACTTAATCTCATTGAAATTATTTACTTAATGTTTACTTTCTTCCCTGGACTGGAAACTCTATGAAGGCTGCAAAAAGGACTACAGTTTTGGAACGAATTACAACACAGGAATTCACCTTCAATTTTAAAGTTGCAATACAGCATGGTAAAAATATACAGGGGCAAGCACAGGATCCTGACAGCTGCAGAGGTCAAAGATACATTTCTAATTAGCTGGAACTCGAGTATAATAAAAGCCCCATTGTTGGATGAAATCAATAGCTGCTCCATTAAATGAAAAAGTCAGTAAGCATAAAAATTGTATTTGCATAATCTTAAAGATTTTATTTCAAGTTAAAACACATAAATGCACATTCATTCACAAATCTTTTCATATAGGGTTAATGCCACATATTTGCTATGGGTCTCCTACTGAATTTGGGTCCTCTTTCTTGCATAAGCCATGCCCACCACGACCCACCATCTGTGATTTCCACTTATGGCTTCCAGAAACGGAGAGAGAACTTAAAAGCACTTTTGAAAGAGTAAGAATACCGAATCCATTAGACCAGTGGTGTATCCACCACAAGATACACAAGAAGATACACCACAAGACATGTGCCAGAACATAAATTAATGCACTGCTTCCTTCAAGGAGAAAGTCTCACCATGAAAAAAGTGTCAGTGGATCCAAACCCTGTGTTTGCTGCTGCTGCTGCTAAGTCACTTCAGTCGTGTCCAACTCTGTGCGACCCCATAGACGGCAGCCCACCAGGCTCCCCCGTCCCTGGGATTCTCCAGGCAAGAATACTGGAGTGGGTTGCCATTTCCTTCTCCAATGCATGAAAGTGAAAAGTCAAAGTGAAGTCGCTCAGTCGTGTCTGACTCTTAGTGACCTCATAGACTGCAGCCTTCCAGGGTCCTCCATCCATGGGATTTTCCAGGCAAGAGTACTGGAGTGGGGTGCCACTGCCTTCTCCAAACACTATGCTTAGTGATGTAGTTAATTTACATTCCAGTGTGGGCTCCTTACTTCCTTCAGTTCAGTTCAGTCGCTCAGTCGCGTCCAACTCTTGGTGACCCCATGGACTGCACACCAGGCTTCCCTGTCCATCACCAACTCCCGGGGCTTACTCAAACTCATGTTCATCTAGTCGCTGATGCCATCCAGCCATCTCATCCTGTTGTCCTCTTCTCCTCCTGCCTTCAGTCGTTCCCAGCATCAGGGTTTTTTCCAATGAGTCAGTTCTTCACATCAGGTGGCCAAAAGTATTGGAGTTTCAGCTTCAGCATCAGTCATTCCAATGAACATTCAGGACTGATCTCCTTTAGGATGGACTGGTTGGATCTCCTTGCAGTCCAAGGGACTCTCAAGAGTCTTCTCCACCACCACAGTTCAAAAGCGCCAGAGAGTTGATGCTTTCTTTATGGTCCAACTCTCACATCCATACCTGACTACTGGAAAAACCATAGCCTTGACTAGACAGACCTTTGTGGCAAAGTAATGACTCTGCTTTTTAATATGCTGTTAGCCATAGCTTTTCTTCCAAAGAGCAAGCGTCTTTTAACTTAATGGCTGCAGTCACCACCTGCAGTGATTTTGGAGCCCGAGAAAATAAAGTCTGTCACTGTTTTCATTGTTTCTCTTTCTAGATGCCATGGAGTGATGGGACTGGATGTCATGATCTTAGTTTTCTGAATGTTGTTTTAAGCCAGCTTTTTCACCTCTTTCACTTCATCAAGAGGCTCTTTAGTTCTTCTTCACCTTCTGCCATAAGGTGGCGTCATCTGCATATCTGAGGTTATTGATATTTCTCCCGGCAATCTTCATTCCAGCTTGTGATTCATCCAGCCCAGTGTTTCTCATGTACTCTGCATATAAGTTAAATAAGCAGGGTGACAATATACAGCCTTGATGCTCTCCTTTCCGAATTTGGAACCAGTCTGTTCTTCCACGTCCGGTTCTAACTGTTGCTTCTTGACCTGCATACGGATTTCTCAGGAGGCGCATAAGGTGGTCTGGTATTCCCAACTCTCTAAGTATTTTCTACAGTTTGTTGTGATCTACACAGACAAACGTTTTGGCATAATAGGTAAAGTAGATATTTTTCTGGAATTCTCTTGCTTTTTCTAAGATCCAACGGATGTTGGCAATTTGATCTCTGGTTCCTCTGCCTTGTCTAAAACAAACTTGAACATCTGGAGGTTCACAGTTCACATACTGTTGAAGTCTGGTTTGGAGATTCCTTGAGAATCTCTAATAGCCTAAAGAACCAGTTAGCTGGACCATGGATTTGGACACTTTGACAGGCTTTGCTTTTAACTTTGAGGATTTTCCCCATAGTCTTTTACAGTTTTCCAGGCTTCATCAAATTTGATAGCAAATTTGTTGTTTCCTTTATATTGAGATAATATACGAAAGCAGTCAACTTAATTTTCAAGAATAAAAAAAGTCTTTTCCTTACACTCCCATTAATTTACATGTTTATTAATGTTTTATAGTAAAAACAGGTTTGTGAATAAACACAACCAACTTTCGGTTAAGTACCCAACTCAGTGGGTAAGCACAAAGTTGTGTAGGTCTGCCCTGGAGCAACCTACTCAGCCATGAGTGATCTCTCGGTCTTCAGGATCAGTAGGTACATTTTACAGAGGGAAGAAAGTGCATTAGGTTAAAGCCATGAGCCAGTGCAGAGGTGGCTGGTGTGGATTTTTCTGCTCTCACTGCCTCACATAATCACTAATTAATGGTACCGTAAGTGACACAGCAGAAAAAACTTGAGCCAATAACCAACCCTCTCACCAGCTAGTGCATAATTTGGACAAATCACTTCATCTCCTCCATCTTTGGTTTTCTCTTCAGTTAAATAGGATTCAGGAAGTAGCATGTACAAGTATCGAGAAAGAATTTTAATTTGTAACAGCAGCTACCATTTTATGAATGTGTAAATGTGCAAGGTAACGTGTACACTTTATATTGAATGTGGCATTTGGTTGTTACAGTCACTTGGGAAACAGGGTTCATCCCTTTTACCCTTATATATGAGGAGACTGCAGTCATTTTGGAGCCCTCAAAAATAAAGTCTGTCACTGTTTCCCCATCTACTTGCCATGAAGTGATGGGACTGGATGCCATGGATCTTAGTTTTCTGAATGTTGAGTTTTAAGTCAACTTTTTCACTCTCCTCTTTCACTTTCATCAAGAGGCTCTTTAGTTCTTCTTTGCTTTCTACGATAAGGGTGTGTCATCTGCATATCTGCTTGCTCCTTGGAAGGAAAGCAATGACCAATCTAGAAAGCATATTAAAAAGCAGAGATATTACTTTGCCAACAAAGGTCCATCTAGTCAAAGGTATGGTTTTTCCAGTGGTCATGTATGGATGTGAGAGTTGGACTGTGAAGAAAGCTGAGCACCGAAGAATTTATGCTTTTGAACTGCAGTGTTGGAGAAGACTCTTGAAAGTCCCTTGGGCTGCAAGGAGATCCAACCAGTCCATCGTAAAGGAAATCAGTCCTGAATATTCATTGGATGGACTGATGCTGAAGCTGAAACCAACACTTTGGCCACCTCATGCAAAGAACTGACTCACTGGAAAAGACCCTGATGCTGGGAAAGACTGAAGGCAGGAGAAGGGGACGACAGAGGATGAGATGGCTGGATGGCACACTGACTCAATGAACATGAATTTGAGTAAGCTCTGGGAGTTGGTGATGGACAGGGAAGCCTGGTGTGCTGTAGTCCATGGGGTTGCAGAGTCAGACACAACTGAGCAACTGAACTGATGAGGCCACAAAATGAAGTGAGATTACATATATTAATAAATGGTGAGTAGCAGGGCTCAATTTGAATCCAGGACTGATTGTAAAGACCGTACACTGTCAAGGATACCCCACTGCTTCTTGTTTTTAAGGTATTCTCATTTGCAGATGACTACCTTGGGAGAAGTAGAGTAGGTAATTACCACCATTGTCCAAACTGGGAAGCAGATTCAGAGTACAGTTGATTTGATATCTAGGTTATCAAGGTTAGCTATTAAAAGACAGCCAGAGAACAGACTTAACATATCACTCCTAATGTAACAATATATATTAAGTTCAACTTTATTACAATTAAGTGCCAATGTGGCATTTATTCACCAAGTACAAATGCCTCACAGAGTCTGCCCCACTTAAGCTCCCTGCCAAACTCTGTCACTATTCTCATAGGATGAAGTGCTGACCCACATTAATATCAAAAATACCTTTTCATCTCTCAACTGTATCAGTACTTAAAGACAGTAGAAGAGCAAGTAACATTTTAAAAAATCAGCTAAATTAATATTTTATGGACTTTGTATCCCCAACTTATCTATACAAGTTATCACAACTGATATTCTGAAGATTATGGCAAAATTATAACAAAACGGAGGTGGTGGTTTAGTTGCTAAGTAGTGTTCAACTCTTGCAACCCCAGGGACTGCAGCTTGCCAGGCTCCTCTGTCCATGGGATTCTCCAGGCAAGAATACTGGAGTGGGTTGCCATTTCCTTCTCTAGGTGATCTTTCCTTCTCTAGGTGATCTTCCCGGCCCAGGAATCAAACCAGGGACTCCTGCATTGCAGACAGATTCTTTACCAACTAAGCTACAAGGGAAGCCCAATTATAACAAAATATTTACTTTTAAATAGCCCTTTGACTTGTGACAGGTAAAAAAGATTTCCTTGCTGCCCACTCCTGATTTTGTGAATATGTTATGACACAAGCACGAACGTCTTAATACCATAAATATGATGGCAAACCACTGCTAACTTCCTGCCAGATACCGTATTTTTGGTATGCGCATAGCTGTCTTATGTGCCATAAAAAGTAATAATCGGATAGCTATAATTTTGTTTTTTACTGACTTGAACAAAATCCAGTAAGTGTTTCTGTCTTGTTTGTAGCTTTACAGTGATGGAAAAAAGTAAGCAATCAGTACTCTTGAGACACTAATATAATCAAGCAAAACTGCCTGAGTTCTTGGAACACAATGTGTCAATCACAGATTAACTTGACTTGTTGTAGGCCCAATCAGATTTTACAAACTGCATTTTATATTAGATAGAACAGTGTTAAGCTCTGTAAGGAAAGGGTAAAATGGTCAGTGTAAACAATAGGAGAAAAATGTAAAGCACTATGTTTCTCAACAGCTTATAATTAGAAATGGTTAATCACTACAAATGTCAAACCAGTTAGCCATTCAAGAAACTCCCTGGCTTGACCTATAACCAAGAACTAAAAAACAAAACAAAAAGGAAAGAAGAGAAAAAGCCAACAAATGACTGTTTTATAATTTAATTCCAGTAAAAAGCAAAATAAGGCAATCTAAGTGAGTCACATGGTGATCAGTGGAAACCAGTGGAGGCAAGGGTTATGTCTTAGTGTTAACCCAATGTTCTCAGGCAGTTCAGAGCCATTCTCTCAAACTCCCAGTCTCCAAGCTGGGAGAAGGGATGCCAAATAAACTTAGAAAAATGAGTGGTTTGGCCCCTCCATCCAATGTACCATGCAGAATCTGTCCAGTAATTCTAAACTCTGCAGAGCACAGAACTGAGTATCCCTTCTTTCTGCTTATCAGAGAACTCTCTGCCCGAAGGGCAGGTTTAGTAGAAATGAGCCAACTGTCCTCAAATCTAAATCTCTAATTTGCTCTCCATACTAGAGCCAAAGTTAACCTTTCAAAGTGTTTAATTCTTGATCCCATCACTCTTAGTTAAAACTTTCCCCACCCCCCCGCCCCCCCAAAAATAAAAGCCAAGCTCTTTAGTACGGAATTTAGTGTTTTTGACAATCTAATGGTCCCAGCCTACCTTCCAGCCTTACCTTTCTCTTCTCTATTTCCCTCTATCTCATACTTCCTGTCATGAAAAGAGTTAAAACACACAACATTAAAGTTAACAAAACGAGTATTACTGAATACTTCCCAAATGAAAAGGACTATGGAAGACACTGTGGATAATGACAAGTGTGGGTAAAATCTTTTTCTCATCTACTACCAACCTTCAGTTAACTCTCTTGGTTCTACTTCCTTGGCAATCTAATGAAGTAGTTATGTTAACTATGTTACCTGGCAACATTCCTCAAGTAAATGATCCCTCTGATTAGTAAATTTGCATCTGGACTCAGAGGAATTATAATGAACTATAAATACCTCATAAGAAGCCATGGCTTTGACTTTCCTAGGTGTGACAGCTCTTGAAATTGGCACATCCCTTGAGGGGACCCTGAAGTTAAATCTATGGAGTCATATAAGAGACAATGTCTCCTGTGGGACATGAGGTGTTTTAAGCCAAGCCGGCTCTGGGACCTACCTGATGTGAGCTTTGTTTCCTAGCACCTAAGCTTTCACGTAGAGAGATGTCTCCCAGGTGGCTCCATAAACTGCTTACATGGCCTGCTATGAGGATCACAAGCACTGAGGAGGAATATGTGATGCTGCCTTACCAGCCAGCTGTGGTTCCTGTCTGATATCTTCTGAGTAAACAAGCCTACAGCAGTTTTATAAGTCTGAACCCAAGAAAACCCAATCATTTCCACAGCAACAAGACTGTTATGAATGAATGTCTTAAATGAGGTTGCAGATGTTCTACAATCTGAACCCAAACTCAATACTCTTTTTGCCTTTTTTAGCCTAACATATAGCCCTGATAAATCCCACCTAATCTCATACACAGCTTTTACTCACCTTCCTCTGTTGTTACTCTTTTCTCCTGGGGATGCCCTCTTCCAGGTAACATATAACCTCTCCACAGTCCATCCCTTCAGCCATCTGCTGAGGTGAAGCTATGGATGTTTTTCAACTCAAATGAACAGAGACATTGCATAGGTAAAGAATGGCAAGGAAACTCTGCTAGAAAAGCTAAGTACACAGTTTAAAGAAAAAGAATGGAAATTTATTGACAATAAAAATAGGTTAAGCTGGAGGAGAAATACAGCAATAGCATGTTAAAGGGTAAAATGTCCAAGGAGACTGTCTAGACCAATTTGAAGGCTAGAAAAGAATAGAAAAGCAGTCTTCCTGCATTATTAGTCATGGGAAGAAACAAGGGAGCCCTGTATTAGCATCAGAAGTAGGTGATTTATAAGCATTAGACAATTCAGTAATCTGTACCTTGGGAGAGGGAAGAGAGATGGCTGACAGTATTACAATGGAGATGGCATCTGCCAGTGTTCTGGGAGGGGATATTGTTGCTACAAGTCAGCTCCAGTTCTACCTTCTTATCCTGATTATTCTCATCAGCCTGTCCCACTAGATTTGCCAGCTGATGTTAATTATGTAGTAGCACTTTCATGGACATCACAGGTTTCTTTCATCCTAAGCTATTTGAACTGCTTCTCTTGCTATTACAAAATTGTCAATTACCCTAACTTGTTATATTTTAGGGCCCACTCTATCATTTCCAGACTCTGATAGTAAATTACCTTAAGAACTAACCAAGATGTGGCACTTAGAAAAAAAGTAGTTCTTCTGAAATGGCCAAAGGCTCTAATTCGTTTCAAGTGTGTGAACTCTTAGGTTAAACGCACCCATTTAAGAGCAGAACTGAGAAAGCCAGCCAACAGAGAAAAGAGGAATGAAGTGTATGTGTGGAAAGAGACACTGGCAAGAAATTAAAGATATGGAGAGGAAAAGCAGCTCCAGCTCCTAACTTTCTGCTATATGCCAGTTGCCTCTGAGCAACTGCATGTCCTGCCCTTGGATTCTCTGACAGAGAGCTATATCACTTTTTTAACAAAACACGCTTTCTGCTTAAATTAGTTTAATTTTCTATAACGTCACCAAATAATCCCTATGACCAAAAAAGATGATTAGAAGCAAAGTGTAATGATGTAGATATACATAACCAAGTTTTATCATATTAGAAGATTCTATTTATGTTATTTTAAAGAGAAAAAAAGGAGAGAGAGAATTCAATTATAGCTGTTTTCTATTGGTATAAACTTCCCATTCAGCTTTTTACCCTCATGGGATCTAACACAGGGCCTCATACAATACCACATTTAACAAATGTTTACTGAATGGACATATAATTAAAAAATAATGAAATTCACTTGGCCAAACACTTTGTCTAATTGGGAGTTTCCAAAAAGCACTTCAGTTCCAATTAATAAAAAATGTTCTTTATAATTCTCATTAGCATAATTCTATGATTACATATACACAAAGAAACGCTGTTTTCTATTCCCTAAATAGAATACTGAAAAACATGGTTTGGATTTGATTTATTCAGACTATGTTAACTCATGGAACTATAAAGTCTGCTTAGTTGTAGTCCAAAAGACCATCCCAAGATTATTCCCCTTCTCCTCTTTTTGGGTACAAGATAGAATTACATTTCCCCTCCTCCTTGAAGTTGGGTTGCAGTCATATGACTTGTTTGGCCAATGAAATGGCAGTGGAAGTTATATGTGTCATTAAGAGTCTTTAAAAGCCAATGTGCAATTTATCACATCCTTCTCCCTGCCTAATAAATGTGGAATCAGGTGTTAAGATGAGCCTCTGACGATCTGGGGCGCTAAATGACTACTGGAACAGAGCGCTCCTGCTGACCCTAACTGGACACTTAGCATGACTGAGAAACAATCTTTTGTTGTTTTAAACCACTAAGATATGAGGGTCTTTTTTTTTTTTTACCAAATAAATGAAGACAATGAATCCCTTTGGCCCTCAATTTATCTTCAGGATGGTAACATTTTATATAGCATTGAATCATTTCTAGCAGAGTATCCCCAACCTCTGGGATCTAACACCTGATGATCTGAGGCAGGGTTGATATAGTGATAACAGAAATAAAGTGCACAATAAATGCAGTGTGCCTGACTCATCCTGACACAACACCCCCCCCGCCCCCCCCCCCATCTGTGGAAAAACTGTCTTTCATGAAACCCATCCCTGTGCCAAAAAGGATGGGGACAACTGATTTATAGAATACTTTCTTATAGAAAGTACTATCTAAGTCTCCTAAGTTATTATCCTAAGTCTCCAAATCCAAACACAAGAACTGAACGGAGTCAAAATTTTGGACTAATCCCTCATTCTCTCATCTCTCACTACTTGCTATCTGAAACTCACAGGCCAAATATATTTGGATAGGATGATATTTCTTGCTGTTCAAACTCTTGCCATCTATACCCAGGAATGGAAATAATTTATAGTAAAGGATTCTTGATACATTATTTCATTTGGACTCTTAAAGCTGTTTTTCTACTACTCAGTACCTATTAGACTCTCAACATTCATTGAATGAACTGCATACTGTCATCATTCTAATCTTACAAATAAGGAAACAGATTCAGAGAGGTTCATAAACTTACTGGAAAACAACCCTGCGCATTAATGGCACAATCCCAGATTTTCTGGCTCCAAATCCCTTTCCATTATGTATCATGCTTTCCAAGATGTCTTATAGCTACAGAATTCCAGGTTTGACAGTAATAGTGCCCGTAGTGTTTGGAATAAAAAGCAAATATTAATAATGTATCTATATCCAAGAATAATTAAAATCATCCTTTAAGGGGTTCTACTTGCCTAAACCTAGTTTAATTCAAGATCCCAAGCTCCCTGAAGCACAGAACAATAGGAAGAAGTTCTAGAGATCATTTGGTCCAACAGGCAATTTGCAGAACAACTGTAAAAGAACTCCGGGGGAAAGTAGCCTTTTCCTTGATGTAAAATACTTTAAAATTCTGGGCTACCTAGGTGCCGCAGTGGTAAAGAACCCACCTGCCAATGCAGAAGATGCAAAGAGATATTGGTTCAATCCCTGGTTCAGGAAGATCCCCTGGAGGAGGATATGGCAACCCGCTCCAATATTCTTGCCTGGGAAATTCCATGGACAGAGAAGCCTGGCAGATTACAGTTCAAGGGGTCGCAAACTGTCTGACACAACTGAGCACATACACACATTTTAAAATCCTGACTTGTATCTTTACTTTGGCTCTTAATAAATTGGTAAACCTCAGGCCCTTTGCTCTCTCATTCTTATCAAATCTCAGCTGTAAGAAATATTCACAAAGACTGCTTGAAGGATAAGCAATCCACCCACTTATACAGGTTCAGTGATTTTCTATTTGTGGTCCATATCAAATAAATTTGGAAAAGGTCGCACAATACATCCCCCTTTACGAAAGTAAACTAACATTAGCCAAGAAATTGAGGAGGGGGGAAACCCTGAAATTTGTTTAAGCCAGTTATCTCAAACTTATTTAAGCTAAAATCTTATTTCAAGAAATAAACTACTGATTTCTCATGCCTCAGAATACAGTTTGGGAAATACTATTCTAGGTAACTCTACACATTATGAATGGATCATTATGAAAGGCTTAACGCCTTTACAGAACTTACCTTTAGAGTCTTACTATTGCTCTATACTGAAGTCCACTGTTATCCAAAATTCATCAGTTTCTGTAGAGATACCTTAAAAATGTTGTCAACTGCATCACAACAATCTCTTTTAATTAGGCCCCATGAGAAACCATTCCTCTCGGGCCTAATTATTGGAAAATGCTGGGCTTAGGCAGAAGAACTGGTCTGTTTTTATCTCAGAATTTGAAATACCCTGAAACTTACTTTATTCCTCTCTCTCTCTTCCCCCTGGCTGCTAGCGATGTTCAGAGCCAAAACTGTGACTCGCCTCTAGTACAGGATCTCATGCACTTGGTATTATCTTACCCTTGACTTTTTGCCCTGCTCTGCTTCAACTTTTCATTTAGTTTTGTTTCACCCCACAGTACCATATGGACGTTAAGTTGCTTTAAATCATTTTTGGAACTATTATATTCATCAAGTTCTATTTTCTTACAATTTCATACTGATTTCTCCCTACCTGTCCCAGTACCCCGAAATACCAGAGTCACCTTTGTGTAAAAGTATTCATACAGCTTTGAGAAGCCAACAGAACATACACATTTACAATGTAGTCATATTCATTATGCTTAAAACCGAAAGAGGTCATTATTGGTTTTTCAGCGGTCTAATAACCAAAAAGACTTATTAAACTGTTTTTTAAACGGAAGGACAATTGCCATTTATTGGGTACCCGTAACTGCTAGGCACTTAATACACAACACTTCCGTATTTTTTTTTTAAAGCAGCAAAGACATTGGCATATACATTATCTCTGGAAAAATGCGTAAGAACTGGTAATACTGCTGGGTGGGGCGAGACAGCGTATCTCTTCTGTACTGTGAATTTTGTAAATGTATCATTAAAAAATTTTTTTAATGAATCGATAATAAAGACGGCAGAAATGCTTTACTCTTTAACACACCAAACTTTCTTCGTCATGTTTTGATCTCTGGGTACGACTGTGAAATGCCTAAATGAAAAAGTTTCAACCAGAACTGAAATGCCTAAATCTCTGAGAAAGTTTCAACCAAACACGCTGGTTTTTCTTGAAATAAAAGTCTCTTTCTTATTTTCCACACTCCCAGGGTGAGGCAATTACTCAGAAACTTAGCTTATGGTAGCCTGAGGGTAACGAGGGGAAAAAAAAAAATCCAGAATGGTTTCCAGTTAAGTTTTATTGGTAGAAGAGTACGGGGAGGAAGCACTGATTCTGGACAGCAGCCCACGCCGCAGCCCGCCGGCCACAAACGCTGCGTCTAGAACTTTGCATAACTCGAGAGCGGCCCAAACGCCGCTCCGGGCGGGCGACTGAGCGGCGAGAGGCCGGACCGCGGTTCGAGCCCCGGGAGGTCCCCGCCTGGCCCACCCTCCGGAGCGAGACGCCTCTCCGAGGGCCCGGGAGGAGGGTCGCGTGGTGGCGGGGAGCGGGCCTCGGTGCGCGGCCAACCCGCCGCGGCCCCCTTCCCGGCGCCGAGGAGGAAGTCGCACTTACCGCGTCGGGCTCCGGAGGCTGCCGGGGGTCACGGCGGGGCGGGGCGGCCAGGCGGGCGGAGGGAAGGCAGGAGGCGGGGGCCGGCGGGCCGAGGAGGAGGATGCTCGGCCCCTCGGGCGCCCCCAACCCCTTCCCGGTGGCCTCACGCCCGCCGCCGGCCGGCCCGGGGCGGGCCACTCCTCCTCCGTCAGGCGGTGCGAGGCCAGGGGGCGAGAAACTCGTCAGGCAGCGCTGGAGGGGGGCGAGCTGGCGGCTGGGAGTCGGGGGCCCGCTAGCCCAACAGTCCCGGCGCGGCGCTAGCAGCTGCCTGCCCCGCCCCCTTCCGCCAGGCTCCGCCCCCCTCTCGCCGGCCCGCTTGCCCCCGGAGACCGCCGCTGCCGCGGGGTTGGTGGTTTCCCTTCTGGTTTCCCTTCCCCCCGGCCTGGTGCGCGCCGACGGCCGGGGCAGTCGGGGGAGAAGGAAGGGGAGCGGCGGGGTGCAGCAGGGGCCGCTTGTGGGGGAGGGGGACTTCAGGCTGGGTGGGGCTCTGGGGAAGGGGGCGGGGCGCGGAGGACCTGACAAAGATTCCGGTTGTTCCCTGCCCCTGGAAACCGGGATAAGGGAAAATTCCTGGGGGTGGAAGTTTAGGAAGAGGTCCCTCTGCAGGGCTGGAAGGCGATCAGAGAGCCGGCCTGTGTTTTGGTTTTTTTTTTTTTTGATTCCTTGGAGGACAGGACTGTATTGTTCTAAAGCTTTGGGGAAACTCACCAAGAGTTGCCTCTTTTCTCCAGACTCTCTATCCCTTCCCCATGCAACACGCTGGTAATTATTGCGCTCCATAGTGGGTTTGTGAATACGTGTCATGATAATTACGATCCTCAACTTTGGGGTCATAATCATTGTTTTCTAATGGTGGGATAACAGGAATTCCGCTGAAGTTGGTTCCTTCTTCATTCCTCTAGCCAATATATATTAATGCATGTATATATATATATATATAGTGTGTGCGTTTGTGTATATATGCCAGGTGCTGAAAATTCAGTTTATTCAGTGCCTGTATCCCAACACCAATCGAAAGCGCTTCATATAGCTTAACTCAATCAGTCTTAAGCAAAGCAGCTAAGGTCCCTGCACCCACGGAGCTCATGGTGGATAAGGGAAGGAAGAGGCCTCCTTAGTTTGTCTCTAAGTGTTGTGTAAAGGAAATGTCCACTTGGTTTCTGTTCTCAAAGTAATGGCGTCTGTTCATTATTTTCAGATTTAGTGCTCCTGTGATACATTGTCATCCTGTCCGTGAGGTTGCATTTCGTCAGTCCTCCCAAAATGAAATTTGCACTGGAGATCTTTAGTTTGTGTCCATAATGAAAACCCAATGCAAGCAAATTGTCCAGAAGACTGATGGGTCAAGTCAATAGCAGAACAACTTGGCCAAATTGCGTTCGTGGCAACAGCCTGGGGTGGCTGCGAGATTTAGGGATCTATTTTTGTACACTCCCACTTGGGGAAGTGGTTAGAAAAACCAACAGAATGTAAAACACTGAGGCATTGATATGGACTGCTAGTTCAAAAGGAAGTGGATGGGCTGATTTTAAACTGTTACAATCAGGAAGAGATACTTTATAAAATCCCAGTGAGAGCTCCAACCACAAAGTACAGGATGCATTTTTTTTTTTTTTTAATCAGAGCCACCTGGGAGAGACTCCCCACTCCCTCTTTGCAATCACACCTACATGCATGGATAAAAATTACTTGAATAGCATTGTCTTTAATTACAAAAGACAGCTGTGAAACCCACAGTCTGAATTTTTGGAGTTGAATGCTGTTTTTCAGCCTTCATTTGATTTCTCTGTGTTAACATTTGTGCATATTCACAGCAAATGACATTGCTCTCATAGTTTTGTTTCCTCTCATCATTATTTGTTGTTCAGTTTTGGAAATTTAATTCAGTCTTTTGGGTTTATAGTGAGAAAGGCTAGAAAAGCATTACAATCAAATCAGATTACAATTGTAGTTGTAAAAAGAAAATGAATCCTAATTTAAGAAATAGGAATTCCTTCTCCTTTATTTCATACTAAATATATTGTTTGAAGTCTATCAAAATTGGGAGAGGAGTATGTCTATATTGTCTATATTATCACCCTGCTTGTTTACCTTATATGCAGAGTACATCATGGGAAATGCCAGGCTGGATGAAGCACAAGCTGGAATGAAGATTGCCGGGAGAAATATCAATAACATCAGATATGCAAGTGACACCACCCTTATGGAAGAAAGTGAAGAACTAAAGAGCCTCTTGATGAAAGTGAAAGAGGAGAGTGAAAAAGCTGGCTTAAAACTCAACATTCAAAAAACGAAGATCATGCATCCAGTCCCATCATTTCATGGCAAATAGATGGGGAAAAAATGGAATCAGTGAGAGACTTTATTTCCTCGGGCTCCAAAAATCACTGCAGATGGTGACTGCAGCCATGAAGTTAAAAGACGCTTGCTCCTTGGAAGAAAAGCTATGACAAACCTAGACTGCATATTTAAAAGCAGAGACAAGTTTACCAACAAAGGTCAAAGCTATGGTTTTTCCAGTAGTCATGTATGGATGTGAGAGTTGGACCATAGTGAAAGCTGAGCACCAAAGAATTGATGCTGTTGAACTGTGGTGTTGGAGAAGACTCTTGAGGGTCCCTTGGACTGCAAGGAAATCAAACCAGTCAATCTTAAAGTAAATCAATCCTGAACATTCATTGGAAGGGCTGATGCTGAAGCTCCAATACTTTGGCCACCTAATGTGAAGAACTGACTCATTGGAAAAGATCCTGATGCTGGGAATGATTGAAGGCAGGATGGAAGGGGATGGAAGGGGATGACGGAGGATGAGATGGTTGGATGGCATCACCGACTAGATGGACATGAATTTGAGTAAGCTCTGGGAGTTGGTGATGGACAGGGAGGCCTGGCGGGTTGCAGTCCATGGGGTTGCCGAGAGTCAGACACGACTGAGTGACTGAGCTGAACTGAAGTCTATTCTCTTTGATTTACTAATTTTGTTTTCAGGTTATTTGTTCCACCACCTCAATGAAAGCAAATCAAATATACATCCCTTATGACCTGACGTCCTGCTGTTGGCCTCAGCTGACAGCATGCTTACTCTCAGGCTGTTCCCCACAGTGGATTTCTTTTCTGCCATCACACCAAGCATTTGCCAGTGAAGTCTTTGCATGTCTCTGTTTGGAACACTCTTAGCCATACACATGACTGTCTCCCTTTTCCTTCATGTCACCTTTCCTGACTGTGTTATGTAAATTTGCAAACCATAACCTCTACTCCATCTCTTATTTCTCACCATTTAGCATTGCTGCTGCTGCTACTGCTGCTGCTAAGTTGCTTCAGTTGTGTCTGACTCTGTGCGACCCCATAGAGGGCAGCCTACCAGGCTCCCCGGTCCCTGGGATTCTCTAGGCAAGAACACTGGAGTGGGTCCACTTAGCACTACCTGACATTTATCTGTTTCTCTGCTCCCACGAGAATATAAACTTCAGGACAGCAGAACCTTGTCTTTGTAGTTCACTGTTACATTTCCAGTGTTGTCTGTCACATAGTAGATGTGTGCGTGCATGCTAAGTCACTTCAGTTGTGTCCAACTCTATGCAACCCTATGGACTATAGCCAGCCAGGCTCCTCTGTCTGTGGGATTCTCCAGGCATGAATATTGGAGCGGGTTGCCATGCCCTCCTCCAGAGGATCTTCCCCACCCAGGGATCTTATGTCTCCTGCATTGGCAGGTTCTTTACCACTAGTACCACCTGGGAATCTCCACATAGTAGTTGTTGGTGGTGGTGGTTTAGTCACTAAGTCATGTCTGACTCTTGTGACCCCGTATACGTGTGAGCCTGCTAGGCTCCTCTGCCCATGGGATTTCCCAGGCAAGTATACTAGAGTGGGTTGCCATTTCCTTCTCCACATAGTAGATACTCAGCAGCTATCTTTTGAAGGAATGAATGGCTTCAGATAGGAAAGTTAGGTTGTATTCCTTTTTGTAATGGCCAAAGGGCTTTCATGAAATTTATCTTGTAACTGGGGTCATCTGACTTAGACGTATTAATGAGGTCTCAAATGCAGCCTGGTTTTACCGTATTTAAAATTAGAATTAGAAAATGGTAGTTTTTAACCTCTTATTCTGGCAATATACTAAGAAACAGGAATTGAAGCATTCACAGCTAAGAATTTATGGTAAGATCTTACATAAATGGATCCATGGAATCAGAGAGTATAATAGATCAATAAATGCTGTCAAAGTCTTAGTATTTTTTCCCTGAGATGATATAGCAGCAATCAGAAGTGGAATAATTGAACCTAAAATGTGATTACTCTACTGATAACTTGATAAATGGTGCCAATACAATGTCCTTTGAATGCTCAAATGATTTTAGTTGAGAATAATCATGATAATAATAATAATAATAATCAGCCCTGGGATTTCTTTGGAGGGAATGATGCTAAAGCTGAAACTCCAGTACTTTGGCCACCTCATGCAAAGAGTTGACTCATTGGAAAAGACTCTGATGCTAGGAGGGATTGGGGGCAGGAGGAGAAGGGGACGACAGAGGATGAGATGGCTGGATGGCATCACTGACTCGATGGACGTGAGTCTGAGTGAATTCCGGGAGTTGGTAATGGACAGGGAGGCCTGGCGCGCTGTGATTCATGGAGTCGCGAAGAGTCAAACACGACTGAGCGGCTGAACTGAACTGAACTAATCATGAGAGGGAAAGTGACAATGTTTGAATTTAGTTAAGGTGTAGTACTGATAGCAAACAGAACTTAATCCTAGTGTATGGATGCACTTAGTAAAGAAATGGTTTTACTTTTCATTTTCTGCTCTGATTATCAGTTGTGTGGGTGGGGAGGATTAAAAGCTTAAATATCATTTTATGTAGTATCTATGTTCAAAATCTGGATCTCACAAATGGGATTGCTTTTAGAGGCTTTAGGATTACTTTTAACAGTATTGTTGTTCTCCATGTTTTGACATGAAACAGCCTCCTGTTTCATGAAAATACACAGTTATGTCCAACTCTATGCAACCCTATGGACTGTAGCCAGCCAGGCTCCTCTGTCCATGTGGATTTTCCAGGCAAGAATATTGGGGTGGCTTGCCATACCCTCCTCCAGGGGATCTTTCCAGTTATAAGATAAATTTCATAAAAGCCCTTTGGCCATTATGAAAAGAAATACAACCTATCTTTCCTATCTGAAGTTATTCATTCCTTCAAAAAATAGTTGCTGAGTATCTACTATGTGGGGCTTCCCAGGTGGTGCTGCTGCTGCTGCTAAGTCACTTCAGTCGTGTCCGACTCTGTGCGACCCCATAGATGGCAGCCCACCAGGCTCCCCTGTCCCTGGGATTGTCCAGGCAATAACACACTGGAGTGGGTTGCCATTTCCTTCTCCAATGCATGAAAGTGAAAAGTGAAAGTGAAGTCGCTCAGTCGTGTCCGACCCTCATCGACCCCATGGACTGCAGCCTTCCAGGCTCCTCCATCCATGGGATTTTCCAGGCAAGAGTACTGGAGTGGGGTGCCATTGCCTTCTCCGCCCAGGTGGTGCTAGTGGTAAAGAATCTGTCCGCCAATGCAGGAGACATTTCCTCCTATGAAAATACACAGCTTTAAGAGGTCTGATTAGATCATACCCCTGGAAGGAGCCTTTCCAGGGTGGGAGGAACATGTGGCCAAGTAAATCCAACCCAAAGTATGTCCCCTTGAATTTTACCTCAGATTCTCATTCTGATTTCTCTTGGTTCCCCAGGGCAATTCACTCCCCCTTTTAACTTGATGCAAAAAAAATGAAAGTCGCTCAGTCTTGTCTGACTCTTTGTGACCCCATGGACTATACAGTCCATGGAATTCTCCAGGCCAGAAGACTGGAGTGGGTAGCCTTTCCCTTCTTCAGGGGATCTTCCCAACCCAGGGATCAAGCCCAGGTGTCTCGCATTGTGGATGGTTTCTTTACCAGCTGAGCCATGAGGGAAACCCAAGAATATTGGAGTGGGTAGCTTATCCCTTTTTCAGCGGATCTTCCCAACCCAGAAATCGAACCGGGGTTTCCTGCATTGCAGGCAGATTCTTTACCAACTGAGCCTGGTGTAAACACCAAAATAAATAAAAAGTTCCCTTAGCTTTCTTTACCACAACCAAGCCAATCTAGAATTTTCAAAATGAACTTTTAAAGACCAAATTCTAGAGGAAAATAAAAATGAAATTATTATGGAAAATATAAACAGCACCTGTAACTTCATTCATTTGTTCCATTGCTCTCCTGTGGTTTCCATTCTTCCAGGAACAAACTTTCATCCCCAAAGGGCAGGTATAAATTTATAGGCAATTTGCCTAGTTTCCTTCTCTCCTGGCTCTGTTTCTTTCTCCACATGGTAGAGTCATTTTGTGTCTTTTACATGAGAGGCATCAGGCTTGTCCCAGGCACAACCGCTGGACTTGTACACCTGTTCAGTTCTTACTTCCGGTCAGAGGGTGCTGGCATAGTCTCAATCCAATCCCAGGACTCTGAGGACTGACACAGTGTGAGAGCTCCTTCTTTAGGTGGAACTCTCTTAATGGAGGAAAGGTCATTCTAAGCCCACTTAGGTCACTTCTTTTCATCTTCAGAGTATTCACGTAAGAACTGTCCTTCAAGCACACCCCTCTTGGGACAGGGGTCTGGCAGTGCTGGGCAGCAGAGACAATAGAGTCAGGTGCTGACAGTCTGAGGGTTTCTCACTGGAGGCCAGCCCCTGTTCGAAGGTGGGAAAAGCAATGGCAAGGGCAGCCCTATGGGGAGAGACGCCCCCCACCAGCCGCAGACACACAGGGACCTTCAAAGCACAAAGCCATGGTCACAGTTCAGTAGAAGTGCAAACTTGGTATTGCCTCCCTTCTGAGTCAGGAGGGGCTTCCAGGAGACCTCCCTGGCAGTGCCTACCAGGAGACAGACTGACAGAGGGACAAGAAGGGCCTTGTCTAAAGCTACCCAGCAAGTCAGTGGCAGGACCCAGAGGGTCCCGCAGGTCTGTCCACCCGCAGTCTAGGACATATCACTGTCACAGATAGCCTTGTCAGATCCTGTCCTGAGCAGAGACCTGGCATCACCCCCAATACACGGTCTGCTTAGTCCCACCCATGGGAACACCGTGGCCCTTGCCAGGCAGGCAGCAGTCCCTAGGCTCAGAGCCCGTGAGTCAGAGGGCACTGAGCCTTGTGAGGTGAGCCCTGCAACCCTGCCTGCGGCTTGTAACCATTCAGTGAAGTTAATGATCATGGAGGGGTGGGGCCAGCCCCACCTTCCAGGGTACTGTCACTGTGGATGCCGAAATGCCATAATTGAGAAAAGGTAAATAAGTGATGAGTAAAGCCAACTTTTTACCAAAAATTAAAAACAAAAAATAAGCAAGCCTGTCTGTCCCCCTCTCCCAGCCTCCACCCCAGCAAACCTGCTGAGGACGGGGGAAAGAATGTGCATTCCCTCATGCACGTATTTCCATTCCTTCATTCATAAGTAGGCCTCCAATAATCAGGCTATGCTCTGACTGGAAAAAAAAAAAAGGTTTTTGTAAAACAATTTAAACACTTCCTTCCCATCTCCTAAACACAAACCTCATTCTGTTCATCCCCCAGGACCCTGCTTAATAAGCTTCAGTGATTCCATTGCCTTCAAGGTAGAGTTCAAACATCTTAGAGTGGTTGTAAAATCCTTTGTAATCTAACCCCTCTCCAGGCCTGTGTCCATTCCGAATGATTTGCAGTGTCCAGAATGTATCATTTCTTCTGTAATTGTACTTTCACATAGCTTTCCTCCCTCTGGCAAGTCCAGTCTTTCCAATCTCTGCTTGCCTGAGTCCCTCAAGATTCAACTCAAGGGGACCTGCTCTGGCAATCATTATCCTAATCTTCCAGACTGAGCCTGTTCCTTCTTTGTGTTCCCATAATATCCTGTACGCTCCTCTATCACCACTGGTACTTAATGGGCTATGAACATTGGTTTACTCATCTGCCTCCCTGACTAGCTGAGGTCTATGATGACAGACACTTATAAATATTTGTTGAATGAATGAATAGATTAAAAAACACCCCTTGCCTATGAAGCCTTGAGAAATAGCAACTTATTAGAGCAAGACCATTTCTACCTATTAGCATTACAACATATATGGATAGGCTTCCCTTGTAGCTCAGATGGTAAAGGATCTGCTTGCAATGCAGGAGACCCGGGTTCAATCCCTGGGTCGGGAAGATCTGCTGGAGAAGGGAATGGCAACCTATTCTGGCATTCTTGCCTGGAGAATTGCATAGACAGAGGCACCATAGGGTTGCAAGAGTCAGACACGACTGAGTGACTAACACTTTCACTCACTACTATATAAATGTTTGCTATTATTATTACTGTTATTAATTCCAAGAACCCAAAGCTCTAAACCCACATCTGTGATGACAGGCACTTATAAATATTTGTTGAGTGAATGCATGAAGGGATCAAAAAAGCACCCCTTCCCTATGAAGCCTTGAGAAACAGCAACTTATTAGAGCAAGGCCACTTCTACCTATTAGCATTATAACATATATGGGTGGAAACTTTCCTCTAATTTATAGTGTTACACTACCAGTTTCATAAAACTTTAGAAGATTCTTAATTTAGGATTCTCTAAACTTATAAGGAAAGGGAGTGAACACAAAATACTGGTATGTATTTTCATGCAAGGAAAAAAAAATTCTTCCAGCATCTCAATATACTTGTTTTGCATTTTAAAAATGAAAGTTGCAATACTACTAACTGATGTTGATTTCTTGTGAGTTAAAAAATATTCCGGGATCTTCATATTTGAAATATTTTTTCTGGGTTCACCACCTAACAGACGGGAACCACTCATCTGGCTTCTATCTTAATGGTCTCAGAGAACAAGTTTACAACCACTATGCAGGGTTAAGCATTTAGGTTTGGCACGGTGCTGATGGTTTGCTTATAGAATATTCATGCAGTAGCACTCACCAGATGTGACGAAAAGGCCTACAGCATAGAAGACACTGTGCTTGCTACTTGTTATGGGAGAGAGTTTTAAAGAAAGATGATTCAGACAGATATGTAAACTGAAAAGTCCTTATCAATCATTGTGCTTCTACTTCCTCCTCCATTTCATCTTTTCTGTAGCACACATCCCTTTGTTCACACCTGCATTCTAAATTCAGTGACTACACTTAGCACTGAGTACTTGAGGAAAGGTTCTGGCTAACAAGCAGCTGACCCGAGATACAAAAACAGTGAGTGACTAGAAGGTGGCACACACGGTACACATTCGAAGACAGTCTCAGATTTACTGGTCTCAGCAAGACAGAGGGAAGAAAACAAACATCTCATTCTCCTTCACCCTGTCCCCAACAAAACCAAGACATAGTGTTACTTACAGATTACATGTATCAAGAGACAGAAGAGCAGTGGAAACATTCTTCGTGATGTTAGAATAGAAAAACCTTTGACTCTTTAGGAAATAGAGTAAAATCAATCGCTCAGCATCTGAAAGTATTAGGTGCAGTAGGTACAGTCTCAGAAAAAAAAAGAATAGGCTGCAACGAGAGGGCGTTTCAATTTCAAATTATGAATGCATTTCGTTCTTCTCCCCTCCATTTCCAAGAAAATCAAGAACTAGTATTAATTAGATTTAGAAGAGCTCTCCAATCGCAGCCAGTTTTTTTCTTTCTTTTTTCTTATCAGAGTCTGGACCCATTGGATCTAAAACTTTCAGACTCTCAGCAATTGATTTTTCTCTGTTACCTAAAGAGTCAAAGCTTGTTCTATGCTAGAATGGTGAAAAATGTTTCAGTTGTGATTTCTGTCTCTTGATACATGTCGTTAACATGATAATACATTTCAAGGTCAGATTAGGTGCCAGAAGCTGTTCCCAGAGGCTGAGACACTACAGTGTTCCCCGGAATCCATTCCAGGGTGGCTTTCCCTCTGGCCTCCCTCTCTCACTGTACCGTCTGGGCAGACAAGCCTGCCTCCTATTCCTTTCAAGGAAAGTGGCCCCAACAGGTTCCTTCCCACACAGGCTGCTATCTCACTGCAGTGGGTTTTGTTAGTGAAAACAGACAAAACTGTCTCTTTGTTAGTGAAAACAGACAAAACTTTTCCTGGCCAGTGTAGGGAAAGCAGCCATGTGTGGGCTGGGCACGTGAAGGCCTGACACCTCTATGGAGGCCCGTGGGTGAAGACCTCAGGTGCACTCTGCCCAGTCTCCAGCATTCTAAACACAGTGGTAGCAGATCAAACCAGATGTCCCCCAGAGGGGAGGTGAACAAAGAAAAGGCAGCTCAGTGAACCGCAGCCTGTGGTCTGAGCCATGCTGAGCATCTTCTCTGGTTCTCTGAGGGGCCGGATGTATGTCCCAGGTTGGCCAGGCTGCGCTGGCTGCTAACGGGCGACTCCTGTGTGTCCACGTGGCCTTGAGTTTCTTTGCAACAACCTCGCCACAGCCACTGAAGGTTAACAAGGCAAGAAAGGGCAGTGCTGTGGTCTCCCGTCAGCCTGATCTCAGGCTTGCTCTCACTCTCTAAGTTCAAGTTCTGACCCACACTCCCAGCCCCAGGAACATCCCAGCATGTTTCTCAATAATCTTTGTTTCTAAAGCAGTAAAAAGGCTATGTGGAGAGAGGGAGAGAGAGAGATAATTATGTTTACTGAGTTACAATTTACGTAAAGTAAAATCTACCCTTTTCAGTGTACAGTTCTAGAGTTTTTGCGTACGGTTATATAAGTGCCCCCGTCATCAAGATAATATTTCCATCACCCTAAAAATTCCATCTTGTGCCTTTGTAGTCAACTCCTCCTCTGCCTCCAGCCTCTGGCAACCACTGGCCTGTTTTCTGTTCCTGCACTTTTGCTTTTCCTTGCTGCTGCTGCTAAGTTGCTTCAGTCATGTCCGACCCTGTGCGACCCCACAGACGGCAGCCCACCAGGCTCCCCCATCCCTGGGATTCTCCAGGCAAGAATACTGGAGTGGGTTGCCATTGCCTTCTCCAGTGCATGAAAGTGAAAAGTGAAAGTGAAGTCTCTCAGTCTTGTCTGACTCTTAGCGACCCCATGGACTGCTGCCCACCAGGCTCCTCAGTCCATGGGCTTTTCCTTAGTGCCATATAAAAGAAATGATAGAAAGCCTTCTTTAACATCCTTATTCAAACCAACATGTACCTTGCCCAACTCTCTGTTAGCACATCACTCTTTATTTTTTTCCCCCAGAACACAACATTATTTGAAAATAAACTATTGCTGTGATTTTCTTGCCTGTCGTCTGTCCCTGGAATGTACACACCCACTAGAATGGGAGTGCCAGGACTTTGCTTAATCTACCACTTCATCTCTAGGGCTCAGAACACTGCCTGACACCATGGAACTGTTCAGTAAATATTTGTTGAATGAACTGCAAACTGAATGAGGACATTGGAGCTTCCCCCAAACTTCTTTATGCTTAGGCAGATCTCATTAATAAAAGATTATTTCCTCCCACAAAATGTGTTAATCCAAGCATGGCTGTGTTGCCAAAGTAGATGGCTTATCTGCAAGTAATACATTGAGAGGTAATTAGACTGATCCAGATTATGAGTCCTTCACTTGCTGGATGATTAGATTGCCGTGTATAGAACTGGTCTGAAGTGAGTAAAATGGAAGTAATGTTAGTAACTATTTCATACTGGTGTTATGAGGATTAAATGACTTAAAGTAAGTGAAGAGTTTACCAGAGTAGCTCTCAACTGGGAACTATCTTTGCCCACTCCAGAGACTTCTTGAATTGTCTGGAGACAGTTTTTTGTTGTCAAAACTGGGGTGGGGAGAGTTGCTAATGGCATCTGCTGCTCAACATTCTACGATGCAAAGGACAGCTCCCTGCAAGGAATTATCCAGCCCTAAATGTTGGTAGTGCCATTCCTGAGAAACCCCAAACTAGAGCAGTGTCGGGCACACAGAAAGGGCTATATTTGTGTTTGCTGTTATTATTATTTCATAAATGACCCTTTTCTGACAGACAAATGTTCTCACACAGTCTGAAACTGGGTATATAGCACAGTGGTTGAGAGCAGTCTACTGTCAGACTCGATGGGTTTGAAGCTTAGTTTGACTATTTATTAACAATGTGATTTTAAGTACGTTATTTGACTTTTCTATACCTCATATTCTTTGCCTATAAAATTGGAATAACAGTAGAAACTCACTCAGAAAGTTGCTGGGAATTGAATAAAATAATCCATATAAAATACTCAATAATGTTGTGAAAATCACAACATTAATCAACAGAAACCTCAATTAAATAGAGTGAGGAGATCAGAGAGGGGAACTCTCATATCCTACAATGATAGTAGAGCCCAACAGGAAGAAGAATGACTCCTCTTCTTACCTGACAATAGATCAGCCAATGAGAGACTGTCCCAACTCAGCCAATGAAAAGTTATGCACTCTTTATTTACTACAGCCTCCCAGCTTCCTTCTCCACTCTATAAAAAGACTTCTCCTCTTCATTTTTGCTGGGGACTTGCTTGTGGCTTGCCATGATTGCGGAGCCTGGATTGCAATTCTTTGCTGATCCTAAATAAACCTTGCCTTTTTTGGGGGGGGGGGGAGAAATAATTGGTAGTCTAATTGTTTTTGGTCAAGAATGTGTAGTTGCACATAGTAAATATTCAATAAATGTCACTGATAATTTTTTTTTTTAACCTAAAAAGATCTTTCCATAGAATATAGTGAAGAGACTGAGAGTAGGCTTCCCTGATGGCTCGGCAGTAAAGAATCAGCCTGCAACACAGAAGATGTGGGTTCAGTCCCTGGGTCTGGAAGATCCGCTGGAGGAGGAAACCCACTACAGTATTCTTGCCTGAAATATCCCGTGGACAGAGGGCTACTATCCAAAGGGTTGCAAAGAGTTGGACACAACTGAACACATGAGCACATTGTTTTTATTGACCTCAAAAAGATCTTTCCACAGAATACAGTAAAGGAATTGGGGGTAATTTCGACAAAGAAAAATAGAAAAAATATTGTTCATGTAAAGTATTACAAGTGTGTATTTCATATGATAGGAGATAACTACACAGACTTTAAATCCAAACCATAGTTTTTAAGACTGTTTCTTATTATTTTTTAATTTATTTACTTTTTGGCTGTGCTGGGTCTTCATTGTTGCATGAGGGCTTGCTTTAGCTGCGGCGAAAGGGGCTTCTCTCTAGCTGTGTTCAGGCTTCTCATTGTGGTGGCTTCTCTTGTTGGGGAGCACGGGTTCTAGGCGCTTGGCCTTCTTTAGTTGTGGTGCATGGGCCTAGCTGCCTCTCAGCATGTGGAATCCTCCCACACCAG
The DNA here is from genome assembly GCF_019923935.1 of Bubalus bubalis. Lineage (NCBI taxonomy): Eukaryota > Metazoa > Chordata > Mammalia > Artiodactyla > Bovidae > Bubalus > Bubalus bubalis. The sequence continues at coordinate 59,116,205 of NC_059163.1, forward strand.
AAATTGAACCCATGTCCCCTGCATTGGCAGGTAGAGTCTCAACCACTGGACCACCAGGGTCATGGTTATGTATTTTTAAAATCTATGTTGCTTTTTCTGGTAAGAGCAGCTCCTTGAGATAAAGGATACTCTCATTAAAAAAATAAAATTGCATCTAGCACACAACATAAATTTATTAAGACTTTTTTCCATTAGAGTTATAGACATACTAAAGTAATTCCAGAACCCGAATCTCAGATACAAAAATATAAACTTAGGGAAGTTTAATACTAGAGCAGAATCAACAATATCTTGGGTTTTAGGTTTATTAATGTTTTATTCCTAAACTGAAGTAGGAGGGTAGAGTCCACAGTGGGTGGGTAACTGCAGATTTGTAGTCATTCTTGTTTTATAATCTAATATTTGTGAAGGTGCTTTGGAAATTGTCACAAAATGGGGGAGGAAAAATCCCAATATCGATAACCTCAGATATGTAGATGACACCACTCTTATGGCAGAAAGTGAAGAATAACTAAAGAGCCTTTTGATGAAAGTGAAAGAGGAGGTGAAAAAGTTGGCTTAAAGCTCAACATTCAGAAAACTAAGATCATGGCATCCAGTCCCATCATTTCATGGCAAATAGATGGGGAAACAGTGGAAACAGTGTCAGACTTTATTGTCTTGGGCTCCAAAATCACTGCAGATGGTGATTGCAGTCATGAAATGAAAAGATGCTTACTCCTTGGAAGGAAAGTTATGACCAACCTAGAAAGCATATTGAAAAGCAGAGACATTACTTTGTCAACAAAGGTCTGTCTAATCAAGGCTATGGTTTTTCCAGTAGTCATGTATGGATGTGAGAGTTGGACTAGAAAGAAAGCTGAGTGCCAAAGAATTGATACTTTTGAACTGTGGTGTTGGAGAAGACTCTTGAGAGTCCCTTGGACTGCAACGAAATCCAATCAGTCCATCCTAAAGGAAATCAGTCCTGGGTGTTCATTGGAAGGACTGATGTTGAAGCTGAAACTAATACTTTGGCCACCTCATGTGAAGAGCTGACTCATTGGAAAAGACCCTGATGCTGGGAAAGATTGAGGGCAGGAGGAGAAGGGGACGACAGAGGATGAGATGGTTGGATGGCATCACCGACTCAATGGACATAGGTTTGGGTGGACTCTGGAGTTGGTGATGGACAGGGAGGCCTGGCGTGCTGCAGTTCATGGGGTTGCAAAGAGTCGGACACGACTGAGCAACTGAACTGAATACAAAACAAAAAGGAACATGACAACCTGGGGAAAATGTTTGCAACACATACAGCAAAAGATACATATTCCCAATAAAGAAAAGAGGCCGCTAAAGCAACAAGACTATGAGTCCAAAAAAAAAACATGATGAGTCAATTCATAAGAGGAGAAATTCAAACTGCCAGAAAATCTGGAAAATATTCAGACTTACTAATAATCAAAGAAAAACAAATTAAAACCAAGTTTTTCGTTCTTTTTTCCTTTCAAATTGACAAAGATTAAAAGAATAAAATGGCCAGCATTAAGTGTGGTGATACAGGGCAGTCTCATCCACTGTGGGCAGAGTATATATTGACACAATTTGTTTTGGAGACAGCTATCTGTATGAATTAAGAACCTCAAAAATCTTCATACTGTTTGTCTTCATAATTAAACTCTGTAATTATACTTGCACAAAGATACATGCATGTGACTACTCACATATTGGTGTTATATAAAAAAATTTTTAATGACATAAATGGAGTATGGTTAAATAAATTTTGATCTATCCATGGACCATTAAAAATCAAATAATCTTTAGAAATAACTTATTTTGCAGGTCTTTCACATTTTGCTGACAGAGAGGTGATAGTACAGCAATATGAGAGAGAGAAGAACACAGATGCAAGGGGGAAACATCTAAAGAAGAGTGCCCTTTACCCTTACTGCTTCTCAAGCTCTGGGAGTCCCTTGGGCTCTCACAATTCCTTAGGGTAAATATTCACACTGAATTCTAACAATGTCAGAGTCACACACTTAGAGGTTTAGAGCTTAATACGTCTCTGTCCTCCAAAGTCACAAATAACGTTGTTAAAGAAAATTTCCAACACATCACTAGATGCTTATCTACTTGTTTCTAACTTTTTGGTTGCTTCAGTTCTGCCTTCAAAATAAAATAAAAAGTTAGATAAAATCCAAAGCTCAGGAAGCAACAGTTAGAACTGGACATGGAACAACAGAATAGTTCCAAATAGGAAAAGGAGTATGTCAAGACTGTATATTGTCACCCTGCTTATTTAACTTATATGCAGAATACATCATGAGAAACGCTGGGCTGGAAGAAGCACAAGCTGGAATCAAGATTGCTGGAGAAATATCAATAACCTCAGATATGCATATGACACCACCCTTATGGCAGAAAGTGAAGAGGAACTAAAATGCCTCTTAATGAAAGTGAAAGAGGAGAGTGAAAAAGTTGGCTTAAAGCTCAACATTCAGAAAATTAAGATCATGGCATCTGGTCCCATCACATCATGGCAAATAGAAGGGGAAACAGTGGAAACAGTGTCAGACTTTATTTTTTGGGGCTCCAAAATCACTGCAGATGGTGATCGCAGCCATGAAATTAAAAGATGCTTACTCCTTGGAAGGAAAGTTATGACCAACCTAGATAGCATATTCAAAAGCAGAGATGTTATTTTGCCAACAAAGGTCCGTCTAGTCAAGGCTATGGTTTTTCCAGTGGTCATGTATGGATGTGAGAGTTGGACTGTGAAGACAGCTGAGCGCCGAAGAATTGATGCTTTTGAACTGTGGTGTTGGAGAAGACTCTTGAGAGTCCATTGGACTGCAAGGAGATCCAACCACTCCATCCTAAAGGAGATGAGTCCTGGGTATTCATTGGAAGGACTGATGCTAAAGCTGAAACTCCAGTACTTTGGCCACCTCTTGTGAAGAATTGACTCATTGGAAAAGACTCTGATGCTGGGAGGGATTGGGGGCAGGAGGAGAAGGGGACGACAGAGGATGAGATGGCTGGATGGCATCACCAACTTGATGGACATGAGTTCGAGTGAACTCCGGGAGTTGGTGATGGACAGGGAGGCCTGGCGTGCTGCGATTCATGGGGGTCGCAAAGAGTCGGACACGACTGAGTGACTGAACTGAACTGAACTGAACTGAAAATCCAAAGTGAGCACAACTCATATTTATTTATTTCTAAGGCACTATCAGATAAAGTAATGGGAACCCACACCAGTATTCTTGCCTGGGAAATCCCATGGACAGAGGAGCCTGGTGGGCTACAGTCCATGAGGTCACAAGAGTTGGACAGAACTTAGTGACTAAACCAACCAACCAATCAAGGCACTATCATTTTAAGTTGGATTACCTTCAAGAAACTGCAGCTTAATTCTTACATTTTAGTGATTGCTGGTGGTTAAAATGCCAGTATTTAGTGATGCATTTTATCTGGCAAGTTTCTGTAATAAAACATTTCAATAGACAAATTATGACAGTCAGAAAAAAGAAAGATATTTCAACCCTTTTCACCCTTGCTATTGAATCTTGGAGGATTTGACCCAGGGGATACTTGGAACTTGTTGATTATTGTTCTGCTGCTAACCCTTTGAGCAGTTAGTAACTGTACGCAAAATGATCAAAAGTATTTATAAAAATTAGATGAAAATATAAGAGAACAATTGAGGACAATAAAAGATTCCTGAAATATCTGAGGGCATATAATAATTTCTCATGATTTTCTGAATCAGAGATGACACACTGGTATCCAGCAGATAGATTGTAGGCCAGTTATGAGACACTCCCAGGTGGTGCAGTGGTAAAGAATCTGCCTGCCAAGGCAGAAGATGCAAGTGATCCAGGTTCAATCTCTGGATCGGGAAGATCCCTTGGAGTATGAAATGACAATCTACTCCAGTAGTCTTGCTGGAAAATACCATGGACAGAGGAGCCTGGCAGGCTACAGTTCATGGAGTTACAAAGGGTTGGACACGACTGAGCATGCAGCATGCACGGATGCACATGAGACCCTGATCCCCTACATCCTCAGAGCAGCCAGGTATGACCTGGGACTAAGGACCGTGGACTGGTCTCCTGACATCCACCATCTATACAGCACCAGAGAAAGCCAGCTGCAGAGAACATGAAACAGCCCATCATTGACAAAGCACCCATGGAGCTGCTAGGAAAGTCTGTTTTCCAGGTGTTCTAGAATAGGATTACCAGCCTAAGTTCATATTGGGTGGAAGAGGGTAAGGAGGAAAGAAGTAGATCTAGAAGAAATACTACCACACATGCACAAAACTCACAAATCCATAGAATTTAGTAAGGACGAAAGAATTAGTAAATGAACTAAAGCAGTGTTGTTCATAGAAAAGGACAGATACTAACAAAAAGTAGTTTCAGTAAAATCAAAATTATAGAGGAAAAACACAGAAGTGGTTTAACTGCTCTTATAAGGAAATTCATCTAGGAAATAAACTGACAATGGTTTTATGTCAATTAAATACTTCCTTGATCAATTTCATCTTCATTGGTAAAGTTATGATTGGAATGTTTGTATTTGTGAGACTTAGAGTGTCTGAGGGAATCAAAACAGGGTGAAAATGGGAAGTAGAGGCTCCACTGAGCACTTAGTGACACCTGTGAGAACTAATGAACGGGGTTTCCCACCCATCCCTACCAGCATCTCTGCTGTTGACACTGCCCGACCTGTAATCTGGTATGTCTTAGTCCATTAATTGGTGCAGGCCATAACTCATCAATTCCTCTCTTCCTTTGAATGGTCCTTACTACTGTTCATAAGATAAGCCTTATATTTGCAGTCATACTCCAGTTATGATTGTTCTTAGACTCAAGTCCTAAAGTCCCTTAATCCATGATTCGAATTTGTCCATCAACTTGTTGCACCCAATCAGAAGAAAAACAGTTAATTCATATTCATGATATATATTCACAGGACAACCTTTGTTTCCTGATTCCTATCCCCAGCTCACCTGTTGTTCCATAAAGTCTAGGGCTGGGTGGGTAAGAACAAGAAATAGGATAAATGGAAATGGATGGGTGGTGAGAGTACAAGATGAAGTGAGCAGGAGGAAAGATTGGTGATACCTGGTACCACTTTTCTTTTTTAAAGTCAGAAAACAAGAATATGGGAATAAAAGTACTTGTTTGTACCTATTCTTTATTCACCATGATTTTTGCCTACTCTTGATTAATATTCTAAGACAATGCATTTTGTTTCACTTGGATTGTCATAATGAAAGATTTTTTTTTTTAATGGGAACTGAACATGTGGGTTCTGTAACAGTACTCACATTGCTTTAGGTTTAATGGGTCCCATTTTACTGCTTTTGGTGGTGCAGTGGTAAAGACTCCACCTTCCAATGCAGGAGCTGCAGGAGATGTGGGTTTGATATCTGGGTTGGGAAGATTACCTGGAGAAGGAAATGGCAACCCATTCCAGTATTCTTGTCTGGAAAATTCCATGGACAGAGGAGCCTGGCAGGCTACAGTCCATGGAGTCTCAAAGAGTTGGACATGGCTGAGCATGCACACACATACAGTGTAGAAAAGTAAAACTAGAATTTTACAGGTCTTTAGTTAATCCTTATATTTTGTGCTATTTACTGTTTTCTAGACATATTTTTTTTTTGAACACCAGAACACAGGAGTGGCTAGCACTTAAAAGGGGGTCAATAGGGAATTCCGTGGCAGTCCAGTGATTGGAACTCCATACTTTAACTGCCAAGGGTCAGGGAACTAAGAACGGGCAAGCTTGTGGCCTGGCAAATAAATAAATAAATAAGGGATTCAATAATCAATAAGTAAATGAATGAATGATGTTTTTACAACTGGACATAATAGACATTCATCATTTCACTTTTGATGAGTATATTGTGGGTTTATATTTACTCACACAGATTGGTAAGCATAGGAAAATAGCTTCAGATTTAGATGAGGACAAACCCCTTTACTTCCTTACATTGTTTCTTCACTCTTTCTTATTTGGAAGACAGTTTGAAAGTGCTTGTTACAAAACAGTCTTCTTGGTGGAAAGTGACTTAAAATGAAGAAGTCTCAGTTCTAGGTCTCCTTTTTACAAAGTCTTACCCAACAGGAAGTGAGCACGAGGTAAACTGCGTAAACTTAAAGTGCTGCAGAGATGAAACGTAAACCAGGAAGAAACATGCCATCGGTATACTTCATGGGAACACATGTACCATGTGAAGAGACATGACAAAAACAGCCCTCCTTAAATTACTTTTGGCCATAATGATCATGTTCATTTTAATTTTGCCAGAATATTTCAAGGCACCAAAAGGTGAGTAATTACAATTTACTTTTCCTTTTTTAATTTTTTAAAATTATATCGGTTAATGGTTACAGGAAAGGCCTTATTTTTGGCTACGTGCTGTGAGCACTGAAGTTCTATGTCTGGAAAGCTAATAAAATGAGATTGTAATTTTAGTTGACTGTTACATGGTACAGTAACCCTACTTACAGTACTTATGTATTGTAGCATGCAATAATGAAATGAAAAAAAATGAAAAGAAATACTTAAAATCTGTAGTCTCGCTTTCAAACATTGAATTTACAACAATTTCACCATATGATTTTGCTCTTTGAAAGTTTCCTTCAAAACAGCTTTAAATATGCTTTCACATCCTGGAATTACTTTATAAATAAAGTAACATTTACTATGTTAAAAATGCTTGCATTCCTTTCCATTACAACTATTTCACACAAATTGCTCACTGTTACTTTTTGAAAAAAAAGTATAAAGATTTTTTTCAAAACACAGCTAAAATAAGATGGGTAAAAATTTAAGTGGCTGTATACCTGTATATATTTGTAATTAGAGAATAATGGGGTAAAATTATCTCTGTTTATATTTCAGAAAATTGTGATATTGCTGAAACCTAGAGTAGGAAAAGAAATAGATGTAAATTTAAACTAGTTTTATATGTCAGTAAGATTTGAAAATATATTAGCATGACTGTTTGAATGATAATTGTGCTCCCTAGCATTTTATAAGAAGAAAAATTAAAAAGAAAATGCTGTATTCTGTCATTAAAAAGTTATCATATGAATTAAAATCAGAGAAAACCTTGTATTTGATGACTTTTTACAATGATTATTTATTGTTGTATATACATATACTAAGTGACTTGATGAATACACTGTTGTTAATTACATTTAGTGACATATTGCAAGGGTTATTTAATATTGCATATACATGATGTAAAGTAGCAGATAATTTCTTTGCTTAATAAGCACTATGAATGTACATTTTGTGAATAATTAAAATTTTCAAATTTCTCTTGGTTTTCTGGCATTATGTTGCTTAGATTAAGCAATCAGCATATATTTTAATTGATCTATTTGGTAATGACTGGTTAGTGTTCTGTGACAAGTAGCATGTTAAAAGAGCATGTTAAAAATTATTCTTTGGGGGGCAGATGTCTTGACAAATAATCTACCATCATTGATAACAACTTGGTACTCTCAGTTTCCTAATTGTTTACAGTAGCTTTCAATACTATATTTACTGCTTCCTAAAACTTAAAATAGCTATGTCTCTTTCCCTGGTCCAAGAGCAATGTAGAACTTTTCTCCACCTCTTTTTGGAGTGATGGATTTATTTGAGAATTTTGTTTTGAAGGAACTCTCCTTGGGGCCAACAGACGAAACTATTTGAAAACCACCATTTTGTCCTGATACCATTTTGTGGTAGCAGGAATTTTGCACATAAGTGAAAAGTTGATTAGGCAAAATGTTTTACACATATGATAGTATAATAATAATGCTTTATATTTTATAATGGCTTATGGATCACCAGGAGCAAATTTATATAAACTCATTTTATACAGTTCTATATTGATTAAACTAAGGATGCATAATTGTTTTGTCTTTTTTATTTGGTGGCAATTTTTAACCACAACAATAGCTCCTTATGAAATGAGTTGACTTGTTAACCAAAGTATTTTGCAAAATAAGCTATTTAGTAAGATTATTTAGATGGTAAGATAAGAGTGTTCTACTGCTGCTGCTGCTGCTAAGTCACTTCAGTCGTGCCCGACTCTGTGCGACCCCATAGATGGCAGCCCACCAGGCTCCCCCGTCCCTGGGATTCTCCAGGCAAGAACACTGGAGTGGTTGCCATTTCCTTCTCCAATGCATGATAGTGAAAAGTGAAAGGGAAGTCTCTCAGTCGTGTCCGACTCTTAGCGACCCCATGGACTGCAGCCTACCAGGCTCCTCTGTCCATGGGAGTTTCCAGGCAAGAGTACTGGAGTGGGGTGCCTCTAGAAGTGCTAAAATTACCTTGAGAGTTCTCCTGTAGTCTTATTCTCCCTATCAGTTACTTGTGTCTTTTTTTCATTCTTATGTTCTATTCACTTTAATATCTAAGATAAATATTATAAAATGATTTTTACTTATAAATTATGTACTGATACACTGTCTTTAGCATGTCAAATGAATTCAAAAGGAATCTTAATGAGGAATAATGTATTCACAAGGTTTAATAAATTTTATTTTGAAATAATAAGCCCTCTGAAGACCTAAGTTAAAAATAGAGCACTCTGTTTGATCATTTTTCATCAAGAATGTATCTGAGTCTCTGAATAATCATTACTCAGAATATTCAATTATTATAATTACATAGTGTAAGCTCTTTAGTCTAAGTTCTTTGGAAGGGGAACTTCTTTAATGGTATTTGGGACTTGTAATAACTCTGCATTGGTATTCACTGGCAAGAGATCATATTCTAGCTTTCAGTTTATTGGAAAGACATCTTACACTAAGACATAGTAGTTAATATAATGGTTTCATACTCTTATATTGCATTAGATAACAGAGATACAAAAGGGAGTGGATATATTTTTATTCAGAGCTTCTTGAAGTTAAGAAAGCTGGGTTGTTCCAAACAAGAGACATTTTATCAACCCACTTTGGGTGGATTTACAGTCTTTAAGAGAAACAGCTCTGGTTAACTCATATAAATCTCAGTGATCTTTTATTTATTTGTTCTTTCACTTACGAATAGTGTCTAACAGTACTAGGAATCCAAGGCTACAGAAATGAAAGGCAATTCTTCCTTCAAAAAGTTTTCAGTCAAGGGGAGGACTGAATGATAAACAATTAAATACAATACTGTAATAATGAAAATAGCAATATAAAAGACTATGGGAACATAAAAGGTGCTTCCAGTCCTCTCGGGGGGAGGGCGTTTCTTCATTTTTATTCACAAAACAAAACAACTGTCAGAGTTCTAATGATCAATTAATATTTCTCCTTAGCTACGTTAGAAGCACTTTCTAAAAGAAGGAATTGTTACTGATTTTCAAGTAAAATGTATTCATACTGACATCTCAGAAACTCTTGAAGCCAGAAATTATAGAGTTATGTGAGTATATTCCAGATTGTGGTGAAGAGGACCAGAATAGCACAGATGAAAACACCACAGACCTAATTTTATTTGTTGTTTTGACTTCTTCTCTTACTTTTAGGAGTCAAACTCGCATATACTATGTTTATCAGCTTTCATTTCCCTTCCATTTCACACTTCCTGATGGAAATGGCAGTATAGTGAGCAGTGAAATTGAAGAAAACAAAGGATAAAAGAACCTTAAATACCTATAAAGGACAGGATAAACCCTGAAGTATATGAGCATATATTCATATTACTTATGTCTTTTTTATAAAGAGCAGTGTAATCAAGGATAACTGCAATTATTTTGAAAAATTGTTATCCTACTCCTTAAAAAATATATCCTTATTTTTTTATCGGTTTGCTCATTCAATCAGCAATACCCAATCAGGTTTGGAATATAATCATGACCATTAAAAAGAGGGTAAAAAATACATATTTATGCATACATCAGTCCAGTTCAGTTAAGTTGCTCAGTCGTGTCCGACTCTTTGTGACCCCATGAATCGCAGCATGCCAGACCTCCCTGTCCACCACCAACTCCCGGAGTCCACTCAAACCCATGTCCATAGAGTCGGTGATGCCATCCTGCCATCTCATCCTCTGTTGTCCCCTTTTCCTCCTGCCTTCAATCCCTCCCAGTATCAGAGTCTTTTCCAATGAGTCAACTCTTCACATGAGGTGGCCAAAGTATTGGAGTTTCAGCTTTAGCATCAGTCCTTCCAATGAACACCCAGGACTGATCTCCTTTAGGATGGACTGGTTGGATCTCCTTGCAGTCCAAAGGACTCTCAAGAGTCTTCTCCAGCACCACAGTTCAAAAGCATCAATTCTTCAGTGCTCAGCTTTCTTCACAGTCCAACTCTCATATCCATACATGACCACTGGAAAAACCATAGCCTTGACTAGACGGTCCTTTGTTGGCAAAGTAATGTTTCTGCTTTTTAATATGCTATCTAGGTTGGTCATAACTTTCCTTCCAAGGAGTAAGCGTCTTTTAATTTCATGACTGTAATCACCATCTGCAGTGATTTTGGAGCCTCAAAAAATAAAGTCTGACACTGCTTCCACTGTTTCCCCATCTACTTCCAAATGAAGTGATGGGACCAGATGCCATGATCTTAGTTTTTATACAGGTACTATCCCTGGAGGAGGGAATCGCAACCCACTCCAGTATTCTTGCCAGGAGAATCCCATGGACAGAGGAGCCTGGCAGGCTACAGTCCATGGCATCACAAAGAGTCAGACACTACTGAAGCGACTTAGCACAGCATAGCATACAGGTATTATATACCAAATACTTTTACATATAATAAATTATTTTAGTTTATTAAATACTTCAACTCATTAATGGTGAAGTATTGTTCTCAAGAGAGACTATTTTGAAAATCTTTGAGAAGAAAGAATAAATCTAGATGGATAAATTTACTTTGTTGTAAGATTTTATTTCTTGCTGAATTTTCTGAATCATTATAGTTTTTAAATAGCTACTAATGAACACAGATTCATATATATATGTATCTTAGATGTACATAATGGCAAAAAAAAAAATAATGCTTTTCACTGCTTGGGCAGAACTGGCTTTATTCTCTCATAGGCTAGGTTACAATACCAACAACCCTTGCTTGGGAAGCTTTCTAACTACTTGTCTCATTCATTTGCCTTTGTAGATAAATGTTCTCTCTGAATGTCTTGTATCTGCCACATTAGAAGGCATTCAATGAGTATTTGTGACTAAGTGAAATTTCTGAGTCATATTATAAAGGAAATAAAAAATATTATAAAGAAAATAAAAATAAAATGCTTTCTAAAAGGAAACATTTCTCATCAGGCCCTCACAACCATCTCTTGATTTAGGTAGGCCAGGCATTATTATCCTCATCTTACTTTTTTGGGGAGCCACACTACACAGCGGTAAAGAATCTGCCTGCAATGCAGGAGACCTGGGTTCGATTCTTGGGTTGAGAAGATCCCTTGGAGAAGGGAAAGGCTACCCACTCCAGTATTTTGGCCTGGAGAATTCCAGGGACTGTATAGTCCATGGGGTTGCAAAGAGTCGGACATGACTGAGCAACTTTCACTTTCACTTTCACACAGCTTACAGGATCTTAGCTCCCTGACCAGGGAGAAAAGCTGAACCACCTGCTGTGGGAGCACAAAGTCCTAACCACCATCAGGGGACCCCTTCATCTTACGTTTTTGAAACATAAAATTTCACCACAAACCTTGAACTTCTGGGCTACACAGCCTCTGAAATTTATTTCACAGAATCTTTTACTTAAAAGATATGCATCTCTTTACCTTAAATCATTTTTCTGCTATTTTCCCCCCAGTGGAGAATTCTGTAGTGCGGGATATGATAAAAATGGCAGGTATTTAGAAGAACGTTTATAGTTTTAAATTCTTTGATATAAGAAAAGTGAGATAAACCCAAGGTAAGTAGAAGGCAGGAAATAATAAAGACAAGAGCAAAAGTCAATGAAATTAAACGATATGAAACTAAGGATCAATAAAGTCAAAAGTTGGTTCTTTAGAAATTCTAATTAAATGGAAACACCTCTGGAATGATTGATGTTTCAGTTTCTTATGGCTGCTGTACAAATGACCACAAACAGTAGCATCAAACAGCACAAATATATTATCTAGAGTTCTGTAAGTAGAAATCCAGCAGAGGTCTCACTGGGCTAAAATAAAAGTGTTAGTAGGGCTACATTCTTCTCAGAGGCTCTAGGAAAGAATACCTTTGTTTTCTTGTCTTTTCCACCTCCTAAAAGCTGCCTGCTTTCCTTGGCTTGTGGCTTCTTCCCACCTTCAAAGCCAGTGATGGCCTCTCAGATGCGAGAGTTTTTCTCGCATCTGAATCACATGTATGATTACATTATGCTTACCCAGATAATCCAGGATGATTTCTCTATTTTAAGAACAGTTCATTAGCAACTTGAATTCCATCTTTCGACTCAATTCTTCTTTGCCATGTCATGTAACATATTCACAGGTTCTGGGAATAAGGATGTGGATATCTTAGGGAGGCCATTATTCTGCCTGCTAAAACTGAATAATCAAAAAAGAGAAGGAACAATAACTAACTTAGTAATGAAAAAGAAACATAGAAATTAAAACTATAATGAGATTATTAAGAATAGCTGTAAATCAATAAATTTAAAACATAAAGACACATTTCTAGAAAAATATAACTTATCAGAACTCACTTGGGAAGAAATGGAAAATCCAAGAATTGTAGAATAATTAAGAAAATTGACCAATGGTTTAATTTTCCCTGAAAAATCACTTGGTTCAGATGTTTTTATATGTAAGTTCTGCCAAACTTTCAAGAAATAAATTGAATAGATAAATGTAATTTGTTATAAACCATTTCAAAAAATATAAAAAGGGAAACATTTTCCAATTTATTAAAAATTAAAAAAAAATTTATTTATTTATGGCTGTGCTGGGACATTGTTGCTGACTGCAGGCTTTCTCTAGTTGCAGCGAGTTGGGGCTACTCTCGAGTTGCAGTGTGCGGGCTGATCATTGTGGTGGCGTCTCTTGTTGTGGAGCATAGCCTCTAGCGCAGGTGGGCTTCAGCAGTTGGCATCCCCAGGCTCTAGAGCACAGGCTCAGTAGCTGTGGCGCATGGGCTTAGTTGTTCCGTGGCATGCGGGACCCTCCTGGACAAGGCATGGAACCCGTGTCTCCTGCATTGGTAGGTGGGTTCTTTGCCTCTGAGCCAACAGGGAAGCTCTCCAGTTTATTTTTTTTTATAAGCTTATTTATTTATTGTCTGGGCTGGGTCTTTTGTTGCTTGGACTTTCTAGTTGTGGCAAGCAGGGGCTACTCTCTATTTGTGGTGTGCAGGCTTCTCATTGAGGTTGCTTTCTCATTGTGGAGCATGGGCTCTAGGGCGCTCAGGCTTCTCTGGTTGCAGCATGTGGGTTTGGTAGTTGCGGCTCCCTGGCTCCAGAGCACAGGCTTAATAGTGTGGTGCACTGGCTTAGTTGTTCCAAGGCACGTGGGATCATCCTGAATCAGGGATTGAACCTGTGTCTTCTGCATTGGCAGATGGATTCTTTACCACTGAGCCACCAGGGAAGCCCCTCCAATTTATTTTTTAAGGTTAGTGTATCTTAGTATTCAAACCTAACAAAGACAGTACAAAAAAGGAAACTTTACAGCCAAATCTCATTTTTAAATATAGATTAAAAACCTTTAAACAAAACATTAAGAATCTGATTGCAGCAATGTATAAAAATGATCAAATTAGATTTATTCCTGGAATGCAAGATTGAGTTAGCATTAGAAAATCTAATAATGTAATGCACTATATTAACTGATTAAAGAAGAAAGCCTATATAATCATCTCAATACTTGTTGAAAGAGCACTCCATTAATATATTCATCAGTCTTTATAATTAAAAACCCAGCAAACTAGGAATAGAAAAGAACCTCCTTAAAGTGAAATGGGATATCTAAAAATGATTATATATCAGTCTCGGTAATGAACATCATAAGTATTCTTCTTAAGATCAGGAGCAAAGAAGGATGTCCACTCTCAACACTTCTATTCCTCATGGTACTGGAGGTCCTAGTCAGTGCAGTAAGACAAGCAAAAGAAATAAAATGTGGAAGGAGTGAAAAGCAAGGAATAAAGTTGTAATTATTTGCAGTACATTAGCATATTTATGGTCTTCCCTAGTGGCTCAGTGGTAAAGAATCCACCTACCAATGCAGGAGACAAGGTTCAATCCCTGAGTCAGGAAGATCCCTTGGAGAAGGAAATGGCAACCCACTCCAGTATTCTTGCCTGGAGAATCCCAGGGACGGGGGAGCCTGGAGGGCTACAGTCAATGGAATCACAAAGAGACAGACACGACTTAGCAACTGAGCGCAAGCATGAAGCATATCTATATAGAAAACTAAAAAGATTTATAGGAAAAAATAAAATTAATAAGGAAGTTTACAAAGTGATAAGAAATAAAATTTATATTCAAGAGTCAATTGTATATCCATCTACCGCTTACAGAAAACATATTTCTTAAAAAATACTGTTGGCAATAGCCACAAAAATTAAGGTACCTAGGAGGAAATCTAGCAAAAGATGTATGGGACCTTGATGGTGAAAATTTGGAAACTTTATTAGAAGATATCAAAGAAGACCTATAAAAGTAGAGAGTAAGAAAGGAAGAAAAGAGTGATACGAGTAACTCAGTATCATATCTTTCTTCTCCAATTGATTTTGAGATTCAAGTCAGAATCACAACTGGGTTTTTCACCAAACTTAATAAGCTGATTCTAAAAATTTATTGGAAAGAACAAAGGATCAAGAATCACTAAGACATTCCCAAAGAAAATGAACAAGGTTAGGGGATTTTTCCTATGAGATATAAAGACTTCCCTGGGGGCTCAGACGGTAAAGAATCCACCTGCAATGTGGGAGACCTGGATTCCATCCCTGGGTCAGGAAGATCCCCTGGAGAAGGGAATGGCAACCCACTCCCAGTATTCTTGCCTGGAGAATCCCCATGGACAGAGGGGCCTGGTGGGTCTATGGGGTCGCAAAGAGTTGGACACAACTGAAGGGACTAAGCACACACAAAAGCTTTATAAAGCAAAAGTAATTAAGTCCGTCAGATGTCTTTGCCAAGAGAAGAAAAACAAAATTTGGAACCTGGAAATACAGTCATACATACATACATGGATATTTGATAGATTATAGAGATGTCATTACAGATAGTGGGGAAAAGATAGACTACTTAATAATTGCTAGTACAATTGATTATCACATGTGGAAAAAATTAACTTGGTTTCTTACTTCATACTGTCTTAATTCCAGATAGATTAAGAATTTACACGTAAAAGGCAGAACTTCAAAACTTTTAGATGAAAATGTGGATGAAAATCTTTTTAAAAGAAAAAGATTTCTTAAACAAGATGCAAAGCACAATTTGTAAAGAAAATGATCAATTTAAAATACTCAAACTAAGAGCTTCCTTTAACTAAAAGACCATAAAGAAAATGAATAAACAAGGTACAAATGATGAGGAGATATCTTGATAAAAATGCAAATAACTTCTTAAAATTGCAAAGAGAAAAGTTTAAAAACTCCTAAACATTAATAAGAAAATGACAATCTACTAGAAAAATAGAAAAAGTAGGAACTTTTAAACCACGATAAGATTCCATTTAACATTCACCAAATTGTCAAAACTTGAAAAGCTTTGGCCAAGATACGTGTCAATGAGAACCTTTCTACACTGCAGGTGGGAAGACAAATTGGTACAACTTCTTTGTATAATGATTTGGCATTTTCTAGTGAAATCAAAGATGAGCATACTGAATACCTGGCAATTCATTCAGTATGTATGCTAGAGAAACTTCTGTAACTGCGTACTAGGAGATATGTTCATGAATATTCATAGTAGTGTTATTTAAAAATAAACTTAATTGAGATATAATTTACATATGATAAAATGTGCCACTTTTAAGTGTAAAGTTGAGGTTTGACAAATTTTTACAGCAGTGTAACTACCACCACAATCAAGATATAAACCTAACCAGCATCTCCAAGATGTCCCTCGTTCTCCTTTGTAAGAGAACCCTTCTCCCACCATCAATACTGTTTTCCATTTTCTAGAATTTCACATAACATGGAATCACATTCGTATGTAATGAATTGAGTCTGGCTGCTTTCCCTTGGCATAAAGCATTTGAGATTCTTCCATGTTGTTGTTTGTATCAGCACATTCTTCCTTTTTGTTGCTGCGTAGTATTTCATTATGTGGATATGTCAGGAATTATTTATATATTCACTAGTTGTTGGTTGTTTGCGTTGTTTCCAGTCCTTGGCCATTATAAATTTTACAAGTGCCATGAAGCTTCATATACAGGCGTTTGTGTGGTCATATGTTTTTATTTCTCTCTTGTAGATTCCTAGAAGTAGAATTATTGGGTCACATGCTAAGTGTATGGTTAACTTAAAGAACATAAAAATATCTTCCAAAGTGATTGTACTATTTTACATTCCTACCAATAACACATGAGAGTTATGGTTCAAAGCAGTATTATCCAGAACAGCAAAAATAGAAACACCCCAAATGCTCAGTCAGAAGAATATATACATAAATTGTGGTATATTCTTTCAAAGATACCACAAATAATTAGTACAGCAATATGCAGCAACACTACTAGAACACATTAAGCAAAACAAGCAAGTCATAGATGAATACCTACAGTTTAGTCCCTATATATGGAGAAGGCAATGGCACCCCACTCCAGTACTCTTGCCTGGAAAATCCCATGGATGGAGGAGCCTGGTGGGTTGCAGTCCATGGGGTCACTAAGAGTCGGACATGACTGAGCGACTTCCCTTTCACTTTTCACTTTCATGCATTGGAGAAGGAAATGGCAACCCACTCCAGAGTTCTTGCCTGGAGAATCCCAGGGACGGAGGAGCCTGGTGGGCTGCCATCTATGGGGTCACACAGAGTCGGACATGACTGAAGCAACTTAGCATCAGCAGCAATCTCTATATATGTATATAATTTGCTAATGAAACAATGTTATTTAGGAATATATACATTTTGGGAAGACTCTAAGATGAAGCAAAGGAGTGATAAACATATTTTCATAATGGTCTTTAAACTCTGGAAAAGAAGGAGTGTGTAGGGGTGGGATAGGTACCCCTAGCAACATTCAGAGATATTGCTAATATTCTGCTTCTTAATCTGTGTAATAGATACATGGGTGTTCATTTATTTTTATTATTCTTTAACTGGAATAGTATATTTTATATTAATATATACTTATATATGATAAATATTTATAATAAAAGTTCAAAAAGAAAATTAAGATAGTTCATGTTTTCGTTGCTTTTCTTTAAAAAGAAAAAATAATTGACTTGACCTTTGTCCTATACTATAACTTATTTTCCTAATTCTACTTAGTATTCTATATCATTACCTTGAGAGATTGCAGTCTTAGTACTAGAGTAATTCTGATATGCATTTTTCTGTCTCTGGAAGTGAGAATTTAGATGTCTG
This sequence comes from Bubalus bubalis, assembly GCF_019923935.1. Taxonomy (NCBI): domain Eukaryota; kingdom Metazoa; phylum Chordata; class Mammalia; order Artiodactyla; family Bovidae; genus Bubalus; species Bubalus bubalis. Next base: position 59,133,676 of record NC_059163.1, read on the forward strand.
ACTCTCAGCAATATTAATAGCAGTAGTTAAATTCATAAATCCTTGTTTATGAAGATGAGATTATGACCCACAATAACAAAATATGACTGAGTAGAATTCATTTATTTCTTAAAATTATACTAGGGAAGGATATGTCCTATATTTATTTCTTTCCTACTTGAATTATTTAAAACTAAGATTAGGAACCCATCATAAAATGACCTCATAGCCAAATATAAAGGGTATACCATCAATTCTAGAAAGCCCAGTTTGTCATTTATTGGATAAGAAGACTGCAATATTGACAATAAAAATTTCTCTATCTCCCTTCTAGGTTATAATATAAGAATATCAAGTTCAAGAAGTTGAAAATTTCATAAGATGAAAAACATCAGTGAGGAAAATGGAAAGAGGGCAAGAAATATGTTTTTCATGTGTTTTAGTAATACAGAAAAGCCATAAACTACAGATTTGCATCAGATAGTGAATTCCTATCATCTTACTGAAACAGTTATTGAAGACAGTTTTTTTAAAATTAGTTATTAATTCGATTACAGCTTTGTTTAGAAATATATTGAAACATAACAAAACTGCATATTTGAGTAAAATACAATCTATGCCTCCCAAAACTTTTATAGCAACTCAAGTATGAAATGTGTTTATAGCTGTAAATTGCCTGTGAAATACTACAGAAACAATTTCAAACACAGAGGGCTGGTAAGAACCTTTAATTTATTAAATCATCAAAATATAATCATCAGTAATGAAACAATTATGAAATTATGATCAAAGTACAAATTCCACAAGTAAAAAAATGTGCCTTAATATCAATCAATAGTTTCATTTTCTTTTAAGTTTGAATCAGGATGTATGACTAGGAGTAATCACTCTTAAAAATGAAGCAAGTCTTTCATTGTGCTCCATATTATTTAGAAAATTTTTAAAATGTATTTTGCCCCAAATGATTGTGAAAAATGGTAAAGAAAGACACATAAAGATGGAATTGAGCATGTCAGTTATTAATATTTTCTCATCCTACTAAATAGTTGTCAAACTGAGAATATCTGAAAGAGAGGTTACCTATTCCTTGGTTGACCATTACTGCTATGTAGGGATTCCCAATTCCCAGTTTTTACATGGTGAGCTTTAATTACTTGTGTGGATTAAATCTTAATCCATCATAAATAAAGGATGAATTTTTAATTTTTACTTTGGGATATGGGCTTGTATTTTAATAATACACACTTGTTTTCATATATACTGCATCATTTGATGCTATTATAACCCCACAAGATTAGCAGGATCTGGTTATTATCTCTATTTTGCTAATAAGAAAATGAGACTTGTGGAGATGAAGTGAATTGTTCAAGCATCTCAGTTAATAACAGATATAGCACTAGAGTCTTTGTCTTTTGCTTTATTTTTTAAATTTAAATTTATTTATTTTAATTGGAGGCTAATTACTTTACAATACTGTATTGGTTTTGCCTACATCAACATGAATCCACCACAGGTGTACACGTGTTCCCCATCCTGAACCCCTCTCCCACCTCCCTCCCCGTACCATCCCTCTGGGTCATCCCAGTGCACCAGCCTCAAGCATCCTGTATCCTGCATCGAACCTAGACTGGTGCTTCGTTTCTTATATAATATTATACATGTTTCAATGCCATTCTCCCAAATCATCCCACCCTCACCCTCTCCCACAGAGTCCAAAAGACTGTTCTATACATCTATGTCTCTTTTGCTGTCTCACATACAGGGTTATCGTTACCATCTTTCTAAATTCCATATATATGCGTTAGTATACTGTATTGGTGTTTTTCTTTCTGGCTTACTTCACTCTGTATAATAGGCTCCAGTTCCATCCACCTCATTAGAACTGATTCAAATGTATTCTTTTTAATGGCTGAGTAATACTCCATTGTGTATATGTACCACAGCTTTCTTATCCATTCATCTGCTGATGGACATCTAGGTTGCTTCCATGTCCTGGCTATTATAAACAGTGCTGCGATGAACATTGGGGTACATGTGTCTCTTTCAATTCTGGTTTCCTCGGTGTGTATGCCCAGCAGTGGGATTGCTGGATCATAAGGCAGTTCTATTTCCAGTATTTTAAGGAATCTCCACACTGTTCTCCATAGTGGCTGTACTAGTTTGTATTCCCACCAACAGTGTAAGAGGGTTCCCTTTTCTCCACACCCTCTCCAGCATTTATTGCTTGTAGACTTTTGGATCGCAGCCATTCTGACTGGCGTGAAATGGTACCTCATTGTGGTTTTGATTTGCATTTCTCTGATAATGAGTGATGTTGAGCATCTTTTCATGTGTTTGTTAGCCATCTGTATGTCTTCTTTGGAGAAATGTCTATTTAGTTCTTTGGCCCATTTTTTGATTGGGTTGTTTATTTTTCTGGAATTGAGCTGCAGGAGTTGCTTGTATATTTTTGAGATTAGTTGTTTGCTTTAAAATCAGTCTTCTTTCTATTAGGCCATTAATTCTATATCTGACACTTGTCTGCAGACAAAATATAAAAATTATGATATCATCTATTAAATTTCATCTTTGGAGATTCAAGTAGGTTGAATAATGGTTGCCCAAAGATATCAGGTGTCAATTCCTGGGAACCTGTAAAAGTTGCCTTATAAATAAAAAGGGTCTCTATAGATGTGGTTAATTTTAGGATCTTGAGATGGGAGATTATCCTGCCATATCCAGGTGGGATCTAAATCCAACCACAAGTTTCTGTATGAGAGAGAGGCAGAGGGAGATTTGATATAGATAGAGGGGCAGAAGATCAAGGTATAGAGAAGAAGGCTCTGTGACCATGAAAGCAGAGATGAGTGTTGTGGCCACAAGCAAAGGAATGCCAGCAGTCTCCCCAAATTGGAAGAGGTGCAAGGAACAGAGTCTTTCTTAGGTTCTTCAGAGGGAGTGTGGTCCTGGGGACATCTGAACTTTAGACCAGTATAACTGTCATTGAACTTTTCACCTTCAGAACTGTAAAAGAATAAATTTCTCTTGTTTTAAGCCAGCAAGATTGTACTAATTTGTTACAGCAGCCTTCAGAAATGAGTACAGAGATTCTGTTCAGGTTTTCCATTCCCTGTTCAACTCCATGCAATTCATGTGAGACTCTATTTTGAAACAGATGGATTCAGAGGAAAATAAGGTTTGTCCATTAAAACTTTCCTAGAAGATAAAATGGTTAAAATGTTAGGATTTCCAAGAACTTCTCAGGAAAGACTTCTCTTCTCTGAAAATTAATAGGGAGTGTTGACAAATTTTTAATAAGAAATATTTAAACACAGTAGATATTATTGTTTCATGTGAAAACCAAGTCCTGCTGCTGATAAACTCAAATGTACTGATCTGCCTAAGATAATTGAGCAGTACATTGGGTATTTATCTGAATGCCAAAACCTCAAAATTTCATAGTCAAAAATTTGTTTTTCTTTGTAGGAAACATGTTGGAACTATCATGTCTGAAAGTATATTTACAACAGAATTTCAGCTATTCATTCTTCTCTACAAATGCTTCTTTTGTGACCTTTCTGCAACCAATAAGAGAAACTCAGACTATTACGGGAATCTTTCTAAATCACTCCAACTTTCAAAACTTCACCAGGATTTGCCAAGATATCACAAGTGAACTCAAGACATGCTTCTCATGTATGGCTTGTGAGTCCAAAGGAAACACTGATTTTATTTTTCAGGAACAACCATCAAAAGGTAAATGCGAAAGAAAAGTGAGAACAAAATCTATCAAGGATAAATAACCTTATTCTGGAAAAAAAAGTATTGATAATATATTCCAATTTTAAGTCCAGTGGCCCTGAAACACTCAGCTGTGTGGTGCTTGATGAATGACTTACAGGCTTGGGACAGTAACTTGTTCTTGGTTTACTTTGATTTATCAAAAACAAAATATCCATTCTTAAAATACATCAAAATGCAGCTATAATCCATGTACATGTAATAGCTAAAGGGTTATTTAGCATGCTGTCTTCAAAAGTACTGAAAAACTTCTAAGTAAACTTGTAGGTTCTCATATAAAATCATATTTGGCTTCCCCAAGGAGTCACTGAATCCTCAATGCATTTGTACCTACTCTGTCTAATATTCATCCACTGTACATGAATTGTCTTTTTACTTGTTTAACTATCCAGTGAGCCTTCAAGGGCAGGAATTCTGTCTTTGTTCACTGTGATATTTCTAAATCTTAGTATAATGTCTGAACTGAGGCACTTAAAAGATACTTGTTTAATGAATGAATAAACAAATAAAAGAATAATTATGTATTATCCATAATATCTAACCAAGCCTTGCATTTATTATCATTGAGAAATTAAATAATTAATTTACAGCTATAAAATATACTGGTGGCCCCAAGCCCAAGCATCAAATTCAGTGCTTATACCTATTCAGTGAGATTGCTTGCTGGGCACCCCATACTGGCATTTTTCCCATTCTTTCAAAATGGAAACAAAATTTCTTGGCATTGACTTCAGATAAAGTACAATAGGCAAGTCTTTTTTCTAAGAATCTGCCTGCAATGCAGGAGACACAGGAGACAGTGACTTGATCCTTGGGTTGGGAAGATCCCCTGGAGAAGGAAATGGCAATCCACTCCAGTATTCTTGCCTGGGAAATGCCATGGACAGAGGAGCCTGGTGGGCTACAGTCCATGGGGTCCCAAAGAATCAGATATGACTGAGCGACTAAGCACATACACACACATTCAAGTAATACAGTAACTATTGCAGGCTTCTGGGTCAAATTCACCAGAAAGCAATTTGGGGAAATACCTTCATCATGATAGAGAACAATGAAGTGTTTTAAGAATTGGAAGCTCACAGATTCTACTTCTCTGCCTCCTTGAAAAGTAAAGCAGTACATTGATAAGTTATTCTAGTTGCTATGGCTGTGTAGCAATCACCCCCAAACTGAGCAGCTCTAACAACAGCAATCATTTAACTTTTTTCTTTCTTCTTTCTTTCCTTTCTTTCTTTCTCTCTCTCTTTTTTTTGGGGGGGTGGCGGTCAAGAATTCAGAATGGGCATAACTGGGCATTTCTGGCTTGCAGCATTTCATATTGCTGGAGTTAGACAGTGACTGGAGCTAACACAGGAGTGGGCTAGAGCGGCTACAGGCAAGCTGGGCGTTTCTCTCTCTCCTTGTAGTCTCAGAGTTTTTCTATGTGGTCTTTCTATTTGGGCTAGCTTGGGCTTCCTTACAGCATGGTGGCTTTAAGTCATTGATACTTAGTGGCCCAAGGCTCCACCATTAGGGATCCAAAAAACAAGGTAGAAATTGCTTCGTATTTTCTGGCTTTATCATACGATGTAATTTTCTCTATTTGATTGGTTACAAGTAGGTAAATCCTTCCACAGAGATTCAAAGGGAAAAGTATTCGACTCCATTTATTTATGGTGGAGTGGCAAAGTTTTAGGCTAACGTGTGTGTTACAGGTTGAATTATATTGGAGTTCTAACCTCAGTATCTCAGAATATGCCGTTATTTGGAAATAGGGTTGTTGCAGATGTAAGTAGTTCAGTTTAATGTGTTATAGTGTTACTCGCTCAGTCGTGTCTGACTCTTTGCCACCCTACGGTCTGCAGCCTGCCAGGCTCCTCTGTCCATGGAATTCTTCAGGCAAGAATACTCAAGTGGGTACCCATTCCCTTCTCTAAGGGATCTTCTCAACCCAAGGATTGAACCTGGGTCTCCTGCATTGCAGGCAGATTCTTTACCATCTGAGCCACCAGGGAAACCCATGGATAAAGTCATTAGGGTGGGCCCTAATTCAATATGACCGGCATCCTGATTAAAAAAAAAAAAAAAGTGGGGGCGAGGGGAGGAAATTTGAGAGAGATCAGGGTGATGTTCTACAAGTCAAGGAACACTGAAGACTGCCACCAAACCACCAGAAGCTAGAAGGGAAGCATGGACAGATTTTTCCTCGCAGCCTTCAGAAGGGAGCAACCTTGTCAACACTTTAATCTTGAAAGTGTAGCTTCTAGAACTATGAGACAATACATTTCTGTTGTGTAAGTCACCCAGTTTATGGTACTTTATGACAACCCTAGCAAACTAGTATAATGTGGGATGGGAAATAATGCTGTGACGATTTTGGTAAATATAATCTGTCCCACAAGTCATCAGGGAAATGTTTTTTTTGTCCTTTGAGAGGCTCCAAGTGTATTTCAATCTCACCTAGTTTTCAAACTCTTAAAAAAATGTAAGCACTGTAATTGTTACTTTTAGGCTGATAACTTCTTGTTTCTACTCTTTTCTTACTGTATAGGAAGGAAGAGATTTAGCTTTGAGTTGTGTGTGTTTTCTTATTATGTACTACTGTTTTTGTGCATGTGAATAACATTTTCTTAATCTCTTTCTAGTTCTTATCATGAGAGGATCAATGGAAGTGAAGTCAAATAATTTTCACTCACCTTGTCAACATTTTAACTTCACTGTAACTCCTACAGTTGACCTGGAGGAATATAATCTTACCTGTAATCTAAAAACCCACACTGGAAGGTCAGCAATCAAGGAGGAAGATCCCACTGAGGCAACATCTGTAAACCGTACTTGTAGAATTATGGAACACCCACATAATTGTATAAACATTTCTTTCCATTTAGAAATGGATGCAAAAAGTAAGTTTTGAAGGAAATTAGAGGGAAAAGGAGAGTAGAATACAGACACAAAATTAAGTAAGGGCTACCATGTAAGCTTCACTTTAAGTTGAATTGTTGAAGAATTTTATTGATGAAATAACAAGGCTAGAAAGAATGTTAGCCCTTTTACCTGTTTATTTTACCTGTTTATTTTTCAAAAACATGCATACACAAAAATGTGTTTTTGTGGAGCACAGCTGTACTCAGAGGCAAAGGAGGCATCTATGCGTTGTTATTTGAGAAACATTACAAAGACCCTCCGCCTAGGATAACTCTGGGAGTGCCTATTATCTGTGTTTGAAGTAATACTATCACACTTGTGTATTAAAGGGTGAGATTTCTTTTTAAATGTAAATATACATGTACATCGTGATATGCTATTAAATTTTGAATTGATTTAACATGTCCTCGCTTAGAGCTGAGAAACAGACCTGAGAAAAAGGGATTTTTGATGTACCCCTGTGAAGATAGGTGGGGTATAGATTAAGCATTTTGAGTCACTGGAGGACTCCGAGGGAAAAGTAGGAGTCTGGAAGATAAAACTCACATATATATTAATTCTATTTAGGGTTGATTACCTTCCTAGTCACCCTATTCTGAATTAACACAATTGATTCTTTTTTAAATTAATTTTTATTGGGGTATAGTTGCTTTACAATGTTGTGTATCTACTATACAGCAAAATTAATCAGCCATACATATGCCTATATTCCCTCCCTTTTGGACTTCCTTTTCATTCAGGACACCACAGTTCATTAAGTTCCCTGTGCTATACAGTATGTTCTTATTAGTGATTTTATATAGTATTTATATAATTTTATATATTTTTCTATAGTATATACTATTATATATAGTATCACAATTGATCCTTACTACTAAGCAAGGTGCCCTCACTTGATCCATAAACTCTACTCTTGAAGAGCATTTCATGATATAACCACTTAATGAGGGCTTGCTGTATGCCAAGCAGGGTGCCAGGCACTGAGGATACAGAGAAATGTAAATGGTCAAGTAAATGTCAACAGTGTAACAGGTGCTATGTTAGAATAATTTACTCTGTTTTCTGATGTTCCAAATATATGGAAGTGTTTCAAATTGCCTTAGAATGCTTTTGTAAAGCTTTAATCATTTTAGAGGCCATTTAAAATATTATATTTACCTTAAAGCAAACACAAACATATGATATATATGCATTTTTAAAGTGAAATATAAGACTTCAAATAAATTTCTCCTGTGAGTTAGTTTGCCTGAGGCCCTACAGCCTCTACATTTAGAGGGTATTTCGAGGTGTGGCTATGTGTAGGGAGGGTGGGAGACAATCTGAGAAAATCTGAACAGATGGTGGGAGAATCAGGGTGGAGGTTGTGAAAAAGCCATATAGAGAAGGTGACTATGATGAAATCTGAAATATAGAGAGGTTTGGATGACAGATACTTAAAACTTATATTTATTTCAATGTCCATTTATGTATCTATCTAGTTGCTTTTTATATTTTCTAAAACATTAAGAAGAAATAAGCATTGCCATATTGAGAATTTTTGTGTTAATGGGAAAATTCATAAATTCCAAAATGAAGTAGTAATTGACAGCTTTTTTGGGTACATAAATCAGGAAGTTATCAGTAGTATACAACTATGTAGTGTTGTATTTGGGAAAAAGTATACCTATCTTGCCATGGGTAGAAGAGAGAAATTTTATTTATATTTTATTCTGCTGTACAAAGACTAACTTGATCTCCTTTCAAAGTCCTATGTGCCAGTGGGCAGGGGAAGCTAAGTTCAGTTTAGTCTGGTAAATTTACTCTGAAACAATAATTTAACCTGTCTCTAGATTTTTTTCAGATTTCTATCCGTTTCCCCTTGGTCCTCTCCAAGATGGTTCCAGGGATGGGGGTAGGGGGCTACGTGGAGTGTAGGGAGACACACTCGTCTCTTCTCATTGGTGCTTTGGTGGGTACACTGGCTAGCTTGGTCCCAACTGTATACATTTTGCTATTGCAGTATGATGTTGGTGAATGCACAGTTCTTTTTTCATAGCTGATCATTGCCAATGCTACCTTGGTATTGGGCCCACCTTGGCCTGCTGGTACTGTACATCTTCTGTGCCAGTTAACTGCATGCTTTTATTTTGCTGAGTGAGGTGTGGAAGTCTGGCCACTAAACACCATGGAATGGTACTGGGGAGGCTGAGTGCTGCCATCCCAGTCAACCACTACCTTCTCCATTTAGCCTCTTCTTTAAATAAATGTTGACTGACAATTTAACGGACAAATGCACATGGAGTGGAGGGGCCTGTGAAAGGGATACCCAGATCGTGAGCCCCAGAAGGACAGTCACCCAAGGGTAAAAACAAGTTATATATCCTGCTAAGGTGAATAAGTACTACCTGTGATTTACATGCAAGGAAGAGGGTACATCGGTTGGTTTAGAATGTCAGTAGACAATGGTGTTTTGGACAGAAGAAAGTCAGCCTCCTTTAAGTTACTGATATCTGGGTCTACTGGCCAGTGTGTGTTTATGGGACGAAAGGAGATCTTGCTAAGCTATCACTGATGATGATTTTCCTTCCTTGTTGCCTCACTGTCATTTGAATGAACAATTTTTTTTTTAACCTGTATCCTTATTCAATCTGGGCGAGGGTAACTACGCTTGTAACTAATGCTTGCGTTTGATCTGCTCATTACCAAGTGAGCCCCTTTGGGAAAAGAGGTCTAATTAATCATCTACTCAGGCCTCTTACATGCCTCAATCCAGCCTCTTTCTTTGTCTTTCCCTTTCTTCCCCATCCTCATCTTACTCATTGCATCTTTGATTTGAGGGCACATTTTTTTGGCTGCTTGGCCCAGGGTCAAATTATTAATCGCAAGTGGCTCTGATGCTGGTATTCTGCTTGTTGCGATTCCAACCTAGTGGCAGCAAAACTAGCACCGACATAACCTGGAAGTGAAATTAATTCTAGAATTTTGAAACTATCAATAAGCAGATCCCTGGAAACCACTTGGTCACGTTTCTTCATTTAGTATGTTAGCAAAGAACTCAGGAAAGCAAGTGACCTTGTGAACTGATGGGTTATATATTCAACTTCTCAGTTATGGACAGGATATACAGTAGAATCCAGCTGTATCACCGTGGTGCCTCTTATCTGCTGCATCCCATTTTACTGTATTTTTGCTACATTTTTCTTTGCAGATTCTATCTGTTCCATGAAGATCACTTGGTATGTTCTAGTTCTATTAGTTTTTATAGTTTTGCTCATCTTCATTATCAACAAAATACTTGAAGGCCACAGAAGAGTGCAGAAGTGGCAGAGTAAGTACTGAAAAATTCACTATTTGGGATAATTTATTTAGTGTCCAAAAGTTCCTAATCTTATCTGTAGATTCCATTTCTTTTTTTGGTTCAATTTACCACTTACTGGGCATCTGTGTATTTAAGTGGTGATTCTAGGTAACTCAAGGGACATAAGCATAGGCAAGACAGTGCCAGCACTCACGGAGTTTCCTGTGTCTTTCTCCAGCCCAGACAGGTGATTAGGAGGGGGAAGAAAGGCTGGGTTAATTGGAAGGAGTTGGTGGACTGGAGATTGAGCAGAGCTTGGTGGAAGTGAGGCAGAAGAGGGGTAGAAGAATAGGGAATGGTGATAAAGGATTTCAGAATTGGAGGTCTTAAGCTCTAGGCTCTAGGTGATGAGTATGAGCAAGAGTCAATCTACAATAAGTGTGGGGGAGAAAATAGATTTTTGACTGTGAAGCACTAAGATGTGTAGTTGGAAATAAGGATAGTAGGGATGATATTTAAAAAGAATTAACAACTGATCAAGTATGACAAGGGCATCTACCTATCAGAACAGATATTGACTGTCAATTACTGTTGCAGTCCTATGGTGTGTACCCATGTATATACTGGCCCTACTGCTGTTTGAGTATGTATACATGACCCTTCTGGTGTGTACCCGTGAACATACTGGCTGAATATTAAACCTGATGAGTAGTTGGCCTCTTAAGAATAGTATAAAGTGTATCATTACAAGATTAGGCTTTGGAGACGGGTACTTAGTTTAGAATCCTTGTGCTTCTACTTACTATTTATGTAACTTTGTGAAAATTACTTACCATGGTTGAGTGTTCCTTTCCGCCTCTCTAAAATGAAGTTAATCACCATTCTTACACAGGGTTGAGGTAAGGATTGAAATAAAGAGATTACATAAATAGTAGTTCTCAATAAAGGATAGTAGTATTGTGCTGGGTATAGTATTTCCCAAGACTCTTGTGTTCTTTACCAGGCAAGGCCATGTTAGTAGGCAGAGCAAATGGTTCCCTCTAGGTTTGAGTGAAAGTGTCATTAATTATTTTGGCTAAGTGTTTGTTGGAGGTATTTCTGAAGACAGTTTCATATTATCTTGTCATTGGTACATTAGTATATGAGGTCCTAAATGGTCAGTAATATCATCAATATTCTTCATTTGTAGAATAAACATTTGCTGAGCATTCCCATGAGTTTTTTTTTTAAACTAGATTCTCAAAGTATATAGATAGGACATGTTCTATTTCTTTTATTTTATAGATTAAAAAAACCTCTGAGGCTCAGAGAGGTTAAGTAATACAGTAATAAAATGACAGAATTAGAATTAAGACCCAGGGTCTTTCTAGTTTTTCTTATTTTAAATAAATGTGTGTCATTTGCAATAGTGCATAGTTTTGAGTTTCTTGATCTATTTGTCTATGAATGGTTCAGTTCAGTTCAGTCACTCAGTCATGCTTGACTCTTTGCGACCCCATGAACCACAGCACGCCAGGCCTCCCTGTCCATCACCAACTCCCAGAGTTTATTCAAACCCATGTCCATTGAGTCGGTGATGCCATCCAACCATCTCATCCTCTGTCATCCCCTTCTCTTCCTGCCCTCAATCTTTCCCAGCATCAGGGTCTTTTCCAATGAGTCAGCTCTTCGCATGAGGTGGCCAAAGTATTGGAGTTGCAGCTTCAACATCAGTTCTTCCAATGAACACCCAGGACTGATCTCCTTTAGGATGGACTGGTTGGATCTCCTTGCAGTCCAAGGGACTCTCAAGAGTCTTCTCCAACACCACAGTTCAAAGCCATCAATTCTTCAGTGCTCAGCTTTCTTTATAGTCCAACTCTCACATCCATACATGACCATTGGCAAAACCATAGCCTTGACTAGACAGACCTTTGGTGACAAAGCAATGTCTCTGCTTTTTAATATGCTGTCTAGGTTGGTCATAGCTTTCCTTTCAAGGAGTAAGCATCTTTTAATTTCATGGGTGCAGTGACCATCTGCAGTGATTTTTGGAGCCCAGAAAAATAAAGTCAGCCACTGTTTTCACTATTTTACCATCTATTTGCCATGAAGTGATGGGACTGGATGCCATGATCTTAGTTTTCTGAATGTTGAGCTTTAAGCCAACTTATATATTAGAAAAGAGAGAGATATAAGCCAGATAGAGAAAATGTCTAGAAAGAGATCAATAGTGGGGAGTGACATTATGTTTTTAGGAATATCTACCTAAATGACAGGATCACTGGCTTTCAAAAGCTTGCCTTGCAAATCCAACATATGAAGTAGTGAAAATTATCATGCCATTTAGGACATTAAATATTAAACATATGTCAAATATTCTGTATATCATCTATTATACATAACAAAATAATATTCTGCATATAAGAATAGATGCACAATTGCATTTATGGCAGTGGAGAAGCCATTGGTTTTAGAAAGTATCTACTTGTTAAATGGAAAATAACAATAAGAAAAAGCTCAATGTTTTATTACTCCAGGCTCTGCTATGAATGGCCTATTTTCCTTGGTAATCCTTGGGACCAACATGGGGAATATATATTAAGAATATGCTTGCTTATCATCTAAATATTTAATATCTTTTCTTGGAGTAGGTCATAAATACGAACCTACATCTGCCCTCTTACGAGGAAGTGATTCTGAGAAACTACGAACATTGAACGTGCGGGTTATTTCAGGTGAGTTCTGTGATATCCAAACAGAGCACTGCCCATGAAATTCCAATGCATCACCATTTCACTATAGACACAAGAGCGAGTGATCTGAGCTCATTTAAATTAGTCTTGTAGCTGGAAGAAAGGAGCCATGAGCAAATGAAATCCAGTTTAATGTGTCTTATTATCAGGGGACAGTTATGATAAAAACTACCTCCTTAAATAATGGAAAGTTGGCTTAATTGGCAAGAAGAAATTCATGTGAGTAGGCAGAGGCGAGAAAGCAATAAGGAATAAGCCTCAGGTTTATTTTTAAATGAGACAAGATACCATTATTCCTTGGAATTGCGAGAAGTAATTGCAGAGTGGGCATAGTTTTGCTGGAGCCTTTACTTAGCAGAGGGTGTCATTGTACAAAGAGAACGTCTAATAGCCCCAATTAAAAAGTCCCCTGTCCTCTCCTGAGAGCTAGAAACAGAATAAGGGAATCCTAATTAGAGCAGCTGAGGGGGCTGTGAGCACAGATGCTGTGGTTCGATCTCATTCTTCTAACTGTGAAGTCTCTTTCTGAATTCAAATTGTCAAACCATTTTAAAGAGAGAGAGAGAAAATACAACATGGGCAAAACTTCTCCATCAAGGAGAAATAATGTCCTCGACTCAGAAAACCAGAGAATTATGACTGGTGTTACCACGGCTCCTGGTGCACAGCCAGGGAGCAGGTGCCTTCGCATTTTGTGAGAAGTTCAATAAGGAAGCTTCATGTCTGCTGTGTAAACAATTTTTAAAAACAAAAGGAAACCAAACCCTGAGCTCTCACCACAGCTACATTTGTAACCACATGGAGATGCACAGCATTTCACTGGAAAATATGCTCTGGGGACTTTCTTAGCTTTTTAAACTGGGAGGTACTCAGAGCCCTAATTTGAGAAAAAAAATTGGGTTGGGTGCCCCTAAAGAGCTCAATTAAAAAGAAATTTAGACTTTCTACGCTCATCATTAGCAGTAAAATGGTTAACCTATGGCTAATAAGAAGCATTAGCTAAGTCATCATTTGACATCAGCAACGTACATGAACTTGGGCAAATTCCGGGTGATGGTGAGGGACAGGGAGGCCTGGCATGCGGCAGTCCATGGGGTCACAAAGAGTCAGACACAACTGGATGACTTGGACAGCAACAACAAAAACGAGGGGAAGGTTGATGAAAACTGCATGCGGTCAGTGCCAATTTTGTTTGATGAATGAAATAGACAACACAGGGTGGTTTCAAATGGCAAAAGTAATGTTTATTTGTGGCATAGCCTCTGCTCACCCTTCTTACCTGGTGCCTGGGCCTGCCATTCATGGGCCAGGCATGTTTTAACCCAGTGCTCCTGGGCTTTGGGTTGACTTAGGAATTCTGGTACTTCCTCATTTTAAGTAATAATTCTGAGCCCTGTAGCCTTGTCTGAGAAAAAGTCAGTAGTTCCCCTGTCAACCCATATAATCAGGGGAAGCACAAATTTAAAGTACTAGCTAACCACAAGACTCACCTCACAGGTTCTATTTATGAGCCTGTGATTTTCATGCACCAGAGAAATCTGCCTCAGCCATCCTTTCCCTTTAATGGTTCTCATTAAAAATCCTCTGACTTTATTACCAGGCATATAATATTAATGTTTAGAGTGGGCCAAGGGGTGATGGCCTTTTTTTAAAACCAAGAGGTCTTTGGAAGCTTAGCATCTTTAAGGGAGGAAGAAGCAGATGCTTTCTTGTTATAAATATTCCTTTAACCTTAAATGCATTTTCCCCCCTCCCATGATAAGTTGCTCTTTCTGAGAGAGAAATGGGAAGGAAATAATGTCTCCCCCGAGTGCTATTTCTAAGGCCTCTCTTTGTAATGATGGATGATCAGCAACAGTGAGAATCTAAGGGAAAAAATGTGCCAGCATGATCCTCTGGAGAAGCAGTAACATGAGTGAAAAAGAAAAAAAATGTAGTTCAAAGAGAGCAGTGACTATAGTCACATTCAGCAGAGCAGCTTGCTGTCAGCCCTGCCTGTACGTTCCAGAAGGTCTCTTGAGTTGCTCATGTATTACAAAGTAAGTATTGTGACACACATACACACAGAGATATAGATAGCTCACACCCTCAAGAAGATGAGAGAGAAATAACACCCTTGCGCTGCACGGGGCCTGGCACGTGCTGGGGGCACAGTGAACACAGGTGAAATAAATAAGCCTCATTGCTACAGAAAGAGAAGTCACACAGAATCAATTTTCAAGCTTCTGTGTGTCTCTAATATTTTCTCTCTTGCTTGGGGGAAGTGTGATGCCTTCTGTTGTCTGCCTTGGCATTCATCTATTTTACATTTTATTCACTTGACTATATTCTTTTCACACAGGTGATGACTCTGTCCCATTCATCTTTGGATTCTTGTCCCTAGCATAGTATCTGGCATGTAGTTCATGCACAATAAAAGCTTATTAAATTGCACAAACCCTAAGGGGAAATGAGTGTAGAGTAAAAGGAGCAGTTGAATGAGAAATGAACCTTGGAGGTGGGGAAAGGTGAAAACAAATGGAGAGACGGAATGATCAAGGGAACATAATTTCATTTCATTAAAGAACATAAAATGCACTTTGTAGAACTGCTAAGGATATCAAAGGATAATAAAAAACATTTTGAAGAAATTTTGAGAACCATGCAAAAGTAACTTGGAGATTCATCCATAAAAATAGTGCTTAATGAGTTGACTACCTTGGGAGATGAAGGCCAGGGTAGTGTATTTGAATCATTGGGTGCAGACAATAGAAACCAACTTGGCTGATTTGGCAGAAAGGAAATTTATGGGAAGAGCAGTAGAGAACCCATGGAAGCAACAAGAACATTAGGTAATCTAAGCTTGTGCAGGAGTTGAGGGGACAGGCAGCCAAAACACGACTGGTGTTACCCCATAGGAATGGTCTGTTGAGAATGCCTCTGCTGATGTCCACACCAGATGCTCCCTCTGGGTTGCCAGAGCTCCCCTTTGACCACTCAGCCACTTTGCATCACTGTCCAGGATTACAAGCTCCACAGAGGGGTATCTGGTTGACTGAATGAAGGCACAGATTGGTACTCTGGGTACCAGGAAGCAGGGAGAGGGGATATCTGCCCCTCTAACTTCCTGCATACTTGAGAGTGCCCCTGAGATGGCCATATACTGGACAGCCAACAAATAAATATCTACGTGCATGACAGCAGGTTCCTAGGAGTTGAGCCTCCTCCACTGTGTGGGTCAGCCAAGGGAGTTCTATCATCTCTTTCCACACTATGTCTATCAAAAATGGCGAGATCTTTAAAACTTGAAATTCTTCACTTTCAAATATTCAACCAAAATATATTGAACACTTTGAGCCAGAAACAGTGCTAAGCATTGCCGACACAGTGGTCGTACCACAGTGCGGTCTCTGCCTTCACAGAGCTGAGGCCACCATTCAGGAGATTTGACCCCTGGTTCCTTAGGAGAAGGGAAGCTAATTAAACTATACAAACTCAGTAACCCCCTTGATGTGCACAGTACTTTCACACACATCATTTTATAAGAACCTCACTTTTTCTTTCCTGATGAGAAAAATGGAAGCTAAAAGAGTTTAAAGTAACTGACCCACTGCCAGATCCTAGCAGGGTCAGGGTTCAAACTTGGTTCTAACCAGTGGTTGCACTTTCCAGCGCATCACTTAATGACAATGATGAACGGGGAAGTATACTGCTGGTTCAGATCAAAACTCTTCTTACTCTTCAGATGTAAAAGAGCTGGAAACCGAGATGAAACATTTTCTCTATAATTTAGCAGAAGTGTGTGTGAGACAGTGTGAGTCATCCTAAAAGTAACATTTCAGCACTGACAGTTAATGTGGGTGGGTTCTGAAGAACCACAAAGCAAAGAAAATGGAGTTTCATCATGAATGAGAATTGCTAAATGCCAAAAGGAGGCGGATGACCTTGTAATATATATTACTCCCAAATAAAACTGATGGCAGTGTAAAATTATAATTTGCAACATGTTTAAGGCCAGTATAAAGATTAAGCAGGTTTCAATTTTATGCAGAAGATAAATTACTGGTACCAGATGTCCAGCAACCAAGCAAGATAACATGAAAATTTAATTTTTACTTGCTTAACTATAATATTTATGACTCTTAAAATACAGATTTAGGTTCATAAGACAGTAAAGGTTATAGCCATCTGCTTGGTTACAGAATAGATCAAGAAGCAGGGGGTGACTCTACATGTAGGAGGAAATTCGTAAGAGTGAAGAATCCATAGGCTAAATAAAATAATTTACTCTATTCATTCACTGCGTGACTCTATGTGACAGCCATTTGTGCCAGGTCTGAAAAAACAGGGTAAAACATTTTGCAGATAAACATCTTCATCTGTGCAAAAACTTTCCCTGCCTGACCCATCCTACCCCCAGTCGCCACCTCCCTTGCAAACCTTCCCCTTTCCCACCCTGCCTTTGTCTGATTAACTCCAACCCTGCCTTTCGTTAATCTTGTTAATCTTGGCTTAACTAACCCTTTCTCAGGGAAGTGTCTCAGATTTGGTGGACAAAGTAAACTACACCCTCATAACATAACACATCTTTTTGTGGCAATTATCACTGTTGTTCTTTTATGTTTCCGTTATTACTTACTGTCTCTCCTGTGAGCCAGTTAGCACCTTGTGATCAGGACACTATCTGATAATACTTATTGCTGCATCCCCAGCTCATAGTACAGTGTATAGAAGAGTTCATAACAGATACCCAATAAATATTTGTGAAATAAATACAACCCTGTGTTGTCTATGTTGAAAGAATGGCTGCTGTCATCTTACAAAGACCTTTTCCTCCCAAACTATAACTTTTTTTTTCTTTTTTTTTTTTTCCAAACTATAACTTTTGATAATGCCTACCCAAAATAACAAAAGGAGAATGGTTAAACACTTCATCAGTTTCATTCCTTGGAGTACTAAGGATACCTGCAGTGTCAATGAATCAGACACTGAGTCAATGTCTCGGAATATTAGCACCTATCTGTTCAAGAAGATTTCCCCCCTCTTTAATTGCTAATTCTAGATAATTCTGTAGTCATTTCCCCCCCCCCCACATTTGATTCTCTCACCAGCCAGATTTGGAACAGCTGAGTAGTTTTAGGATCACTGTTAATAAAAACAGTTGGAGCTTTGAACATAGTAGGGAGTTGGCACCTTGAATAATGGAAATGTATTTTAAGGCACCATAATTGGTTCTATTAGCACTAAAAGGCTACTACCTATCTTGCGCTTGCACAAAAGTGCCCATGTTTTCATGTGATGGAAAGGTCAGAATGATGCATAACAATATTGAAATTCTATATTCCTATGACAATTAGATCTTCATGACCCAGATAACCACGATGGTATGATCACTCACCTAGAGCCAGACATCCTGGAATGCGAAGTTAAGTGGCCCTTAGGAAGCATCGCTATGAGCAAAGCTAAATGGAGGTGATGGAATTCCAGTTGAGCTATTTCAAATCCTAAAAGATGATGCTGTGAAAGTGAGGCACTCAATATGCCAGCAAATTTGGAAAACTCAACAGTGGCCACAAGACTGGAAAAGCTCAGTTTTCATTCCAATCCCAAAGAAAGGCAATGCCAAAGAATGTTCAAACTACTACACAATTGCACTCATCTCACATGCTAGTAAAGTAATGCTCAAAATTCTCCAAGCCAGGCTTCAACAGTATGTGAACCATGAACTTCCAAATGTTCAAGCTGGATTTAGGAAAGGTGGAGGAACCAGAGATCAAATTGCCAACATCTGTTCGATCATCAAAAAAGCAAGAGAGTTCCAGAAAAACATGTTACTTCTGCTTTATTGACTATGCCAAAGCCTTTGCCTGTGTGGATCACAACAAACTGTGGAAAATTCTTCAAGAGATGGGAATATCAGACCACCTGACCTGCCTCCTGAGAAATCTGTGTGCAGGCCAAGAAGCAACAGTTAGAACTGGACATGGAACAACAGACTGGTTCCAAATCAGAAAAGGAGTAAGTTAAGGGTGTATATTGACACCCTGCTTATTTAACTTACATGCAGAGTACATAATGCAAAATGCTGGGCTGCATGAAGTACAAGCTGGAATCAGGATTGCTGGGAGAAATATCAATAACCTCAGATATGCAGATGATACCACCTTTATGGCAGAAAGCAATGAAGAACTAAAAAGCCTCTTGATGAAAGTGAAAGAGGAGAGTGAAAAGGCTGGCTTAAAACTAAACATTCAGAAAACTAACATCATGGCATCTCGTCCCATCACTTCATAGAAAACAGATAGGGAAACAATGAAAACAGTGAGAGACTTTATCTTTTCGGGGGCTCCAAAATCACTGTAGATGGTGACTGCACCCATGAAATTAAAAGATGGTTGCTCCTTGGAAGAAAAGCTATGACCAACCTAGACAGCATATTAAAAAGCAGAGACATTACTTTGACAACAAAGGTCCATCTAGTCAAAGCTATGATTGTTCCAGTAGTCATGTATAGATGTGAGAGTAAGACTATAAAGAAAGCTGAGTGCCAAAGAATTGATACTTTTGAACTGTGGTGTTGGAGAAGACTCTTGAGAGTCCCTTTGACTGCAAGGAGATCCAACCAGTCCATCCTAAAGGAAATCAGTCCTAAATATTCATTGGAAGGACTGAAGCTGAAGCTGAAACTCCAGTACTTTGGCCACCTGATGCGAAGAACTGAAAGACCCTGATGCTGGGAAAGATTAAAGGCAGGAGGAGAAGGGGATAATAGAGGCTGAATGGTTGGATGGCATCACCAACACGATGGACATGAGTTTGAGTAAGTTCCGGGAGTTGGTGGCGGACAGGGAAGTCTGGCATGCTGCAGTCTGTGGGGTCACAAAGAGTTTGACACGACTGAGCAACTGAACTGAACTAATGGCAATTAGAAAAAATAATTAAGACTGAAAGGTTTTTTTGAAGCCAGCTTAGAGAACTGAATAAGAATCAGTGAACCATCTGAGAACGTCCACATCTGTCTTGCCCAAAGTAATCTGTGAGGATTAACTTGAATTCATCCATTTTTAGAGAGGCTCTTATGAGGAAACTGAGTACTCTGTGGGTAACAGGTTGGACATTTATTGCCATTATCTCCACAAAGTTGTGGCTGAATCTCTCAAAGTGTGAAGGAGAGAAGGAAGCACAGAGGTCGTCGTTTTGGAGGTTAGCTAACCACAGCCTGTGCCTGCTAAGCGCATACACAAGTCCCACTAAATTTTGAGCAGTGTCCTCTGGTGAGCTTTAAAAGACGCTGGTAAAAATACTTTGTGTTGCACTTAGCAGTCCTTTTTTTCAGAGTACATCAAAGTGTACCTTTATTGCCTCATTTTACCTTAATTTTCCTTAAGGCAGCCACACTAGATTTGCCAAAGTCACAAGGAAATGATCTCGATAGTTCTGTTTCAGTACCTGGTCTGCTTTGAAGGAACATGGCAGGCGAGGCCCAAGCCTGGTTGGGCCGCTGCCCACAAGACCACACAGGTTCACAGAGGTAACTTACCTCATCTAGTGCCTTCCTTCAGGCCTCTTGGCTCAGCCTCCTGCAATGGCAGCAGGATCTATGGTTGTGTAACCCAGCTCACACCAACAGCTGATAAAACCAGAAGACCAGAGTATTAATTCCCAAAGAGAAAACTCAGCTGAGAGAAATATGGACCAAAACGCTTCTGACGGCACACACCTGTGTCCTCTCTTCTTGGAACCATGTGGGAAGTCAAATCACAGCCAAGACTTGTTTGCCAGGTCTTCAAGTGGATTCTTTTGCCAACATAGTTTAAGAGGCTTTATTCCTTGTTTTAGAGGAAGCCTAATTGGCTCATTTCACACAGCACTTTTAACATTTAACAGGTTTTAGCCTAGGGGTAATTTCTGAAGATCTTCACGACCTAGATAATCACGATGGTATGATCACTCACCTAGAGCCAGACATCCTGGAATGTGAAGTCAAGTGGACCTTAGAAAGCATCACTACGAACAAAGCTAGTGGAG
Source organism: Bubalus bubalis (assembly GCF_019923935.1). NCBI lineage: Eukaryota > Metazoa > Chordata > Mammalia > Artiodactyla > Bovidae > Bubalus > Bubalus bubalis. Next base: position 59,154,358 of record NC_059163.1, read on the forward strand.
GTGATGGAATTCCAGTTGAGCTATTTCAAATCCTGAAAGATGATGCTGTGAAAGTGCTGCACTCAATATGCCAGCAAATTTGGAAAACTCAGCAGTGGCCACAGGACTGGAAAAGGTCAGTTTTCATTCCAATCCCAAAGAGGGCAATGCCAAAGAATGCTCAAAGTACTGCACAATTGCACTCATCTCACACACTAGTAAAGTAATGCTCAAAATTCTCCAAGCCAGGCTTCAGCAATATGTGAACTGTGAACTTCCTGATGTTCAAGCTGGTTTTAGAAAAGGCAGAGGAACCAGAGATCAAATTGCCAACATCCGCTGGATCATGGAAAAAGCAAGAGAGTTCCAGAAAAACATCTATTTCTGCTTTATTGACTATGCCAAAGCCTTTGATTCTGTGGATCACAATAAACTGTGGAGAATTCTGAAAGAGATGGGAATACGAGACCACCTGACCTTCCTCTTGAGAAACCCATATGCAGGTCAGGAAGCAACAGTTAGAACTGGACATGGAACAACAGACTGGTTCCAAATAGGAAAAAGAGTATGTCAAGGCTGTATATTGTCACCCTGCTTATTTAATTTATATGCAAAGTACATCATGAGAAACTCTGGGCTGGATGAAGCACAAGCTGGAATCAAGATTGCCGGGAGAAATATCAATAACCTCAGATATGCAGATGACACCACCGTTATGGCAGAGAGTGAAGAGGAACTCAAAAGCCTCCTGATGAAAGTGAAAGAGGAGAGTGAAAAAGCTGGCTTAAAGCTCAACATTCAGAAAACGAAGATCATGGCATCTGGTCCCATCACTTCATGGGAAATAGATGGGGAAATAGTGGAAACAGTGTCAAACTTTATTTTCTGGGACTCCAAAATCACTGCAGATGGTGATTGCAGCCATGAAATTAAAAGACGCTTACTCCTTGGAAGGAAAGTTATGCCCAACCTAGACAGCATATTGAAAAGCAGAGACATTACTTTGCCAACAAAGGACCGTCTAGTCAAGGCTATGGTTTTTCCAGTGGTCATGTATGGATGTGAGAGTTGGACTGTGAAGAAAGCTGAGCGCTGAAGAATTGATGCCTTTGAACTGTGGTGTTGGAGAAGACTCTTGAGAGTCCTTTGGACTGCAAGGAGATCCAACCAGTCCATTCTAAAGGAGATTAGCTCTGGGTGTTCTTTGGAAGTAATGATGCTAAAGCTGAAACTCCAGTACTTTGGGCACGAAGAGTTGACTTATTGGAAAAGACTCTGATGCTGGGAGGGATTGGAGGCAGGAGGAAAAGGGGACGACAGAGGATGAGATGGCTGGATGGCATCACTGACTCGATGGACGTGAGTTTGAGTGAACTCCGGGAGATGGTGATGGACAGGGAGGCCTGGCGTGCTGGGATTCATGGGGTCGCAAAGGGTCGGACAGGACTGACTGACTGAACTGAACTGACTGAATTTCTGAAGATACCTTTGCATGTTTGTGCTCTGATTATGGGTTGATTTTATAGATTAACTCTCACAGGGCGCTCTTGTTTTCCTTATCTCCAAATTCCTGGGTGGCACCTCAGAGGTTTTGTTCAGCTTGAACCCACAGCCTTTTTTTTTTAAAGAAACACAGGCACAGATAAGTTAAATAACATTCTTTCAGTCATTCAACACGTATTTATTGAGTAGTACCTGTTATGTGTCATGCTCCAAGATGGAGTTCTGGGGAGTAAACTGAGCAAAAAATACAAACTTTGTATCCTGGAGGCAGACAAATAAGGAATTACAACAAAACTGGATACATTCTCCTTTGGGGAAGTAGAGGTCACAGAGGGTCATAGGACACCTAAATTTGTTTTGTTCTTGTTTTTTCTTTTGGCTTTCCAATTCAGTAACCAAGTAAAATTTAGCTGAATAAGTGCTTTTACAGAAGGGAAGATAAAAAATTTGATGTGGCAAATTCCCTTAGTAGCCAAGAGATCCTGACTAGGATGGGGACGTTTTAGATGTTTCTTCAGTGTGGGAGATGTACCCTGTCTTTCACATGAAAATCATCAGGAACAAAGTGAAGGAAACACCTCATAAATTTCTGTTACTCAGTGGGAATCAAGAATTACTTTGGAAGGACAAGCTGAGATTAGAGACTAAATATCACAGATATGAAGCATTTTGAAAAGTGATAAAAATTTTTAAAAAGAAGAAACATCATCAGAGGTCACCCTGGCCATTGTCATGGGTGGAGTGATAGGGGCTTTATTTGAGAACATAAAGCATGTGGTTTTATTTTTAATCAAAATTTCTACTGTTGGAAATCCATTTTGTTCACTAGATTCAGTCAGGTCAAAACTCAGACCAGGGTTCTTTCTAAATTTTTAGGCTCCGCTGAGGCTCTTGTAAAAGTCAAAGAAATGTTTGGTTCAGAGATTTGACAAATTCATGAAAAGACCTGTATGAAGTTTTAAAATATTTCATACTGCTTCTGCTGCATTAAGTAGTGTTGCTGAGTGAATATGATTTGAAAGAAGCTATTTCTCAGTGTAAAACTAGAAAAAATATCACCTGTTTTAGCTATTCTGAAGAAGGTATTAAAATGACAGATATCCTACCTTTTTACCTTTTAATCAATTTTTCTGAAGTTTTCCTATTAGCATAAAAGTTACATGACTTTGGATACTAGGAGAAAAAGAAGATAATGTACCACTAGAGAGTTACTTTGAACTAGCTGTCATTTTGACAAATAATGACTTTCTGAATTATGGTTATACCACACTATAAAACATCAGGAAACCGAATAAATAAGCAAATGATGAGCAGTTTGACTTTCAAACCAAAAGGACTCTGATAATTTTCTTCAATAATTATTTGGTTCCATGAATAGGCTTTTTTGAGATTTTAACCTTTAAAAATTATTCTCTCTAAATCTCAAATTTTGGAAGGTTATAAGATTTTTTTTACCGGTGGGGAAGGAGTGGGGAGGAATAGATTAGGCATTTGGGATTAACATATACACACTCAGTCGCTCAGTCATGTCCGACTTTTTGTGACCCCATGAACTGCAGCATGCCAGGCCTCCCCTGTCCATCACCAACTCCCGGAGTCCACCCAAACCCATGTCCATCGAGTGGGTGATGCCATCCAGCCATCTCATCCTCTGTCGTCCCCTTCTCGTCCTGCCCTCAATCTTCCCCAGCATTAGGGTCTTTTCCAATGGGTCAGCTCTTCGCATCAGGTGGCCAAAGTATTGGAGTTTCAGCTTCAACATCACTGCTATATTTAAAATAGACAACCAACAAGGACCTACTGTATAGCACAGGGAACTCTGCTTAATAGTCTGCAATAATCTAAATGGCAAAAGACTTTGAAAAAAAGAGTAGAAACAGCTATATGTATAACAGAATCATTTTGCCATATACTTTAACATTGTTAATCAATTATACTCCAATATAAAATAAAAATTAAAAAAAGATGCTTTGTCAAAGATGTCAAACAATTATTCACATGGAAGTTCATTCTGAAGCTTTAATGTGCATCAGAATCAACCATCAAAGGCCCCCTGGGCCATTAAGAAGAGAGATGGCAATTCAGTAGGTCTGGGGCAGGGTTCTAGAGCCTGCACTTTAAATTACCACGGCTAGGGATTTTCAGGCCAAGGCTCTGTTGATCACTTTATTTGTTTTCTATTGCTGTGTAACAAATTATCACAAACTTAGTGGCTTAAGACCACATACCTTCATTATCTCACAGTTTCTGTGGGTCAGAAATTTGGGTACTGTTCTGCTGCATTCCAGGAACTCATAAGCTTGAAGTCAAGATGCGAGCTGGCCTGTGTTGTCATCTGAAGGGTTTCCTTCCAAGTTGGTTCATGTTGTTGGCAGAATTCATTTCTTTGAGGATGTAAACTGAAGGCCCTGGCTTCTTAACTGGTTCTCACCACCAGACACCACCCCTAGGTCCTGGAGGCCACCTGCAGAGCCCTGCTATAGGACCCTTTTCATACACAGTTCGCAACATGGCAGCTTGCTTCTTTGACCCCAGTGAGGGATCCTCCCTGATGGCAGGGAAGGCCATGTCTCTCTTTTAAAGGCTTTCAAATCGTTGATCAGACCCACCCAGGATAGATTCTCTCAAAATCAACTGATTTGGGATATTAATTAACCTGCAAAAGCTCTTCATCTTTGTGTAACCTAGTCACAGGAATGAGATCCTATTATAGTCCTGCCCATGCTCAAGGGAGGAGAATTAAAGGGGGGCATGTACACCAGGAGTGGGAATCTTGGGGGCTGTTGTAGAATTCTTCCTACCACAACCACCCTTGAGAGTACAGGTTTAAAAAGACAAAAACCACAGACCCCCGGGGATTTTCAGTGTGAGAGAAATAAGGCTGATACATCTAGTCCCATGAGTGCAGTTGGCCCTTACCAACAAAAGAGCCAATGAAACATAAGAAAATTCAGGACTTTAGTGAATGATGAAAATGGCTTATCATATTAGTAGGAAAACAAAAAAAATTACTGAATGCATGATGCTGGGACAACTGAATAATCACTTAGGAAAAAAAAAATTTACTTAATCCAGAGCTCACACTAACACTACAGTAAATTTCAAACAGGTTAATGATTTTAATGGTAATATGAAACCACAAAATAGAAGAAACAATGGTAGAATTCATTTATAATGAACTGCAAAACTAATCATGACACAAAACTCAGCTAAATCACTAATAAATTTGACCATATCTAAAAGAATGTACCAGAGAAGGCAATGGCAACCCACTCCAGTACTCTTGCCTGGAAACTCCCATGGACAGAGGAGCCTGGTAGGCTGCAGTCCATGGGGTCGCTAAGAGTCGGACATGACTGAGCGACTTCACTTTCACTTTTCACTTTCATGCACTGGAGAAGGAAATGGCAACCCACTCCAGTATTCTTGCCTGGGGAATCCCAGGGACAGAGGAGCCTGGTAGGCTGCCGTCTATGGAGTCGCACAGAGTCGGACACGACTGAAGTGACTTAGCAGCGGCAGCAGCAGCAAAAGAATGTACACAGCAACAACAATTGGGAAAAGTTTTTTGCAGCTCATCAGAGATGAGCAACATTTCCTAGTGTATAAGGAGCTTCTAATAATTCATGAAGAAAAGACCATAACCCAGTAGGCACATGGGTAAAGGATGAGAATGGACTGTTTATAGAAAATGAAATACAAATAGTTCTTAAACATATGAAAAGTTGTTCGGTCTCACTCAGACCAAATTCTTTCAAAAATTTTTTTGTTTGATGTTTACTATGGCTATTTGGGTATAGGAGACATAGCAGTGAACCAAATGAAATAAATATTTCTCCTCTCCTGCAGCTTATATTCAGGTGGAAAAGCTAATTAAAGTTACCCTGAGATACCACTTCACTTTCATCTATCAGACTGACAAAAATCCAGAAGTAGACATCATACTCTATGGCAAAGGGCAAGAGGTACTCATATTTCACTAAGGTAAATTTAGAGGTGAAATTGGTACAACTTCTATGATAGATAATTTGGCAATAACTATGTAATAAGATCAAAATTATGCATGTACAAACCCTTTGAGCCAGTAACTCCATTTCTAGGAATTTATCCTATAGATGTTCTCATATAGCAGAGAAATGGCATATGTACAATGTTTACTGCTAGTGTGTTTGCAAGATCAAAAGATTAGACACCATCTAAACAAGAGGCTATTTAAAGACATGGTGATACATCCATCCTGTGGAATATCAGGAAGTTGTAAAAAAGAATAAGGAAATACTTATGTGCAAAGATCCACAAGATGTATCATTCATGATATAGATATATACAGTATTTTGCCAGTTGTGGGAAGGACAAAAACATTTTAGTAACATAAATGTACAAAGGTTTCATCTATCTACCTATCTATCCAGAAGGGAAGGAAATATGTGATATCGTGGGAAGTGATTGAGAGATGGGTTAACAGGCAATATTCACTCAGTATCCCTTTATAGCTTAAAATCTTTAAATCATGTAAATGTGTTCCTTATTTAGAAAATTAAATCCCTCAAATAAGTTTCTGTTATCAAATTTTTTTTCTAATTAAAGGAATTACATTCTGAGAGAAGATTTGACAGTATCTCCCCGTCAATCACATCAGTGTTTAATCGCCTTCTTGGACAAAAAGCATCATATTCTTGATTACCCTTATCTTCCTATTTGATTTCTCATCTTAAGAAACAACTACCCAAATTTCTCTTTAAATTATAGGTCACCTCATTTCCATCCATGTTCAGGGCTTTGTATAAAAAGCGGAGACATCTGTGAAGCAAAAAAATCACATGTATTATGTAGAACTCAAGTTTCAATATAAAAACTAGAAAAGCAAGACTCAGGACCCCAGTGGAATGAGAGCAACACCACTGAACCATGAAGAGAAAATTTTGTCTCCTACTTGAAGTCAGTTGAAGATAATATCAGAAGAATTTTATAAAGTCACAGAGTCATAGCAGAGCAGGCTAGACTTCATCATTATCTGTAAATTCGCTTGTTGGTAAAACTGTCCCTGAAATCAAGGATGTCATTAATATTCTTCTTAGGGCCATATTTAAACAATATACGATAGAAGGAAATGTTTGTACTTTCTAAACCAAAATGTTTTCTTGCTACTTGATGTTGTACTTTAAGTTTTTTTCTTTACTTTGCTCCTCCTTCACTATACTTTGGATCTTGTGCCCAGAAGGCGGTGGGAGAGGAGGAATGAAAGGGAAGATACAAAGTTGAGAGAAATGGGTGAAAAGTGTCAGAGTTGCAGACAGGAAATTGAGTGAGTGGTAGAAACTGCCAAAATCCTATTTAGACCCAGGGCATTGTTCTCTTACTACAGTAGAATATACTGTGTCTGCTTTTGCATTGCTGTTGACTAAATAAAGACTAGAACAGCTCTCTTTATTAAATAGCAGAGACCACAAAGAGGCTGCCGATGACTCCAGTCAAGGACGTGCTTCCTCCAATACCAGAACTAGAAGTTACTTCCGCGGTGCATCAGCAAGATCAACATACACGGTGAGTGATGCTTCAGTTTAATGATGATTTGGCTATTTATTATAAACTCGAATAGATCCAAGGAGGTATAGTTAACTTCAAATTGCACTCCTGTCTGGATGTAGCAGATAGAGGGCTTCCCAGGTGGCGCTAGTGGTAAAGAAGCCGCCTGCCAATGCAGGAGACATAAGAGACACGGGTTCAATTGCTGGGAAGATCCCCTGGAGGAGGAAATGGCAACCCACTCCAGTATTCTCACCTGAAGAATCCCATGGACAGAGGAGTCTGGCAGGCTACAGTCCGTAGGGTCACTAAGAGTCTGACATGACTGAAGTGACTTACCATGCATGTAGCACATAGGAGATAGAATGTGATGAACTTTCAAAATTGGTTCATATGAATTAGATAGCATGAAATAAAATCACTATTTCCTCCAAGGTCTAGTAAGGACCAGTAAACTAATCTCTTAGTCTGTTGAACAACATGTGTCCTGAGATGTCAGCTCATCTCTTGGCACTGTTCCCTGGGATTGAGTCAGAAGTCCAGCAGGCTTCACTGTTTCACTCAGAACATGAGAAAAGAGAGAATGTAAATTTGTAAAGTAGAACTACTCATTGACCCTCAACTACTGAAATAAAGACTTCCCTAAAGTTTGTATTTTATAACCTGGATGAATGCACATTGATTTCCATGCATTTGAATACAAAACTGTGATCAGAAGTGTCCTAGAAATCTTTTTCTTTCATTCAACAAATATTTATTAAGTAGCTATTTTGTGAAAGGCACTATGGATAACCATTGTAAGAGGTATAAAAATTGGGACAAAATGGGAAACTAGCATTTCTTAGTATTCTTTTATGAGGATTAGTGTTTATAATACCTGGGTCCTGGCAGGAAATGGATGATATACTCATATTGAATAATTTGGGGAGAGTTTCATAAAGGGCCTTTTAAGTCAGCATGTGGGAAAACCGGAACAGGACAGTGTGGCAGCCTAGGACTAGTGACAGTGGGACATTGCTACTGTCCCTGAGACCAAAGAGACAAAGAACTCAGAGGGACAGGGAGAGAGGGACACACGTACACACGCAGAAAGAATACGTGCGCAGGACTGCCTGATAGGAGCGGTGGCTTTTGGTCATGGACACAACAGCCTGTGGTTGCCCTGAGGAGAGAGAATTAATAGCCCAATCTGACTGTTCTTTCTTCTCAATGTCGAGTACTCTCCACTGGCCAAACCCAACCAGAGCCAGGGGACTCTGGAGCTAGATTGAGACAGTTCATACGGGCTGGTCTCCCAAGCACCAAGCAAGGTGGACAAAAGGGGAGAGCAGATTGGGAGAGTCAACCAAGGGGATCCAGCATAGGTGGCTCAGTGCACCAAACTGGAAACTAAGTGCCAAGGATCCCTTTGTCTTCAGGACTAGAGAGAGTCAGGTCTGCCTGCTTGGGTCTTAGGGCAAAATTCCTAGGGAGACGATAGTGTCATCATATAATGTTTTAATGAAGTGTTACTAGTTCTTATGCTTGATATTTCTCATTGAGGTCCTCATTCTGGGATATTCAGCCTTGCATATGAAGGAAGACTCTCCTCTGTTCACTCACCAAATGCTTTTAGAGTACCTACTGTGTGCCAAAAATTCTGCTGCTGCTGCTGCTAAGCCACTTCAGTCATGTCCAACTCTGTGCGACCCCATAGATGGCAGCCCACAAGGCTCCTCCATCCCTGGGATTCTCCAGGCAAGAACACTGGAGTGGGTTGCCATTTCCTTCTCCAAAATTCTGCTACTCATTGGCAAAATAACAGCAGTCAGTGGAAGAATTAGATGAGGGAATCCCTAATTCCAATAGAGTGTCAAGTAACGTGATAGAGGCCTTCACAGGAACTTGGGGAGTGTAATGGGGAGACCCTTTCACATTTTGCCTAGTATTTAACCAATGTCCAATGAGTATTTGTCGAGTGAATGGATAAATTCCAACTTCTGTGTTTCTCTAGTAGTGCATAAACACTTGCATTTTTATTTTATAGAAGTGGAAAATAAGCCTCAAAAATATAGTGGCAGAGGCTGAAAGAGATCCTAGGTTTCCTGGCTCCTAGGCTGAGAAGTTTATTACCACTAACCACACTGTCTTCTTGGGGCCATAAAGGAGGCTCCGTGGTATAACAAAGGATTGGAAAGAGCCTTTAATCAGTGACTTTAGGAAGTTTTCTTGTGTTCTTATAAGACATAGTTTTAATAAATGGTTTTAAAATTTTTTCCGCTAATTATTTTCAGGTCAACAGTATTTTTGTGTGAATAATATTTGCCTTTGTTTCTTAAATCTTCAGACTATCCTTATGAACTCCTCTGGGCAATTTGGACTGAACCCTTCTGAAGAGTACTCGTAACTCTATTCTGGGAATGAGTTAACTGGTAAATATTTGGTACAGCTGAGGCTGCACTATAGGAACCAGTAGAAATGCTGACTGGTTGATGGGAACTAACTCAATAGCACTCATTTTACCCAGGAGATCAAAGGAAAGAGAGTTTTTTCAGAAAGGAACTATGAGTCATGAGAAACAAGCTGATGAAACCCATGGAAAGAGAACACTTACTTCCTTTGTTTATCTACCATTATACAGCTTACAGTAGCCCCCAAATTTGATTTTGAGATACCAAAAACAAGGTTGAGGATGAAAATGCTTTCTCTCATCATCCCACATTGCAGATCCTGATTTAATGTGTTTTCTTAAACAGATGGATTGTTCCTATTTTACAAATTGCTTAAGAGGATCTGGGTTGGTTGTTTATACATTTGCTTGCATCTATAAATCTTGCCTCTTTTCAGCACTGAGATGTTTAAAAAGTTCAAAGATACCAAAATAAAATGAATTTAAGTGAAATATATGAATATTTAAATCTAATAACAACATGTTTCCTTTGTTTCTTTTGGTAGTCATCTTTTTATAGCTATCACTGATGTCAAGAGTTATTATAAATATTAATTACACTAAAATTAGATATAAACAAAAGGACAGTTCTTAACTTTGAAAAATAGGAAAATATCTTCCAAAGAATTAAAATGGCCTTACTACTCAGAGCAATCTACAGATTTAATGTGATCCCTATCAAATTTCTCATGACATTTTTCACAGAACTAGAACAATAATCTTTAAATTTACATGGAACCATAAAAGACCCAGAATTGCCAAAGCAACCCTCAGGGGGAAAAACAAAGCAAAACCAGAAAAAAAGCAGGAGGCGTAACCCTCCCAGACGTCAGACAACACTATAAAGCTACAGTGATCAAAACAGTGTGGTACCAGTACTGGCAACAAAGCAGACATATGGATCAATGGAGCAGAACAGAGAGCCCGGAAGCAAACTCACACAGCTACGGTCAATTAATCTTCAATGAAGGAAGCAAGAATACACAATGGGAAAAAGACAGTCTCTGCAGCAAGTGATGCTGGGAAAGTTGGACAGCTGCATGTAAATCAATGAAGTTAGAACACACCCTCACACCATACACAAAAATAACCTCAAAATGGCTTAAAGACTTAAACATAATATACGATACCATAAAGTTCCTAGAGGAGAACATGGGCAAAACATTCTCTGACATAAATTGTACCAATGTTTCTTAGGTTGGTCTCCTAAAGCAATAGAAATAAAAGCAAAAATAAATAAATGGGACCTAATCAAACTTACAAGCTTTTGCATGGCAAAGGAAGCCATAAACAAAATGAAAAGACAACCAATGGAATAGGAGAAAATATTAATATTTGAAAATTATGTGACCAACAAGGGCTTAATTTCCAAAGTATACAATCAGCTCATACAACTCAACAATAAAAAAACAAACAACCCAATTGAAAAATGAGCAGAAGGTAGACATCTTCTCCAAAGAAGGCATTCAGTTCAGGTCAGTTGCTCAGTCATGTCCAACTCTTTGCAACCCCATGAATTGCAGCACGCCAAGCCTCCCTGTCCATCACCAACTCCCGGAGTTCACTCAGACTCACGTCCATCAAGTCACAGATACTATCCAGCCATCTCATCCTCTGTCGTCCCCTTCTCCTCCTGCCCCCAATCCCTCCCAGCATCAGTCTTTTCCAATGAGTCAACTCTTCGCATGAGGTGGCCAAAGTACTGGAGTTTCAGCTTTAGCATCATTCCTTCCAAAGAAATCCCAGGGCTGATCTCCTTTAGAATGGACTGGTTGGATCCCCTTGCAGTTCAAGGGACTCTCAAGAGTCTTCTCCAACACCACACTTCAAAAGCATCAATTCTTCAGCAGCACACGAAAAGATGCTCAACATTTCTAATTATTAGAGAAATGTAAATAAAAACTACAATGAGGTATCTCCTCACACTAGTCAGAATGGCCATAATTAAAAAGTCTACAAACCATAAAGGCTGGAGAGGGTGTAGAGAAAAAGGAAGCCTCCTACAGTGTTGGTAAGAATGTAAATTGGTGCAGCCACTGTGGAAAACAGTATGGAGAGTCCTCAAATCACTAAAAATAGAACTACCCATATGACCCAGAAATTCCACTCCTGGGCATATACCCAGACAAAACTACAATTCAAAATGATACATGCACCCCCAATGTTCATAGCAGCTCTACTCACAATTGCCAGGACATGGAAACAACCAAAATGTCCATCAACAGATGAATGGATAAAGAAGATGTGCTGTATATATACAATAGAATTCTACTCAGCCATAAGAAAGAATGAAATATTGCCATTTGCAGAAACATGGATGGGCCTGGAGATTATCATACTAAGTGAAGTCAGAGAAAGACAAATACCATATATCATCCTTACTTTGGAACTGTGGTGCTGAAGACTCTTGAGAGTCCCTTGGTTAGCAAGGAAATCAAGCCAGTCAATCCTAAAGGAAATCAACTCTGAATATTCCTTGGAAGGACTGATACTGAAGCTGAAGCTCCAATATTTTGGCCATTTGATGCAAAGAGCCAACTCATTGGGAAAGACCCTGATGCTGGGAAAGATTGAAAGCAAGAGGAAAAGGGGACAACAGAGGATGAGAAGGTTGGATGGCACCATCAACTCAATGTACACGAGTTTGAGCAAACTCCAGGAGATGGTGAACGACAGGGAAGCCTGACATGCTGCTGTCCATGAGTTGGAAACAACTTAGCAACTGAACAACAGCAATAATATGTGGAATCTAAAATATGACACAAATGAATTTATCTGCAAAACAAAAAGAGACAGAGAGAACAGACTTGTGAGTGACAAAGTGGAGGGAGTAGGGAGGGATGGGCTGGGAGTTTGGAGTTAGTTCAGTTCAGTCGCTCAGTCGTGTCCAACTCTTTGTGACCCCATGAACTGCAGCACACCAGGCCTCCCTGTCCATCACCAACTCTCAGAGTTTACCCAAACTCATGTCCATCGAGTCAGTGATGCCAACCAGCCATCTCATCGTCTGTCATCCCCTTCTCCTCCTGCCCCCAATCTCTCCCTGCATCAGTCTTTTCCAATGAGTAAACTCTTCGCATGAGGTGGCCAAAGTACTGGAGTTTCAACTTCAGCATCAGTCCTTCCAATGAACACCCAGGACTATCTCCTTTAGGATGGACTGGTTGGTTGGAGTTAGTAGGTGCAAACTATTACATATAGAATGGATAAGCAATAAGGTCCTACTGGGTAGTTCAGTCAACTACACTCAGTATCGTGAGATAAACGAACGATAATGGAAAGGAAATAAAAAAGAATGTAGGAAAGAAACATATCTTCAGAGAGTTAAGGTGGAACTTAATCTCTTAATGTCAATATATGGCTAAAATTGCTTATCTGAGTAGATTTTCAGAGTTTAACTGCAGAATCTGATTAAGCAATCTAACAGGAATGAATGTTTCAGCACATAAAGGTTTTTTTTTGTTGTTTGTACTCTATATTTTGTTGTTGTTGTTAGCTCACAAACTGAGGTTCTAATTGTAAAATTTAGAGATTGAGGATTTGGCAAATGGAATTCTACTAATCATACTTTTTCTTGCTTGTATTTCCCTGATTAATAGGTGAGTCAGGCTCAGATCTGGAATACTTCAGCAGGAATTTAGGGGTGTCACACTCTCTGAGGTATGGACATTATATCATTTCTGAGAAGCCAAATTATTGTTTCCTTGCATATCACCTACTATATTCTGACAAATGACTTGGAAATCAATGGGAACTTGCATACAAAAAGCATAAATCAAGCTTTGAATTGTGTTACATTGTGGCAGCTTTTAAAAGCTGATTTCACTTATTTATAAAAATAATAGACTTTAACTGAAACTGTGAAGCACTGAAAGATGTAGATGGCCTGCTGTCTGCCCGCAGGCTATGATGTGAAGGAGACAGGAGATGCATGCCACTAATTATAATACTAGGTGCCATGGTCAGATGTGTCATTAATAGGCTGCATGCTTCCTGCTGAGAATTCACAGGCCGATAGAATCATTGCCAGTTGAGGGTGATTTGGTAGGCTTCTCCAGAAGCCCACTTCTGAGCAGCGTCTGAAAGATGAGTTTTCCTAATCCCTCAGTAAATCTGTGCTTGCTCAGCCCTCATGCCCTTTTCATATCTGTCATTTACAATTATTTTCATGATTATTAATTAAGATCTGTCTCCCTGCCTAGACTGGTTCTGTTCACCATACTATCCCTGGCAGCTGGTAGAACGCTCGGCTCACAAGTAGGTGCTTAATAAATATTTGTTGGATGAAGAACTATTTCTTGAGCTTTCTTATACACCAGGCACATGCCATGTACACTCATTTCCTCCTCACAATAGCTCTCAAGGTGTCATTACCTCCAGGAAGCTAACCAGTTAGCGTGTCATTTCTGGACTAATATCTAGCTCCAGTTGAGGTCTGGTGGGCTGCAAAGCTGGAGCTGCCCCCAGGATTCACACTGCAGGGTCAAGATGGAATGAAGGGCACAAGACACTTGGGGGTGCCTGAGAAAACGGCTCCCACCCAGAGCTCCAGTGTCCTCTCTCCTGGGAGTAAGAGGAGCCTGGGTAAACCTGACCTTGAAGGAGTCTTCTGATGGAATGTCCCTGGGCTTGTTGGTCCTGCCTGTCTCTCCTTCAGCCAGCCAGTTCTGCTCCGCTCCCTGCGCACTTGGCTCCAAAAAAAATGAACCCGTGTTCCTGGGTGTCTGGTGTGACTCCAGGCTTCCAATCTACACCACTGAGCCTGACTGTTAGCACACTTCACTTTTCCACTGGTTCCACTTCTGACCTTGACCCATCTCATACCCCCTCCGTATGACTTATAGCTTCATCCTCTGTGTGTCTGTGGTTCTCACAGCAGGCGACCCTTCCCAGCTGTGCTCCACACTTATCTCCTTGATCTCTGTGTCCTGCTGAGTAGGGGGGACCCCAGCTCTCCGTCCAGAGGAATTCAGGTGTCAACTGGAGTGGGCAGGGAACCATGGCACCAGGCGGAAGGCTGGCTACGTTGCTGAGACACTGAGCAGACATGGTGGGATTAGCATGGAAGAAAGAGGGATGGCCAGAGGAGAGGGTGTCAGGGGAGAATTGGTGGCACTTGGCAATGATTTGATGCAGGTGTGGCCTGAGGGTGCAGCAGGGGAAGGTGAGAGAAGAGAGGCAGAGGGCATCCCTCCAGATCTCTATGTGGAAAACAGTATTGCCCAAACTTACAGCTACCGCCTTTGGTTTCCAGAATTTTCATTTTCCATAAGATTCCCTTCAAGCTTTACTTTCATCCGAGTTTCAAGCTCTGCTTCTCCATGCACCCTGCATACTTAGTCATCCTGGATGGAGCAGTCATTCTTCAGACCACCTTGTTCCTCCAGCTTCCTTTCCGACTGTTCCCTTTCCTTCCATCTGCAGAAATCCTCTCCACCCCTCAAAGGCAGATGGGCTACCATGTCCATGGAGCAGCCCCTGCTGATGCCAGTTGGAATAATGTCTCTTTTCTGTGCTTCCCTAGGGCTTAGTCCTCTTATCAAAGTCCTTCTCACATCCTGCCTCACTCCACAACCATTGTACTCATGTCTGTTTCCCCACCAGACTGGGAGGAGACTGGGAATTACATCTTTTCCAGCTTCCGAGTCCCTAGTGACAGGTACTCACTTCTCCCTACCTGCTCCTCCTTTGCAATACTCATCAATGGATTTTGACAGATATTGGTTATAAATTTGGCACAGTGTTAACCTCGAAGTCATGTGGAAGGGAGTGGGGCTGGGGATCTACATGCCAGGGACATCTAACACATTGCCATGTTCTCTTGTATACTTGGTAGTGGATATATGGGAGTCATTGTGTTGTGATTCTATGTAGCTTACATATATTTTAAAATACACTTTTGTACCCACTTGAAATTTAATAAAATCAAATTTTAAAAGAGATAAATATTGTATAAATTGCATCATCCTTTCTCCTTCTGTCAGAAGACAGCTCTATCTTTCTCCCAATTATATTTCTTTTCCTTCATATAAAACATGCTAGAATAAAGACTCAGACTCATTTTTCTGACAGTTGATTCTCGTGATTTGATTTTGTTTACTTCCTTCTCTATTTTTATTTTACTTCTCTTTTCTGTCTATATCTTTCTTTTCGTAAAAAAAATTATTTATTTGGCTGTTCAGTTCAGTCACTCAGTCATGTCCAACTCTTTGTGACCCCATGGACTGCAGCATGCCAGGCCTCCCTGTCCATCACCAACTCCCGGAGTCTACTCAAACTCATGTTCATCAAGTTGGTGATGCCATCCCACCATCTCATCCTCTGTCGTCACCTTCTTCTCCTGCCTTCAATCTTTCCCAGCATCAGGGTCTTTACCAGTGAGTCAGTTCTTCGCAAAAGGTGGCCAAGGTATTGGGAGTTTCAGCTTCGGCATCAGTCCTTCCAATGAATATTTAGGACTGGTTTCCTTTAGGATGGACTGGTGGGATCTCCTTGCAGTCCAAAGGACTCTCAAGAGTCTTCTCCAACACCACAGTTCAAAAGCATCAGTTCTTTGGTGCTCAGCTTTCTTTCTAGTCCAACTCTCACACCCATACATGACCACTGGAAAAACCATACCTTTGACTAGAAGGACGTTTGTGGCAAAGTAATGTCTCTGCTTTTTAATATGCTGTCTAGGTTGGTCATAACTTTTCTTCCAAGGAGCAAGCGTCTTTTAATTTCATGGCTGCAGTCACCATCTGCAGTGATTTTGGAGCCCAAAAAAATAAAGCCTGTCACTGTTTCTATTGATTCTCCATCTATTTTACGTGAAGTGAGGGACCAGATGCCATGATCTTCGTTTTCTGAATGTTGAGTTTTTAGCCAACTTTTTCACTCTCCTCTTTCAGTTTCATCAAAAGGCACTTTAGTTCTTCTTCACTTTCTACCATAACAGTGGTATCATCTGCATATCTGATGTTATTGATATTTCTCCTGGCAATCTTGATTCTAGCTTGTGTTTCATCAAGCCCAGCATTTCTCATGATGTACTCTGCACATAAGTTAAATAAGCAGGGTGACAATATACAGCCTTGACATAATCCTTTCCCGGTTTGGAACCAGTCTGTTGTCCCATGTCCAGTTCTAACTGTTGCTTCTTGGCCTGCATACAGATTTCTCAGGAGGCAGGTATGGTGGTCTGGTATTTCCATTTCATAAAGAATTTTCCAGTTTGTTGTGATCCACATAGTTAAAGGCTTTGGTATAGTCAATAAAGCAGAAGTAGACGTTTTTCTGAAACTTTCTTGCTTTTTCTACGATCCAACGGATTTTGGCAATTTGATCTCTGGTTCCTCTGCCTTTTCTAAATCCAGCTTGGAGAATTTTGAGCACTACTTTGCTAGTGTATGAGATGAGTGCAATTGTGCAGTAGTTTGAACATTCTTTGGCATTGCCTTTCATTGGGATTGGAATGAAAACTGATCTTTTCCAGTCCTGTGGACACTGCTGTACCAGGTCTTAATTGCAACTTGCGGGATCTTTAGTTGCAGCGTGTGAACTCTCAGTTGTGGCACACAAACTCTTAGTTGCAGCATGTGGGATCTAGTTCCCTGACCAAGGATCAAACCAGGGCCCCCTGCACTTCCGGGAGTGCAGTCTTAGCCACCGGACCGCCAGGGAAGTCCCTACATCTTTATTAACCATTTCCAACTATTGGTGCTATTCTGATGGGTGGCAATCTTAGGATAATGGGTGAAAGGAAGTTCTTACATTTGAAAAATCTAAATAGGTATGTTATTGATTAATGGAGAGGCATGACAACAAACGGATGCATTTTAAAATCCTCTATGAACTAGGAATCATTACCTTAGTAAAGATAGAGTGGACTAGAAGCTTCTTTAATTTGAAGGACAAGATGAAGTGTGCATGAAAGGGCGTGGGGCAAAAACAGTCCATTTTGGCAAAAATAATACTTCACAAAGTCTTCTGGATGAGTTATTCCCTCCCCAACCCTGAGAGTTAAGGCTGTTACCAGAGGGAAATATGGAGATAAATTTATTGCTTATTGAAAGAATATAATATTTAGGTTATCATTTGAGATACTTTTATCTGCAAATAATAGCAGGCCCAAGTTGAAGTGACATAAATGATAAGAAGATGCATTGTCTCACCCAACAGAATTCTGAGTAGGGTGTTTCCCAAGCTGGTGAACTCAAGAACTCAGGTCACTGAGCACCTGTTCTTCCTCCTTTTCCTCTCTGCTGCCTTCTACTTGTTGGCATTGTCTTCAGGCTCCCCTCTCATGGTTTCAAGGACAGTTTGTACTAAATGGTGGTCCCACAGCATGTTCTTCCACCACTCTGTTCTTTTTAAAAGTGAAAAGAAGGAAGCCCCCTTCTGGAAAGATTTCTCCTCATGTCAGAGCATCTAGATTTGGGTCACAAGTGTGTGTGCTAAGTCATAGTTTTTCCAGGCCAGGTGGCAATTGGGTCACAGACCTACCCTTAAACCCAACGATGAGAGCACAGGGGGATCGAGACCATTATGACCGGTTTGAAAGTGAAAGTGAAAGTCACTCAGTCGTGTCTGACTCTTTGCGACCCTAGACTACAGTCCATGGAATTCTCCAGGCCAGAATACTGGAGTGGGCAGCCGTTCCCTTCTCCAGGGGATCTTCCCAACCCAGGGATCAAACCCAGGCCTCCTGCATTGCAGGCGGATTCTTTACTGCTGAGCCACTGGGGAAGCCCAAAAATACTGGAGTGAGTAGCTGTTCCCTTCTCCAGAGCTTCTTCCTGACCCAAGAATCGAACCAGGGTCACCTGCATTGCAGGCAGATTCTTTACCAGCTGAGTACCAGGGTCTAGAAGAACTCAGATTGGCCTGGTTCCTTAAGCAGGGAGAGAAATTGACTGTCAGAATGAAAACAGGTCTCTGTAAACATGGAAGAAGAGGAAATGACTGATGAGTGCCTCCTAGAATGCTCCTCATCCTAAGGAGATGTGCAAAGAGAAACTGATTGAAAACAAAACACAGGCTTCCCCCTCGGGACAACCTTTTGAGGCACACTAAGGCTCATGCATTGGAGAAGGAAATGGCAACCCACTCCAGTGTTCTTGCCTGGAGAATCCCAGGGACGAGGGAGCCTGATGGGCTGCCGTCTATGGGGTCGCACAGAGTCAGACACGACTGAAGTGACTTAGCAGCAGCAAGGCTCTTCATCAGCGTGTGTCCTCGTCCAGCATTTCATGATGGGTGTCCACAGGGTTGTCATAGGGCCATCATTTCCTCCAAAGATATGTCTATTTTCAGATGGACTGTGAAAATAGCCCAACTATTTCTACATAGAAAGGTGATTTTCAGTGTGTGATAGTACAAAGGCAGGCACAGTGTTTGTAGTGAAGAGTTGAATGGTTGTCATTATCTTTCTTTTGTGATCTTATGCCACTTTCCTCTTAGGAATTATGTCTCGTCCATTGAACGATGTCTTGGCAAGGCTGTATGTAAATCGAGGTTTCTTGCCCATCAGCCAAGGGGTGACATGTGACCTGAACTAGATCAATCTGACCCACTTTCTCAGGACTTTGAATTTATAGTGACATGAGAATGGAAAATATTATTTGAGTTCTTCATTCTGGCAGTTAAGTTGCGTCATTCCTGCTTTTAGACCCCCTAGGATCCACCCACCCCCTCCAAACTGCCTTGATCCTGAGTTTGGTTCTCCAGCCTTCCCTTCGATTCCATGAGCTACCAGTAACATCCTTGCAAAAAGATCATTTCCTGCTTCAGTAGCCTGCTATATACAACCTCTAACATCTATTTTATTTCATAAAACCATAGGATGTTTGAGCTGTAAGAAATCTTAGAAATCATCTGGTCAGTGCCCTCATTTTACAGCTGACGAAACTGAATCTCCCAGAGGTTGAGGGTTTCTCTCAAGGTCACATCACAGAGCTTGTCCGTGACAGAACTAGAAATAGACAGGGTCTCCTTTGTCCAGGGTAGTGCAGCCTGCTTTTTATTTTCATTCTTTTTTATTATAAACCACAGCCTGCTTTACTCCTCTTTCTCTCATACTTAATACAGAATGGTGACCTTAAAATTTTCATTTCTCCCCTAAATTCATAATTTGCTTTGAGGAGTTAAAATTTTTGTTTCGGAGATAGTCCTTTCAGAGATTTGGCATCTGGTAAAGACAGGCATCAGTTTATATCCTTATATGGCGCCTTAACTATTTTCAACAATCTATAAAGAAATTCATGTTTGGAAAGGAAGTGGTTTGCTCTAGGGAAACATATGGGTTAGGGTTCTGAAAGTGATTATCTCCCATTTTTGACTTTAGTTTCTAGCTGTGTGCATTTGGAGAAAGTCTTCCTCGATTCCCACTAAAAGATATATATCTGCTCTATTTTTTCAGTCACCTTAGGGAATCATAGCTTAGACAACTGCTGCCAAAACAGCCCAATGTTAGGGTAGGAATTGGGAAGAGGTTTTCCCCTGGTGGCTCAGTTGATAAAGAATCCATCTGTAATGCAGGAGACCCAGGTTCAATACTTGGGAGGGGAAGATCTCCTGGAGAAGGAAATGGCAACCCACTCCAGTATTCTTGCCTGGGAAATCCCATGGACAGAGGAGCCTGGTGGGCTATACAGTCCATGGGGTTGCAAAGAGTCGGACAAGACCTTAGCAACTAAACTATCGCCACCACGACTTTAGGCACTAAAAATGTACTGGTTAATTTGTTTATCTCACAATATCTGAAAATAAGTACTCTTATCAGGATCCCAATTTACAGATGAAGAAAGTAAGGCACAGAGAGGTTAAGTAACTTGCTTAAGGATACACAGATTTAAGTGGCAGAGCTGAGATTTGAACCAGGTGGTCTCAGTTCAAAGTCCATGCCCTTAACACTCTGTTATATCTTAATTATTAACTCTCGCTATGGAGATAAAAGTAGATTCATTTTCTTAGGAAAAGAAGATTGTCCAATACCTTTTTGTACACACTTCTGGCAAGGTGGGGGAGGTTCTGTAGCATGACTCTCTTGTGCCCCAGTGATGCTTGGAGCATACACTTATGAACACCATTGAACTGCAAGTACTCCTACACAACAAATGTTTTTCTTGTCTCTACCCATGCAGCCAAATACATCTAAAGAACTTGATTACTTGGTAGTTATGAGATGAATTGCACAGAGGGAAGCTTTTTGCTCTAGATGCTCATCAAATAGGATCAAAAGTGAATCATTTAATAGATTATTTAAGAGTTAAATTCTTTGAACTCATCTCAAGATCCCCTGTGGTGAAAGGTACTAATTACAATGCAAAAACAGCGAAATATTGATTAGAAAATGCTAGGAACTAAGTGCCCAGAAAGTCCTTTTCTGCTTACTGGATTTAAAACACATTTTTCTGCTTGAAATTTGTTACAGAGAAACAGGAAATCATCTCCATTCCCCACCCTATTTTGGCAAACAGACAAAGTAAGTTTTATTTTTAAGCAATTTATCAAAACAAAGTTCCACTATGTCAAAACAAATTGACAGTGCTTAATGCTTACATCACAGTAAGATTTTTTTGGACATTATTCTTTATTCAGAGTGAAAAATTCAGTAGAAAAAAAGGGTGTTTAAAAATTGTCTATTTTATTCAAGCTCTTTTAATTACAGACTAATGCTAGAAGAAAAGTTCATTATTCAGTAGTAGTTGTTGCTTTTTTAATAGAATAATTTGATCAATGTGAGCAAAAAAGAATCTCTTTAAATGGCATGTTTTAGTGGCAGAATTCACACAGGCTGTGTTCCTGAGAATTTGCTGGTTTGCATGGATGGGCGGTGCTGGAGGAGCAGTAGGGAGAATGAGGTGGGAGGAGGCTTCTTGCCTCTCTTGGGAACTGGTGCTAAGAGCCCTGGGTGTATAGCGCCCCCTCCCTGAGGACCAGGTTGGCCTACCTGTGCCCCAAACAAGCTAGTATCTGAGCACCGTTAACAAGTACTGGTATCTGATGTAGAAATTACCCAGTTAAGTGTTTGTGGACTTAATGAATGGAATGTTATTGGAGCCCAGACAAGGGCGCTGAAATCAAGGAGGAAGAAATGAGAGAAGACTTTCTGGAGGAAGGGACACAATCTGAGACTTAAAGGAGAAGTTGGACAGAGTGGAAAGAACATATATGAAGGCACTTGGGCAGTTGTGTACAGAAAAGAGGGGTTTACTTTAAGATCTATGTGTCCTCCAACACACACACACACACACACACACACACACACGGGCTTCTGACATGCAGGAGATGGAAGCATGCTCTCTTTGACATAGTAATAACCATGCTATTCTGTTTCAAGGACACTGTGGTAATTAACGTGGGAGAGGGACGGGCTTTGTTAAACTTGAGAATGTCAGGGTTCTGCAGGGGAAAATTGACAATACTGTGATCTATTGTGATATTTTTCATACTCTATCATTTGAGCTTGTAACTGCTTAACCAATTAAAGTTTAAGCCGACAGCCCTTAAATACTACTGCACAACTGAAAGAATAATTTATTACACACAGAGTTATTGGAAGAGAGGGAAGCCAGACTGTATTCAGAGCAACACCACTGAAGGTGGCTGTTAATTTTTGCTCCAGATATAGGCTTCCCTGCTTAACTAGAGAGAGGCTGCACCTTCAAGCCCCCTTTTGGAGAGTTCCAGTGCACAATAGTACACTAAAACATTTAGGAAGTCCTTAGGGTTAAAAAAAAAAAAGGTTTATTAATGGTTAACCCACTTCTCAGGAAAGTTCTTTTTTTTTCCTTCCCAATTATCACTGAGTACATTTTTGAATCACTGCAGTGAGAAAAGATTGAGACACTGGAGGAAATCTCATCCCTCTTTGGGGGTTATATTATAGCCAGATTTTTAAAAATCCAGTCTAAGATCAATTTCATTAAAGCACAATTTGTGCTAATGATGCTATGCTGATTTTAGGAATGCACTGTTCTGACATTATCAATAACGTCGAATTTCTAGTTCATACGGGCCGCTGATGGGCTCCAATCAACGGATGGTAGCACCTGCATAAGTTAAACTGCCACTACACAGAGCTGAGAGGGAGCGTGGTGCAAGGGGCCATATACAAGGATCTCTGTGGGTTTTGCCCTTGAGTTGATGAGGAATTGATGAAGGTGCCCTAAAAGGTAGGAGGGACCAGACAATAAAGGACTTTGTTTGGGTATTCTCCCAGATGCTGGGGTTCAGCCAATGAAGGTTTCAATTAAAGGAATAACCAGATTTGCACTCTTAGGGAATCTACGCTGATACTACCACAATGAGTGATTAGAGGGGAACTAATACCTGCACTGACACCAGATTGGTATCATAGGGGAGGAAAAATAATTACCCCCTACCATTCTGAGTCCTCTTGAGAAACCTATCTGCAGGTCAGGAAGCAACTGGACATGGAACAACAGACTGGTTCCAAATAGGAAAAGGAGTTCGTCAAGGCTGTATATTGTCACCCTGCTTATTTAACTTATATGCAGAGTACATCATGAGAAACCCCGGGCTGGAAGAGGCACAAGCTGGAATCAAGATTGCTGGGAGACATATCAATAACCTCAGATATGCAGATGACACCCCCCTTATGGCAGAAAGTGAAGAGGAACTCAAAAGCCTCTTGATGAAAGTGAAAGTGGAGAGTGAAAAAGTGGGCTTAAAGCTCAACATTCAGAAAACGAAGATCATGGCATCTGGTCCCATCACTTCATGGGAAGTAGATGGGGAAACAGTGGAAACAGTGTCAGACTTTATATTTTTGGGCTCCAAAATCACTGCAGATGGTGATTGCAGCTGTGAAATTAAAAGACACTTACTCCTTGGAAGGAAAGCTATGACCAACCTAGATAGCATATTGAAAAGCAGAGACATTACTTTGCCAACAAAGGTCCATCTAGTCAAAGCTATTCTTTTTCCAGTAGTCATGTATGGATGTGAAAGTTGGACTGTGAAGAAAGCTGAGCGTCAAAGAATTGATGCTTTTGAACTGTGGTGTTGGAGAAGACTCTTGAGAGTCCCTTGGACTGCAAGGAGATCCAACCAGTCCATTCTAAAGGAGATCAGTCCTGGGTCTTCTTTGGAAGGACTGATGCTAAAGCTGAAACTCCAATACTTTGGCCACCTCATGAGAAGAGTTGACTCATTGGAAAAGACTCTGATGCTGGGAGGGATTGGGGGCAGGAGGAGAAGGGGACGACAGAGGATGAGATGGCTGGATGGCATCACCGACTTGATGGACATGAGTTTGGGTGAATTCCGGGAGTTAGTGATGTACAGGGAGGCCTGGCGTGCTGCAATTCATGGGGTCGCAAAGAGTCGGACACGACTGAGCGACTGAACTGAACTGAACTGATTCTGAGTTCTTAACTGAGACCCCTGTAGTAAAAGGCAGATTGACAAGAGAAAAACAATCAGAAATTTACTAACATGTAATCTCATGTATCGGAGAAGGCAATGGCACCCGACTCCAGTACTCTTGCCTGGAAAATCCCATGGACAGAGGAGCCTGGTAGGTTGCAGTCCATGGGGTTGCTAAGAGTTGGACACGACTGAAAGACTTCACTTTCATTTTTCACTTTCATGCATTGGAGAAGGAAATGGCAACCCACTCCAGTGTTCTTGCCTGGAGAATCCCAGGGAGGGGGAGCCTGGTGGGCTGCCGTCTATGGGGTTGCACAGAGTTGGACATGATTGAAGCAACTTAGCAGCAGCAGCAATCTCATGTATACAAGGGTGATACCCAGGGAAAAATGAGTAACTCAAAGAGGTAGCTTAGAATTCAGACTTAAATCCTGAATTCTAAATAGGGAAGGGGGCAGGAGATGTCAGCCTCTTAAATTCAGTTCAGTTCAGTCGCTCAGTTGTGTCTGACTCTTTGTGACCCCATGAATCGTAGCACGCCAGGCCTCCCTGTCCATCACCAACTCCCGGAGTTCACTCAGACTCATGTCCATCGAGTCAGTGATGCCATCCAGCCATCTCATCCTCTGTCGTCCCCTTCTCCTCCTGTCCCCAATCCCTCCCAGCATCAGAGTCTTCTCCAATGAGTCAACTCTTCGCATGAGGTGGCCAAAATACTTAGGGTAGAGCAAATGATTTTTTGGAAAGATGAGTGGACCCTTAGAAGAATAGATGGGAAATATGATGGTTTGTGATAAAGTCTGTCTGGAAGTGGTGTTGACTGCTAGTCTCCTCTTCTGTATTGAGGCAATTTTCCCTGGTTGTTGAAACTCCCAGTTTAGGAATCTATGACAACTGAGTCCCTTATGGAGTATCTGTCTTCAGGAAGGTAAGGGAAGTTCAAAGCCTCTCCCTGTATTTGCTGTTTTTCAAGAGCCTACAGCTCAACAGTAATCAACATACCAAAGCTGCATATTTGGGGATGGCATGTCCTGAACCCCTACAGTCATATATTGGAGTGGCATATGCTGCCGTCCTTCAGTATCTATTATGCCAGTTCAGAATGATGAGAAGAAAGGGAAACAAGACGGAGGCAATGGGATCCAGGAAGATATACAAAGAAATAGCCGCTAGCTGATTGGGCACTGAGGGTGAGGAAAAAGTAGGAGCCGAGGGTGACAGCTAGGCTTCTGGCAGAAGTAACACTATGCATCCAATAGGAGGAGGGGGGAAAGGTGATCAATTCAATTCAGACATGTTCAGATTAAGTTTAGTGGAACACCCAAACACTGATATACAGATGTCTGATAGGAAGCTGACTCTATGGTTGGAATCCAGGAGTGATGTTAGGGCTCCAGGTAGAAATTTGCATGTTATCAACATATAGGTGGATGCTTCCCTGGTGGCTCAGAAGTTAAGAATCCACTTTCCAATGCAGGAGATGTGTGTTGGATCCTGGGGTTGGGAAGATCCCCTGGAAAAGGGAGTGGCAACCTACTCCAGTATTTTCGCCTGGGAAATCCTATGGACAGAGGAGTCTGGCAGGCCGCAGTTCATGGGGTCACAAAGAGTCAGGCACAATTTAGTGACTAAACAATAACAACAACAAGCAGAAACTGTGGATATACCTAGTGGATTAGTATATTTGTCTTTCAAACTGATTTATATGGTTTTGGATGAGAGACCTGCAAAGTGAATTTCAAGTTGAACCCTATTCGGTAGAGTGCACGACAGTTGCCATAATGTTGTGAACTGGTTGGATGAATATATGGATGAATGGATGATTGAATGAATAAAGGGTAGAGGTTCATTAAAATCAATAGATGTTTCCCTCTTTTACTTTATTTCATGATTTGTTTTAGTTTTAGCTCCGGAAACAAGAAAAAAATATGACTATCTCAAAGAGACAAAAGGCAACAGCGGGTGGATTGTTTGGATGCAACACATGGAGGACTTTATTCCTGCACTTAAAAATCAATGAGCCTTTTGCTTTTAAGCCAAGTGATTTCAGACCATTGATGTATATTATTCCCATTAGGTATCGATGCCCTAGCAGTGACTGACCAGCTGCTGCCTTCGCAGCAATCCAGATGGAGATGACCAGTCAAGTGACAGACTTGTTACTTTCAGCAAGCAAGCCTGTTATTTCACACATAACTTCCTTTGAGTAAATGTGAGTTTTCACTCTACATACCTGGCCAGAAATCAAGTGGTTTTACAAGAGAGATGTAGGATATCAGGCATTGGATTGTGACACCCATATGTTATATAAATGGCCATACTATGGTCCTTGGGGGCTGCAGAATAGTCCAAGACTCCTTAATAATCAATCACACCACCATCAAGGCAATAGACAGGGCAGGTTGGAAGCAAGTCTTCCATTACCACTGATGGATGACTTTCACCTTTTTGTGGAAGAGTAGTTTTGACTCTTCATGAATCATAGAGGACATACTTAAAATGCCCAGCTGTGGCCCTAAACAGTCAAAAATATTTTCATACTTCTCTACAGGCATCAAACAGTTTGGGCAATGCCAAGTAAGTTACAATCCATTTCTGTAGTTTGGGAAGGTCATTAGGACTCAGATTCATTATCTGCTGAGACTTTTCTTTGTTTTCCATTTATTACTCTCCTTTGAGTGAAATAGAGCTGCAGGAGCGGAACAGAGACCTCAGTTCATTCATCCCTGACACATTATTCGTGTCTACCATTTCTCCATAAATTTGGAGAGGAAGAGATAGAAATTGCAAATGCAGGGATTTAAATCCCCTTGGGCTACATTTGTCAAGATGAGCAGATTGTAAACTGCCTCTTGCAAATATGATAAGCATTTGGGCATCAAGCTAATAACCGGGAACCACAGACTCATTCATTTGTGTGGTGTTTCCCTCCAGAAGTTTCTGAAATTGCTTCTGTAGTCATTACATAGACCTAGAATTGTTCAGGTTTAGCAGGAAGATTAGACACACTACACTATCTGGCTAAGGAAGTTGGCTTTTTCCAGTGAGATTGAAATGACAATTTTTTTCTGTTTATATCATCACAATCTTTACAAACTATGCACTTGGAATACTTGATTTGGGCTTTTCTGAGAAAACAAGGAGAGATCTGTATAATCCTTTAAATTGTCTTAGAGCTTTATAGGCACATTGATGACAAAGAAATCCAAATCATTAAGATGCTCTCACTCACAGTTATGGCCCTTCTGTTGAAAAATAACCTTTGTATTTTACACTTTAAGTCCCTGGCAGGACCCTATCCTCTTATCTTCTTCAACAGAAGCTATTTTCTTTTGCTTCTTGTTTTGACCTTTAAAAATTTCACTACATAAGCCATCCATTAGTACATTTTCATTATAAAAATATTAAAAATAACACTGGAGTTCCCTTTGATTATTATGTCAAATTCTGAAGTTCTCCCAATCCTACTACAACCCTATCCATCTTTGGTCACAAGCATCATTAATAGTTTTGTGTGTATCTCTCCAGACTTTCTTCCAGGAATGTGTGTGTGTGTGTGTGTGTGTGTGTGTAGTATATTTTTGTGTATGCACATGTTATTTGAGATAAATATACTATAAGTACCATGCCACAGGTTTCTTTTTTCATGCAGTGATTCTGGAGCTCTGTTAGTACAGACAGCTGTTCCATCTTGTTATGGATTGAATGTTTATATCCTCCCAAAATTATATGTTGAAGCCAATGTGGTTATATTTGGAGGATGGCTTTGGGGAAGTAATTAGGTTACAAGTAAGGGTGGAGACCTCATGAATGAGATTAGTGCCCTTATAGGAAGAGACATAAGAGAGCTTGCTTCCTCTGTCTCTTCATTCTCTGCCATGTAAAGATGCAATGAGAAGACAGCCATCTGCAAAGCCAGAAGTGGGCTCTCACCAGGCACCAGATCTGCCAGTACCTTGATCTTATCCAGAGAAATAAATGTTTATTGTTTAAGCCATCTAGTCTATGGTATATTTATAACAGCAGCCCAAACAGATTAAGACGCATTCTTTCTAGTCTTTTTTAACCATTGCATAATATCTCATAGTATTGGTAGGCCATAGTTAACAAATAAGGGTGGTTACTAAATAGGTGGTTCTAATTTCTCACTATAGGCTACCCCACCTGATGAAGAGTCTTGAAAAATCCATTATAGAGTGAATTCTTCTAAGTAGAAAAGTGTAAATTCCATTTAATGAAAAAAAAAAGTTTATGTACTTCTAAGTACCTAAATCATGCTCATTTATGCTACAACACCATATAACATTAACATGGACACAAGGACTTCTATAGTTAATATTAACTTGGCCAGATATTCTCCATCATTAATTACCCTATCATACACCTGTTTCCATTCTTTCAGTGTTTACAGATTGAACACTTAAGACTTTGATGTATTTATTCATTGAACAAATCACTACTGAGCCCCTATTATGAGTCAAACACTGTTTTGCATGCTGGGAATATATTAACAAACAAAAAATTCCTGTCTCGTGGAAATTAAATCCTAACACAACAGACAAGTAACAGATAAGTAATGAAATAGAGCAAGACCTTTTGGTCCTTCCCCCCAGCCATGTTCTCAGCCTGCCTTTTGTCTGTGGAAAAACTTTAGAATAAGTTTAACCAGAGAAGTGAGAAAATGCAGAAACGAAGGAAAGCAGTCAGAGGAGACCAAATAATAATAATGATGTCACTAAGCATAATCAAAGACCTTTCGTTCCTCCTCAAGGGCTGCAGATAATATTCTGAGCTATATCCTGTCAGCTGTGTTATAGATGCTGACACCCCCACCAAGTGGAGAAGTTAACCACATGATGCCCAGACTATAGCCATGACATAGCAGCCACAGTTCTGAGAACTGGCCTCAAGGAAGTGGGAACACACTGACCCCAGAACTGAAGATTAGCTGTACTTAACACAATCATGATGACACTGGTCAAACCACAGATGACCAATCTCAAGATGACTGTCAGAGCTGACTGTGCCCTTTCTGCATGTAGCCCTCTCTGTCTGTCTATGAAAGCTCTTACTCCAATTGCTGGGGAGAAGTTGGCGTCTACCCTCTTCCTCCCTTACTAGCATTCAAAATCAAGCTTTCCTTTCCACCAATCCAGCTTCTTTAATAGCTTTTGAGTGGTGAGCAGTTGGACCTTGGTTCAGTAGCAGTAAGATATAAACGACAGTAGACAGTGATATACCCTAAGGAGAAAAAAACAAAGCAGGGAAATGGAATATTAGGAGGATTGAAATTTGACCTGGAGATACCTCATCAAGAAGGAGGCTTTTGATTAAGAAGCCCAAAGAAGTGAAGAAGGGATGTGTGAAGCTGTCTAGAAGAAAATTATCCTCTATATATAAGATGCCCTATATCCTCTGACTAAGATGCCCTATGTCCTCTGACTAAGATGCCCTCTAGGACCAAATAATTCTTTCTGACAGAAATGGCCAGTCTTTTTGTCCTGCAGTTCATCATTGGTTTCTCGTCCTTTATCACATTTCTTAGCAGCAGATTTTTTTCCCCAAGGATAGCAGACTAGAGTTTTCTTGCAGAAGTGTTAAGAGGCGATCACAGTTTTCAGTGATAAATGGATCGCTCAGCATGAGATTTATAACATGAGGGAGAATGGGACACATAGGCTACCCATTTTCTCTTGGGAGGCATTGGCAGGAAAAATGTGGTTAGGCTTTTGACAGGGAGATTTGTGGAGCAATCTGTCTCTGCCTGAGGCCACTGGCTAGAGAAAGAGCCCAGGTATTAGCTGGAAGAGAAGAACTCAACCCAAGTGAAAATGAGCAACTTTTTTTATGACCAGGTATCTGCTTGTCTGGGGGCTCTGGCTAGCATTTTATATACTCCCTCGATATAAATCCTATCTCTTTTGATGATCATTTGGATAACCTACGGCAGATTATTTAATCTCTCTGAGGTTTGCTTTTCATCTGGAAAATAAGTATGATAATAGCCGCTATCTCATAAGGATGATATTGGGAATTAAACTGAGACCATGGAGGTAAAGTGTCTGTAACATAGTTAAGTAGTTAGTGAATAAAGACATTGTCACCACCAGCATCATTATCATCACCATAACTACTACCATCTTTATCACCACCACCAAAACCATCAGCATCATTACAACCACCATCACCAGCATCACCAGCATCACCAGCATCATCAGTGGCAACACCACCATCGTCATCTCTATCACCCACCACCATCGTCATCATCACTGCCAACACCACCACCATCGTCATCTCTATCACCACCACCACCACCACCACCATTTCTTGGGCTTAACAGGGAACAGCACCAAGTTCAAGGACAAGCAGGCATTACCGAGTGCATCTTTAAAATACCTATCAGTATCTCGCAGCCCATGGTACTAAAGATTCAACAGAGAGGCTGCCTAAAATTGGTCATCTTCAAGGCAAGGGAAGCATAAAACCACTGCAAGCTCCAAGTAGATAGTAGAGGGTTAAGGATTTCCAGGAAGGGTGGTGATTTACAAATGGGATTCCTTGGCATCAGTGACGGGGGAGGAAGAGGAAATGGAGCCATTTTAGGACAATCAAAGGCACCTGTGAAACAGGCTGCAGTGCTGATGCTGACCAGGGAGCTGCTTGATGTAAATGTCTGTGAAGAGGTGCCGAGGCCTGCAGTGAGAAGCACCCAGGGGCCCAATAACCTCGCATGGCTTCATTCTGTGTCTCTCTGGCCCCGGTGTGTTCTCAGTTGCATGGAAACAACCACAGCAGATGACCAAATCTTTCAGCTACTAATCCACCTCACGGTATAAAGAGAGCTAAACACATAAGTATTCAGCTATCTCTAAAAAGAACATGTTAGTTTTCTCTTTTGTTGAGAGGCTCTACAGAAGAGTTTATAATACTAACTGGTTAGGCCAAAATGACATGGGTTTGAATCCTGGCTCTGTTTTACCACTTGTGTAAGATTAGATGAGTTCTAAAATTCCTTGCATCTAAATGTTCTCATTTGGGCAGCAGAAATTGTAGTATCTACTCATTAGGGTACTTATGGAGAGTAAATGGGATGATACATACAAAACAATCCGCACAGTGTCCAGCACACAGTAAATACACATTAATGATTATTATTGAAGATTTTTGGCTGGGTTGTTTTCTGGTGAGGTAAATGGGGAAGGAGAATATAAATGTAGAGAAGGAGAAAGGGAAGAAGAGGAGACATGAAAAAGAGAGTCAGGATGTGAAAAGCTTATCTTAGAAGAGAGGCACTTAATGACTGTCAAGAAGGTCCTGAGAGAGAAAAAGGATAAAGGTGGCAGGGACTCAAAGGCAGAGAATTAGTTTTGCTTTTTTGCCAAGGTTTCATCCATCTGCTCTTGGCTTCTATGCTGACTTTTCCCGCCAAATGGCAGCTCTAGAAACCTAGTGGTGAAACCCAGGGCAGGGAGACAGACCATTTCGGAATCACCCTAAACTTTTGTTCTCAGGGGAGTCATATACGAAATGTACATACTATTCTTTTGCAGTATGGAATTTCTTTGAGACTAATAGAAGAGACAGGCCTTCAAGTGAGTCAGCAGTGACCACAGGCAGACATAATCCTATTGCTTTTTGGCTGACAGCTCATGCAGAGAAAAAACACTCTGATCCAGACAAAGGTAACAGCTTCAATTCCAACACAAAATTCTTATCCTACAAAATCAGGTTCTATTCCCAGTCTATGATGGCTCTAGACACCAGAAATATCAGAAACACCATCAATTTCTTACTATTGGGCTGTAATAAGCTAATCATTGCTAAAAGTAAAATGCCCAAAGGGTAGACTAGCTCAGATTATTTTCAGGAGCTAAGCGCGTATACACACAAAAGAACTCAGATTTGTTTAACAGCAGACATTGCAGTGGAGCATCTGTTATAGGCAAATATACAGAAGTGAAGTTGTTCAGTCATGTCCGACTTTGCAACCCCATGGACTGTAGCCTACCAGGCTCTTCCATCCATGAGATTTTCCAGGTGAGAGTACTGGAGTGGATTGCCATTTCCTTCTCCAGGGGAATCTTCCCGATCCAGGATTGAACACAGGTCTCCCGCGTTGTAGGCAGATACTTTACTGTCTGAGCCACCAGGGAAGTGTTTTAAATACACAGAAAATGAACATAACCCTGAATAAGTTATGAGATAGCTAGAAAAATACAACAAATGGTTAACTACATGATTTTTTTTTCAATGTGAAGAATGGCTGGTCTGAATCCACTCTGATGGCTTTTTGAATCTTAATCAACTACACAATCAAAGCAAAATTGCAGTTCTGAAATGAATTTTCATTATGATTTCTTCTGATGTGATTTTACAAACCAACAGTTTAAGAAACGAAGTTGAAGCCTGGATCTGAATATCAGAATGTAGGGCACACTTAAGAGGAAGATGAAAGGGCAATTTTGACATTACAAAAAACTAGCTTGACCCTGAAGAATAACTACTTTTATAAAATTAAATATGAATTAAAGTCATGTGTATGATCCACCCCATCTGTTCAGCATACATACATACTACAAATGTATACATTTTTTTTAGGAAAGAAGGGAAACATGCTTATTTCACATTTTTGCTGAATTACTTCCTAAGACGTTATGTCCTAGAGCTCTGGGATGGCTGTGACTGGAATTTGCCTGCTTTTGTTTCTAACTTAAGCACAGCCTGGCGGCCTGGGCAGAATTTAACTTTCCAGATATGGGATCACCTTGGGGCAGCTGACTTCTGTTAATACAAAGCACAGGAGACACTTATTTCTGGGTTCAGATTTCTCTCACGTAATCTGCACGTAATCTGTCCAAGGTGCTTCTTCCCCTTGGAGTTCTGCAGCTGAGGTCCATGGTCCACCCCTTGGTGGGTGCAGCTGAAGCGGCTCATCCCTGGTTTTGCCCAGCCAGCCACACAGCTCATTTAACCATGGGCTTGATGTA
Source organism: Bubalus bubalis (assembly GCF_019923935.1). Classification (NCBI taxonomy): domain Eukaryota; kingdom Metazoa; phylum Chordata; class Mammalia; order Artiodactyla; family Bovidae; genus Bubalus; species Bubalus bubalis. The sequence continues at coordinate 59,187,157 of NC_059163.1, forward strand.
CAGCCCAGTGTGAGACCCGGAGGAAAGGGAGGCTTCTGTCTGAAGTTCAGGATTAAATACTTTCCTCTAAGAGTTGGGATTTTGCCCTTTAGACCTGCATGTATCAATACCCCAGAGCAATTTTCTTGGATGCATTTTTGCTTTGAATTTGAAATATGCTTTTGAAGCTTTTTATTTAATAAGGCACAAGCATAGGCACAAGACTACATTCATTATTTAGACTAGAACTTCTTTTGCACTTGATGTAAGGAAAAAAAAAAGGCTGGCATGCATGTTCAGGGTAATTGCATAGATTGAAATGAACCCAATTTCTGTAAAGGATTATTGAAGGAATATAAAACTTCCAGAGTAAGTCTGTTAAATCATTCATTCAGTAACTGATTGATATTTGCTCAGATCTGGATCATGTGCTTTGCTAGCTTTTAAAGCAAAGCAAAGAAGAAATTATTTAAAAGTGATGGTGAAAAACAGTATTGAAAGAGAGCAATCCTGGAGAGTGGATATATTTTAAATGATGATTGTCTCTTAAATAATGTAATTCACAGGCCATGGAGCTAGGCCCCAGGAATCATCTCTTCAGCCTGTGTTTTCACTTGGCAATCCTCACATCCTATCATTAAAAGATATATAACTGCAATACAAATAATGTCACCACTTAAAAAAGAATTCTCTTATTCTTTTGTAGATTTATATTTCATTTCATGATTAACAATTTTGCTATGCACTAAATGAGTGAAGGCTTAAAGTCTTATTTCTAGCTCCTTTGCAACTGTTTCTTTTACATTTCCTGTTAACATCTATAAGTTCATCTGATGCTAAAAAAAACTCTGATATGAGGAAATTGTAAATCTCAACACTTTCCTCTGCTCTATACATAAAAAGTCTAAAATTTATGAAGAGGCAAATGCAACATTTTCATCAGTTAATTGTTCTCTAGATTTAACAGCAGAAACATTTCAGGCAATCAAAAAGCAAGTAGGGAAAACCACCTTTAATTGATTCCACAGAGAATTTTTTTCCAGATTATAAATAACTTCTTATATTTTCCATTTGGCTGTTTCAGGAGATACACAAATGAAATGCAGGATATTGGAAAATAAGTTGCTAAGAAATAGGATGATATGAAAAGATCCCTACTTTACCTATATGGAACAAAAGTTGGTCTATTCTACCAGGGGAATAAAAGCAAATATGAATGAGGCTAACGTACAGGCTTTGTTTCACCAGAAGAGAGCCACTGAGTAAGACACCTGGTGATAGTACCTGGGAGGGATGTCACTGGGGCTCCCAGACAAGAATGTTGTATGAAACCCCTACCCAGAGTGAACACTGGGGCTGGAGGGCAGAACTGCACATTGACAATGCCTCTCCTGGCTGCAGGGTCTCCGGTGCAGCCTCTTGGATTGTAATACCATTTACTTATCCACACATCAATATTTCCTGTCTTTAGAAGCAATGATGGCATTTGCCACCAGGGAGTGTGATCTGTGTATTCATGGACTAGCTTGACTCAACTTTAGTAGATTTTAAAGTGCAGTCCTGGGGGTCTACTGTGTTGTAATCCCTCTAATATTCTATCTAAATACTTTCAAGTTCTATGATTATGCCATTATGTATTTATGGTCATAAGAAGTCAGTTTTAAACAAAATATTCTTTAGTATCCCTTATCATATATATTTTCATCCCATATGTAAAGTTTTGGATAAAAAGTTAAAGGAATGTGAAAAAATCCAATCTGCTGAGGGGTAGAACATTTTAAAAAATACTTATTTACCTTGTTCATCAAACTTTTTAAGGTTTAGAAAAGTTATCAGTATTGTAAAGCATTTTCAGAATGATTGGAAGTCCTCTTTCAGAATATCTGTTTCTACCAGGGTGAGATCATGTTCTTCTACTGTGAGCACACAGTAGGAGCTCAATATATGCTTGTTTGAAGAATGAATGACTATAAAGAGACACCTATATTCCCCTTTCACTATAATAGGTAAAAATCTATAAGTAGTATTATCTCTGCCCATGGCATTTATATAATAAAACTAAGTCCACTGTAAGAACTGATTTAAAGTCATACTATAAGAATGGGAAAATTTAAAGTGGAAATTTAAAGTCTAGGGTCCGCTCATGACTTGCCAAAGATAACATGCTTAACCAGGAAAATGGAAATGAATATTTTTGAGTGAACTCTAGATTAAAGGAAATTATCAATACAAAGCTGTGAAAGTTTAAATTAACATAAAAGAAACATAATTATTTGTAAAAACAACCATATACATTAAGAGAAATGATACTGTCTTTAAACTTGCATTTTCAATACTGTCTGTGCAAAATTGCTTGTAGTGTTTCCAAACAGGCGTCTGTGGCTGGATGCATGGAAAACTTCCATGAAATGCACATCGGAGCAACAGGGCCCACTGTTTCCTTTAACATGATGAAGTCTGGCCAGGTCATGGCTGTGCTTTGGAACAGCTGGTCTGGATGTGTGAAACCTGCAGGACAGGCAGCAGCAGCTGGAAGGCATCCTGTATATATGTGGTGCTATTGCAGCCCTGGGAATGGAGAAAACTGTCATTGAAGGGTTACTGTCAGAGTTCCAGCTTGACAATTCTTCCCATTTGATAATGTTCTTCTCCTCAAACCCCACACTATTTTAGAATATTTTTCTTTTAATGCTGTTGATTAAAGCAGATATAAACACATTTTGTTGGATGGCTTGCAACCAGCTTTGAATTATCTACACTAACAGAGAGAAGAATTCACTTATAATGAGGCAAGCCATTTCCATAGACTTTAAGGGTATATTAGGGTATATTTCCTTTAGCTCAGATGGTAAAGGATCTGCCTGCAATGCAGCAGACCCGGGTTTGATCCCTGGTGTCAGGAAGATCCCTGGAAAAGGAAATGGAAACCCACTGCAGTATTCTTGCCTGGAGAATCCCATGAACAGAGTCCATGGGGATGCAAAGTGTTGGACATGACTGAGTGACTAACACTTACACTTTAGGGTATATTATGTGTGTATAGTCAATACCCATTATGTCCAGTCTTACTTATCCTTTTTCCAGATCAATCCCACTGCCCTGAAATAATACAAAAGCACAGCATGAAAGAGGCTGTAGTTTGTCCTAACCTATAGATGAAGAAGGGCTTCCCTCGTGGCTAAGATGGTAAAGGATTTGCCTGCAATGCAGGAGACCTGAATTTGATCTCTGGGTTGGGATGATCCCCTGGAGAAGGAAATGGCAACCCACTCCAGTATTCTTGCCAGGAAAATCCCATGGACAGAGTAGCCTGGTGGGCTACAGTTCACGGGATGGCAAAGCGTCAGACGCGACTGAGTGACTAACACGTATAGATGAATAAACAATAATGGGTTACTGGAGATGTTGTGCAATTATTCATGGCAAATCCTTGAATGCTGTCATCTTCCCATTCATGTTGGTACCCTCCACTTGGTTTGGATATTTACATTGCTATTCATGTTCATGGGTGCTCTAACAGACAGTATTCCACAAGCAACCACTTAAAGTTTCAGGTAATTAAAACAGGAGAAAACTTCCACCAAAGGAATGAATAAACGATTTGACTTCATACTCTTCATGACCAACAGTAATTCATCTGCTAAGGCCTTTTGGGTGGCCAAGGAAAAGGTTTTCAGGTTCCATGTTCTGCCTCTGATTGCCTGGATTTCCTTTAGCTCTATCCTCCAGAATCTTCCCTGCATGTCAACTCCATCCCTCTGCGAGGCTGTGTCTTAAGCAATAACACTTAGGGTCACCACCGTTACTCCTGTACCCTGGTAGTTTTCCTTAAAGGTAAGACCCAATTCCTAAGTGCATTGCTATATATTTATATGTAGCCCTCCCTCACTTTTGTAATTTCCAAATTTTGCATTTGACAGGTACTTCAGAGAGCAAGAAACCACTGTACATACACTGCTTATATTCAGACTTAACTTGTCAACACCTTGAGGCTTCAGTTGGGTGCCGTGGGGCTACAGAAATGCCAGTTACTTATGGCTGATCCGTAATAGAAGCATTTCCCCCACTAGCCACAGATGAACCACAGCGCCTACGGGTCAAGAATGAGGTGTCCTAGGTCCCTTTTCTTTTATTTTACATCGCTGCTTCTGGCAAAGCCACAGCTGTGTGGGGCAGCTGCATGTCCATGTTACAATGTCCTGGTGGGTGGGCAGGCCATGGAGTGAGTGGTCACAGAGGATCTTGCCTCTAGTTAGTGAATGGGCAGATGCTAAATATTTACCTGTCATTTGTTGCCAGTCTGGAGCTTAGACCCGGCTAAACCCAAGTTTATTGTGAATGGAGGGAAGTTCCCAGTTTTACAAAAAATTACCATTGAGCAAGAATCCCTCATTGCAGCCAATAATCACAGTGTTAAATCTGGTGTCAAACTTGGCAGCAGAAATGTGCTTCTGCCAGAGGAAACAGCGACAGAAATAATGTGCAAGCTTAGCATTTCTCTTTATAATCAGGAATTCTTGAAAATTAGGTATTGTTGTTTCACTCGAGGGTTTACAGCTGGTTGAACTATACAAATGTACTCAGAAAAGACTGTAGACGATAAAATTTAGAATTGCAGTAATACTTGCTGCCTGGGAGAAAGACAAAACGTGTAGCTCTAACATTTGGTTTAATTCAGAAGCATTTTCTCTCTGGGGGGCCACTTACCTCTAACAATACACTATTGATCATGGGGTTAAGGACCTCGGCCTTCTGGTTGCTCTGTGGAATCAAAAGTATGAAATTGACAGATTAGGCGCTCATACTCCAAGGCTTGTCAAAGTGTTAAGATGCTGGCTTTATGAGGGATCTCTTAGAGAAGCAGGGGAGAAGTGGGATGCTTACTATACATAAAGGCTTCATACTTGGTGCTTCCCCTACACGATCTCATTTAATTTCCACAGAAATCTTAGGGGGTAGGCAGGGACCACGATAACTCTGATTCACAGATGAGAAAATATGAATCAGGAAGGTTGAGCAAGTTATTTAAGGTCATGTAGCTAGAAATTTAAACTCAGACCTTTTAAACCATTCAAATCTTGTAACAGGTCTGGGATTAGGGGGAGATGAGTGAGATTGAGTTGGACAGAGTCAGCTTCAGTCTTTACTTAAAATTTTTATATTTTGTTCATCATGACTTCTGGTGTTCATTTTGATTTTAAAATATTGCATCTATCTAGATGACTGAGGTTGTCTCTTTGTCTCTTTTTGAGAGATGGTCCCCCTAAATTTGGTAGACAGGTTAAGTACCTTTACTTGCCTCCCTGGTCCCAGCCTGTCTGTTTTTCTTTTAAATGCAAACACAGGTACTTGGTTTTAGAGTATGTCTTCTAGGTTGGCAGCAAAGTTAAAATACTCTTGAATATAACTTGCAAACAGGTTGGCAGATTCCAGTTTGCAAAACATGAATATACGTAAAGTGCAGAATACAGAGTTTGGTGTTAAGCAGGTGTTCAAAAAGTGTTAGTGTCCATGTAACCATTATTATTATGTCTGCTATTGGTCCATTAATCAACAGTCTTCTCTATCTAAAATGTTCAATTTACTCTTAGACAATAAATAATTAAAGGGACTAGAAAGAGAGACGGCAATCTTAATAGGCTGTTTTCTCTCACGGTACTCGAAAAATGTTATTATGGTAAACAAAAGGATATAAATGAAGTCTATCTTCCCAGAGCAGCCCACTTTCACTGACATTACTCTACTGAGGGCTAAGTAATGTCTTACTGGGGAAAGCATAATGGAGTCTTGGGAAAAAACTGTTTAAAAACCTAGTCATTTTAGTAAGTAACCAGAAAATCCATTATGGTTTGCTTTCATGTTTATTTGATTATCAATAAACCTCTAAAATATAATCAAAATGAGGGCAATAAAATGACATTGGCTTTCAGAATCAATGAGGTGTGCAAGCAATTTAAATAGAGTCTGGAGAGCAATATACACTCATTAACTTCAAGTTATGAATAATGGCTCTTTTAGAGAACAGAAACAATGACTTGATGTGAATGATTTATTACAGCACAAGACGAGAGGTACTGTTGTGGTGAGATGGCATTTCATAAACTATCTTTAGATCTGGTTTTTTCCTTCTTCAAAATGATAATTTGTGTATTCCTGATTTTATATATACAAACATTTGGACACATGTGTGTGTGTATTTTATGTGTATATATGTGTATATTCATTCATTTTTGTGTGTATATTCATTCGAGTACACATACTTATCTGCTAGAACTTTGCTACTCAAAAAGTAGGATATGAATCAGGAGCACTACTTACTACCACCTGGGAGCTTGTTAGAAATGCAGAATCTCAGTGCTCATCCAAGACCCACTGAATCAAAATCTGCATTTAATAAGATCTCTAGGTTATTTGCTTGCACATTAAGGTTTGAGAAGCATTGTGTTGGAATATACTACCTTAAAGAGAATGAAAGCAATACCATGAATATTACCAATCAATGTAAATAAATTAATGTTTAACATAGGTATACCCATGGCTGTTTCATGTTGATGTTTGGTAGAAACCAATGCAATACTATAAAGCAATTATCCTTCAATTAAGAATAAATAAATTTTAAAAATAAATTCATGTTTAACATGAATCATAAAAAACATATAGCACATATACACAAAGACATATATATCCTTGTCACTAGGATCTGTCTGCCTCCTGAGTCTGATGGGCAGCCAACTGGGAGTTGAGAGACTAACTGAGAAGTCTGGGTGAATTAGCTCACCCCTCCGGGACTCAGTGTCTCAGGTAGTAAACCGGAAAAAAGCGGAAAGAGTGAGAAGAAGATACAGTAGAGCCGTGGGAAGCCAAGTCGCCAAGGTCATTCCATTCTGATTAAGACTTCACACCTCTCTGTAAATCTAGCAGTAACACCAAGGTCCACAAGCATCAGTTAACCTAGGCAATGCTGAGCACATAAATGCACTTTATCAAGCCTACTCTATGAATAAGCTTCTACCTGCAGCCCCCCTTCACTCTACCTGCTTACAGTGAAGCTCTGCTGCTGAAGGCTTAAAATCAGACAAATATTAAAAGCTGGTGTTTTGTAAAACAGGAGAGGCAGACCATATTCTCTGAGAGCAGAATGAATCATTGGTATGTAGCTCATCCTTTATTAACTAAGCCACTTACAGAAGTGTGGGAGGCATACATCTCCTGAGAGTCAGTCCACAATCATTTCTGCTTTGTTTTTTTTGAGAACTGCCCTTCTCCTGGGGTGAGGGGAGGTGTGTTGCAGCAGCCAGGTAGGTCTACATGCAATGACTCTGTCCTCAGTCACTACTGGTGACACCAGATGGATATCTGAGGCATGCCATTGAGCCTTTCAAACCTTCTCACCCAGGATCCTGGAATTTGAAGGGAGAGAACTGGGAACTGCTGGAGTTGAGTCGCATTAATATTAATAGCAACGCTCCAGAGAGAAGGTACATGAGCTCTGCTGAGGAGTCCCCACAGCTGCTCATACATCTCCACCACCTTTAATAAAGTTCCTTTACTGCCTGTCATGGATTGAATTGTGGCCCCCAAAGAGATATGTTGAAGCCCTTACCTCCAGTATATCAGAATGTGACCTTATTTGGAGATAGGGCTTTACAGATTTAATTAGTTGAGGTTGTGCTGGTCACCTAGTGTGTGGTACTTGTCAAAGCAGCCCTAGGACACTAATACATTTATTATCCAAACACCCTAGCTAAGACAGGAAGCAAAACTTGCTGTTTCTCATGTAAAGAACCATCTGCCCTTGCATCCAGGGCCCTAAAGGAGAAGTGGAAAGCTTGAAAAGGAATAACTTCCACCGTCTCCTCCAGTCCCACTAGGTTGAGTTATATAACATGACTGATTTCTCAATAACCAGAAGCCACATCTCCAAGGAATGCCAAACCTCCCAAATTTGTTACTTTGAGAACAGAAACACTTCTACAGATTGGTTGATAATATTTTTTTCTTTTGGTTAAAGTTGAAATGTAACAATAAAGCTTGTGTGGCTTATAAAATAGGCTTTGAGGACAAGTGAATGTGAATATTAAGAATGAATTATTTTAATAGAGATTTTGGTATTATATATCACAGATATTAAGTAATAGAAGGAATCTTCATTTGATATTTTTTCTTTAACAAATGAAGGAAATGAGACCCAGAGAGGTTTTGAAAATCCACCCAATATCTTGTATAACTGATATGGTCGCGTCTAGAACTCAATCGGATGAGAGCCTCGAGCCACCTGTTGCCAAAGAAGACGCTCAAGCCTCATTTTAGTAAATGTCTTGGCTGCACTTCTGCTTGTGGAGCTATCAAAGAAGGCATTCCGTCCTCTACTTCATCTCACAGCCCCTAACAGACCTTCCCTTAAAAAAGGTGAAAAAAAGAGCCCGTATTACAGTCTTACCCCAACAGTGGTTAAAGAATTTGTAAACTTCTCTGATAAGGAGGCCACTTCTTTGCACATTGCAGTAGTTAATCTGAAAGAAGGAAAAAAAAAAGATATTTGGGGATTTTTAGTAAAGGAAAATAATTGGATTGTTAATGCAATTATTGATACTAATACAGCATTTCCTTTAAAAGAAGGGCACACAAGTTTGAAGATGCTCTGTAGAAATTTCCCTCAGTATTCTTCCATGACTCGCAGTCACAGTTGAATCTAATTCTCACCCTACCTCTTTTTAGAAGCAAAAACATATGCAGGAAATTAGCAGGCTTGAGTTCCACATGTGTAGGGGTTTAAGACTATTGCCAAGGGACCAGCATTTTGGTCATTTGAAAATAATAATGAACAGTCACTGAGGTACCATGTTAAGTGCGTTTGTATGCATAATCACATTAAATCCTCACAATGGCTTCATTAGGGTCTGTGATTATTCTCATTTTATAAATGAAGAAATTGACATTTAAGAAGGTTAAGTAACTTGCTTAGGACAAGAATATCATAGAGCTGGAATTCAAACTCAGATGTCTCTTTATATCTTGATTATGTTTTTATGAGATGCCTCAGATCAAAGATACTGTAGGATATGTTTTTAAGACTTACATCAAAACTCTGTGTTTATTCCAGCCTTTCTATGTGTAGGACTTTACCCCAAGAAAATAACACAAGGTAGATACAAATATTTAACAAAGCAGTATTTGTCATAATATAGAAGATGATGACAAAAACTGAAAACCTAATTACCTAACAATGTGCATATTGCCCAATTTTTTTTTAAGCCACTAAAATTTAAGGATTTATTTTGTATAGTAGCTACTGTTTCCCTAATAAACAAAATGCTATACAACAGAATCCCTAAGGGAAAGCCCATGACTGCAATTTTTTTTTACTTTACAATATTGTATTGGTTTTGCCATACATCAACATGAATCTGCCACGGGTGTACATGTGTTCCCAATCCTGAACCCCCCTCCCACCTCCCTCCCCATACCATCCCTCTGGGTCATCCCAATGCACCAGCCCTAAGCATCCTGTATCCTGCATCAAACCTGGACTGGCGATTTGTTTCTTATATGATATTACACATGTTTCAATGCCATTCTCCCAAATCATCCCCCCCGCTTTTAACAAGTATATATACTTACATGAACAGTGATTAAAATACTATTAGCAAAACAATAACTCCAAGTTAAGAATCTTACATATTAAAAGATTTAGTGATGTCAGTGGGAGTAAGTTTCATTCTGATAAATAAGGGGTTGTGTCCAAACTATGTATTCAGGTATGTTGCCTTATATCCATCTATCCCCCCTTCCACCTATCCACCCATCCAAGACTTATCTGCAAAAAAGGGTCAGGAGTAAGGCTGGAGATGGCAAAGAGTAGTTCTGCCTATGTTCTTGGGCACATGGATGGTAAGGCACTTATTATACAGACATATATGAGGCCTTACTACGTTTTTTTTGGAGCAGCTTGGTAAGATTGGGACAGTCAGGGGCTGGGAATAGGAAAGGAGCTAAGGGTACGGTTCTGCTTTCCCTACTCAGAAACCTCTGACTTCAGCCCTCCTCTTTCAAATCAGCAACATAAATAGTACTCAGATTTTTCCTCAATACTTTAAACTTTTCCTATTTACTGTTTCCTTTTCCCTCTACACTGAGACAAGTACATATTCTTTGTACACATTTTAAGGGCAGGATTGTGCAGGGCTTATAATATCTTTGATTTCCACATATTTAGATATGAAAATCTAAACTAGATGCCAAATCTGGACAAGTGAGGAAAAATGCCACCAAAGGCACTAAGAATGAGTTTTGGGAAGGTCTTTCCACTAAAAATTTTCTCCCCAACCTACATTGCTGAATTTAGTAATAAGAGAAGACTAGTTGAGTGAAAGTGTTCAGATGTGTGTGTGGGTGCATGTGCGCGTGCACCCATATATTTTAGGAGGCTCTTTATTTTGGCTGCTGTGTCTATATATTTATAATAATGAGAGGGCATTTGGATCTGTGTTAGTTCTCTATATCACAGCATATAGTCATGTGCCTAAAAGTTAATGGCTTATTCTTCACTTCCATAATCAACTATTTTAATGAACACTTGATACCAGCTATTTTCATGTATATAACATTACATATATACACATTTTTATTTCACTAGATAAACTAGTAACAGTAGCTTATTGAAGAACAAACATATTACAGCAAATATGCACACACAAGCAATCCACAGTGACCTGGCTGACAATAGTGACCATCATTGCCAGATTCAGAATATGCAGAGCTGGTGTACGTCCCTAGGAACAGTGGGGGTGGTTTGTATATTTCTATGAAACTAACTGAGAAGTCCATTAAGGTGTCTTTTCTCTATTTGTGTGGCATGTTGAAAATGTAATTATCTTCAAAGGTTTGTACTTCCAAGACCCTGACCTACTAAAACAAATACTTAGCTCTGAATGATTTAGGGTGTCTTTCCTTAAATCTCTGCAAAAATAATTCTTGGAATGTCTAGCTAACTATTACTATTCTCCCTAGCATGTTCATTTCTTAAGAGAGTCCTTATTTCTCAAGATGACCACAGAACAATGGAACTAGTTGACATGAAGCTGGAATCTTTAGTAGCCTAAGGTGTACATGGGTCTGTGTGTGCGTTTGAATGACACAAGTACATAAAATTTGAGGAATAAGAATTAAAAAGTAACATTTACTTTATCAGAACTTTTGCTTGGTCCTGAGCTGATTTTTCTTCTTCTTGTCCATGAAGAATTAATTCTGCTACTTTATGAAGCTGCTCAATACAGCGAGCTGTTACTTCTGCCAGGCTTTCAATGGACAGCATGTATACTTCCTGAAAGCAAAAAGTATAAGTCAGAAAATTATTCACTGAGCAGATACTTTCTAAAAGATCTTGTGACATTAAAAAAATTAATTCTTGGGAAGAAAATCAAACAAATATGACCTGAAAAAAAATTACCCAAAGTTTAATGGGTAGACTATTCTAAATGGAAATGCTGCCATAAAAGAGAAGTGTCACCAGGCCCCAGGGACATGACAATCCTTCTTTATAGCCGGGTCCCCAGTTCTTGGGCTTCCCCGATGGCCCAACTGGTAAAGAATCCACCCGCCAATGCAGGAGATGCAAAATACACGGGTTTGATCCCTGGGTAGGTAAGATCTCCTGGAGAAGGAAATGGCAACCCATTCCAGTTTTCTTGCCTGGAAGATTCCATGGACAGAGGAGTCTGGCAGGTTAGGCTCATGGAGTCACAAAGAGTCAGACACAACTGAACAACTGAGCACACACATGTACACGCCCCAGTTCTCAGTGTGATGCTGGGCACATAACAGGCAGATACGCAAGAAAGCGTGTAGAAGGATGGCTGAATGAATAGACCTCAGTATATACTTTTCTTTAGAGTGATCTAAATTGTAAGTTTCTTTATCTAAAATTCAATGTAAAAGTTATTGCAAATGCATTTTATCTAAAATTCAATGTAAAAGTTATTGCAAATGCATTTTTTTTTAACACAGGCAGCTTCTAAATTATGCACATATAAATTTATTAAACTACAGAATAAAACTATGGAAATGAAATTTTTTCAAAAAAGCTTCAATTACCTCATTAGTTAAAGGGCATAAAGACATTTTATGGTTACAAATTTGCATACAGGATGGAATTTTACCCTAAAGAATAAATCAACTATGTTCTGAAAGATCTTTTTTCCTTTAAATTATAATCATAAAGCTATGGAGGAAGGCTACAATATCTGTGCTAAGTCATGAAATGTCTTGGCATAGAGGGATTTTAGTGTTTATTACATTAATACTCATATTAATGTGGAATAGGGTACAAATGAAAATGAAATGGCTTTGCCTCACTTACAATTAAGCTGCTAATAAAATGTACGTATTACTGATCTTTAGGTGGATGATCTGTAACATATTTACCTCGACTGTCTTATTTGTCTTTTCTTTCATCTTGTCTTCTTCAGGGTTTTCAGGTTTCTCTTCCTTTTCTTCCTTCTCAGTTTTGTCTTCTGACTCTTCAGCCACATCTACTGATACCACAGTTTGATCCTCTTCCACCCAGTCATGAGCTTTTTTCATGGCCTGCAAATGACCCCCCCGCAACCAAAGCAATATGTCTATTGTACAAATACAAAGACACAAAAGCCAATCCCATGACTTGGATCAAATCCTAATCCATTAAGGGTGGTTTTCGGTACATTTAAAGTGGTGGGGCAATTATTCAACCTCCTTAAAAACACCTTGTTGTTGCTTTCTGGTAAAATACAGTAAGAAAAGGGACATAATAGAAAGAATGCATGGAGAGAATACCTCAGGGCCAGAGAAATTTTTGGAAAGCATTCTAAAATGATATTCAGATAGTCACTGTGGAAAAGCCATAGTATACTTTTCACTTTTCCTGACCAACTATAAAAGCATGATAGAATATATACATACAAATAAATGAAATTTAGCCAGGGTCATTGCTAAAGCAAATTTCTTCTTCTGCCATGTTTCATGACGCCCTCAGTGTTTCATGAACCTAACCATGTATCACACTGGGAAGATGAAGGATGGCTCTGCTCCTCTCCCGCCAAGCCAGGTCTTCTGACCTCAGGGTGGTGGTGGGGGAGGAGAGAACTATGATTAATTGCATTTCACACGAGTGCAATGTGAGCAACATGTGGCCTTTAAAGTTATTGACCAAGCAGAAACCACCTTCCCTATGTATTATTCCCTGGATTTTCAAAGGGCAGATCACTAGCTTTTGCATTGCAGTTTAAGCTGTTTGCTTAAGTTTTATCTGAGCTTGTGTGAAGCTGACTTCTCATTTGAAAGCTTGCACGTCAAAGTTTAACACAGAGTGTTGATGGAAAGTTAACAGGGAGAAGATTAGGGGAGACAAAATCCAACAAAACTATCCTTGGTGTGTCCTCTTTTAGGGACAAAGGTTTACCTGACTATGTAAGTAAACCAGTGAGACCTTGGAGGCACCACACACACACTGTCTGAGCAGTGGCAGCTGCTGCATGGAGATGAATGAGGCAATTTCCCCACTGTGTTCAAGTCACTGACCTGCCAGAATTGGTGACCTCTATCAGAGATAAAGAATTACTCATCTCTGCACCTCCCTGCCTCAGTCTGCCCTTTCCTCACTCACCTTGATGAGTGAGGATCTGTGTCAATCACTCATTGTTAAAAAGAAGAAAAAGAAAGAGAGAGAGAAGGGGGAAATGATACCGTTTTAAGTAATTAATGCTCAGTGACCTCATTAAGAAATGCTATAGCAAGACCTGTACGAACTTGCAAAACATCCTGTGTTACTATCGGAGGAAGCCAGACCGTGAAAGCCCGGATGGCCTTAGATCTTAGACAGGACGAGGCACCAGCTTTCCAGTGGGAAGGGTCATGCGGGTGACCTGGCTCTGGCTGGTGTGCTTTCTCTGCCTGATTCTGGCATGTCACTTTTGAGGCAAAAGGACATGGAACTTGCAAAAGCCTTTTGGCAATTCAGCCTCTTTCCTCCCGTAGGCTGGAGATAATCCTGCTTTGAATAAAATCCTATTTTGTGGAGAAGTGACTTGTTCAAGATCACACCAGTGAAGCTGCAACTAAAATGCAGGTCTCATCACACAGCCTAACATGTTCTTAACAGTTACATTTCCTGATGTTGCCTTATCAAATCTTAATTTCTGGCCTGGGACTCCTCTCCCACCACGTGCCATTTGGGGCTTGGGGTTTTTTTCTATTTCAGGTGAATCTCTGGAATTTTACAACCAAGACCTTTTTAAACAAACAAACAAACACTCAGACTCAGATGGGGCTGACCTTATTGAGTTTGTCAGGTGTGGCTGCAACATGTAATTCAAAGAGAAGCTCTGTAAGCATGCTAGCAAACTCTTCTTTGTTTTCTTCTATGCCTGGAAATAGAGAATGACAGAAGTAAGAAGCATGATTTATTTTTCATCCTGCAGAATGTGGCAGCTCCCCCAAACTTACAGCCTGCGGTCAGAGTACAAGTAGGGGGTGGCAGCAGCCCGCCCTCCAGCTGCCGGGCGAAGATGAGCCGTGCCTGGATATTCAAGCACAGTGGCGAGGTAGCAGGCTGCAGCTGGGTGGGGGGCTGGTAAAGCCCTGCTGCTCACAGCTCTAGCTGGGGCGCCCCTGGGCTGGACTGAAGGGCACATGAAGGCAGGGAGGGACCATGTATACCATAACAGGTATAGACGGTCAGCAGCAATTTGTTGAATGACTGCATAAACAAATTAATGACGTTTCTCAGGCCTGAGAGCCCTGGGACAACACTGTATTTAAGGCTTATAGTATTGTTATGCTTAGCATTGCAACCCTTAATGATACCCCAGGGCGCCCTTTTGTGTCCACAGAGCCACAGTGCTGAGCAAGCAGAATTAGTCTCCATGGATCATCTACTTTTATCTTAATACCTATAACAACATATCTCTGGAGAAACTTCTCATGGTTTCCTAGGACCTGCCTGGTCATACAATATTTCATAATGGTATGTCTTCCCTCCAGATTGGAAGCTACCTAAGAGTACAGATGGTATTTGTTTTGCTCATTCTTGAATCCAGAGAATCTAACACAGTGCCTGGAACATAACAGGTGATAAAATGAATATTTATTGAAAAATAATTTACTAATCAGTTGTACCATATTTACTAATATATTGATTATATAGCATGTCATATACATGAAATAAAATTAATCTCATTGATGGGCAATAAAAAGGAGGGAGCTTTAAAAGTTACCATCTTCTATCTCTCATTTGAATCTACAAGTTGAGGCCATTTTTAAAGTTTCTGATTAGTGCTAAAGAATTGATTTCATGCAACTAGAGATTATTGTACTAAGTGAAGTAAGTCAGAAAGAGAAAGACAAACACCATATGATATCACTTATTGTGGAATCTAAAATATGACACAAATGAATCTACCCGTGAAACGGAAACAAAATCAAGGACATAGAGAATAGACTGGTTGCCAAGGTGGAGGTGGGTGGGAGAGGGTAGGAGTGGGAGTTTGCGGTTAGCAGATGCAAATTGGTATATATATGAATAGAATGGATTAACAACAAGGTCCTACTGCACAGCACAGGGAACGACATTCCGTATCCTGTGATAAACCATAACACAAAATAATACGAAAAAGAATGTATATATAACTGAGTCACTTTGCTGTATAGCAGCAATTAACACAACACTGTAATTCAACTATATCTTAATAAAAAATAAATCAATAAAAGAATTGATTCCACTGTGGGTTGTATCACTAGTCTGGGGTGAGGAGGGGGTACAGTATAAAAGCATCATTTGTCTGGCCTGACTACATGATCTCAAAAGCCCCTGAGGAGGAAATACCTGGCTTATGCTAGTGGGTGAAGATGGCAGCTTCAGAGAGGCCTGAGCTGTGTGAGAAATTCTGTAGCTAACACTTGTCCGCCTGTCTTTGTTTCTGTTTTAGAGACAAAATGGTTAATCAGCAGCTTGTCAAGATAGCCAGGCCTGTATCAGTTTATCATCCCCTAGAATTTATATACTTATTCTCACCGGGGAGCAGATCAATAAAGATACTAGAGATGGAAAGCATATAAGCCAGGTAAGAAGCTTTATGGAGAAGAAGAAACCAAGGAAGAGGAATAGGGACAGCTGGGGGTTAAGAATCTCCAGTGGAGAGCATCTGAGACAGTGACTTTTGAGTAAGAGCCCAGAGGAGGAGGGGAGTGAGTCACATGGATGGGGGCCAGGGTAGCTGTGGCCGGCAGAGGGAGGCATGTGCCCTGGGGTCGAGAGATGGCTGTCTTTGTTCATGGTGAAGTGATATAAGCAAATCATAAAAATCCGTAAGGCGAATGCTCAGATAGAGCAGGCTGTTGCAAAGCTTGATCGTGGGTATTAAGAAAGCTTCCAGAAGGAGGTGATGCTTGAACCTAGCCTTCCAGGATGAGAAAGGCATTAGTCACAAGCAGAAAAAGGGAGAGTTGGAGGCCTACAAAGAGAGAATTAGAGAGAAAGCGAATGGGATTCCATCAAAAATTGAGATTCTCTCTGTGCTGGTCAGAGGTCTTGGTTTCACCCTCTCTAAGTGGGCAAAGTTAGAAGGGCAGTTCCCACAGGTTCTCATTCCCCAACTGCGTGGTCCTTCTCATCTGTGTGGGCAGAAAGAGCCTGACTTGAGGCTGGAGTTCTTCCCTAGCTCCTGCAGTTAGTGGCTCTGTGACTGGGGCCAGTCACAAGGCTTCTTAGCTTCCACTTCCTCTTCTGTAAATTTAGGATAAGAAAACCCACCCATCTTCTTTTTAGTGTTATTGTAAGGACCAAATAAAACAAATGTGTAAGTATTTTGTAAACACTAAAGTTTTATATAATGATATTGTTATATGCTACAAAGATATAAACATAGGGAGATTAAAAATATTTGAAAGTAATCCATACTAAATTAGGATATATGTACTCTGTGTATCTCCAGTTTTTAAATGTACATTTGTTTCATAAAACAGAGAAATATACCAATAACTTCGAGCAAACATTTTAGGAAAATCATCACAGAGAAAAATGAAAGTAGATAAAAACACAGAAGATAAAGAGTGTTGCAACAAAGAAGACCTATTACTACAATTCTTGGTCTGTACATGTTGCTGAGAAGTTTTTCACCAAGACAGTGAAAAGAGGAAATAGCTTTTAAAAATCTCTTTACAACAGTGGAAAACCAAATTAGAGACCCATGGCAGTGTAATAAAATTACATGTTGCTGGAAAGACAAACATGCAAATCATTAGCTAACATTATTAAAAACAGAGGAGCCCAATATTAAATTTACCTAAAAATTACAGTTTATTACATTTTCTGAGACGATCAAATAAATTATTTAGGTGTTAGAGGTATTATAGAAATATAAGTGCTTACAAGAAAAAATATGATGAAAACGCTCTGGTTTCTCCTAGAATTTGGCTCCTGGATTGTCTACTTGCTCTCACTGACGAGATTGTTCTTGACAGCTTTTAGTTAATCCCTCACCTTTCTGGAGTTTGTAACACTTCATCATACCTGGATTGATTTAATGACAACCCTGCTATTCTTCTCTCCTGTTCTTCTTTAGGCATTTAAATGACATCTATTTATTAAATTAATTAAAATTAGTAGTGTTTTGATAATCTGGAGATTTCCTTTAGGAAAATGAACATATTGTATTATGGGAGGTAACAGGGTTCCATCACTTAAAGAGAGACGAATCTACCATTTCCTAAGCAAGCTGTTCAAGACTGAAATTTGCTTTTTGGTCATATTCAAAAATCTCCATTTATTGAAGCTCTGTATTAAGACTGGAACACAACACATGGAGTAACATTTTCTGTTTAACAGTTTGAATCAAGTGTCCTCTCCAAGAAATAGTACTTGTTGGGGATGCAATGCTGCCTTAACTTACACAGGCAATAATATTTCTTTGAAGTTAGGGATTCTCTTTTTATCTGTTCTGAATGACGCCCCCCGTAGGACAGAGGCTGAAGAAAAACAGCCTGAATTTTTTGGTGATTGTTGCTCTGGAAAAGAGGCATCTATATTAGTTCATCTTGGGTCCATAATACAAACCATAGGACCTTTGACAGCTAGTGTCTTAGTTTCTTCATTATTAAAGCAAAGACAAGGCTGTCATCCTTTGTGACTTTATAGCAACACGCAAATGCTCAGAAACGTTGTTCTCCAACTGTCTCTTTGATACTGACCTTTTTCTATGCTGCAGTGTAATTGATTCTTCTATCTTGATGCAATGAGCATAAATCTCATTAAACTGAAGGCACATAAGGTCAGTATGTGGGAATAAGGGGGGAGATATTTTTTAAATGACAGTTTGCAAATGCTTAGGATGATACTGCCCTGAACATCTAGGCTGAAGCATTTGAGCACCTATGTCTAAGCTTTGATTAAAGGTATGTATCGGGCTTCCCTCATAGCTCAGGTGGTAAAGAATCTGCCTGTAATGGAGGAAACCCCGGTATGATTCCTGTGTTGGGAAGATCCCCTGGAGAAGGGATAGGTTATCCATTCCAGTATTCTTAGGCTTCCCTTGTGGCTCAGCTGGTAAAGAATCCGCCTGCAATGTGGGAGATCTGGGTTTGATCCCCGGGTTGGGAAGATCCCCTGGAGAAGGGAAAGCCTACCCACTCCAGTATTCTGACCTGGAGAATTCTATGGACTGTATAGTCCACGGGCTCACAAAGAGTCGGACAGACTGAGTGACTTTCTTTTTAAAGGTATGTATCATGTCTGGGCACAAAATACTTCCAGAGACTGGATGATATGAATGTACATTATCATAAGTACAATTGTAAATAAAAGCTATAGCTTATTGCATCTTTGCTATTTTCCTGGCATTGTATTAGCATGTCTGATAATTAGAACAGCTAACACTTTGAGCAGTTCCATGTGCCAGGCACTGTAATATACATTTTTACATATATTATCTACTTTGATCCTTACAATAGCCCTTGGGAATAGGTATCACTGTCTCCATTGTATAGGTAAAATACTGAGTTTCAGAAAGGTTATATACCTTGTTCAAGGCCAAGTAGCAAGTAAGTAGTAAAACTGTTGCATGTAAGACCCTTCAGAGGATCCTAGAGAAGCCAGCCTTGTGTGTCCCTGGTTGCTTAAATTCTCAGCATGACCTACACAAAACGATGGCAGTACAGTGCATGGTGATGGCATCAATCACTCTCCATGTACATAGCAAATGCTTTACTAGATTCTGCTCCCAAATGGACAACCTAATCATTAAGCACATCCAACCTGGAGAACATCTTGGCCCCTCTCAAGGAAGCCTCGCCTCTCACAAGATCGCTTCTAGTCTCCTTGGGTCATGTCATCATCTGGCTGGAAGCGTATCGTGGGAGGGTGCATCTGGCTCACTGCAGTGACTGACAACCTGACCCTCCAGGCCCTGGTGTTCTGTGTGCTTTTGCCAGAACTGTACTTTCAGGGGGAAGGGTAGGCCACTTACAAATACACCCTAACTCCTACACCCAGAAGTTAAAAGGAAGAAGAAAAATATGAAAAGAAGTCTCAAAGACTGCCCACCATCAATGCCAACCACATTCAACGACTTCCACGTGCAGACAAAAAATTCGACATTGCAGCATAAACTCTAGCCATCAGGGCCCCTGTTGAGTGCACTGTGCTCTTTGATCATTCGACCAGATGCATTTGCTGTGTGCCTGTGACATGCCGGACATCAGAGAAGTAAAGGTGCCTGACTCAGGCGCTCCCACCCAGAGGAAGGGAGGGTTGCAGGTCAGTGTGAGCAGCTCCTGTGACAAGAGCAGGGGCACAGAGTTGGGAAGTGAGCAGGAGTGCTCAGAGGAGTGCTGAATTAGTGCCTCTGCCCTGTTTAAAGGGCTGTGCTTATTAACAGCAGCTTCATAAGCATGACACCAACAGTTTGTCTTGCTATTTTATCTGGTTATTTTTCTTTACCTTGCACTTCTTGATTCTCTTCATTCTCGAATGCTTTGGCTGCAAAGATGTCTTTAATGGAAATTAGGTCATTTTTTAAGACCTCCAGCTTCTCTCCATCAAGTGATGCTAAAAATGACTGAACCTGAAAAAAAGAAATAGGTCAGCATAACTGTCATCTTTTCTTCTCATTAATGATGTTTACATACAGTTGTGCCCACTTCTCCCAGGTGATTTGTGGTGTGGGAGGTAACACTGGGTTGAATGTTAGATTTACTGCCTACTAATTGTGTAACTTCGGGTACGTTACATAAACTCCCTTGGGCCTCAGTTTTCTCATTTTTTAATTGAATGTATTTGATGGATAACATTGTCAAATGTCAAAGATAAATTTAAGATGTACAACATGTTAATTTGATAGATGTGTATAATGTAATATGATTGCCATTGTAGCTATATTTCGTGCCTCTATTGCATTACATAGTTATCTTTTGTTTTTCGTCATTGAGACAATGAAAATTTTAGTCTCTTAGCAAGCTTGGTGATTATAGTGCCAAATTGCTGTCTGCATTCCTAATACGGCACATTAGTTCTCTACGGCTAAGTTACTACTTGTGCAAGTTTGTACCCTTAAACAATATCAGTCGTATCCTCCCGCCTATCCTGGGCTAACCATTTTATTGCTTTTTATGAGTTTGACCTTTTTAGATTCCACATATAAGTAATAACATACAACATTTGTCTTCCTCTTTCTGAGTTATCTCACATAGCATAAGGAGCCCAAGGTCCACTCATGTTGTCATAATTGGGAGGGTGTTCTTCTTTCTCATGGCTGAATAATGTCCCATTGTGTATATATATTACACCCTTTTTAATCCATTTATTTGTTTATGGGCATTTAGGATGTTTCTGTGTCTTGGTTATAGTGAACAGAGCTGCAATGAACATGGGAGTGCTGGTATCTCTTGGACGTATTGTTTCTGGCTTCCTCAAAAAATTAAAAATACATCTATAATATGATCCAGCAATTCTACCTCTGGGTATACACCCAAAGGAAGTTTTCTGTTTTAAAGTGAGATCCGCACTTCACTGTGATCCTTTGCAGGATAAGGAAATAATGAATGTGAAGAACATTGTACAAACGCACAAGGCAGATGCTAAGTAAATGGTGGTGGTAGCTCCATCAAAGAGGCTAAAAACACACCTCAGTGTCAACCCTGGATTCTGATATCTTACTAATTCTTATTCTTACTAATCATGTGACTTTGGGTAATTTACTTAACCTTTCTATGACTCAGTCCTCTTATCTCTAAGTGAGAACTAAAAGCATCAACCACATAAGATTGTTTTGAAGGTTAAATGATGTACTCAAGAGTAGTTATTGTGGTGGTCAATAAATTATATATGTAATGAAAATAAAGATATATGTAAAACAGAAAACAAACTTATGGTTACCAAAGGGGAGAAGGAGAGAGGGAGGAACAAATTAGGAATGTGTCATTAATAGATACAAATGACCACACATAAAATAGATGCACAACAGAGATTTACTACATAGCACAGGGAGTTGTATTCAATATCCTGTTATAACCTATAATGGAATATAATCCGAAAGAATAACTGAATAACTTTGCTGTATTCCTGAAACTAACAGAAGATTGTAAAGCAACTATAATTCAATAAAAATGGGTGGTATGTAAACAAATACATAAATAGACATATGTATATCACAGATACACATACAAATACACTTGCTAGATGTTTTATTGTATAGGAGTTACAAAAATGTAACAAGACATATTTTTCTTCTCAGAGATCTTGCAGTCTGAAGGAGGGAGGCCCACATGAACCGACAACAGCCACACCAAGTGTGAACGCAGTAATGGGGTAGGTGCTCCCAAGGAGGGGCTGCAGTGCCCTTTGGGGAAGCGAGAGGGTGGGCAGGGACACTGCACAGAGGATCTTGCTTGAACTGACACGCTCCCCGCTCACTGTTCTTCAGAACTCCTCTTTTGCAACCGTCCTTCAGAAACTCTTAGAAATCACCTGGATAGATGGCCAGGCAACCTCTGTGAATCCAGAGACCGATGTGAAATTCCAAAATGGTCACAGTGAATGGAGAACCATACAAAAAGTAAAGTCTGACTATAAAGTAGGAAGGTTTTAAATTTTTCATTCTGTAGGTTAACACTTGCTCTGGAAGGAGAGCCAGCAAAGAAGCTGCCATAGTCTTTGGGTTGTGGATTTTTAAAATTTACTTTATTTTTGGTTGTGCTCTGTGAGTGCTATGCTGTGCTCAGTTGTGCCCGACTCTTTGCCACCCCATGGACTGCAGTCCGCCAGGCTCCTCTGTCCATGGGGATTCTCCAGGCAAGAATACTGGAGTGGGTTGCCATGCCCTCCTCCAGGGGATCTTCCCAACCCAGGGATCAAACCGGGGTCTCCTGCACTGCAGCACTGCATGCAGATTCTTTACAGTCTGAGCCACTAGGGAAGCTGGTGCTGTGTGAGGGCTTTCTCTAGTTGCAGCCAGCGGGGCTACTCTCTAGTTGAGGTACATGGGCTTCTCATTGTGTTGGCTTCTCTTGTTGCAGAGCACAGGCCCTGAAGTACGCGAGCTTCAGCAGCTGCTGCACATGGGCTCAGTAGTTGTGGCTTGAGGGTTCCAGAGCATGGGCTTATTAATTGTGGCACGTGAGCTCAGCTGCCCCACGGCGTGTGGGATCTTCCCAACCGGGGATGGAATCAGTGTCTCTTGCATTGCAAGGTGGATTCTTTTTTTTTTTTTTTAAACAGCATATTTTCTAAATAGCATTTTTCTCAGAGTAAAGAAAAATGGGTAATAAAGTACAATGCTGAGTGGAAATGCATATGCACATGCGGGACCTCTTGGTTTCTCCACGTATTCTGAGGGTAGCCATCCCCCAGGAGTGAATGCATTGGGGTTTTATGCTTTGGGTATCTCCCAGGAAGGGTTCTTTTTAGTGAAGGACTCTTTGGTCAGCATCTTTCTATTACAGCATCTCTCTTGCTTCCTCCTAGTTCATTCCATTATGCCAAGATGATGTGCATTAAATCTTTACTTCAATCCAATAATAAATAATAAATAACTATGCACTCCTCAATAAATATTCATGGAATGCTGACTATATGCTTGGCACCCATGCCTAAGTGCTGTCGGGGACACAAGGGTAGAAAGTCTGGTGTGGGGGTGTCATTTTGAGGATTCTTGTTTACTCTTTTGGTTAACTATTGGGTATATAAAATACCATAAAAATATTAGTTTTCCCTTAAGATTCATAGTACACCACACTGCATGCCTATTGCCATCCTTGTATCAGTCTTGTACGTAGTAAGATGCCTTATCATTCTGTACGCCCTGTCTAAGTTTTAGCCAACGGCATGTTAGCAGAGGAAATGTGTATCATTTCCAGGTTAAAGCTTTTAAAAACTGAGGACTCTCCTCTATATTCTCTCTCCTCATGCTGATGGGATGAAGAAGACAATGAGTTCCTAGAGAAGAATGAAATCTAACACATTAGACTTGGACATAGGGGAAGCCACAGAGGCAAAAGTATGTGACTGCCCAAAGCCCGCACTCTCTCGTCTAGATCACTCTCCAGGTGACTGCAGGTTTCCTTCTGAAGTCTGTATGGACCTCTTCCCCACGCTGTGCTCCCTACGGAGGGACCATCTACCAGGCGATATACCCCTAAGCCCAAGGAATGGACAAAGATGGCTGTTAACCACTGAATCCCCAGGGAAGTCCCAGAAAATATTTTCTTTAACAGTTTGTTTCCAAAAGCTCTTTAACTTTTAAATATGTGGTACGTGTTGGGTTACCTGATGAAGTGTAAGATGTCTAATTGAATTCCAGATAAACAATGAATGTTTTCTTGGTATGACTGTCTATCTTAAATATTACACAGGACATGTTTGTACTAAAAAAGTACTAATTGTTTATCTAAAGTTAAAATTTAATTAGTCATCTTGATTTTTATTTGCTAAATCTGACAACCCCAGGAGGGTCTCCATTTGTATTCTTGCCAGAAGTCTGCGAACATTAGGACAGAACTAGTGGAGCCAGAAGATGGACAGAGCCTGGTTTATGGATCCTTAAATGCCGGAAAGCTGCCTGCTGACCAGACACTCATACCTTGGAGAAACCCTATAGCTTTTTAAAAAAGTTTTAATTGGAGGATAATTGCTTTGCAATATAGGTTCAAGAGGGTGGGGATCTCTATAGTTTTTGACCCATATTTTTTAGAACGATTAATTATAACATCCAGTAAGTACTATTAAGGGCTTCCCTGGTGGCTCAGCCATAAAGAATCCACCTGCAATGGAGGAGATTCAGGTTTGATCCCTGGGTCGGGAAGATACCCTGGAGAAGGAAATGGCAACACACTCCAGTATTCTTGCCTGGGAAATCCCATGGACAGAGGAGCCTGGCGGGCAGGACTTAGCAACTAAACAACAATAACAACAACAGGTATTATTACTAAGACAAGAAAAGCTCTGCATTTCTCATAATGAAAAACTATGAAAATCTCCAGGCTAGGGAAAGAGAGATAAGCATGTGGGAGCAGTCTGCAAACAGAGGGCAATGCCCCCCTCCAGGGACTAAACCTCCTTCCTGGCAACATTAGTCCTTTGGGGCTGTTTGGACCCCAGGGCTCTTTCATAGCCTGACCTACAGTGGGAGCAGCTTATGTCTTTCTTCTACCATGATAGCTTTGAGGCGATGTGCTTCCTTGTAATGTTTTCAATAATAATAACAAATAAATATGTAAGAATGGATAAAAAATAAAATGTCATTGATATTATATATGCATATTCATATATATGCATAAAATGGCAGCTAACATTCATTGACTGCTTATTATGTACTAGGCAAGTTGCAGCTAGCTTCACATGGATTATCTCATTTAATTTTTTTAATACTTTTATGAAGCAGATTATTATCATTCCCATTTCATAGATAAGGAGATTGAGGTAAGATAGGTCCAAAATCATACTACAGCTACTAAGTGGCATTTGATCACATACTGTCTGACCTCAAACCCTGCTTTTGTAGGGAAAAGTTGGTGTTTCAGTGGAAAATGGCATTTTCTAGATCAGTTTAGCAGATTATCAGATTCTGATTCCATTGGAGCAGTTTTATAACTCTGTAAATTGTAGATACCTGATAGCAGTGCAAAATAATTTGTCTATAGACATGGGAACAAATTGTGTCCAGTGGAGGCACAAGCTCCCCTCCTATGGAAAACCAGATTTGTATCCATTTGCATATTCATTTCAAAATTGCTTTATTTTATATGAATTTGTACTTATTTGGCTCTTCCTTTGAACCGGTTATAACATCTGACTGGTTCTTTCATTTAATTAATGAGCTAAATAAATTCTTTAATTTGTGTTCATTTGGTAGGTATCTTCATGAGTCATGATTTTGCTTTAAAAAAAAATTATCCGTTAACAGTTTAACCACAAGACTGTCAGTGACGGCTGATGGATAACTAAAAAGGAAATAAACACATTGTAACTTGTAACTGTAAAATCTTGGGTGTGTATGGAGGGTGGGGTGGTGTCCATCCTGTTTGGTTCTTGGTTGCCTGTTATATGGCAGAGGTCATCTTTCCCTGATAAAGTGAGTCTCATGAATGTCTCAACCCCCCAAATTCCACATGTAAGAAGACAAGGCCTAGAGAGAGTCAAATATCACTTTTTCCTTCTTCCTTTACTTGGAAGGAACTTGAACTTCCTTCGAAGTTCAGTTTCCTGTCTGAGGCCCTGCCTCTCCCCAGGGAATGTTACTGGGCTTCTCATAGGAGGTCCAGAGGATACTGCCCTGTGGCCTCCATTGGAAAAACACCCCAGAGCACAGTCAACCTGAGGTGCACACAAAAGAGTTCTATACACAATTAAATGAGTCAATAGTTTTGAAGTGCTCAGATTAGTCATTATATAAATGCCATGTAAGTATTAAGTAAAAACACATTTGGATATGGACACGCATACCGCATAAATCCTTTTTTAAAAAAGAAAAAAGAAATCACAAGCTCTGCTGACTTCCACTCTTCATGTTTTGTTTCTCTGGGATCACAGTGCGAGGGTGTGAATGTGCAGGGCTGTGAGGTAATTTCCCAGAGTTTTGTTCAGGAGCATCCCTAAACAGAGCTTTAATGCCCAGTAAGACAGTCCTGCCCTTCACGGCCCATGCATTCTAACAAATGAGTGAATAAATAACCATACCACCCATGAAACTAAGTGTAATAAACCCTGCAGTCTGGTAGAAACATCAGCTGCTTTGTTTCCACCGGGTAGAAATGAGGACATGGCCAGTACCTCTGATCTGGGTACCACGGCACCAAAGAGAGGCACAGGCCAGGTGCCGACAATCAGGTTTCTGCACGCCCTTTGCGCAGAGAGGTGGGGGTAGTGATGATTCGCATCATGATGGCCCTCTTGGGACTGTGACAGGGAACAGCTTGGCAAGGAACAGAGAGGAAATAATATGGAGCCTGAGCAGCTCATCGGGCCATAAGTGATTGTGACCTCAGCACAGAAACGAGGCTCTAAAAATGAGGTATTTTAATAACAGATTTTCTTTCACGTTTAAGAAAACAGATTCATGAACACGCTACTTCCAATGACAGGACAGACATACCTTGCTTTCGCTTTCATTGGACAGAATTTCCAGGGCTTCCAGGTGTGACAAACCTTGATACTCATCGAACAGCATCCCATAGTGTGCAGTCCTCTCGGCCGTAAGCTGCTGTGCCAGCCTCTGCTTCTCCTTCTCTTTGGCCTCCCGTAACATCTGCACAAATACACATTTGTACACTAGATGTATGCTTAAAAGCCCCTTTTACTGCAAGATGTAGGGGGAGATGAACACTGACTTGGTAGTAGTTAAGAGTGGGTTTTAGTCACTTTGGAATTTCTGCAAAAATGATTTTTTAAAAAAAAAAAAAGGTAGGGGAGTTTTTATTTCTTTATTTTTTGACCACATCACACAGCTTGCAGAATCTTAGTTCCCTGACCAGGGACCAAACTCATTCTCCCTGCAATGGAAGCATGGAGCCCTAACCATTGTACTGTCACATTCTCCTATAATGACTTTTTGGATTAATTTTACCCACAGTTTTCCACATAATATTCCACTTTGGATTCTTCATGTTCATATGTATACAACAAAACAAAGGAAAAATTCTACTCCTAGGAATAGGATTGAAAAGAAGGAAAGCAAAACAGTGGTTTCCACTGAAGTGTTTTCTGTGTGTGTGATTAATCTTATTTTTTTTAATGTCCAGATTTTCTATATGAGCAAATTTAATGTACATTGGGAAAGCTGAATCTATTAATTGCATTGATTAATTGCAATTGCATTGATTAATTGCAATTGCAAGGATTAATTGCAACTTGTACACCTAGGCAGACTTCAAAGAAAAAATAAGTTTATCTCATTTTATTTGAATTATTTAAAAATTTTGTGTGTGTGGCAATTAAACATCTTCAATTAAAAAAATAATAAAATATAAGCTCATAGTATATTCCTCACCAGATACCTAATATAAATGTAAATATTAATATAAATAAATGTTAGCTTATCAATTCTTAGATTGGTTTTGAGAAAAATGACTGTGAACTGACTTCCTCTTCAGGTTGATCATTTTTCTCCAGTTATGTTTCTATTGATTAAATAATAAGACAGTAAACACAAGTTGACCAGTTACTCATAATTTCCTGCACTTCCTTTCTTTGATTCTAAGCACCTTTTATTTGATTCCTCATCAAGGTCACTGGGACACTGTTTATAGGGTTCTTTAACATCTGTGAAGAGCACCATAAATGCACTGGCCACTGCAAGGTCACGAGGGGAAGATCATAAAAGAATAGATTTTGGTTTTGATTAGGTGTCAATAAAACAATCAGCCTCGTTCTCCTTTTCAGTTCCTGAGGTTGTTAGCCCACAATCCAATAGGCTACAGAAAGAATTCACCGTCCCGTCTGTTTTCAAGACTGAATAAGTACAAGGTTTGAATTTTAAAATTTTCAAAACCACCTCTGGGAATTTTTAACACTTACACAATAAAAGCCAACTACCCTCACTGATCTCACTGGCTTGGTTGTGGTGAAGTAAAGTAACAAAGTGACACTGAACTTGCTTCCTGATTGCCCTCTTTCCAGGCTTCCCAGGTGGTGCTAGTGGCCAAGAGTCCACCTGCCAGTGCAGGAGATGCAAGAGACGTGGGTTCAATCCCCAGGTCAGGAAGATCCCCTGGAGAAGAAAATGGCAACCCACTCCAGTATTCTTGCCTGGGAAATCCCATGGACAGAGAGAGGAGTCTGGTGGGCTACAGTCCATGGGGTCACAAAGCGTTGGACATGACTGAACTGGTATTATTCTTTACCCTCTTTCTGGTCTATTTTTTCTTTCTTTTTTTTAACAGCACTCATCATCTTCTAAAATATGAGATGATGTATATTGTTTTTTGTCCCTCCTCACTAGAACAAACTCTCCAATTTTAACCAGTGATGGTCTCAAATGCTTAGAACAGTGTATATAGCACATGGTGGACATTCAAAATGCATTTGTGGAATGATTGAATGAATGAATAATTACTGTTTGGAAGGAAGCTGAAGGGGGTAATGTGGCCATCCAGTGTAAACTGGCCATGTGAATCATGGGTGCAATGCTGAGATGTATCCCAGAGTGCTCCCTGGTGGCTCAGCTGGTAAAGAATCTGCCTGCAATGTGGGAGACCTGGGTTTGATCCCTGGGCTGGGAAGATCCCCTAGAGAAGAGAATGGCTATCTACTCCAGTATTCTGGCCTGGAGAATTCCATAGACTGTATAGTCCATGGGTCGTAAAGGGTTGGACACGACTGAGTGACTTTCCCTTTCACTTTTAGATGTGTAATTACAAACAAATGCAGATGGCAAGTGTGTATTCTTGGGTGACACATTTCTATGAGCAGTGCTACTTACTTTTTTAGTAAGTACACGGAGCGCAGAGGTGACAAAAAATTGTGATGGTGGCACAAAAGCTATGGTAAAATCTGGGAACTGGACCAGGTCCGGTTCTTCACTTTGCAGGAGTGTCAATTTAGGCCAGAGAGTCACAGACTTAGTTTCTGAACTTGGTCACATTTCCCTCCCACACTGCCTCCTTCCTGACTATAATCGAATTTATATATATATATATAAATTTATGTATACATATATAACACGTTTATATGTAACTACAAGTCTATATATATTATATACATTATATATATTAATATACAGATATATTTTATTTCTATATATATCGAATATATAAGGGTATCAATTTATACATATAGGAAAAGTGAAAGCCACTCAGTCATGTCTGACTCTTTGCAACCCCATGGACTGTAGGCTACTAGGCTCCTCTGTTCATGGAATTTTCCAGGCAAGAATACTGGAGTGGGTAGCCATTTACTTCTCCAGGGGATCTTCTTGACCCTGGGCTGCCCAGGAATGCTCACACTGTAGGAATGAAAGATAAACCCTTTTCATTCTAAGCCACATTGATAGTTGGGTTATTATTACTATTATTGGTTTTGTTTTATTTTGCATTTTTACAGCATCTAATGTTAATGGCCTGATTACTACAAAATCTATTTTATTCTATAAGGATCAAGAGGTTAATGGTCTAGCTGACTCTGCCAAGTCTCTACCAGGACTATAATATCAGAGTGGTTACATGTGGGCTATTATGGAAGTGTGTGTTAGTTGCTCAGTCATGTCTGACTCTTTGTGACCCCATGGTCTGTAGCCCACCAGGCTCCTCTGTCCATGGGATTCTCTAGGCAAAAAACTGGAGTGGGTAGCCATTCCTTTCTCCAGGAGATCATCCTGATCCAGGGATTGAACCTGGGTCTCCTGCACTGCAGGCAGATTTCCTATCACCTGAGCCACCGGAGAAGCCCCTACAGTGGAAGAGCCAAGAAGAAATCACCTAGAAATCAAATTTTTTAGGAGCTGCCACAGCTGATATCACCTGTTTTCAGTGATATCTCCTTTGTGGCTTTCTAGCACTGAGTCATGGGAAGACGTGTCTGTCCTGCCTGTGAAATTTATAAAATCCTGCATCTGCTGCTTTTGATTTTGGTAAGACATAGAGAGACCTGGTGTGTCAGACTCTTAAGGGGGAAGAGGTATAGGGGCATGACTGACACTAGGGGTCTGAGCTGGGCATGTGCTGTATGAAGGAGCAAGTTCAATATTAGAGTTTTGTATTTAGAAAATAAGATAAATATTACTTTTAATTTAATTGACTACTGTAAGTAAAGCAAAACATAAATTAAATTCTTCATATCATACTTCTCAAGGAGGAAAACTTTACAGCTGGAAGTGTGACAGGAGAAGTCCAACCTTGCATATAGTAAGAGAAATGTAAACTAAGATTCCATTGACATAGCATGTTTACCTATCATCGTGACACATAAAAAAGGCAATGATAAGAACTAACATTCTTGGGTGCGAACTATGAGTCAGGTTCTCTTCTAACTCATGTAATCCTCACAACAAAGCTATTAATAGGCATTGATGGTCCCAGTGTGCAGAAGAGTAATCTGAAGCACAGAAGGGTTAAGTCATCTGCTCAAGGTCAAGTCATCTGCTCAAGGTCATGGAGCTAGAACCTGGTAGAGCCAGAATATGATGGTACTGCAAACTGAATGTTTGTGTTTCCCCAAAATTCTTTTGTTGAAACATAATCCCTGGTGTGATGGCATTAGGAGGTGAGGCCTTCAGGAGGTGATTAGATCACAAGGGTGGACCCCTCATGAACAGGATTCAGGTCCTTATAAAAGAAACCCAGAGAGCTCCTCCACCTTCTTCCACCATGTGAAGAAGCTGGGAGAACATCAGCCTCTGAATCATAAAGCAGGCCCTTAACCAGATATTGAATCTGCTGCTGTTCTAACCTTCAACTTGCCAGACTCCAGAATTTTGAGAAATAAATGTTCATTGTTTATAAACCCCTCAGTCTATGGTATTCTCCTATAGCAGCTGAATGGACTTAGACAAATGGTATCAATGGAATTATCTTTAAGAAATTATTAAGTATGTATAATTTATACTTAATAAAGCAAGATACAAAAGAGTTGGTTAGTATGCTAGCATTTGGTTGAAAAATTTGTATGTATACATGTGCATATACATATATATATATTTAGCTATATTTACCTATACAGCCATATCTATATCTAAACCTGTCTATATGTCTCTGATAGAATCTGTAAGAAGCTGTTAACAATGGTTAACAATGGTTGTATCCCATGAAGAGTGGCTGGGGAAAGTAGCATATTAAAATTTCAATTTTTACTCCCTGCTATTTCATGTCTTTGAATTTGACATGTGCTTTAAAATATCTATTAAAGAAGATAAATAAAATTTTATTTACTTTATTGACTGAAAAAACAAATCACAAAAGTACATAATCCCACCTGAGATAAAGAAACAGTTCTCTCCATGAGTGTCTTGGTCCGCTTAAAACCTGGGTCACTTTCTGCAAGGACATTCATGGTTTTCTTGCCGATGAATTCCAAAGCATCAAGACCACCAGTTAAGACGCTTTTACCCTGCCAATGAGGCAATTGCATGAGATTAGGTTTTTACGTTTTGCTGTTTCGAGGCAGTCAATACCTCCTAGAATGCACTATCTTCAAATATTAAAAGCAATATGAAGTCACAATTTTTTCTCATCAGGAGATTTATCATTGATTTAATCCTATTTTCTTTTCCTTGGAAGAGCATATATCATATAATTTGTAGGACATACAATGTTATTTTTAAAAGGTGCTTAAGAAAACCAAAACATTTTAAGGATTAATTTTATTGGTGTGCATGAATAGGTATGCTTCTAAGACAAAAAATTAATAGATGAGCCAGTTCCTGATTTTGTTTGAAACAATTTTAACCCAAGTAACAGAATTATTTGGAGCAGTCTATAAAAATGTCAAATAGTCGTGCCAATTTAGGGAATTCTTTAATCTAGGGCCCTAGAGTGTAGGACCCTCAGGCTGCTTCGATGGCTCTTGCATACTTTCAGAAACTAGCAATAACTGCCTATAATTAGTATATTCATGGAATAAGACAGGTTAATTTCTACATGCTTCTGGGCTCTAGAAATTATTCTATTATATAGTTATCCTCTGCAAATCGCTTTGCCAGCCACTGTTTCCCTTTTTAAAAAAGAGTAAAACAACCAAGATTAACTTAGATGAACTGTACATAACAAATAGAACTGCGTACATTTCTTTGCAACACCTTGTCTATACCCCAACTACACAACTACAATTACAATCTGCATATATCTGTGTTTTCTCACCTTACATGAGTTTGCATAAGTTATATTTTAATATTACTATTTTATTATTTATATACATTATCCATTTTTCAAAATTATCACTTCAATAGCAATATTCTATTTCACTGATTAATATACTTTATTAGTCTTCTCTGTTTTGGACACTTAGACTTTGTTTTCAGATTTGGGAGCCAATCAATAATCACACTAGAAAACAATTTTTTAAATGCACATATTTTGGGAAGACTAGGAGATAATAGCAATTACACTTTGGCATAATTTAAAATTTATTTTCTCCTGACATCCTGAGGCTTACTTCAGTGGAGAATAAAACTGGAGGATGGAGAGACTTTGGCAGATTTGGTGGGGGTGGGGTGCTGGAGCTTGGGAAAAAGGAGAACTGGAAAGTTGGAGAGCACACGGAAAGGATTGTGAGGAAGCCGAGGACAGACTCAGAGGGCCTGGGTCGTAGCTCAGAGAGACCATGAATTCACTCCTTGTACCAGAGATAATGAAAGCATTCCACTCAACTCCCAGCTCTACAATCCTCTCTGCACGTCTGCCGTGGACATACTGAACTTGTACTCCCAAAGTATATTAGCTGACTCCTAAAACATATTAGCTACCTGCTTCTCCCTGCTTAGTCTAGAGTACTTCAAGTAGCAAGGAGAGGAACAGCCATTTCCTATTTCTGGCAAGCCCTGACATGAAGTCTGAGTAAGACGCCTCCATATGTGTCCATAGCCCCCTCATCTCATATGCCTTTGCATCTGATAACTGTTGAGTTGCCTTCATCTTCCAGGATGTTATTATGCCCTCCTGTCTGTCAGCTTATGCCCAGCATCTAGCATAGCTCTTGGTATATAACGAGAGCTAACTACCTTTTTTAAAAAAGTGAATGAATGAATAAATTGGAAATGAGCCATAGTTTATGAAAAACTAGCTGTTTGATTTTACAAAGCAGAAAGTAAATCTCTTCTTCTGATCCTGAAGACTAGTTAGCTGCTTCGTTTCAGCTGGGGTGTGTCCTTCTTTTTTTCATTATTCATCAGTGTCTTGTCAGTAAAAAGCTTTTTAAGCTTCTGTAAGAGGAAGGGGCCAGGGAAGCAGCCTGCTATTCAAGGAAAGAGAGGAGTGGGAACTGGGAGGTAGGGATGGAGGAAGAATGTTGGTCTTATTATCTGGAAACACATTAGAAACATCTTGGGGATGCTCCTGATTCTTTACTGGTATGTGTATATACATACTTAGAATTACTTCATAATTTTTCAGATTGAAGGTTAAGAGACACAGAACATTTCGGAAAAACAACTGTCCCAGCTCTAAGAAAGAGCCCTCCCTCCCTGGTAAACAGAGACTGTCCTTGCAGCTGTTGGAAAGGGCAATGTTACATCAGACTGAAAAATATTCTTTCTAAGCAGCTCTTTTCTTTTAAACATAAAGTATATTTCTTTTTGTTCTTATCATCTTGGTTCCAAGGTTATGCCTACTCTGTCAGAGAAAGCATAACAAAACCATAATCAAAAGTTTTGAGCAAGGCCATCTTTTCTCTGATGTATCTAGGTCACTGGTAAATAGAAATATCAAAAGAAGGCACAGGCAGACCTCAGGGAAAACAGAGGAAGCAGCTAATGACTCACTGTGTTCTGAACGGCATTGGTAATGGCTGATAGCATGCCCCGAGACCCCGAGGAAGGAGAAGTGGGTGGGCTTTCTGCGGGGCTCTGATCTGCGGCTGCATCGGCTACTAAAGAGAAAAACACCCTTTTAGAGTTTGTTTTGCTGATCTGAACTTGGAAATCTATATTTGCACACATGGTATAATATAGCCCAAGTCCAAGAAACACCCAAATAAATGCACCACTCACTTTGAGAGACTTCATTTTCATCATGAGGTTGGGCCCCTTCGGAAGAGCCAGAGTTCACACTATGAATCCGGAGGGTGGCTCCTGCCTTTTCCTTCACTGCTGTCAATCCATGACCTGTCAGGAAAGAAAATACGACTCATAGATACAATAGAAGCCCACGGTCTGCAGGTTCCATAACTCATGTCCCAGAGCTCCTGTAAGCTGGAGGAGAATATCCCAGTTGTGGGAGAATGTGGTGGTTAACAGCATAGACTTTGCGAGCCCTCGGGCGTGGGCTCCAGTCTGAGCTCAGCTTCATGTCTGCCTAGCTGGGGGACTTTTGAGAAGTTCTCAACCTCTCTGTGACTCAGTTTCTCCACTACGCTGTTGTGAGGAGCAAATATGATAAACACATGTAAAGCGTTTATTTTTTCCTCTTATTTCTCACACTATCCAATGAGCAACCTGGGGTTCCCAGCCCAAGATATTATCTGTGAACGGTATTCCTGTCTTACCCTCTTTCTTCTTTTCTAAGTCTCTCAGGGTGAGTATGCATCATTTATGTTTTGATTTTTTGCATGCCTATCCCATTGTAGGTGCTCAATTACTGTTGAACTGAAATCAGTTGCGCCTTAACAAGCTCTTTCAAAGCGCTAGTCATCTGTTTAGTACAGTCTCTGTGTGTGACAGCCCGGTCTGGAGATATGTCAAGATCCAAAGGCAGGCCGGTGGGAAAACCAGGAAGGGCACACTGCAGTTGCCCTGACATTTGTCTTTAGCAGTAACAGTCCAAACACAAGAATAGTCAGGATGAGGGGCACTGATCTTACTCCATCTTTGTGGGGACAATGCCTGTATTTCCTGGAGCTCAGCACAGTGGGTAATCAATAACAGTTTAGTGAATACAGAGCTGACCTTCCCATCTACCCTCCCACTAATACACACACACACACACACACACACACACACTGCTTGGCTTGATAGAAAAATAGTTTTATCTACATTTTATTTTGGCACAATATTTTTTTCTCTTTAGAGGATCCCATGATTCTCAAACCAAACAAACAAAAAAAGCCCTGATCGTCTAGTGATGTCTTAAGTGGCTATTTTGAGCTCTTGAAGGAGAAGCAGCCTGGGCTGCCATCGTCTCAGCACTCACCTCCCCCAGGGCCTGGGGAGAAAATGGAAAATGTCACTCGGGACCTGGGCAACCTCAGGTTGTTGAAACCCAAGACAGCAGCAATAATAATACATGGGCGGTGGGGGCGGGGCGGGGAAATCCCAAGTCACAACATGATTCGAGAGCCAAAGAGAACTGTCTAGTCATAGAGGACACTGCTGAAATGACCGACTGTCATCTCCTGAGTGAGAGAAAGATACGGATGAACCTCAAACCCAAAGAATCATATTTTATCAATTTTAACCTTATTTATAGAGGAATCTTAATCACAGCACTGAAATTTACCAAACTGATATAGGATTAATTATATCCAGTGGAAATCACCTGGTATTATACACTATCTAGAAACCACTGAAACTTAGGAAACACTATTTACAATGCTTACAACATTAATTACATACAGAAATATGTAACTATACTCATGTGTAGATCATTAGACACAGTTTGAATTCATTATTGTTACTTTTTAAAAAGATGCACTATAACTGCCAAAACTAAGACTTGAATTGATTTCAATTAGTTTAAAGCATTTCAGTAAAAACTTATTGGAGTTTCAGTAACACATTTAAGTTACGGGATATAATTTTGTTGTTGTTTAGTCATTAAGTCGTGTCTGACTCTTTGGAACCCTATGGAGTGTAGCCTGCTAGGTTCCTCTGTCCATGGGGTTCTCCAGACAAGAATACTGGAGTGATTTGCCATGCCCTCCTCCAGGAGATATTCCCGACCCAGGGATCAAACCCACATCTCCTGCATTGGTGGGTGGATTTTTTAACCACTGAGCCACTTGGAAAGCCCACAGGATATAATTATCTAACATTTATATACTGAAACCATATTCCTTGACATCCTTTAAAAACATATATATATATATATATATATATATATATATATATATATATATAACACATATATATTCCAAAGGAAATAACATCCATTCAAATCTCAATCCATGATTCTCATTTAGATTTCTGGGAGCTAAAACCAAGGAATAAATAAATTTCAGAAGGCTAGGAGGCAACTGCTACATCTTCTTTGTGGAAATCATTCAAGAGAGATGACTTCACATCCTTCCCTGAGATCATACACAGTTTACGAACCTCACTGTGATTACCTTCTCTTTCACCTTCTCCACCTCTTGCAGGTTAGGACCATGTCTGAATCTTTGCTTGGGGAAGAACTGCTTCTCACCATCTCAGAACACAAACAATCATGGATATATATACACCACCTGCCTCTTTGTTTCAGCAAGGAAATACAATTCTATGTGCATAATAAGAATGTGTTTGTTGAACGGACATGACAATAGGCTGCCACTTCAACCATGCACACACACACACACACACACACACACACACAGAGCTCTATTTAGGTGTAATCGATACATAGATTTGCACATACTTAAAAGTTCCTCCAATTATATTTTCTAACTAACAATTCTTTTTTTCTGAATTCTTTTGTTAGTGAAGTATGTCTTTACAACATTCTACTAGAAATATAAATCTATGGTTTTTTATAGCTAAGGTTTAGGCTCTATGCCACACCCTACTTTGAAGAATAACTTCTAAAACTTTACTTAGTGTGACATCTAGTGACCAGAACAAGGAATAAGATGGAGTCATTGTTGCCTTTTAACAGAGTAATTATTCCCAAAGATACTGATTTGGGTCTATCAATAACAGAGAAAAACAACCAGCATGAGTAATAGTCTAGGGTATAGCTCATGAATTCTTCACATGACATCATGAACCCCCCAGAAGTGAACCCGTCCAAATTCCATGATTCGAAAGATGAATATCCTCTACCCTTTGACTTACTGCAGTAAAAAGAAGGTGCATAAAGCAAAAATGGTAAGATAATAATGCTGTGATACTGCATCATTAGAAACAAATGCTAAATGATTGTCTGGTATTTAACTTATCATCTATACTCTAGTGGAAAATGCCCTAAACGTAGGAGTCAGGAGTCTTGTGGAGGAATTTTGGTTCCATCAGTTATTAGCCATGTGGATTTGGTGACTTTGCTGAGTCTCTGCTGCTGCATCTTTCCTGAAAGGAGGGTGATAACATCTACCTCCCAGGGTTTTGTTAGGTTACTGAGGAGAAATATGTGAAGCCCTTGGTACTGGGTCCACATTATTGAGCACAATGTCCCAGGCACTGGAACCTATTTTCAGTATAGTAAATTGTCTCATATAATCTTTTCATGATAAAGTAAGGAATATTATTCTACTCGTTTCATGATTGAGGAAACTGATACCTGGTGATGAGAAAACACTTGCCTAAGATCCCAAAGCCAAGAAGTGGCAGAGGCAGGATCTGAAACCAATCTTTCTGACTCTAACTCTCACATGCTCCATCACAATGTTATATTAATAAAGTCTTACATGCTATTTGTAGCTGATTAAATGCCATTTTAGTCCTATTTCTATAACTCCTTGCAAATCAGACACTTAATCAGGAGCATCCTCATTCTTAAAACATTGCACGTGTTAGTCGCTCAGTCGTGTCCAACTCTTTGTGACCCTATGGACTGTAGCCTGCCAGGCTCCTCTGTCCATGGGATTTTCCAGGCAAGAATACTGGAGTGAAAGGCCATTCCCTTCTCCAGGGGGTCTTCCTAACCCAGGGATCAAACCCAGGTCTCCTGCATTGTGGGCAGATTCTTTACCATCTGAGCCACCAGGGAAGCCCATTAGAACATTGGTTTACACTAAAATTAGCTTGAGTTATTTTACTTTGACCAAAGAGCAAGGTGAAGGTCACCCTGCAGTGACACCTTCCTCTAACCCTGCCCTGTCCAGCCATGCCTTGGGGTGATACAGCCTGATGCTCTTAGGATCATTTCTGTTCAGGCATGGATCCCAAGACACTGTGTGGTGCTGTCTTCCACCTTCAGTTTAATTTTTTTTCTCAAAAATTTTTGCCAGTCTCGCTTCTTATGATTTCCACCAAGATCAAACCCCTTTGAAGGGAAGTCTCCCCTCTTTCTGGAAGATGAAAATAATTTGTTGTTGGTGGGAGGGTCTCTCTGACCAAGTGGTAAGTTAGGGGAGCAACAGCAGTTTCATGCCAGCACCCTGGATGACTGGGTGGCCCTGAGAGTACTTCCACTGGTCCCACATGATAAAGGGTCCCCAGCGAGGGCAGCAGCTAACTTGTTCAGAAGGCTCTCGCCTTTTAGATTGCTTTAATTCTAACATAACATTTCCTTCTTTTTCATTTTATTTTTTTCTTTTTCTTTTAAAAGGTGAATGTGTAAAAAAAAAAATCTATAAAAAATGCCATAATCTCATTCCTTTAAGATTTCTGGTTGATTTTTTAAAAAATAGATACTTATAATGTTAGCAAAATCAGATTATAAAAACACAGACAATAGAAGGTGGGCTAGCCTCTTTTTCCCTAGACAACATCCATTGACCTAACAGGTAATAGAGTCTATGAACTTACAAATGCCTATGAAATGATTTTGGAGGAGGGCATGGCAACCCACTCCAGTATTCTTGCCCAGAGAATCCCACAGACAGAGGAGCCTGGTGGGCTGTAGACCATAGCGTTGCAAAGAGTTGGATGCGACTGAAGCAACTTAGTACATGTGAAAGAATTTAAGACCTGAAAAAGTATTGGTCCTAAAAGACAATGAAGAAAATTTATAAATTAAAAATTAAATAATGTTTACTTACATGTATTAAAAAATGGAATATTAGTCAACTGGTCAACTACAGTTCAAGTAAATTTAACTCTTCTGTAGTTATATATACATTATATATTTAATGAAGGGTGTGGATGTGTTTTATTATTGTGATATGAGAGGGACTTCCAAGGAGGAGTGCCAGGGGCTCTTAAAAACTTAAAGTAAGTGGCCCTGTCTTCCTTAACCTTACCCCCAGACCCTGTTCCCTTTTAAAGATAACAAGTCCAATTTGTTTTTTGCTGATTCCTTTCAGCAACAAGTTTTTAAAGGCACATTCTTATATATAAGTGTCCCAGACCTGGCTTCACCATAGACACTGGGGTCTCAGCTCAGCAGATGGTGGTGGAGGCTGTGTGTGCTGCTGGGATTCTGGTGTTTGTTCTCTCCTGCTGATGGTCCTTGGCTCAACACCTTGCTTTGCAATGCCCTTTGCCAGAGGGCACTGGCTCCCTCAAGACTATACTATAGGGACTAGTCAGTGAGGGAGCTGGTGATATAAAATCCTGGCCCTGTGCATTAATAGAGGACATCTCTGAAGAGTCACCCCAACCCTCAAGCTTCCTATGGGATGGGCTGCAACTGCATCATTGTTCATCTTCTCCCAAAGCCCTGTTCTTTTTCATTTTTTTTAAAAAAGAAACTTTTCTTTTTATTTATTTATTATTTTTGGTTGTGCTGGGTCTTTGTTGCTGCAAGGGCTTTTCTCTAGTTGTGGCAAGTGGGACCTGCTCTCTAGTTGCAGTGCTCAGGCTTCTCATTGTGGTGGCTTCTCTCGTGGCAGAGCATGGGCTCTGAGGCACACAGGCTCAGTAGCTGTGGCTTGCGGGCTCTGGGGCACAAGCTCAACGGTTGTGGCGCACAGGTTTAGTTGCTCCATGGTATGTAGGATCTTCCCAGATCAGGGATCGAACTCTTGTCTCCTGCATTGGCAGGAGCCACCAGGGAAGCCCCCAAAGCCCAGTTCTGCTTTCCCAGTCCTTCACTGTCTTTGCAAGGCTTGCTCCTGAGAGCCCTTCCCAGTAAAACTCCAGTACACTCATTCTTGCCTCAGTCTCTCCCCTGAGCATCCAACTGGGGACACTGACCTATCTCATTCTCTTTAATGGTTATGTAGAACATTTCACAGAATGACTCTGTCATGTTTCACATTCTGTACGGATGGATACACGAGTAGTTTCTGGTTTTTCTTATATTCTTGATGGAATCCCTTATTTTTTCAGGTCTTCGCTCAAATATCACCTCATTAAGATCTACCCCTCACCACTCTTTAACCTGTACTCCTGACTTTATATTTTTCAAAGACTTCCCACTCTATAACCCTCTGTATAATTTTCCTACTCAGCATGTGCATTGCTTATTGTCCACATCCTTCCACTAGTCTGTAAGCTCTACTACAGGGTCTTCTCTTACTTGCTCACTACTTTATCTCAAGTGTCTAGAATAGTGCCTGGCATGGTAACTATTTGATGAGTATATTCCATATTGAACATCTTTACACATTTATCTTAATAAACGTTTGTAAAGAGTCAACACCGGGGCTGCTGGATAGAAGGCTCATGAATTTAGGATTTCATCTGTAGTGCTAATTGCTCTTCTGAGGGTTACACCAATTTCTACTCTTCTTCAGGTGAATTTTGGAAATAGAACAATTTAAAAGTATTAACTGCCTTTCAGACTCTACTATCAATGAATTCAAGATATTATAAACAGTTGTGAGAAGTAGCTGTTTAGAAAAACACACAGATGGTATTGCTGCACTCAACATGAAGCAAACTTCATGGCAGTAAACTTCATGGCAGAAAAAGTGGAGCCTGTCAACCTTCCTTTCGGGAAAGTCTTCTCTCTCCATTATGCTGGTAGATGTCCAGTCTGTAATCACATATTCACTTCTCTTTGGGATCAAAATCTACAAAAAGAGTTTCTGAACTCACAGTGTTTGCTTTGCCACCACACAGGAATTCATTAATCCCTGGGCCCTATTCATAGTTTGAAAGGATTGTGAACAAACTCCAAGCATTAATCCTATGATCTTTTGTATTGAATTTTGAGAACTGTCACATCATCAGCAATATCACCTTTAAAACGAATCCATGTGATACGGAGAGTGAAAAACCTGGCAAAGGGTTCTTACTGTAGCGTCATTCTGACAAGTTTGCCGTTCTCTGTGATAAACACTGTCATTACTTCTGACAGTGCTGGTAGAAGGTGTTCATGAAAACGTGCAGAAGGAAAACGCCACGTAACTCACGAGTGGATAGGGAAGGAGAACAATGATAACTTTGAAAAGGTAAACATACAGATCAGCTCTCCCTTGCCCTTCTCAGGTACCCTAGCATAAAGGTGTTGAGACTCATAAAACTGTCAAAACTACAATTTTAAACAAACAGGTCGGCCTTTTGTAGTATCTGGAAATAAGTTGCTCTATTCTACTACAGAATTTTTACCTTGGCATATTTGTATATGTCTCAGCATTGTTGACTTTCATTTTGGTTACTAGTCTATCACTTAGCAATATATTCTACACATAAATCAAGTCTCTATGGTGCTTGTGGAAAATCACATCTATTTCTCACAATAGTACTTTGAAATTATCATAAAATCTTTTTCTTCTTTTTTTTTTCCTTACATTTTCCTTCTGCCTCTGTTTTCTGCCTGGATCTTAAATAATAACCATTTTCATTGCATTTTATGAATTCATCCAAAGGCATGGGTGGCAGCTGATCAAGTCTTCTTAGAATGTGATTAATAGTGTGGCTGTAAATGGAACCAACACAGGAGTTATGGCCTCTCCAAAAACAATTGTTGGCTGAGAGATGTCTGATTTTATATAAGCATTGGGAAGGTTGCTTTTTCATTTCCTCGTAATCTTGGGGGTCAAAGTACTGAGTCAAAAGATAAAAGTATAAAAATACAGTGTAGAAAAAGTCAATTTTCTATATTTTTCTACTCAGCACAGTGGTTACAAATATCTTTCTCTTGCTACATGGAACCAGTCTATGGAATCATTATATTTCACAAGTTGGAGGGAATCTTAGAATTTCTCAAGTCGTTCCACACATACTTTTCCAAGTAAGGAAGCTGAGCCTATAGAGGCTCAGTGCATAGTGAAGCTAGTTAGTGACACTTATTTGTGATCACAAGTTAGTGGCAGTCGGGATCAGGGCTCTCAGGTTTTATGAGTCTTGATACAATGAATTTTCCAAGAAAGAACCACCTCTAAAT
This sequence comes from Bubalus bubalis, assembly GCF_019923935.1. Taxonomy (NCBI): domain Eukaryota; kingdom Metazoa; phylum Chordata; class Mammalia; order Artiodactyla; family Bovidae; genus Bubalus; species Bubalus bubalis. The sequence continues at coordinate 59,229,367 of NC_059163.1, forward strand.
CTTTCCATTCTTTAATTACTCTCTTGCCGACTCTTAAACAGCTCTAACAATTGTGCCTGCAGTTTTTCAACAACTGTAACAGTACTGGTTTCTATTTGTAATGCTCAATCGACAGCTCTGAATTTCATTAGGGACTTTGTGTCTTGTACAGTTTTAGCTGCTACTGGAATTACCCTGAGGGTAACATGAGGTTTCTGAGTAGCAATCAATTGCAATAGAAGGTGTGGTTATTTTCTTCCTTTATTTTCCACAGGCAATTTATAAACCTTCAAGAGCTTGTTGGCTGTTGCGAGTGCTCTGTTTTCCAGTAAGTTTCTTTGCCCTGTGATAATAAACTTACACTTCTCCACTTGTGGGACACATGATCCCTGTTACCTTTGGGGAATCAAATCACCAGTCACCTCCACTGCTTGTTTCCAGCCTTGGGAACCTATGACTTCAGCCTTCCCTCATGCTACAAGTTTTAGTTCTCCACCAGGTCCACAAAAATATTTATCTTAAAGTATGCATTGCTATCATTTTAGCCACTATTCCTTTGTAAAGTTACAGTCCATCTTAATCAGAAATCCCCAAAATACACCTTGTGAATGAGTTAGGGATGGTATTCAACTATCTTGCTACTGCATTCATTCGGGTTGTGATGACCAGTGATGATGAACACAGTCTCTACTTCTCTAAAGATGGCTCCAGTTTGTCCAATGGGACCTTTAGAGTATCGATATTTCAAAATTTATTTGCTCTCCCTCATATGCCCTTTGGTTGTTGTGGGTACAAACAAGAGGAAAACGCCAAGATTTAAATGCTTTTCAAAATTCTAGCATGTAGCTAGAGCCATTAAAAAATATTAAGATTCTGGAATTGGTGGTGTAACTGTTAAGAATTTCAACCAGAAAAGGGAGGTGTGGTAGGTAGAACTGAGAGATCACTTCCAAGATTCTCACCCCTGGCATATACACCCATGTCTCCCCACGACCACCAATTTGAGGGTGGTGGTTGTCGTTCAGTCACTGAGTCATATCTGATTCTTTGCAACCCCATGAACTCTAGGCTCCTCTGTCCTCCACTATCTCCCAGAGTTTTCTCAAATTCATGTCCACTGAGTCAGTGATACCATCCAACCATCTCATCCTCTGCCACCCTCTTCTCCTTTTGCCTTCAATCTCTCCCAGCATCAGGGTCTTTTCCAATGAATCGGCTCTTTGTATCAGGAAGCCAAAATATTACAGCTTCAGCTTCAGCACTGGTCCTTTAAATTAATATTCAGGGTTGATTTCCTTTATGATTGACTGGTTTGATCTTGCTGTCCAAGGGACTCTCAAGAGTCTTCTCCAGCACAATTTGAAAGCATTAGTTCTTCAGCGCCCAGTCTTCTTTATGATCCAGCTCTCCCATTCGAAAAAGAAATTGCAACCCATTCCAGTATTCTTGCCTGGAGAATCCCATGGACAGAGGACTGGTGGGCTACAGTCCATACGGTTGCAAAGAATTGGACACAACTGAAGCAACTCAGCATCAGCACTGGAAAAACCATAGCTTTGAGTATACTGACCTTCATTGGCAAAGCAATATCTCTACTTTTTAATATGCTGTCTAGGTTTGTCATAGTTTTCCTTCTAGGGAACAAGAGACTTTTGAGAGTGAACAGGATTGTGAATATGATGGGATTCACTCCCATAATTCAGTTCAATTCAGTCGCTCAGTCGGGTGCGACTCTTTGTGACCCCCATGGACTGCCAGCGCAGTAGCTGCAGGAGTTGTCAGTTCAATCCCTGGGTCAGGAAGTTCTGGACACCATTGTAACTGGAAGCACCCAAAACATTATACTGTTTTATGACATAAAGCATGAAGAGAGTGGTATAACTTGGTGATCAAGTAATACACTGTTCCATGACATCACAATTTCAGAAACTTTTAGACTCCAAATTTTTAGTTTTGGTTCAGAAAGCATGCCAGTCCTGAGTACTGTCAGTGGCAAGATCCATTTGGGAGTCACTGAAAGCTCAAACATTTTCGCTAGAAAGCAAGATGCTTGCAGTGCCTGTCCTCACTCTAATAAGAGACTCTGCCCTGTTCAGAAAACAAAACAGGCTCCTCGACTTTAATCTGACTCATTTTTTCCATCTGCATATGTATTGGGTTGGCCAAAAAGTTCGTTTGTGTCTTTGGCCAACCCAAAGTATCCACAGTATACCTGGCCCTTCAATTAGCAAAAGAAAAAAAAAAAATCTGCTTTTCAGGCTCTCAGCAGAGAGCAATGTTTATTTGATCACCATCTACTCCTTGCCACAGCTCTCCTGATACTTGACAGGCATGGAATTAGGAGAATGCAATGAATCCATTCTTCCAGGCATCTAAATTCTATCAAATTAGATACCTGCCCCTTCAGCTGTCTGTGACCACGGTTCATTGGAGTAGGGCCAGAGACTACTGACTTAGGAGTAACAGTGAATTGGACCAATTCATGGCCCATCACAAGAGCCTCATGCCACAGACTATATGAGAACACCTGAGTTAGATGATCTGCAAGCGGTGTTACCTGTGGCTTCCTATGTTCTGCCTGTCAGTCTCCACCCTCAAGATGAAATGTCGAGGCTAGGTCATCTTAGACATGTTTATGCTATGTCTTCAGTGTTCATGAAGAGTATACACGAGAAATGGTCACATGAAGAATAACTGTGACAAATCTTCACTCATGAGGACACAGTCATTATGTTTTCTCTTAGTATAAGAGCCAATGCAGGACATTTCTTCAAAAATTTCATACAAAGAAAATAAAGTTATGTAAATATGCTGTCTTGTTTTATCATTCAATGAGAAAGACACTCTACTGGCAGCCAAAATAAAGTTATCTAAATAAGCTGTGCTGTGCTGTGCTGAGTCGCTCATCATATCCAACTCTTTGCAACCCCATGGACTGTAGCCCGCGAGGCTCCTCTGTCCATGGGGATTCTCCAGGCAAGAATACTAGAGTGTGTTGCCATGCCCTCCTCCAGGGGAATCTTCCCAACACAGGGTTTGAACCCAGGTCTCCTGCATTGCAGGTGGACTCGTTACCATCTGAGCCACCAGGGAAGCACAAGAATACTGGAGTGGGTAGCCTGTCTCTTCTACCGAGGGAATTCCCTGACCCAGGAGTCGAACTGGGGTCTCCCTCATTGCAGCAGATTCTTTACCAGCTGTGTTACCCGGGAAGCCCCTAAATAACGTAAGTCTTGTTTTATCATTCAGTGAGAAAGATAATCTACTGGCAGGCAAGAATCTCAGAGTTAAGGTCAATGTTCAATTATAGTAACTCTATTAGCCTTGATAAGTATCTTCTTCCTACCTGCATCTTTTCTATTTGTGTTTCAATATGCTGTGATGAATGCCTTTTTAGAGAGTAGCCTATTTGTATATTTTAAAACGTTCAAATGGATGATAAACAAAGCTTTAAGAACATATTATAAAAGCCCAAATCTTATATTCTAAGATGCAATATAATAAAATAGTTAAAAGCCATACTGTGCGGTTCAAAGCCCAATTCAGCTACTCTTGATTTTGGATAAAGTTTAACCTCTTTGTGATTCAGCTTCCTTATCTCTAAAATGGAGGAAATAAGAGTACCTCCTAATAGGGTTATTTTGAAGAATAAATGTATCAATATACAGGAAGCACTTGGTAAACACTAAAAACAATTTTCTCTTATTATCTCATGTGTGTGTGTGTGTGTGTGTGCTTAGTCCCTCAGTTATGTCCATCTCTCTGCAGCCTGCCAGGCTCTTCTGTCCATAGAATTTTCCAGGCAAGAATACAGGAGTGGGTTGCCATTTCCTCCTCCAGGGCATCTTCCCAACCCAGGGATTGAACCCACGTCTCCTGTGTGTCCTGAATTGGCAGGCGGATTCTTTATCACTGCACCACCTGGGAATCCCAAATATCTCATGAGGTAATGTTAAACTCTATCAGTACATGATATGATCAAAACGTCATATCCTATTTGGCCCCTGAACTTTATCCATTCAAACGCAATGTATAATGCTTACCCACTGTGGCAGATGCTGACGAGAGCAGAGATTTGCCCCAGGAGCCCCAGCCTGCCCATCCCCCTCCACGTGGAGAGGAATCCACAGCCTGTAAAAAACCAGATTAGCCACAAGGTCAGCAATTCGTTTATCCCTGGATGGGAAAATATCCATTCGTTTGAAACACAGAGAAGGTTAAACAAATCACCAACAGCCATATCTCACTGGATTATAGTTTATAAGGACCATAAAAAAATAAACCAATCCACGCTGCAATGTGTACTTTGGAATCAAACTGATGTGTAGTGGTGTTGGCATCTGAGGGCTTAAAGTGAGAAGGGAATTTGATGTCAACCAAGACCCAAATCTCCCATTATCTGGAAGACAGTGACAGGGCTGTGGAGGGGAGGGGAAGATTTAATACCTTTGGGCACAGAGTGACTTGAAAAACTCCAAAACAACCTTGACTCATGCAATTTTTTCCCCAGAACTAGAAAAAAATGTGCTCTTCAAGGTAGATAGAGTTAACTTTCAAATCTTTAGGGTGGTAGGAGGAGCTTTGGCATGGATGGTAGCAAGCAAGCTGTCTACAAAAGCATCAGTAAACTTGAAGATGTGGAGCAGCAACAGGAAGCCTTTTGAGGGAGACAACTTACAAGGTGTCCACCCCACTCACAATGACCCCTGGAACTGTATCTCTCACTGTCGGTGGGCACAGTTGATTCAAATTCTTTTTCCTACATATTTGGATTGGGACACAGATTCTTGTTCAGCTTGAATAGAAGATCCACCATGCAGACCAAGAATTAAGAGAAAGCAGAGTGAGCAGAATGAAGGAGATAAGCTCAGGGAAGCTGTCTGGATTCCAGGTAGTTTCTCAACCCCTGGTTCCTGTCTGTCTTCAAAGCTCTGTGGCTTTCCTACCTTTGGGTTCTATGTGATTCCAGCACAGTGTTTCTCTCTTTCTCTCAATATTTTTGTTCACTGATATATCCACAGAACATAGAAGAGGTCATGGTGTAAATGAGTGCTTATTTATTTATTCAACAGCTAAATTTAGCTGTTGAATAAATGACTGAAATTCATCGATTTTCTCAGGTGTGTAATAGTTTCTGTAACTTGTGACCAATGCATCCTGACTCAAAAAAAAAAAAAGAATCACCCCTCTCCCTTAATATCCAGGAATACATTTTACAAAATGAGGCAAAAATACATTAGGTGGTAGAGAATTACAGAGATTTCATTCCAAGAAAAGAAAGGAAGAAGTTAAGGAGGAAGTGAAAAATTCCTACAGAGTTTGTAGATTCTACAACTTTTGACCCAAGGCTGGTCCATCATCCTCCCCAACTACTTTCCCCCCGCAGTCTTCCACCCTTTCAGATAAGAGCAGCCATGTGAAACAGCTTTGACCAATGAGATATAAATGAGAAAGGGTTCACTGTCATGATAAATTATACAGTTACAGCTGGTGGCAACTCTCCCCTCTCCTTTTAACCCAGTGCTCAAAACTGAAGCAGCCATTTTTGCTGCCTTAAGGGACAGGCCAGGGAATCACACTAGTTCTGGCCCTGGTGGGCTACTAAACAAATGAGTTATTGCTTATCGCCATTCTGTTAAATGAGAAATTTAAAAAAAAATCACTATTTTGTAAGCCATTATATGTTAAATTTTAGTTGAGCTTTCCTGATGGCTCAGATGGTAAAGAATCTGCCTGCAATGCAGATTCGATCCCAAATGCTATTCCTAACTGATTCACTTAATTAATATCAAACACCATCCATCAGTGTAGACTACTGGTTAAGTGTAAACATTATGCAATTAAATTGCTTGGGTTTGACTCTAGGCTCTACCATTTTGGACGAGTAAATTACTCAAGTCTTTTAAAGTCATCATCGACATTACAAAATGCAGCCATGAGTATAAGAACCAATAACCTCATAGGTTTATTGTGAAAATAAAAATAATTCACATAAAGCTGTGAGCATAGTGCTAACACATAATAAATACTCTAGAAATGTTAACTGTTAATAATAATTAACTACAGTTTTAACACTAAGAAGCAAAAAGCTATGAAAGTTGGCTGACATTTTTTTTTCTGTTTGGAAACAATGAGAAGCTTGTTAACGTGAACGGAAATACTCAAGATTCATGACAGTCTGCTTTCATTTTTGGAGTCTACATTGATTTACTTCACTTGAGCAATGAAGCCAGTGGCAATTTTATACCATGATGAAGACAGATGTAAGTTGGTGATTAATATAATTCTTTCATGGGATAAATCACTACCTATGTGATTAGGGAAAGTTAATACACTTAAGGGTGACAGCTTCTGACTCAAATTTACAATACTTAATATGTTCTGACAGCTGGTAATTGACTAGCAAATGGAAATAAATGTTAAATGAGTCTAGAACTTTTTGCAGTATAAGTGACTACTTCAATTGCTTTATTAATAAAGCTTCTTTGACATTGAGCTGTGACTTCTTGATCAGCTACAAAGAATGGCAAATACTCAAATAACAAAATGTGTACATTTAACATAAAAGCCATATAAACTGTTTGACATGGATTATAAATATATCCAGTGGAGTACTGTCTCCACTTTAAGTGGCTTTAATGTCACATGCTTATGAGACTATAAAGTAGGCAGCATGGATCTACTCAGGTATCCCATTTTCATATATGAAAAATTTAAAGTTTTCTCCTCATCCTCACCCATGTAACTCCCACCTCCTTTAACAGACGACTTTATATCCTAATCCATAGAGAAAATAGAAGCCATCTGATAAGAACTCTGTCAACTTCCTGCCCCCTCCCCCTAAACTCTCAGAAGAATAAGAGTCATATTGTAACAGCAAATCAGACTTGGCTTGATCAGGAGGGATCTCCAAAACTCAACTGGAGATCACTGATACATCTATAAGTGTTGTGTGCACCTAAGAAGATGAAAGAGTGCAAGATTCTACCAAGTTCCAAGTTCTTTAAATAGAAAAGACATTTAGATATCGGGTATTCCATTTAAAGGTCTTTATCGTTAAATAGAAAATTCATTTATTTATTTTTAAGTTATCAAGTAGAAAAATATGTATACATCTTAGAATTCCATTAAATTCAAAGGTTTTCAGCACTTAAGATAGAAAATATATGTACCTCTTTTAAAAGATAAAGACCAACCTGATAGTCCTATTTCCTTTACTAGATTAAGATTTAGAGACTATGTATAGAGCTTTGGTCTTGGGATATGGACAGAAGAAGTTGTGAGACCAAACCCTCTTTAAGTTTTGTAACTCATGACACAGCTGTTCTAAGGAGGGGCTCAGTGTGACATTTGGGAGGATGTAAATTGCTCAGATGCCAGCACCTCTGTTAAAATATTTGCTAAAAAATGGCCTCAGTTGTTCCCAAGGAATTTTCTTTCTTGGTTAGTATGCATCATTCAACTCCAGGGAGATTTCAAATTAAGTATCGAAAGGTTTTAAAGCATGAAAGTCATACAATTAATCATTTTGTGCATATTTCTTCTTTTCTGTACTACTGATGCTTAAAGGAATTTGAATGATTAGAGTGACAATGTTTTGAAAATCAATTAAAAATGAATAATTGAATTATCAGACTTCTGATTTTTAAGTTGAAATGTACCTAAATTTATGCATAATGTTTGAAGTCAAGTGGGCCTTAGGAAGCATCACTATGAACAAAGCTAGTGGAGGTGATAGAATTCCAGTTGAGCTATTTCAAATCCTAAACGGTGATGCTGTGAAAGTGCTGCACTCAATATGCCAGCAAATTTGGAAAACTCGGCAGTGGTCACAGGACTGGAAAAGGTCAGTTTGTATTCCAATCCCAAAGAAAGTCAATGCCAAAGAATGTTCAAACTACTGCACAACTACACTCATCTCACATGCTAGCGAAGTAATGCTCAAAATTCTCCAAGCCAGGTTTCAACAGTATGTGAACTGTGAACTTCCAGATGTTCAAGCTGGTTTTAGAAAAGGCAGAGGAACCAGAGATCAAATTGCCAACATCTGCTGATCATCGAAAAAGCAAGAGAGTTCCAGAAAAACATCTACTTCTGCTTTATTGACTATGCCAAAGCCTTTGCCTGTGTGGATCACAACAAACTGTGGAAAATTCTTAAAGAGATGGGAATACCAGACCACCTTACTTGCCTCCTGAAAAATCTATATGCAGGTCAAGAAGCAACAGTTAAAATTGGACATGGAACAACAGACTGGTTCCAAACCAGAAAAGGAGTATGTCAAGGCTGCAATTGACACCCTGCTTATTTAACTTATATGCAGAGTACATTATGAGAAGTGTGGGGCTGGATGAAACACAAGATTGCCAGGAGAAATATCAACAACCTCAGATATGCAGATGACACCACCCTTACGGCAGAAAGTGAAGAAGAACTAAAGAGCCTCTTAATCAAAGTGAAAGAGGAGAGTGAAAAAGTTGTCTTAAAACTCAGCATTCAGAAAACTAAGATCATAGCATGCGGTCCCATCACTTCATGGGAAATAGATGGGGAAATAATGGAAACAGTGATAGGCTTTATTTTTTGGGGCTCCAAAATCACTGCAGATGGTGATTGCAAGCCATGAAATTAAAAGATGCTTGCTCTTTGGAAGAAAAACTATGACCAACCTAGACAGCATATTAAAAAGCAGAGACATTAATTTGCCAACAAAGGTTTGTCTAGTCAAAGCTATGGTTTTTCCAGTAGTCCTGTATGGACGTGAGAGTTGGATCATAAAGAAAGCTGAGAGCCAAAGAATTGATGCTTTTGAACTGTGGTGTTCGAGAAGACTTTTGAGAGTCCCTTGGACTGCAAGGAGATCCAACCAGTCCATCCTAAAAGAAATCAGTCCTGAATATTCACTAGAAGGACTGATGTTGAAGCTGAAACTCCAATATTTTGGCCACCTGATGCGAAGAACTGACTCATTGGAAAAGATCCTGATGCTGGGAAAGATTGAAGGCAGGAGGAGAAGGGGACGACAGATGTAGAGATGGTTGGATGGTATCACTGACTCGATGGACATGAGTTTGTGTTAAGCTCTAGGAGTTGGTGATGGACAGGAAAGCCTGGCGTGCTGCAGTCCATGAGGCTGCAAAGAGTTGGACACGACTGAGTGACTGAACTGAACTGATGGAACCTAAGGGGTCATTCAGTCCACTCTATAAATTTAAGATTTACAACAATTCTTAAGTACTCAGCAAGATCTTGTTTAAGTAGGTAAATGAGGTACTTAAAAAGTAGATAGAGTATATTAAATTTATAGATGTAGATAAAAAATATTTGACCATGTTTAAGTTGGCATAAAGGACCAAGCATTAGTCAAAAGCCCCTTGAACATGAGTGTTCAATTATGCTAGACTTCTAAATAGAGTAAGATTTGTGAGATGAATACTATGGAGAATTGACATTTTGATTCTATAACCTTAATAAATTGAATACTAATTGTTCAAACCAAGTTGAAAGTCTGAGTAGTGTTTTTTTATGGACAAAACACTGGCCTATATCAAAACCCCATTTCAACACAAGTCTAACTTTACTGTATCCCCCACTCACAATTACTTCTTTCCCTTCTATCATAATGGAAGTGGTATCTTCCTCTTGGTTGTAATTATCACCGCCATCTGATCTCCTCTGGGCCTGGGAAGGTTGGTTTCCCTTTTCTTCTGGCTTTTCAACCTTTCTCTACTGGCTGCTTCCCACATTTAATTATGTGCACCATCCTCCATCTTAAAATAAGCAAATGAAAATCATGATGACAAAATTTTTTTTTTTTCCAACTTGTCTGGTTTCTGTTCCATGTGTTTCTTTCTTCTTTACCTCTTAAAAAAGGTGCCTACCTTCTGAATCCACTCCCTCCACCCACCACAGTGACTCTTCCATGGTCACTGTTTCATGAAACCATCCTTATCAAGATCACAAGGGCTCCCTCATGGTCAGAGCTATGGATTCATTATAGTCACTTTATTTCTTGACCTCTCAGTAGCACCAGAAGCTTAACCACTTTTCAATCCTTAAAAGATTCTGTTCTCGTGACCTGGCTCCCATGCCCTATCTTCTTACTCTTGCTTTTTTTGTCTATCCCTTATCATGATGATTTCAGTTTACTTTATAAAGTTTCCACACATATTGTGGGAGCTCCTTAAGTTGCAACCCAACTGCTTCAAGCATTCCAATAAAGTACACATAGTCCAGGTGGTCAGCTGGTATCCTAATCAGGAAAGCCATACTCCAGAGGCAGCTATAATGAGCACTTCTATTATTCACATCTCTATTAACATCTGAGGCTTTGCAAATTAGCATACTGAATTACAGACATGGGCTTTAACTGGTAAACATGGTAGACTGGTAACTAGCATTTTGAATATCTGAAAGGGGTTCTATCTAGATTGTGAAATTAAAGGTATTCAACACTAGTTGGTGATTAAATATATTTTAGAGCCTTTTCCTACCTTTACATGAAGAGGGTAAAAGAAAGGATTTTACCCTTTCTAAGTGGTCTTCTATTCATCTCTGAACTCTGGAGAATTCTGGTTTCTCAATGCCAAGTATAAAGGACGAAATCTCTGCTCCTAGATTTCTAGGCATTTGCCTTGAATGAACCTTTCACTTGGAGTAGTGGTCAAGGCATGTAAAAGGTCAGATCAACGGAACATTCTCAAGTCTACATAAGATTTCATGAACTATTTTAAACATTTTTGTTAATTAATGTTTAATTAAAAAATGTCAGTGTGGTATAACATGATTTGAAATTTAATTTATAGAATGAACTTTACTGGCAACCACAACCTATCAAACAGACTCTAAGAGCTGTCGATGACCAAATTGACTTAGAAACATAGACTTCAGGGCCAGGTCCCCGGCCTCTGATTTTATTTATATATAACACCTGGGCAATCTGACCCACTCCCATTAACACCCAATGGCTAATGTCCTCCAAATCTCTCCCCACCACCTCCCCTGGGCTCCAGACCACTATAATCAACTATCCACAAAATATCTTCACAAGGATGTCTCATGGTATGTCCCATACTGAGCTCACCATGTTCTCAATCTCACCTGAATCCTCAACTAGTTCTTCTGTGTACCAATATTAGTGATTCCCAAACACTGGTCCACAGTCTGACACTAAGAGTATTACCTGGGGGAACTTACCAAAAATACAGTGTCTTAGCTTCCACTGTGATCTTTTAAAGAATAAGAACCTTTCAGGGTAGATCCCAGGAATCCAAACTTCTAACAAACTTCCCCAGTGATTATAACACACCACCAGATTTATGAAGCACTGTCCAATGCAACTGAGCTTCCGAGGTGGCACAGTGGTAAAGAATCTGTCTGCCAGTGCAGGAACCACAGGTTTGATCCCTGGGTCAGGAAGATCCCCTGAAGGAGGAAATGGCACCCCACTCCAGTATTCTTGCCTGGGAAATCCCATGGACAGAGAAGCCTGATACAGTCCATGGGGTTGCAGAGTCGGACATGACTGAGAGACTAAGCACGAATGCTGCTGCTGCTGCTAAGTTGCTTCAGTCGTGTCCAACTCTGTGCGACCCCACAGAGGGCAGCCCACCAGGCTCCCCTGTCCCTGGGATTCTCCAGGCAAGAACACTGGGGTGGGTTGCCATTTCCTTCTCCAATGCATGAAAGTGAAAAATGAAAGTGAAGTCGTTCAGTCGTGTCCGACTCTTTGTGACCCCATGGACTGCAGCTTACAAGGCTCCTCCATCCATGGGATTTTCCAGGCAAGAGTACTGGAGTGGGGTGCCATCACCTTCTCCGAAGCATGCATATGCACGTCCAATACAAGCAAAATGTAACAGCTACCATCTGGTTGCTCAAGTGAAAAATCAGATGTCTTCACGTGGAGAGTCATAAAAAAGAAACACTCCAACCGAACTGGAGCAAACTCTACTCACTCATTTAAGAGGCAAAAATCTGTCATCAGCAGATCTTGGCCTATGTTCTCTCATTTTTGTCTCTGTTGATAGCAATTTTACTGTTCTTAAGCACCCTGCTTTTCCTTTTCTAGGGAGAGAACTAGTGAGTGGTAGTCTGTGTTTTTCTTTGAGTACTTTGAGTGGTAACATTGCATTCTTTACCTTCTTCATGATTGGCTTTTTAATGCATTGATATAGGACAGTAGGGATGAAACTTTTTTAGTCTGGGTAATATTTCTTAATGCTAAGAATTTAGGGAAATTTGAACTAGATTAGATCTTTTAGGGGCTGATAGACTAGCACATGGGCGTCCCTCGTAGCTCGGAGGGTAAAGAATCTGTCTGCAATGCGGGAGACCTGGCTTTGATTCCCGTGTCAGGAAGATTCCCTGGAGAAGGGAATGGCTACCTACTCCAGTATTCTTGCCAGGAAACTCCATGGACAGAGGAGCTTGGCAGGCTATAATCCATGGGGTTGCAAAGAGTCAGACATGACTGAGTGACTTTGAGAGAGAGGGAGAGACTAGTACATAATAAGGTCCCACAAGATTTCTGGGAATAAATTTCATTCCAACCTAGCACCCACGACAAACATCTCTGAACTGAGGATGAAGACTTCACCAACTCCTTAAGATTGATCTGGGTGCTCCATCTCAGGCTTCCTTGTGCCTGGCCCATCTAGTATATATCTAGTACACTAAGACATACTATGAAGTGAAGTATTAGTTGCTCAGTTGTGTCCAAATCTTTGTGACCCCACGAACTGTAGCCCACTAGGTTTCTCTGTCCATGTGATTCTCCAGGCAAGAGTACTGGAGTGGATTGCTTCTCCAGAGGATTTTTCCGACCCAGGGATAGAACCTGGGTCTCCTGCATTGCCGGCAGATTCTTTACTGTTTGAGCTACAGGGAAGTCCAAGACATACTATAATTGCTTTCATATAACACTTCCTTCCCCAACTAGATGGGAGGCATCCTGAAGATAGTTACACTACCCAGCTTCTGGAGCATAATACATGGTGTCATGGGGCTGGTGAAGATTTAGACTCTAGTCCAACCTCCAAAGTTCAAGGGGGTCTGGGGACCATCTCTTAATGGATGTCGTGGTGTGGATTCCTGAAAGAAGCCTTAACTCAATGGTTTCTGAGTCTGTACATCAGAATGGATGACAAAGAGAAGGGGCCCTAAAGACAGAGATAGCTTCTCTGAGTGCATCAACTGTGATGGTGTGACCCTTCAAAGAAGACGTGCCAGCTGAGTAGCTGGCAGAACCACTGGCCCCAGAGTGCCTCCTGGTCACACCGTCCTGCCTGCCAAGTGATAGCTGCCATGCTGACTCAGGCAAAGGGGAAGCTCATAAGGTGAATTTTAAGGGCACCAAGACCCAAAGTAACTAGATACCACTTATAGAAAAAACATATACATTTAAACCCATTATCACAAAAATCTAGTGTGTCATAGAAGAAACGACTTCCTCAATGACTATTCTGCCAGGCTTTTTAAAAAAACAGGCATTTCCTCTTAGAAACTTTTTTTTAAGAGGTGATGAGATTCTCTTAAACTCAAATACATCTAGGACCAGACAGGCTTTTGAACTTTTCCTGAAGGACCTGTCATTCCTCAGCAGACCTGTGTTCAAGATCCAACCAACCAACATACAAATGAACTTTTGAATCAAGATTTTTTGCAGAATTCATTCTCTTCTGGATCAACAGAAAAATGGTTGTTTTCATCACCGCAAAAGAACTTCCTGTAAGTGTGCAATGAAGAACCAATAAAATAGAGCAAATGAACAATGCTTGAAGATGAAGCACCCAACTGAATTCTTCTAATATCAACTTAAGACAAAAGGATAAATTGCCAAGAGAGAGAGTAGAATCCCCTTTTCAAGTAATTATTAAGAAGAGACTATATCTATACCTAGTTAGAAGGTTTAAATGTAGCCTGGGTGAAAGAGATATGCTTTCCTCTCAAGGCCCTTCCAGCCACCTGTATTAGCTTTCTGTCTTTTTAGAACCAACATGCTCACAGGAATTCCTCCCACATCCTGCTTCTATCTGAGCTCCTGATGCAACGCTCCCCACCCCACGCGCCACCCCCCCAACACACACACACGCAGAGCCACGGCTGTAACTCTGTGGCCAGTTTCTGAACTTCCATTCAGATACTTTGTGAAGCTTCATGATAAGGAAATGCTCCTCTTTTCAAAGCTATCAGTAGGGGAGGGGAGGTACCGGGAGGGGAATGTCTGCCAGTTAGCTCTCTCTCTCTCTCTGTAGCATTAAGGAGGTTTACAAAGTGCTCTCAAACGCAGAATTCATTCAATTTGCTCAAAATGTAAGAAGATGGATGTGTAGGAGCATCCTGACTTTTTATTTTGCTATCTTTATTAGCAAACTTGTTATAACTTTTAGAAGTCTGAAACTGGCATGTATAATCTAGCCTTCATGAGCACACATATCATGACTCAATGAAGCTTTTATAGCTTCTTTGAATCATCTTCGGTCAGAATGTCATGGTTAAGATATATATTTTTTAATGTACAAAAGCATATATTAATAGTAGCAGTTACAATAACAACTGGGAACCAATGCGCCCCAGTAGAAAGACAGCATGGAAGGAACACAGGTTCCAAAGTCAGGCACACAGGTAAGTACAGGTAGAGGGCGTATTCTATTGGTTACATTTCTCTGGAGAATTCAGACTAATATCCACCCTGTCATCATTCTTTCTTCCCCACTCCCAATTATTTCTCAAAGCTCTCTCAGTGGTTGAAATGCTCAGCTAGAGCTGAGACTCCTCGATCTAGGAATTCATAATCCCTCAGGGGGTCCATGGATGGCTTTAAAGTATCTGTGATATCATGGAACTCATAAACAAAATTTTGCATGTATATTTACATAACTGATCCAAACTCCCAGCTGGTCCTCAGATCCTTTCCATGACATTCAGCAGAATGATCATTTGTTTTTGTTTAAACATCTCCAGTGATGGGAAAACCCTTCCTTTCATCTCATCTTAGAATAGTTCTGAGAGTCAATTTGAGGAAACTGAGGCCCAAGAAGTCTGCTTTTGAGTAAAAGAATCACAAAACATTAGTCAGAAGGATACCTCGTGGTCTTCATGGGCAAATTCTTCATTTTACAGAGGAAAAACTGAAGCACAGAGAAATTTGGTGTCCTGCCCAAACTAAGAGAGTTAATGATAGATGGGGGATGGAAGCCCAGCCGCCCAACTCCCCACTTAGCCTGCCTCCCTCCCTGCATACAGCAGAGTCACCTCAAGGAGGGGACGTGTGGGGCACATCTCAGGAGAGCAGGGCCCATCCCCCTACACTGTAGCATCCTTCTAGAAGGCAGGTTTGGAGGAGAGTGGCCCATCTCCTCAAGTCCTGCAGAGTGCCTCCCCACCCCTTCCGGTTCCCACGTGGATGGAGGAAAAGGTGTCAGGAAAACCCAGCTTGGTCATACTGATGTGGAATGAGGTAGTGACATGGAGATACTGGCCTACCATCCCCCAGAGAGTCAGGTGCAGGCGCTAAAGTGAAGCACAAGGGTGTTCTGCTGTGGTCTCCAGAAGGTGGTATGTGATGATAAAAGGGGAATCTGCAGGTTTCAGATCTTCAGAGTGGGTTTGTAAATATGCAGCAAAATTTAAGTGATGTTAAAGAAGCATTAACTTGTTTAGGGTGGAATTAGGTTCATTAATAATCTGGACTCGTTATATTCAATATTACAATATCGCTCACTTACTGAGTAGCTCCCTTCTGAGCTCACTTACTGAGTAGCTTAATATCTTACTGGGTTGCTTAAGATCTCTGAGCCTGATTGCCTCATCTATAACTTGGGGTTAATAATATCCAGCTTAGAACCTCAAGGAACTGTTGTATGGAGTGAATTACTTAACATATAGAGTAGTTAGGAGAGTGCCTGTTGTGTCCAATAATTTGGTGGTGGTTATTGTTAATAAAAATACAATCAACAAAATGAAAATATTAAAATGACCAATTATTCTCATATACACCTTTTCTCACCAAACAATACATCTCTGATGATAGAGGTAATGTCATAGTGTATACTGAATTCCCAATTCCTAACCTCACGGCTTGGCACAAATCTATGCCCATGGTAGGTATCAGTAAGAACTCGGTCAAATGAACCACTCCTACCGGATCACTCTGTTCTTTCAGGGGTATTTCGGATCCAGGTTCTGCCTCGAGGCTCACGGCATCAACACACTCAGTGAGGGCATCCTCAGTCACTTCTCCGTTGAGGGGTGGCTCCGTGGTGCCACGGTCTTTGGGCTCCTCAGCAAGTCCAGTGTCAGCAGTCTCTGCACCCTGAACAGCCTCATTTTCATGCACATCTCTTCTGGGATTCGCTGGCGTTAGCTCATTTGAAATTGCAGCTGAATCACAGTGCACTTCTGCATCTTTGGGTAAAGTATCACTGTTGGGCTTGTTGGTAATTTCTTCTTTGTCTCCAGAGGCTAACGTGTCATCGCCATTGTCAGACATTTTAATATCTGTTAACAGGATTACAAACAAACAACTTACTCTTTATCTGAATTATTAAATTTTAATTTGAAGCCCTGAATAATTAAATCTGGTGGAGGTAAGCTTTTTTCTACCAAGAAGAAACTTTATGCAACCTCTGTGTTGGCCGAATAATGGCCCCCCAAAATATCCATGTCATAATCCTTGGAATGTGACTTGGCTTCCTATGCAGTGAGGTCCTTATATCTTTATTTTAGACTAATGAAATTATCAGGCTTCCCAGGTGGCTCAGTGGTCAAGAATCTGCCTGCAATGCAGGAGATGCAGGACACACGGGTTCCATCCATGTTCACCTTGTGAATGTCACTTTATATGGCCAAAAGGACTTTGAAGATATGATTCAATTAAGAATCTTGGATTACCTGCATGGGTCTTAATTGAAATCACAAGTGTCCTTATCAGAGCAAGGCAGAGGGAGATCTGACTGCAAAGAGGAAAAGGTAATGTGATGACAGAAGCAGATTGGAGCGATGCACTCGGAAGATGAAGGAACAGACCACAGACCACAAGGAACACAGGTGGCCACTAGATGTTGGAAAGTCCAGGAAAACATTCTCCCTTCAGACTCTAGAACTGTAAGAGAATACATTTGTATTGCTATAAATCACTATGTTGGTTGTACTTTGTTGCAGTAGCAGTAGGAACTAATACAGACCTACAGTGCTATCTTTAAACTTTCATGGATCTTTCACCTGGCATGAGGAAATATGCATATAGGAACTAAGAGTATTATCTGTATCTATGAAAGTATTTATTTCATATGACTTAATTATATTTGTAGCCATAAGAATAAGCATGGAAAATACCTGAGGGCTTATTTAAAAATGCTTGACATTTAGTATTGCAATTTGGTCAGAAATTCAAATTGAAAAAAACATACATACACAGAAGTGTGCCTTGTTGGGTACAGCCCATGAAGGTCTGAGCTTTCTTTGGTCAATAGTTTAGATGGGGAAACACAAGGATGAAATGGAATAAAAAAGTGACATGTTAAGCCAAATGAGGAATGGAGCCATTACAAAATAAGACACAAAACAGAAACCTCTTTATGAAGCTTGTGAGTTATTGCTACCATGTACAACAGTGCAGGTCAATGGAACTTTCAGTGATGATGAAATGTTCTGTATTTATGATGGCAAATGTGGTAGCTAATAGTCACATATAGCTATCAGATACTTGAAATGTGGCTGGTGCAACGGAGGAACTAATTTTTAAATTTAATTTTAAATAATTTTAACTTAAATTTATATAGACATGTGTGGCTAGTGGCTACCTTATTGGATAACATATATTCAGAAGATAGTTCAAGATGATAATTTCCTTGTGTGTGTTTGCGTGTGTGTGTCTATGTTCAATCGAATCAGTCATGTCAACTCTTTGCAACCCTATGGACTACAGCCTACCATGCTCCTCTGTCCATGGGATTCTACAGGCAAGAATAGTGGAGTGGGTTGTCATGCCTTCCTCCTGGGGATCTTCCTGACCAGGAGTTGAACTCACGTCTCTTGCATTGCAGGCAGATTCTTTTATCATTGAACCACCTGGGAAGCCTGATAATTTCAGTAGTCTAAAAAAGAGATAATGACCTCACTATATAGGAAACCAAGTTGCAGGCTAATCAGTGGGTATTTTTGTTGACCTCGGTGTTTACCAACTGGTCAAATCTCTGGTCACTGTTAAAACCACAGTATGTGGGAAGCCATTTCACATCCTGGCCACATGATGACGGCGGTCAACTTACAATTCACAGGCACCTGCCAACCTTCTTGACCCTTCAAACAGTTGTTCCTTAAATCATCTAGCTATTTTCTTTTATCTCTCCCTTGGTGAATCTTGTTCCTTTCTCACACTTCTATGTTGGGACTCTCCAATACCTACCTCCATTCCACAAAGACAAAAAGTAGATTAGTGGCTTCTAGTGGCTGTCTGCAATGCGGGAGACCTGGGTTCGATCCCTGGGTTGGGAAGATCCCCTGGAGAAGGAAATAGCAACCCACTCCAGGATTCTTGCCTGGAGAATCTCATGGACAGAGGAGCCTGGTGGGCTACAGTCCACAGGGTCACAAAGAGTCGGACACGACTGAGAGACTTCACTTTCACTTTCAGTGGCTGAAAGGAGAGGGGATGAGTAATGACTGCTAATGAATGTGGATTTCTTTTGTGGGTGATCAAAATGTCCTAAAACTGAATAGTGGTAATGGCTATACAATTCTGTGAATATATTACATTCACAAAAGACTGTCAGGTGGCTGTTGGTTCAATATGTTGTTTTAACAAATTTAAGGCCCATTTAGAGTAACTGTCTCCTCTATATTTTGTTCCTCCTAACTGGATATAATTTTTCTTCCTCTGAACTCTCAGAGCGCTTTGCATCTATCTCAGTTCGGATGGTTACAATCATCTTTGATTAGAGTCGTTTGAGTGTTATCCTAATATGTTGTAAATACTATATGAAGACAAGAGTCTTCCTTATTTTGTCTTCATATTTTATACAGCACTTAACATGGTTTCTTGAACACTGTAGGAAACTCAACAAACATGTGTATTGAGTTATATTAATATTTTGGGGAAGATTTAAAATTAGAGTGTAATTTGAAATGAAAGTAAGCAGCAAATGCCTTTACCTCATTCGCTACTCAGGAGCTATCTTACAGCAAGTGGTTTCAAATGACCCATATTGTCTTTCCTCTGTTCCTTCACCTACAAGATAACTGGGTTAGAATGTCTCTTTTTAAACAAAAATACTTGAATTCTCTGATAACACAACTATAAACAAGTCTGCAGATGGGAAAGGCAAAGAATGCATCCTCCCCTTTGGCGGATACGTTAAGTTTCAGCTATTCAAGGTTGGAGATGGTGTGTCAGTAAGTATGGTCAATGCCTAGTTAAAGGAGTAAAGAGTGATTCTGGCTACCCTGCAGAAAAGGGATTGTTACTGTGGTTTATGGGAGAGGGATGAGATTGAGGGAGGGTAATTGAAAAGCTATTGTCATGTGGAAGCTTATAAAATTTTTGTGAAAACCAGTCAGGACTGGCCTGGACAGAGGTTGGCAAACTACAGCCAGGTGCCTAAATTTGCCTTCCCTCTGTTTTGGTAAATAAAGTTTTATTGGCACACAGACATGCTCACTTGTTTATATAACATCTGTGGGTTCTCGAGTACAACAGCAGAGGTGAAGAGTGGTGAGAGAGACCACATGGCCCCCAAAATTGCAAAGCCTAAAATAGTTACTATCTGGCCCTGTATAAAAACTGTTTGCTGACCCATGGTCTAGGACATTCCTTCACTGCCATGGCCTAGAGTTCTCCTAATTTACCCTTATCCTCACCTGGGTCCTAGGAGTACGAACATAAGGAGATTGAGCACATACTTGGACATCACTTATATTCCCCTTTTTGTGTTCATCAACATTTAGTCAAAGGCACTGATATTTTAATTTCTTTGTAAGATAATTTGAAAAACCTTACTATTAATCTGGATTATTAAGAAGTTCCAAACTATTTCACTTCTCTATCAGCAGGAACATGAGAATAAACCTGGTTATAATAAACATTTATGGGTGAATAAAAAGCATTAGAAACATTTTATATCTGCTTCACCTTAAATTGTTGTGATACTGTTCCTAGTGCTAAAATATTTCAGCACATACCATGGAACATCTACATGGATTAGTTTTATTTTATGCTCTGGGGGTGGCTGGTTAACATTTTAAATGTCCTATTAAGGAATATACTTTTCAAGGTCTTTAGTTACCATTTCAGATTCTGTAATGGACTGTTCACCTCGTGAGAGGATTCAAACATCCCTCTCTCTGAACACTATTTATCAGGGGGTACTATTAAAAGCTTCCCCAGTGGCTCAGATGGCAAAGAATCTGCCTGCAATGCAGGAGACCCAGGTTCAAACCCTGGGTTGGGAAGATTCCCTGGAGAAGGGAATGCCTACCCACTCCAGGTTTCTTGCCTGGAGGATCCATGGACAGAGGACCATGGGGGGGCTACAATCCATGGGGTCACAAAGAGGTGGACATGACTGAGCAACTAACACAATACACTATTAAAAGTATTTTTCACTGATAAAATGGAAATGGTGCTTAAACTGGATTGGCAAGAAATTCTGTACAGGTACTTTCTGCTCTTCCATTTCCAGGGCAAAGATTATACTGAATCCAGGAGCTACTGAGCTTTGCCCTAGAGTTTTTCTAGTTCTCTGCTCATTGCAGGAATACGTCAAAGCCTGATTACAGGGTTAGCTGAGTCCTGCCTCCAGGGCCGTCCTCACCCAAGGACTAAAAAGACAGAGAGCTAGAACTTCAAATATACAGCTTGTTCTTGTCAGCTAGAACTGACAAGAACAAGCTGTATATTTGAGCCTGGTTGCTAATATAAATGGGAGTGTGTGGCAGAACTCCTGAGAGTGGATTGTGGTTCTACAGTTGCACAGAGGAGCCTACCACTTTCACCCATCTCTGATGGCCAAACTGCCTTAGGTCAGGTCACCTCAACTGTGGAAAAATGACTGCAACAAAACCTGTCTTCCCTGTGGCTACTCTGTATCCAATTATCAACATGAAGCCATTCCTTCAGAAATACACGTGACATTCAGCTGTAAGGAGTTGAACCAATACTGTTAGGAGACATTTATGGACAATTTATTTCAGGAAGACTATATTTTTACATCTTTTCAAATAATCAAAATGGTCAGCCCTACTTTAGCTTCTCATTGTATGTGAACTTTTCTGTTACAAGTCCATATTTTCCCTGAATCTAAACCAAAAAAAGAAAGCTTCGTCCAGATCTTTTTTATTCTGGTAGACCTTGGTCTACTCTGGATGTTATGACAGGAGAGAGGTAGTCATTTTTAAAACAGTGCCCTTCCACCTGAAGTCATTACAAACTGTGTGTTCTAAGACACAGCTGTTCCTATGTAGGGACTGTTGGTGGCCGGGATGCACGCTGTGCGTCCTGGGTTGGCCCCCATCTCTGCCTGAAGCAGTCGGATTTAAACTTGCCCTGATTTATGGTTTGGAATGTTGACCATTACAGCCGTGTCCTGCGGCTTTGATGCTAGGGAGCCTCAACCCACAGAAACAAGGAAGTTTCTTCAGTAAACTCCAAGAAGAGGAAGAGTGGCATATAAAGAAGCCTTTGTGGGCTGGGAATATAAGTTAGTTTTTCATGAGTCAATTCATTCATCACCTAAAATGCTCCCAGAACTATGCTAGGTATTGGAGCAACAATTTCATGGCTCCAAAAATAAGTTTAAAACGGAAGACATCCTTCAGAAAACGAATAATCTGTTTCCATCTGATTCCTGGTCAGTGAAGGTCCAGGAAACTACTGCCTCTAACACGAAATGGTTAAATGATGATGTAAACAGCACATCACAGCAGGTAAAGAAGTGCCTGAACTAGACTGATCTCATACAAGGGAGAACCTGGAAAGAGGCTTTGACAGTTATTAAGGCATGATGGGAAAAGAGTATGTGCTAGGAATGAATCTAGACATGCAGAACGGATGCTATGTGGCTGGGCCAACAGCCACATGGAGGAATATCAAGGGATGGGAGGGATGGATGCTGAGGTGGAAAGAATTGTGCTCTGATCTCTCTATCTCTCTGCGGGTGTATAGCCCACTCATTCTCGTTGGGCTTCCTCACTTCCTCCTCTGGAAAGTAAGGGTGGACATAACGATCTGCATACTTTGTTCCCCAATAACAGACTGCAGGACTGGGACCGGCCTGTGATGACAGAGAAAAATGAGGACAAGATAGTGTTTCATCAGTCTAAATTTATTCAACGTAAAGGACTGCCTTCATCTTGCAAGTTTAACCTTCATGCTTTTCTTGGTATTAAAACATCTTTCATTTTATGAAATAGTATTGGAGTGCATGGATTTGTTAAATGGTCTCACTTGGCAAAATAAGAAGTTGGTAATACAATAAATACCCTGTGTGAGATCACTGCCTCCAAATTTAAAAAGTGTCAGTCAGTGAAAGACCAGGAACAAAAACTGTGGATGACAGGATCTTAACCAGGTTGCAAGAGTTCCAATGGTACTTGACAAGTATGTGTACCCAGAGCCCAGACTCTTTTTCCTCCAGTTTGGCTTCCACATGTCTGCCAGGTAATTTTATGAAACACGAATAAGGATCTTTTTGCTCCCCTGTTTAAAAAACATGAGGTTTAAACACCTTTGCACGGCATCTGGGGCCCCTCATAGACCAGCTCCACTTTCTCTGTAAGCCTCCTGGAACTCTCAACTCACCAGACAGCACATTTTCCATCACTGCCCAGGCAGCTCATAAATATCTCCCACCTTTGCTTATGCTGGGTTTTCTGACCAGGATGCCCTGCCTCCAACTGCCTGGCAAAGTCCTGTTTTTGTTTTTGTTTTCTCAGTGTCTAGAATCACTTTCATCAACTCAATGGACATGAGTTTGAGCAAACTGCAGGAGATAGTAAAGGACAGGGAAGCCTGGTGCACTGTAGTTTATGGGATGGCAGAGTCTAACATGACTCAGCAGCTGAACAACAATGTTACTTTCTACTTTGAAATTTTCCCAAATTTGCCCCTCTCCTTCCAATGTTTTAGAAGATACATTGCATAGACTTCTATGACATTTTTAAGGAGTATTTATTTCTGTATCATTTTTTAAAAATAGACATTTATTTGTCTCTCCTCCAGAACTGTGACCAACAAGCACCTAGATTGTTTTCCGACACTCTAGTATTTACTAAACTGAAATATATTGTTTGATATTGATTAAAGAGAAACAATGTGTGATGTAAGCCTGGTCTAATAATGTCTGAATCTGTGAGAATCAGCAAGGCTCCTTCCCACCCTCAAATTCCTTCTGCACTGGCTCCAAGGAGCCTCAGATCCCACCCTCAAAGTTCCCTTCTTTTGCTTAGAACTTATGCCCTAAGGAGTTTATCAGATTTTTTCCTGAGCTTAGCAAAGGAAGGAAAGACAGGGAATGGACACAGGTGAGGTGGGGAAGGGGCAAGGGAGGAAACGAGGGCAGAGAAGGCTCTGAGGAGAAAGCCTGCCTACTTAGTTTTCTCAGGGTGGACGAGGTCTTCTGGAGTTCGAGACATTGATTTTAAAAGCCACCCGCTTGACCCTCTCAAGACGTTTAGGATGAGAACTGATGGCATCGAAGGACAGAGAGATCACCCTGACAGTTCATGCAGAGAGTTCTTCCTACTCCAGGAAAGGGCAGTGAAGTTCAGGCGCCTGATCTGAGATGGTTAGAAAAGCCTGGTTCCAGGGAAGAAGACGAGCGACTGGGCCGGCGGGTGGGGGTGTTGAGGTGGGGGGTGGGGCTCAACCTGGGGGCTGTGAATAGAGGTGCTGCTGGCTCAGGGTGCTAGCTGGGGTGGAAGCGCCGGCAGTGCCGGCGTCTGCAGCGGGAGAGATGATGGATGATGAGCTTGGGTGGGAGGGCAAGGCCGGAGCTCGGCTTTTCCAGGCCAAGGGCTGGCGAACCCCGGGATGGGGCTTGCTTCGCCTGTGCCCGCAGCTGCGGAGACACCGCAGCCTGCCTCTCACTGGGACCTGGGACCTGGGACCTGGGGGAAACTTTTTCAGACTTGCTTTGCGCTGGGACCGAATACTTCAGGAGCACAAGACAGGCTCCGCAGAGGTTCACGCCGGCCGAGGGGGCAGAGCAGGAGTGCGGGCGTGTGGGTGTGTGCATGAGCGTGGACCTGGAGCGACACACACTCACACACACACACTCACACGCCCGCACCCACGCGGGGCCCTCGGCCGCGCCGCCCGCGCCTGCCCGGACCTTCACCTCCAGGGCCGTTCCCTCCGATCCTGTGCCCGGTGCCCAGCCCCTGCCGACTCGGGGAACCGAACGGGATAAACAGAGATGGCAGGGTCTCCCCATCACCCCGCGGCAGCTGTCCCCGCATCTTCCCGCCCCCGCGCCCGCCCGGGGAAGGGGGTGAAGGCGAGAGGTGCCCGGGGCTCTTACCGCTCAGGCGGCCGAGTGCGCGCGGGAGCGCCTCCGGGTCCCGCCCCGCCACGTCGGCAGGGCTGGCGGGGACGCGGCCGGAGGGCGGGTGGGAGGGGGACAGGGCGGGCTGGCCGAGCTGCCCCGCCCCGCGGCCCCACCAGGGCCCCGCCCCCGTGGCCCCATCCCGGCCCGGAGCGCGGCGGAGGTCCGGGCACCCCCTCACCCAGGCTGCTGGGTTCGAGGAGGGGGGGTCCCGGCCGCACTTCCGACCAACCATCGGAAACTTGGTTTTTCCGAACTTCGTGCCGCCTGGTGAGCTGGAGGGGCGGCCACCCCCGCCCGGGGCGGATCTTGGGGCTCTCCTGTTGCCTTTGCTTCCTTTAAAAGCGCCCAGGAAACTGCGCAGTTAAACCAGGAAAGGGTTGCTCAAGTTCAGTAAGAGTTTTCGATCCCACTCCTCCGCCACCGGCGCCCACCCCCCCACCCTCCGGCCATGGTGCTTTAAATAGCTTTCCCTTACCCTGTTTGTGAGAGTGTCATCTGATTTAAAACCAGTCAACCGAATAAAAACACTTTCTAGAAGGCCAGTTTGGAAACGTGGATCAAAATTCAAATGTGTTAGCATTGGCCCAGGAATTCCACGTCTGCGAATGTGTACTAAATAAACAGTCAAATGTGCACACATGTATGTCCAAGGATGTTGACTGTGATTGTTTATGCCAGAGAAAACAACCCGGAAATAAACTGTCCTCCCAACAAAAGATTGGTGAAGTAATTTTTAGTAACTTGAAACGACCAGGTATGCTGTGGTCGTTAGAAATTACAACTCTAAGTCCAGTTTGTTGATATGGAAGGAAGGCGGGCCGTAGCCGAATATTAAGAGAGGGCAGGGGAAACTTAGAACAGCGCATGTACAGTATAAACCTATTCTTGTGAATATATAGTATATTTTTATATAAAAAGGAGATTTTAATTTTGAAAGCAGTTATTTTTTTCTGAGTTCTTCAGTGGTGTTAGCAGATTGTATTCCAGGTGTGTTTTGGTATGCCACAGACACCGTGACTGTGACTTATGTGTGCCTTGGGTCAAAGAACCCACCTGCTGATGCAGGAGACATTAGAGATACCGGTTGGATCCTTGGGTCCGGAAAATGCCCTGGAGGAGGGCATGGCAACCGGACCCACTCCAGTATTCTTGCCTGGAAAGTTCCATGGACAGAGGAGCCTGGCAGGCTGTAGTCCACAGGGTCGCAAAGAGTCGGAGGCAACTGAAGCGACTTAGCACTGGGCACAGCAAGTTCCTTTGCCAAACCTGCCCCTCTCTACCCTGCTGAAAGGCAACAGCCCAATCAGGCATTCCACCCCCCACCCGTTTTTTTAATTTTAATTTTAATTTTTATTTTATATTGGAGTATAGTCAGTTAACAATGTCATGTTAGTTTCAAGTGTATAGCAAAGGGATTCAGTTATACACATTCATGTATCTATTCTTTTTCAAATTCTTTCCTATTCAGGTTATTGCAGAATACTGAGCACAGTTCCCTGTGCTATACAATAATTCCTTGTTGGTTATCTATTTTATATAGATCAATCCCAAACTCCTAATCTATCCCCCTCCTCCCCCCCCACAACAATAAGTTTGTTCTCAAAGTCTGTGAATCTTTCTGTTTTGTAAAAAAAAGTTCATTTGTACAATTTTTAAAAGATTTTACATATAAGCACCACTATATTTGTCTTTCTTTGTCTGACTTCACTTAGTATGATGATGTCTAGGTCCATCTATGTTGCTGCAAATAGCATTATTTCATTCTTTTTAATGGCTGAGTAATATTCCATTGTATATGTACCACCTTTTCTTTATCCAGTCATCTGTAGACATTTAGGTTGCTTCCATGTCTGGACTATTGTAAACAAGGTTGCAATGAACATTGGGGTGCATGTAGCCTTTCAAACCATGTTTTTCTCCAGATACATGTCCAGGAGTGGGATTGTTGGATCTATGATAGTTCTAGTTTTAGTTTTTAAGTTTTATTTTTAGTTTTTTAAGGAACGTCCCTATAGTTCTCCATAGTGACTGTACCAATTTACATTCCTACTAACAGTGTAGGAGGGTTCCCTTTTCTCCACACCTCCTCCAGCATTTATTCTTTGTAGATTTTTTGATGATGGCTATTGGGAGAAGGCAATGGCAACCCACTCCAGTACTCTTGCCTGGAAAATCCCATGGACTGAGGGGCCTGGTAGGCGGCAGTCCATGGGGTCGCTAAGAATCGGACACGACTGAACGACTTCACTTTCACTTTTCACTTTCATGCATTGGAGAAGGAAATGGCAACCCACTCCAGTGTTCTTGCCTGGAGAATCCCAGGGACGGGGGAGCCTGGTGGGCTGCCGTCTCTGGGGTCGCACAGAGTCGGACACGACTGAAGCGACTTAGCAGCAGCAGCAGCATACTGACTGATGTGAGATGACATCTAGTTATAGTTTTGATTTGCATTTCTCTAATAATTAGCAATGTTGAATGTCTTTTCATGTATCTCTTGGTCAGCTATATGTCTTCTTTGGAAGAATGTCTGTTTAGGTCTTCTTATTTATTTATTTTAATTGAGCCTCATTCAGTTCAGTTCAGTTCAGTCGCTCAGTCGTGTCTGACTCTTTGTAACCCCATGAATTGCAGCACGCCAGGCCTCCCTGTCCAGCACCAACTCCCAGAGTTTACTCAAACTCACGTCCATCGAGTCAGTGATGCCATCCAGCCATCTCATCCTCTGTCGTCCCCTTCTCCTCCTGCCCCCAATCCCTCCCAGCATCAGAGTCTTTTCCAATGAGTTAACTCTTCACAGCAGGTGGCCAAAGTACTGGAGCTTCAGCTTCAGCATCAGTCCTTCCAATGAACATCCAGGACTGATCTCTTTTAGGATGGACTGGTTGGATCTCCTTGCAGTCCAAAGGACTCTCAAGAGTCTTCTCCAACACCACAGTTCAAAAGCATCAATTCTTCGGCGCTCAGGTTTTTTCACAGTGAGCCTCATTAGTTGTTTGTAAATTTTAGAGACTAATCCCTTGTTGGTTGCAAATATTTTCTCCCATTCTGTATGTTGTCATTTCATTTTGTTTATGGTTTCCTTTGCTGTGTAAACACTTTTGAGTTTAATTAGGTCCCATTTGTTTTTGTTTTTATTTCCATCACTCTAGGAGACAGCTTGAAAAAGATATTGCCTCTATTTATGTAAAGAGTGTTCTGCTTATGTTTTCTTCTAAGAGTTTTATAGTATCTGGTCTTACATATAGGTTTTTAATCCATTTTGAGTTTATTTTTGTGTATGGTGTTAAAGAATATTCTAATTTCCTATTCCTTACATATAGCTGTTCAGTTTTTCCAGCACCATTTATTGAAGAGATTGGTTTTTTCCATTGTATAGTTTTGCCTCCTTTGTCATAGATTAATTGACCATAGGTGTGTCAGTTTATTTATGGGCTTTCTATTCTGTCCCATTGATTTCTATTTCTGTTTTTGTGCCAGTATCATACCATTTTGATTACTGTGGCTTTGTGTATAGTCTGAAGTCAGGATGCCTGATTCCTCCAGCAATCAAGTAAGAAAACTTTTCATATCCCTCTAACTGTGTTAAATGCTGCTGGTAGTTACGATGAAAGTTGAGACTTGACCTTTGGATTTGGCAGTGTGGTCATTGGTGACCTTCACAAGGGTTGTTTCTCTGGAGCTGAAGGGAAGGATACTTGCATTGAGTGGGTTTGAGAGAATGGGAGGAGAATAATTAGAGACAGTGAGTGAAACAACTCTTTCAAGGATTTCTGGTGTAAAGAAGAGCAGAGTCTGGCATTTAGATCTCAGGGTCTCCGATCCTCACTGGGTTGGAGTAGAATCACCTGAAGAATTTTCAAAGTAGTACTGATGGCCGACTCCATCCCAGACTGTTTAAGTCAGGATCTCTGGACATATGTGAGAGCTCCTGTTTCCTCACATTCTGACCAACATTGGGGGTATTATGTTTGTTGTTGTTCAGTCGCTCAGTTGTGTCCGACTCTTTGTGACCTCATGGACTGCAGCACAGCGGGGTTCCCTGTCCTTTATTATCTCTTGGAGTTTGCTCAAACTCATGTCCATTGAGTCGGGGATGCCATCCAACCATCTCGTCTTCTGTCATCCCCTTCTCCTCCTGCCCTCAGTCTTTCTCAGCATCTGGGTCTCTTCCAATGAGTCTGCTCTTTGCATCAGGTGGCCAAAATATTGAAACTTCATCTTCAGCATCAGTCCTTCCAATGAATACTCAGAATTGATTTCCTGTAGAATTGACTGGTTTGATCTCCTTGCTGTCCAAGGGACTCTCAAGACTCTTCTCCAACACCACACAGTTCGAAGGGGATATTATAGATATTTTAATTTTTTCCCTCAAAGGGGTGTAAATGGTGTCTCTCAGTTGTCTGAAGGTTATCCATTTGTTTATATCCTTTGCAATTCCACCACCCCTGATTGGGTTTGTTAGTCATTTTAATATGGATTTATGGGAACTTTTTATATATTTCTAAAAGTAACCTTTTTGTGTTGCATGTTTCTCTTGGAATGTGGCTTTAAAAAAAATTCAGCACATTTTGGTTTTAATATTAATATTTGAATTATCAGTTTTATTTCAAGTGGTTTGTATATTTTATGATATAGATCATTTTCATATAATTTATTTCCAAGCTGTTGGTAGGTGATTTATTTATTGATTTTAGAGAAAGTTTTTTTAAAGAGCAAGAATCACTAAAGTAGTGCTTTGCTTCTGTATGCGGACAGTATATTTGCTGGCTTTAGACTATTTTACTTATCCTGCTATAATGCTATTTTGTTTTTTAAAAATAAAAGTAATGCATGTACATAGCAAAGACACTAAAACAGGACAAAAGAGTGTAAAAGAATGAGTAAAAATATCTCCCTCCCTTGGTTCTTCTGCTCAAAGGTAACAGCTTTTTAAATATCCCCTCAGAAAAAAAGGAAATGGCAACCCACTTTGGTACTCTTGCCTGGACAATCCCATGGACAGAGGAGCCTGGTGGGCTACAGTCCATGGGGTCTCAAGGAGTCGGACCCATCTGAGCGACTTCACTTTCACTTTTCACTTTCATGCATTGGAGAAGGAAATGGCAACCCACTCCAGTGTTCTTGCCTGGAGAATCCCAGGGACGGGGGAGCCTGGTGGGCTGCCATCTATGGGGTTGCGCAGAGTCGGACACGACTGAAGCGACTTAGCAGCAGCAGCAGAAAAAAAAGATTTTTATGCAGATGTCAGCATAACTATGTTGACCCTTGTGTTAGATGCCTGTGGCTGCCGTAAAATATTCCCACAAATTGGTGGTTTAAAACAAGAGAAATTGATTCTTTCACACTTTTTGATGCTTGAAATCCTAAATCAAGGTGCTGACAGGGCTGCTAGCTTCTGGTGGTTCCGGGCATTCCTTGGCTGTGGCCGCAGACTTCTAATCTCTGCCTCTGTTTTCACCTGGTCTGTTCCTTTTCTGTGTGTGTGTGTGTGTGTGTGTGTCCTTTGTGTATGTCTTGCTCCTGGCAAAAAGATAACCTATGCAGGTGTCTGAGGGACCAGATTGTATATAAATGCTGTCACGCTCTCCTATTCTTCTTTTCTTTGCTTTTCTTCATTTAACAGTATATCCTGAAGTCTTTCCACCTCAGCATAAAAAATGTAAGACTTGCATAAAATTCCAAAACTCTTTACTATAATGACTTGTCTTCTTGGACAATCACTATTTCAGCCACTTTTTATTATTGTCTTGCCTAAAACTCTTAAGTGTTAGTCGCTCAGTCGTGTCCAACTCTTCGTGACCCCATGGACCATGGCCGCCAGGCTTCTCTGTCCGTGGGGTTCTTAGGCAAGAATACTGGAATGGGTTGCCATTCCCTCTTCCCAGGGATCTTCCCAACCCAGGCATCGAACTCAGTTCTCCCTCATTGCAGGCTGATTCTTTAATGGCTGAGCCACCAGGAAAGTCTGAAAAACTCATAAGCACTCCCATCTTATGAATGAACAAATGGAGTCTTTGGGGTTAAGTCATTTGCCCAGGGCCACACAGCTAGGGCACAGCCTTGGGAGGACTTCTGCCCAGCATTGCCTGTTTGTTCCACTGTCATGCCATCTTCCATATCACCTGAATTTTGTGGGTTTTGTCATCTCCTTAAAGACATTTCTCAGAATCATAATAGCCTCACAAGAATAGTCTCCTTGTTCCCAGAAACCGGTGTTATTATGCAATGCCCTAAGGAGCATTTGTGACCAAACCTTACAAACATCTTGTCACCATGTGATGCGGCCACATCAGCAGTGATGTGTGTGTGCGTATTTCTTAAAGACCCATGTTCTTTGAAATTCCCTCAAACCCATAGCTGGTTCCTTTCTCCTCTGTTTCACAAAGCTGGTTTCCAAGGGTCAGAGACCCACTCCTCTCTAGCCATCTCTTCTGCTCATTTAGCAGAGACCCAGCCACTCCTTGCTGATCCTCCCCCGGCCTGCAAAGGCTTCCCTTTATGTTTGATGAGTAAGAATGAATCTCGAGAAGCTGGCCTTTCCTTTCCTGCTGAAAGCAGAAGTGATTCTTATCCTGATGTCCAACTTTGTTGTGGATCAGACAGTAGGGTCTTAACTTATTTTTTTAATGATGGGAAATAATGCCAAAGACTGGGATTAATTATAGACTAACTATTTAACTCATGTGTTCAGTTCCTTACAGAACCTCATTTAAGGGAGCGTCTTGGAAATAAGGTATCCTGGATGCCTGAAGTATCTTGTTAACTAGACATCCTCTTTTTGTATCATCAACCTTTTTTTATATTGCTCTAAATTATTCTAAATGGCCTTTATTTTTTATTTTTATTTTTTTTAAATGGCCTTTAGAAAATTAATTTTTAATTAGTCTTGCAGGATCTCACTATTATTTATTTTTCTAGAATTAAAAATGAAAACATCTAGCCATACCAAATGTTGGTCAGAACATGGAGAAACAGAATGCAATTTCCCCCAGGTGTGCTAACTATTAAACTTTCTTAAAAGCTGATTTTTAAAAAAACAGTTCTGGAAACTAAGCTTATTTTATTTTAGTCTCCCAGGTCGCTAAAATAATGCTCCAAAATTGCTTAATCATGGTAGTTGCAATTATTTTGGAAATATTAAATATGATGATAAAACAGGCTAAGTTGAATAACTTTCCACTGTGGTGACAATTTAACACTCAGGTTGCAAACTCTTACAGATAAATATTCTCTTAGAAAAACATTTTTCTTCACATTGACATTGTTATCAGATGGGTGATGATATAAATTTAAAATTTTGATTACTGTTTAAGTCTGTAGCTCAGAAAAACCTACTGATCCATGTGCTTTGCTCAGGACCTTAGAAGGGAAATACGTGTGCAGGAGTAATTACAGTAAAGTCCGACAGATGGCGCAAAACCGTTTCTATGATACTGCTTTACTTAGACTAAGGACTTGCATTTTGTCAAGCTCTTTTTCCGTACCTTTAGAAGTTCTTTTCTCTCCTTCTGAGAAAGAAATCTTGGTAAGTAAGAAGGCTTTTGTGGCTTTTACAAATTATGGCATAATTACTTCAAATAAACAAGAAAATGCTAGCGGTTGTATAGGAAATAGGTCAAGTTTTTGCAAAATGCTTTTAAGGTGATTTTTTTTTTTAATGTTGCAAACGTTCTTTCTGTTATACAAGAAAGACGAAGATATGGCTATCTTGAAAGACACAGAAATAACTAGCACTTGTCATATTTAAGGGAAAAAAAGCTAACTGACGTTATTGCTTTCTTCCGTTTTTGTCTACTACATTCTGTCTTTTCACGTTTTCCTGGTTCCATGACAACTATCCTATCGCATGTTATATGTTTTTATACTAGACATGAGTGTTTGATTCTCGCTGTAACACGGTCTGGAATCATTTATTTGTGTCTGCCACTTATTTATAAGCATTTGAAAGCAGGGATTTAACTTGTGCTATTCGTATTTATACGCCCCAGCATTGACGGTCTGGGGCAGGGCTGGCACGTACTACACTCAGAATAAACAGTTATTAAATGAAGGAAGTGGCAGTGACCGGCCCAGAACTTGCCTTTTTCAACTTTCTCACCCAAACTTTGACAAATAAAACAATATTTCTCTTGCATATTTGTTGATTTGATTATGGAATCTCAAGTTTTTCTGGTCTTTCATTTTTCATAGTTTTGATTTTCATAGATCTTATCTACTTTTTTTTCTTGATACAGAGCGTCTTGCATCTGTCTCCCCCCATCTTTCATTTGATGCATTAAAGAAAAAAAATTTTTTTTAACTTTTTGTCTCTTTCACTTCCTTAAAAAAAAAAAAAAAAACCTGTGAGCTCTCTAATCTTCTGTTCTTTTGTCTCACTTTTTCCCCCCTTCTTTTTCAGACAAACTCTTGGCTTAAATGTAAACACTAGGAACCACATTAGGGTATAAATGATCTGGGAGGAATCTTTGTGTTTTGGAGGCAGGGTAATATAAGGGAAGCTGATCAACTTTCCCACATAGTGGCTGTGTTTCAGTTCCCTGAACACAGACACCATCCAGAGACCTTTCAGTGGGTTTTCATTCAGAGATGTCAATTATCTATCAGGAGGAAGAAATTCTCCCTCTCTCTCTCTTTTCCCACACAAATAATACAAGTGTGTTTCTTTAATATTAGCTATATTTTCAGACAAGTCTTTCAAGTTATAAAAGATGTTCAAAATTAGAAATTTTGGAAATATACAAAAGTTACAAGAAAAAATTAAATTCATCTATGATTTAAGAGATCTAGAGATAATCGCTATTAGCATTTTGTTTATTTCTTTCCATTCTTTTCTCCCCCAGGCGTTGTGTATATGTTAGATTTTAATCATATTCAACAATACTAGAGTCCTACTATGCACAGAATTTTGTATTCTTTTATTCATTTAACATTATTTTATAGACTTTCCCCCACAAAGTGCAGTATTTATGGCTGCATATATTGTTCCATAGTATGGGTGTACATAACTGATTAAACAATTTTCTATACTTTTAGTCATTATGATTTTTTTTTCAGTTTTTCATCCTGATGAGCATCCTCATAGTAGTATTTTTATGTGTATTTCTTTAGAAGAAATTTTGAGAAGTAGAATTGCTAAAATAAAGGTAAGCATATTTTTAAGGAATTTATCTATGTGACCAAGTTGCTTTTCAGAAAAGTTGTACTAATTTTTCATTCCTGCCAGAATTAAATGAGAGTTCTCATTTTAGTCCCACCTGCCAACCTTGGGTATTATATTTTTGAATTTCCCCAATTTGGTAGGTGAAAATAATCATGCCTTTAAAAAAAATATTTAAGAAAAAAATCCCGTTTGATTCACTGTATCTTTTCATACTTAAATATCATAAATTATAGGCATGCTAATGTTTCATCTCTAAAGGCTTCATTCTGTATCTCTAAAAGAAGTACATTTTCCTAATGTATCCATATAACATTATAAAAGTTAGCATTTTTATCTTAACAGACTCTAATGCCTGGTGCCTCTTAAAATCCTCTCTCCACTTGTTACTCAGGTAACTTTTACAGCAGATCTGTCTAAAATAAGATTCAGTCTAATATCACAAGTTTCATTTAGATGTTATATATTTTTTTATTTAATATGATTTTTAATTGTTGTGAAATTGGACATTAGTCATATTATTCACTGTTGATTTTGAAGAGGTAAATTTTCTGAGCAAATAATGTGCTCTTCTTAATTTTAAACGTCCAAAATTTGAAAGATACAGGGAACGACTAAAAGGAAAATAAACCCCCCTTAAAATTTTACCATGAAGAAATCACCACTGTTAATATCTTGATATGTATCTTGTATTTTTCCATATGTATGTACATATTAACTGCTGTACATTTTATAAGTAAACTACTTTTGTCACATATATATAGTGAGCAGTTTTCCATGGAGTTAGATTTTCATTATTTTTAAAGGCCACACAGTGGTATTTAATTGTATGGAGATACCATAATTTATTTGACAATCTGCTTGCTACTTTTGGACAGATTTTTAAAAAATAATTTATTTTGTACTGGCCCCTGTATTGTTCTCTTTTACTGGTTCTAACAGGTTTTCAACTACTTCTCTTGGATTTTCTACAGTGACAATCATATAATTAAAAATAATGATAATTTTATTTCCTCCACTCCAATATTCCTGTCTCTCATCCCCCACCTGCTTCATTACAATGGCTAGAACTTATAGAACAGTGTTAAATAATAGTGGGGATCCTTGAGGGACTTCCCTGGTGGTCCAGTGACTGAGACTTCAGCCTCTTCATTCGGCAACTGAAGAGTTCACGTGCCACAACTAAAGATCCTGCATGCGGCAACTAAGACCCAGTGCAGACAGAGAAGTAAATAAACAGTTTTAAGAAATAGTGGGCATCCTTGACATTGACCTTCATGGAAATGCTTTGGGAGTAGGATATTGGTTTAAGTCAGATACATTGACCTTCATGGAAATGCTTTGGGAGTAGGATATTGGTTTAAGTCAGATACTTGATATAGTCTTTATCAAGTTTTAGAAGTATCTTTTGCATGTATACTTT
Source organism: Bubalus bubalis (assembly GCF_019923935.1). Taxonomy (NCBI): domain Eukaryota; kingdom Metazoa; phylum Chordata; class Mammalia; order Artiodactyla; family Bovidae; genus Bubalus; species Bubalus bubalis. The sequence continues at coordinate 59,264,471 of NC_059163.1, forward strand.
AATTAACATGTTTTTAGTCAAAGATGAATGCTGAATTTTATCAAGTGAATTTTTAATGTCTATGGAGATGCTCGTCTTTTTTTCCTTTAATCCATTGCTGTGTAATTGTCATGGATTTGCTAATAATAAGTCATGGTTACAAACCCAAAACATCTGAATTAATCATCGTGTGTTATTTCTTCAGCACAGAGCGAGATTGAATAGAGTTTCTCATATCTGATCTTTTCCCTGCTACCAAATAGTTGGAGTGTATCTTTTTTATTTGTATTTTATAATAATTACTCTTAATTTTATAATATACATACTTAAACATATATTTTTCTAACAGAATATTGAGTTACTTGGTATATATAGCTTCTTCTTAGTCAGGCAAGGATTGTAACATGCTTTTGGTCCACTTTCTCCCTCTCCCTCCACCATCCACTAACCCCTTGTTAACACTGGCAATTTAAATTTCAGATTGTTAGTAAAATGCCCTTCAATCTGTATTAGGACTTAGCAATACACTTTGTACTTTCTTTTCAAAGTGCTCCTTTTTGATTCCCAATTTATTCGAGTCAGTTTCTTTTTCAGAGCATAGAGTCTATCCTTTAGTAATATGGTGGGTCTGTCTTCCACATTTTTTTAGCATTTCTTTCGTATATTTAATCTCTTTGGCTTCTTGGACTGTATTTTGGGAAAATGCCTCTCCTTGGTCTTCTCTCTCACTCATTCTTACATTAGCAGTGCCACTCTGCAGTTCAACTCACCCAGTAAGTCTTCCATTTCAGTTATTAAGTTTTTAATGTTCATGATTCCTACTCCATTCCTTTTTAGAGTTTTCTCTCTCTGAGGACACCTGTCTGTTACAGATGCCTGTTTTTCTCTTTTATCTCTGTCTCCTTGGGTGTTAATGTCTCTCATAGTTTGTGTTTGGTTCCTTTCTGTCACAGTGTTTACTGGTGAAAGTGTCATGCTTCTTGTTTGTGCAACTCAAATTGTGAATGATAGTTAGATAATAGTCCTCAGTCCGACTCTTTGTGACCCCATGGACTGTAGCCTTCCAGGCTCCTCTGACCATGGGATTCTCCAGGCAAGGAAAGGTAGCCATTCCTTTCTCCAGGGGATCTTCCTGACTTAGGGGTTGAACCTGGGTCTCCTGCATCGCAGGCGGATTCTTTACCATCTGAGCCACCAGGGATGCTTATGTATAACTGCTTGTTGATCTGTTTTCACAGCCTGCTTGTTGGAGGGGTGGACCAAGCTAGTCTGTATTAATTTCATTTTGCTGCTGTAACAAATTACCACAAGCTTAGTAGCTTAAAAAGAACACTTTATCATTTTACAGTTCTGTAGGCTAGCAGTCCAACACTGGTCTTGTTGGGTTTAAGTTAAGGTGTTGGCAAGTCTGCATTGCTTCTGGAGGCTCTGGGGGAGAATCCACTTACTTGCCTTTTGAGCTTCTAGAGGCTGCCTGCATACTTTGATTCATGGCCCCCTTCCTCAAGGAAGGTCATGTCCTTCTCATATCACATCACTCTGACCTCTTCTGCCTCTGTCTTCCACTTCTAAAGATACTTGTGATTGCATTGGGCCCACTCGTGTAAATTTTAAGATCTACTGATTAGCAACCTTAATGCTACCTGCAGCTTTAAATCCCCCTTTCCATGTAACAGCATATTTACAAATCCTGGGATTAGGAAGTAGACATCTCTGGAAGGCTGGTATTGTCTGTCATAGTTCGATCTGCTTGTGGATTTCAGAGACTTCTCTTGGTTTCAGTTCCCCTAAACACTTCCCTTTCTGATTTTATATCTGTGTGTATTTCATCGTTTTGGGGATTTAGGGCAAGAGATGGTGGCTAGAGCAAGTGCCCATCACCCTGTTGACTCTCACCATTTTTAATGTTTATAGTTGAAAATGTGGTTTTCTTGATCCAGAGATTATTTAGAACATTTTTAAAAGTGACTTTAAAAATTTATTTTGTAGACAGAAATATGACTGTACTATGGGCAGTTGGAAAATGCTGTGTTGAAGCAGCAGGGAGGGACTTTTCACTGCTATGTGCCAGTTTGTAATGAAATTTCCCCAACCAGGAAGAGTTTTTACTCTTCCAAAGTATGATTTATTGAAACTACTCATCTCTTAACCATTTTGCAATGTCCAGTATACCCTCCAGTAATGAACAGTAGGTCTTTCTGTTAATAAAACTGAACGACAAGTGGTCAAAATCTGTTCTCAGTTATACTAGCTACACAGGATCCTATTTAAGAAATGTGGTTGTCTGCTCTGGTCCCCTGGGGCCTCCTAGATGCTTTTTGTGTGGAGATCAGACCCTAAATGGGATTGAGAAAGCGTTGCAGTTCTAGCCCTTTGTCCTGGTAGCAAATATTGAGTCCATGGGGTCATACACCTGCCTCTTCTCAACCAGGTCATCTTTTCTCATTCACTCTGCATCGTTGTCATGAGAGGCAATGTCTGTCATCCACTGTAGAAGGGTGAGACTTTCTGGGCTCTGGGAAGACTGTTCTCTTTTATTTGCACCCACTTTATTCTGATGTGCCTTCTGATTCCTTCAATGTACTTTTTAATATTTCTCTATCATCTCCTGTTTTATCAGCATGTCAACTGTAGGAATTTGATGATCCCAGATTATCAAGTGCCAAATCCTGCCTCTCTGAATTTGGTGCTTCTGGTCTAATGTGAGTTGGAGAAACCCATACCCATTTGTATGGGAATTATGTCTGAAAATAAGATCCTATAACTAAAAACATGTTCCTGTGAATGGGAAGAGCAGAGTGTGTGTGTTGTGTCAGCTGCCCCTTGTGGGTCTGGGAAGGCACCGCTAACCTCTGCCTGTAGGTGGTTCCAGGCAGCTGTGGTGTGGGCATTCTGGTGTAGCTGGAGGAGGCTGCTCTGTGGCCATCACAACTGCCACCGCTGCTCTCAGGACGCTGCTGTGGGAGGTAGGTGGCTGTGGGGCCTGGTCTGTCCTGGCCAACTCTTGTTCCCTGTGGGTGCTCATAGGTGTTTTTCTGTGCAGATCAGAGCTGGAGTGGCACAGACTCATGAGTGTGTCTGAATTGCTAGGATTGGCTTCTTGCTTGACCTTTGGCCTAACTTTAGTTACCCCTCTGTCTCAGTCACAGTCAGGGGGTCTGTGGGCTGGTGTGTCTGCCTCCACCCCTCAGCTAGTCATCAATGCCAGGTTGGCCTGTATTAACTGTATCTTCTCAAATGGCTCCACACAGCATAGCATTATCTCTGCTAGGCCAGCTACAGCTGGTTTTGGTGAAGTCCAGTTCACGGAGTTAGTGTAAGTAGTTCTTTCTGGTAACATAAATGTGGCCTCATTCTTATCTTCATCTGTTGTTGTTCAGTCACTAAGTCATGTCTGACTCTTGGGGACGTCATAGACTTCAGTACACCAGGCTCTTCTGTCCTCCACTATCTCTTGGAATTTGTTCAAATTCACATCCCATGAGTTGGTGATGCTATCTAACCATCTCATCCTTTGTCACCTCCTTCTCTTCTTGCCTTCAATCTTTCCCAGAATTAGGGTCTTTTCCAGTGAGTCAGCTCTTTGCATCAGGTGGTCAAAGTATTGGAGCTTCAGCTTCAGCATAAATTGTTCCAATGACTATTCAGGGTTGATTTCCTTTATGATTGACTGGTTTGATCTCCTTAAAGTCCAAGGGACTTTCAAGAGTCTTCTCCACCACCACAATTAGAAAGCATCAATTCTTCAGCGCTCAGTCTTCTTTATGGTCCAACTCTGATTTCTCACATTTTCATCTACCCTCATAAAAGGATTCACCCCCGGTCATATGCCATAGACATTTAGGGGTCAAGCTGCTGGTGGATGGGCCTTCCAATCAGGCCTCAGGGACTTGTCAACCACCTTCCTCCCCATCCTTTTCACTTCATATTGCTTTAGGCAAACTGAGTTGAGCATCTGAAGATCTAGCCCACTGTTGGCATGGATCTGCAACACTCACCCAGAGGACCTCTCAGGCTCATCTCAAAATTCAGATGCACAGACTCCAATAGGTCACACTTGCGTGCGTGCTCCATCGGTTCAGTCATGTCCAACTCTTTGTGACCTTATGGACTGTAACCCTTCAGGCTTCTCTGTCCATGGGATTTTCTAGGCAAGAATACTGGAATGGGTTGCCATTTCCTTCTCCAGGGCATCTACCACACCCAGGGATGCAACCTGTATCTCTTACATCTCCTGCATTGGCAGGTGGGTTCTTAACCAGTAGTGCCTCCTGGGAAGCCCAGGCCACAGTTGGTCCCACTTTACTAAGAAAGATACAGGAGAGGAAATAGAGCTCAGGTTTCCAACACAGTTCTTTCCGCCTGGGTGCTACTTACTATTCAGTGGTCATATTTTTTAAATTACTTGCATTGGCCTTGCTGGGTCTTTGTTGTGGCACATCAGTTGTGCTTTGTGGGATCTTAGTTCCATGACCAGGGATTGAACCTGTGCCCCCTGCATTGGGAGTATAGGGTTTTATACCCTGGACCACCAGGGGAGTCCCTTAAATAGTCATCTTTACCAGAAGTGCTTTTTTCTGAGAACCCAGCTGACATTCCCCATGTTTCAGGTTTTCAGAAAAGAGATCAGATTAGTCCATGAATAAGGAGAGAAATGGATTTGTTAACCCCTCACCCATGGTGGGGTGGTATCTCTGGTTGCAGCAGATGGCTGAAGCAGTACCAAATTGAATACTGATGTAGACTCAAGAACGTCTGTAGTTTCTGGCAGTAGCTCCTTGTTTACCCTTTTGAATAATTTTAGATGATTAAACTGACCAGTAAAACATTTTGAGGGGAGAAGAGGACTGTCCTTTGAAAGAGAAAAAAAGTATTCTGAGTCCAGTGAAAAGAGACCATGGTCATGTAGTTAACTTTTAAGACAATTGATTTAAAGTCTTTGTCAAGCAAATCAGTGCATATGCTTCTTCGGGGACAGTTTCTATTGACTTCTTTTCTTCTCTCTTCTTTTTTTTTTTTTTTAAATTAATGGACTTTATTTTTTAGAGCAGTTTTTGGTTTATAGAAAATTTGAGTAAATAGGTTAGACAACTCCCAAATGTCCCTTTTTTCACTCGACACAATTTTCCCTATTATAACATTTTTCATTAGTGGTCTATTTATTATAATTGATGAACTGATATTGATATATTATTAACATCTATAACCTAGATAGCATATTAAAAAGCAGAGACATTACTTTGTCAACAAAGGTCCGTCTAGTCAAGGCTATGGTTTTTCCGGTGGTCATGTTTGAATGTGAGAGTTGGACTGTGAAGAAAGCTGAGTGCCGAAGAATCAATGCTTTTGAACTGTGGAGTTGGAGAAGACTCTTGAGAGTCCCTTGGACTGCAAGGAGATCCAACCAGTCCATCCCAAAGGAGATCAGTCCTGGGTGTTCATTGGAAGGACTGATGCTAAAGCTGAAACTCCAATACTCTGGCCACCTCATGCGAAGAGTTGACTCATTGGAAAAGACTCTGATGCTGGGAGGGATTGGGGGCAGGAGGAGAAGGGGACGACAGAGGATGAGATGTGGCTGGATGGCATGACTGACTCCATGGACGCGAGTCTGAGTGAACTCCGGGAGTTGGTGATGGACAGGGAGGCCTGGTGTGCTGTGATTCATGGGGACGCAAAGAGTCGGACATGACTGAGCGACTGAACTGAACTGATACTTTATATTTGAGCATTACTTTACTAACATGTGAGATGAGTGCAATTGTACGGTAGTTTGAGCATTCTTTGGCATTGCCTTTCTTTGGGATTGGAATGAAAACTGACCTTTTCCAGTCCTGTGGCCACTGCTGAGTTTTCCAAATTTGCTGGCATATTGAGTGCAGCACTTTCACAGCATCATCTTTCAGGATTTGAAAGAGCTCAACTGGAATTCCATCACCTCCACTTTGTCCGTAGTGATGCTTTTTAAGGCCCACTTGACTTCACATTCCAGGATGTCTGGCTCTAGGTGAATGATCACACCATCGTGATTATCTTGGTCATGAAGATCTTTTTGTACAGTTCTTCTGTGTATTCTTGCCACCTCTTCCATACCATTTCTGTCCTTTATTGAGCCCATCTTTGTGTGAAATGTTCCCTTGGTATCTCTAATTTTCCTGAAGAGATCTCTAGTCCTTCCCATTATGTTGTTTTCCTCTATTTCTTTGCATTGATCCCTGAGGAAGGCTTTCTTATCTCTCTCCTTGCTATCCTTTGGAACTCTGCATTCAAATGGGAATATTTTTCCTCTTCTCCTTTGCTTTTCACTTCTCTTCTTTTCACAGCTATTTGTAAGGCCTCCTCAGACAGCCATTTTGCTTTTTTGCATTTCTTTTCCATGGGGATTGTCTTGATCTCTGTCTCCTGTACAATGTCACAAACCTCCATCCATAGTTCATCAGGCACTCTGTCTATCAGATCTAGTCCCTTAAATCTATTTCTCACTTCCACTGTATAATCATAAGGGATTTGATTTAGGTCATACCTGAATGGTCTAGTGGTTTTCCCAACGCTGGGCTGGAAGAAGCACAAGCTGGAATCAAGATTTCCAGGAGAAATATCAATAACCTCAGATATGCAGATGACACCACCCTTATGGCAGAAAGTGAAGAGGAACTAAAAAGCCTCTTGATGGAAGTGAAAGAGGAGAGTGAAAAAGTTGGCTTAAAGCTGAACATTCAGAAAACTAAGATCATGGCATCCAGTCCCATCACTTCATGAGAAGTAGATGGGGAAACAGTGGAAACAGCGTCAGACTTTATTTTTTGGGCTCCAAAATCATTGCAGATGGTGATTGCAGCCATGAAATTAAAAGATGCTTACTCCTTGGAAGGAAAGTTATGACCAACCTAGATAGCATATTCAAAAGCAGAGACATTACTTTGCCAACAAAGGTCTGTCTAGTCAAGGCTATGGTTTTTCCAGTGGTCATGTATGGATGTGAGAGTTGGACTGTGAAGAAAGCTGAGCACTTAAGAATTGATGCTTTTGAACTGTGGTGTTGGAGAAGACTCTTGAGAGTCCCTTGCACTGCAAGGAGATCCAACCAGTCCATCCCAAAGGAGATCAGTTCTGGGTGTTCACTGGAAGGACTGATGCTGAAGCTGAAACTCCAGTACTTTGGCCACCTCATGCGAAGAGTTGACTCATTGGAAAAGAACCTGATGCTGGGGGGGATTGGGGACAGGAGGAGAAGGGGACGACAGTGGATGAGATGGCCGGATGGCATCACCAACTCAATGCATGTGAGTTTGGGTGAACTCCGGGAGTTGGTGATGGACAGGGAGGCCTGGCGTGCTGCAATTCATGGGGTCGCAAAGAGTCGGACACAACTGAGCGACTGAACTGAACTGATACTTTACATTAGGATTCATTCTTTGTGTTGCATTGTCCTATGGGTTTTGACAAATGCATAAGATCATATATCCACCATTATAATATCACATGGACGTAGTTTCAGTGCCCTAAAAATCCTATGTGCTCTGCCTATTCATCCCTCCCTCTAACTCTTGTCAACCACTAATCCTTAATGCCTCTTTAGTTTTGCCTTTTCCAGAACATCAGAGAGTTGGAATGATACAGTTGGTAGCCTTTTCTGATTGACTTCTTCACTTAGCAATCTGAATTTTGGTTCCTCCATGGCTCAACAGGTTATTTCTTTTTGTTGCTGAATAACAATCCATTGGATGGATGTACCACAGCTTGTTTACTGTTTTTACTTGTTGAAGGACATCTTGTTGCTTTCAGTTTGGGGGCAGTTATGAATAAAGCTGTAAACATCCATCTGCAGGATTTTGTGTGGACATAGATTTTTCAGTTCATTTGGGTTAATACCAAGGAGCATGATTGCTGGATCAGATGGTGAGGCCCTGTTTAGCTTTAAGTAAAAAAACTGTCAGACTGTCTCCTAAAGTATCTGTGCCTTTTAAAATTTCAACAGTTAATGAAAGTCCCTGTTGCTCCATATCCGCACCAACATTTAGTGCTGTTTCAGGATTGTTTGGCCATTCTAATAGGTATGTAGTAGTTCCTCATTGAAGAAGGCAATGGCACCCACTCCAGTACTCTTGCCTGGAAAATCCCATGGGCGGAGGAGCCTGGTAGGCTGCAGTCCATGGGGTCGATAAGAGTCGGACACGACTGAGCGACTTCCTTTCACTTTTCACTTTCATGCATTGGAGAAGGAAATGGCAACCCACTCCAGTGTTCTTGCCTGGAGAATCTCAGGGATGGGGGAGCCTGGTGGGCTGCCGTCTCTGGGGTCGCACAGAGTCGGACACTACTGAAGCGACTTAGCAGCAGCAGCAGCAGCAGTTCCTTATTGCTGTTTTAATTTTCAGTTCCCTGATGATATATGGTATTGAGTATCTTTTCATGTCCTTATTTGCCATTTGTATATCTTCCTAGGTGAAATATCTTTTGCCCATTTTTAAATTGCATTGTTTATATTTTGTTGAGTTTTTCTTCATTTATTTTGGATACAAGTTCTTTATCAGATGTGTGTTATACAAATATTTTCTCCCGGTCTATGGCTTGTCTTTTCACGTTCTTAATAGTGTCCTTTGCAAAGCAGAAAAATTTAATTTTAATGAAGTCCAATTTAACATTTTTTTCTTTCATGGATTGTGCTTTTGATGTTGTGTCTAAAAGTCATTGCCAAATTCATGGTCACCTAGATTTTACCCTATATTATCTGATAGAAATTTTATAGTTTTGTATTTTACACTTAGCTCTATCATCTATCTTGAGCTAGAGCATCATTTTTTTTCTTTTTTGCGTGTAGAATGTCTAGTGGTTCCATTACTGTTTGTTAAAGAGACTTTTATCAGTACCACACTGTCTTGATAGCTATAGTTTTATGTAAGACTTGAAGTTGGGTAGTGTCAGTTCTCTAAGTTTGTTCTTTTAATTTTTTTCCCTGTGAATGGACAGTGCTTTCTTTTTTGTCTGCATGCCTCAAGCTTGTTTTCTTCAACCAGACAGTTTGAATATTATAATGTGGTAACCCTGGAAATACTAGAATGTGATAAGTCAGATTTTCCTCTTTCCCAGGGTTTGTTGTTGCTGCTTGCTGCGGGGTGTATTTGTTTGTTTAATAATTTTTTTTCCTTGGAGTATAGTTGCTTTCCAGCGTTGTATTGGTTTCTGCTGTACAGCAAAGTGAATCAGCTGTATGTATTTATATGCCCCCTCTTTTTTGGAGGTTTTTTTACATTTTTATTTATTTATTTTTGGCTCTGCTGGATCTTATTGCTGCACATGGGCTCTCTAGTTGTGGCATCTTATTGTGGACGTTTCTCTTGTTGAGGAGCACAGGCTCTAGGGTGCACTGGCTTAGTGGCATTCGGGCTCGGTAGTTGTGGCACACCGGCTTAGCTGCCTCGAGGCATGTGGGACCTTCCCAGACCAAGGATCAAACTCCTGTCCCCTGCATTGGCAGGTGGATTCTTAACCACTGGACCACCAGGGAAGAAGCATGTTTAGTGATGTTTCTAAATTATTTTTGTAAAGACTGTTTTCCTTCTTGTGTGTGGCCATTGAATTCTCTGTTCCATTGGCTTAGTGGTCAGCTAGTGATTTGGCAGGGAGAAGGCAATGGCACCCCACTCCAGTACTCTTGCCTGGAAAATCCCACGGACGGAGGAGCCTGGTGGGCTGCAGTCCATGGGGTCGTGAAGAGTTGGACACGACTGAGCGACTTCCCTTTCACTTTTCATTTTCATGCATTGGAGAAGGAAATGGCAACCCACTCCAGTGTTCTTGCCCGGAGAATCCCAGGGACGGGGGTGGGCCTGGTGGGCTTCTGTCTCTGGGGTCGCACAGAGTCGGACACGACTGAAGCGACTTAGCAGCAGCAGCAGCAGTGATTTGGCAGAGGTTTTCTTAAACATCTGGGGAAAGAGAACAAAACAAAAAACACCTAATCTTTGCATATTGGCTCTGTGTTGAAACACTTCTTCAGGGCTTGTCAGGCTGTTTGCGACTCGGACTTAGCCTTTACTTCTTTTCCCTTGCACAGAGCTTAAAAGTCAACCAGGGGTGGAAGTTTAGGACTTTTTCAGGTCTTCTCTGAGTGTGCATCCAGACCTGGGCATGTATGAGGCCTTCTCGATTGCTTGGCACATGGAGCTGTCCGAAGCCTTTTTTTCTCCCTTGTGTCTTCTTTCCTAGCTTCTTTCTTTCTGGTTTTGGTATATGTGCTGCCTGCGCCATCCCTTATCCCTGGCTCCAGGTGGCTATGGGTAGTGTACATGCCTTTAAGGGTTTCCAAACACTGTCCAGGAGGCTGCTTCAGCCCTGAGAAAGTTCTGAGTTGGAGTAAACAAAGACAGGCTCCTGAGTGGAACATACAACCACAGTTCTTTGATAACAAGGTCTTCATTGCCTTTCCTGGCACCAGCAACTTGCATAACTGGGAAAAAATGGCACATTAAATTATGGGATCAGAAATGATCCTGATAGTAAATGAAGAACTCGTTGAGATTTCATGTTTAGTAAGCTGAGGACTGAGAGTAATCAGCCAATCTTTATACATCTTAACATATATTATATTTCTAGAATTGGATGCACATCAGGATGTTCTGAAGAACAGCAGCAACCCTCCGGGAGATAGTCACTTCAATGCCATGATCAAAGACAAAGAATCTCCCATCAGAAGCTGTCATTTTATTTACATTGTGGCCTTAGTATTTGGAACCATAATCCAGTTCTCTGATGAAAGTGAATTTGTGGTAGACATGTCAAAAACAAGCCTTATTCATGTTCCCAAAGACCTGCCACCAAAAACCAAAGTCTTAGACTTGTCTCAAAACAACATATCTGAGCTTCACCTGTCTGATATCAGCTTTCTCTCAGGGCTGAGAATTCTGAGACTTTCCCATAATAGAATCCAGGGCCTTGATATTAGTATTTTCAAGTTCAACCATGATTTGGAATATTTGGATTTATCTCACAATCAGTTGCAGAAGATATCCTGCCATCCAATCACCACGACTCTCAAGCATTTAGACCTCTCATTCAATGACTTCGATGCCCTGCCCATCTGTAAGGAATTTGGCAACTTGACCCAACTGAATTTCTTAGGATTAAGTGCTACAAAGTTACAACAATTAGATTTACTACCCATTGCTCACTTGCACCTAAATTGTATCCTTCTGGATTTGGAAGACTATAAGAAAGAAAATAAGAAAGAAAGTCTTCAAATTCTGAATACAAAGAAACTTCACCTTGTTTTTCACCCAAATAGCTTTTTCTCTGTCCAAGTGAACATATCAGCGAATAGTTTAGGGTGCTTACAACTGACTAATATTAAATTGAATGATTACAATTGTCAAGTTTTACTTAAATTTTTATCAGGACTCACTGGAGGACCAACCTTACTAAATTTTACCCTCAACCATATGGAAACAACTTGGAAATGTTTGGTTAAAGTTTTTCAGTTCCTTTGGCCCAAACCTGTAGAATATCTCAATATTTACAATTTAACAATAGTTGAACGCATTGATGAAGAAGTTTTTACTTATTATAAAACAACATTGAAGGCACTGAAAATAGAACATATTACAAACAAAGTTTTTCTTTTTTCACAGACAGCATTATACACAGTGTTTTCTGAGATGAACATTCTGATGTTAACCATATCAGACACACGCTTTATACACATGCTTTGTCCTCAGGAACCAAGCACATTTAAGTTTTTGAACTTTACCCAGAATAGTTTCACAGATAGTGTCTTTCAAAATTGTGACACTTTAGCTAGATTGGAGACACTTATCTTACAAAAGAATGAATTAAAAGACCTTTTCAAAACAAGTCTCATGACTAAGGATATGCTTTCTTTGGAAACACTGGATGTTAGCTGGAATTCTTTGGAATATGACAGACGTAATGGAAATTGCTCTTGGGTTGGGAGTATAGTGGTATTAAATTTATCTTCAAATGCACTCACTGACTCTGTTTTCAGATGTTTACCTCCTCGGATCAAGGTTCTTGATCTTCACAATAACAGAATAAGGAGCATCCCTAAAGATGTCACTGGTCTAGAAACTTTGCAAGAACTCAACCTTGCTTCCAATTCTTTAGCCCACCTTCCTGGGTGTGGTATCTTTAGCAGCCTTTCCATACTGATCATTGACTATAATTCAATTTCCAATCCATCAGCTGATTTCTTCCAGAGCTGCCGGAAGATTAGGTCCCTCAAAGCGGGGAACAATCCATTCCAATGTTCCTGTGAGCTAAGAGACTTTATCCAAAGCGTAGGCCAATTATCAAGTGATGTGGTAGAGGGCTGGCCTGAGTCTTATAAGTGTGACTATCCGGAAAGCTACAAGGAAACCCTTCTAAAGGACTTCCAGGTATCTGAGCTATCCTGCAACACAGCTCTGCTGATCGTCACCATTGTGGTCCCTGGGCTGGTGCTGGCTGTTGCCGTGACTGTCCTCTGTATCTACCTGGATCTGCCCTGGTACCTCAGGATGGTGTGTCAGTGGACCCAGACCCGGCGCAGGGCCAGGAATGTACCCTTGGAAGAACTCCAAAGAACTCTCCAGTTCCATGCTTTTATTTCATACAGTGAACATGACTCTGCCTGGGTGAAGAATGAATTAATACCGAACCTAGAAAAAGAAGATATAAGAATTTGTCTCCATGAGAGAAATTTTGTTGCTGGCAAGAGCATCGTGGAAAATATCATCAACTGCATTGAGAAAAGTTACAAATCCATCTTCGTTTTGTCTCCCAACTTTGTCCAGAGCGAATGGTGCCATTATGAACTCTACTTTGCCCACCACAATCTCTTCCATGAAGGATCTGATAACTTAATCCTGATCTTGCTGGAACCCATTCCACAGAACACCATTCCTGATAGATATCACAAGCTAAGAGCTCTCATGGCACAGAGAACTTATTTGGAATGGCCCAAGGAGAAGAGCAAGCATGGACTCTTTTGGGCTAATATTAGAGCTGCTTTTAATATTAAATTAAGACTAGTCACTGAAAATGATGATGTGAAAGGTTAAAAAAAATAAAACATCTGAAATCCAATTTAAGAAACCATCATTCACTTGGATTCTGATGGATACTGCTTTCAAGTTATTTCTGGATGCTGCCTCCATTATTTCCATGAATGCAGGGAAGACTTACTGAAAACCATGTTTCAGCTGAACTGGAAACCAGGCTGGGGACCGAGCTAGTGCTCAGACTTGCTGATTACAGGTAACTCAGTCTCTCTGGTTTAACCATTCTGTTTCAAATTGAAACAGTCTCTGTCGAATGAATGCTCAGTCATTCAAGGACCTTTCCTCTCTCTCTCCTTTCCCAAGTGGATGTTGTGTGAGCAGGAGGCTATGAAACTTGCTGGCCACAAGGAAAAAGTCAGCCTCAGAACTGTATGCAGTGGTGCTTGGAGAGTACTGTGGATCTGCATCAGCCTTGGGGTCATCGGCTCTGTCATCCTGCTCTACTTTAGGAGAAAATAGACCAGATACAGAAATTAAAGACCCTTTTTTCTTCACATCTGAGTAATACTTTACAAAATGTTTGACCTTGCTATACAAATACAGAATTAATCAGTGGCAACTTATGGCATTTTACACACACACATATATGGGGCTTCCCAGGTGCCTCAGTGGTTAACATTCCGCCTGCCAAACAAGATATGCAAGTTCAATCCCTGGGTTAGGAAGATCCCCTGGAGAAGGAAATGGCAACCCGCTCCAGTCTTCTTACCTGGAAAACCTGGATAGAGGAGCCTGGTGGGCTACAGTCCATGGGATCACAGAGTCGGACGTGACTGAGTGAATAAACAACAACTATATATAAATATATATATGTTATAGGCTGTTGAGGCCAAAGACATGATTCCTGCTTGCCAAGGAAATTCAGAGCCAAAATTATTTATAACTGATTATTGAATAGGAGTTTCTGGTTGTGTTAGAATTTTGGTGAATGCCTCAAAACTGCACAGAGGTGGTAAATATCACCACATTTTAAATAGATATTAGACAGAGCCAGGTTCTGCTAAAAAATGGCAGAAAGAGGCCAGTAACTATCAACTCATGTTCCCCATCTTCAGAGGCTTGGATTCAAAAAGGTGATTAAAGAGTTGTTAAGTAGAGGTTCTAGACCTGTAGGGAGATGGCTTTGGATTTCTTCTTGACTTCCTGACATCTGTCTTGACTAAGCCACCAGTATCTCTTACCTGTATGACTACAGTAACCTAACCGGGTTCCCTGCTTTTTACTCTTGCCTCATACATTCTCCAAACAGCAATCAGAGAAATTGTTCTTAAAATAGAAATTATTTTAAGCCACCCCCCTGCTTAAAAAGTTCTAATGACCTCCCCTTGCAGTTATAATAAAAGTTGAGCCCCTTGTCAGGACCTGCTGTGAGGATGGGGATGAGGAACGGGATGAAGGAGGGGAGGGGTCTGCCTGACTCGTGACCATTGTTGAGAGGAATGGTGTATGTGTCTGCTAGGACTGCCCTGCCACACACCACAGTCTGGGTGGCTTAGACAACAGTAATGTATTTCTCACAGTTCTGAAGTCCAGGAAAGGGAGAGATTGGCAGAGAGAATGGGATGGAGGGGTGTGAGAGCATGGTTAAGAGACATGACTAGGATGACTGCAATATAAATGAAGGAGAATGCTTTGACACCCAGTCATGTCTGACTCTTTGCAACCCCATGAACTGCAACCTGCCAGGCTCCTCTGTCCATGGGGATTCTCTAGGCAGGAATACTGGAGTCTGTTGCCATGCCGTCTTGCAGCGGATCTTCCCAACCCTGGGATTTAACCCAGGTCTCCCACATTGCAGACAGATTGTTTACCATCTGAGCCAGCAGGGAAGCCCTAATGAAAATGAGAACATAGTAAATAAAAAAGAAAAACCCACACACTGGGAAAAGCGGAAGTCCATTTCTTCTAGATTTCTGGAGATTGGTTTGATTAGAAGAGAATGAGAATAAATTATAGGCAGTGAAAGGGACTTCAAGGGATTTCTAAAGCCCAGGGACTTTCTGGGGATTTCTAGTTATAGTTAGTTTACAAGGCATCTCAACAGTCAAGTCTAAGTATGAAGCAGTTTTTGTGAGCAGATTTCTGACCTCTTCAGTCCTTTTGAGGTATTAACAATGCAATGTAGCTTAGCATTTTCAATCTCCAATTCCATTTAAGCTCATCTCCTTTCCCCATATCATAGGGTGCAGCTTCACATCACAGATAGCTCAGTGCTGCTGACCCTCTCACTGCCTCCCCTGTATGCATGTGTGCCTGGGGAAAATGTGAGGATGGCGAGGAAGTGGGGTTTGCACTATCTGATTCAACTGCTTCAGGAAGTGCATGCCCCAGTTGTTGGCAGCTCTCCTTAGAATAGGGGGTAAATTACACTTCCCAGTCCCTTGTTTTGGACCCAAGTCATAGGAAAAGTTCTAGTCTATACCCTACATCATACTCTGTAGAACCAGCTGGTTTAATTAAGAAAAAGGAAAGTGAAAGTCACTCAGTTGTGTCTGACTCTTTTCGACCCAGGCCAGAGTACTGGAATTCCCCAGGCCAGAATACTGGAGTGGGTAGCCTTTCCCTTCTCCAGGGGATCTTCCTAACAGAGGGATCTAACCCAGGTCTCCCACATTAAGAGATTATAAAACAGAATACTTGGTCCAATGCCATCTGAGGAATGTGTGTGTGTATGTGTGTAAACTGCACAAATTTACTGCCTAGCAATTTAGTTACTGGCATCAAGAGCTTAAAGCATGTTTATATAAATATTAAAAAGTCTGCATGTTTGCCACAAAAATGATAGTGATGTATTATATCTCTATATGGTAAGATTATTCTTGATTTGAATTTTTATCTTTATTTATTTGTATTTCCTGAGTTTTCTTCAATAAACACATTTCTTGGATAATGGAACATTAACTAAAAAAATGACCTTTGAGAAGAATGCACGTGCATGCTTAGTTGCTCAGTCGCGTCCGACTCTTGCAACTCCATGGACTGCAGCCGGCCATGCTTCTCTGTCCATGGGATTTCCCAGGCAAGAATGCTGGAGTGGGTTGCCATTTTCTCCTTCAGGGGATCTTCCTGATCCAAGGATCAAATCCGTGTCTCCTGCATTGACAGGCAGATTCTTTACCACTCAGCCACCTGGGAAGCCCTTGAGAAGAACACATACACATATATTTATCTGACCTTGTTATGAAGAACTCTTTTAACCTAAAAGCAAAATGTAGCAGTAGTCTGATGGAGCTGATTATAAAGACTTGTGAGAACCAGTGGTTAAATATTAAGGAATTTTGCAAGCAGGTCAGTTGGTAGCTAGAAATCAGGTATAGTGGAAATACTTGAACCATAGGTATTGGCAAGTGCTAAGAAATAATGAGGCTTTTTGGTTTTTGTAGCCTGGTTTACCCTAGGTTGTTGTTGCTTAGTTACCAAGTCACACCTGACTCTTGCAGCCTGTGGGCTGTAGCCTACCAGGCTCCTCCGTCCATGGGATTTCCCAGGCAAGAATACCGGAGTGGGTTGCTGTTTCCTTTTCCAGGGAATCTGCCCAACCCAGGGATTGAATTCATGTCTCCTGCTTGGCAGATGAATTCTTTACCACTGAGCCACCTGGGAAGTCAACCTGATTCACCAGCACACAACTAACTGAGAGTAATAGCGAAGAGAAAGTCAACTTACTTGTTTATATAAAAAGGTACATATTTGTTGGTTTGAAAGATCATGAGATAAAAAGATAAAAAATGAGGGAAGATGTTTACAAAAAGTTTGACAGAGGGTGAGTGTCAGTAACATAAACGAGAATGTGTAATTAAGTAGAGAAACATAAACCTGATATAGATATATGCAGTGATGCGAACAAGTAATTCACAACAGTGACAGAAACCGTCAGTAGACATAAAAAGCCACCCAAGGCATTTACTCACTCTTTCCAGGAATTTATCCTAAGATGACAATAAAACAGTTGGACCAAGACTGCGTACAAAGGTGCTTATCAACATTTCATGAAACCAAACACTCAGGTCGGTAGCTGGAGACAGATTGGCTTTGGTCTAAGATTTACTCAGGTGGCAACTTAAAAAAAAAAAATTTCTGGAAAATTTTAACCAGTTAAGGGGGAATTAATTCAATGCCAGATGTCTAATTGATGCCATTTTTCATGCCCAGCCAGCTTTACGGGGCACAATTTGAAATCTAGGGTCAGGTGGGAGAGAGGAATTTTGCTTTCTGTTGGGAAAATATGGAGGGAGGGATGGAAGGAATGGAACACAGCTGTGAGTACAGCTGACCCTTGAACAAGATAAGTTTGAACTGCACTGGTCCACTTACAGATTTTTTTCAAAAAAAAAAAAAAATGTACTGTAGCAGCACACTATTTGCAGTTGGTTGAATCCAAGGATGAGGAACTGCAGTTACAAAGGGCTAAGTGTAAAGTTATAATCAGACTAGGCACTCCAAAACCTGTTTTGTTCAGGGTCAACTGTATTGACTCTGCTGGGAGAGGCATCCCTCAAACTAGTTTTCTTCCTTGCTGAGTGAGAGACCATACTCTGGAGATTTCCCTGGTGGGAATCCACCTGCCAATGCAAGAGACATGCATTTGATCCCTGGTGTGGGAAGATTCCACGTGCCACGGAGCAACTAACTCGCCCATCACAACTACTGAGCCTGTGTTCTAGAGCCCGTGCTCCACACGAGAAAGCACTGCAAAGCATACCATGCAGAGAGTAGCGTCTGCTGGCTGCAACGCAAGAAAGCCCACTTGCAGCAATGAAGACCAAGATAATAATAAATTAATAAAAATAAAAATAAATTAAAAAAATAATACAGAAAAAGAAACCATACTTTCTACCTCTTCCTGAAAAAAGTACTCACAAACTAGAAATGGATGGGAAATTCCACAATCTGATAAGGAATGATACAAATGAACTTAAAAACAGAAAGAGACTTACAGACTTAGAAAATTAACTCATGGTTGCCAGGGCTGGGTTGAGGGGCGGGGTGGTGGTGGAGGGCGGGGGGAAGGAATATTTAAGGAATTTGGGAAGGTCATGTACACACTGCTATATTTAAAATGGATAACCAACAAAAACCTATTGTATAGCACATGGAACTCTGCTCAATGTTATGTGCCAGCCTGAATGCAAGGGGGGTTTGGGGGAGAATGGATACATGTTATGTGTATGGCTGAGTCCCTTCACTGGTCACCAGAAACTATTACCACACTGTCTGTGGGCTGTACCCTAATACAAAATGGTTTTGGTGTTTAAAAAAATAAAAGCATAGATGGAAAACTCATCGCTAACCTCATACTTAATGGTTCTCGAAACTCTTCCCTACTATTCGGAACCTGCTCTCAATAGGTTCAGAACCTCGGCATCAGATCTCTCTTATCACTTCTGTTCCACATTGTACTGGGAGTGCTAGCCAAGGCAGTTAGACAAAAGTCAAAGTGAAAGTCACTCAGTCGTGTCCGATTCTTTGTGACCCCATGGACTGTAGCCCACCAGGCTCCTCAGTCCATGGAATTCACCAAGCAACAATACTGGAGTGGGTAGCCATGCCCTTCTCCAGGGGAATCTTCCTAACCCAGGGATCAAACCCAGGTCTCCCACATTGCAGGTGGATTCTTTACCATCTGAGCCACCAGGGAATCCTGTTAGACAAGAACGTGTTATAAAAAGTATCCATCTTGGAAAGGAAGAAGATGACATTCTGCAAGTGACATCATCTTATTTATAGAAAATACTACTTAGGAATCCGCTGGAAAACTAGTAGAACTAATAAACAAGTTCAGCAAGGTTGCAAAGAAGATATACAAACAGCTAATTTACACATGAAAAGATGTTCAACATCATTAGTTATCAAGGAAATGCAAATTAAAACCATAATGAGATACCAATTCATTCATAAGAAGACTATAGTAAAAGTCAGATGATAACAAGTGTTAGCAAGAATGTGGAGAAATTGGAGCTCTTATACACTGTTGGTGGAATGATAAATGATGCAGCTAGCCTGGAACTCCTCAAAAGGCTAATCATATTTATATATGAGGTAGAATTTCATGCTTAAATATCTAAATATATACCCAAGAGAGAATGTGTCCCCAAAACTTGTACATGAATTTTTATATATTCGTAACAGCCATAAGTGTAAACAACACAAATATCCATTCGCTGACGAATGGATAAATAAAATGTGGTATACCCATACAATGAAAAGTTATTTAGCAACAAAAAAATGAAACTCGATACATGCTGCAACATGGACAAATCTTGAAAACATTAAGCCACGTGGAAAAAAGCACAAATAACCACATTTTACATGATTCCATTTATATGAAATACTCAGGCAAATCTATAGAGATCATTAATACAATCTATAGTGGTTGTCTAGATCTGAGGCAAATGGGGCATTGGAAAGTGACAGCTAAGGGGTGTGGCTCTTTGCAGGGTGTTGAAAAAGTTTGGTTGTGGTAATGGTCGCACAATTCTGACTTTACCTTAGGTCATTGAATTGTTCACTTCAAATGGGTGAAATTTTTATGGTATATGAATTATATCTTAATAAAGTTTTTGTTAAAAAAAACAACAACAACAGTACAGGTCACATCTAATTGGCAATGTTTACATTGCCATGGATCCAGAAAGAAACACCTGGGTATGGAATTAAGAGTGGGCAAAAACTGCTGTTGAGAGAAGCAAAGAGGTGCCTAGAGTCTCAGATACAAAACCTCTATGTTGAGTTAGCTCTTTGAGTTGCTGATGACTCGACTTAGGCTCGTACTTAGTTGCACGGTTATGATAAATCCACCTAGACGCAAGCCATCCAGTATGGAAGCCACTAGCCACACGTGACCATGGAACACCTGAAATGTAGGTAGTCCAGATGAGATGTGCTGTAAATTTAGAACACACACTGAGTTTTTTAAAATTAGTTGATTAATTAGTTTGGCTGTATCAAGTCTTAGTTGCGGCGTGTGGGATCTAGTTCTCCGACCAGGGATCGAACCCAGGCCCTCTGCATTAAAAGCATTGAGTCTTACCCACTGGACCACCAGGGAAGTCCCATACACACTGGATTTTGAAAACTTGGAATGAAAAATATATATATTAATAATGTTTTATATTGTGGCATTTTAAATGATATTTTTGATATTTTGGGTTAAATAAAATATTTTTAAAATTTAAAAGAGGTATATTCTTTGAGAATTAAAGTTATTCCTTAGAAGAGGTGGATATTTCACTGCCTGGGTGTACACGCTTACAAGTGTGTTTGTCCACTGCTAACTGGTGCAGTGGTGAAGACTCCACCTACCAGTACAGGAGACGAAAGAGACTTGGGTTCAATCTCTGGATGGGGAAGATCCCCTGAAGAAGGGAATGGCAGCCCACTCCAATGTTCTTGCCTGGGAGATCCCATGGACAGAGGAGCCTGGCTGGCTACAGTCCACGTGCTGTAGAGTCAAACACGACTGAGCACTAGCATGAGTACAAACCTACTGGATAATAGGGAGACTAAAAAGAGGCGAGTGAGCAACTCAGAGGGGGGATGAGCTTGAAGGGAAACACAGGACTTTTTGAGTGCTAAAGTGCCCTGCTGACCTCTCTCCTGGGTATCACTTTCTTGATCTAGTTCACAATGTCAAATGTCTTTCAGTTCAGTTCAGTTCAGTCTCTCAGTCATGTCCGACTCTTTGCGACCCCATGAATTGCAGCACGCCAGGCCTCCCTGTCCATCACCATCTCCCGGAGTTCATCCAGACGCACGTCCATCGAGTCAGTGATGCCATCCAGCCGTCTCATCCTCTGTTATCCCCTTCTCCTCCTGCCCCCAATCCCTCCCAGCATGAGAGTCTTTTCCAGTGAGTCAACTCTTCACATGAGGTGGCCAAAGTACTGGAGTTTCAGCTTCAGCATCATTCCTTCCAAAGAAATCCCAGGGCTGATCTCCTTCAGAATGAACTGGTTGGATCTTGGGGAGCCAGAAACTGAATTGTTAATCAAAGAGCACGCCTATCTCCAGTTATAGGTCTGGGAGAAGTAATGGTAAGAGTGGAGGGAGAAGGAGGTTCATTCCTTCAGTCACAGAAATATATTGATAGGTACACCTCCCTTCTTGAGCAAATTGTGAGGGGACAGGAGGAAACCGAGAGAGAGACAGAATAGTACAAGTTAAAAAGCACCTCAAGGTTCTCAGTTTAGGGAAGCTGGCCTTGTTCCCTGTGGTAGAAAAGCTGATTCCAGCAAGAACTGCAACCAGCTTGCAACCTCAAGATGTTGAGGACATCTGGTAGCACCAAGCTGAGCACAAGTTCAGAGGAAGAAAGCTAGCATGTCCCAGCTCTATTTGCCCACTTGTTATTTTGTTACTGTTGTTGTTTTAAAAGACCAGAGTGGAGCTATCAGGTTGGATTCCTTGAGCATGCCAACAATAAGGAACCACGTAAAGCTTTATTGGAGAAAAGAGATTGTTAGCTAGCCTATTTTCCACATAGAGATTTTAAAAATCAATTTTTGAAGAAAGCTTGAAAAATTTGAGCACCAGATTTTCTCTGCAACCCAATCTGTCAGAAAAGACATGATTAGCATCCATTCTGTAAAAGCCCACGAGAGATTTTTTTCCCCTTATGAATTTTAACAAAGCTTTGACCTTGACCGCTGCTTCTTTCCACCTTCAGTCACTTTTAATAGTGGCCTGATTGAAGGGTTAGAAGTAAAACACCCGAAACACCTCTACCCCCACGTCCATCAGCATGGTGACAAGCATTTTGAATTCAGCAAATAAGGCATCACCGACTCAATGGACGTGAGTTTGAGTAAACTCGGAGAGTTGGTGATGAACAGGGAGGCCTGGCGTGCTGCAGTCCTTGGGGTCGCAGAGTCGGACATGACCGAGCGACTGAACTGAACTGAACTGAATAAAGCATCTGTGGATTATTAATACTGCCTCCTTCACTTTGTTAGTGTAGACACTAGTGAACTGATTGTAGGGAAGGGGGGCCACAGAGAGGTGATTCTATCTAATTGCTGGTCTGTGGATTCACAGACCATTTCTACACATGAATAGGAGAAAATAGATTTACACTGACTGTGTCGTGTAATTTCAGTGGGATTCAGTAGGTGGCGTAGAAGAGCTTCCCCAGTCCGCCCACAAACACCAAACCAGCGAAATAAAATGTTTGAGGAAGTATTTAATTTTTCTACAGACTGCCAACAGGACAGAGGAACAGGCCAACTTGGTAAGCAACATCTTTTTAAATTCTGTAAAATAAAATAAATGGTGTAACTAGTTATTAGACCCCAAAATCTCAGACATCTCTATGATTAAGTCCTGGGTGTTTTTCTAAGTGTGTTATTTCTGATACGTACTTGCTGTGACTTGAGCTAGCATTTATTTATCAGTTGCTTGTTCTGAGTCAGAGAAAGGGTTTTTGTGTTTGTGTGGATTTTTTTTTTAAATGAACCTCATCTCAGGCACGATTTGTTTTCAAGAGATTTGAGTTAGTAGATGAATATTTGGGTCACAAACATCTCACGGGTTTCTGATAAGAGCTGCTAGTGGTTGATTCAGATGGCACTGCTCTTTTTATCCTATTCCCTCCATTTATCTCTTTGTAATGAAAATGCTGAGGACAATGAGTGGTAGGTAAACCACTCCTAGAGGCAATGCAGCCCAGTGACTCCTGTTTTTATGGGCAGGTGCATTTGAGTTTTGTCTCTGGGCAATTTCCACAATTTATATTTTTTTTCCTGTTTTCTCAGACTACGGAAACTGTCCTAGGGTGCAGCTATTGAGGTGGAATTACAGGTTTTGAAAATGTTTCCCAGGCTACACCCAATTGGATCCAAAGAGTTGTGAGTTTTTCCTTTACAACAGAAAGCAAAAGTTCACAAAACCACATAGAAAACGAAGCAGAAAAGCTCTTGAACTGGTTTTGATCCTTTCAGCCTGTGGTTTACATGTATAGCTAGTTGCCCTCATGCAAAGAAAACTCTCAATAAATATTTGTGGGACTGAACTTAATGGGCCAGATTGATTATATGAGTATTAGCTATTAAGACAAGTCAAAGTCTTGACTCCATGCCTCCAAAGTCTTCAGGCAAACGCAATTCACATTTATTGATACACTGAATCATAAAAGGTGAGGCTAAACCTATCATAATCATGAAAATAGACCTAAACACATCTGGAGATATTTTTATACTATCAAATTACAGCAATCTATTACTAGTTAACTTTGCAAATAATAATTTTGTCAGGCAGTAAAGTAATTTTGAGCTGCTACTATAGATGAGATTCTGTGCTGTTCATTAGGACCTTGACAAAACTATTGATTTTCACTGATATAGCAAATTTGATATATACAATTTATATCTCCTTTAAGTGCCTAAACCTGGTGTCTTAGGTGATAAAGAATCCGTATGCAACACAGGAGACCTGGGTTTGATCCCTGGGTTGGGAAGATCCCCTGGAGAAGGGCATGGCAACCCACTCCAGTATTCTTGCCTGGAGGATTTCCATGGACAGAGGAAACTAGTGGGCTACAGTCCATGGGATCGCAAGGAGTCAGACGTGACTGAAGTGACTAAACACATATATGCAACACTTTGACTTCTTAATTATAGAAATATAAATGATTTAATAAACTGAGGGCTTCAAATAGTGACTGCAAGTGAAAGGGCAAAATGGAAGTTGAGCAAATAGAAGATATTTGAGTCAACCAATTCAGCTAGGCAGAAAACTGAAGCCATGCTTTCATTCAATGCTTGAAGACAGGGAGTTTGATACCCACCAGGGTTCTCAGCCTTCCCCAGTCATTGGAAACTGACTAGAGGCCAGACAAGAAATTCAGGCAAGGCTTCACTGGGGCCCCTGCTGCAGCAGAGGGAGTGAGAACAAGTAACAGGCTCCTTTGTTCACTGGCCTGAGGGGCAGGTGAGCTGGTTCCTTCTATGGGGGTGAGGCTAGAGGTATGTCCAGGGGTGGGGCTGGAGGGGTGGCTGAGGTGGTTTGCCGACCCCTTTGGTGTTGTGTGCAAGGGCATACACAGTCTGCTTTTGCTCCAGACCCCCTGTCTTTTGCTCTAAGCTCTTTGGAGGTAGCAGATGGGCTTTTTTGGTCTTTTAGTGTCTTTTGTCCAGAATTTGTCTCAACTGCCCATGCATGCAGTTATTTTTAGTCCCTTGTAGTTTTCTTTGTTTTTTGTTGCTTGAGGAGATGTTTGCTGAGATGCAAGCACTATAGCACGGCAGCAAAAGGTCCCTGGTCCCAGCCTATCTCAGTTTTATAATGTAGTTTTTTGTGGTTGTTGCTGTTGTTTAGGAAACAAGCTGTCCTTACCCCTCTCCCCTTGCTTGTGGTGGGTTCGCTGTGTGCTAAGCGCTAGTGTCTGAGCACGGAGTCCGTCTCTGCCTCTTGTCTCTCTGGCCACTTTGTGCATCACACCCGAGGGTGCTGACCACTGCTTCCTTGAACTCTGGTGTTTGGCTGGATGGTTAAAAGATCCCTGGATTTGGATTCAGGTTTAGGAATAAGTAAAGAATCCCATTTGAGCCTTAAGCCCAAGCTGCTCTTGCTTCAACTTAACTTCTACAGGATAGTTCTGTTTTGAGATATTAGGCACTGGCCCAGGCAGTAACTGAGTATTATTTTTATTCTCATTGAAAAATGTCTCCTTGTGTGGGTAGCTCTTTCAGGGAGCTGAAGAGAGACTTGGGACATTTCTGGGTCTTTCAGCCAAATACAGTCAATGACATAGAAATACCACCTGTACTTTTCACATACATTATAATGTCTCTGTCCCCTCCCCTCTGCAGGGTCTTCATGAACAGTGATGAAGGGGGCATACATGGCCCTCTTTGATGTTTGAAGAGGTCAGGATCACCAAGGCATCATTGGGCATCTCTGTGAAAGGGTAAGTCCAAGAAATTCCCCCAACTGGATAAATTTGCATGACTCACTTGGGGAACTTTTACAACCCACGATTGTTTCTGGGACATGAATTATTTGGGTCCCTCAGCTCTCCTTGAGAGATCTGAGGGGAAATGTGAAGAGGAATTTAACTCTTTGCTGATACTAATGGCCTGCTTATATAATGTGGTTCTAGGAGGTTTTGAATAAGTTCCTTAAAATATCTGCATAGCCATATAGCCCCCCAACTGAGGGGGTCTCTGTTGGTGAGAGGGTTCACTGTCTAGGGTTCATACCAACATGACCCTCTTGTCTCATATGCTATGGGAATGCTGATAACAAAATAGTGTCTGAATAATGGTGGGCCGGTATAATGACATAACCCAGGACAATACGTACTGTATCGTAGGGAATACATACATATTTGATGAATGAATGTGTTGCAGAAAGGAGGACCCCTGTCTAGGGTCCAAGAGCGGGCTCTTGTCTAACACTCACGAATGAATTGTCCAAGGAGACACCCGTGCTGACAAAGCAAGAGACTTTATTGGGAAGGGGCACCTGGGTGGAGAGCATCAAGGTAAGGAAACCCAGGAGGACTGCTCTGCCACATGACTCAAAATCTCAGGTTTACTGGGATTAGTTTTACGGGATTAGTGATGGAATTAGTTTCTGGGTTGTCTCTTGCCAATCATTCTGACTCAGGGTCCTTCCTGGTGGTGTGAGCATCACTTGGCCAACATGGGTTCCAATGAGAAGGATTCTGGGAGGTTAGTAGGACTCATGGACTGGTGTCTTCTCTCTCCTTTTGACCTTTCCTGAAATCTTCCAGTTGGTGGTAGCTTGTTAGTTTTGCATTCCTTACCAAGGACTTCCTGTTTAAGATAACTCCTGTAGGTGGTTACCGTGGTGCTTGGCTAAGGCAAGTGGTTTCAGTAAGTGTTTCCCCTAACAAATGAATGAAGAAAGTTTTCTGAATAAGAGAGAGAAGGAAACTGCTCCCATCTAAAACCTTTCAGTGGTCACTGACCCCCTCATCACTCTCAGGATAGAATCCCAACTCCTTACAATGATCTGTCCCCTGTGTTCTTGGCCTGAACTTCCCTCACCCACCTCACTCCGTGCTAACATTGGCCTCCTTACTGTGCCTCAGACAAGCCAACCTCAATCCTACCTCAGGACCTTTGCACTAGCCTTTTCCTTTGCCAGAAGAAAATGCTTCCCCCCTAGATCTTCTGATAGATGATTCATTCACTTCATTCTGATTTCTACTCCAACATGTATTCTCAGAAAGGCCCTCTCTGACTATTCAATCTGAAAAAGCCACCACCAACCACTGTTATATACCTACCACTATTCTTGATTCATTTATCCTGCTTTATTTTTCTGTACAGTGGGTATTACTACATGAAATTATTATATGTTTATGTTCTGTCTTTCCTCTAGATAATAAGCTCTTGACCATATTCCTTATGCTGTGTATTACAACCCCATAACTTATTAATTATGTACTGGTGGTTTGTACTTCTTAATCCCCTCACTCTCCCACCTTCCATTCCTCTTTCTGCTGGCACACACTTATTTTCTGTATCTGTAAATCTGTTTTCATTTTGTTTGTTTTGTTTTTTAGATTCCACATATAAGTGAGATGATGTGGTTTTTGTCTTTGTCTGACTTATTTCGCTTGGCATGATACTTTCTAGACCTACTCATGTTGCAAATGGCAAGAATTCATTTTTTTAATGACTACTATTCCATTATATATATGTATGTATACACACACACACACACACACACACACAACATCTTTATCATTCATCTATTGATGAACACCTAGTTTTGTTTCCACATCTTGGCTGTTGTAAATAACACTCCCTCTTTCTCTTATAGGGATAATTGTCATTGGATTTAGGGACTACCTAGATTAGGTGTCCCCAACCCCAGGGCCATGGACTGGTGCTGGTCCATGACCTTTTATGACGTGGGAGGCACAGCAGGAGGTGAACAGAGATTAAAACCAAAACCACCCCCACCTCCATCTGAGGAAAAATTATCTTCCACAAAACCAATCCTTGGTGCCCAAAATGTGGGGATCACCGAGTCCTAGATAATCCAAGATGATCTTCTCAAGACTCTTAATGTAATTATCTCTACAAATACCCTTTTTCTAAATTAGGTAATATTCAATTAGGAGATTAGGACATGGTTAGGAGGTGGACATATCTTTTTTGGGAGGAGGGTCACCATTCAATCCATTACATATCCATATTAAAAGTTATTTGATTAGAGGTAGTATAACTGTTGGAGAAGGAAATGGCAACCCACTCCAGTATTCTTGCCTGGAGAATCCTGTGGACAGAGCAGCCTGGTGGGCTGCTGTCCATGGGGTCGCACGAAGTCGGACACGACTGAAGCAACTTAGCAGCAGCAGTAGCAGCAGCAGCAGTATAACTGTTTATGAATATGTGTATTTTCCTGGTTTCAGGTTGTGTGACTCCCAAGAATGTAGCTTTCATTTAATGAGTCTCTAGTAAAAAAATGTTTAATGTCAGTCATGCTTAATTTAATATAGTCATTTAATGCTGACTTTTTTACCCCTAGGATCTGTACTGTATCCAGATGCTCTGAAGAATAGCAACTACCCTTAGGAATGTCTACTGTTACAAAATGACTAAAAAAAATTCTAGCATCTTCCATTTTGCCATCATCTTTATATTAATACTTGAGATCAGAACTCAATTATCTGATGAAAGTGAATTTTTAATTGACAGGTCAAAAAGAGGTCTCACCTATGTTCCCAAAAACTTATCCCTGGAAACAACCATCTTAGATATATCATACAACTATATTTCTGAGCTTCAGATGCCTGACATCCTCTCACTATCAAAGCTGAAGATTTTGATAATTTCTCATAATAGAATCCAGTATCTTGACTTGAGTGTTTTTAAATTCAACCAGGAACTGGAATACTTGGATTTGTCCCACAACAATTTGGAGAAGATTTCTTGCCACCCTACTCTGAACCTCAAGCACTTAGACCTCTCATTTAATCCATTTGATGCCCTGCCCATATGCCAAGAGTTTGGCAACATGTCTCAACTAGAATTTCTGGGGTTGAGTGCCACACAGTTACAAAAATCCAGTGTGCAGTCAATCACTCGTTTGCACATCAGCAAGGTTTTATTGGTCTTAGGAGATACTTATGGGGAAAGAGAAGATGCCAAGAGCCTTCAAGACCTTAAGACACAGAGTCTGCACATTGTTTTCCCTGCAGGAAAGGAATTCCATTTTATTTTGGATGTGTCAGTCAGCACCACAGTGAGTCTGGAACTGTCTAATATCAAATGTGTGCTTGATGATAATGGGTGTCCTTATTTTGAAAATGTTCTGTCAAAACTTCAAAAGAACTCAAGGTTATCAAATCTTACTTTAAACAACATTGAAATAACTTGGAATTCCTTCATTATGATCCTCCAGTTGGTTTGGCGTACAAACATTGAGTACTTCTCCATTTCAAATGTGAAACTACAAGGTTACCTCGACTCTAGAGATTTTGATTATTCTGACACTTCACTGAAGGCCTTGTCTATACACAAAGTTGTCCATGATGTGTTCAGTCTTCCACAAGGTTATGTCTATAAACTATTGTCAAATATGAACATCCAACATCTCACAGTGTCTGCTGCGCACATGGTCCACATGGTCTGCCCATCCCAAATTAGCCCATTTCTGTATTTGAATTTTTCCAATAATCTCTTAACAGACACGGTTTTCAAAAACTGTACAAATTTGGCTAATTTGAAGACCCTTATCTTACAAAAGAATCAGTTAAAAGAACTTGTAAACATAGTTCATATGACCCAGGAAATGAAATCTCTACAACAACTGGATGTTAGCCAGAATTCCCTGATGTATGATGAAAGTGAAGGAAATTGCCCTTGGGCCAGAAATTTATTAAGTTTAAATATGTCTTCAAATATACTTACTGACTCTGTTTTCAGATGTTTACCTCCTTGGATCAAGGTCCTTGATCTTCACAATAACAGAATAAGGAGCATCCCTAAAGATGTCACTGGTCTAGAAAATTTGCAAGAACTCAACCTTGCTTCCAATTCTTTAGCCCACCTTCCTGGATGTGGTATCTTTAGCAGCCTTTCCATACTGATCATTGACTATAATTCAATTTCCAATCCATCAGCTGATTTCTTCCAGAGCTGCCAGAAGATTAGGTCCCTCAAAGCGGGGAACAATCCATTCCAATGTTCTTGTGAGCTAAGAGACTTTATCCAAAGTGTAGGCCAAGTATCAAGTGAAGTGGTAGAGGGCTGGCCTGAGTCTTACAAGTGTGACTATCCGGAAAGCTACAAGGGAACCCTTCTAAAGGACTTCCACGTTTCTGAGCTATCCTGCAACACAGCTCTGCTGATCGTCACCATTGTGGTCCCTGGGCTGGTGCTGGCTGTTGCCGTGACTGTCCTCTGTATCTACCTGGATCTGCCCTGGTACCTCAGGATGGTGTGTCAGTGGACCCAGACCCGGCGCAGGGCCAGGAATGTACCCTTGGAAGAACTCCAAAGAACTCTCCAGTTCCATGCTTTTATTTCATACAGTGAACATGACTCTGCCTGGGTGAAGAATGAATTAATACCTAACCTAGAAAAAGAAGATATAAGAATTTGTCTCCATGAGAGAAATTTTGTTGCTGGCAAGAGCATCGTGGAAAATATCATCAACTGCATTGAGAAAAGTTACAAGTCCATTTTTGTCTTGTCTCCCAACTTTGTCCAGAGCGAATGGTGCCATTATGAACTCTACTTTGCCCACCACAATCTCTTCCATGAAGGATCTGATAACTTAATCCTGATCTTGCTGGATCCCATTCCCCAGTATTCCATTCCTAGCAGCTACCACAAGCTAAGAGCTCTCATGGCACAGAGAACTTATTTGGAATGGCCCAAGGAGAAGAGTAAACACGGACTTTTTTGGGCTAATCTAAGAGCATCCATTAATATTAAACTGATGGGAAAAGCAGCAGAAATACATTAACACGGAGATTTAAAATTTATCCCCTGCTGCGTTTGGGAAAATGTTGCTGATTTTGGAAGCTCTAACAATGACCTTATTTTGCATCGACATGGATATAAACATGGTTTTGAATTTAGGATGTAGATAAAAATATGGGGTTTCCCTCATGGTTCAGCAGTAAAGAATCTGCCTGCCAGTGCAGGAGAGACAGGTTTGATCCCTGGTCTGGGAGGATCCCACATGCTGCAGAACAACTAAACCCGTGCACCACAACTACTGAGCCTGCACTCTAGAGCCCGGGAGCTGCAACTACGGCGCCCAAGTGCCACAACTGCTGAAGCCTGTGAGCCCTAGAGCCCATGCTTTGCAAAAAGAGAAGCCATTGCAGCGAGAAGCCCTTGTACTGCAACTAGAGAATAGCCCCTGCTCACCACAACTAGAGAAAAGTCCACACAGCAACCAAGACCCAGCACAGCCAAAAATAAAATAATTATATATAATTAATTTTAAAAGTGTGTATGTCTTTTCAGGCCCCAGTTCCTCATGATATAATTTCAATTGAAACAGTTAATTTCTAACACAAAAGGGAGTCATCTATTTCTCTGCTAGGACTGAATTTAGTGAGTTTATCATGTAATCGAGAGAAGCACCTGTTCAAACAACTTCAGGTGATATATGTTCCTGTGTGCCAATCAGGGTCAGTGTTAGAAAACTGCATGCCTTTTGCACCTGTAGCTGGGTTTCTATCAGTTCAGTTCAGTTACTCAGTCGTGTCCAACTCTTTGCGACCCCATGGACTACAGCATGCCAGGCTTCCCTATCCATCACCAACTCCCAGAGCTTGCTCAAATTCATGTCTGTCAAGTCAGTAATGCCATCCAACCATCTCATCCTCTGTCATCCCCTTCTCCTCCTGCCTTCAATCTTTCCCAGCATCAGGGTTTTTTCCAATGTCAGTTCTTGGCCAAAGTATTTTTCCAGTGTCAGGTGGCTAAAGTATTGGAGTTTTAGCTTCAGCATCAGTCCTTCCAATGAATATTCAGGACTGATCTCCTTTAGGATCGACTGGTTGGATCTCCTTGCAGTCCAAGAGACTATCAAGAGTCTTCTCCAACACCACAGTTCAAAACCATCAATTCTTCAGCGCTCAGCTTTCTTTATGGTCCATCTCTCACATCCATACATGACTACTGGAAAAACCATAGCTTTGACTAGACAGACCTTTGTCAGCAAAGTATGTCTCTGCTTTTTAATGTGCTCTCTGAGTTTGTCATAGATTTTCTTTCAAGGAGCAATTGTTTTTTAATTTCATGGCTGCCGTCACAATCTGCAGTGATTTTGGAGCACAGGAAAATAAAGTCTGTCACTGTTTCCATTGTTTCCCTATCTATTAGCCATGAAGTGATGGGACCAGATCCATGATCTTCATTTTCTGAATGTTGAGTTTTAAACTAGCTTTTTCACTCTCTTCTTTCCCCTTCATCAAGAGGCTGTTTAGTTCCTCTTCACTTTCTGCTGTAAGGGTGGTGTCATCTGCATATCTGAGGTTATTGATATTTCTCCTGGCAATCTTGTTTACAGCTTGTGCTTGGGTTTCTATAGCAGATTTCTAAAGCGATTGTGTCCTCCTCATTTCCATTCAGCATTTTTCTCTGCATGTTGAAGGCTGTTTATTGTTAATGCTAGAGATTCTTCACTTGAAGGAATTTCTTCTTGGCCATGAGAAGCCACTTGGTCCACATGAAGGGCAATTCAGATATGCTGGAGGTTGTCCTTGGAAGCTTCCCTCAGCCAATGTTGGAAAGTGAATTGACAGATAAATAACCCAGCTTTCTCTCCCATTTTGGGGGGACAAACCTGGGGTCTACTTTACCTTCTCCCCGAATCTCCCAGTAGAATGGAAAAGTTCTGATTTTCTATGGTAGAAATGACTTTATTGGCTTTCTTTCTCTTTTTGTTTCATAGTCTCATTCCTCCAAGGGTGTTTCCGAGATCACCTCTGAAATAAACTACTTGTAGTTGCCTACTTGTCTCAGGGTCCCAAACCATGGATGTTACATTTCAAGCCAAATGGAACTTGAGTTTGGTTTCCTGTGGCCGGAGATCTTGCTGAGATCCTAGTTATCTGAACTGGAATGCAGAAGCACATTTGCCCTTTTGATCATAAGAAGAAATGGAGCCAATGTGTCCCGCTTCTACACACAGCATCCCTGTCTTTTGGAAAACCACTTAAATAGGGTAAGAACAGATTGGAGCAGTGCAAGGAATGGACTTTATCAGATGTTTTGCTCAGCTTTATTTTATCAGCTATTTTCTATCTTCATCAGTCGCACTGTATGACAGCCAGTTCTAGACAGGTGTGGACTGACTTGTCACGGCTGCACCTTGTCATGGCTGCACCCTGCCTCTCAGTTTACGCCCTATAATGTCACTAGTAGAGCTGTTACACGATGGTTATAGAAACCTGCTTAGCCCCTCTAGTATATGTACAAAACTATACGTACTGGATGTGTAGCCTTTGAAGAGATCCTTGATCTCTAAAGGGATGGGAGCCATTAAATGAGGCATGGTCTAGACCATTCCTCAGAATCCCCAGTGGAATTGAAATTTACTCACTCCTAGGAGTAACCATGGAGAAGGCACTGGCACCCCACTCCAGTACTCTTGCCTGGAAAATCCCATGGATGGAGGAGCCTGGCAGGCTGCAGTCCGTGGGGTCTCTAAGAGTGGGACGCGACAGAGCGACTTCACTTTCACTTTTCACTTTCCTGCATTGGAGAAAGCATTCTTGCCTGGAGAATCCCAGGGACAGTGGAGTCTGGTGAGCTGCTGTCTATGGGGTCGCACAGAGTCGGACACGACTGAAGTGACTTAGCAGCAGCAGCAGCAGGAGTAACCAGGTCAATAATTCACTCTTGGATGTTTCCTATTCTTCCTGTTTCATTCTTCTCAGGCCCCTAATTCTGGAGCCCCGAGATTACTTCTTCAAAATGAATGACCTACACACAAAGCTCTTGTTTGAGTCTTCACTTTTGGGAGGAAAAACCCAAGTAACACTTAAACATATACTAGCTGTTTCTTGCCCTAAAAAACGTACAATCAATCATAGGACGTTACAAGTATCCAGATAATTAAAAGTCAATGAGACAAAAATATAAATGGAAGTTCAGAGATCATTTAGATTGAGTGAAAAAAAGCTTCTTACAAGTGATGGTTTTCCCTCTGGGCCTTGAAAGAAGACTTAAAATTTGGATTTTTCAATGTGTAGATGAAGAATGGAAAGGCCATTCTAAATAGAATGATGTATAGAGAAGAGACAGGAATACCCAGGCCTATTCTGGGACTGTTGTCTTAATTTAATTTGACTGGACCATGAAGTTTATGAAAAGCAACAGTGAAATATAAGTACGCAAAGTTAGATTAAGATCACGTTGTCATTGGTATACCTATAGCTGATTCATATTGATGCTGATGTTTGGCAGAAACCAACAATATTGAAAAGCAATTATCCTTCAAATAAAAATAAATAAATTTAATTATTAAAAACAGATCATATTGTCAGGGGTTTGAGAGTCAAGCTATGGAGACTTGACTAGAAGTCTAGGGATTGACTAGTCTAGTCTTGACTAGAATATAGGGCTATATGAAAGTTATCATTTCTATTTCTATGAGCATTAATAGTAGAAAGCAAATTAAAACCATGAAATATATGCTAAAAATGTATGAACACGCTCATTCTGTAAGGGATGTTGCAACAGTCATTAGAGCTGGATTTTCCTGTTTTCTCTAGGATGATTGCCCTTCCTGTATAGAACTTTAAGATTTCACAACCAAGTTTCAGTTGCTTAGTACTAGTCATGCAATAGTTTGGTAGGGCTCCAAGCCTGGGTAGCCTAAACAACAGAAATGTATCGTCTCTCAGTCCTGGAAGTTAGAAGTCCAATATCAAGTTTCCAGCAGGGTTGGTTCCCTCGAGCGGTGGGAGGGAAGGATCTGCTCCAGGCCCCTTCCCCTTGGCTTATAGATGACTGTCTCTCTCTGTGTTTCTTCACATGGTCTTCCCTCTATGCCTCTTTGTGTCCAAATTTCCCTTTTTTATAAGGACACCAATCACATTGGATTATGGCCCATCCTGACAACCCAGTCTGAGCTAATATACTATCTGACTACGTTTCCAAATAAAGTGACATTATGAGGTACTGGGGTTTAGGACGTCAACAGAAGAATTTTGGAGAACACAATTCAACTGGTTACTTCTTGTGAGTCTAAAAAAAATCCTTAAAGGGAGTCATAAAGTCAGTTAAAGTTTATTTAACAAACTCAAGACTTGGAGAAGTTAGATCAATCCTTTATGTAAATAACTGATCTTGTCAGTGGTCTTAAGGAGTTTACTAGGAGCTTGAAGCTGTATTTGTAGAAACTCCTGCTGAAGAATTCCAAGTTGGGAGATGAAGAATCAGTTCAAAATGTGAACAAATATGTATGAATAGTAAGGCAAATAAGAAAGATGTCACATGTAAAGGAGAAGAAACGTTGCAGATTGGGTGAATGTAAGCTCTGCTTCTCGATGTCTGGGTTGTCATGCTGACTCTATTACTTATATGTGAATGGCGCCGGATAATTTACTTGATCTTTCCAAGCCTAAATTCTTTATTAGAAAAACCTGTACTGTCAAGGCTATGGTCTTCCCAATGGTCATGTACGGTTGTGAGAAGGCAGAACGCCAAAGAATGGATGCCTTTGAATTACGGTACTGGAGAAGACTCCTGAAAGTCCCTTAGACAGCAAGGAGATCAAACCAGTCAATCTTAAAGGAGATCAACCCTGAATATTCACTGGAAGGACTGATGCTGAAGCTGGAGCTCAAGTATTTTGGTCATCTGATGCATACAGATGACTCATTGGAAAAGTCCCCTATTCTGAAAAAGATTGAGGGCAGAAGGAGAAGAGCGTGTTAGAGGATGACATGGCTGGATGGCATCACCGATGTAATGAACATGAACTTGGGCAAACTCCGGGAGATGGTGAGGGACAGGGAGACCTGACATGCTGCAGTCCATGGGGTCGCAAAGACTTAGACACGACTGGGCGACTGAACAACAACAACAACCCTTAGAGTGGCTAGCCAAGACCTTTAGATTTCCAGTTATGAATTAAAGATTAGTTACAATATGTCCCCCTAAGAGCAGAGTTCACATGGCCACCTTTCCAAGTGGTTCTGTTGAAGCCCGTTTTCCTAGGATTGAGGTAAGAGGGAATTCATAATATACTAAAAGTGCTCTCCAAAACCCTCTTCCAATCCTTAACTCTTTCAGATTCTCCAATCTCTTCTATTAACTAGAAGTCAGCGAAGGGTTGTAGTTATCTAGTCTCACGCTTCACTCCAGGGTTCTCAACCAAATGGAGATTAAAATAGTTCCATTTTTATCAGTTTCTTATATTAATAAGACTGCAGGGAATTTGACATGTTTTTATAGTGATAATGTGGGGCTTCCTAGGTGGCAGTAGTGGTAAAGAACCTATCTGCTAATGCAGGAGACATAAAAGATGCAGGTTTGATCCCTGGGCCAGGAAGATCCCCTGAAGGAGGGCATGGCGACCCACTCCAGTATTTTTGCCTGGAGAATCCCATGGACAGAAAAGCCTGACAGATTACAGCCCATGATAATAGGAGGGCCAAGTAATTTGGATTTTATATATATGTGTCTGTGTGTGTATAAAATCACGGCCTTTGACCTGTAATTCCACTTCTGGAAATCTATCCTGAGGAAATAGTTGAAATGTGAACAAATATTTCTTCACAAGACTTCCCTCATAGCTCAGTTGGTAAAGGATCTGCCTGCAATGCTGGAGACCCCAGTTCGATTCCTGGATTGGGAAGATCTGCTGGAGAAGGGATAGGCTACCCACTCCAGTATTCTTGGGCTTCCCTTGTGGCTCAGCTTGTAAAGAATCTGCCTGCAATACAGGAGACCTGGGTTCGATCCCTGGGTTGGGAAGATCCCCTGGAGAAGAGAAAGGCTACCCACTCCAGTATTCTGGCCTGGAGAATTCCATGGACTGTGTAGTCCATGGGGTCGCAAAGAGTCGGACACGACTGAGCGACTTTCACTTTCATGTTAATTGCAGAGTTATTGTTAACAGTGAAAAATTTGAAACACTTCAAATTTCCAACAGTGGAAGGATGTGCTGGGTTCATTTAGTGACATATTTTGCAATTATTAAAAGTACTGTATACAGTTAAGATGGTAACTTTTGTGTTAGGTGTTTTTTTATCACAACCTAAAAAAAATATGTAGAGGACGTTTGTTCATTAACATAAGGGAATGCTTATATTACAACATAAATGAAAAACATAGGATGCCAAGTAGTATGTACAGGATGGTTTCAGTATGTTTAAAACATGCAGAGAAAAAAAGTCTCGATGAAAATATACAAAAACATTATCAGCACTTGCCTGTGGTTGATGCTTGCTTCTGGTTTTACATTTTTCTGTACTTAAAAATTTTACAACCAACAACAACAAAAAAGAAATGGGGTTTAGGAGAACAAAACTAGGTCTCTGTTAGAGGTGGAAGCAGTAGAGAATAAGTGTTATGAAGCTGGGTTCTGTGCATATGCATCCTGGAATTAAAGCCTGGCTCAATTTCTCTATAAACTGTGTTCTTGGATGAATTCTTCAACCTCTTCCAGCTGCCTTTTCGTCATCTGGAAAATGGCATAAAAACCATACCTCGCTTATAAGATTGTTAAGAAACCAGAGGTATAATGTGTGGAAAGCCAGGGTCTGGCTATTCACTCTAGGGCTGGAGGTGCACAGTGGGCAGGAGGACACTCCCGGGATAGGCTACCGCAGCCTGGGTTCTGCCTCTTCCACCGCCTTCTAGCCACCCTGAGTGGTTATGTAATGCCTCTCTGCTTTGTTGCCCTGGATGTAAAATAGTCTCATCCTGTTGTTAGGAGCATTAAATGAGTTAATATGTGTAATGTCAGAGAACAGTGCTTGGCCCAAAGCAAAAGGCCAATAAATGTTAGCTCTTATGAGGATGTCATTATTATTGCAGTTATTGTTCTCTTCATTATTTTATGTCACCACATGTGGACTGG
The DNA here is from genome assembly GCF_019923935.1 of Bubalus bubalis. NCBI lineage: Eukaryota > Metazoa > Chordata > Mammalia > Artiodactyla > Bovidae > Bubalus > Bubalus bubalis. The sequence goes on from NC_059163.1 coordinate 59,301,535, forward strand.
AGATGAGCTGCTCATCATGTTCATCTAGATTGTCCTGGGCTGTCTATATATAGTCTATATATATAGACACATATTTCTATCTACATGTAGATAGATAGAGGTAGAGATTTTTTTCCCTTTCTTGCCCCTAAAGCCTTAAGGATAAATTTCTGAGGACACAGGTTCTGATAGATGTTTCTACAACAGGATCATTTGTAGAGTGAACAGGGTTAGCTGAGAAAGGGAGCCAAAGCTGGAAGCAGGGAGGTGAGGAAACGAGAAACAGCAGTATTTGGCGTTATCGGGAAATATTTTGTGGTGAATTAGAGTTCCAGTTTGTTGTTTAATTGTAGCATGGCCATTTATTAACTTAAAACTTTAACCCTATTTGTTCACTATGGCAGCCACTAACCATGTGTCACTACTGAGTTATTAAAATGTGGTGAATCTGAATTGAAATGTTAAGTGTAAAATACACATTATTCTATGAAACAAAGAATGTAAAATGTCACGTTAGTAGTTTTTTATATTACATGTGAACATTTTGATGTCGTGGAGTAAACAAAATATATAATCAAAATTAATTTCACCTATTTCTTTTTGTCTTTTTAAACTTGTTTACTAGATAAAGTTACTTATATGACTTGCCTTCTTTCTGTATTCTATTGGACAATGCTTCTCTAGTCCTTAGTAATAAAGAACCAAATCTCTGCAAAATTATTAGGCTTCCACTACTTATTTGTTTGGGGCTTCCCTGGTGGCTCTGGCTTCCCTGATAGCTCAGTTGGTAAAGAATACACCTGCAATGCAGGAGACCCCAGTTCAATTCCTGGGTTGAGAAGATCCACTGGAGAAGGGATAGGCTACCCACTCCAGTATTCTTGGGCTTCTCTTGTGGCTCAGCTGGTAAAGAGTCTGCCTGCAATACAGGAGACCTGGGTTCGCCCCCTGGGTTGGGAAGAGCCCCTGGAGAAGGGAAAGGCTATCCACTCCTGCCGGGGTCCAGCCCCAGCTGATCCAGGGTATTCGAAGGAGAGACGGCGTAGGCGAGGGTCAGGGAACAACTGCTTAATTAAACGTTAATTAAGGATATAAAGAGTAATAGAATGAGGATAGCTCAGTAGGAAAATTCAATGGAGAAAAGAGGCTGAGTAGCTTGGTTTACGCGGGGGACCAATAAAACTTCAAGACAAGAAGCTTGCACCACTTACGTAGGCCACAGGCGTCCTTCCGTTCTCCCGAAGGAGAGGAGACACTGAGGCCTCCCCGGTCGGATCTTAGAAGCCCAGGCATAATTAGTAAGCATGGTGGGTTCCGCGCTCCAGATGGAGACTCAACCAGAGTGAGAGAGAGAGAGACATGGGGAGACCAGTCTTTCGAGGGACTGATCCCCATTCTTTATTTTCCATGGTCTACTTTTATACACTGAGATGTTATGCAAAAGTCACGTGGGGTCAGCAGTCCTGACTTTTATCAAAGTCAGGTGCTTCATACAAATGTATACAGAGGTCTTAGGGGTGTTACATCATCTTCTGGCCAGGGGGCCTGCTGACAATTTACGACCCTCTCCTCGTGACAGCGGTCAGTCAACCAGGACACTTATTTCTCCAGGGGTGATTATTCTTAAAACAGACGCCACCCAAATAAAGTTACATTCCTATAGGGTGAGGGTGTAGTGGGTTTTAGTTAAGGAAAGAATTTACTTAGCCTAAGGTCTAACGTGATTGATATCAAAGGTTAATACTTATTTCTTTTATATATTCATTAATGTGTGTAAGGGCAGGGGATATGGAGACTTAGCAACAAACATTGGCTCAACAAATGAAAAAACCCTTCAATACAATTTCTAATCAGCCCATTATACTTATACTAATAATTTTCTAACTTCTCTAAGGAACCTGTTTTTAGAAGGTTTAAAGCATCTCGTGCCTCTCACAGTTGGGAGGCTGTGAGCAATCACATGTAGCCGGACAAGCCTGTCAGGCAGGCTAGAGAAACTTCAGAGGAGTTTGTAGGTTAAAACACTCCTATCACACCCAGGAATTATTATTAACTGGAGCTCTAAGTTAACTCCTTCTCCGAAAGAGGTGGTGGGGGACAGCCCCCCGTAAAGTCAGAGGTGTAGGTGAGAGCACAAAGTAGTAAAGTAGGCAGGCTCTGGTTATGGGGGTAGATGCTTGAGGATTTCCAGGGGGACTCCTGAGGCTCGATCCCGCCTTTGCGTATGTCAAGCCTCCTTCCTCATGACCTTTGCCATGGGCGGAGTGCCTCACGCCGGCCCCCAACATCTCCCCCTTTTTTATTTCTTAAAACAGCCAGATGCAGCTCAGTCACGAGCTTCCGAATGCTCTGCCGAAGAATCCTGACAATACAAGGAAGAATGTTTATGAGAAGTAGGATTAGATCTAAAGATATTAGACAGAATATTTTTTCCAGAAATAAAGTTAGAGAAGGTATGAAAATAGTCATTAGCTGCTCCAGCGGCGGTAAACACTCCAGTCGAGAGTGTTCCAAGGTCTGTATTTGATTATGAAGTTTCCCTAAGTCCAGGCCAATATCAGAACTATTTCAAACACCTGAGATATGATTTTTAATCTTTTCCCATTCATAATCTGTCTCGTTTACCTTCAAAGATGTCACGCATATCCACCTGTAATCAGCATGGCATGTCAAAGCCATCTTCACCTTTAAAGCCTGTAACTCAGTGCCAATATGCATTATTGCCTCTTCTAAGGCGTCTACTCTCATCTCTAAATTTCTATCTATAACTTCCTGTGTTGCTAGAGTTAAAGAGACATTTTTAGACATAGTATCAACATATTGGGCAGTATGCACTTGTTGAGTCAATGATATTGCTGCCACAGTAACAGAAGCAATTGCTGCTATTAAAGCTGATATTCCTAAAATAAGTAGGCCCACAAACCCTCATGATCACATTAAGTCTTGTAGTTGTAACACAGAGAGACCGTAATTAACATATCAATAAGTGGTTACATCATAAGATAAGGTGGACGTTGTAACACTCCAAAGGAGCAAACATTATATTGAGGGTTTAAACAAGATGAAAGCATACATTGTTCACAAGTTACCACGTTAGGTTCACCTGAATAATTCATGAGTACATTAAGTTTGTTGGAGTCATTAGTAAAAAGAAAAACATAAGGCAAGGGTAGACAAGCTAAAACAGAATAAATAGAATTATTTTTTGGTTGGAGTTCACGCTGCAGCAGCCCTGTCAGTCTCGCTGGGATCTCGATGTTTATCTTGTCTCCCCTGCTGGCGGGCGCCGCGCTGGTCTGGACGGCACTTTGCGGGTGCACTCTCCTCTCTGGCCCTCACTTGCTGCACAAACTTCTTTGCTCTAGGTCGCAGGGTGCAGCAAGGAGGGTGCGGGGCGAGAGCTGCCTGGTGGGCGGGGCGAGCGAGTGCGCGCCGCAAACCTGGCCTGTCTGGAACCCAAATTGGTGAATCTGCGTCCTGTGGAAAAATACAAGCACATCCTCGACCGCTAGTTAATAATGGGTCAGGACCCTTCCATTGTCCCGAGAGGAGGTCCTTCCATTTGACTAATGGTTTTGCATTTAATTGCTCCAGGCACCAATGACAAAGCATTGCAGTAGTTCCAGCCAGATTAGTATTTAGAATATTTATTACGAAAAGAGCATGTTTGATGGGGAGATTTGATGGGGAGAGCTATACTTAAACTCCCCTTCTTTTAGTTTTTGAATTTGGATTTTTAATGTTTGATGCGCTCTTTCAATAATGGCCTGTCCCTGGGGATTATAAGGGATGACAGTATTATGTTTAATTTGAAACTTTATACAAAATTCCTGAAAAGACTTAGAAGTGTAAGCAGGAGCGTTGTCAGTTTTTTAGAGCTTTTGGCAGGCCCAAATATGAAAAACAAGTAAAGAGATGTTGTATCACATCTTTAACTGCTTCCCCTGTACGAGCAGTTGCAATAATAACGTGAGAAAAGGTATCTACAGTTACATGAACAAAGGACAGTTTTCCAAATGAAGAGACGTGAGTTACATCCATTTGCCAGAGTACGTTAGGTTTGAGACCGTGAGGATTAACTCTCATAGGTAAACTATTATAAACAGTGGGGCAGTGTAGGCAAGAACGCACAATCTCTCGAGCAGTCTCTCTAGGAATTTGGAATTGATATCTTAAGGCAGTAGCGTATTGATGATGAAGTGAGTGAGAGGCTCTGGCCTCCTCAATCACAGTAGCCACTGTATTTCTGGTTAACAAGTCAGCCAAATCATTAAAGGCATTTAAAGGGCCGGGCAATCCGGAATGAGCCCAAATGTGTCCAATGAAAAATATTTTATTTCTTTTCCAAATTTGTTGCTGTAAATTACTTAACAAATGAAATGTGGTAGTTTTATTTTCAGGCAAAACCGCAGTCTCAATGTGTGGAAACAGCCTGACCACATACTGAGAATCAGAGTAAAGATTAAATTCCTCATCTGCAAACATAGCAAAAGCCTCTATGACTGCTGTTATTTCAGCTCTTTTAGCTGAAGTTTTTTGTGTTTTTAAAACTTTTTGGTGATTTTTAGTAACTATGAAGGCTTTACCATTTGCTGACCCATCAGTAAAAACTATTTGAACATTTGGAACAGGAGATTGTTTATATCTGACAGGAAAATTAACTGGATGTCTGGATATAAAATTCAACAAAACATGTGAAGGTAAATGATGCAAAAATTTGACCAAAATAGTTTCCTATAGCAATCTGCCAATTTTCAAACATTAGAAGAGCATCAAGTTGTTTCTTATTATATGGAATTACAATTTCTGATGTCTCTTTACCAAATAATTTAATGTTCCGCTTTTTTCTTTTAATATCAAAGTAGCTATCAATCCTGGATAAGAAGCCGCTACTTTTTTAGTTTGAGCGGGAAGATGGACCCACTCTAGGGGGCCGTTTTGCCATAAAACCAATTTTTTGTCTGGCTACCCCAATTACACCTATGGGGGTTTCATGGTAAAGGAATTGTCAAGCAGTTGTCAATTTAATTTTTTAAAATTTACATTTTAACAACATAAATTTAGAGATATGTTAATTTAGGTCTAATGTTTAGTTTAGGTCTCTGTATAAATTTAAATAATAAATGTATAAACTCCTTATCTCATTTTGGTATACAGATATACCTAAATGCAAAATGTATTTATATATGTATTTATATATGGCAACAAGTATAAACTTATTGACATATATATAAATCAATATACTTGAATTAATCTTTATAATTAATATATTAATATATATACTACAGCAATACAACACGTACACAGCTAATACCAACCAACACAAACCAATGCACTGCAATAATACATGTCACACATATATAATAATACAGTATATAGAACATATATCACAGTACATCAATCCATACCAATTAATATCAGCCACTCACACATTATATTACTGCAATATATATTTAATTATACAGTATATATATAATATGCATATATAGTATACATATTAATTTATATACAAATTAATCAAGTATAGATCTATAAATAGAATTAAGTATACCTTTATTATATTTTATTTGTACCCATATCTAATTAGGCAAACTGCAATTAGGCAAATATATTTATATTATGTATTTATAATAATATATATAGTATTGTTAATTGTACCACCTGTTGATAACTATGAAATTGAGAAAACCCTTCTCTGAGTATCTCCTATTTGAGACAGCACGTCCCTCCCCCATAGGGTAAAGGGGAGCGTAGGAACTACATAGGGTTGGAAAGTTTCACAGGTATCTTTAAACTGCCAATCTAACATTTTTGAACTTTTAACTACTATGGGGGCTTGAGGGCAAATGAAACAAAATTTGACCCCTGAAATCTATCAGGGCAACTTGCCAATCATCACTATTTTGTAAAAGACTTGCAGTTGATCCTTATTGAATGGAATTACTATATTTGCTACTTTTCTAAAAAGTTCCACACTTCTTTTTTCCTCCTTTTATAATTAATTGTGCCACCAAGCTGGGATAAGATAAAACTATTTTTCTTGGTGTCACTGGTAGATGAAACCAACGGGCCTTTTTGTCACAAGCATCCTGTAGGTGTATGTTTTGGGGCAAGAATAATTTAATCTCATCTTTTGGTAATATTAATCCTAATTAACTGATCATTTAAAGTCTCATCTACTTTAACAAGAGCCGTCTGTCGTCTTAGTCAACTTTCGCTTAGAACTGGAATTAGGATCGCTTTTTAAGCAATTAAACAAAGGCTTTAAATCTGCAGTATTCAGTTTTAAATGTAGGCGTATCCAATTAATGTCCCCTAATAATTTTTGGAAATCATTTAAAGTTAGTAAACAATCTCTCCGCTTCAAAGGGGCAGTTTTTAAAACTTTTGGCACCTAAATATGAGAAGCAAGTAAAGAGGTGTTGTACAACATCTTTATAAGCTTCTCCAGTTATCGTTTTGTAAACTAAATCTGGTCTATAGCTTTTTAGATGACAAGTAACCATCTAATCTTTGCTTGAATACTTCCAGCAATGGAGAACTCACTACTCTTCAAGGTTTTAAACTCTCCCTCATCTTTTTTTCTACAGCATTCCCACCCTGCATACCACTTTCTCTAATCTCACCAACTCATTTTCAGTAGTATGCGTGGGCCAGGAACTGGGCCAGTTTTTTCCAGCAATGTTAAGAGATGTCTGTTCTTGTGTCTAATAGCCCTGACATTTTATTTTCTTGAATTAAAAGATCTTTTAAAGGCCTTGGAGCTGTAATTTCCTGCACCCAAAAAGCTAGATCACTAAATCCAAATACTCTGTGGCTCCTAGCCTGAGAAGTCAAGTTTTTTTTCCTGTCTGATACTAAGGTAAAAGCAAAAACTGTGTTACTCTTTGACCTTTATTAATTTGCACAGTTTTAGTAGGCGGTGAGGTCAAAACTTCAATTTCTCCAATATAATTAGAATCTACTACACCATGCACCACCGAAATTTTTTGAAAAGAAAGCGAGCTACGCCCTAGCACAAGTCCTACAATGCCCTCAGGTAGGGGGCCAGCCACTCCCATTGGAATTGGAGTAACTGGCTCGTCAGGGGTTAATATTGTTGCTAAATCCCCTTACCGTTTTTCTCTTAGCCTGGGTGAGACCCCCCTGAGGGGGTTTTCTCCAAGGAGCACGCTCTGCATATTGTGCATGCAGTCTGTTTTAAAAGCTCCACTGTTTAAAAAACTTTTTATCTTTTTCAGGCTTAGGCAACACTTTGAGAGGCTTTGGGGGCAAAGTGGGGAACTTTTGGGCCCTGGAAGGCGCAAATGGAGGCGGCGGCTGTCGCCCCAAATCAGAAAGTGGTGGATAAGTTTTTGTAAAGGTTTGCGCAGAGGGGGAGGTAGCTCGCCAGGGCGTCTGGCCACAGTGTCCTGTAAGTCCTCTCCTCTCTCCTCTGCTGATTTTTTTTCCTTCTTCTCTAAATCTTTCTCAAGTTTTCTTTCCCTCACTCTATCTTCTTTCCTTTCTCTTTTTTTTCTCTTTTACTTTCTGTCATTTCCTTCCTGTTTCCCTCTTTCATTCCCCCTTTTTCCTTCTTACTTTCTTTCTCTCTCCCTCTCTTTTTCTCTGTATCTTTTTCTAACTTCCTTTTTTCCTTTTCCTATCTTGCTGCGTTCCCTGATTCCTTCTTCCTCCGTTCCTCTCTCCTTTTCACTCTTTAGTTCTTTTTTTATCTTTAGATCTTTCTCTATTTTCTTTCCTTTTTTCTTTTTCACTTTTTTCTTTTTATTTTTCTCTTTTTTTTTTTTGCTTGGGTGAGGCCCCCCGAGGGGGTTTTTTGCAAGGAGCATGCTCTGTATATTGTGTATTCTTTAAAAGCTCCTTTGTTTAAAAGAAAACCTTTTATCTTTTTCAACCTTAGGCAATGTTCTGGGAGGCTTTGGATGTAAACTGGGGAATTCTTAGGCCCTGGGAGGTACAAGTGGAGGTGTAGTAGTCACCTTAAATCAGAAATTGTTGGATAAATCTTTAAAGGTTTGTGTAGAGGGAGAGGGGGCTCGCTAGGGCGCCCGGCCACAGCGTCCTGTAAACCCTCTCACTCCTTGGGAGGTAGAGCACAGTCTCCCTCCTTTTCCTCATCAATGGCAGAAAATATGATCTGCACAGAAGGTGGAGACGCACTACCATCCACCGCTACAGCCTCTCCCATAGGCTATCCCACGGCCTCATGACGAGGGTTCAGAACATTTTTAATCATATTTATAGGATAAGTTTTTAGTTGTTTTTTTTTTTTTACCTTCACCCAAGTATCTAAATTAACAGTACCCTCTTTAAGTTTCAAGATTACTTGTATAAAGAGTTGGCGTTCTTAGTTTCAGTGTTACCCATGTCAGAAAGTTAAGTATAATAGACGATTTTGCTTTTAGCTATCAAAAGATCAGGCCTTTCTTGTCAGCCTTTTTAGAAACCGTTTTTTCTCTCTAACTCTTCAACACTTTCAACACTTCCCACTCCTCTCGCCCTGTCTATCCTACAGGGGGGTCCGCGGCACCCTTGAGTGGGGTCCTAGCCATCCCGAACACTGGAAGAACAATAGGGCTGATGACCCAGATTGTTCCGGGGGAGGAACAGTAGGCTGATGACCCAAACTGTTCCGAGGGAGGAGCAGTAGGGCTGATGACCCAAACTGCTCCGTGGGGGAACAAGAGGGCTGATGACCCAGTTGTTCCGAGAAGGGGGGGCAATAGGGCTGATGACCCTAATTGCAGGGAGCTTACCTTCGAGTATCCTGTCTCGGGCGCCACCTGCCGGGGTCCAGCCCCAGCTGATCCAGGGTATTCGAAGGAGAGACGGCGTAGGCGAGGGTCAGGGAACAACTGCTTAATTAAACGTTAATTAAGGATATAAAGAGTAATAGAATAAGGATAGCTCAGTAGGAAAATTCAGTGGAGAAAAGAGGCTGAGTAGCTTGGTTTACGCGGGGGACCAATAAAACTTCAAGACAAGAAGCTTGCACCACTTACGTAGGCCACAGGCGTCCTTCCGTTCTCCCGAAGGAGAGGAGACTCTGAGGCCTCCCCGGTCGGATCTTAGAAGCCCAGGCATAATTAGTAAGCATGGTGGGTTCCGCGCTCCAGATGGAGACTCAACCAGAGTGAGAGAGAGAGAGACATGGGGAGACCAGTCTTTCGAGGGACTGATCCCCATTCTTTATTTTCCATGGTCTACTTTTATACACTGAGATGTTATGCAAAAGTCACGCGGGGTCAGCAGTCCTGACTTTTATCAAAGTCAGGTGCTTCATACAAATGTATACAGAGGTCTTAGGGGTGTTACATCATCTTCTGGCCAGGGGGCCTGCTGACAATTTACGACCCTCTCCTCGTGACAGCGGTCAGTCAACCAGGACACTTATTTCTCCAGGGGTGATTATTCTTAAAACAGACGCCACCCAAATAAAGTTACATTCCTATAGGGTGAGGGTGTAGTGGGTTTTAGTTAAGGAAAGAATTTACTTAGCCTAAGGTCTAACGTGATTGATATCAAAGGTTAATACTTATTTCTTTTATATATTCATTAATGTGTGTAAGGGCAGGGGATATGGAGACTTAGCAACAAACATTGGCTCAACAAATGAAAAAACCCTTCACCAATACAATTTCTAATCAGCCCATTATACTTATACTAATAATTTTCTAACTTCTCTAAGGAACCTGTTTTTAGAAGGTTTAAAGCATCTCGTGCCTCTCACAGTTGGGAGGCTGTGAGCAATCACATGTAGCCGGACAAGCCTGTCAGGCAGGCTAGAGAACCTTCAGAGGAGTTTGTAGGTTAAAACACTCCTATCACGCCCAGGAATTATTATTAACTGGAGCTCTAAGTTAACTCCTTCTCCGAAAGAGGTGGTGGGGAACAGCCCCCTGTAAAGTCAGAGGTGTAGGTGAGAGCACAAAGTAGTAAAGTAGGCAGGCTCTGGTTATGGGGGTAGATGCTTGAGGATTTCCAGGGGGACTCCTGAGGCTCGATCCCGCCTTTGCGTATGTCAAGCCTCCTTCCTCATGACCTTTGCCATGGGCGGAGTGCCTCACGCCGGCCCCAACACACTCCAGTATTCTGGCCTGGAGAATTCCATGGGCTGTGTAGTCCACAGGGTCGCAAAGAGTCAGACACGACTGAGTGACTTTCACTGTCAGACAGACTGAGTGACTTTTCACTTTCACTTCCCCTGGTGGCTCAGTGGTAAAGAACACCCCAGCTTTTGCAAAATTTTAAAAATTTCTCCCCTCCTTATACTCATCGAGTGTAGTAAATGAATGATGAACAATCTGAATTCCCTAACTATGTGAGGATTTTTTTTTTTCAGAAATTCAGGAAAAACTTGTGACTATTTTCTCTTACTGATATTTATAATTAAACTAGAGGAGCTCTACCAAAACAACATATTTTCCACACCAGCCTATGTGCTATACTGCAAGAGCTTTAGGGAGAAAGCAGCTCCTTCAGGTGGGCTGACTTGGGTCATGTGATTTTCCTACTGGTCTGCACTGGGGACTTAGGCCCTACTAAAGGCAAGACAGAAAATAGGCCTGTAGACTCTTAGGTGGTCCGGGGGTCCTCTGACCAATAGAGATGTTCCATTTTGGATGATGAGACAAAGAGCCAAGTCAGATTTCTTATCTTGGGTAAGTAGCCACACAATGAGGCCCAGCTCTGCCCTTAAGACACTGAGAAAGGCAGAAAGTAGGAAGAAATAGAAGCAAAGGCAGCAGTAAAGAGAAGCTAGGAGTCCAAAGTGAAGCAGAAAGAGTCAAAGAGAAGCTGAGTCATAACTGGAGTAGAGAACAGCCCTTGCCCACTTAGGCGGGTACAGCAAGACAAGGTGGGCATCAGGGCTGCCTCAGGGAGTCCTGGGGAGTCAGTGTTCCAGGTCTTTGTGAAGCCTGGCTGTGAGCTGCTGAGCCTCCTCACTTCCTGGGGGCTCTTCCTCTCTTTTTTCTGTAGTGTCTTTAAAATAAACCTCCACCACTTGAGGTAATCCAAAGCTCTCTGTTGGTTGCAAGTTATATACGAAGGCAGAAATACGACACGAAGAAGTTTGAGATCAGGGGAAGGCGTGAGGGTAGAGTGACTGACTGAGTGTGTGTGTGAGAGAGACAGACAGACAGACAGACAGAGGTAGAAGAATATCGGGTCAGATATCTCTGAAGCCCAAAGTAAGAGGAGAGGGAGAAAAAAGGAAGGAAAAAAAAGGGAAATATTTTTGAAGGGAATAAAAAATAATCACTAGCCAAAGATATCAGCACATATGGTTCTGAGCCTACTATTCTTACTGCTAATTGCAAATAAAGATTTAAAGATTCTAGAAATTCCAGGTGAGGGCAGAAGGAATAGTATACAAACCCTTGGCCACCTGAAGTAGTGAAAATTTGGGGCTTTGGAGTCAGATAGACTCAGTTTTAAATCTTGACTCCATCTCTTACTGGAGAATGGCCCTGGGGAAGTTTCTTATTCTGTCTGGACCAGATTCACCGTTTTCTAACTTGGCTTGACTTGTTTCTGAAAATTAACTTTAAACATAAGTAAAGAAAAATTCCCCATTTACTGGGAGCGTAAAATGTTTAAAAATGCTGGGCTCTGGGAAAGGGAAGAATATGTCTTTGGACACAAAAAATGAAAGTGTTTATTTTACTTTATTTTATGAGAGGGCTCTATAGAATATGTGTACTGGAGATGGATGGTACTAATGATTGAACAGCTATGTGAAGGTATCATACTTAATGCCACTGAACTGTATACTTAAAATGGCTGAACTGGCAAATTTTACTTAATGTGTGTGTTAGTCGATCAGTCATGTCCAAGTTGACCCCATGGACAGTAGCCCACCTGGCTCCTTTGTCCATGGAATTCTCCAGGCAAGAATACTGGAGTGGGTAGCAGTCAGATTCTTTACCATCTGAGCTACCAGTATTGCACTGCAATTCTTTAAAAAATAACCTAAGATTGTATGAACTCATGCAACATGTAATGCCACCGGCATGCAGTAGAGGGCAAAGGAGGGTACGCGTCACAGAAAAAGCTTGATTCAGCCACTTCTGCAGCCAGTTCTGGTCCTCTGCATGAATCTTCTATACCTGAAGCTCTGTGGAGCCGCTGCAAGCCTGAGGGTAAGAATTCTAGCTTTGACTGCTGTAACACTGATGAAAAAGAGAGAAGGGCTGTGTGGGTCTTTTCTAAAGAAAATGGGAGGAAAGGATTTATTCAGATTTTCAGATTTTTCATGCTTATTCCATAGATGGGAAGAAACTAGCCTTGTTCAGATTTTTAGTATTTATTATTTTGCCTATACTAATCTGAAGTGACCTTAATGACTAGTGAGTGACCTTGGGCTTAGTAGTGACCACTGCTGATCTGAGGAATTGTCCTGCAGTTGCTTGAGAGTTTGGGTTTCCTTTTTCTGGTTTCTTGAAATTCATGACCCCTAGCAGAGCATAGATAGCTTCGAGAGAGGCACGTATGTAGGAAGTGAGGAAGAGACCACAGCAGCTCTAACCCTGCCAACGGAATTAGTCTCGGTAATCACACTCTATGCTATTTCATTTCAGAGTCTGAAATGCCTTCGGTTTGCATTCTGAAGGGACGAGATAGGTCTGGGTTCAAATTCATGCTCTAGCAATTATTCACTGGCTCACCTTGGGCAAGTGACTTAACCTCCGGTTTTAGCTCCTCCATTTGCAAAATGGGGATAAAAATATCCATCATTTTGTTGGGTTGTTGAGAAGATAGAACAAAATAATGTATGGAAAGCATTTATCTCAGTTCCAAGTGATAAGTTTGCTAAGTGAAGTCGCTCAGTCATGTCTGACTCTTTGTGACCCCATGGACTGTAGCCTACCAGGCTCCTCCCTCAATGGGATTCTCCAAGCAAGAGTACTGGAGTGGGTTGCCATTTCCTTCTCCAGGGGATCTTCCCGACCCAGGGATCAAAGCTGGGTTTCCCGCATTCCAGGCAGATGCTTTAATCTCTGAGCCACCAGGGAACCAGAGAAACAGGAAACACGCATAAAATGTCAGTCATTCTTACTCTTATTTTGTAAAGATCCTCCAACATTTGATGGGTTTTAAACCCCTTCTCCATTTTTTTGCATCATTTGGAAAAGAGAGATTAGATTAAGTATTTGGCAAGCCACCGATTTTCATTTTATTTTATGGTGTCTCTTGACTTGGACTTTTAAATCATAAGCTATTAAAAAAAGATCATTCTGTTTTTCACCTGCTTTCAGCACCCAGTAAGAGTAGCATGACCATAATAAAAATGTATTTATTGACTGCATCTTTCATCAAAAGTTTACATCCTACTTTTTAAAATGTTTAAATGAAATGGCATAATTTATATTCATTGCCTGAGAGAGAGGACCTTTCTATTATATTGAGTTCAGAGTCAGTTCCGCTTACTTCTTTAGAGTAAGTTTCAGATGAGATTGTGTTATTGGGTGAAAAAGAGAAGAGACAAGTAAAAATGAAAGCTATAACATCTCAACTTACAGGATTCCAGATAAAGCAAGTGGGTTAGATTTTGCTGCACTTTTCAAGGGTTCTAGCTCCTAGACATAGGAGCAACTTAAGATGAGTTGTTATGAACTGAAGTACTCTTTGAGGTAATAATGTTAAAAACACCTCATCATCTTAATGTCTATAAACTGCCAGTGTCCTACAAGCCATACTGGAGCCTGAGAAGAATAAAAGTCAAGGAAAAAAGTAGTACTAATCCTGTCTTTATGAAAAAACTTTTTGATATTTTGTTCATTGTGGGTTTTACATTAATTTTACTTTAAAATTTTTATTAAAATATTATTTATCTTGATTAACAAGTTTCTTTGTGCCTCTCAAAATCTTTGCTGAAATCACCCTAGTCTTGGTCCTGATAACTGCTACCATTTGTGACATGCTAGGCGTGATACCATCTGAGCCACCAGGGAAGCCCAAGTGGTTTATATATAATATCTCTTCAACGCCTTTGCACAAAACCCATTTTACAAATGAAAAAAGAGAACCTTTCAGCAGTTAAATGAATAATCTAAGTTATCATGGCCAGTGAGACGTTAAGATTGGACTTAAACCCAGACATATTAATTTCTATCGCTAAACTCATTCTCTAATCATCATGTACTATATTATAACAGGAATTCATAACTCCAATTAATTCATTTGATATATATTTTTGAGAGCATATTATATACAACACTGTGCTAAGAAATACAATATTGAGATCATTAATCTACTTATATATATAATGTATATTTACTGAGCACCTGCCATGTACTAGGCACTATCTCTCTGCTTGGAATGCAGAGGTGAGTGAGATTGTCAGACCCCTTCTCTCATGGGTGTGAGAGGTGGGAGTGGTAGTCAACAAATAAATAAATGAACAAAAGTTTCAGATAGTGGTCAGTGCTCTATTTTGTAGAGAAATAAAATAGGATGAAGGGAACGGACAGCAAGTTAGTCTAAATGGCCTCTTTAGATTAAGTGGTCAAATCAGGTTTCTTAGAGGAGATATACTTTAAGCCAAGACCTAAATGATAAGAAAGATCTGGCCAAGGAAGGATGACAGAAGAGCATCCCAAGCTGAGGTCAGGGCAAGATGATGTAGCCAAGGAACAAAGAGGGGGGCGGTGTGATTGGAGTGCAGAGGGCCAAGAGAAGAGCGATATGAAATGAGATCCCAGAAGGAAGCAATAGCAGCACATGGAGGATGCTATGGTTCAGCATTTGGAGTCTGGATTTCATTCTAAGTGCAATAGTATCAATACATTAGATGGAACATAGGTAGGAGCTACAAGTGACTCCTAAATACAGTTGCTCAACAAGACAGTGCTTAACTAAATGGCTTAATCCAAGTCAGTCCTTGTAAGTAACTAATCTAAAACCTAAGTTGGGTGGCACTTGCAGATTTATTTACTGGATTTCTTGAACTGTGTTTTAGGAAACATTGAAGAATCAATATGACCTAGAGAGAGATACAATTTTATCATGATTCATGTATTACAGCATATTTTGAAAGCAGATTTATCTTGACTCATCCTAGGAAGACAAGATAGCAGAGTGGTTAAGAGCCCAGGTTCTGCCCTCACCATGAATTAAGTTTGTGACCGTGGTGCGGTTTCAGAACCTCTTTAAGAACCACATTCTATGCCTGTAAAGGCTGAATAGTGATAGCACCTACCTTACAAGGCGGTGGTTTCAAGGCTCAGTCTATGGAATATCAGTGAATGGTAGCTGCTGTCCAAAAAGACATCAAATGGCTACTGCCTCATTTGCAGGTGAGTCAGTATGGTGTGGAGATGCTACCAGACAGGATGGATATATGTCATCATACATTTGTCCAAAACCTTAGAATGTACAACACCAAGAATTAAGCATAGCATAAACTATGGACTTTGGGTGACTATGATGAGTCAGTGTAGGTCCACCAATTGTAACAAATGCATCACTCTGATTGGGGGGAGGGGGGTTTGATAATGGGGCAGGCTGTGCATGTGTTGGGGCAAGAGGGATATGGAAAAGTCTATGTACCTTCCCTTTAATCTTGCAGTGAATCTTAAACTGCTCTTTTAAAAATGTCTTAATTTTTAAAAATTTCTTTTAATCTTCCTAAAGCTTTCAGGCTATCGAAAGGGGATGTAGTGGTGGTGGTGGGGGTTGTTGAACGTGACCTGGCAATGCCGTTCCTTGTTTGAACTGGGTGAGAGGCACTTCTGCCAATTATGATGTATCTATCTCCCTTTGGGGAATCTTGACTTTTCTCAGTGATGGGGGTGTAACACAGCGACTGGCTTGGAAATCTATGAGCCAAGCTCTAAGATGAAGTAAAAGATTCAGTAAATGGGTTGGGACCCTATTCCAAATTCTTGGTGAATATAATCAGATGTTGGCATTAAAGAAAAGTCCTACAGGGTTTAACAAATCACATAACCACCTAATGGTATGTTGTCTTCCCAGGATTTGAATTCATCTTCCTCATCCATGTGAGGTAATGTGTGATAAAATTCATCTGAGGTGAACCAGTGATAAAATCCTTGGAATTACAATGAGACATATCAGAAGCATTTACATATTTTGTAGTATTGTTACGTCTGTGCATAGCGGGGCTTCAGAGCTGCCAGAAGAAAGGGAATTGACTACCAACTTCTCCGGCATGTCTTTAAGAAAGGTTCCTGAAGGCTTGACCCCAATTACAACCACATTGGATTTGTCTTATAATCTCCTTTTTCAACTCCAGCATTCAGATTTTCGTTCTCTCTCTAAACTTAAAGTTTTGATTCTATGCCACAACAGAATCCAAGAGCTGGATATCAAGACCTTTGAATTCAACAAGGAGTTAAGATACTTAGATGTGTCTAACAACAGACTGAAGAGTGTAACCTGGTTCTCACTGGCAGGTCTCAGACATTTAGATCTGTCCTTCAATGACTTTGACACTCTGCCTATCAGCATAGAGACTGGCAACATGTCACACCTGGAAACCCTAGGTTTGAGTGGGGCAAAAATACAAAAATCAGATTTTCAGAAAATTGCTCGTTTGCAGCTAAATACCATCTTCTTAGGATTGAGAACTCTATCTCATTATGAAGAAGGTAGCCTGCCCATCTTAAACACAACAAAACTTCACATTGTGTTACCAGTGAACACAAATTTCTGGGTTCTTTTGCATGATGGAATCAAAACTTCAAAAATATTAGAAGTCACTAATATAGATTTGCAAAAGAGCCAGTTTACGAGTTATGAATCTCAACAAAATCCTATTTTGGAGAATGCCAAGACATCCATTCTGTTACTTAATAAAGTTGACTTATCCTGGGACGATCTTTTCCTCATCTTCCAATTGGTTTGGCATACATCAATAGAGTACTTCCAGATTCAACATGTGACCTTTGGAGGTAAGGTTTATCTTGACCACAATTCATTTGACTACTCAAATACTGTAATGAGAACTATAAAACTGGAACATGTACATTTTAGAATTTTTAATATCCCCCAGGAGAGCGTCTACTTGCTTTTTACCAAAATGGATATAGAAAACCTGACAATATCAGATGCACAAATGCCTCACATGCTGTTCCCTATGTACCCTACAAGATTTCAATATTTAAATTTCGCTAATAATATCCTAACAGATGATGTGTTTAAAAAATCTATCCAATTGCCTCATTTGAAAACTCTCATCTTGAGGGACAATAAATTGGAGACACTTTCCTTAGTGAGTTACTTTGCCAGCAACACATCCCTGAGGCACTTAGATCTGAGTGAAAATCTGTTACAACATGAAAATGATGAAAATTGCTTGTGGCCAGAAACCTTGGTCACCATGAACTTGTCGTTCAACAAATTTGCTGATTCTGTTTTCAGGTGCTTGCCTAGAAACATTCAAATACTGGACCTGAATAGTAACAAAATTCAAACTGTCCCTAAAGCGATTACTCACCTGACATCTTTGCGAGAGTTAAATCTTGCATTTAATTTTCTAACTGATCTTCCTGGGTGCAGTCATTTCAGAAGACTCTTAGTTCTGAACGTTGAAATGAACTTAATTCTCAGCTCATCTCTGGATTTTTTCCAGAGCTGCCAGGAAGTTAAAACTCTAAATGCAGGAAGAAATCCATTCCAGTGTACTTGTGAATTAAGAGATTTCATTCAGCTTGGAAAAACCTCAGAAGGCATGATGGTTGGATGGTCAGATTCATACATCTGTGAATACCCTTTGAATCTAAAGGGGACTCAGTTAAAGGATGTTCATCTTCCAGAAATATCTTGCAACACAGGTTTGCTGATTGTCACCATTGTGGTTATCATGCTCGTTCTGGGGATGGCTGTGGCCTTCTGCTGCGTCCACTTTGATTTGCCCTGGTATCTCAGGATGCTACATCAATGGACTCAGACATGGCTCAGGGTTAGGAAGACAACTCAGGAACAACTCAAAAGAAGTGTCCAATTCCATGTGTTTATTTCATACAGTGAACACGATTCTGCCTGGGTGAAGTATGAATTGATTCCCAGCCTAGAGAAAGAAGATGGTTCTGTTCTGATTTGCCTTCATGAGGGAAACTCTGACCCTGGCAAGAGCATGACTGAAGATACCATTAACTGCATTGAGAAAAGTTACAAGTCCATCTTTGTTTTGTCTCCCAGCTTTGTCCAGACTGAATGGTGCCATTATGAACCTTACTTTGCCCACCTCAATCTCTTCCATGAAAGTCTTGATTACATAATTCTTATCTTACTGGAACCCATTCCACTCTACTGCATCCCTACCAGATATCCTGAGCTGAAAGCTCTCATGGAAAAGAAAGCATACTTGGAATGGCCCAGGGATAGGCGGAAATGTAGCCTTTTTTGGGCAAACCTTCGAGCTGCTCTTCATGTTAATTTATTAGACACCAGCGGGACATGTGAACTACAGACATTCACAGAATTGAATGAAGGGCTTCGAGGTTCTGCAATCTCTCTGATCAGAACAGACTGCCTGTAGAGCCCCACCCACTCCTAGGGAGATTGGGACCCACATATACTGTTAGGATACAAATTGATACAACCTTTATGATGGCAATTTGGCAATATCTATTAAAATGAAAAACTATCATTTCTTCATGTCAGTTCTTTGAAAGAGTTCTAAGAATGTATCCTATAGAAACACATTTTGCAAAGATTTATGTAAAAATGGTGTTCATCCTGGCATCGTTTATAATCCTAAAAAATTGAAAACAGCTCAAATGCCCACAAAGTAAGGATTGACCTACTAAATCACAGTACATTAACACAACAGAATATTAACATAGCCATTAAAACTGAGGTTGCTGTGTATCTATTAACTGGTATGGAGGAAATTGTATTTTGGTTTATACATTGAAATAAGAGTCTAAAGGAACCTAGACCAGCACATTGGTATAGTAACAGGGTGTTTGGCTCTGGAAGTTTGGATTACAGCAGTTGGTTTCTATGTTGTATATTTCTATAATGTTGGAGTTGCTTAGAATGAATCTATATTTCTTTTGCAAGCTGAGAAAACAATAAAGATATTATTTTATATATAAAGTATTTTTATTATTTATTTATTCATTTATTGTTGGCCACACTGAGACTTTGGGGCTTCCCCAGTATCTCAATCACAAAGAATCCGCCTGCAGTGCAGGAGCCACTGGAGACATGGGTTCGATCCCTGGGTCAGGAAGATCCTCTGGAGGAAGGCATGGAAACCCACTCCAGTATTCTTGCCTGGACAATCCCCCGGGACAGACGAGCCTGGTGGGCTACAGTCTGCTGCTGCCGCCGCTAAGTCAATTCAGTCGTGTCCGACTCTGTGCGACGCCATAGACGGCAGCCCACCAGTCTATAGGGTCACAAAGAGTTGGACTTGACTGAGCACCTTGGCATGCGTGCATGTGCTAGGCCTTTGTTGCTTCTCACAGGCTTTCTCCAGTTGTGGCCAGTGGGGGCTACTCTTCACTGTGGTGTGCAGGCTCCTCACTGTGTCGGCTTCTCTTGTTGAGAAGCACAGGCTCTAGACACATGGGCTTCCGTAGTTGTGGCACGTGATCTTGGTTACCCCACAACATGTGGACTCTTCCCATACCAGCGATCAAACTTGTGTCCCCTGCGTTGGCATGTAGATTCTTTACCTCTGGACCACCAGGGAAGTCCTAAAGATAATTTTTAAAGCCTACATGTCCTACTTATTTTCTCTGATCTTCCCTTCTAGCCTCACAAATCATTGAAAGAGAACACGCTCTCTTGAAGTTTGCAAAATTATATTTCAAAAATGAGCATCAAGAACAAACCTGTTCTTTCCCCGATTAGGAAAATGTCTGTGGCTCACCCGCATGATAAAGGAAGGAAATGCCTATAAGATCTGACACCATCACCACTTATGTCCTTGCTTCCTATCACTGAGCCCTTTTGAACTGTTGGCCCTTTCCCAGAACATGCGTCTCTTTTTATGTGCCCAGGCTCTAGGACTTGCATCATGCCTGCCTGTGATACTTGCCTGCCCTAGCTTGTTCAGGAAATCTTATACATCCTTCAGGCAAAATCCAAATATTGACTCTTCTTTGAAACCGTCCTCATTTCTTTCTCAAGCATGATGCTTCTCTATTCTCTATAACACTTTGGACATATTTATATCACCAAATTGATTACATATGTTTTAAAAACCCATTCTCCCTCTTCTATGAGCTCCACAAAGGTAAGGACAGACTTCCCTCTGCCCTCGTATCAGCAGCAGTTTGTTCAGTCCGTGGTTCAGAAAAGATGCTCAATGAACTTTCATGGAATGGACATTGGGTTAACTAGAGAAACTTAGCAGGGACTCAGCTGGCTTCAGGATGTGCACGCATGCTCGGTTGCACAGTCATGTTTAACTCTGTGCGACCCTATGGCCTGTAGCCTGCCAGGCTCCTCTGTCCATGGGATTCTCCAGGCAAGAATACTGGAGTGGCTTGCCATTCCCTCCTCCAGGGGATCTTTCTGACCTGGGAAACTTGTATCTGCTTGCGTCTCCTACATTGCAAGTGGATTCTTTATCAACTGAGCCACTTGGGAAGCCCGGCTTCAAGACAGAGAGTGGAATTTGAAGGTGAATTCTGAGAAGCCAAAGAGTAAGATCAGGCATAGGTTAAAGTTTGGAAGAGAAGACAGAGAAGCCATAATTGAAGGATTCCTGAATATAGCTTGAATCAGTGAATTTGCCAATATTTGGTTGTTCTTAACTTACGAAAGGCTTCCCAGATGGTGCAGTGGTAAAAAAAAAAAAATCTGCCTGCTAATGCAGGAGATACAAGAGACTTGGGTTTGACTCCTGGATCAGAATATCCCCTGGAGGAGGGCATGGTAACCCACTCCAGTATTATTACCTGGAGAATCCCATGGACAGAGGAGCCTGATGGGCTACAGTCCATGAGGTCTCAAAGAGCTGGGCACACCGAGCAACTGAACACATACATACTTGACTTAGGAAAACATCTATCTCAGCTCATTCAATCTAATAAAACCAATCTCCTAAGCAGGCTAAAACTGGGTTCCACATCTAACTTTATTCCCTTATGATTTGTGGTTTTATGAATTTCTCACAGTAGTGATCATTTAAAAAAGAGTTCTCAGGAAGGTCCCTGAGAGTGTAGGGAGAAGTCTGATGTTGAGCTAGAAGCCAGGGTATGTTTCCCTTTGGCCGATGGCTGTCTACTCTGAGGTGCTGGAGTTCAGCAGCCCTGAGACTGAATGTCCCTCTTCCTCCTTCCTGGTCTGTCTGGTAAAAGGGGAAACCCTAGGAAACCACATTGGAGCCATGGCAGAGGACAGAGAGAATGCCTTTCTTCCCAGGCACCCAGCAGCTGGGCTGCTGATATCAGTGTGCTTCAGGGCTTCTGGAGTCAGACATACTATGAGGATTCTGTAAATCTTGCATAAATTACTCAGTGTAAAGACTTTTACTTTTACAGATTAGTTAATTTGGAACAGCCCTAAAGTTTTCAGGATTGGATTATTCATGGCAGTTATTCCAGTTCTCAATTTAGTAGACACAGTCTTTTTTTAATAGACATTTTATTACAATTAAAAAAAATAACACATTAGGCTTAGCTCTCAGCAACTTCTAATTTCAGCAGCTGGACAGCCCCTAAGTCTTCCTCACAATTATTTGAGATTTGGATTCTTGTCTGCAGTCTTTCCCTACTCACCAAGGCATCCTGCATTGGCAACCCAATACGCCTAAAACAATGTGCTTGTTTTATCAGTAACTCATGACCTGGGGCTGCTTCTCAGATTAACCACCATTTATCCACAAGCCAGAACATGTTCTCTATATAAAGGATGAAGAATAATTGGGATCCTGGTTTCCCCAGGAGGTTGCAAGGACAACTTTATCACTGATGCTCTGCTGGGGAAACTTCCCACAGTCCCCTAGCTCCATTTTCCACCCCTCTGCCTCTGGTACTGATCTCAGCCCTCTGTTATCATTTTTCTACTTATTTTGCTTATTCTGTCTTCCCCCACTAGAATGCAAACTCCTTTAGAGCAGAGATTTTTTCTGTTTTGCTCACAGATGTTGTCTCCACCTTTGCCCAGGACAGTGCCTGGCACATAGCTTCTCTCCAAGGATTTTCTGAAGGAAAAACAGTTTGTCTGTAGACACTTCATTGATTGACCTCCTCTGCTCTTCTGAGGTCCAGCAGGGCAGCCAAGTTCACCCACCTCAGTGCTGGGCCTTGTTGTAAATCAGGCACATAGATTTACTAGTCAGGGAGCATTCCTCACATTCAGCAAGTATATTTTTGCTTACATTTTCCGGGACTGGGCTTCCCTGGTAGCTGAGCTGGTAAAGAATCTAACTGCAATGCAGGAGATCCCATTCGATTCCTGGGTTGGGAAGATCCACTGGAGAAGGGATAGGCTACCCACTCCAGTATTCTTGGGCTTCCCTTGTGGCTCAGCTGGTAAAGAATCTGCCTGCAATGTGGGAGACCTGGATTCAGTCCCTGGGTTGGGAAGATTCCCTGCAGAAGGAAGAGGCTATACCCACATCAGTATTCTGGCCTGGAGAATTCCCATGACTGTATGGTTCATGGGGTCGCAAAGAGGCGGAGCCAACTGAGTGGCTTCTATTTTCTTTCATTTTCCTGGCCCAGCTGCCACTAGGCTGTCCCCCCGCCCCCACCTTTGGCTTTTCCCTTTACTTCCTCCTGTTGGATTCTGCTTCATCCGAGGGTCTTGCTGTGGATTGCCCTTGAATGATTTCAGAGTCTGCAATTACATGGATCACCACAAATGGGTTTTATGGGTCAATCCCCCATTGCTGCCTCTGTTCTTATTGCTGTATCAGCTCTTCAAGACGAGAAATGGAAGTTCTGGGTCGACAAGGTCTCTGCTGTGGCCCACACCTCAGACCCTGTCCGCTCTCCCCCACACCCAGATCTCTGGAGAGACTTCCTTGAATTTTCTTTTTCTCGCTGTAGCTCCCTGATAGCATGTCTGTAATGATGGATTTATTCTTAGGGTCTGTTACTGCCAGGCCTGACAATGTCCTCCAAGCTGGATGTCCCTAGCCCAGATCCAGACCTGCATAGACCCTGGTCTTCACTTGATCCTTCAAGGTGCTCCCTGACCCTCTGCCTCGCACAGGAGGCCAACCAGGTATCCTACAGAGCTCTGGGTTTCATGCCTATGGGTGTTCTCAGGGACTGGTGTTGGGTCCCCATCTGAGGTGGACAGTCTGGCAAGCAGCTCACTTCTGCCGGTTGAAACTGTGGAATCACTCAAGATCGGGCCAGAATGGTACACACATGCTGGTTTGGGGTAACTCTCTTGACCACAGAATGACTTTGGGGGTCTGGGATGCCAACAGTTCACCACTAACCCTTGGGCTTGAGCCACCATGTAAGCCCATGTCCCTCTGTGATTTGAGTGTGGTGCCACCTCCTGTCTTCAGTGCCTGAGGCAGGTGTGACAGTGGATGCTACCCCCCCATGGCCCCTGAGCCTCCGGCATCCAGGGTGATATCCACCATGCTGCACGCTATGTGCCAGGTACGAAGTAGTCCTTGGGGCGTGGCTTTCAAGACTGAACACCAGTGAGTCTTCTGGTCACTGTCTTCTCTTGCCTCCCGTTGACATGGTGAAATCATGCTCTCCAGCCCTAAGTCATGTGGACGAGGGAAGTTCCTATTTTGTAGCAGTGGAGCTGAGCCTCTCTCTTCACGCATGGACCCCTCACTACCCTCCCCATTGGCAGTGGTGTGTGTTCAGTCAACACCGAAAGGGCTCCCATTCTAGAGATGCAGTGATTCCCGCCTCAAGAGTCCAGGCTGGGATCTGCCTTATTCTCTGTTTCCACCATAAAATTCTGAATGGTAAACTTAATAAGACCAGAAAACAAATATTAGTTTACATTTCCCTGCCTACTTTTTGGAAGACTTGTATCAATAAGGCACAGTACCACCAACCTTTGAGAGAGAGTAACTGGAAGGCAGTGTGGACAGGTGATGCAGGGTCATGAGTAATAATAAAACCATTATTAGAGACATGCTAGCAGAGAACTGAAGACACAAAAAGATCTATGCTGTTTAATGGAAACAGGTCCTGAAGAGCCCTGGTCCTGTGGTTAATTACAGCATTGCTACTATTTATTTCTGGTGGAAACTCTCCAGGAACATTACATTGGACAATAAAGTACCTGAAGAGATGGTTCTTGGATTTGAACAGGAAGAGACAGTGCTTGGACTCTGTAAAGAAGTTTTTGATTTACCAAATAGACAGTAAACAACGTACAGGTAACTCTTCTCTACCAATCATCAGGAATAAGTCACTATACTTCACATCGGTCTGTACTTTTAGAAACATTTTAAAATCAGATTATTTATATAGACAGGAGCTCCGCAAAATTTTTTTCCTACAACCCTGCACACCCTAGAGGCAGCTTTGAGAAGGAGAATATCCTGGCGTATGCAGCCAGAACATACATTGCTTCTTATTTCTTGGAGGCACGATGTCTTTTTTTCAGTTTTAAAGTAAGTTATTGGTAGCAGAACAGTCTTTGCCTTGAGTGCTAATGGGGATGTGGTGAAAGTTCGTGCTGAGACTGATGAGTCTGACATATTGAAAAAGGCAAATTCCACCATATTAAGGTTATAGGAAGTTCCTCATAGGGTTTTTATAAAACCTGAAAGAAGAATCTCATTTTACCTCATGATGGGTGAGAGTACCACATTATTAACTTCTGTTCTCCCCAAAGAGGAAGTTAGAGCCTTAGCTGTGCCCACAAACTCTCTAATCCTAAGGCACTGAAGTGTTTGTCATCCTGGAAGCACAATACCTGTGACCCTGGGGGGAAAAAATGGGCCAGAGAAAAATGCTGGAGGAACCTCTACCAGTTACTGGCTCTCATTGTCTTCTTTATTTTTTGTTTTTAGTTGGAGGATAATTGCTTTACAATGTTGCATTGCTTTCTATACAGTATACAATTGCATTTCCAGACAATTACATGAATCAGCCATATGTGTACATACGTCCCCTCATTCTTGAACCACCCTCCCATCCCTCCAGGTTGTCACAGAGCGCCAGATGGAGCTTCCTGTGTTATACAGCAACTTTCCACTAGCTATCTATATTATGGGGCTTCCCTTGTGGCTCAGTGGTAAAGAATCTGCCTTCAATGCTGGAGACCAGGGTTCGATCCCTGGGTTGGGAAGATCCCCTGGAGAAGGAAATGGCAAGCAACTACAGTATTCTTGCCTGGAAAATCCCATGGATGGAAGAACCTAGTGGGCTATAGTCCATGGGGTCACAAAGAGTTGGACACGACTATTTTACATGTGGTAATGTATATGTTTCAGCGCTACTCTCTCAATTTGTCCCCCCTTCTCCTTCCTCTGCTGTGCTCACAAGTCTGTTCTCTATGTCTGCGTCTCTATTCCTCCCCTGCAAAGAGGTTCATCTTTCTAGACTTCATATGTATGCATTAATATAGGATATTTGTTTTTTTCTTTCTGACTTACTTCACTCTGTATAACAGGCTCTAGGACCATCTACCTCATTAGGGCTCAAATTCATTCTTTTTTTTATGGCTGAGTATATTCCATTGTATATATGGACCACAACTTCTTGACCCATTCATCTCCTGATGGACATCTAGGTCACTTCCATATCCTGGCTGTTATAAATAGTGTTGCAATCTCATTGTCTTCTAACTCCTAGACTCACTAGGGGGATCCAGAGACCAATCAGCCCTCCTCCTAGTTCTTTTGTTTCTAGAAAAGAGCTGAATCAGTCTCCATGATGCTGTTTTAAGTATCCTGGCACATTGTGTAGTAATACAAACTGCTGACCTTTCTTGGGGTTTATACACGTCTGTCACTGTTCTAAGGCTGTCATGAGTTTTACTTGTTAATTCTCATAGACCTGTGAATTAAATTTTATTATTATTCTCATATAATAATGTACCCCCAAGGTACCAAAAGGTTAAGGTTTCATGGTTAGTCTGATTACAGTGAGAAACCCAGGCAGTCTGATTATAGAGCTGGCTTTCATATCTTTTCTGCTATTCAGCCTCCCATGAGCTTGGAAACTAACTACTGTCCTGCTGGACCTTGTTCTTGGATGGAAGGATATTGTTGCACAAGAGCAATTGGCATGATTTGGTGTATAACCCGAATGCTGTCAGTCCTCACTGCCTGTGGCTACAGAGAAGGCTCGTCAGCATCAAGGAGCCTCATTCTTGGTCCCCATGAATACTTCTGTGAGACCCCAAGGGGCCTTGCACATGCTCACACTCCACAGTCAGTCACACTCATGGTCCGGTGCTACCGCAGTCTACGCACTTCAGCTATCTCAGGGGGCTAGCCTGGGGCCTGTCAAGGTCCAGGAAGGAGGCTTGCACCACTGATACTGCCGAATGAAGTGCCTTCCAGACTGCGTTAATCTTCATGTTAAGAGTGCTCCTCCTAATAATCCCAAATCCATTTACCTTGTGGTGAGGAGCCACACTGAGCCCCACGTAATGGTGGATTCAGTCTCTTTCTCCTCAGAACTGGGTGTCAACATCTCAGCATCTCAGAGCTGCAATGCTAGGATCCAGAGTTGCACCTAGTCAACAGGATCAGTTCACACCTGTTAGAATGGCCATCATCCAAAAGACAAGAGATAATAATTGCTGGTGAAGATGTGGAGAAAAAGGAACCTTAGCACACTGTTGATAGAAATGTACATTGGTATGGCCATTATGAAAAACAATAGGGAGAGGGTTCAGGATGGGGAACACATGTATACCTGTGGCGGATTCATTTTGATATTTGGCAAAACTAATACAATTATGTAAAGTTTAAAAATAAAATAAAATTAAAAACAAAACAAAAACAAAAACAAAAAAAAAAGAAAAACAATAGGGAGTTTTTTCAAAAAATTAAAAAGAGAACTACCATATGATCCAGCAATTCCACACCTGGGTATCTGAAAAAAAAAAAAAAAAAAAAAAAGACAAACCTACTAATTTGAAAAGAATATACACCCTCATGTTCATTTTAGCACTATTTACAATAGCCAAAATATGGAACTAATCTACATGCCCATGGATAGTCAATGAATAAAGAAAATGTGGTATATAAATAATGGACTATTATTTAGTCATTAAAAAATCTTGCCATTTGTGACAACATGAATAGACCTTGAAGACATTATACTAAGTGAAGTAAGGTAGGCTGAGACAGACAAATACTATATGATCTCACTACATGGACTCTAAAACAAAGCTAAAAACAACAACAACAAAAAACCCTAGCTCATAGATACAGAAAACAGACTTATGGTTGATAGAAGCAGGGGTAGGGGTGTGAGTGAAATGAGTGAAGGGGATGAAAAGGTACAAATTTCTAGTTATTTGTAAGTAAGCCAAGGGGATACAACGTACAGTGTGGTGACTATAGTTAATATACCGTATGGCATATTTGAAAGTTGCTAAAAGTGTCGCTCTTGAAAGTTCTCATCACAAGAAAGAAAAATTCATAACTCTGTATGGTGACATGTTAATTAGACATTGTAGGGATCATTTTGCAATATATACAAATAGTGAACCATTATATTGTACAACTGAAACTACTGTAATATTATATGTGAATTATGTCTCAATAAAAAAATTTGGAAACATAAGACAATCCTATCAGTGCTTAGAGTTTTATCTGAAAATGACAAATAATTTAAAATCTGATGTCATATTAAATGACTCTGTTAGAGAAATAGATAAATAAACCTTTAGAAACAAAACTTATTGATTTGAGTGCACATAAATATACACTATAAAACTACCAATTCTCTAAAGTACCCAGTCAACTTTTTAAAATAAAAAGTAATTGTGGCTACATACACAATCTCAGAAACCTTCCTAATTAAATACACTAAGAAAGAGGCCTTTTATAGGTATAATAAAGGATAAAAATGGTAGAGACCAAAATGCTGAAGAGATCAAAAAGAGATGGAAAGAATACACGGAAGAACTATATAAAAAAGATCTTAAAGAACCAGATTACTACGATAGTGTGGTTAGTCACCTAGAGCCAGACATTCTGGAGTGGGAAGTCAAGTGGATCTTAGGAAGCACTGCTATTAATAAAGCTAGTGGATGCAATGAAATTCCAGCAGAACTATTCAAATCCCTGAAGGAGGATGCCATCAAGGTTTTGCATTCCTATGTCAACACATCTGGAAGACCCAGCAGTGGCCACAGGATTGAAAAAGGTCAATCCTCATCCCAGTTCCCAAGAAGGGTAGTGCCAAAGAATGTGCTAATCATTGGACAATTGCTCTCATCTCCCATGCTAGTAAGGTCCTGCTTAAAATCTTGTGTG
Source organism: Bubalus bubalis (assembly GCF_019923935.1). Taxonomy (NCBI): domain Eukaryota; kingdom Metazoa; phylum Chordata; class Mammalia; order Artiodactyla; family Bovidae; genus Bubalus; species Bubalus bubalis. The sequence goes on from NC_059163.1 coordinate 59,329,874, forward strand.
CTAGGCTTCAGCATTATGTGAACGAAGAACTTCCAGACGTCCAAACTGGGTTTAGAAAAGGAAGAAGAACTAGAGACAAATTGCCAACATTCGCTGGATGATAGAGAAAGCAAGGGAATTTCAGAAAAACATCTATCTCTGTTTCATTGACTACATTAAAGTCTTTGACAGTGTGGATCATGGCAAGCTGTGGAAAGCTCTTACCTGTCTCCTGAGAAACCTGCATGCGGGTCAAGAAGAGACAGTTAGATCCTTGTATGGAACAATGGATTGGTTCAAGATCTAGAAAGGAGTATGACAGGGCTGTCTACTGTCACCTTATTTGTCTAATCTATATGCTGAGCACATCATGAGAGATGCCAGGCTGGATGAGTTACAAACTGGAATTAAGATGGGCAGGAGAAACATCAACAACTTCAGATATGCAGATGATACCACTCTAATGGCAGAAAGCAAAGAGGAACTAAAGAGCCTCTTCTTGATGACGGTGAAGGAGGAGAGTGAAAGAGCTGGCTTAAGACTAAATATTAAAAAAACTAAGATCATGGCATCTGGCCCCATTACTGCATGGCAAATAGAAGGGGACAAAGTGGAAATAATGACAGATTTCCTCCTCTTGGGCTCCAAAATCACTGCGGACCGTGACTGCAGCCGTGAAATCAGAAGACAACTGCTTCTTGGCAGGAAAGGGATGACAAACCAAGACAGTATATTGAAAAGCAGAGACATTACTCTGCCGACAAAGGTCCATATAGTCAAGACTATGGTCGTCTCAGTGGTCACGTAGGGTTGTAAGAGCTGGACCGTAAAGAAGGCAAGAACACCAAAGAATTGATGCCTTCAAAGTGTAGTGCTGGAGAAGACTCTTGAAAGTCCCTTGGACAGCAAGGAGATCAAACTAGTCAATCTTAAGGGAGATCAACCCTGAATATTCACTGAAAGGACTGAAACTGAAGCTCCAGTGTTTTAGTCATCTGATGCACACAGAAGACTCACTGGAAAAGTCCCTGATGCTGGGAAAGATCAAGGGCAGAAGGAGAAGAGGGCGTCAGAGGATGAGATGGCTGGACAGCATCACTGATGCAATGAACAGGAACTTGGCCAAACTCTGCGAGATGGCGAGGGACAGGGAGGCCTGGTGTGCTGCAGTCCATGGAGTCGCAGAGTCAGACATGACGGGGCAACTGAGCAACAACAACAAGGAAAGGAAAACACCACATATTCATTCCAATAAAAATAGTACCATAAGTATGTGTAATCAAAATAATAACAAAAAATTTAAATTTCTGCCCACTTAAAAATATTGTCAAATATTCTGTTGGCTTCTTTTCTATAATATTTTTCTGAAAAGTGAAAGTGAAGAAAAAAATATCTTCTGATGTTTAATAATAAATTATGTAGGTGAAATTGTGACTCATTAGCCTATTGGGCAAAAACAAACTTTGGTCCTTTGCTGTTTCCTTTCCCAGTTTTTGTACATGATTGTTTCAGGATTCTTAACTGTGCAAATACCATAAAATTGTGTCTCTTTTCTTAGCCTTTACAATGTATATAGCGAGTTCGAATTAGAATTTTAAAACATTTTATTCTTTAGAAAAAGTTCCAGAAATCAGCTTCCCCGCAAGTATGTGGTTTATATAATCAAAACAAATAGTTGAACTACATCTGCTAGATGAGATTAAAAACAACAACGAAACCTCTCTCCTCAAAACTGGGTGTTAACATCTTAGCATTTCAAAGCTGCTCTGTTGGGATCCAGAGTTTCACTCAGTCTCTAAGGAAATCCATTTGTTCAGCACTCACTCCTATCCTTCCTGGGAGCTCTAAACCAGTCCAGGGGGGCAAGGAGTATGAAACGGCACCCTGTCCCTTCCACTATCTGTACTCCTTCCCCCTCCTTGGTGACTCCCCAAAACACAACCCCCTACTTATGCATATAAATTTATGCCTACAAATAGAGAAGAGTGAACATTACCCAAACAGCCAAACTTCTCTTCCCAGTTTGGGTTTGGCTAGGACACCCTGCCGCATGTGCTGTGCTTAGTTGCTCAGTCGTGCCTGACTCTTTGCAACCCCATGGACTGCCAGGCTTTTCTGTCCATGGGGATTTTCCAGGCAAGAATACTAGAGTGGGTTGCCATGCCCTCCTCCAGGGAAACTTTCCGACCCAGAAATCGAGCCCAGGTCTCCTGCACTGCGAGAGGATGCTCCTGCTAAACCATCCGGGAAACCCAAGAATGCTGGAGTAGGTAGCCTATCCCTTCTCCAGGGGATCTTTTCCACCAGGAATCGAACCGGGGTCTCCTGCATTGCAGGCAGATTCTAAACCATCTGAGTTACCAGGGAAGCCCACGCTGCAGCATATTTTATGCCCATTAGATGGGCAGGTTTGCCCCTAAGGAGGCTCAGGAGAGGATGGAGGGGGTAAATTAACTCCAGAATCTTAGAAAAGAACTTAGAGCCAACATCTTCTTGAGACTTTACAAGCAAAAAGCTGGCTAAGCTTTACACTGAACTGATATATCAAAACTGAATAGATAGCCCTTTGTTTTTCATTTTGAAATCTCTGTCTTAAAACCAAAGGACTTTGGGGGCTTCAGGCCCCAAAAGAGCACAAATGATAAGCGAAGATCACTAAAAAAGAAAAACCAAGCCAAATTAAAAAAAAAAAATAGGGTCAAGAAAAGCAGCAACTCAGAGGCACTGTAACGTCTCATTTTGCAGCGTGCATCTAACCGTGAAGCCAGGGCCCCAGAGAAGGGTTAGAAGCAGTTTCACTTCGTCGATTGCTCCCCGCGGGGCCTTTCCGGAGGCAGAAAGCAGAAGTTCATGTTATTAAAATAGATCCCATTGTGCATGCTAGAGCAACACCACCGGCTGGGCGTCTCTTCCGGCTAGGCCACCGCTTCATTTCGCAGATTGGCTTCCCCCAACCCATTTATATGAACTCGATTGGAAACTCGGCTTTTGCGGGGAGCTATGGAGTGTGTACTGAAGCATTGGCCACTTGGTGTATAAAACACCAAGTGAAACACTAAGTTCTGCGGTAAGTTATTTAATGAGCCCTCGTGTCAGAGAAAGAACGCTCTGGGAAAACCCTTTCTGACCTTCCTTACCGCTCACCTTGACTGGGGCGCCTGCCACGTCAGTCCCTCTTCTGAGCAAGAACGGCAGGAGGCTCGTGAGACTGGCACGTTAAAAGAAAGCTGCCCTCTTTTTCTTTTGTTGTTTCTCATTTTGATTTCTTCTTCCTCTCCACTACCTCTGAAAGGCAAGGAGTAGAATGGGGCCCGCTTTTCGGGTCTACTTAATTCTTACTCCCAGGCCACATCAAAACAACAATGCAGAAATGCTGAAAGCTCCAGCTTCCGCACCACCTGAGAGCTTGTTAGAAATGCAGGATTTCAGGCTCCACCCCAGGCCTATTGAATTAGAACATGCATTTTAACAAGACCTCAGCTGATTCGGTTTGCTCGGTAGGGTTTGGGAAGCACTGAGAAAGAAAGCTTTGAAAATGAACGGAGGTCTTGCCCTCCACCCCCGGGGGTGGAGGGGTGGAGGGGTTGGGGCTGCGTGGGTAGCCCTGGTGTGAAATTTTGGGTCACAGCGACATCTTGTGGTTACCATAGTAGTAGCGGTTGAGTTTTCCGGTGGGCAAGCTGCTATTGACTGAATGTGCAAGCGCGCTCAATCGTTCAGTCGTGTCTGACTCTTTCCGACCCCTTGGGCTGCGGACAAGGCACCCCACTCCAGTACTCTTGCGTGGAAAATCCATGGACGGAGGAGCCTGGTAGGCGGCAGTCCATGGGGTCGCTAAGAGTCGGATACGACTTCACTTTCACTTTCACTTTTTATTTTCATGCATTGGAGAAGGAAATGGCAACCCACTCCAGTGTTCTTGCCTGGAGAATCCCAGGGACGGGGAAGACTGGTGGGCTGCCGTCTATAGGGTCGCACAGAGTCGGACACGACTGAAGCGGCTTAGCAGCAGCAGCAGCCGGGCTGTAGCCCGCCAGGCTCCTCTGTCCATGGAATTTTCCAGGCCAGCGGTTAATTGTTCGTCCCTGGAGGAAACATGAATGCTGCACTAGAGTCCCGAGGTCTCTGGGTCCGGCCTCTCTCCGCCAGGCTGTCAATCAAAGAGATACGGGCTCTTTTCCAAGGATGCCTTCTACCAGGGTTGAGAACGGTTTATAGGCACAGGGATTTTCTGCATTAGAAGCAGCAGGATCAACAGATTTCGAAGTATTTCTTTCCTCTTCACAAGATTTATGATACAATTCATAAAGCTGTTAAAACTCCGTGGCACAAGAATGGTTCTAGAGATCATAAAAAATGAGTAGTTCCCCCCTTTTAAGCATGAAGCTTCTTTTAAATAATTGTTTGTATTTGCTGAACTTTTAGTCTGTTTCAAAAACTAAGAGCCTGCATGTGCTAATCAAGTAAACCTCACATCAATTCAGTGAGACTGTTCGGTTTAGTCGCTCAGCCACGTCTGACTCTTTGCAACCCCATGGACTGCAGCACACTAGGCTTCCCTGTCCGTCACCAGCTCCCGAAGTTTGCTCAAACTCATGTCCATCTGGTCAGTGATGCCATCCAACCATCTCATCCTCTGTTGTCCCCTTCTCCTCCTGCCTTCAATCTCTCCCAGGATCGGGGTCTTTTCCAGTGAGTCAGTTCTTGGCATCAAGTGGCCAAAGTATTGGAGCTTCAGCTTTAGCCTCAGTCCTTCCAATGAACACCTAGGACTGATCTCCTTTAGGATTGACTGATTTGATCTCCTTGCAGTCCAAGGGACTCTCAAGAGTCTTCTCCAACAACCCAGCTCAAAAGCATCAATTCTTCAGTGTTCAGCTTTCTTTATAGTACAACTCTCACATCCATACATGATTACTGGAAAAACCATAGCTTTGACTAGATGGACCATTGTTGGCAAAGTAATGTCTCTGCTTTTTAATATGCTGCCTAGGTTGGTCACCCTGGAGAAGGAAATGGCAACCCACTCCAGTATTCTTGCTTGGGAGATTTCATGGACAGAGGAACCTAGCGAGCTACAGTATGGGGTCACAAAGAGTTGGCCATGACTGAGCACATCAGCAGGTTGGTCATAGCTTTTCTTCCAAGGAGCAAGTGTCTGTCAGTTTCATGGCTACAGTCACTATCTGTGAGACAGGAGCTATATTTAGTTTGAAGACTTACCTGGCAGTGATACTTATTGGTTGAGAAAAGTCTATACTAACAAGAAACTTATGACTCTAGTAACTCTTGAAAGTGAATTTTCATTGAATTAAATCCAAGCACTTCTTCATACATTTAAGGAAGAGTAGTGCAGACATAAGGGGACGACAGAGGATGAGATGGCTGGATGGCATCACCGACTCGATGGACGTGAGTTTGAGTGAACTCCGGGAGTTGGTGATGGACAGGGAGGCCTGGCATGCTGCAATTCATGGGGTTGCAAAGAGTCGGACACGACTGAGCGACTGAACCGAACTGAATTGAACTGAGTGCAGACATATACAATATGTTATCTACCCAGCCTCAGACTGTGGTTGGGATGTTTATATACTTGGAGCCTCTTGCAACAGCTCCAAGGCTCTCTAGAGGCTTCATGGCTCACAGTCTGAGAGCTCCTGATGTAGAAACACCATCAGTCCTTCACTGATGCCATCCCAGGCAGTCATGAACACAACTGATTTCATCTAGTCTCTGATGATTAGCAGAATAGGGCTTGACTTGGCCTCGGATAGGAGACTTCTGGGGAGTTGGAAACTGATTTCCAAGAAGTTCCCCATGATTACACTTCTAGCTTGAAAAGCTACATTATAGAGACAAACAGACTCCATGCCCAGTTGTTCCCTTCTCTTCTCCCACCCACACAGCCTAAAAGAATAATTCTTCTAAAACAAAGTTCTGTTTGAGTTCTTCCCCAACACAAAATTACTCCAATTATGCCCAGCTGGTTATGTGAGCTAAAGCCTGTTCTGATATCTAGGTTTTCAAAGTAAAATCTAATACCAACCAACCTGCTTCCTGCTCTTCCCTTTACTCTGTCTAGTCTATTCCTCTAGTCTCTTCTGTTGGAAAATGGTGGCCTCAGTGGAGACATCGAGGAGGCCACCGAGTGGCTAAGTGACCCTCCCCAGGAAGCATTACCTTAATTAAGTCACTTGGAATGCAGAGGTCCTACACAGACACAGGAACACAGTTCTAGCAAGGAATGGACAGCATTTTCTCAAGACCAAGCATGAATTAACTGTGAAAAATATCATTATTGACAAGTAAGTATTGTTGTTGTCATTCAGTTGCTAAGTCATGTCTGACTCTTTGCGACCCCATGGACTACAGCATGGTTTCCCTGTCCTTCACTATCTCCCCGAGTTTGCTCAACACTGACTCATGTCCATTGAGTCAGTGATGCTATCCAACCATCTCATCTTCTGTTGCCCCCTTCTCCTCCTGCTTTCAATCTTTCCCAGCATCAGAGTCTTTTCCAATGAGTTGGCTCTTGGCATCAGGTGACCAAAGTATTGGAGCTTCAGCTTCAACGTCTGTCCTTCCAATGAATATTCAGGTTTGATTTCCTTTAGGGTTGACTGGTTTGGTCTCCTTGCTGTCCAAGGGACAAGGTAAGTATAAACAGCGCTGAGTATTCTCTGCTGCAGGCCCTGCCTCAGTGGAAGAAATAGCATAACCAGAAGGTTGCTTGGTCAGTATGAGTCATGGCCATTTCTTGTTTCTGGCTGTCCAGTTTCAAACCCCTTTTTTCAAAAGTACATCATTTACAGACTTACCTAGTGGTCCTGTGGTCGTGACTCTGTGCTTCCAATGCAGGGGGAATGGGTTCCATCCTTGGTCAAGGAACTAAGATCCCACAAGTCATTCGTTTCGGCAAAAAAAAAAAAAAAAAAATTAAAAGCACATGATTTCCTTTTGGGCATTCTTTCTTCCCGCTGGATGTGTCTGGGAGACAGTGACCAAGATTCCAGCACTCCTTCATTAATGGGTAGAGAGATGGCGCAGGCTAGGACAGTTACATGCTCTCTACTTGGTATTTGAATCTTGACAGGAGGATCAAAGAAACAGAAAAGAGTTCTATTTCACCCCAGCCTTCTAGAACCTGCTTTTAGACTTCCTGCTGGCGTTTGAATCCTGTCCTCCAGAAATATCCTAATTCCTGCCTATTTCCAAGCCTCCATTCTGCTATTGATTCTGTGAACCCCCAATATCCTTCCAAAATATTTTTTTAATTAAGTTAATGTGCTACTCAGCTATTGCTAAAATAATGCTGTATAAAAATATCACCCTCAAAATCTCAGTGGTTTGTAGCAACAGAATTTTATCTTCCTAACCCACAGTTATGTCCGTTGGCCAGGGTGGCTCTGTTTTAGACTTCAGGTCTGGTTAGGTTTGTTCCATGTAGCTCTCACTTGAAGACACCAGAAGCTATTCATGGCATATTCTTCTTATGATAAATGAGAGTGGGCAAGGTAAATCGCACCAGTGCATTTAACATCTCTGGTTGAGCAGCATGTATGTTATTCTGTTGGCCAGAGCAAATCACGTGGTCAAGCTCAAGCCCAGTTGTGTGGATGTGCATTCTACCTACTTGAAGGCAGGCAATGAAAAGCCGCCATAAAAAGGGCACCAATGTGTTTGTATTATTCTATTACTAGGAAAGAGTGGAAAGTCAGGACCATTAACCTACCTTGGTTAACCAGAAAATAATAAAATATTAACAGAAGTTAATTTTAACCCAGATATAGTCACCAATCTTTTCCTTTATGATTTGTGCTTTCCAAGTCTTGTTTAAGAAATTCTTCCTTGCTGTGTGTCAATTATATTTCAATAAAACTGAAAGAGAAAACAGAAATTTTTCTTTAACCCAAGAACATGATAGTCTTCTTTATTTTGTTTTTCACACTTAAGTCTTTAGTCCAGACTATGGGTAAGGCAGGAATTCAACTGAGTTTTTGTTAATGGCTGACCAATTGCCCTAGCATTGCTTTTTGAATAATTCATCCTATTCCAACTGATCTGTAAAACCGCTTTTTCCGTGTATCAGGTTTCTATAAATGCAGGAGTGTCTTTCTGGATTCTTTTCTGTTTCTGCATTCTATTGTCAGCCTCTGCTAATACTCTACTTCTCGATTATTTGGTCTTTAATCTTCATTTATTAATAGAACTAGCTTGTACAATTCCATATATATTACACTCTTAAAGTACCCCGTCAATATTTTGTTTGGACTTTCTTTGAATTAAAGATTAATTAATTAATTTGAATTAAAGATGGGGAAGAAATAAAGGTCTTTAGATAAGAAATCTTCCTCTTCACTTATTTGGATCATCTTTAATTACACTCTATAAGATTTTATAATTTTCTTCTTAAAGCATGCCATTGTTAGTTAGATTTATAACTATATATGGTGTCCCAGGTGGTGCCAGTAGTAAAGAACACGCCTGCTAATGCAGGACACATAAGAGACTTGGGTTTGATCCTTGGATTGGGAAAATACCCTGAAGTAGGAAAGGGCAACCCACTCCAGTATTCTTGCCTGGAGAATCCAATGGACAGAGGAGCCTGGCAGGGTATTGTCCATGGAGTCACAAAGCATTGGACACAACTGAAGTGACTTAGCACTCACATAACTATACACCTTATTTTATGCTTGTTAAAATGATATAAATGCAATCTTTTAAAAATAATATCTTTTAATATCATTAAAATTTGCTGCAATGTGTTGCATATAAACAATTTTTGTATACTGCTCTCAGAGCCAGTGACTTTTATCATAATAAGTAACGTCACACAGTCCTTGCTATGTGCCAGACGCTGTTCAAGGCATTTTGTATGTACGGAATGCACTCAGTCTCCCGATGACTCTGTGAAGGAAGTTTTATTATTATAACCTTTTATAGATGAGGGAACTGAAGTGCAGAGAGGTTAAGTAAATTGTCTAAGATCCTAAGTGGTGAAGCCAGAGTTCAAACGCGTCCAATATCTAAAGCTATAACCAAACCTATATTTGTTGTGGTTATAACTATATTTACAGCTATATATATAACTATATTTGTCGCTTATCGTTGTTAATCTCTTTCATCAGCTCTAATAATTTTCTGGTTAACTCATGGGAAACTCTTAGGTTTCCCGTGCAAACAAGAACAACAAATACTTCAGACATCAGCTAGCAAACACATGGTTAATGCCCTATTAAAGCAGGACAAGGTGTGGGGTGTGTGTGGCTGTGTGTATATCTCTGTGTGTGTGTGTTTCTGTGTGTGTATGTGTGTGTTTGGAAGCGCTAGGAGGAGGAACTCTATGAAGAGCAGCATTCTCAAAGCTAGTGGAATTCACCGAGCCCTTGGGGTGGCTGGTGTACTTTCCAAGGGCCCAGGAATTTCTGGCATGGCAGCAACTAGCCGAGTAGGGGCATCCTCAGAGAGGCTTGCAGGCTCCAGGGAGGCCTGAATAGGGAAAGGCCCAGGGCCAAGCCCAACAGAGAGTGTCAAATGACAGGCCTGCTCCCTCCCCACCCTCCACCCCCAGATCTGGGCTGAATCAAAGGGCCATTCAGGCCCCTCCCTTTCACAGGCTGAGGCCACTGGGGCTGTCCCCTGAGGCTGAAACACAGCAATCCCACGGGCTTCTGCTCCAAACAGGCTTGTGTTTGAAACCACAATATACTTGGCTCCGATTTTATACACATTACTTGCCTGGTGCTGAAAAAAAAAAATTAGAAGAATGAAAGTGAGAGGCCTTGAGGGATGGGAATTCTTTTTTCCAGTCTAGTGAATGAGGTTAATAAGTAGAAAAATAAAACTACTCTCCGTGAAGGGTCTTTGGAAGGGTTACCAGGCCATGATAATTAAAAGCAAATTAAAAGGCTATATCACTTATTCAGCCTCAGTCGCCTCTCTCAGCCCTGAGGGAACTGAGTGTGCTTCAGGGCAGCGAGAGGGGGAAGTGGGGGAGCTGGAGGGGGCTGAAGGGGGAAGGTCTGGCTTCCTCGGCCATGTGTGGTGGAAGCATTTAAGAAGTAGGGACAGCCACCTGTGTATCCATCTGCAGTATCCCACCCAAGTGAGTGAGTGAAAGTTGCTCAGTCGTGTCTGACTCTGCGACCCCATGGACTATACAGTCCATGGAATTCTCCAGGCCAGAACACTGGAGTGGGTAGCCTTTCCTTTCTCCAAATGTGAGGTCAATTAGGGAACTGACTGACTGATAAACCCCACCAGACCCCACTGCACACTGGACATTTGCTCACACATTTCAAAGGAATATTTTCTAGTGCTTTGCATACTGGAAAAACACAAAACAAACCCAAACTAACCTTGGGTGTGAGTCATCTACCATGAGTCCCTTGTACCTCTCTGGTTCTCAGTTTCCTTTCTGTAAAATGAAGATTGGCAAACTTGATCTGTTTTCAAACAGGGGTCTCCTGAATCCTCTTGGAAGCCTGGACTGGAGGAGGAGGGGGAAGGGAGCTATGAATCAAGCCATTAGCCCATGTCTGATTCTGCCATCTTTGACCTCAGACCATTTTCAGCATAAGCTGGTGGAGCAATTAATTCTGACAGGACCATTTCTATGACCTACTGACCCTGTCAACTGTTCCAGGTAACCCCAGAGATCAGAGCGGCTGCCTGTGCACTGGTTTGGTCCATGTTGCCACCTTGAAGAAGGTGTGGGAGTTTTCTGCCAGCATCGTATCTTTCTCCGGGAGACCAGGAAAGACTTGTGATGACCCAGGTGGGTGGTGTGTGACCACAGGTTCTGTACTAGTGGCTTTAGGAAGTAGCCCTGAGGCCTGGGTTGAAGTCAGATCCCACAAAACTACATCTGTATTTTCACAAACTCAGGTGAGATTTTGCATAAGCTTCTGTAACAGTTTTCCTGAGAAACCTTTCGTGAGCTCCCAGTGTGTGTTGTGATGCTTTTCTGAAGCACCTTGGTTTAAGTTCTACCCTAGAACTTAAAATGTTAGTGGTATTGCCAGTTCACCTGGTCACTGGTATCATTTCTCATGTCCTGCAGTCAGAAACCGTGGTTTTTCACTATAAATTCCTAGGATCTGGCAAAGTGCCTGCCACTCAGAGGCGATTCATGTTTTCACCAGTGATGCCGCCAGCTGACAGCCACCTACAACTGCTAGACAGACGAGCCTTCAGATGATTCCAGCCTCCAGCCTTCAAGTCCTCTAGCTGAGGCCTGCAACACTGAAGGGCAGAGACAAGGTATCCTTGGTGTACTATATCCAAATTCTTGACCCACGGATTCTTTGAGCATAATAAATGTTTTTACCGCATCACTAAATGTTGGGTATATTTGTTCAACAGCCATAGTAATTGGAACAGTGGTCCATGATAGACACTAAGAACATTAATAAGTGGTTGGCCATGAGTTCTTTTAGATCTCTGGACCTGCCTAGATGGTAGAAAAGAGAAGGGCTATCCCAGGAAAAGAGCAGAACTGTTTAGTGTTCCTCTAAAGTTTTAAGGCATAAATATCTGTAAGTATCTACTATAGTATAGTAGAAAAGGTTATTTTAAAAATCAGGATCCTATCAAGCCATGGAGGAGACTTAATTACATATTGCAAAGTCAAACAAGCCCATCTTAGAAGTCTATAGGTTGTAATATTCCAACTAATATGACATTCTGAAAAAGGTGAAACTATGGAGATGGTACAAAACATCAGTGTTTGCCAGGGGTTAGGGAGGAGGGCATGAACAGACAGAAGGTGGGGGTTTGTAAGGCACTGAAGCGATTCTATATGATACTCTAATGATGGATACATGTTGTTTTACATTTGTCCAAACCCACAGAATGTATCACACTACAAGTGAACGCTAATGTAAACTGCAGGCTTTGGGTGATAATGATGTATCAATGTTGGTTCATCGATCCTAACAAATGTACCACCCTGGTGCTGATGTGGGGGAGCCTGTGCTTATGTGGGGACAGTGGGTATATGGGAAATCTCTCTACTTTCCATTCAGTTTCTTTTTCTTCTCACTCAATTTTGCTGTGAACCTAAAACTGCTTTGAAAAACAAAGGCTGTGTTTTTAAAAGGGGCCATTTAAATGTGGTTGTATTTGTTTAAGAGCCTAGGGATTCCTCCTTCCCTGTCCCCAGCCTCCTCAAGAATCGACAGACCGTGCAGTCATTGGTGGAATTTTTCGGGCATCAGTGCACTGGAGCTTGGGGATAAAACCTGATGCTGTAAATCAGGGGTTAATTTACCTCGGGACTTATTCTTTCCTTCCTTTCTGTCTCTGGTGGAGTGTGTGTTATCAGGGAGCTGATCTGTTTCTAACATAATTTAAGGAGGCTTCTGTTTTTGCCTTGAGTGACAGTGAAAAAACTTCAGCCTTAAAAGGCACAGCCCAAAATGAATGGTTTAGGACCAGATTAAATCCAGGACTCCAGGGCAGTTTGAATAATGAATTCACTATTCATTATTCTTTTCTCTCTCTCTCTCTGGCATTTATTAATTAGCAACTGTTTTCCATAAAAATAATCAGTGGGATCATCCTTACAACTGATCAAAACAAATGTAATGTTTAATTTTGTGTTTTAATTAAAACTCGACGTTATAATTGGGTTCTATCCTTATATTTATTTGTTTAATAGATTTCTCCTCAGAAAATACAGCAGGTGACCATGTAGTTCCCAGAGTGATGATTTAGATGGAAGGTGATTGTATAGGGCCTTCATAGTTTTAAAAACATCTATAATGATGATTACTAGTGATTTTGGTTTAGTGATTTAAGCTGATAAATCTTTAATCTGATTTATATGTGGGTATATGGCATGCTTGCTAAATACCTTAGAAGAAAAGTGGTTGTCACTCTATGCCACAGAACTTCCCAATATCCATGAAGGGGGAATTGATGGCAGTTTCTTTGGGCTGGGGACCTACAAGACAGGGAAACTGATCACCAGAAACCCAGGCTGACAGGACTGAAGTCTGAGAGCTGCTTTCTGTGGGTTTTTCACAACATTTGTGTCAAGGTGACTATTATAGATGCTCTGTGGTCAAGCAGAGTTTTGGATGACTTGGTAGTTTTCTCTGTAAGCCGCTAATCAAACCAGAAGTAAAGAAATTCTGTTCAAAATCTAGTCAAGACTCAGTTCGTTGGGGCTGAGGGGGAGAACCAGGCAAGCCAGGAAGTACCAGAGACTGAACCCAGACCTGGACAATGAGGAAGATGAGGGCAGGGATCAAGGCCAGGGCAGCTGGTAAATAAGACTCAGTAGGGAACAAATTCCCCTCCCTTCCCATAAATGCAAAGGTTTCCTGAAGAGAGTAGTGTTCTGATTTTCAAAATATATCAGTACTTCCCAAGAAGTACCCAGTGTTTAATAGGAAGCGTCTAATCCAACTTCCTTTTGATAACATCTCAGCTGGGGTTAGCCCAGTTCCGTTTGTTCCAAAGTCAAAGTTGATGGCGATCTCTGATATACTGACCCAAAGAGGCAAGTGGAGAGCATGAGAGCCGACTGGTCTTTTTTCCCCTCAATCATTCCAGTCCTTCCTGAGAGAGATCAACATCTTCGTGTATGGCCCTGTTGGAAGTCAGCTGTACATGATTATTTCTCAGAATCTGGGGTTATTCTCTTTTGTTTTACCTACTCATTGTTTCAAAGGTTGATGCCATGGAGTTTTTGCTTAACTCTAGCCTAGTGGTTGAGAGCTGGAGAAGGCAATGGCACCACTCCAGTACTCTTGCCTGGAAAGTCCCATGGATGGAGGAGCCTGGTAGGGTGCAGTCCATGGGGTTGCTGAGGGTCAGACATGACTGAACAGCTTCACCTTCACTTTGCACTTTCATGCATTGGAGAGGGAAATGGCAACCCACTCCAGTGTTCTTGCCTGGAGAATCCCAGGGACGGGGGAGCCTGGTGGGCTGCTGTCTATAGGGTCACACAGAGTCGGACACGACTGAAGCGACTTGGCAGCAGCAGCAGCGGCAGCAGCCGTTGAGAGCACTGCTCCTGAAGTCAGTGCTGGGTTCAGTGGTGGTGGTGGTGGTCTAGTTGCTCAGTCGTGTCCGACTCTTGCGATCCCATGGACTATAGCCCACCAGGCTCCTCTTCCCACAGGATTTTCCAGGCAAGAATACTGGAGTGGACTGCCATTTCCTCCTCCAAGGGGCCTTTCTGACCCAGGGATCAAACCCGCCTCTCCTGCACTGCAGAAGTTCAATACCAATGATGAAACTAACGTGAGTCTATTTGGTTCCTTCTATAGTGACAGCAGGTTTGAAGTGAAGGTAAATAACTCTCTTCCTCACAATGTCGCTTACTAGGTTATAATTCTGCCCCATAGGCAGACTACTTATTAAGCGAACGTTTATTAACCAGTACAGAACTGTTTCTGTAAATTGTTCTGTAGCTGGAAGGAAGCCCCAGCTTTCTGTCCTATCATATGGGCTTTACCCATCACCTCACATGATACATTGAATGACACATAAGTCATTCAGAGAAGACTCACCGAATATCCAGACTCAGGGGGCTCTTCCCTTGAGAGCTGGCTGTGACTGGAGAGTGAGCCAGGTTCCTCTGAATTCAGTGCCGTACAATGGAACCAGTTAGAGTGAAGCCTTAAGGGTGAAAGCTACAGATATCAAGGGTCCATAGATTTCATTTGTGCAATTGTGGGGAATTTCTCTAAAATATTTTAGCTGAGTCACATGTTTTAAATACCTTTAATTGCTCCAATCAGATCCCGTGTCTAAAATCCATCATGCTAGTGAACAAGCCACTATGAAAACCCATTTCTGACTCTTGCTCTGCTGACTGGCAACACATCAGATACTGATTAAGATACAAATACCTGAAGTGGGTATGGTAACCAGGAGCACAGACTTCCCAATGAGGGAGGCTACTACCTCAGTTCAGGCTACTACCCCCTGAACTGCTGATTAGTCATCAGACTAGACACTGGGGTTGTTGCTTAACCAGATATCACACATATCACAGTGTATACATGGAAGTATTTAAGACTAAAATGCAAACATCGAAACAACCATGTCTACCACATCCTAATAACCTGGACCCATTATTCAACATGTCTATACCTTAGTTTTCTCCCTTGTCTATACACATGGATTGTTTGGTCAATAAAATGAGATAGCATATGTGAAGTATCTAGGGTTGTTCCTGACTCACAAAAAGCAATAATAAATGAAAGCTGGTATTATAAGCTACGTGCCGCATGCCATGGTACAGATTCACTTGCCTCACAGAAGGCCCTGGCTTTCTGTCCAAGTTGGGGTAGAAATAGATGAGACTGGGGTTCAGGTAGGTGAGCTGGGTGCCATTGCATGCCAGGGACTTGGTTGTTGCATTAACTAGCAACAACCTCTTACAAACCAGGAAATTGATTTTCCTCAGTATTGCCAGAGGTGACTCATAATAATCAAAGTCACTGGAGACTGATGTATAAGTCAACTTTCAAAGTGTAAATCATAATGAGAAATATAGCTACCAAGTACCCTCCTGGGAGAAGGTGATGATATCTTCACTGGGGGTTCATTTTATACAATGGATGCATTCCTGAAGACTTTGTGCTATTCAAAACCCATAGGATTCAAAGCAATTTTTTCCACTAAGTAAAGTATGGAAGAGTATGTTCCCAGAGCACATAAATCAACACCCATTGGCCTGTAACTTCCTTTTAATGGTGCTTTTCATTTCTTTAGATGATCTCTGATATTCTGCAGAAATGAATCTGCTAAATTGCAAGCATAGCATATCATGGTGGCCGTCAGCCCTTCCTTAGAGCCTTTTTATGACATCTACACATGTGCAGCTGCAGCCGGCACCTTTTATGACGTCTTATGAAGGGAATAAATGTGTTGCTCTTGGTGCCTTTCCGCATCACCACATGATGAATACTCTGATGACATGGTGATGGATTATTTAAAAATGAATAATAACTACACAACAGTCACCAAAATCAGTTGATGAAGTTTTGAGCCTTGTGACTAACAGCGTAGTTCGCAAGATGCTGACAAAATGAAGACAGAATTTCTGTTTTAGAACCAAGGTGGAAGCTTATAATTCACTTGTCTGAACAGGCTTTGAAATTGAGCGATTCTTGATTTTTAATTCTGGGGATTTGTATGATTTCTCATTTTGAGCACAAAATGGGACCTTGTGAATGTCTTGTATCACAGTTTCAGATACACGTAATTCAAATTCACTTACAGTGTAACTGTGCCGGATTGACAAATTATTGCTTTTTGGATAATTTTCTTTTCAAGGCGGGTATAGTAGAAAGATGTTGGCTTTGAAGCCACCAGACAGATCTTGGTCTAATTTAGTTTTTCTCACTTATTCACCCATGGGACTTAGTTTCTTCATCTATAAAATTGGAATTATAAATGCCTGTCATATAGGGTGATTCTGAAGATGAATAGTAATATTTACCACTTATTAAGGGCATAATCAATTTATATATATATATATATAAAATTGCATAATCTTACAGAAATTCCACAAAGTAGAAATTATTATTCCACTGAGAAAAAAGGTTCATGGAGGTTAAATTACATGACCAAGGCCTAATACCTGATAAGCAGCAGAACTGGGATTCAAAGTCAGGTCTGAACTGACCTCACATCAAGAGACATTTCACTTTCTTCTGGAAGTAAATGAGATAATATGTTTAAAATGACCAAGAACTGTATCTGACATAAAGTAGACAATAAATGGCAATTGCTGTTATCATTATGATAACCTCCTCCTCTAGGTCCAACACACACACACATGTGCATGCACACGTGTATGAAATATTAATAACAAAGAATCTGTATCTTACATTGCTTTAACTTTCCTTATTCTCTTTCCCTCTCTCCCATATAAATATATAATACAGAAGGAGAAATGGAAGTCCTTAAGGGCTTTTCAGAGAGATTACAGAGACGGAGAATAACACTTAATGCTTTTCTTCCTGGAAGAGATAACTCTGGCAGAGTCACCAAGTTACCTGCCAAAAAAACTATGTTCATTAGTTCCCTATAAATGACATAGCGGAGAGCAATGCACTGGCTGACTTCAAAAACAGATGCTCCTTGTTTCACAGTTCTGGAGGTCTAGATGTCTGATCAGGTGTCTGCAGGGCCCCTTCTGTGGGCTGGGGGAGACTCGGTTTCTGGTGGTTTGCCATCAATCTTGGGCATTCCTCGGCTTGCAGAAGCATCACCCAGTTTCTGCCTTCTTCATCACGTGGTGTGTTCCCTGTGTCTCTGTCTCTTCACATTATCTTGTGCTGTGTATGTTCAAGTTTCCCCTTTTTATACGGACGCCAGTCATATTAGATTAGGGCTTAATCTAATGATGTTATTTTAACTTGATCTCCTCTGTTCAGTTCAGTTCAGTTCAGTCGCGCAGTCGTGTCCGACTCTTTTCGACCCCATGAATCGCAGCACGCCAGGCCTCTCTGTCCATCCTCAACTCCTGGAGTTCACTCAGACTCACATCCATTGAGTCAGTGATGCCATCCAGCCATCTCATCCTCTGTCGTCCCCTTCTCCTCTTGCCCCCAATCCCTCCCAGCATCAGAGTCTTTTCCAATGAGTCAACTCTTCGCATGAGGTGGCCAAAGTACTGGAGTTTCAGCTTTAGCATCATTCCTTCCAAAGAAATCCCAGGGATGATCTCCTTCAGAATGGACTGGTTGGATCTCCTTGTAGTCCAAGGGACTCTCAAGAGTCTTCTCCAACACTACAGTTTAAAAGCATCAATTCTTCGGCGCTCAGCCTTCTTCACAGTCCAACTCTCACATCCATACATGACCACTGGAAAAGCCATAGCCTTGACTAGACGGACCTTTGTTGGCAAAGTAATGTCTCTGCTTTTGAATATGCTGTCTAGGTTGGTCATAACTTTCCTTCCAAGGAGTAAGCGTCTTTTAATTTCATGGCTGCAGTCACCATCTGCAGTGATTTTGGAGCCCCCAAAAATAAAGTCTGACACTGTCTCCTCTGTTAAAGGCCCTGAAAAGTGAAAGTGAAAGTGACTCAATTGTGTCTGACTCTGCAACCCCACAGACTATAGAGTCTATGGAATTCTCCAGGCCAGAATGGAGTGTGTAGCCTTTCCCTTCTCCAGGGGATCTTCCCAACCCAGGGATCGAACCCAGGTCTCTTGCATTGCAGGCAAATTCTTTACCAGGTGAGCCACAAGGGAAGACCATTAAAGGCCCTATTTACAAATAAATTCACATTCTGAAGTGCTGGGGGTTAGGTCTTCAGCATATTTTTTATGGGGGACACAAGCCCATAGTGTGTGTGTATGTGTGTGTGCAAGAGAACATGAATATGGCTAGCACTAGACACAAAAAGACATGCTGTTGATCCTATCTACCTTCTAGAATGTCTTCTGGCACATTGGATGTATGAAGTTGTCACTCTTTGAGTTGCAGCTGACAGATGACTTGAATTAAGTGAAGCAAAGAGAGAAAGTATTGGGTTATACAATCAAACTATAGAAATGGCAGGGAAGGACTAGCCTTAAGGATCCAAAAACTGAAGCTGTCCAGTTTCATTCTCTGCGTGCTCCCTCATGGTTCCAGCTGTCTCCACAAGGCTGCAGGCATGACACCAGACCACCCCACACTTCCCTTCTTATAGTCTTTTAACCAGGGACAGGAGAGCCTTCTTAACTGGTTAGGAAAGGAGGCCAATAGGCTCTCCTTGGATCACATGACCTTCCCTAAACTGACCCCTGATTCTCAGGGAATGAGGAAATATGCTTGGGTCTATTCAGGACATGTACCCACCTCTAGCCATGGGCCTAGGGGTGCTCAGACTGGCGAGGTTGAAGGTAGAGGAGAGTATTCTCTCACACAAGAGGATAAAACAATCAAGGCTTATTACAGAAGGGTTTTGGGCATGCTTGCAGCTTGAAGTGCAGCTGAAGGTTTGATTTCCTACAAACTCGTCTAGGGACTCAAGTCCCCAGCAGAGGTCACATGTGGGCTTTTGCTCTGTCCGGGAATCTCATGTTCCTTGTAGGATATGGGTGGTGGCAGGGACTGCCCAACTTGACCAATTTCATTTCCCTTTCTTCCAGGGCACAGAGTTGTTCTACATTTTCCAGCCTCCCTTGCAGTTTCTTGGTAGCTAAGTATTGGCAGTGACGTAACTGAATTCTAGCTGAAGAAATGTGCTTGGGTGTGATGTGTTCCACTTCCAAGTCTGACCCAAGACCTCCATGCTCTCTCCCCCACTGCCGACCTGATGCAGATGTATGTGGCGGCTTGAAGTCCTATATTGAAGCTGGTGGAACCACAGGATGGAAGGAGTGTAGGTTCCTGAATCCCTGCTTGGAGGAAAGCCAGCTGCTCAGCAGACTTTCGTGCAACTTTAGATTGTACACGAGGAAGAAATAAACTTTGATTGCTGGAGCAATTACAAATTTCAGAGTCTTTTATAGCAGTGAGTGTTTCCCTAACCAACAGGTAGATTTCCTTCCCTTTCATCACCAGTGGTTCATTGCCCCTGTTGTCCCAAATAGCTGCAGGGGATCCTGGAATCAACAGAACTGAATCCTGACTCTGCTACTTTTCAGCTGTGTGACTTTAGGGAGGTCACCCACCCTCTTTGAGGTACAGGTTTCTGATCTGTAATCATACCCACTCATTGAGCTGCATCCTGCAAGCCTTATAATTGCCTAGCAGGAAGACCAAGGAGCCCGGTGACATCAATGATTTATTGGATGGGGACTCCTATGTGTCCAAAGCAAAAGTCCTGGAGTGACACTCAACTCTGTACAGCAGACGACAGGCAGGACTTGGCAACATGCTTCATTACTGGGAGGAATGGGAGTTTATCATTATAGGGGGAATTGATGTCAGGTTGGCTCATCAGTTACCAGGGAAACCAGCAGCTGGGGCAGGGGACAAGCACATAGGCAGTCACTGACGGAGCCCTGTGATGAGGAGGATTGGATAGCCATGTGAGTAGGGTGTGAGTGGAGGTGAAGCAGGGCTGGTCCAGCGGGGGACACACAGAGAGCAGGAGCACGGCCATCTCGAGTGGCTGCCCATACACTGCTTCACAAGGTGTTAGAAGTCTGAACTATAGAGAGAATGTGAAAGTACTGATTGTGGATTCTAGGTGTTGATAGTATTGTGTTTTATTTAAACTGCTGCAGGGTGACTTTGTCCAAAAGCGACTTCCCATCCGCCTCTGGCTTCATTGGAGATTATCTTGTCAGCTAGGAGATTCCCCAGTCTCAGAAGAAAGACTTGCTGACTCAGAACACTAAATTATGTCCTTGGGTTATACTAAAGTGCTGCTGCTCCTTCTTTCTGCTGGGAGACAAACCACAGCAGATGTTTAATCCCAGGTTCTGACTCTGCCTCTTTGAACCTCTCACGTAGAAATCATCCTCAGTTCCAGACGCACAGGTCTTTCTGCTTCTCTTATTCATTTTCTCATTCATTTGCTTGTGCCTTCATGCATGTTCCATTGAGTGTTTATCCATTCATCCACGAAACAAATATTCATTGCATGCCAACTCTGAGCAGGAGATACAGAAGGGAGAAAAAAGGCATGGCCTCCCTCCCATGAGAGTGATAAGTATTGGGTGCTGCAGGGGCTCAGAGAAGGTCCTCAGTCCAGGTGCTGAGGTCAGGCAGGGTGTTTCACAAGTATGATGCCAAGTGCAGGTTTTTCCAGGCAAAGGGGTGGCTAAGCTCTTTCTACCGTAACTACCAGCTACCCCTAAAATCAAGCTCCTGGAAGTGGCAAGCGGAAGTCCCATCCTTTAGTTACACCCTCATCACTACCACCACCACTTTCTAGGCCCTCCCCAACTTTTAAATTCCTTAAGAATGCAGTGCTTTGTGTAGACCTAGAACTATCAAAAATTCTTTCCTTCACTCCTCTCTCCCTCCCCATGACCACTGATATTGCATTCAAAGGGGCATAACCATATTTTTTTTTTTAAATACACCATTTGTATTTATTTTAATTGTATTTATTTTTTGACTGTGCCAGGGCTTTGTTGCTGTGCAGGCTTTTTCTAGTTGCGGCAAGCGGGGGCTACTCTCTAGTTTCGGCTCTCGGGCTATAGAACTTAGGTTCTGTAGTTGTAGCGCAGAGATTCCTTACAGCATGTGGCATCTTCTGGGACCATGGATCAAACCCTTGTCCCCTGCACTGCAAGGCAGACTCTTAATCACTGGACCACCAGGGAAGTCCCTGGGGCATCAACATTTTTAAGACATTCTGCATGAAACATATGTAGTGCATACACTCTTAAAAATCTTCACAGTAAATGTGTATATATGCAAATGCCTTAAAATGTAATATATAGGTACACCTGTTCACATACATACACAATACATGTATGTATGTGAATATACATACGTATAATCTCCAAATTTCTAAGAAAACTAATTGATTCGCTGTGGTTACCTGTTGCTACCTCAGACACTAAAACTTTATCAAATTTCCCCAAAAGCAGAAATAAAAGGGAGGCTACAGCTTTTTTGCCATCATAGAGAAAGCCAGCAGACCCAGCAAATGTTGAATGTGTCTGGCTGACAAAAAGTTATCCCACCTTTTCCTCTGAGAAAGCTTTCTTGTTGGTAGAGTGTTAATGACATCTTCCCTTCTTTTGGTGTCTAGAATGATGTGTCCCGTGACACATGCCAAGGTTTGAATGACTAGAAGCCGACAGTAGTTGAATGTTTACTGAAGGGTGGGATGGGAGATGTGGTTTATCATTATCATATCATTATCTCTGCCATACTCTCTGTCTGTGCTATCCCCCTGTTAACAACTCCTAAATTGTTAGAACTTGGGAATTCTCTGGTCGTCCAGTTATTAAGGATCTGTGCTTTCACTGCAGGGAGCAAGAGTTTGATCCCTGGTTGGGGAACTAAGATCCCTCATGTTGAGTGGCATAGCAGCACCACCCCAAAATTGTTAGAATTATTGATGACCATGAGAATGACCCTGAGGACTGAGAGAGAGGGGGGTGGAAGCTTTCGTTTAGACTTTATTAATAATAATGGTGAAAACAGTGGTGATAGCATTTATGAGCAATAATCAACATATCTTGTTGTTGTCATTCCCTAAGTCTTGTCTGACTCTTTGCAATCCCATGGACTGCAGCACATCAGACTCCCCTGTCCTGTCTCCCCGAGTTTGCTACACTCATGTCCATTGAGTAGGTGATGCTATCCAACCATCTCATCCTCTTCTGCCCCCTTTTCCTCTTGCCTTCAATCTTTCTCAGCATCAGAGCCTTTTCTAATCAGTTGACTCTTCCAGGCTCCTTTGTCCATGGAATTCTCCAGGCAAGAATACAGGAGTAGGTAGCTGTTCTCTTCTCCAAGGAATCTTCCTGACCCAGGGATGGAACCCTAGTCTCCTACATTGCAGGCATACTCTTTGCTGTTTGAACCACCAGGGAAGCCCCCATATATTGTGTAATTAACTATTATAATACTCATTTTCAGATGACACCACCCTTATGGCAGAAAAGCGAAGAGGAACTAAAGAACCTCTCAATGAAGGTAAAAGAGGAGAGTGAAAAAGTTGGCTTAAAACTCAACATTCAAAAAACTAAAATCTTGGCATCTGGTCCCATCATTTCATGGCAAATAGATAGGGAAACAATGGAAACAGTGACAGACTTTATTTTCTTGGGCTCCAAAATCACTGCAGATGGTGACTGAAGCCACAAATTAAAAGACTCTTGCTCTTTGGAAGAAAAACTATGACAAACCTGGACAACATATTAAAAAGCAGAGACATTACATTGTTTGCCAACAAAGATCCATTTAGTCAAAGCTATGGTTTTTGCAGTAGTCATGTATAAATGTGAGAGTTGGACCATAAAGAAGGCTGAGTACCGAAGAACTGATACTTTTGAGCTGTGGTGTTGGAGAAGGCTTTTGAGAGTCCCTTGGACTGCAAGGAGATCAAACCAGTCAATCCTAAAGGAAATCAATCCTGAATATTCATTGGAAAGACTGATGCTGAAGCTGAAGCTCCAATACTTTGGCCACCTGATGCAAAGAGCCGACTCATTAGAGAAGACACTACTGCTGGGAAAGATTGAAGGCAGAAGGAGAAGGGGACGTCAGAGGATGAGATGATTGGATGGCATCACTCACTCATTCAATATGAGTTTGAGAAAGTTCTGGGAGATGGTAAAGGACAGGGAAGCTTGGCGTGCTGCAGTCCATGGGGTTGCAAGAGTCAGACATGACTGAACGACTGAACAACAACAAAAAATACTCATTTACATATTTTACTTCATTTATTATCTCGTGTTTGAGATATTACTTCATTTATGTCTTGTAACTGCTCTGTGAGGTAAGTTCTAGTATTATCACCCTGATTTTACAGATGAGAAAGGTAAGGCACACAGAGGTTTAATGATCTACCCAGTCACACAGCAACGGCAGAACAGGGTTTGAACCTAGACCGTCTAAACTCTAGAATCCACACTCTTTGCCTTTCATTACTCTCATGCAGTTGAATCTTCGTAAAACAAGAAAAAGAGCCATCTAGCCAAGGGGAGAAGAGGTGCTCCAAAAGCCCCCCCCCGGAGACCCCAGGCTCTGAACTCAAGGTCCCAGATTTCTAGCTTTCCCTTTCCAGCAGGGGGCGCCCATAGTTCACATATTCTGGGTTCCCTCTTAAAGCCTGATGCCTCCGCATTGAGAACCACAACTCATGACCCTTCCGCCGAAGCCCTGATTTCAATGTTGTGTATCATTCTCGAAGTATTTATAGTGCATTAATCAAGGCAATGACCCAATACGTGGAAGTAATCAAGGGAATGATCCAGTGTATTTCTTGGAGGACCTGCAATGGGCATTACTGTTGTTATTTAGTCCTTGAGTCGAGTCTGACTCTTTGCGACCCCAGGGACCGTAGCCACCAGGCTCCGCTGTCAATGGGGATTTCCCAGGCAAGAACACTGGAGGCTTCTCAGTCTAGAGACAGCAACAGGGCTGATGGCCCTGGGGATGGAAGTTTCTCCAACATCCTGCATATTCTCCAGTGCCCGGAGGAGCCCTTGCCGGTTTCAGGGGGACCCTCCTCAGCTCTGCCAAGTCATCCTTTTTCTGTGTATACTTTGATATTAGAAATCTGATTCCAAATTGAATGAGAGAGAAAACACTAGAGAAATCCCCCAGGCCAGCCTCCAGGAAGGTGACTGTCTAACACCTCTGCCTGAGTGACCCTGGACCTTCCCCACCCAGGGATCAAACCCATGTCTTCTGCATTGGCAGGCAGATTCTTTTTTAAAATTATTTTAACTGGAGGGTAATTTCTTTACAATATTGTGGTCGTTTTTGCCACATATCGACATGAATCACCCATGGTGTATATGTGTCCCCCATCCTGAACCCCCCCTCACCTCTCTCCCCACCCCATCTATCTGGGTTGTCCCAGAGCACCGGCTTTGAGTGCCCCGCTTCATACATCGAATTTGCACTGATCACCTATTTTACATATGGTAATATACATGTTTCAGTGCTATTCTCTCAAATCATCCCACCCTCCCCTCCTCCCACATAGTCCAAAAGTCTGTTCTTTACATCTGTGTCTCTATTGCTGTCTTGCATATAGGGTTGTCGTTACTGTCTTTCTAAATTCCATATATATGCTTTAATATACTATATTGGTGTTTCTCTCTCTGACTTACTTCAATCTGCATAATAGGCTCCAGTTTCATCCACTTCATTAGAACTGACTCAAATGCATTCTTTTTCATAGCTGAGTGATATTCCATTGTGTATATGTATCACAACTTCCTTATCCACTCATCTGGCAGGCGGAGTCTTTACCACTGAGCCACCAACGGCCATGTGTGCGTGTTTAGTCACTCAGTCGTGTCCGACTCTTTGGGACCCTGTGGACTATAGCCCACTAGGCTCCTCTGTCCATGGGATTCTCCAGGTAAGAATACTGGAGTGGGTTGCCATTTTCTCCTCCAGGGGCATGGATAACCACAAACCCAGTAAACCTGCAGAAACCCCAAGCAGATAATCCACAAAGACACTTGAGGCAGGGGTTTTTCTTATCACACTCAAAAAACTAGCCCCAGCTCTCAGGGTGGCCTTGACCATGTGAGTCCTACCCCCACTACTTTAGACTGTTATGGTGAGGGGCCATGCTGTGCAGGCTGCCTCGCCCTTGTGAAACTTGTGCCCAGGTGTTTTCTCTCTAGTGACCTTTGTCACATCCTTTGCAAGAAATTAGCTCCAAGGAGCAACTACAGAAAACCAAACTTCAACCTGCACCATAAACAGAAATGCCAGGAGACCAGATTTGGCAGAATTTGTATGTTTCACAGTGTTGGGGAAATAACTCTGAGAGGTCTATCCCCAAGCCAGATGCTCCCTCCACCCTCAAAATAATCTGCAGTAAAGATCAGGTGAGGGGCCTCACCTTAACTGGCGGCTTCTCATCTAGGGACAGCGACAGAGTTAGTGGCCCTGAGATGCATGTTTCTCCAACATCCAACACATTCCCCAGCTGGCCCTGAGGAGCCCTCGCAGGTTTCAGGGGGACCTTCAACAGCCCCTCCAAGTCATCCTTTTCCGTGTATATCTTTGTATTAGAATTCTGATTCAAAATTGAATGAGGAGGGAAAACACAGAGAGAAATCCCCGAGGCCAGCCTCCAGGGAGGTGATGGTCTAACCCAGGAGATTGCCTGGGTTCAGATTCTAGCATCTGCCTCATAGAGGCTGAGCAACCCTAGGGCAGTTTATTTACCCTTTATCTGCACCATGGTTTTCTCATTTGTGAAATGAAGATAATAAAATCCACCTCCTAGGGTCGTTGAGCACCTCCAGTGAGTTAAGGCAGGTAAAGATTAAACACAGTGCTTGGCGCCCAGGAAGCCCTCCATCAATCAGTCTGAGCTGCTGTAATGAAACCTAGTCATGCAGGCAGCTCCGGGCAAGAAAGGGTCTTGTACTCTTTCACAACTGCAAATTTCACTGGGACCAGGGCGGTTTTTTCTGCTCTGAGTGACACTGGGACGCTGCCTGCCTTTCCCCCAGAACTTAACACCCCCTCACCTCCACCAGGCTGCAACCCCCTTCCTTCAAGGTAGTTAACTAGAGGCCACGTGGAAGTTTTCTCTCCTGGAATCGGTTCCTGAGCATTTGTTCTCATGACTAACTGGCTGGGAGCGGAGGTCAGTTGAAGTTCAAGAGGGCCTCTGTTCTGACTTTTACTGCTTATTGATTTGTGGCATTTATAAGCCTGAGCTCTGGGCCTCCAGGGCCAAGACCGCAGGCACAACAATGCCACCCTTCTCCAGTGGCCCTGTTTACCTTCCGGGAGCAGACAGGGTGTGGCCAGAACTTCTGGGGTGGTGAGAGCGCAGCACAGGGTGTGGTGAGGATGCAGGGTGTGGCTGCCCAGGACAGGCCTTGGGGAAGGCAACCGGGGAAACCAGCCAGGGCAGCCCAGGTCTGAGTGCGGAGGCCCTGGGGTTACTGCTCTGTTGTGGAGCAGTTGTGAGGACTCAGGTTCTCTGCTCCTCAAACATGATGACTGCTATAATAATACCTGTGTAGGTTGCTCAGTCGTGTCCTACTCTTTGTGACCCCATGGACTGTAGGTGCCAGGCTTCTTGGTCTGTGGAATTCTCCAGGCAAGAATACTGGAGTGGGTAGCCATTCCCTTCACCAGGGGATCTTCCTGACCCACAGATCCAACCCGGGTCTCCTGCATTAAAGGTAGATTCTTTACTGTGTGAGCCACCGGGGAAGCAATAATAATGGCATCCCTTTTATGAGTACTTCTAGCCACAAGTGGCAGCCTGAAGCTTTCTCTTAATTAAGATTATGGGCTGTGTATGCCTCACAGAATCACTACCACTAGCTGAATGACCCTGGAGACTTGACTTACCTTTTTCTTCCACAGCATCCTCACCTGTATGGTAGGGGGTGGGGGTGGTTAAAGGCACTTTCCTTGAGGGTAGAGCAGAAGGCGCCCAGCTAACATCACAGCCAAGGTGCTGGAGCCTGGTGGTCCCTGGAAGGGGCAGGTGGAATTATATCACACGATATTGGAGGAAAGGGATTTATCTTGGTGACTTTAGGACGCTGGTTCCAAAGGATTTAAAATAAGATTTGATATGAAAGTGCCAACCTTGATCTTGAAATAAATCAATTGGCAATGGCAGACTGAGTCCCGAGCATAGAAAATCAATATCTGACTCACTGAAATCAGTGTGAACAAAGTTGAGATCAACTACATAAAACATTTTATGGACCATAGAAGACTTTCAACCAAGTAAATAAAGTATGTGGGGGAAAAAAGGCACCTTCCTTTTCAGATCGTATGAGGATCAAGTGGAAAGCCCTAGAACAGCCTCTGGCCCCAGAGGCTGTTGAGCAAGCATCAGCAATCACTAATGTAGATTTCACATGTGTGATTTCATGCCATCTCATGGCAATCCTGTGAGGTAGTGCCTTTACTGAGGAGTGGCCCAGGGCATGCAAAAAGAAGCAAGCAAAACTGGGATTTGATTCTGGGATTATCTGACTCTGAATCCCAAACTCTGGGGCCAAATAGTTATGCCTCAGTGCTTTTTGTTTACCAACTCCACGTGAAGAAACACTGGTTGAATGCCTTACTATGAGCCAAGCTGTTGTGACGGTTTTTAATCCACTGAAAGTTCCAATAACTCAATTCATAACCACACACAGAGCTCAGCCAGCTGGGGACTGCGCTGGGTCCTGGATCTACCTCTGTGAGCAGAACCTTGGTCTTGCCCACAAGGAGCTCACAGGCCAATCTGCAAACGAAGAGCCCCTACGTTGGCACATTTACACGTCTAATGACTCTTTCTGCTTGCAACTCCATCTGGACAATTTCTTTTTTATTTTTAAATCTTTTTTTTGACTGTGCTGCATCTTCCTTCCTCTGCATGGGCTTTTCTCTAGTTGTGGCTATTGGGGGCTACTGGACTTCCCTGGTGGCTCAGATGGTAAAGCGTCTGCCTACAATGCGGGAGCCCTGGGTTCAATCCCTGGGTTGGGAAGATTTCTGGAGAAGGTAATGGCAACCCACTCCAGTACTCTTGCCTGGAAAATCCCATGGACGGAGGAACCTGGTAGGCTACAGTCCATGGGGTTGCAAAGAGTCGGACACGACTGAGCGACTTCACTTCACTTCTCCAGTTGCGGTGCAAGGGCTTTTCACTGTGGTGGCTTCTCTTGTTGTGAAGCACAAGCCCTGGGGCTTGCAGGCTTCAGTAGTCACGGCACGTGGGCTCAGTAGTGGCAGCTCCCAGATTCTAGAGCACAGGCTCAATAATTGTGGCGCATGGGCCACAGGTATGCAGGTAGCATGTGGATCTCCACGTGTGAGATCTTCCCAGAACAGGGATGGAGCCCGTGTCTCCTGCACTGGCACATGAATTCTTTACACTGAGCCACCAAGGAAGCCCCGGACAATTTCTTGAGCTCCCTTATCTCTTTTGAGGGCCGTAACTAAACCATCAACCCCTACTTTGCATGAAATTCCCATTTCTAGGTTGAGGTTTTAAATGGACTGTTAAATAGGACAAGGAAAGAAATTAGAAGAGATATTGGTCACCTATTCCTGTCTTCAGTTTATCCTTGAAAGACTAGGAAGATTTGATAAGGGCTTGAGGAAAGGAAAGACCACTGTAGGGTACACACACCTCTGGACATGGGTCTTCTCTAAGTTGTGGGCTTTAGGAAATTGCTTCTAGGTCCTAGAAACGAGGTCAGGAAAATATCACTCACTGAAAAATTAGGAAGAAAGTCATTGATGAGATGGACTATCTGCAAGTGTTCCCCACTCCACAAGATGTGCTGCAGGGGGAGACTTGAAACACCAAGATCAAACGCTTGCCTTTATGAAACAGATATTTACAGAGTACTCTATAGGCACTATGTGAAACAGTGGGGATTTAAGGATGAAGCAAACCCCCAACCCTGCACCCCAGGTGCCTCAGAGTGCTACCTGGAACTGGATGTAAACAAGAAAGGCATAACGTAGTCAACTGAATTAATCTGAGTGGGTAAACCCTTGATGTGACAATAAAAATACACAGCCAGCATGGTGTCCTAGAAAGGAAGCATTCAAGCCCATTCTCTTAGTCTTTATCCAGCCCCCAGGAGGGCCCAAGATCCCATCAGGAGAGGTGTGAGCTGTTTGGGTCAGAGAAAGCTTTTTAGGATTCTCCACACTTGGGTAAATCTGTCGTATTAGTACTTACAGAGGCTTTCTCTGTGCCCTGGGCTGTTCTTAGCACTTGACATCTGATGGTCCATTTAGTCCTTGCAATAGATCTATGGAATAGGTATACCATCCCTCCAACAATTTCAAAATTTGATGCCTTGAGAGGTTTAAGTAACTTACTGAAGGCGACCATACAGCTGGTCAGGTAGCAGAGAAGGGCCACGTGGCATCGGGGCCCCTGCTCTTACCCACAGCACTAGTAGTCCTTCTGTAGGGACAAAAATAGTCGTCTCATGAGTGGTTTGGATTCCTCGGTCACTGGATCTTGGGTGGGTAGCACACAGTGCCTGCAGGCCTCTCATTGTGATTTAATTATGTGGCATTGGGTTTATAGCCTGCTGCTGCTGCTGCTGCTAAGTCGCTTCAGTCGTGTCCGCCTCTGTGCGACCCCATAGACGGCAGCCCACCAGGCTCCCCCTTCCCTGGGATTTTCCAGGCAAGAACACTGGAGTGGGTTGCCATTGCCTTCTCCAATGCATAAAAGTGAAAAGTGAAAGTGAAGTCGCTCAGTCATGTCCGACTCGTCTCATGTAAATATCGGCCCCACATTTCCTGGAGCCTGAAAGCCTCAAGGTGCTCCAAGAAAATAAAATTCTCTCCAAAGGACCAAACCCCAAAGTGAATGGGTCAGGGTGCCCTCAAAGAACTGATGATACTGAAACAGATCAGGACCCTATGGTCCTTTCCCCCATGTCCTCTGCCTGCCTTTTGTCTGTGGAAGACTTTAGTCAATGAATAAGTTTAATCAGAGAAACGAGAACACATGGAAACAAAGGGAAACAGTCAAAGGAGACCAAAAAATAATAACGTAGTCATTAAGCTTAGTCAAGGACCTTTGGTTCTTTCTCAAGGGCTATAGATAATATTCTGAGCCATAGCCTGTGAGCGTCCTATAGAGACTAATACCAGGTGGAAGCAGTTAGCTACACGATAACCACACTGTACCCACAACACAAGCAGCTACAGTTCTGAGAACTGGACTCAGAGATATGGGAACAAACGGACCCTGGAACTGAAGATTAACTGTACCTAAAGCAATCAAGATGATGCTGGTCAGACCACCGATGACCAATTTGAAGATGACTGTCAGAGCTGACTGTGCTGTTCCTGCATATGGCCCCCTCCTTCTGTCTATAACACCTTTTGCCCCACTGGTTGCCAGCTGGGAGGAGTTGGCTTTTGAAAAGATGCCTGCCCTTCTCCCTGAGTTGTTGGCATCTGAAATAAAGCAAACTTTCCTTTCCACCAACCTGGCTGTTTATTGGCTTTTGAGCAGTGAGCAGCCAGATCCACACACCCTTTCAATAACAATACAAGGACACGCAGCAGCAGAACCAGGGGTAGAACTCAGTTGCCTTGGCTTCATCACAGTTCTTTATACTTGGAAAGGAAAAAAAAGGACACAAAATGCATAGGAATCAAGTTCTGAGGATGTCTAAACCAACTTAGAAACATACTTTTAAAGTATCCCACAATTGGGGACTTAAGTATGTGTCACAGAGTGTGTTTCCTATCAGCATCCTTGCTCCCTCAGGGTGGGGACTTTGAGGCCCCTGCAGAGTGAGGGGAAGCCCAGAGCCCAATGAGAATGGAGCCTGGTTTGGAATCTCCAGGTAAGTGCTGAGCCCAGAAGGCGGACTCGAGGAACATACAACCTTTTGTAGAGATTTGGAAGTGGGTTGAGTTAAACAGAAAACGCCTGCTAGGCCACCAGAGTTCTTAGACTTCTCTGTTAGAGTCTTAGGACTGTGTGTGGTCAGGGAGAGAAGGCCTGGGGCCCTAGCAGTGTTGTCCTGGACCTGGCCTGGGATTTTACTAATAGAAAATTGACGGCAAGGCTCCCAACCCCGCCCATTTCCAAGCCCTCGAGATAGTACAGCAGGACCCAGAGGATGCAGTTCTAGTCAGAAAGGATCTTACATTTGACCCTATTGATGAAGTCGTACAAGAATAGGGCCTCCAGGTTTTGGGAAAAAGTCCCTCTGGAATCAAGAAGATCTGAAAGAGCCAGAAAGTATTCACTGTTTTGATTCAACTCAGTTCAACTCAGCTCAACTCAACTGAATTCAACATATTCCACTCAACATTTACTGTGTA
Organism: Bubalus bubalis; assembly: GCF_019923935.1. Taxonomy (NCBI): domain Eukaryota; kingdom Metazoa; phylum Chordata; class Mammalia; order Artiodactyla; family Bovidae; genus Bubalus; species Bubalus bubalis. Next base: position 59,361,253 of record NC_059163.1, read on the forward strand.
CCAGGCACTGTGTTGGGGCTGCCTCCATAGCTCAGTTGGTAAAGAATCTGCCTGCAATGCAGGAGACTGGGGTTCATTTCCTGGTCAGGAAGATCCTCTGGAGAAGGAAATGGCAACCCACTCCAAGAGTCTCATGTGGAGAATCCCATGGACAGAGGAGCCTGGTGGGCTACAGTCCATGGGGTCACAAGAGTCAGACATGACTTAGCAACTAAACCACCAACAACCAGGAGCTGTGCTGGGAGCTAAGAATACCACAGGGAAAAGATAGGTGAAACTGCCTGCAAGAAATCATAGTCTAAAGTGGAAAAGAGCTGCCTTTAAGACAGAGTCCTCCTCCTCCGAGGAAGTGACTCTTTCTCTGCAGCTCGTGGGATGAGGGGCCCCTGGGGAGAGTGGCTGCCAATTTAGCCTGCAGTTCTCCTGTCTTCAGAATCAGCACTGCCCAAGACTTATTACTTCATTCAGCCCTCTGACGCTGTTGAATGATTTTTTTTTTTAATCATATCTAGATTTTCCAGTTTTTCCTGGCAGAAGCTTTGGTCTCCTGTAGGCTGCTGCTGCTGCTGCTGCTGCTAAGTCGTTTCAGTCGTGTCCGCCTCTGTGAGACCCTATAGACGGCAGCCCACTAGGCTCCCCCGCCCCTGGGATTCTCCAGGCAAGAACACTGGAGTGGGTCTCCTGTAGGCTACTCTGTTCTAAATGGAAGTGGAAGTCACATGACTTTAACTTTCATGTCCTTTCTCAGTTGTTTTTTGATGATTTAAATGGGAATCCAAGGTCATAGTTACGAATATCAAATCTCTTACCCTCCCACAGTGTAGAAATAAAGGCTTCTTTTTTTTTTTTAAGAAGGAAAACCGTCCTTAGGTTTTAAGGAGCTTCCTTCCTATACGCTGTAGGTGGCTGGCATTGATGTGCTCTCTCACCTCAACTGTCTGGGAGATGTGTGGAGGTTTTATAACAGGAAGGAGACCAAAGGTTTCCAGTTTCTAAGTGGCCAGTCCAAGATTCCAAGCGATAGATTCAGTTCGTGACTTAATGTTTGCCTGGGTAGTAGGAACTTAGAGGAAAATGCAAAGTATGTGTGTGTGTGAGTGTGTGTGTGTGTGTGTGTATGTGTGTGTTGTGGCTTATTTAAAAAGGGTCTAAATATGTTTAGAACAGATTTGTGGTTGCCAGCGTGAGAGAGGGATGGATTGGGAGTTTGGGGTTAGCAGATGCAAACTGTTATGTATAGGATGGATAAACAGCAAGGTTCTACTGTACAGCAAAGGGAACTGTATCCAATACCCTGTGAGAAATCACAGTGGAAAAGAATATGAAAAAGTACATATACGTATAACTCAATTACTTTGCTGTACAACAGAAATGAACACATTGTAAATCAACTATACTTCAATAAAATAAGTTTTTGAAAATGAATAAATGAAAAGGGTCAAAAAGAGAGTAAAAGGAGAAGCAGGTTTGTGGCAGAAAGTCAGTGATAGCAATTTGAAGAAGCTGGTCCTGTCACCATTTTTTGAAAAACGAGGAGACTTTAAAAGATGATAAGTGGCTCATTGGTTGCTGGGACCAGCCCCAGGGTGATTTTTTTTTTTTCATTTAAGATGAGATAATGAGGGCTCAGGGGGTGCTCTCTGTCCTCTCCCCGCTCCCTTCTCCTCGCTGACTTCACCCCACCCCACTTGGCTTACAAAGACACCACTTCCTTTTCCACTCTTGAGAGGCCTTCGAGTCTGTATTCTCTAACCAGGTCTGCAGCTGAACAGGATTGTCAGCCAGGTTTGCAGCCCTACAGAGTCCCAGGTGGATTTGCTGAGAAGCCAAGGAAGTTTCCAGGGCTTCACTAGCATGGGCTCTTCCAAGTTCTCGGGGAATTGTGATGGGGGGAAAGTGGCACCAGTGTCCTGGTCCCTCAACATCTGCTCTTGTGATATTTGCAGAAGTATAATGCTTCAACTAAGGTTGGTCAAGATGGCTGTCTTCTTCCTTTGTGACTTCGACTTAGGTTATAGGATAAGAGCAGCTTTGGATACTTTGGGGATTTGCTGAAAGGACTACTAACTGAGGAATTTCATTTTTGGGGGCTTAAAAGAATGTAATTTCTGGTTTCTTTCTTTCTTTCTTTTTTTTTTTTTTTTTTTGTTACTTTTGTGCTGTGTTGTTGTCAATGTGGGAATAACATCCAGGAATATTTTTATCACCCACAGGGCTGGCTCAACCTGGTGGCTACATGCAGCTGCAGGGCCAGAGGTTGTAGAGCAATAAGAGAAGATCCTTCAGCATCTGGCCCAGATGTGCCAGTGGAAGAGAAGTGAGGTGTGAAATGTACAGGGTCAGAAGCTAACCCAGGGGAAATGCTCCCAGGCATCAGGCGTGCAGAATCCCAGAGATAGGACTCAGTTCTCCTCAATACATGATCCAAAAAAAAGTTCTTTCCTGTCAAGAATCTACTCAATAATGCAACGAGTATCATTCTAAGTGAGGCATAACATGCCTTTTCTTTTTGATGGCATCACATGAAATAGATGTTTTTCAGAATTTTTGTATTTATAGGGCACAAACCTGTAATATTCTTACAAAAGCATGTATATTTGTGTGTGAAGTCATACATACATCCAATGATTAATAATAAAAATCTAATTTTAATCAACCATACCAGAGGAAAGACTGACTTGTCTTTCTGTTCTCACTCTATAAAAAGTTATGAAATTATTATCATAGAAAAAGCTATGCAGCCAAAAACAATGTAGAAAAGCAAGCATTGCTGAAATGGTCAAGATGGTTTGTGAAGAGACGGTATGATATTGTTAGAGATTTTGTAATGTTTAACCTATCTATGAGCCTCTGAAGTTTACTGAGATTTCTTTTATCATTTGATATAAATGTTCACAATCATAACTGATTTCATATTTTAAAATTTTTGTATTTGTGTTCATAGTTTTATGTTTTTTTAAGCCTCTCCCCTCTCAAATATATGTATCTCTACAAAACTGTATCTACTTGAGCCAATTACACTGCATTTCTGAGACTCATTTTCCATATGGCTGCCAGCCCATCCCTCTCTCCCCACCCCTTCCAATAAGGTTGTATTTCTCCCTGACTTTTTTGTCATTCTCACTTGCCAAGATAATCTCTTATTTAATCCCAGCCAACGTGTCTTCCCATGTCTTAAATTCTTGTAAAATCAGCAGCAAAGATCTTTGCAATGCCTGGCAGGCAAAATACTTGTAGGCATATTAAATTTGGTCTAATTAAAAGCTCAAATGCAACCAATTGTTTCACTCCATGTTTTATTAGGGAAGGGAAGCCTTTAAAAGAAATGAGCCAGACGATTCTTCTCATTTCGAACACTCAGTTCAACTATTTCCTTAACTGTTATTTGTAGTAAAAAGAAAGCTCTGGTTAGGAAGGTTCAATGTTTCTGCTGATTGAAAAAAATATGTACAGTAAACCTAGTCTTGGTGGCACAATCGTACATGAGTCTTGGAGGTGGTGCTGGGGAGGGAGCTAATGACTGGTCCATGGGTTGCTAGACTAAACATTTGACAAATGTTTTTTTAGTCTAATTTTTTCTTGCATAGAATTGAGTACTCATGTTTAGACTAGTGCTCTGAGCTGAAGTGTAAGTTGTCTTTCTTTCTTTTCCCCCCTTTTCTCCCTTACTTTCTACTGTCATTCTTCTCCATCCAATATACACACTTTAAGTCATGACTTTAAATACGTCTATATTCATATAAAACATGTCATTTTGTTTTGTGTGCATACGTGCATCTATTTATATGGATGGCATGCGTGAGTGCTGATTTACTTCAGTCGTGTCTGACTCTGTGCAATCCTATGGATTGTAACCTGCCAGGCTCCTCTGTCCATGGGATTCTCCAGACAAGACCACTGGAGTAGGCTGCCATGCGCCCCTCCAGGGGATCTTCCTGACCCCAGTGATTGACCCTGCATCTTTTATGTCTCCTGCGTTAGCAGGCAAGTTCTTTACCACTATTGCCACCTGGGAAGCCCCATATGGATGGCATGCAATATTAATATTGCTTCCTACTTTTCTCACTCAACACTGATTTTGAAGTCTACAATAATGGTTTATATGTTTTTTTGTACAGTTTTTATATAGATACTAGAAGTATCTGTTTTGTTAACTATTGCTAACTTTGTTGAAAGAAATGAATTTTGGTACTGTGAAATCCACTAAAATTTTGCCATATGGTTTATATATTTCCAGTCTCGTTCATAAAATCTCTCCCTACCTGGAGCTCACAATGATGGTCTCCTACACGTTCCTGTTAGCATTTAGCTTTTTTTCTTTTACATCAGACATTTGTTTTTGTATATAAGCAGAAAATCTAGCTTATTTTTCTCTGACTAGTGTTCCTGTTTTTTCTAATCATTTTTTAAATAGCTTTTCACCTCTTGAGAGGTCCATGGTGGCCTAGTGGTTATTCCAGGTTTTCACAGCTGTGGCCTAGGTACAACCCCTGGTCAGGGAATTGAGATCCCACAAGACATGTGAAATGGCCAAAACAAACAGAAACAAAAAAAACCCAAACCTTTTAATGGGTGTTATTATCTTTCTTATGTGTGATATTATCTTTCTTATGTATCAGGTGCATGGGTCCAATGGTGAATTCTAATGGGAACCAAAAGCAGCCTTCATATATATATATATATACATATACATATATATTCCTAATTTTATAAGTAAGTCTCCTACATATAAACCTTCAAGTTGCCAGCTTTCAAAGATGAGCATGGGTGTTTGCATGTCCAATCACGTGAGTCAGCTCCTGTGACTGCGTGCATCATCACGTGTGTGCATCCTCTACAAGGGTTGTGCTTTGTGCCCTTTGCGTGGCTTACTAATGAAGACCTTCTGGGATTGGAGGTCCAGACAAAGGATGAAAAGCAGCAAGAGGAAGAAGAGTAACTGGGGAACCAAAGAGATTCATGATGCAGGAAATGGCAAGGGGATTTTCTTGACTTGAGGAGGCATTATTAGTTTTTGTGGAGAAGGAAATGGCAACCCACTCCAGTATTCTTGCCTGGAAAATCCCATGGACAGAGGAGCCTGGCAGGCTATAGTCCATGGGGTTGCAAAGAGTCGGACACGACTGAGCAACTTCACTTTCACTTAATAGTTTTTGAGGCACAAGACCCAAATCTAGAACTGTACATGAGGGTTGCAGCAGCCATTTAGAATGCAATCCAGGGCTACTGTGTTATCTATGATGAGAAAGAAAGAGATACTAGGCAGACATCACTGGATCGTTTTTTCAAGAGGGTAGATAGAATTGAATCCAGCAAGGAACCAGGAACCATCAATGTCAGGAGTGAGTGAAACTGCAATTTGCCCCCTCCATCTCCTATTACTGACGATCCTTCAGCTCTACCATCGGCCACCTCCTCTCCCTCCTCCAGTGAGTAACTCTTCTTGCCTGTTCACTCAGTGCAAGCCCCTGTATGCCAGCTGTTGTACTGTACGACTGTATTTTTTAAGGTACTGTATTGTATGATTAAGCATGTTTTCTTTATTTTCGTATTTGTTTTTAACCTATTATTTGTGTGAAAAGCATTATAAATTGATTACAGTATAATACTATATGTGTGCTAAGTCACTATACAGTCAGTAGTGTTTGTTGGGTAACTATGCTAACTTTGTTGGATTTATGAACAAATTGGACTTACAAATGTGCTCTTGGAATGGAACTTGTTTGTGTGTAGAAAACTCACTGTATATTAATAGCACATATAGTATGTATGTATGTGTGTATATATATATATATATATATATCATGGCTCCAGGAATCCTTCAGTAACATTAGCCTTGTCTTGCTCTTTACAGGAGATTTTCCACTATGAAAAATACAAACCAATATCAAGAATCTTAAACACAGGGACTTCTCTGGTGGTCTAATGGTTAAGACTTGCCTTCCAATGCACGGGGTGGGGATTCAATCCCTGGTGGGGGAGCTAAACCCATATACCTTGCCGCCAAAAAACCAAAACATAAAATAGAAGCAATATTGTAATAAATTCAATAAACCGCCCCCGCCACACACACACATAAAAGAGTTGTGAGCACAGATCTCTTGACTTTTTGTGTGTTTACACCTACTAGTACCCAAGGGCATGTCCATGTCTTCTACATATTTAAAAGGAAGGTAACAATCTTCATCCCGAGCGCCTCCACTCACCGGTCAGATGGGCCTGATGGTGCGTGCATTACATTATGTGGCTTACCCTGTCTTTGTGCCAAAATTTAGGGAACCCATTTAAAGCAAACAGAAAGAAATTCGTAACTTTAACAATACATTGAAAAAATAAACAAACAAGGGAAGCTGAAAACAAATGTTAGGCAGTTTTCTCAGAAGTTAAAAAATAGCAACACAGCAAACCCAACAAGAAGGAAGGAAGTAACAAAGAAACTAATGGAATCAGATACTAACCAAACTAACACAAGAGTCCCAGAAGATTAATTAACTAAACATATTTGGCTGTTTGAAAAATTGGAATGATAGATTTCTGGCAAGGTTGATCAAGGAAAGAAAAAAAAGACAGAAATACATAAAAAGTAGGGTTATGGAGATGAAAATGGCTGTGAAATACTACCATGATGAACTGTTTCAAGTAAATATGATAACTTAGATGAAGCAGATATGTTTTTGGGAAAGTAAGAAAGGCAAAAATTGGTGGAAGAACAGATAATTTAAATAGTGTAATGATTATTTGGTTATTTAATGACTATTGAAAACAAAGACCTCCACTGTCCAGGATTTGGCCTGGGTAGTTTCTCAGGGGAATTTTCCCAAACTTTCAAGAATCTCTATCTTCTATAAGTTGTTCCAGAAAATTGTAAAAGAAGGAAAGCTGCCAAAGTCAGTGAAGGGTCTAAATATACAAACAGATGATGACCAGATCATATATAAAAATAGAACTCTGACCCGAAATAGGCAATAATTGGCCCAGGAAACTAGTCCATAATCTACAGTAACCAGCCTAGGAAGCTAACTGACTATCTCCAAGTCAGACTTATAGAAAGTTAGACCACTGTCTCCAGCAAACAGTCCAGGAAACCAACAATAACTTTTGCAATCATCAGCTCTGAATAGCCAGGACTTGATTAATAACTAACAGCTTCTCTAATTTTTGTCCCTATTTCTAATTTAGGACCAACAGGAGAAAGCCAAATGTGTACCCCTAACCCATCACACAGAAGGGCCCACTAGTTAGCCCTCCTACAGCCTCCCCGTGTCAACAATCTCCAGGCAGGGCAAACCTTCAGCCTTTCATCTTTTTCACTAAGGCTTTCCCCCTCTTCTGCCTGCCTTTGAGTCTTTCCCAAATGCAAGTGATGGTGGCTGACTCTCTTGCTTCAGCAAGCTCTGGATAATAACCCTGTCTATTCTCATCTGGTTGGTCTTTGTTTATTTCTACACAGTTTAGGAAGTAAATGAAACCTTAAGCAATTATAGGATCATTTCACTTATTGTCACAGATACAAAATCTTAAACACATTTTACATTTTATTAAAATATGCATATTTGTATATCTTGTGCATAAGCAGGATTTATATGAGAAATGTAAGAATGGTTTCACATCAAAGAAATTTATCACTGTAAATTACCATGTTAATCATCTAAAGGAGAAAATCCATAAGGGTATCTAAGTAGATGAAGGAAGAACATTTGTTGAAGTTTAACACCTATTTACATAAAAAATGCTCAGAAAACCAGAAGAGGAAAGGAGCCTCTGTGCCTAGATAAAGGCAAGTATACTAAAAATCCTACAACAGAAATCATGCTTATTGAACAAATTTTTATATATTTCCTTGAAGATAACAATAAATAGGATGCCACAGGGTGCCACTATTACCTACCACGATATTGCAAAATTTGGCCAACATTGTAAGAGGAGAAAAGCATATGAGCTATGAGGATTGAAGGAGAAAACTAATAGTTAGTACTGAAGTTATTATAATTATCTTTACTAAAAAAACAATTCAGTAGTACTTCAGAAAAGGAATAGAACTAGTAAGAAAATTCACCTTGTTTTCCAGATACAAGATCATTTTTATAAAACCAATGATGTTCCTTTAGGACAGAAACTAAAAAATATGACAGAAACTAAAAAATATAACAGAAATAAAGAGGGATTGAGTAGGCCTACTCCAAATATTTGTGGCATCTGGGACAAGAATACAAAATGAAGACACATCAAATATTTAAATATCTAAAATTAAAAATCAAAGCTAGAACATCCCTGGTGGTCCAGTGGTTAAGAATCCTCCCTGCAATTCAGGGGATGCAGATTCAATTCCTGGTGAGGGAGCAAAGATCCCACATGCTGAGGAGCAACTAAGCCTGCACACCACAGCTACTGAAGCCCACGCACGCCAGAGTGCACACGTCACAACTATTGAGCTTGGGTGCCACAACGACTGAGCCTACGCTCCACAGTTAGAGTCTCCACACCACAACAAAAGATTCCACCTGAAGATCTTCTACGGTGAAGATCTGGTGTGCCATAACTAAGACCCGATGCAGACAAATGAATAAATATTAAAAAAGCAAAGCTATTTAAATTAAGTTACATAAAAGACAGGAGTACATTTAACGATATCTACCAGCAAGCTCACCATTCGCTTGTCTCACTACATCACGGTCTGAAAGTGGAGACAGAGGACCAATGTTTCTTTCTGCCATCAGGCCAATGGCACATAGCTGGGTTAGGCTCCTGGGAAATACACTCCAAGACAGAGATTTGCATGTAGGTGGTTTAATGGGGGAACAGAACCTCTAATAGAGAATGGGCCCTGCATGAGAGTGTGGGAAACAGGACTGGGCAGATGGGCAGGTGGAGAAGTTTCATTTAATTTTTAGAAATTACACGAACTATTATTAAATGTTTTCATCAGGAAAACCATTTACAATTCTAGTCTTTATTATTTATCTGGTTGCCAATGTAAAAATTCTGTATTATGTCTCATCCATGTTACGTCTAACCCTGGGTTTTTTGTTTTGTTGGGTTTTCCCCTTTCATTTCAGCAGTTTGATTATGCTGTGTCTGGGTGGGGATTTCTTTGGGTTTATTGTTTTTCAAATTTAATCAGCTACTGGAATCGGGAGTTTGCTTTTTTTTTTTCTCCTTTCTGTCTTGCAACAAAATGGGGAGCTTTTACACTAAAAAGAAACCTGGGTTTGATCCCTGGGTTGGGAAGATCCTTGAAGAAGGGAATGGCAACCCATTCTGTATTCTTGCCTGGAGAATTCCATGGACAGAGGAACCTGGTGGGCTACAGTCCACGGGGTTGCAAAGACACGACTGAGTGGCTGACATGCACATGTTAAATTTTCTCTATCCTCTGTGATCTCTGTAATTGAGCTTATCCAGTGAATATTTTTATTTTGGGTATTGTATTTCTCAGTTCTAAATTTCCATTTGATTTTTTTTTTTTTATATCTTCTATTTCTTTGCTGAGATGTTCTAGTGTTCTGTTTGTTTCCAGAATGTTCATAATTGCTTTTTTGAGAATTTTGATGAAACTTCCTTAAAAATCTTCATCAGACAATTCCAACACTTCCATCTTTGGGCATTAGTATCTGTTGATTTCTTTTCTCACACAAGATGAGAGTGTCCTGGCTTTTACTATACCAAGTAATTTTGGACTGTATTTTAGAAATTCTGTGTATTATGTTATGAGACTCTTGTTCCTCTTTAAATCTTCTATTTTAGCAAGCAGTCAACCCATTTAGATTTAGAACACACATCCTGGCCCACTTTTGTGGGCTGTGGTTTGAATGTTAATTTAACTTTTAAACTTTTGCAGTACTATTCTGGTCTGCCCCACTGTGTACTAGTGAGAGGCCAGTCTGAAACCTGGGTGGTATTCCACACTGTGGTTCAGTTTGCAAAGCTTTTGATGTGTTGATTCAGGTCAGTTTAATGCTTGAGCCACTCAGAGATGAGCCTGGGACTTAGATTAAAAGGTCTTTCTTTTACTCCCTCCTTTCCATAATCCTTTCCTGACTCTAGCTGGGAGGGGAAGGGGATGTTGCCTCTTTGCTGCTTAGTGCTGGGTGAATACTGTTAACAGGGCAATACCCCACCTCTCAGCACCTTGGTTGGTGGGAGGAGAAGTGCTGCTTCTGTGTGTTTATTTAATGCAGAGCAGGGAGCATTGACAGAACTCCTCCCCACTGTCTCTCAGGAAGGGAAGGGGAGCCACTTCTTTGCTTGACCTTCATTTTGTGCAGAGTGGGAATGGTGACGGTGGGCAGCGGGGTGGTGTGGGGGCTTGTTTCACCACTTTTGGTATTTGCCTGGATTAGGTCTGTTAGCGTAAAAAATGTTCCATCCTGTAGTCATCCTCTTGGTCTTTGTTAAGAAAGAGTTGTTTTCTATTTTGTTTTTTTTGGTTTGTACCTGATGGTGGTTCCAGGTAATGGGTTGCTCTAGGTCCCAGGATATATGACAGGATATTAAACAAATAAAAAAACTACTCAAGAAACTTACTGCTGGATTGTCCCTTAAGTCCTAAGTTCTCCAGCTGGTTTACCATCTTCCCACTACCTTTTAGAGTCTACTTATAGTTGCTTTTATGTTTTACTCTAGAGTTCTTGGTTGTAATTAGCAGGAGGAATAGAGTGGAATGCATTTATTCATATCTGACCTGAACCAGAGGCTCCTTTCTCAGGGCTTTGATTAATCCCATTATGTCTGTAAATATACTTATTTTATATTCTTTCTGACAATTCCACCATATGACTTGCTTCTGTTGTATTGTTTGTAGTGACTGCTGACTCTTGCTTGTAGTGGTTGTTCGTTTGACTTATGGACTTAAATAAGTAGGGCTTTCTCTGTGTCATGGGTTAAGGGTATGTTCTTCTAAAAGTGTTTTGCATTTTGCACTTACTCATGTCCATGGATTTATGTAGAAGATCTTGGTTTCAGCTGCTGTAATCAAAATTGTGTGATATTGGTGAAAGGATGGGCATATAGATTAATGAAATACAAAATCCAGAGATTGACTCATGCATATTATAGTTAATTGATTTTTTGACAAATATGCAAAGGCAATTTAATGAAGAAAAAATGGTCTTTGAAAAAATAATGCTGGAACAATTGGATATGTATATTAAAATTTTGATCTTGACTCATACATTATATACATAAATTAATCCCAAATGGATCATAGACCTAAATGTAAAACCTGAAACTATAAAACCTCTAGAAGAAAAAATAAGAAAAAAAACTTTGTAATCTTGGGTTAGGCAAAGATTTTTTGCTGCTAAGTCACTTCAGTCATGTCCGACTCTGTGTGACCCCATAGATGGCAGCCCACCAGGCTTCCCCGTTCCTGGGCTTCTCCAGGCAAGAACACTGGAGTGGGTTGCCATCTCCTTCTCCAATGCATGAAAGTGAAAAGTGAAAGTGAAGTCGCTCAGTCGTGTCTGACTCCTAGCGACCCCATGGACTGCAGCCTACCAGGCTCCTCTGTCCATGGGATTTGCCAGGCAAGGGTACTGGCGTGGGTTACCATTGCCTTCTCTGAAAGATTTTTTAGGACATAAACAAAATATATAGATAATCCATAAAATAAAAAAATTGATCAACTAAGCTTCATCAGTACTGAACACATCACTATTCAAAAGATACTGTTAAGAGAGTGGAAAGACAAGCCACAAGCTGGGAGAAAATATTAGCAAACGGTCTTCAAAGGTCCTCAACGGCCTCCTCTACCACAGAGTTCTTTAGAAGCCAAGTCCTTGGGCTGATGAAGTTCCTGAGTGTGACAGTCAACTTTATGTCACCTTGACTGGGCTGTAGTTGTTGTCGTTGTTCAGTCGCTCAGCCATGTCTGACTCTTTGCAACCCCATGGACTGCAGCATGCCAGGCTTCCCTGTCCTTCACTATCTCTCGGAGTTTGCTCAAACTCATGTGCACTGAGTCGATGATACTATCCAACCATCTCATCCTCTGTTGCCCCCTTTTCCTCCTGCCCTCAATCTTTCCCAGCATCAGGGCCTTTACCTGACTGGGCTGTAGAGTGCTTGGATTAAACAGTGTTTCTGGGTGTGTCTGTGAGAGTGTTTTTTTGTGAGATTAGCATTTGAATCTGTGCACTCAGTAAAGCAGATTTTTTCCCTAATTTGGGTGGGCATCATCCAATCGGGGGCTTGCAGCAAACTAAGAGGTATAAGGAGAAGTTTGCTTCTTTTGCTTCCTGTCTTCACAAGCTGTGACATTGGTCTTCTCCTGCCCCCAGACTGGGATTTTCACCTTTGACTACACTGGTTATGAGGCTTTTGGACTAGAATTAATCATTGGTTTCCCTGAGTCTCTAGCTTGTAAATGGCAGATCATGGGACTTCTCAGCCTCCAATTCAACACTGACAATCTCTTTATATCTACACTTAACATTTCTATATGTCCTATTGTTTCTGTTTCTCCAGAGAGACATGACTAATACACTGAGTCTTGAGAAGAAAGAAACACTGGATATGTTCAGTGTGAAAGAGAGATACAGTCTAGGAACCTGCAGATCCAGTTTCTGTCTTCTAGATCACTCAGGATACCTACAGGGAATGCAAAACCAGAACAAAACAAACAGAACTCAAAGCAATAAGTATGTCTAGATTTGGTGAGAACTTATTCCCCACAAGAAAGGAATAAGCTTAAAAAGAATTCTAATTACTGCATGCATCATTTTAACTTGGGGATCACACTCTGCATATGCAGTCTCATTCAGCCACCAGGTCTGTTATTGGCTCAGATAATAGGAAGTGGTAACAGGTTAAGTTTATATATCTTAAAATAAATGTCAAACCTAAAGGAAATCAACCCTGAATATTCATTAGAAGGACTGATGCTGAAGTTGAAGCTCCAATACCTTTGGCCACTTGATGCAAACAGCCAACTCACTGGAAAAGATGCTGATTCTGGGAAAGACTGAGGGCAGAAGAGGGTGATAGAGGATTAGATGGTTGGATGGCATCACTGAGTCAATGGACATGAGTTTGAGCAAACTCCGGGAGAGAGTGAAGGACAGGGAAGCCTCGTGTGCAGCAGCAGTCCATTGGTCAGAGTCGGACATGACTGAGCCAATGAACAAGAAAATAAATGTACCCTTGAAAGGCAATTTATTGTTTTGTGTGTACACACAGGTCACTTTGGTCTGTTCGTTCAACTCAGACACCTATGCATGTATGCCTGCTCAGCAGCTTTAGTCGTGTCCGACTCTTTGAGATCCTTTGACGGTAGCCCGCCAAGCTCCTCTGTGGGATAATACTGTACAAGGCAAGAATACTGGAATGGGTTGTCATTTACTTATCCAGGGGATCTTCCCAACCCAGGGATCAAACCTGCATCTCCTGCATCTCTTGCA